>NC_081142.1:8413753-9674676 GCF_958295425.1 Solea solea | reverse complement strand
AGAGAGAGAGACACATGCCATGACGGCAGTCTTGGCATGTTTCAGTGTGTAAATAAAGCCTTTGCACGCAGTAACAAAACAAAACAAAAAAATTAGATTATTGTAATGCCATTGTGTCAGGCATTGTAAATGTTAAGATGCAAATTAACTTTATAAATGGAGTGGACACGATTTACCCACAAAGATCATGTGGCAAAGGCCTTTAATACTTACCTGAAAAGGTACAAATTTTACCTGTTTTGAAAGAATTTGAATTTGCTTGTTGTCTAATTGGTGTGCATCTTGACAGTCTTGCAGCATAAATTTTGTTCACCTTTCTGGTGTAGTAAAGTCAATTGGAGTGTTAGTCTTGGTCCAAAGGTCAGATTAACGTCAGTCCAAGTCAGTCATCACACACACACACACACTCAACCAGAAAACTTAGTAGGAAAGACAGATCAGAAATTATAGACTGGCATGAACATCAAGACCAAGTACAGTCATGACACAGTGGCCATGAAGAATCAAGATTCAGGTTTAGAGCAGGTATAGTAATGGCACGGCGGCCAAGCAAGAAAGAAAAACTACACTTAACATTTGAAATTGAACTAAAACGCAATCTAATTAAGATGGACATGCAGTGATGTCGGTGCTCCTCTTGACTGATGCTAGAAGAAAAGTACAGGTTAGTTCACTTACTGTGCATGGACGCGGAAGGCACCCATGTTTGCCTATGTAAAATGACTATACGCGCAAGGCCAGACGTACAATGACACAAGTAGGCCACGAAGGCGCGGCCACAGTTAGCGATCAAGGCCTACTTGCATTAAGGGACGTATGGCCATACAAAGGCAATGGCAGGGCTGCCATCTAAAGCCAGGTACTGTGTTTGTAGATCACAAGGATCTATTTTAACGTTCTAGTGCTAACGGTAGATTAATGGCCACGATGGAAATGAGAGAAAAAAAAGCTCCATGTACAACCCTCAGCTATTTGACAGATGGAAAGAAAGCAGGAGAATAGAAAGAACGTGGCCATGTTGGACAATGAAGAGAGATGTAGGCACAGCGGCCAAGAAAGAGTGGGGACACAGCGGCCACCCAGAATTAAAGCATGACACCTACTCTTTGACGATCTTCATGAAGATCAATCTGGGGGAAAAAAAAACAAACAAAAAAATGTTTGAGTCCAGTCTCCAGCCTTGACAATGTTCAAGTTCATACCGTTACAGGTGTAAAATAACTAGGTAAGGTTTTCTAGAATGTGTTTGTATGAGGTACAGACAAGGTTCACCCAGCCTGAGATATAAAGACTCACTTTCAGTGAAAACATTGCTGCCAGAACAAATTCTATTCTAACAGTGAAACAAATAAATTAACATAATTACAAGTGATGTAGAATTAAGTTGATTAAGATTTAACGAATGCCTTTTAAATTCAAGTATAGAAATCTCAGTACCTCATACAGCCACACTCTTTAAATACACAAACTAACCTATATTATACATGTGTGATTAAATTAATATGGTATATTGCCATCAGTTAAATACTTTATGAAAATTAGCAATAACATTTTCAATGATGTAGTAAATTATCTCTAAAGGTGTCACTCACCTTTTTTTGACAGCCTCAGGCTTTTGTATATGGCGGGTCCGACCAGGTCTCCGTGAGCAGGAAGCAGGTTGTTCCTTTAAAAAAAAAAAAAAAAAAAAAAAAAAGGTTGCATTTTAATGACATTCAAAGTTTATAATTATAAAAGACATGTATAACCCTGTATCTGTTTTTAAACATGACCATGAGTGGATCAGTGAGTTAACATAGCCCAGCAGCCATTTTGATAATGGATTGGTTTAAGTGTTTGAGTTTCAGATTTTTTTTATTTTGTTAAATATCCTCATTTCTTTGCTCTATATAAGCAATCATTGAAACACATATAATTTATATATAACATACATACAACTGAATTTAGAAACAGTGAACCACATTTACCATTATATGGACCAAACCAGGTTAATGAAAATGCAGCCCCATTTAAACCAATGATTTAACTGCTGTAACCAGACAAAACGGCGACCAATTCAGATAACTGGCGGACAATAAGGCACAGCTTGAATATTAAGGGTAAGGTTTGACAGATTTGAGTGGTTTGGTGCCATACAAGCTATAAACACGCATCATTACTGCTCAAAATGGGGTTGTGAGGAGATTTGGAGAGTGAGAGGAGATCTGGAGATTTGGAGAGTGATTGTTATGGGGAGTACAAGCAATCAGCGGCGTTTGGGATAATTTTTTTCTTATACCACCAAAACAGATATAATGCAGTCCATAGCCGACATTCTGTTTCCATTATTGAATTTGATTTTTCATTTTTAAATGGGTCTTAAATGTACTATTAATTGTAGCCTGCCACAGTGGAAAAATACTATTCTAAATAAATAAAAACCTATGAATACAAATAACCGGTCTGCATCTGTGAATTAACATTACTCCTCAACCATACAAGTCCTCCAATGACTGGAGTAAAACACTTAACACAAAAATTATCTTTCTTTCATGATCATTTGCAAAGTAGGAAGGATCTCTTACCCTGTTATGGACATTTAGTAGTTTAATTAATTAAACTGTACTAATTTAACTAAACCCTTAACCAACATTTAACCTTTCATATCATTTAGATTATTATTTGGCTTAATCTGGGATGTTTTACAGTATGGGCAAGTATGAATGAACAAAACACTTGAATGACCACGCAGTCTTTTCTAAACTCTTATTGCTGACATGTGATTGAAACAGTGTCAGTGCTTTAGTCGCGCTCTTGGGTGGTTGTTATGGCTTCAGTTGTCCACCAGATGTCAGCGTCACTGAAGCGGTGAAGCTTTGAATCTTTTTCGACACACTTGTTAGCAAAGCCTCCGTGCTTCATAAGGCTTCACTTGCCCACCACTACCACTAAGATAAATTGACAAAAGTTACTCACCATTCTGGACGGGTCATCAATCTGGACCAGGTCGAACACGCCACCCCGGAGCGCCTTGCTGCGTTTTTATACAGGAGCTAATGCGCTAATCCACATTTTCGGCGTCTGGCGTCACGCAGCGGTAGTTTTCTTTTTTTCTCTTCTTTCTTTTTTGAGGTTTTAGGGCGGTTGGCGCATTACCGCCACAAGTTGCCTCCTCCCGCAACAGTTTCATTTGCGACACTTTTTTCGCGTCTTTTTTATATCGTTCCACGGCTCGTGCAGCTTCTCTTCATAGTAACATCACAGACCTGTTGGCTGGAGGGAGATTAAATAAGAAGAGGAGGAGGAAGCAATCAGCGGTCATCAGCTGATTGAAAAACACCTGCGTGAAGACGAGCAGGTGTGTTGCGTCAAACAACGATTTGGTGCATTACCGCCACCATCTGGTATGGAGTGTGGATCGAAATGTTGATCTAACTGAATTATTACTTATAAGTAAAATAATAAAATAAATAATAATTATATATACATATATGTACTACAAAACTACAAAACACAAAATAACAGCAACCTATATACGCATACATACACATACACCTATTCATACACACACACACACACACACATACATCCTATATCCTCCCAATGAACTTTGTGGTTTTAAGAAACTGAAGTAATATCTTGTAACACTCACTCCGGTTCTTCCACAATGCATCTACTTATTCCAATTCTTCATCAATGTCTCTCAACTAATTAATCATTACTTCTCTCTCCCTTTGGTATTTCTCACATTGTGTTCTAATGTGATGAATGGATTCCTCCTGCCCACAGTGATCACATCTGTCTGTATTGTGATTATTGATGAGAAATAATGTGTTGTTCAGTCCTGTATGGCCAAATCTGATCCTCGATATTATATTTTCCTCTTTCCTGCTTCTTTCCGTGTGCCTAGCCACTCCCACTTTTCTTTGGATACTGTAAAATCATCTTCCTTTCCTCTCCTCCTCCCATTGTTTTTGCCATCTCTCCTTTAGTTTTTGTTTAATGATGCTGTTCATTTCTGTTTTGCTTAATTTTATTGTTAAATCTATATTATTATGTCCTGTTGCTGCTTCTTTTTTTTCTTTTTTTTTACTACTCAACATTTTTTCCATATGCAATCATACAGAGAACAAATACACAACAATCACAAAGCAAATGTTTTCACTCCACCTTGATCTTCAAATCCAAATCATATTACACACACAGCAGGCATCCGATATAAATAATTAAAGCACATGTACAATCATCCATGTTTTAACACAATATTACTACAACAAATACTCGGTGGAAGACAATTCCTCCATGTTGAGGTAATTGAGAGTTTTCTCTGTAGCTGTAGTTATTACAGGTGCCCATGTAACAGAGAAAGCTTGTAGCTTGTAGTTTTTCACTTTTCACGTATAAAGTCCTTAATAAGCACAACAAAAACAACTTTTAATGTATGTAATTGCCGTATTGAATATTTATTCTGCTCACTACTTGTGATAAATTACTGCATTGGCGTATCCATGTCTACACTCGGAAAACTACATTTCCCTTAAGACTGAAAGCCGTACACGGAAATGACGTATGGAGTTTTCCGCCGCCGTCAAGGGCATTGAAAACTGCATTAACGTTAGCGTAGCTGCAACTCTCCACACGTGTTTTCTGTCAGTCCCTTAAAGTTCTCATTCTCAGTATCGACATCGGTGGAGATGGACGGGTTCGGTTCAGACTTCTCAGCGGGAGCATCCGGCGGTAAAATGGACCCCGGCACCATCATGGAGCAAGTGAAGGTGCAGATCGCGGTAGCTAACGCTCAGGAGCTGCTGCAGGTAAGTCAGAGGTGCTAAGCTAACATGACTAGCCTATGGAAACTAATCTAGTATGATGATAAACTAATTAAAGTTTCCTGTTGCAATGTTTACATAGAAATTTGAAATCGCATCAATGACACATTACTTGTGTAAACATGTTCAATGCTGTTGACACAAAGACTGTTACGTTCATAATCGATTCATCTCTCAATCATGTTTTTTTCGATTAATGAATTAGTTTGTCAGTTTAATAATAGTGGTGAAAAATGTCGCTCATTGTTTCGTTTATTTCGTTATTTCGGTATTTTCCTCTCATAGATTTAGTTTAGTTTAGTTTAGTTTAGTTTAGTTTATTTGTCATAGGCTGTCAAAGAAATCCTCATTGACGAAGCTGAAATCAGAGAACTTGCTATTATGTACACTTAAACAATTCATCTAACATTGTAGCCTTGCATGCAGTTTAGTGAGCAATTGATAACCAATGAGTTGTTACTGAAAAACCATGACTTGACTACCAGATGTATGTTGTACTTACAGTAATTTCAATACTTCTTAAGCCTCAGCTGTCTATAATAAACTAACTGTGATGATTAACAATATCTCCCTTTATGTTCCAGAGAATGACAGATAAATGCTTCAAGAAGTGTATAGGTAAACCTGGAAGTACACTGGACAACTCTGAGCAGGTGGGTGTGCACCTTCTGTCACCTTCTGTGCTAGTAAAGTACATTTACATTGGGCTTTAAACAAGTTATGTTGTTCAGTCATGTTCTGTACATTGAATTTTGTAGAAACTGAATTAAGGAAAATGCTTGAAATGTCAAAAGGGGTAATTTTATTCAAACATCAAAGGTATCATTGTGAGCATCATACTCCCAACAAAACAGGAAAAAAAGATATATTTTGCCAAATCCATTTTCAACATCTAACACTCATTTAAATGTAGCTTTCTGTTATAGTATATTGAATATTGCAGGGCTTTGAAAAAGTTCTTTGTAGTTGTAATTAACAGTTTCTTCACTTTTTTTGACATTTTCTAGATGAAATAGGTCTGATCCTTTTGTAACCTTGTTGCTTTTGGCCTCACAGAAATGTATTGCCATGTGTATGGACCGGTATATGGACGCCTGGAACACCGTGTCCCGAACATACAACTCCAGATTACAGAAGGAAAGGGCTCACATGTGAACATCCATGCCCTTCTTGAGACCATTGCTGACACAGAAGGAGCACCTTCCACCATCAGAGGTCATGAGCATCATACCTCAGACAGGCGGGGAGAGCCTGTGGACTCTAGCCATAACACTGTCTTTGTGAACATTTTCATTCTGCTCTGAGGAACAGCTCACAATCCAAGATTGACTAATTATGTTTTTATGTTAACGATCATTTAATTTCCTGGTTGATATGTTAAAAAAACAACACTTTTTTTTTTACAGCGTTGTGATATGTCCATGCTGTGAAAGCAAACTGCAGCACCATGGCATTTGTTTTTTGGTATATTTATAACATAATATGTTCAGTACAGTCAGACTTCAACATAAACATGTCATTCAGTTTCATATATTCCTGCCATAAAGGTTGATTTGAATTGTTTTGGTCGCAACAGTTTAACCTTAAAACACAATCAGCAGTGTGCCACCATTTATTTTCTATTCCTAATGACATTCTGCTCTGAAAAACACTCTGTGAGAATAAGCAACAACACAACTGGCTTTTTTCTACACATGCTGCTACTCTGAAAGACCTACTTAAAATCAGCAGGGAGAACTGAGGAACACATTGGTGTTTTCACAACCATGAACCTGACATTCACAAGCTTCTTAACAGTCTGCTATCACAGTACGCCTGGAGAACAAAACAGTTTTGTCTGACCTGTTTTCTAGTTGTCACTCTATATGCTGCCCTCCACAGTAGTGGGCTTGTTTGAGCAGGGTCTGCCTTGCTGTAGATGGGGTACTGAACCATTCCTAGTTTTTTGTGTGCAGTTCATGGGCTGTCTGGAAACCAGAATCTTTTTTTCCCCCTCTATCTTGCTGAGTTTGTGTCTGGAAGTAAGACCCAGACAAGCATGTGAGCAATATTTGAAATATAACGATTATCAGGAGAATAAAGCTCATCAAACAGGTCGTCTTGTTTCTATGTAATAAGTGTCTATCGATGAATGAAATGTCAACCTTTACCCAATTCAAGTTTAAAAAAGAATTAAAAGCTAATTCCACTACCACCATCTCACACAGGATTATTTTCCCCAGAAAATCCCACCCACAAATAGCAATTTATAACATTGGAACTTTTCCCTATTTTCCAAGAACAGATACAAAAAGACAAGGAAATGTACCCATAAATGAACCATGTATATTCTGAGCCCCACACACAATGAAAAAAAAAAGTATCAGGAAAATAAATAACTGAAATAAATACTTTCAGTCATGCTTTTTTTCCATCTGGATTCTCTGTGTTCCCTTAGTACATGTTGAAAAAGAATTTCAGATGACAGTACAGGATACAAACCGTAACCTTAACACGAATAGATCAGACAATTCAATACTTTGGTATCAGAATATCTGTGTGGCTTTTAGCATGACTTAAGTCCATGTACAGTACAATGCTCGGGAGAGGATGTATTGAGAAAGTCCACTGTGTCCACATGGATTGCCATTTCCTTGCTACTACGGCTGAATTTTTAAAACCTTCAGAAAGGCACGTAAGTGGATATCCATTTCCTGACAGCTGTCACTCGAGTGTAAACCCCTGGAAAACCTATTCGCCCACATCCATGTCCCCAGCTGGTCACTCCAGCAATAAACCACTGGCCAGAGGGCTGGCGACAAGTCAGCGGTCCGCCAGAGTCTCCCTGGATGAAGGAAGGACAGGAGGGAGAAAGACCAACAGTGCAGTTACAGACATGGACAAATATGTATTATTTAAATCATCATATTAATGTAAATGGTCTGTATTTATCAGTGTTGTAACAAAGCACAAATACTGTGTTACTGTAAATACACGTATCTGTACTTTATTTATATTCTAGCATTTTACTCCACTACATTTCCTCTAACTATATTTGTTACTTGTTACTACCAAATAAAATCACAAGAAGAAGAGTTGGTAATGGTCTGTATTTATTGTACATAGAGCTTTTCTAGTCTTGATGAGCTGCTTTTACACTATAGTTTTGCCATTCACACACTGAACCCACAACCTTCCAGTTGAAAGACAACTTGCCCTACCACTGAGCCACCATGACTCAATCTTAACTCCTCACGTTTTTAATACTTTTACTTCTAAAACTAGATGTACTAAAAATACATTTTATATAAGAAAATTACTTTTGAAACTTAAGTACAGTAAATGTCATATACTTTAAGACTTTAGTAATTAATAAGTAAGTGATATTTTAAAAAGTGACTTGTAATTGTCTGGTACTTTTACTCAAGTATCCTTAGGTACTTTATACAAGACTGGTATTGATATAGCCATTTTCTCGTTTTAATGATCACTCAAATCTGATAGTTTTTGCCATTCATAGAGTGCGTCTACACTATGTGCAGCTGGGAATCAAACTCACAACCTTCCACCACTGAGCTACCGTTGCTCTGGTATCAAACTTCCTGCTGATGTTCATATTTGTTTGTTTGTTTGTTCCCCACTACAATTTGTATGCGAGTGCTCTTCCACTGGAGGAGCTCTGACCTCACACTCCTCACATGTTTTTTTTTTCTTTGTCAGTTTTTCACATGTTTCACATGTTCTCAGTCACTATTTTCTAACATATATAATATGTGAAGAGGAGAACCTCTGCATGTGCTTTACATGCATTTTAAGGAGGCGTGTGAAAATGAGAGAGTCAGAAAGACTAAAAAGAGAAAACTAAGAGAATGACATTTGGATCACTGCGAAGATGCCAGGTGCTCTGACCGAGACAGGAATGCATGTGGTTTTCCTTACTTAAGATTACAGAGAAGGAGCAGGTGAGACGGGGTGTGCTGTATTTTTAGGAAATAAAAGTCTACTCAGATAAGCATCTCTCATAGGAGTGCTTCAATATTTCAAAACAAGCAACACTTGATTTTCTTCATCAACTGTTATTTTTGTAACCATGACATGCTTTTACATTCATTTTTTAAAGAAATCATCTGCTGTAAAAGATTTCCATGTCCCTTCTTTCCAAAGTATTATTATAATCTTGACAAACAATCAGCCAGATGTCTGGACCATTTCCATACTGTGAATTGTTTTTTTTCTTACCAAACAGGTGTCCCTGCCTCCCCCCATGTATCCAGCACACATCATGTTGGGAGTCAGCACATTTCCATACGACTGCTGGCAGCCTGCCTGGTCAATGATGTTCACTGCAGCTTTCTGCAGTAGGTTGGTCAAGGAACCTGGTGAATAGAACAATAATAATAATAATGTTTTCATATATTTACCCACTTCACTTAACTGAGATACTATCCATGTAAACAATGGTTTCCATGTTCTTTATGGCACAAAGCTGTTTGTACAATGCATTGTTGTCTTCACTCACCTCCTTCCCTCATGGATCCCCAGCCTGTGATGTAGCACTCTGCATTGTTCAGGAAGTGGTGCACAGGTGAGGGGAGACAGACTGACTGGATGGTGTAGGACACGGGTGCAGCCGCTGTCAGCTCCAGCAGAGCCACATCGTAGTCCATGTTGGTGCTATTAAAAGCCGGGTGAATGATGACCCTCTGAATGGGAATGACCAGAGCTCCGACCCCTGAGCGCAGCACTGACCCCAGGCTCACAGCCCAGTTTGTGGGGCTAAGATCACTGTTGGTGTAGATGTAAATAAAAGAGCATGTAGTTTCAACACAATAATGAAGGACGATGAGTGTTCAGATCTAGAATAATGACACAGTACCTTTTGAAGCAGTGCGCTGCAGTCATTAACCATTTGCCATGAATGAGTGTGGCGCCACAGCGATGAAGTCTCTGATGCTGTAGACTACCAATCCAAGGCCACTCTCCTCTTCGAGCTGTTACTCCACCAACAATCCGATGGGAGCCCAACGCAGGACGCAATCCACAATCTGAAACAAAAACACCCATCAGAGGTGCTTCGTTTTTAATTACAAGTGTAGTCTTCTTTATAAATTTGATTTAAACATACCACAATTTCTTTCATCTTCCTGGTTGGGGCAGTCTGGTACTCCATCACACTCTGGGTTTACCTTGCCAATGCATGATGTGGTGCTACACTGAAAGTTTCCAGTGCAGTTCTGAATGACTGGGAGACAATAGAGTTCGGATATTAAAATAAAACCAAATTCATTATTTTTTTATATTTGAGATATTATATCTATTTTTTCAAATTTTTAAAGCTATGATATTACCAGATGGTGTTTGTGCAGAAAATGCGTCCATGGCTATCGTCATAGGTACATGCGGCTTATTAAAGCTCACTTCTTCCTCAGTTACTGGCACCGTGGGGACATGCTGGAAATAATAAGGGACCAAGCTGGGATCTGTGTGGCTTAGAATCCAGTTGTGGAGCCTGGTGACCCGGGTATAAACCCCAGGCCTGTTGATCTGGGCACAGCCCACACCCCAGCTCACCACCCCTGCCAGGAAGAACTTTCCTGAGGCTCCCACACATACCAGAGGTCCACCAGAGTCACCCTGCAGGGAAAACACGAAAAGAGTTGATCATAAATGTCCTATCCGGGCTGTGTGTCATAAGTTTATTTAATTCAATGATAGCCAAAATTAAAACAAGCCTCCATATATGCAGACATTATTTTTATTGTACAAGCCTATGGGCTGTGTAATGATCTGGGGTTGCTTCAGTAAGGTCTAGGGGTGTGCCCAAAATAAATGATGTCAGCTGACCACCTTAGTATAGTGAATGACCAGGTGACAAAAGATGATCCAAGATGACAAAACCAGGATTCACTGGGCTCAAAAAATGAGAGAATGAGAATCTGAGATTTTCATTTGAGATGAAACCATTGAGAATCTGAGATTTTCTGAAGAGAATTTCACACAATGGTCCAACCGTATCATGAACACAATATACTGGCAAATAATTAATGCAAGAGCAAATTGAAACAAAAGTTAACATATAGAAGTGATGCCATGGCGAATGCATGCCGTCATCAAGGCTAAAGCTAGTCTAGCTGCAAATATTTGAGTTTTTGTGCATTGTCGTTTGTCTGTCACAGTACCAGCACACATCACCATGTTATTCTAATAACAAAAACAACATATGCGCCACTATCTTTATGGTGGGGCCAGTTTTGATCCTACTCATAGCTCCAAATAAGAAAGAAAATGAAAGCCCAAACTCTGCCCCAAGACAAGAAAGTGTAATAAAATGGAAATTGATAACTACTGCTATTGTAATAATATGTGAAGAGTTATCGTACAGGCACAGAAATAGCACTGACCTGACATGAGTCCACCTTGCCCTGCAGGAACCCGGCACACATCATATTGCGAGTAACAGCACCTCTGTACACAGACGACTTATTGCACACCTTTGAGTCGATGATTTTCACCACTGCCCTCTGAAGTGTAGGAGGCACCGCAGCTACACAAGAGCATACAGCAAGTGAATTACTCCTTACATGCTAATCATATAACAAGAACAATACTAATAATGTATGTATGATTTCTGACTTTTGTCATGCCTCATCATGGTATTGATAGAGCAAAGAAATGTTACGATAACTTGTTCTTTATGAATGATACAGTGTCTGTCAATCAGTTCATTTCCACATTAAACTCTTTCTCTGATGTTGTGTTGTGGTGCACCTCTGTGTGCAGACTCACGGTTAAACTGGTGCAATGCTCCCCAACCCGACACCATACAGTTCTGGCCTGGAGAAAAGACATGAGATGGGGAGGGCAAGCAGACTGGCTGGACGTAAGAACTGAAGGTGAGCGGGGTCTCAAGCTCCAGCACAGTTATATCATTGTCAGTGGTCATAGGGTTGTAGTCTGGAGACACAACCAGTGATTTGATGTTAATCGTCTTGGACTCCGACTCCTCACCGCTCACCAGACTGGCTCCGACCAGGGCCGTCCAGTCTCTTGGGTCACTGTCCCTAAACACAAAAAAGAAGACAGAAAAAAGGTTAAAATATACCTTTGTGTCACTTGGGCAGGATGGTGTGGCAGTGGGTAAGACCGCTGTCTCACAGATTAGGTTATGGGCTTGAATCTGCCATGACTGGAGTTCATTATTACTAAGTTCATTTGACCTCCTTTTTATTGTTTTAATTAGCAACTTTATTTACTGTGGATTTTTATGACGTGTCATTATTGTTGTTTCTATGTTATAAAGATGTGGGGAAGCCCCATCTTGCAAAAGGTCAGCTACTACTGGACACATACTTATGTATGTGTGTATACTTTATATATGTATATATGTGTATATGTATATGTATAGATATACATATATATATATATTTACTTAATAAACTGTAAATACAGTTTATTGTATATAAATAATGTTTTAGTTTTTTTCTTTTTAAGTTTTATTGGCATGGAGAAAATTGAATTTCACTGCAGAGATCACATGTTATCCTTGAATCCTCATTGGCTGCAGCCTTCATGTTCACCCTAAAAATACAGTGGTATAGTGTATGCGAGTCCCTCAATGTATAGAAAATGTTATATTAATGGATTGAAATGAACATATACAGTATAACTGTGCCTTGATTTAAACTTCAAAACTCCTCACTGTCTTGGAAATATGATGCCCGATACCTACCTTTCAAAGCAGTGTGCTGCACTGACCAGCCAGCGTTCACTGATGATGGACGCTCCACAGGTGTGGCGTCCATGGAAGCGCAGACTGACCTGCCATGGCAGCTCACCTTGCTGAGCATCCTCCCCACCAACCACACGATTCCCCATGACAGGACGGGTCCCACAGGCTGAGGAGAGAAGTGCAATCGTTAGGGTTAGGATGTATTGCAGGAACTGTGATTTAAAAAAAAAAAAAAAAAAATTTAAAACCAGAAATAACTAAAGAAAAAGAGAATTATGGGTCTTGAATAGACGGAAGTAAAATGTATAGTTTCCCTCACCACAACGAGCCTCGTCGGATCCATCTGCACAGTCACGGATGGAGTCACACTCTGGATTTAATTTGGTGACACATTCTCCATTGTCACAAGTGAAAGTGTTGTCAGGACACCTGGCTGTAGACAAACACACACAATTATGAGTAGACAATTGGGGAGGAAGAATCAAAATAAAGAATAAAACACTAAAGATGTTTGAAAATAAAACAGTACAATCTGTGCAGAGGAAACCCCAGATCTGTATCAAATAATGTGTAATATTGATTTTCCCAAACGGTCTCTGAGTTACTTCTCATTCATTCAGGTCAGGGTTATCAAGAAAACATTGACTCAATGTGATGTGGGTTCACAAAAGGTCAGAAAGGGTCATTTTCCCCATGACTCACCTGTCATGTCATCTCCAATGACATAAAATGATTTCCCACTGGCACCTAAGGAAAGAAGTGCAACACATTAGATCCTGATGAGACTGCGGAGTGCTTGTCACTCCCTCTGCACACATCCACTTTTAGAACCTCAGTCAGTCAGACTGTAGTCTTTACTATACCTACCGAGTAAGATGATAGCATTGATCTGTCCAAATTCTGGCACCTCTAGCGGTTTCCCGTGCATTAATGAGCCGAACCCTGCTCTCAGCAAGTCCTGAATGAAACTGTCTGAATACTGCTGGATCTTGGAGACCCTGAAGACCAGTCTTAACGTCACCATCACCCCATCATTAATGTTACTGGGAAGGAAGAGCAATAACACAACAATTATTAAATCTATTCAATCTAGATTCTTTTTTTTGGATCTACCTGCTTGTACTTACCCATAGGAAACAATATTACAATCAACATAGTGACGTGATATTGATGAAGCAGTGAAGACATTCTCTATCTATAAAACAGAGACAATTCAAGTTTTAGGACAACAGAGGAAACATTGACCTCTCATGAGGGTGATAGTCTGTTACTTACCTTTGACTTCAAAACTGAAGACAGTACTATGGAGAAACCAGAGTTTTCATCCTGTAAAACAGGATCATACTTCAGACCCTTCAGCTCCACCGTATCCATGAAATAATGCTCCTCCTGCACCAGGTATGCTGGCAACGACAGAGGGGAAAAGGTTATGGCATCTGTGATTAAAGAATGTGGGAGTTTCATAAGGCTTAGGGGATAATATTTGATCTGTTTCAAAACAGGGATTTACCAATTAGACTAAATTCAACTAAGTATCAGACAGTACTGTTTGTGGACCCACCGATCAACAGGCCAACAAAGGCTCCAATAACCAGGAAGAAGAGCAGCAGGGCTACAAAGCTGCTCCTGTAGCAGGCAGGGGACGAAACCCACTGCCCTCCATCCTTCTTCCCCTCCATGTTGGATTCACAGCCTCCAACCTCACAACTCACATTCCACTGACTCCAGCATCATCATCATCATCATCATAGTCGACTGACAAAATAATCCAGGCCTGGAAAAGACACAGTAACAAAAAATGGCACTGATGGTGGTACATTATACAACCATGCAATAGGCGAGGTTAAGGGATATGGAACATTCTGCCAGATCATCTTGTAAAGATATCACCATTACAATTAAGAAAGAAAGAAAGTTATTTTGCAATCCTCCATCACATTTCTATAGTTAGTATTTCTACGGTTAGTATTGTTGGACTGAATTGGGATTCTACATGCTATTGTACACATTATATCATACCTAAAGCTTAATAAAAAATTGGTTAACTTTCCTCAAGCAGCATGGATAACTAAAATCAATAAATACTGATTAATGAACAGGGACTTTTCAAAGGATTCTAGTGGCCCGAGGCAAAGGCGACCTGCAATTGCTGCACCTAACCAAACTGACTATACATCCCACATGACTGACAAACCCATTTTCGGCTGCTCCAAATTAAACCTTTGGCAGCTGAGTTTTAAATTCAACAACACCAACCATTCATTTATTGCTTTATCCTCCACATGAGGCCTGCTGGAGCTAATCCCAGCTGACATAAGAAGGGGGTAGTACACTCCTGGGCCAATTCACTGTCACATTCTCACCTACAGTCAATTTCAGATTGTCTAATTAATTAACCTCTGCATGTTTTGTTTTTGGACTTATGGGAAGAAACCAGAGAACTAGGAGAAACACACTGGGAGAACATGCAAACTCCATGCAGAAAGCCCCATTACTGAAAGTCCTTCTTGTTCTTGGGGGTAAGGTGAGCTTTGTTTCAGGCGCCCAAAGCACTTCTTAGTTTGTATGTTGGTGTTGAAGCTTTTAGCAGCAAGCTTAGAGGCCCAGGACCTCTTTAGTGGGTTTCTGACCCTGGTGGTGTCATATAGCCCATCATATAATTTGCTGTGGAGTAACATACTGTAATCATTCATTCTTAGGGACCCCTCTCAGCTTGGGGCCCCAGGCACTGGTCTGCAATACCTCTGAATAATACAGATTATATACTCCATAATCCCCAAACATGAGTACACATGACTGCATTTTATACAAACATTCTAAAACAGGTTACTGGTTTTGGTGGTGCTAGTAAACATAAGATTACCAAAAACAATGACATTGTAGTTAAATGGTGGGACACATTTATGTGATTAGCCTGTACATTTATTATTTCCTTTTTAACTGTTTTTTTTATATTATTATTGTGTTGTTTATTTATGTGTAAGCTACTGGAATTTCCAAGGGATAATAAACTATATATCTATGGTAAATCAAGTTTCGAGTATCAACAGCCACATTTTTAAAAAAGCTAAAGCACAAAAACGTTCAATGTTCAAACATGAAACCGTGATGTCTGTTGCTGCTTCAGGTGAGCGTAAACGAGACTATGGTGGCCATGTTACAAATCAGATGTGGAGAAAGATCACAAAAAAACCAAAAAAAAAGGTCTAACATTAACATATTTGAATAAGTCAATTCAGCGCCTGATGTGAGAGTAGCTGAGTGGACACGGTAAATACAGGCGCGTCTCACTGTGGCACATTGAACAATACAGGCTTTATGTTCTGAGGCAAATTCACTCACCTCCGTCTTTTCTCATTCCTCTCAACAATGATATTCACCACATACCACAGTCCTCCGCGTGAGACTGGCCCAGTGCACATCCATGGATGGGAGAAGTCAGGAGTAGATGCAGCGGAAAAGAGCCGCTATATTTGTTCCACCTGCCGAGGGGCGTGCCGTGCGCTTCCCGCAAGTAACTCACCTTTATAGTTTACTTTACTAAGTGCTCTCGGCTGCAGAAATCCCCGGCCGACCCTCCACCTATCCGCCCTGATCCCCTTGGCTACACCTTTATGTGCACAGGCATTTCTACTGTCATCTCAGGGATTTCCATGGTGATGCCAGGTTAAAAAAAACAAAACGAGCATTAGACTCATTTACGCAACGCACAAAGGAGAAAAGTAATAATGAATATTGGAAAGAGTGTGTATAAATCAATCCCCAGGCTCTTCAGTGGAGCTCAGTAACTACCTGTCCTGTCTGTGCTCCATTGACACAGTGACTGAGCAGCAGAGGAGGAGCTAAGCCTCCAGGAATTCAGCGTTTTTTACTTTAGGAAGTAGAAGTTTCCTGGGCTCTCCAACACCTGTAAATGTACCTGGATCCTTTTACAAAGATTACATAGATTACAGCCTCCACCTCATGTGTCTTAATCATGACCATATTCACCTACAGCTCTTAAGGATGACAGGGTGAGAAAGATAGACCTTTAACTTACCAACTTGTGTTTTAGTGGCAGCTTTTCATTTCTAATTACACAGATCCAAACTAAACAGCACCTGTCAACTTAAATACAAACCCTTTGATCTTTACCTCACTTCCTTACCTTAAAGCACTTAATACCACACATATATCATCAGTGAGCCTACAGTCTTAAATGGCTTAACTTCTAACACATGCACACATTCTCCAATTATTCCTCTAAACACTAGAAGATCAAGAGTAAATTTGGAATGTGTTCATTAATCACCTCAGCACTATCAGAACTGCTAATTATTCTATTTTTGTAAACTAAAAGATTTTTCAAAAAATCTTTAAATATCAATAACTGGTGCTTTTGGTCTTCATAGATGGAACATGTCACTCACACTTTAGGAAATGCAAAGGCGGGGGTAGTTGAGTTATTCAAAGCAATAAACTTAAATTTAAGGACTTTAATTCTCTGCCATCCAAACAAAATGTTATTAGGTAGATGCATGTTAATTTACATTTCTGTATACTAGAAAGAGAACAAAACTAATTAGACCCAAGGTACATTTTTATTTTCTTATCAAAAACAAAAGAGTAAAAAGTTAACTTATCCTGAATAAAAAGAAAACAGCACAGTTAACACTTCCCAAACATGTGGGTTCTTTACAACTCAAATTTTTGGAAAATTTGCACATCACTGACAGGAACAAAAGCAAAGTGTTTATTTGTGTCCTTTGCTAATTAACATATGTATTTTTACAACAAAAAATGCTCTGTTTTTTTATGCAGTTTCCCTGTTTTGATTAAAACAAATAAAAAAGAAAAAAAAAAGAAAAACACTCACAAAATATTCACTGGTATTACTGGTGTGTGTGCATGCTTGAGTGGGTTAGCCATCCTGTTGCTGTATGAATGGGTTTGGAATGGCCTCCATGCCATCCTGAGGACAGATGAGCACGACTGATGTTCCTCTACAGACCACCAGCCCCAGCTGCCTGGTGTCTTCCGTCAGCTTCAGCTGATCATCTGGATCTGAACACACAACAGACAGAGTAAGTTGCATGTTATGCAATTTATAAAAGCTTAACTTATTTATTAAATGTGTAGTGTGCAACTTTTGGTGATCGATTGTTGTCTCTATTCTGCCTCCGTTTGTCTCAGTGAATAGAAACACTGTAAAAACAATCAGACCTGACTGAAGGAGCATTTATGTGCATACACCAGCAGAGCAGTGGCAAGAAGCCTTAATCCTGACAAACAGCTTAACGGCAGGGTTGTTTAAGCAGCAGATTTCACTTCTGAAACTTTTCGTGGGTGTTTATTTGGGTCTGTTCATTTTTTAACCCGTTAGCAGTTGTCTCGTCTGAAAATTACACACATCGCTTCCTGCTTGGGAATGTTGAGATCTAAACATCGCTATCATGAGAAACGTAGACAGTGTCATGTGGAGCCGATAGACTTAATCATCACAATCTTTTTTTGTTTCAAAATCATTCCAAATCAAGCGCCATTGGATATGTTGATCCAGGCACGTTTCTCATTGTGCCACTTGTGTAACTGGATTCTAAAATGGGTTTCAGTGCAAACCACAAAATGACTGCAGTGTGGCTGAGGTGATTGACATGTGGTGTACCACCAAAGACACAGACCTCAACTTCACTTTAATGACAGCACCAATCATTGTCTATGTCCCGCTGATGTATAGGGTGCTTTTGTGTGTAGTCTTTTATGCCAAACCTGTAAATATGATATTATGTAACTACATAAAATAAACCTTTGGATAAAACCTTTTATAAATAAATATGTGATAGCAGTAATGTAGATTATAAACCACATTATTCCTCAGAGAAGCAAATATTTTGAATAAGATTTCATGAATATACTAACTTTATTTAGGTCATCAATTTGCACCTCCCTATCCCTTTTTGGTTTCCACCTGCTGTAAAACTACCAATAGTTGACTAACAACAGTGGATGGAAACACATATGAACATGCATTTCACTTACAGAATTTTTAGAAATTCAGAAAAACTGCGCTATGTCTTTCAATGTCTTATTTACTTAAACAGCAGTTACTAAAAAATGTGGCTGGGATTTCAGTCTTCTCCCAAATATTAGTGACATCTTCAATAAAATGTTGGTGCAATCTAAATACACACTCGTTTTCTCGCTGTTTTTATACACTTACCACGCATGTACTCGATTGTGCCGTCCAGTACCAGGTTCAACAGGGGGTCGAACCCCTTCAGGACTCCACTGGCTATAAGAAAAATAAACATTTAAGTGTGCAGTATTCTTTAAGGACACACAGCTCGTACATGTAGCGTTAGCTTCTGTGCTTACTAGCTAAACTGGGTAGCGTTAGCCTGTTAGCAGAAATGATTCGCCTACCTTCTCGTCCTCCTTGAAACTTCACACGAATCGGCTTGTCGATGTATTTTGACAAGTCGAAGATGCTCTCCTTTTTCTTCTTTTCTTTATCCTGCACAGAGGGAAGTGTTGTTAGTCACATGCGAGCTCACCACAAACAAACAAAAACAACTTAGTAGCCCGAGTTTAGCTCCGCTTTGCTGGCTAAGTCAGAACAGTTCTACGCCTCTGATTAAGACAATAACTAACATTTAGTGAAAATAAGAGAATAACTCAGAATAAGTGTGTGTAAACACGTGAAAGAGAGTTTGAATGGCAAGAAAAGCAAACGAACTCACCGCCATGTTAGCTGTGTGACACGGAAGTTAAACTATGACCCCAGAAATGCTCCACCAATCAAATCGTTCACATTTGTTGATGACGCCATTGGCTTTCATTCGTTCATGTTCACTATAAAAATGTACTAATAAGGAATATCAGTTATACCTTAACAGTATAATGATTTTTCCCTATTGATACACCTAAAATGTTGTTGATTAATACAAACTGTATTGAGAGTATACAAGACAATAATTACATGAAATAAATCATGACAAAACTAGCATTACATGTATAATAAATTATGGTTTTGCATGTGATATAATTGACAGACCTTCAAAACTGACCTACTTTGCTGTGTTGCATTCAGTCAACAGTAAAGTCAGGTGGAAGTCTATTAATATCACCAGTTGGTGTGTTGGTCAGCAGAAGGACAGGCACTGTGCATAGTGTGGCTGTTTGTCGTGACATGGCCATGAGCTTGAGATCAACAGTTTTCCCTGAGCAGATAAGTAAACTGGAGGAGGACAAATCAGCTGTAAATGTGGAGGACTCTGAGTCTGATATCCCCGATGCCACGCTATGTGTTGAAGGTGAAAGTTTTTATGTCAACCGTCAATGTCTGGCCCAACAGAGTCCCTACTTCAGGGCTCTGTTCTTTGGCTCTGGAGTAGAGAGCAGCAAAAGAAAAGTTGAAATTAAAGGTGTGGGCCGGCAGCATTTCAGGGTTTTGATGGAACACACCAGGAGATCCAGGCTCGTTTTGGACAGAGAAAATGTTCTGGGGATCCTTGAGACTGCAGACTATCTCCAGCTCGAGCGAGCCAGGCTGCTGTGCTGCAAGTTCCTGGAGCGTGAACTGCACCTGAGTAACTGTTTGGGTATGATGACTTATGCCTGGCAGCGAGGCTGCACTCCACTCTACACTGCTGCGAAACAGGTTGTGCTCACACACTTTCCTGCGATCATCGCTGAAGAGGACTTTTTGCCTTTACCTAAGGAGACAGTGGCGCATATTCTTGCCAGTGATGATCTGGCCATCATTAAAGATGATCTGGCCTTGGAGGCCATCCTACGTTGGGTATCATTTGACCCTAAAAGAGAGGAACACTTTCTGGAGCTCATTGAGCTGGTGAGGCATGAGTCTCTGTCTTTGACATTTATCACTGAACTTTTGACCAAAATGAAAAGCTCTGACCCCAGAGCAAACCTCATCCGCAAGCTGAATGAACATTACCCAGTCTCGTGGTCAATAGGCAGGTCACTGAGGAGGATCAGGGCCAGGGAGACCTTCTTTGTCTTGGGCGGACCTCACGATCAGGAGCAACAGGCACTGTACCAGTTTCATCCTCTCAGTGGGAGATGGCAAAGCTGTGCACCTCTGCGGAGGAAGAACCTTACACAGTACTCGGTAGCTGCAGTAGGTAATGTTTGGGTATTAACAACAATCTTTTAATGACAAGTGTATTTATCCTCTATAGACAGTGTGAAAATAAAAGGCACTTTAAATGCACCGAATGTAATTTCTCTCTGTCAAAACAGTAACAAAATATCCAGTTTGATGGAAGTCTGGAAGCAGCATGAGATCGCTGGACTTGTTGTTTTGTGTCTCATTTCCTTCCCACATGCTTTCTTGAATAGAAAAAAAAGAGATTTCTATGGATTTAAAGAGTGTTATCAATGTTTTGACTAATGTAAGTACACTACTGCATGACATTTGTATAACATTAGTCTCAATGTTTTTAGATATTTTAATGCATAAATGTTATATATTATAACTTATTATACTGAACATTGAATTGATTGTCTCTTTTGTTTAAACACTGATTTTTTTAAATGTTCTCATCATGTAGGAGACAACGTGATTGTGACGGGTGGCTACTTCCGGGATGTGCTGTGGTTTAGCGTGGACTGGGTCAGTGTATACGAATGTGGCAACCAGCGCTGGGTGAATGCACCAGCCTTGCAGAAGTCCAGACACAGCCACTGCTCCATTGGGGTGGACTCAGTGTTGTATGTCCTGGGTGGCAGTATGGATGAAGGGCTTGTGGCTGATGTAGAAAGGCTGGTCCTGGGGTCAGAGGACGGCTGGGAGGTGGTCAGCCCCATGGTTAGGGCTGTGGAGCGGGCCGCCACCGCTGCACTGGGGTTGTGTATCTATGTGGCTTGTGGCCTGGATGAAAACGGGGAGGTGTACAGTGGAATTCAGAGGTATGTTGTGAAGGAGGATCAGTGGGATGTAGTCTCTTGTTCTCCATTTCCACGGTGAGTCAGTCCTTAGCTCTTCTGTTTTACATAATCAAAGTGATATTTCTTTGTTAACTTGTTGAAAAACAGCAAACATCCTCTATTTTCAACATATTCCTAGATATGACCTGGTTGCCACTGAGCTCAATGGTGCCCTCTACCTTTTTGGAGGCCAAACCTTACGTTTTGACGTGGAGACAGACGAGTGGACGGTGCTGGAGGAGGAATCTCTGGAAAGGAAGTTCTTCTGTGGCTGCACCACAGTCAGCGGTCAAATATTCCTGGTCAGTGAGAGGAGGATTAACAAAGCATTTCCAAACATGGTGCTGATGGACCCGTATATAAACACTTGCATTGAGATAGATGATGCCATACCCTGCCCTGTGCCCCTCAGAGGGTGTGTCACCTTGAGAATGATCATGTGATGGTGTGTGATGTGACTACTGCATATAACACAAATTGTAGTTATATGTAATGAAAATGTAATTTCTTTTTTTGTGTAAGAAGTTTTAGCTTCTGCAAAAATAAAATGAAGTTTCTGAAAAGTTAAAACCTAAAATGGACTGTGGTAACACATTCAACACATACAGGCAACAACATTATTGACAAGTGCAAATTTCTACAACAGAATTTATTAAAACTTCAACTTCCCACACAACCAACAAAGCATCCATGTACACTCATACGGTAAGAGTCAAGTGTAACATCAGTGGATACATAACAGCTCTCCTGCTATTTGCTAGTATTGTATTTTATACTTTTCTTTAATAAAATAAATAATATTGTAGTGGGGGTCATTAAGTAATTCAGTGGATCAGCCCTTTAAATGTTCTGGATCATTACAATGCACAGTAGGTACAGTAATTACGTCCCTTTTCAAAGTCAGATTCAGTACAGAGACAGAAACCAGAGCACCGTACATCGTTTTCCTACAAAAACGTAACAGCAGTTTTTCATAGTGGTGTTATCTATGAACATTATCTGTTTTTTTTTACAGTCCTGATGATCAAAAGCCTGTGAATCTGTAGCCAAACAACATTACAGACAAAGTCACCTGTCAAGTCTGGGTTCAAGTATGTTAGATAAATGCATGTACAAGCCAATTATCTCTTGTTCCCTGTAAAGCATTACAAAAAATATCCTTACTTACTGTATATAAAAATGATTGAATCTTTACATTTCATAGGCTTTTCTTGTTCTAAACCATAAACCATTACACCTTTGACAACGCCACTATCTAAAATAGCTAACATTTCACAATGCATATCTAATGCCCATTTTCTTTATGGCTCACCCAGATGTTACCAGCCTCACCTACATTTCAAAACTAACATGAACACAGCAAGGCCTGGTCCAGGTGTCTGGTAAACAGGTAAAAGTATTCACACACGGAGCTTAATAGCAAGTGTTCATCACGTAACAGTGTTAAAACAGCAGCCAAGGCACAAAACAAGGGACAGCAGAGCAAACCTTAACAAAAACATCACTGAGAACGCATAATGCCTGTCATAATATTTAAAGTAGAACATCACACCTGTGAGCACATGTTCGCACAGCTATCCTTTAAAGGACTCGCATTGACCTCCGTTCTTTCAAACAAAACGTTATCCCCAAACTTAACATAACCAGTTAATGCTTAACCCTACTCTTAACCTAACCACAGTTCAAATCTTAGCCCTAAACTTGACCAATTAACCAAAAATGAGGTTCTGCCTCATTAGGTACAAGTTTTAGTCTCCATGAGGACTATTGTCCTGACAAGATCAGTGTTTATGCCAGGATATGTCCTAAAAAAAGGAAACAAATGCAAGGACACACACACATACAGGCATCAATTTTGAGACACGGGGTGGTGTCTCTACAAGGATATGTTCTTCTTTGTGCACTAGGGGGCGCCACATCACTTTTAAGAATCAAGCTCAACTGTCTACATCCACAGAACAATGTCATTTGTAATTTTCCACGTACTAACACAATGTAGAAACTATCTGTTGAGTAAAGGCTTCATAAAAATAGTCTTCAAAGTGGTTTGTCGACAAATTTACAATCAATGTTTTTACTAGTTTCTGTACAATCAGCCATGTGTGGACACACAGCCTGAGGAGTGAAGCACCACCTCATTCAAGCTTTAGTTTGCTCGGTTTAAAAAAAAACATTACACAGTCTATCACACAGCTGGATGTTTTGTACAAAACACTTGGTTTCGATTGTTGAACGGATGAATGAAGTTCCTACACTAGGTATTTACAAACAAGCTAATATAATACAATGAAAACAAACAGCATCAATACAAACTCTGCAAAAACAACACATATGATCAGATGTAAAGGATTGTTTTTTTTAACCCTCTCCTTGTTTTGCCAGTTTATTTTACAAAAGGTAAAAGTAATGATGCTGTTTTTCCTTAATCGTACAACGATTTACAATCATTGGTGTCTCTTTTGACCTCTCTTTTGAATAAATACGATGCAGACCTACCCTGATGTGAAATGTATCATGTGTCAGAAAACAGTGAATCTCCAGTATAGGCAATGGGGAACACGACTTCAGGTGAGGCTTGGCCACTATCTGGCTTTGGGGAGTCTGCTGTTCATATTCCTCTGATTAGTCAGGTTGTTCAGGACACAGTTGTTAGCCAGCGATGCTAATTTGGAGTTAATTGTACCCTTCCTCTGCTGCCAGCTGCATTCATCCCCATCTTCTTCATGCTCCTCCTCTTCATCGTCCACTTCACTCTCCTCATCACTACGCTCATCACGCTCGACCTGAGAAGAAAAACAAAAGTCGACAAACTCTGTAAATACCTGCCCTATGATATAATGTAACAAAGTATTCTTCTTACCTTGCCCAAAAAGACAAACTTGTAGACCATGCGCAGGATAAGATATGCCCAGAAGATGTGCAGGGCTTGCAACACTAACAGCAGGACATTGAAGAAATAATAACCAAAGAAGGGCTGGAAGAATTCTGTAGACGCCACCAGTGTAGTGTAGACCACTCTATAAAACACAGACAGATACAGTCCAGTGGCAGTTGCTGGTCTTTGAAACATTTCAGGCCCAGTTATTTATACATAAATCCTTACATTAATTCTGCAAACACACAACTAGAAAAAGGAAACGTGGTTATTGCGTAAAAGTGAAATGCTATAATAGTGTTTTTAATTACAGTGCATATGTACAAATGAAAATGGGCTATACCATTGAGCAAATAACACACAGCAACCAGCTATTTCTCTCTGAACTTCCCTTGCAAAATCCACACAGGACAGAGGCAGCGCTGTCAATCAAAAACTGGTTCCGCCTTTCAGACAGTTCCTCCATCGTCATCCATTGACTCCGAGAGAAGCTGAGCTTCCTTGGAAGTGATGTTTTTGCTGCATTTGTCCAATCACTGTCGAGCTCACCGCAGTGAACAAACCCTAATCTGTGCTGTCCCTAATCTGTTAATGCGGAGGCTGCTACGGGAATACGAAATTCATGTAAGGCGATATTTTGCCGACATTTTAGTCGCCACTGATACAGGCAGTTTTGATCCATTCTAGGACCCTGCTCAGACATAGTATTAACATCCATCCTAAGTGACAGGTCTGAACAGACCGAATGTGTTTTCAGATCCGATCACATAAACCACATTCAGAGCAGGTTTGAGGATGCATTTGTCCACCTTCCTGAATTTGGAAAAAAACTCAGTTTCACATCAATATTACACTAATCAGCGCTTATAAGTTAATTTATTCGCAGCCATAGCCACTTTTTTCACACTCATCGCCAACTACTTAAAACCCTTAAAAGGTACAAGCATTAAATTCTGTGTCCGATGACAAAATAAACTCTATGTGAGGCCTTTTCTACCTCCTGGTCTCAGCTTAGGAGCCAGTGCAGTGAAGTCAAAGGAAATATGAGAAAGAGTCGTGGGATCTGAGCTGATCCTTGACAGGTCAAACAAAACATTACAGACCACAACAACTATGGACTTTTTTCTTCTTCTTCTTTTTTTTAAAGATGTCAGTGATGTCATACCAAAACATTTAGGAGACTTTGACTTGCAGTGTTATTGTAAGGACACAGATATGTACACCACTTCCACTTCAAAAGTAAGTCAAGCTGAAACTTTTCTTTTGATTGTTTTGAGGTGGATGTGGTTGTTATGAGATTGATAATGTCATCTGTATCATGGTATCATGTTTAAAAGATAAAGAAAAAAAACATTTCCATCAACCAAGATGATGCAAGCACACACACTGTCACTAAAGCATCTGCGATGACAAACACTTCTGCAGTAGCATGGCCTACCTGCCAGGAAACACCACCAGTCTTGTGACAAGGAAAAGAAGAGCGAAGACGACAAAGAGTGAGTCACATGTCCTGGTCCAGCCAGCATAGTGAAACATCTTGGCAGACTTTTGTAAGGAAAGAAAAGATAAATAAAAATGATTACTATCTTCATAAAAAGCTAGTAATCACAATAATCTCTACATAAGCAGTTTATAGATGATAGACAACAAAAGCTGCTGGAAGTTCAGACAGACAATTATCGTCATCTGAATGGGATACCCTACAATAGCCAGCCAGAGAAGCCAGAGAAGAATGAATTCAAGCATAGTAAATATAGTATGTTGTTATAGGTTACTGTGTCCAGATGACACTCCTTCACACCAGATGACTCGCTCTAAACGTTTATTCAGCTCTAATATGACACTGATTTCAGATAACATATTTCAGATGTTACCAGGTATAATGGACCTGTTGTTTTACAGCCACAACGTTTTTCTTTGCTTTAACAGCACAAACACAACACATTTCTTTGCATTGCTCCGTCCATACTAGACCCAAGAATAGGAAATCAGGTGCAATCAATGCAAGTGCTGTATTCAAAGTGGAATGAGGGAGGTGCAGGGAGGGAAAAGAGGGTTAAAAGGGTAAAAGGGTAAAATATTGACATTTTTAAAAATGATGGAATATTCTACCTCGAGAAGGAAATCCGAAGAATCGTGCACCAGCATCACCAGAGTGCCAACTCTCACATAGTTTGCACAGTAGGAGAAACCAATGAGAAACAGGGTGGCGATGTGATGAATGACCTGTTCCTTGAAATCCTAGAACACACACACACACACACACACACACACACACACACACATAAATCACACAGCATGAGAAAGTACAGTAGTCTAACCACAACTTTTACAGTCTGTCTTGTTCATCAATTGTGTTGACGACAGTCAAGACAGATTTACGCGTTGTCTGTAGTTTGTTTGTCGTTGCAGCTCAAATATCTTTGTGTCTCTACTGCTTTTTTTTTATCACGAGCCAAACTAAATTGGCTAAAGGGTGAAGACGCTGAAGAACAATAGTTTCCTCAAAGCTACTTTTGTGGGTGTGGTGTAAATCTACAAGCGTTCCAGGTATCTTAAAAACTAAAATGGGAGCAGTAAGTGGTGATGTCCCACAGATAATCTGTTTTACATACATATTAAAGCCAAAGGATCAGAAATGTGTGAGAAATGACATTATGGTTTTGTTGTTGTTGTTTTACCATTTGACTAGAACGTTCTGTTTGTGTCTGTGGGGCGTGAGTGTGTGTACTGTATGTGTGTGTGAAAATAATACTCACTTTTCTCTTGACATCCACAGACACGCACATGAGCAGCGACAAATAGAAACCCATTTCCAAGACGTAGTACCAGTAATGAGCCTCAGCCACGGGCTACAAAAAAACAAGTGAATGAAACAAAGTCAAAATTTAAAGACAGTGCTTACTGGCATTTCCAACATCCTGCTCCCTCAGCTGTGCATTTCAGGAGCACATACTGTTGATGTGCTGTATTCTGAAGCTGAATACATTCTGTATTCAGAATGCTGTTCATGCAATATGCAGAATGTAGAATTAACTGCAATTTCAAAGTGATTTTGCCACTTCATACCGTATAAATCGTTCTTCTCATTCCTATAAAGACTCAACAAACCTTCTAAATGAGGTGTTTTGTTATGATGAAATAGGTGGCATACTATGTTAAATCTAAACTCCTCACTAACTCTGCAGCAACACAATGGAAGGAAGTTTCTTTGTTAGACCACAGCACTTGTAGAAAAGGAAAAGGGTCAGCAGATGTATCGCCTGCAGGCGCAGTAATCAGTCAAAGTTCAGACTCTCAGGCTTTTCATTGTTTATTTTTGTTGTTTTTTTTCGTTCGTGCTCATGACCCACAAGGAAGAGCTGGTTTTGTTCTGGGGAATGCAAACCTGCCTGCATACCTGACTGTTGTCACCACAGACAGATATTAGCTTAGTCACTCAGGGTGACAAAAAAATCTAGAGACACAAACGTATTCAGGGCAACATGAAGGAAGTGAAGAAATGGATATGAAAGATAGTGGGTGGAGTGTTTGCTGTGGTCGAATCCTTATACACAGACTACATACTGTTGTTTATTTTCATTGAATTTATCAATAAATCAGTCTTGAACATTCAATAAGTTGTGACAGGTGCAAGTATAAAGAAACATATTTGTATATTTGTTAGAACAACGAAGCCAAAGATGTTCCTTTATACACAAGAAAATGCTTCAATATGACTTTCAACTTTCAGGCATTTCAGAAATGTAGGTAAATCCCACAGATTATCATTATTCAAGGCAAGATTGCTTCTTGAATTATTGTCTGATATAATTTGGTGACAGTTTTTTTTAGTTTTTTAAATCAACAACATTACAATCATTCATAACCACAAAACTTTTATTTGAAATCACGGTGTTTCCTGCTCACCTGTTTGGGATATCCTCGCCAACATTCTCTGTGGTCCCACAACCACGGGCTCTGGAGGATCAAGGAAACAATAATTCACATGAAATAGACCGCAGTCTGAATATTATTTAAACCTCAAAACCAGGTAAATCACACTATGAGACCAGTTATGCTATGAAACACTTGTGTTTTTACATTCAATTCCCCACATGCACACCTAATACAGGCAGACATAAACTGTCTGCAAGTGTAATGCAGGACAATGAAATGAAGACTTACATTCATTAAAGAGCCAAGCCCGGCTGTGAATGCTACAAGATAAAAGACGAACCTCCACCTGCAGAGACAGGTATGTGCAATATCGCCTGTTAGAGAGTTTATTATTAAAAATATACAGAAACACAAACAGGGGAAATAGATAGAAATATATGAATATGGCTGGATCATGCAAGTAGGATGACATAAGTCACAGAGGACTGTAAATCAACTTTAATACGACCATTTTCCTCCATGAAATCACCATGGAATTTGCACACTAGACTGCCGTGAACTCCACCAAAAGTTTCCTTTGCAAAATTGACTCAGTGACTGCTGTTAAATTACAGCTCCACTTAGAGGAACCCTTCCAAAAAAAGCACAACCTGCTTTAATTAGAATAAGAATACTTTATTAATCTCAGAGGAAATTGTATGGTCACACAGTATTAAGAGATACACAGTTATAGGAAAGAAAGTACCAAATATTACAAACAAAAGTCATTATATACAGTATATAAAATAAAAATAAACATTATCAATATGATAAATAAGAACATGGGTAACTGTTAAACTCTGTACAGAACGTGCTGATATAAAATATTGTTCTGTGAAGTTAATGCTGTTAAATTGGTGTATTTAGTAAAAGAAAAACTCACGAGGCCTCGCAGAACTTTTTGGTATTGCTGGGTCGATCCTGGTTCCTTCTGTGTCTGAACCAGGTCTGGATTTTTCTCTGTGAGAGGCCACATTGTTTCCCCAGGTTCACCACATCGCTCTGAATACAGACAAACATTTTCACACATATGTGTGCACACAGTCAGGGTTAGAATACACCTTTTTTTTTTATTATTATTATTGTTATTATTTTCATGTGCATACATTTCTTGGTAAAGTGTGCAAAAATCTACCCTCTCAGTGTCTGAGCTGCAGAATTACACATGTGACACAAATACAAATACAAATACTGTGTACAATGCCAGGACAGCAAATGCTTGACACGTGCCTTGCTCCCCGTACAAACCAGATGATTTTCAATCCCATGTGCATGCACTTATGCACGCAGACCCAAAACACAGAGCAGCTCTCAAACACCTGTGGATTTTTAATATGAAAAGTCATGTCACGTCTTGTAGTGACAGGTACTAAACCCTGTTTGTCCTCACAGGAACTTTCAGTGTCACAATGCCAAATGAAACCAAGAGGTGGGAGGAGAATTTCCACGTCTACCTGAACATCA
This sequence comes from Solea solea, assembly GCF_958295425.1. Taxonomy (NCBI): domain Eukaryota; kingdom Metazoa; phylum Chordata; class Actinopteri; order Pleuronectiformes; family Soleidae; genus Solea; species Solea solea. The sequence continues at coordinate 9,644,975 of NC_081142.1, read as the reverse complement.
CCTAATATCTATAGGTCATCTACTATGAAAGGGAAAGGGAACATATCTGCGTAAAGAGATTGTCGAGCAGTTGTCGAGCAGTTTTTAAACGTCTGCTGTTCTGATGCGTCTGTGGTTCACTCACATTTGTAATTAGCAGTTAAAAAAGGGTAAGGACAGTGATTAAGAGAACAGGCAGCATTCTCATGGTTAAGCATTTTAAGAAGGAAACATTTGACGATGACATCTACTGAAGACTGAAACATCATAATCAGCGTGACTCGGTACTAAGTTCACTCACTGGTTACTTCCTTTTTAAAAATCAGTTCCTTGTTCCTGAAATTTAAAACAGGTTTAGTTTGTGGGCTACCATAGTGACATGGTGATCAAAAATCACAGCCTCTGTGGAGCTGACCTGACTTGATAAAAATATAAAAGGCCCATTCTGGGGTCATGAAAAACAACAACTTCTGTCAATTTCTGGTGATTGTTCACTTATAAAAATATATCTTTAAAGGCTTTAAACCAAGCAAGTGGCTAACTAAGGGCACCAGAGTGTGCAATAACAACTTTGATGATTATGATGTTTTATCAGTAGAAATTAGACAGATAGATGCTACTTTTGCCCCCTCAAAAAAACAAGCACACATTGAACAGGTATTGTAGTATTAACTTTCTTTATCTACAATCTATCTTCTGCCAGATGAAAACACACTGAACCTTTAACATGTAGATGAGTTTGTAGTACTTAACATGAAGTTAGAGGGTTTCTGTCTTAGCAAAGCGGCCTTGGAAGTTGCTGCTTTCACAAAGGATTTTCAGCAGAATAAAAAGGGAAAGAAATACAAACTTGCGATGGTTGCCGGCTGTTCTGTTTATAGAAGATCTCCAGCTTTGGTATGGAAGCAGCTCGAACACGAATCGGATCCTTCACACCTAAATATTTGCTAAACGGGAAAGCAATGAGCCTGAAGGGACACAGAGGAAAATAAAATGTCATTTCTACATCATCTTCAATCTTCATTTTGTTTTTCAGTGGATAACAAGCATTGGTCGATACTGACGCCTCTTTTTCAAAACCTTTCACACATCTGCATTACTTTCATTAACCAAAACCCATTAAAACCCAACTAAACAGAGTCTATACCTCTCAAAATGAGCTAATTCGACCATAAAAAGACAATGAGTGAGTCAGAAAGCAGCATAAATGATTGTCATCTTTGAAGATGTGTTGATATTTCACATCATAGTATAAAAGTAATACTTTTTTTACTTACTAACACTGTAATCAAACTGCAAAAATGCAGAAATTTGTTTCAATATCTTCTCAATTTCTTTATTTTCTTTATATAGCCTAACATCACAAATACAATTTGCCTCGAAAGGGCAAAAAACATGCACAAAAATATAATTAGCAATATCATAATTGTCTGCAAGCACTCTTTTATAGTCATAGCACAACACACTGGGTCGTAATTCAAGAGGACGTACTGTGAGGCCACACATCAAACAGCTGTCCAATGTGATCTCACCCCACCATAGTACAGAGTAATAGCAACAAGATAGCTCGTTATTCTTCTGCCCTGACAGCCCGTACTGTCTCTCCCATGGGCATATAGTGACATTTGGCAGGTTCAGCCTTGGTCATTAGCTGATATGGCATTGAGGGACATTTGATCTGCGTGTGTGTTTCATACAGATGGACACACACAGAGGACCAAAAAGAAGGGGAGGGACAATGTGACTGTATGAGCACAGGTGAGACGTGCTTGTGTGCACGCATAATCACATGTGTACAGTAACTCTACCTAAAAGATAATCACCATGCTCAAGTAAAGGACAGCAGGGTTAGACTAGAGAATGAGAAGGTCAGGGTAGCTTTACACAGACACACACAGTCTCCGGTTACAGGAATTAGTCAAACAAACACACTCATAATCTATCCCTTTAAGACCATTTATTTCCATTCATTTGAGACGCCTTAACAAAGCCTTATCCATACACCTAACAACAATTCAAATCATAGGCCTCATTTTTAAGGAACTTAACCAGGTTCTGCCTCATCAGAACCAGGTTTTGGTCTGAACACTGGTCCTGTTAATGCCAGAAAAGGTCCAAAAAGGTAACAAATACAAGTACAGACACACACACATAAACCCACTTATCTTACTACAGGGATCAAATGAAGACACATGTTTTCACCTTCCACCTGTCTGACCGCTATTCACACACGTGCAACACCTGAGAATCCCCACAACAACAGTAACACAATACACAGACGTCTGCCTCTACCACACACACAGGCACCGCATGTTCAAGTTTATTATATGTTATTATCCAGCCCCCCCCCAACTCAAACTTATACAGCTACTTCTAGAGCTGTGTAGTATTGTAAGTGTATTGATAATTATCATGATAAAATGCCTGCTAGCTAAAGACTGACATTTGAATAGAAAGTTGAATAAACTAGTTAACTGTTGTTTTAAAACTTATTTTATGGTCAGAGAGTGTGTTTAAATATTAAAGAAAATGAGATTAAGGTATTAAAGTACTATTTTCCTTTTCTTCAAACACACTCATGCATCACACCTTTTAAGGACCCACGACAGTCAAGGAGCACGGCCTTTTTCCCACAGTCAGCAGCTAAATCTGTCCACTCATGATGGCTGCCTCCCATTGCAGGTCTGATCTACACCCTCCATCTCCTTGGAGCACTGATGCAAATAAAGGAGTCATGACTCCGAACCACACACGGTGTTGCAGACAATGAAGGAACCAAACACACACAGCCAAACCAGTGCAAGTCTAAATGAAAGCAGAGGAAATCAGACGCCGTGCTTTTAAACATTTCCTCAAATTTAATCGGCCTTATGCTTGACTTTCGGGGACTGTTACGTTAACGTTCATGCTCGTAGGCAAATGACAATGACAACAGTCAAGAAGTGGATCTTGCACCTGCAATTTCATGATCCAGCTGTGATGATGCAGGCGTTTCTCACCTCTCAAAGACATATCTAAGAGCTATAAAGGTGAAGGCCAGTGGCAAAGTGTAGATGAGATCCCTGGGTAAAGGAATGCGGCCGTCGCCCTCCTTAATCTCAATGTCCTGCCAGCGGACGCCCGGGGGAAGCCAGTACTTCTCCTGCCACAGCCACTCATTTATCAGGGCCTCCATCCTGAGGAAAGAAGCAGAGGAGTGGTTCATGCAAGTGTTTGCTGGACCCATGACCTGGGCTGTTAAAACATTAACGCCTTATACATATTTAAGATAAACACAAGCTAAGACTCGAAAGGTTAGTAAAGAAGTGACACACACAGGACAGAAAGTGGCTTCTTATGATCATGATCATGTTTGTCTAACTCCAAGAGGAAACTATGTTTTTTTTAGCCTTTTACCTGAAAATTGTTAGTCTATAAAATATACAAAAGACAGACAAGAGGTTTTAAACCCTTTATTTCATTTAACCATTAATCTACACCCCAATTATAATGAGCTATACAGCCGTACACAACTAATTAAAGCAGATCTTCACATCTGAGGAGCAGTAACAGGAGACGATTTGCATATTTGGTTTGCTTGAAAAATGACATAAACAATGCATCAATAATTGTTGTAGTAGTTGCAGCCCAGTCTCTGTCAATCAAATAATTACACAACAACACCCATTCAGGTCAAAATCAGTTTGCCAAGCACAGAAACAAGAATGATATCTGGTCCAGTTCCAATAACTTGCGTGCAAAGAAATCAAAACAACTCAGCCTTGATGCTTGCCAATAGTCTCTCTCTCTCTCTCTCTTTACACACTCACACACATACACACAGAGGGAGAGAGAGAGAGAGAGAGGAAGAAGAGAGAGAACCCGTTTTGGTCTCTATTGATAACCACTGGTTACAAGGTCAGTGTTGTCCTTAAAGAATGCATTACCTAGCCTCTTACCCTTACCTTAACCATCACAACTAAGTTCCTACCTAAACCCAATTCTAACCCTAAAACCAGGGTTTGACCTCAAAAAAGTCAATTTAAAGAAGAAAAGAAGTGAGAAACAGTCAAAATGTCCTCACTCGGTATGGTTTATTATACGATTGTTGGTCCCCACAAAGCCACAAATACAAGAAAACACACTATCTATCGCTCTCTCTCGCTCTCTTTCTTACACACACACACGCGCGCGCACACACACACACACACACACACACACCCCTTTAGGACATTCTTAAATCACATGCACAGATCAGGTCGATTTCACTCCTCGTGTAAAGTCCATTATTGTAAAAACCTCTTTCCTGTAGCATTGATTTTATTGCACATATTGATCGTGGGCCTCGCTGCACAGCATGTTATTATTAAAGGCTCCACGCAGCAGCACGCGCTATCAAAGCAAAGAGACACAGCGACACGCCACTTGCGCACACACAAACACACACAAACACACACACACACACACACACACACACCAACACACATCTACGGAGACGGAAAAGCGACACATTAAAAAACAACGCGTAACATAATTAACACTCATGCACAGACAGAAGAGTGACATCGCGACCATCTCTCCTCATCATCACCTCGACTACGTCAAGCCTCACTGACACACAGTCTCCCCTTCAACACACACACAACATAGAGAAAAGGAAGATAAGGAAAAGCTCAGTGTCATTCAGCACAAGAAGAAACATGCGAGGGCATTCATCGCTGTTACCTGTGAGCGCTGAGCGGCCTGTGATGGGGATGGAAGAGAACAGCGGCACCACGGAGGAGGAGAGCGAGAGGAGGAGCGTGTTTGACGCAACCGGCCCCTGCTGAGGGAGGGAGGGAGGAGGGAGAAAGGGAGGGAAGGAGGCGCTGTTCCACTGCCTTCATCATAATCATTATTATCATCATCATCATCATCATTGTCAGCATCTTCAGCATCATCAGCATCATCATCAGAGACGATCCTAGACTCTAGGGGGCCACAGGCAAAGAAGCTAATTGGGTCCCTTCACCATCAACAAAAAATGCATTTAGGGTTTTCAGTAACAGCTCATTACTGCCACCAGTGGGCCAGTGATCTGGGGGGTCGCTCAAGTGAAAAGGGCTCAAGGGGTCGCATGTGGCCCATAGGCCCCTGGTCCAGGACATGGCTCATGTTGGTCAGTGTATTTTTTTTAGAGGTGAGATATTTTCTGTGGTGAAGTTTTACACATAAATAATTGTACATTTCTTCTCTGAATGCATTCATGATAAATTGCTCTGGACTGATGAGGAAAGATTGCTTTGAAGTCGTATGTGCATGGGATCAGGGTTCAGTTAGAGGACAGGGGTGTTGTGTTTCATTTTAAGAAAAGGGAAAATGGACAAAGACTATGTTTTCCTTTCAAATCACCTTAATTTATTACATATTCATAAAGGGGATGAAGTATCACAACACTATGATAATGATAATGGAGGTAAATTATCATAGTGTTGTGATATTAGATCGAGGACTTGCAGACTCACTGTATGCATTGATGCTTAGTGTAATTACTTAATGTAATAATAGTAATAATTTACCTCCCTAATGATAATGGAGGTAAATTGTTGTTTATTAATTTTAATAATTACAACCTTTATTGGTTTTTAATAGGTTTTCACTCAAGTATATTGCACCATGGCGCCATGGTTTGTCAGTTGCAGCTTATTTATTATTGGCAGGAGAAACATGCATTTCAACAAATAATGCTCAAGGGTTTAAGTATAGGTGTCAATTTTGTTATTATATTCTAGTTATTAGATGAGTCTCATGCTGCTCAGAGAACCAGGGTTACGAGAGTAACCTAAAGTTAAGATCTGTCCTATTAGTCTACATTTGAGGTCATGTTGTGTTGTAATGTTGGAAGTGTCTCTCAGGTGTCATGTACTCTGTCTCTACTGTCACGCCAATGAAAATGTGACATGTTTTTATTAAACATAGTTTCCCTGTGGAGACAATAAACTTTCTGCTCACTTCACAAAATCTTGAGCCATGATGGAGAGATTACGAGACTCGTCTGTCTGCACCTTGACATAATGTGTGACACGATCTAAAGTGAGTAAAAGTACGAGTGTCCTACTAGAAAATGACTTTGGTAAAAATTGAAGTCACTTTTAAAATAATACTTAAGTAAAAGTCTTAAAGTATATGACATTTACTGTGCTTAAGTATCAAAAGTAATTTTCTGGTATACAACGTGAGACTAGAAAAGTGCTATATAAATGAAGACCATTAACAACTCTTCTTCTTCTGATGTTATTTTGTAGTAACAAGTAACAAAGATAGTTGGGGGAAATATAAATAACAGTAGTAAAGTACAGATATGTGAATTTTGTACTGAAGTACAGTAATGAAGTATTTGTTCTTTGTTACATTACGACACTGATATGAGTAATATGATGAGTTGCGTGCCGACTCACTCTATACCGATCATGAAGATCATGAAAACACAAAAAGCCCTCTTGACTGACGTGATAGTGATAATATCACCTAAGCTTCCCTCAGCTGGGTGTGTTCTGTCATTGCTGTTTTTTCACATGACATATGACCAAGTATGTTACTGCTCGTGATGCACTCCACTTCCCTATCATGTGCTGCAATCTATCAGACGTAACTACCGCATTATAATCACAGGAGGAATGTGGGCGGCCTGTCCGGAGCGAGCTTAGCACATTCTATTGATCACAATTCTAGAAAAATAAACACGCGTACATGTTTGTACAATTTAGTGTCAAAAAGGTGAAATTGGCGTTTGTTTGGAAACGAAACAGTGTGGTTTTACACGACAGTGTTACTTTGTGCATGTGCCCAGACAAAAATTGAAGACCCAAGTGTCGTCTGCAACAAATTGGTACAATGGTCTGTCCAGGCCTGCAATGCCACAATGCAGCCACAAGGAGGCTTCAACATGTAAACCATTTAACAGCACAAATGTCCACCTGCTGGTGGCACTGGAGGTAAAGTTACTGAGGTAGTTACTGAAATCCTAATTAATACACAGGGATTCTTCCACGTCTACCTCATTGCATTACATAACCATTAGAGTTGAAGGGGTATTTCACTATGGATGTCAGTGGTGGACTGATTTGACCAACAGACAAATCAGATACTGATGCTGCTAGACAACCCTCCCTGCAGAACATCCACTGTTATCGTCCAGTAATGTCTTACTGGGCTCTCAAAGCCAAAGTAATAGGGACCTGGAGGATATCTGAAGATCCCCTGGTTTGTAGCCGTGTACCACTGTGTCTGGGCCAACAATAACAGGCAGTGAGGTGGGGAATGTGGACAGGAAACCAGTGCTTCACAGCAGCAGCAGCCGTGGCGGCTCTGAGGCTGGCTGAGCGAAGCTGAGCTGCTGAGGAGCTGACTACAGTCACATTTCAGCCAGCACTCAGGCGGGGCTCCTCCAGGAGACGCACACACACACACAACTTTCCCACGGGATTCTGACAACGGATTAGGCCACTATGCACAAGAAAGTGTTTGGATGCACTTACTGTATGTCTCACTTATACCGGATTGTGCAGACACACAAGAGCACAGACAGCCAAGAAATTTTACAGTTTAGTTACATGCTGATTTTTGCTGTATTTTGCACCAGATTTCCCCATTATATGACTGTCATTAGCTCTTACACACACACACACACACACATACTCATGCAGACACATGGCCTCATCAGCACGTTCTCCTCACACACACACACACACACACACACACTCATGCAGACACATGGCCTCATCAGCACGTTCTCCTCATCTCCCCATTGTCCAAAATCCCCCTGGTCTCAATTAGCTGTGACTCTCCTTGTCATCTCTTTCTCCTTCCCTCTGCCAGGTGTTTTGTCGGCACCGTGTGGCTGCCAGCACAATGCAGGCTCTGTTCTCATCCCCCTGTGGAAGACCGCTGGGAGACCGTTCTGTCTCGGGCCCTGCTTCTATTAATTTCTCTCCTGGAGCATTCCTCAACCTCACTGCTGTTGTTTCTCATTCTTTTGTCTGTTGTTTTTGGCACCAGGTCTCCCTTACACCCACAGAGAGAAGCCTGCTAACTTTCCAGCTGTAAGCTTTAGGACAACAGTGCAAAGCATCCTTGTCTCTGTCTGAGACCAGGCTAACATAACAACTGGAGGCTCACAGTGAAAACTGTGCTCCTGGGTTAAAAAGAGTTCTCTCTTCTGGACCAGGTTTGACCTAATTCCAGTGCAGGATTAAAAGGTGATACCACTTTATACAGGCAGAGGGCGCCAGATATTGAAGCCTTTTCGGATGACCAAAAGTTTTATAATCCATATGTGGGTGATATCCAGCACCCACCCTTCTAAATAGTGCGCCAGTTTAAAAGGCACATTTATTTATTTATTTGTTTCTTGGCGTCCAGACCTCACTTATCTGTTTTAATACACTATCACATTTTATTATTACATTAAAACCTTATTTAAAAAAGTAATGGTAAGGCTTTTCCATAAGGATATCATGAGGTGAGAAATGGCAAAGTGTAATAATTATAGATATGGACTTCTAGAGTTATAGATTATAGACTTGATAGACTATAGATTATAGAGTATACCTGGTTACTTTTCAAAACAAAGGTACAAAGGGGTTTACAGGACATGCAATGGAAGGAAAACGTGGGCAATTAAAACATGCATAACAATAAGAACATAACACAGAACTGGATAAAACAATAAAAGCAATACAATCATTTTTGAATTACAAAATTGCCTTTTTATTTTAAAAGAAAGCTGGAAAATAGGATCTCCAGTCAGCTATACTTACATTTCACATTCATTCATTCATTCATTCATTCATTCATTCATTCATTCATTCATCTTCTACTGATTTATCCTCTGGTGCCAATCCCAGCTGACATAGAGTGAAATGTGGGGTACACCCTGAACAGCTCCATTTAAAAATGATTTAAGAGTTTATTGCAAGCCTCAGTGTTTGTGTCCTCCTCTGTGTAACTGTACATTTTGGATGCCAACATAATACTCGATATTTATTTCTGCTGTGGAAACAACAGCAAACAAAACATTCCACCCCGCTGTATATTCCTCACATCCCATATGCTTGTGTGCGTCTGTGTACAGACGTGTGTTTATGTGTTTGGTCAAAGGTGCATTTCCATTCTTCAAGGGGACGGACATAAGGAGGTAAACATCCTTCAACTTCATGTGAGGACGCTTGATTGTCAAGCATAAAGCCGGCTACAAAGCCTCTCTCACCCACCTGTTTACACGCTTAATTAGCAGGCAAACACCAAGTCAGATGGAGGCTATGTCATCTGCCGTGTCAGGCTGGGGGTCAGTGTCTCATAACCTCACTCCACAAGTATTTAAGAGACACAGAAGCCTGGAGACACTGAAGTCATGAGACAAAATCTGATCCACAAAACCAAACACTGCAGAGTATTGGCATCGCTGGCCAAAGGTAATGGGACACAGTTTAAGAAGCTGACTGTTGTTTGCAAAGAAACGCAACATGCCAGTTTGATAAAAGAAAATGATTAAAAACTGTGTAAAGGTCATCTTGTTCTTTTTCATTGTGTTAGCGTGTGAATCCGTCATGCCAAACTGAAGTGGAACCTGCTGCGGGGAAACAAACGCAATGGGAATGTAAAATAAAGCATTCAACATGACTCCAAATATTCTTTTTTTTTAATTTGAATCATTATTCAAGGACAAGGAAATAAATAAAACATGTCGTGTGATGGGAATGTCTAATACAACTGAGTCAGAGATCAACACATATAGATATTCAGTGTTCTAAACTGTCAGCAAGTAATTTGGTTAAATGTTAGTAATTAGTAGTTAATTACTTAATTTACTTACATTATCATTATTGTTACTATTGCTGAGAACACATCTTAAAAAATTGATGTTGTGAAGTTGCTATTTTAGCCAACTTTATATTATACAATGACTGAGAATGTCTTTATGTGCTTATTTACTATATATGTGTGTATGTGTTTTTCCCCCCCATTTTTTAACCAGTTAAACATCTGTTTTTTATACATATTCAACTTTTACAAATGTAACAACAAATATGTAAAGGCAGTGCATTTGATCAATACAAGATCAAGGACAAAACCAATTATGATGCCGATGCAGTTTCTCAAAATGGGCTTGCCAACAAATTCGAAGCAGTTACATCAAATTCTTTTTCAAAATCGACTTAAGTTCTCCCTCAGACATCACTCTGCAAGTTATTCCATGTTCAGAGAGCAGAATATTAAAACCTGTTTTCACTCTCGGGGCCATCATCTGTAGAGTACGTTTGGTCTCTACACATGTAGACAGACAGATAAGGAGGAACCAGGCCAAGAATAGTTTAACATATAAAGGTATAGTGTATATGCAGGGACGGCCATTTAGCAATGGCATAGAGTGCAGTGATGTGTGTGATTTCCATCGCCAGTAATAAAGCAATGGGGTTGGGTGCCTTGCTCAGGGGTATCCCAGCCCTTTGACCTGGTAGGGACTTGAAGCTGCAACCCTCCGGTTACAAGCCAAGTTCCCTTGGTCATGGCTGCCCCTTGCTGTGTTGTCACAGACGAGAGTTGACTTGGGTGTATGTGATTTTACATTTGGGCGTGAGATAATGACTTTGAGGCAATAACAGAGGAGGCCCACGTCTCATCTTCATTCTTCACCTGTCCCTGGCCCGCAGTTTTAAAGTTTCTGCAGAGAGAAACCAGGTGAAGCTGAGCAGTAAAATTATTGCTATCAGCCATTGCCTCTTTCCCCAGTTAACGGTACACCTCCCTAATGACCCGCTATTATGTACAGCTGGTGTTCGGGGTAAAGGTCGCAGATATCCGTGTCTGTTTCGTGGCATTCCTCAGCATTGAATGCCGTCCTATTTCTGTCCCCCATCCCATTTCTTAATTTTTAGACAAAAGTAATGCAGACTTCATTTAGTCAACCTGGAATTAGGTCAGAAATGTAAAAAATGCATTTGCAGCTTCTGCCTAAATGACATATGGCTGCACATAAAAAGACCGAAATCACAGATGTTTCCACTGGTCCATTATTTCTATGCTGTCTTTGGCACCAACTGTTATTTCATATAGACAGTTTTTAAAGATCTTGAATGTCTCTAAGCAACTGCACAGATGTTGACAAATACTACACTTGCTGGGGATTACATTCAGGTATGAATTACCTACGGAAAACAACCTCCAGTGTCGGTGGTCATTCTGAGAACGCCGTGCAGCGCACTGGTATGCTTTAATATTTGAGACAACAGTGCCACGAAGTAATGAGTATCAGGACCAGATCACTCCTGGTTTAGATCTTTGCACGGGATCTGTTTTCTTTAAGAGATAATGAATATATTTGCATAATTATTCGGTAACAATTCCTGTGTCCCTATGTGCTCAACCCCAAGTCTCTAAAACAAAACATGACTGTTTATGATTTTACATTTGCACACACTGTTCCTCTTAGCTCTAGATACCTAATGAGCACGATTTTGCTGGATATTTGTCTGTGTCTAAATATAAAAATGTGTTCACATTCTCAGACAGCATCCAGTGCTCTCCCAGAGACTTCCACCTTTTCACCAGACATTCTTCAAACATGTCCTTTAATAGAGAACAGACTTCATACTAATGTCATGGGATAAATATTTTTAAAATGATCTTCACCGCACTTTTGTTTCCTCCATCGCAGCTGCACCTCAGTCTTGCTCCCTTTTTACAGGTTGGGACGTGCACATCTGCGTCTCCTCACCTCAGCTTCTCATTGTCTTCCTGTGACATCATTGAATTACTAACAGGGAACCCTTCTTTCAACTTTATTTCGGTAATGATTGTCATTATCATACCACCAAGTGTCTCGCTCTGCATCACGTTTGGTGATGTCAGGGGAAGGTTGCGGGGGAAAGGACAGGTTCAGGTGCTGTGGAGGGAGAAGATGTCTCAGACTAAGAAGTCAGTTATATTATCAGTATCATCACCTGTAGTTAAAGCTGTCGTGTGGAACTTTTAAATATAAACAAACGTCTGTCACATTCAAACAACATTGTTATATGAGTTCAGAGTGTGTCGATTAAGCACCACAAAAAAACCCCAAAAAACTCTCATTTGTGGCCATAAAAATAAGTAAAACGTGCACAGTAATGCACTGCGGCTTTAACTTTAACTTTATCTTAGTCTCATGAGCTGTTGTCAACATTCTCACAGTGGACACATCACTTTATTGCCACCTCTGATCACCAGTTGCTGCTTTGATTCATCCTCCCACTGCTCCACTTATTCGACCCTCTGTGTTTGAAGTGACCCAGGACTTACATGCAACTTCTTTAACTTTATCGCATGAGTTTCAAACCCAAAACTTATGACTGTGGTAAAGGAAATCGAGTGAATGTTCCAAGTCACACATTTACTTGACAAATAAGCAGTAATTGAGTTATATGAATAATACGAATATATGAATAAGTTATACATCTTCTCACTCCTTTTCGAGTATGCAACTTTATTTGTTTGTTCTGTACTTTTTGTTTTGCATAATGTCTGACATTCCTTTGCGGGCACTTCATTTGCTATCTTATACATTTGCGTTTGCATTTACGCACTTGCATTTTGGAAAAAAAACATTTACATTTTTTTTCTTTACAATGGCTTGTGCACAATGAGAGGAACGGTCACTCCACAGCTGCATTCTTATCTCGCGTCAGCAACAACAGCCAGGAATGTGTTGTAGCGGTCACAAACCTGCGACATTGTTTTCATGACCCTGCTACATTTGAGCAGAAGGGTGGGGCTTCTCCTGCTTTCCGCTCGCTATATGCCCACGTAAATATTTACTGTTTTTTCAAGCCCTTGCATTAATAATCTGTTGTTTGATTTATTCACCGTCTGTTGTGTTTGGTGTGTTTGGTGTTGCGTCTCACGGTGAACACTCAACAATAAGCCACTGCAGGTTAAAAGCCAAACTGCAAACATGGACGACATGTGTTATATTTCAGGCTAATCACCACCGCCGCATACAGCAGAGGTGTTTAGTGCACTCGCTCCATGAACTGGCCGGCAATCTGTGCTGAGGTCTTATGTCAACAAGACTCTGGAGATTTTAAACACTGTAAAACTTCACACCTCACAGAGAAAACCCTGGACTTGAAAATGACTCCAGTGTTTTTTTTTTGTTTTTTTTTGCCCTGTCTCTTTCTTAAATGGCACCTGTTTTTATTCTTTCATCATCTGTGATTGTTGTCACTTAAAAAAGAAAAAAAAGAATCTTGTCTTACTTTATTAAACCTCATTCAAACAGCATAATTAAAAAATCTGGATCATTCCGTGTCCTTTTCCTTTGTTTGCTCCAGTCCCAGCGTCTCGTCTCCTCTCCTCTCCCCTTTCCCTCGTCACCATCCCTCCTCACGTCCGAGCTCCTCACCCCTGCTGTGTGTATGAAACATGGCTGATCCTGGCCAGGAATTTGCCCTATATCAATGGAGTTTGGGGCCCGTGGCTGTAAATCACATGACCAGTAATGTGGGAATGACCATAATGGAGATGGACAGGCTGGGGAGAGAGCGGGACAGTGGGAGTCGCATTCCTCAAACTACTCCTTAGATTATAGTGATTGTGCACAAATCTATGCATTCGTGTATTACCTACATATCATGTCACCCCTGACCTTCAACATATTCTACAATACCATTACTCCCAAGTGAATTGTTCCCACGCCTTACTCAGTCTTACACATATCCCTTCCTCTTCCACAGCATACTACAGTGTCACTATGGAATATCTGTGATGTGCCTTTTTATGTGGCAACACAGTGTAAGGTATGCAAACCAAGTTTCTCTGCACTGATGCAGCAGCTTTCAAACTATGCAGAGCACAATCAAACCACGAGCCTTCAACTAGGACCAGATGCTGAGACCACGCTGTAGAAAGGCTTACACTCACTTCCTCAGTGAGACCACACAACTCCCCAGTCACATTTCAGCTATTTTCCTGTGCAGCATACAGAAGGAAATGAATGTCCAAGTATACTCGGTATCGGATGGCCTTTTTAAGTGATTATCACAGTTTTGGAGATGGATTTAGGACAGTAACTAGAGAACCACAGAATAATGAACTGGCAACTAACTCTGTGAGCTCACAGGCTCTTCAAGTGAGAGTTCACTGAGTCTATCACCAACTCAGCCACTCACACACAGGAACAAATATTGATTCTTTCAGACCTTGTGTCTTTCTTTGGTGTTGGGCTGGCAGAGCAAACAGCTGGACTGCTATAGCAGCGCCTTTCATCCCCGAGAAAACCCCCTCCCACTCCAAGGCCTCTGTCTGTCTGTAAACCTACACGATTGCTTTCTCGGCGTGTGTGTGTGTGTGTTCTCCAGTGGGGTGACAAGCAGAGCGTTGCAGCATTGCACTTGTCAATGTCAAACAGACACATTCTGTAGATGGTGTGTGCAACCTACTTGGATTCACGGTGCTTTTTCCATACACAGAGAAATGCCTTATCATTTAAAAACTGTACTGTGTTACTTTTAAATATAAACAAATGTATGTTGCACTGAAACCATTTTTCACACAATGCTGCATAAGCGTCACATACAGTAACTCTCGTCTGTGTTTCTCATTACAGCGGTGTTTAGATCTCCTGTCACGCGGCTACGTTCCCTCGCTGCACACAGGAAGTGATTTGTTTTATATGAAGACAGATGGAGGCAACAGCAACATTGAGCTAGTAAAGCAAACAGGTTTGAGGCTGACTGAAAACAGGAAGTAAAGGTTTAGAGCAGCAGTCTGAGACCTTATTCATAATCTCTGAAAGTGGAAGTTTTATCTCAGTGTCTGTAGAAATTAGAAAGTGCAAATTGAAATGACGAAAAGCTTCCTCAAAAAGACATTTAGTGATATATACTGTAGTTAGAATTCAATTGTAAGATCAATGAGACTGTTAAATATGATGCCATCATAGCTTTGCATACAAATGGGAGCAGTTAGGAATGGAGTTGATCTTCTGTCCACACTGACCTTCAGAAAATCCTCTGTGACCGTTATGACCATGCGGCCTCGATGGGACCATTTGTATATGTTCACAGTTTGCAGCGTGAAAATTAACTCATCATCCCTTTAGATCTCCTCACTTGTCACTACATATGCTCTGTTATGTGCTTCCAGACTAAACACTCCCCCCTTTCCTTTTGTTGGTTTGTGTAAAACTCCTGGGTGGTCCATTGATACAAGCCTCTACTGCTGTAAGACACGCAACTGAGGTTTGACCCTAAACAAACGTGTCACTGATAGTCACAGGAAACAACAGCATCTGTTAGTGTTGATGGGGGGGGGGGGCGGCATGACTTCAAGTGCTCATACGGTGAATACGTTTGTTTTATTGGACATTAGCACACAGAGAGTGATCATTTCTTTAAATAGTTCATTTCGTTAGGTATTTTCTCCCGCCAGTGTCCCCCCGCGGCCATCATGTGGAGGATAAAGCTGAAGAAGACGAACAAAGATATTTCCTCCTTATTGTTTTTGTTGTTGTTTTCTGTACGCACACATCCCTCACCTCCGTGATTCCCTGGAAAAACAGCTGTAACAAGACAAGACTCAAGACAACAGCAGGAAGGACCAGAGGGATGGATGAAAGGTGGAAGGAATGCTGATAGACAGGTGGGTAAGGAGGAGGTTCCAGGTATCTTAGCATCTGTTGTCCAAACCTCTAATGATCATATTATAATAGCAGCAGACTGGATGTCCTGTTGTTCTATTTGTCCCAAGTTCACCTCCTTTACTCGAGTTTTACACCCACATAAAAAACATGACACATGACAAACATGCAGATGCACACGCTTACTTACATATACACAGGTGGGACTCACAGATGCCATGTGCGTGGATGTGTTAAGGGTAAAGTGAGGTGAACACAATGTTCATGCTCTTTTGACTTATTGTAAATTGGCTCAGTGGATTGGAATGACACAAACAAGGAGAATGTGGTTGAAACTGTGCTTGAAGGAAATCATATTAGGTTCAATCCTTTGGCTTTGATGCCCAAAAACCTCATAGCTATCTTCATCTGTTCTGCAGACGGACAAGGACTCGTCCAAGTAGTGCAGCGCTTGCATCTCTCTCAAGAGCAGTATTGGCAACAACAGACACATTACCTGTGTCAGAAATCTACCAGAGGAGGAGGCAAGTTCAGATTCTGGTGCTGGAACCAGAGATCCATGTGTCGAAGGGTAGGGTTAGGGTTTAGAAATCTTTGCACACAGCCTGTACCCCTCAGACGTGTTAACTGGGCACTCAAACCATGTGTCTGCGAGTGAAAAGCACACAGATTTATGTCAAGAATTGACTTTATGCTTCACTGTTTCAATTACGATCTAAACAAGCATCATTTTTGCACTTCCTACGTAGCTGAGGATCAACTGGAATTCGTCTGTCTGTGTTGTGACGCTCAACAATTTGGATGCCTCCCAAAACTCCTTTACAGTAACTCACCCAAATGTCATACAAACACTTTACAGTTAGACAGCTGGGCATTATCGTGTTTTTCTCGAACTGAAGATTTTGCAGATGTTACAATGTACTCTTAAGGGCAATTTGTATTTGAATGGAACAAGTTTAACCAGCATTACTAGGCCACTGACAAAAAAAAAAAACATCTTGTAAACTTAATAAATCAGTAATTTGGGGCAATGTTTGTTAAAGCTGTAATTACAAAATAGCACAAATAAAGTTGAAGATGTATCATGATAATAGTGGTTTCTTCTTGAGTGTGTGTCGTCCTAGTATCACCCACAGCTGAGGTCATGAAGAACCAGGGCTCAAGGTTTGAGTGGTTTGGAATAAACTTGAGCCAAAAGCTACTCTGTGAAATCCAAGACCTTGTTATAGACAGGGTGACGTTAAGTCATGAGAGAACACATTACTGGACAATATATGTTTTCTTAAAGTCTTACAGGCTCCTCATTAATTAAGGCTTGGCTTTTCCAAAGTGAAAACATAAATGTAAGTCGTTTACACGAGACCATGGTACATACAGCATATGCATGAGCTTCAGCATCGGTCAAAGTATGGTTTCACTGAAACGGAGATGAAAAGTTTATGGTATGCTAAAGAGCAAAAAAAAATCAGAGGGGAGGAAAGACATATCAAAGTTGTTATACTTTCTGGTTGACAGATTGTTCCAAAATCCGGACGCCATGCTGCCCATCCCCCTCATTCAACAGCCAGTGCAATCATTTTTCACCCTTTTCCTTTTATTCTCAGCAGTGTAAATCATTTTAGAGGACCACACCTCAGTAGGGGCAGCCTGAAACTCACCGCAGAGGCTAGGGTTAGGGGAAAATTCTTGGTGGGTATTATTCAATGAGCTTAGTTATTGAAAAGGATTACAGTGAAGTTGGTTATACGCTGAAATCTGGTGAAATCTCAAGTGTAGTCACGAGTCTTGTAACAGTAGAAAAAGATATAGATATTTGGTTCATTCTGTGTAGTGAACGAACAACTGAAAACTGTGTTCAAAACTCATTTCATTTTGCAAAACCATAAATAATATACATTGTCTGGCTTTGACTGAATGAATATGCTGGACTATGGTCAGTGTATGAGGAAAACAACACAGGCTTTCAGGGAATATACTATATATATACTTTTTAAATGTCTGTACTGTGGAGATGTATTTCCATATAGATAATATCACAGCCTCTGTTTCACTGAGTTAATATCTGTCTTTTAAGTAGTAGTTCAACATTTTATTGCTTTTGACTTAAGTACCACACATTCATAGAACAAAATAAAAATTTTTTTTTTTAAATAAATTACTGAAGTGACAACATAATATCTGATAATTCAGCCCCTGGTCTGCCACAATCTAGCCATGATTTGCCCGGAGCTGAGAGCGGACGAAGAAATGACTGCACTCGTTGGAGTTTCAACTTTACAGTTGGAGCAAGAAATGACCTACTCTCGTCCAAGTCCCAGCTCAAGGTCTGAACAGGAAACGGAGGGGAACACCACCCCCACCGAGCCCCTTGCTTTCCCTCATTACAACACTCCCAAAGAGAAAACAACACAAAAGAAAAGTATGGCACCTAATCTCAGAGATGATTAAAAGACAACAACAAGCGTGTTTGTGAGTGTAAAACACATAATACTTGTAACCAGTGTGATCATGAAATAAACCTTTAGCTCTAACTGCTGTTGTGAATTTTCAGTCTGTGAATTCCAACCGTTGTTTGGATTCCTCTGAGAGAGAATGTTTTATGCTCCTTTAAAAATACAAAAGACGCTGCACACATCTGAAAGCCATTAGCCCCTCAAACTGTTACCAAGCAGTCTGAGGATTCTTTCCGCTCTCTTGGAATCTTGCTACATTTCTCTCCTTGCCTCTTTTGATTTTTCAGCTCTTTCTTTTGCAGCGTCTCCTGCCCTTGCCTTTTGCAGTTACAAGGGTAACGGAATTTCAAAACTCTCATCCAGAAGCTTTTGCTCCATGGCCCACTAAAACCCGAGTCTTCCAAACTTCAGCCATAAACCTCTCTCCATCCCACTTCCCCACTGTATGTTTTAACAGTCATTAAACCATGGCCAAACGAGCTGTGCGGAGTTACAATGTGCTCTATCACTGGAGAGCAGCATCACGTGTACATGAGACCGCCTCTTCCTCCTCTGGTTCCCACAAAACAGGCAGGAGACATGTGAGGCAGGTCTTCCCTCCTCCCTCCCTCTCATCCTCCAAAGTCTAACCTTGCATGAAAGGACCAATGTGTTTGTGCGCTATTTTATGAGATCACATATTCTCATCCCCGACGAACACTGCCATTCTTTGTCTTGACTCGCGTTATACTTTGAAGTTCTGCATTCCTCTCCCACTGCATCACTGGGGCAGCACAGCTGCACAAGGCCAGGTCTTTACAGGAGACCAAAACAGCAACAGGTAAGGTGAGGCGAGAAATGCTTCGCCTTCTAAGCAAGTGATGGAAAGAAAGATGGAAGAGGAGGTACGGAGGGGAGTGGTGAGGGAGGGTTAGGAAATGAGACTGGGTTGAATAGAAGGAAAATCTGGAACAGGAGCCTGGGGGGAAAAAACAGGAGGTCAGAGGGTTGTTCTATTGCCCTGCACGTGAGGACATGTCTGTCTGTCTGTCTATCTATCTGTCTATCTATCTATCTATCTATCTATCTATCTATCTATCTATCTCCTTTTCTAGTAGATAGTCCCAAAGGTAAGATTTATATACTGTGACACTTTTATTTTAATTTCAGAAACAGTTCTCAGTACGACTATTTTTCTTTTTTAAGTTATAAAAAATAGGGTGTCTATCCATCCATCTGTCTGTCTGTATGTCTATGCCAGTTATAGTTCCAGTTTTAGGCATTCAGAGATCATCTTTTCATTTGTTTGGTATGTGCACGGAGCACTGATCACATTTTCATTCACACAGGGAAAAAAAAAAAAAAACCCAACAGCTGACCACAAGATTTCCAACTGAGACCATCTCTAGACCCAGCCACACTCCACCCTGACCCCACAGGCTCCAACCACAAACCCCAAGACCATGATGACACTCTGAAACCAACCACTAATCCCTCAGCCCCGCCTTACGATATACAGTGCACACGCTATGCACGCACACACCTCCATGCTCCCATGACCTTAGCGCTACTCTCTGCTGTAAAAGCTGAAGAGACAGCATGTGAGTGACATCAGTGTGGAGAGCGGGAAATGTTACTGATGCACAAACGACGGGGTTTCTGGTTTTCTTCCTTCCGCTTATTGCTTAAAGCTTCAGTGAACTACTTAATTGCTTTATTTAACTTTTCTTTTTGATATTCCACATTTTGACGGATATTGCTGTTTCTCTTCTTGTTTTACATTAAACACGTGGCTGGATGGGTGAATGATTCTTCCTTTTATGAAGTGTTTACCAATGAAAACTTTAGTCCATCTGAGACACATTTCAATGTAGATTTTCAAATGTTTCGGGCATTCATATGACATTCATATTCATATGGTTACTTATATATATATGAAACAAATTGTGGTCCTTTAACACATACTTCTCAGGTCCGGTCCTGCCTTCAGAGACACATGTGTGATGGTTCACTGCTGTGGGCAGTGGGACAATATGACTAATTCTGGCTATTAGTCTCTCCCTGCTGTGAAGCTGTCATGGAAGTGATTTGGCTCAACGATGTCTCTGCTGACAGGACTAGACAGCCTGAAAACCCCCTCCAGGCTCCGGTGGGATCTCCTGGTTCTTACTGTCTGTGTCAGAGGAGATCAAGCATTAAAGTCAAACACTGCACAAGCAGAAGTGCAGATCACTGCTGTGTCCATACACTCACACAAACAGTTAAGACATGGAGACACTTAGCCTTTTCCCATCAGATAAAGATGCTGTTTGGAACATTTTGGCACACAAGGAATCCCAGTTAGACATGGGATATAAAGATTAGCCGGTGTACGTGAATGTCAAAGTGTGTAGCTATAGCCCCAGTTCCAACGAGCAGTTCTATTTGGTTCAGTTTGGTGTATTTTACGATTATTTGTGTTTCCTTTGTCCAAATGTGTGCAGGGTACCCAACAGTCGCCTAGCTCTTAAAGGGTGGACTTAGAAATACCACAGTTTGATGATTTATTGACAGAATCATCACTTTAGAGGAATCGGGAGAATAGGAAAAAACACAAAACACAGTTTTCTTCGCAGCGGGCCTTCTCTCAAACAAAGCTTGTCCTCTTCTTGTGATTAACAGCCACATGCCAAGAAGACAGAACGTGAAATGCTGGACTTTCTCCATTGTAATCCTTTGTTTACTGCGTTCCGTTTTTCCCTCTTCGTGGAATTTATTGGCAAGCTACCCTGTGTCAAGCTGGTATGACATCACACTATTTACGTAGCTGACACAGATATCACCATCTGGCCCACACACCCCACGGTGGAAGTGCAAGGCAGATTAGGGTGTACCATTCCAAACCACACCATGGCAGGCTGAACTTCACTGTACCGTTTGATGGAAATTTGGCTTACATGTTCATATGAGGACAATCTAATCCTTAACTGGTTTCTGGCTTATTATACCAAGTGAGCAACAAGAGGGACCCACATGCTCAACGAATTGCCCACATTCCTGCCCCCACTATGCCTGGCACATGTAATAATATTCTAGTCTGGTTCGTGCAAAACAAATGGCTTGCTTTTGTCAATGTGAGCCCGAGTAGTCACCACAACAGTCACCACAAGACCAACCAGGGCCATTTTTTTTGATTCACGGCATAACAAGTATTAAACCTGACAATGGAACTTAATCTTGAAAACACATGTTCATGTTTGCAATCGTCTAAACACGAAAAAACCAAACAAACCAACAAAAATCTCTTGTACTTCAGAGATCGCAACGGGAAATATGTGTGACGTCAGAAGTGCGAGTGTGTGTATTTACCGCAGGTCAACGTATGGTGTGTTTACGTGGGTGTTTCCATATGTGTACACAGAGGTACTTACTGAAAAGCGATGGGAGACAAGTGAGAAAAATACAGAGATAAAGGGAAGGAGAGGGGGACAAGGAAAAGGAGGGGAAGGGACAGCTACTAAAAGTATTTCGGTGGGCTCTGGAAGCACAGAACATACAGACAGACAGTGGTGTGTTTTTCCTCTGTAGCCAGATCACTGCTTGGCAAAATATGGTTCTGTTTAGAGGGGAGAGGGAGGGTCTGCTGGGGGAAAAAAGAGAGAGAAGGGACACACACACATACTTGCAATGGGCTTGAAACTCCTTTAGGGTCTAAATCTTTGTTCCCATCTATCCCTGTCTTTCATGGTGTCAGTGTGAGCCCGTGAGACTCCTTCAAGGCTTCTGCACCACACCACAAATCATCTCGCATGACTCTGCAGCATGTTGAAGGCTGGTCCTACAGCATGTTCCCCATTAGGGTGAAATGCCCTTTTCAATAGGATGATCTGAGAGAGTGTTCGGTGGTGTGTACATGATAGAGGTACCGGTTTGAATTCTTAACTCTGATGTAACGCGACATGCCCTGGTTATTTTCACTGAGCACTTCAAGTTGGCCACAATGCCGAGCGCTCACTTAACAGTGGAGGACAATGTGGAAATGTTCATGCTTTCAAGTTAAAGTCGAACACATCCCTTGATAATTAAAAGTGGCTTTACATCATCTTTTCTGGAAGTCAGTCCCCCTCAGTTTGTTAAATTTAAGGCATGCCCAAGTTCTGCAAAGACAAAATGCATTTTGCACATGGTTGTAATTACCCAACTTTTTTTAATCTTTGCTTTGAATACTGGCCGGAGAACAACAAGAAAACGCCTGCCCTTTGTAAAGCTCACCAAATAATGTCAGGGAGAGAACACAACATCCAGGTAACCTTTAAATCCACCTAATGACCCTTACAAAACCTGTGTGTGTGTGTGTGTGTGTGTGTCCTGTCCGCTCTGCTTGTTGTCCCCAAAAGAAGTTTCCACTCTGACAAACAAACAATAACTCTTCAGAGTTCTTTCTGAAGCTTTATGAGCGGATTACTGACTGAAGAACCACTTGAACATTGAGAAGCCTCTTTACCACAATTGACCGACGGTTCCTTTTGCAGCCAAATTGTGTTTTTGCTTTGACTGTTCTTAAAACCATTTCACCAAAGTATGTACTGCAGCGCGTTAAAGCACGGGCTGGTGGTGTAATGGTTTAACAATCACTTTGACCAACAATACTAGTATAGTGATCTGGAATCAACTGATGGACTGAAGAATCCAGACAGCAGGTACAAGTGGGACAAAAGATGTCACTACAGTCGCCATATGTCTCAGCTGACATAGGACGATAGAGAAGGCATAACCTGGATAGCTTGCCAGTCCATCACAGGGCCACATATAGAGAGACAAGCAACCATTCACTCTCACACCTCCGGTCAATTTAGAGTGTCCAATTTACCTAATCCCCAAATTGCATGTTCTTGGACTGTGGGAGGAAACGGAGGCACCTGGAGAAGACCCACGCACACACAGGGAGAACATGCAAACTCCATGCAGAGAGGCCCTAGTTCTGACCGGGTGCTAACCACGACACCAACTGTGCAGCCCGGACACAGACATACTCTCGCTAACTGCTGTAAAATAGCAGCACATAATTATCCAGTCGGGGATGAGCTCAGTCAAAAACACCTGAAGTTACATTGACACATTACTAAAATACACACTCTGTCATATCGAGGGAGATGATGCTATGAACGAATCTCAACGCACATTTAACACCAAGGACAGTCAAATGCCTTTGATTACAAAACAACAATGTTGGGCAATTAGACAGGACACTTCTTAAGCCCTGGACACACAAGCTGACCAAGTGGCATGTGTTACAATTGTACACACCACATTGACTGCAACCATCACGGAAACCAAACCAATAAATAGTTTCTGTGCCTGTGAGACTTACTTTCCTTATTAGAAGGTGGCATTCATCTGTATTTGTCATTTAAAAAAGGGAAAGGGGAATTGTTCGTCTTTGCACTCAGTCGTCACACACACAGATGGACTCTTCGTCGCACAACAAATTCAACTTGGATGACATCTGGGAGGTAGACTGAAACTGTGCTGGTGTTGTCAGAGCCATCCACAGAGCTGCTCATGGTGACAAGAGCCAACGGTGCTGCACCCATGCGGTTTATGGACGGCCAGCAACTGCTGCACAACATGATGGGCCTCACAACAGCACACACACATAAACAACAGCGTATGAATTGGATGTTTCTCTTATCAGTACAACCAATAGTATGGAAAGCTCTGTTAAATGTGAAATGTCTTTACTGCTGACAGGAACAATTGGATTGTGGTTATTCATGCTGTGGGTGTAACAATACGTTTGCACCATCACTCAGGCCAGCTGAACCACACGAGAGTGGTGAAATCAGCACAGTAGGTAGAAACATCTGAGATGTGCTCAGCTGTCCTCACCAATATACCACCCAGATGGCAACTCTGTCAATGTTAACTTCCTATCAGCACTTGTGGCAACAAAGCACAAGGATGTGTCAATCACAGGCAGTAAATAGCCGGATGATTTGAGCAGCGAGCGTAAATTTGACAAACTGCGATGGATTTCTTTTTTTTTTGAGCCACATGAGAAACTGTTGAATGTCGACTCAAATGAAGCCCCATGACACGACTTCCTCACTTTTTAATGGATAATGTTAATTTCCTAATTGTGTTTCCACTGTTGGCTTACTGCTTGGTGTTAATGCAAATGCTGCTTAGCAACCATCAAAGATCCCTCACTGGTGTCATCACTCACGTGGCCCGAAGGAGTGAAGATAGTGAAGATATGTTGGTCACAGTGTGAAGGTTTAGCTGCTTGGCCCCTTTTATAATGACTCTAGGAGTCTTGAGGAATGTGGGTTTGTCCTGCAGTCCGTGACTACCCCCTCTCTCCCTCTCTCCCTCTCTCTCTCTCTCTCTCTGTGTCTCTGCCTCACTCTGTGTCCCCTCCCCTCTCCCTAACAGGGCAATTCCCTAACTTTTCTCTTTTTCTCACAAGGCTATAGTTAAATATTCCATTCTGGAGCGCATATCCTGTCTCAAATTCCGACTCTGGGCTCCTCGACGCCAAAGGCTCTCCAGTTGTTGCAAGGTATTGTGTGCATTAGTGATCTCTGACAATCAACGTATCAATAGCGCTGATGGTGACTATTGTTTTACGAGCGCGTTGTTTCACGGGACATTATCCCGCAATGCGCGTCTGCGGAATTGATGCGAGTTGTGCAAGTTTAAGATGCGCAAAGATGGATGATACATTTATTTTATTTATTTATTTTTACATTTGTTGTAAAGAGTGTGTGAATCGCGACAGCTGCATTTTTAAACCGGCTTTTTTTTTTAATAGGGGAAACATTTTACAGATTGATTTCTCGCCTTGCAGAAAGAAGTTGTCATAGTGTGGGAGAAGTGCAACTATTGATGTGTTAAAAGAACGTTTCCACTCGTGGACAGAGGACACACACGCCGCTGTTGCGTTTGTCTTCATTCATAAAGTTGTGGTGTCACACAGACAGAGGTTTGTGCTGCAATATAGTGGGGAAAAAAAACAACACATTTTGTTTCTGTCAGTAAACAACAGACACATCATCAACAAGAGTGTATTACATTTATGTACTATATATGCGTGTGTGTGTGTGTGTGTGGTTAACGCTACTGTACTTTTATTTATTTATTTATTTATTTATGACTTTGTGTTTGACATTGCTCAGGAGACGCCTTGTGGCTTCACTGTGGTGTTTAATTGATTGTGTAGGAACCTGTTTTCATTTTGACAGCAGAGATCCTCAGCGCAGCTTCCTCTCGATAATTGATCAGGCATTTCTTTTGTTCACCATTGATCCCGCCCCCATCAAACTTCTCTTGCTGCGTGCAACTACAACCACAGCTACTTTTGTCGTGTTTAATGTGGGAAAAAAAGAAAAGGAAAACTGTAAGAATCAAAGTACCAATGGATTAGTAAATGAATCAATGAACTGATGTGTTTCTGGGTTTATTGGAAAGGTGGAAAGTTGTCTGAGTTGAGCCTCTTGTCTGTGAATATGATGTGGTTTATGGACTCTTCTTTGGTTTATCAGTGTGGGATTATGTGGTTTGGGAATTTATTTTATGGACCATGAACAATCGTGCGATATAGGAGATAAATAGGGCTTACATTTGAATAGAGTTATGTGGGGGTAATGTTATTTATGTATAATTTAGGTACAATTACATTCACATCAGTACTCCTTCACATTCATCTTTTTCTCTTCGTGCTTTAGCGAGTGCACAGCTCATCTACTCAATCTTCCATTTTCCATTTAAATTGATCTGAGTCACTGGGATGTGTGGAGGCCATATTTCTTTTTCTTTTTCTTACTTTGTCAGCCCTGATAATGTAGTTGGACTCATAAGTTGAGGGCTGCAGGCTGGATCTGCTCAGGTTATATATCACCAGGGGCCCGCAGTTCACTCTCAGACCTGTGGTGTATGTTGAGGTATAGAAGAGAAAATAAACCTCCTGGCTGTGCGGTCCAGCTGCACTCTGGGTGTTTTCCAATTTAATAAAGTCAGGACAGGCTTCGAAGACTGTTATCGTGTATCGTGTATCCAGTACTGTACAATAAATGCAATTTAAAGTCATTTAATTTGAGGTTTTTGGAAGTGCATTCATTGATCTAATATTGAGCTAATTGATCATCATTGCATCACCATTTAACTCTTACTCAACTTTGACCCCTGTCCTTTCATCAGTCCTCCCTCTGGTCTGTCTCTTTGGCTGCCTCCAGGCACATGGCTATGGTTTAGGGCAGGGATTTCCAACTTATACGCCATGTCTCCCTTTAAATCCAAACAACGTCTACAAACGACTTGAAATAATACAGTGCGATGGATAAACTGATGGGTGGAGGTTGTTCTGCATGCAGTGATTCACAGGCCAAAAACTATCTCACACTGAGATGTGTCACAGTTTGACAAGCCTCCTGTTTTTATACGTCTTTAATATGATTACAATCGCGATGAGCAGCATTTTAATAACAATAACTATGAAATATTTGTGTCTGTGTAGTCACAGAAAGACATTTTCCTGTCTACAGTCAATACATACAGTATTTGGTGTGTGTTGTTCTTCTCATACAGTATGTCTTCTCTTTCTTTAACATATCCAACAACAGTATATCCATTTCACAAGGTTGTTAAGGTCGGAAAGGGGTGATTTGACTTGTACGACAAAATCGTAAAAAATAAACTTGATCTGTTGGATCAGTGATTTCCAATCCAGAAAATGAGGGCATTACAATTATGGATAAGGGGCAAAGATTCCATAACTTTTATCTCCTCTCGTCCTCTGTCTAGCCCCTACACTGGTGTGCACACCAGGACTGGATCCAGGTCTAGATCTTCCTGTTCACCCTGGGTCCACCCCGGTGAACGGACAGTCAAGTAAGTGAGTGGTAACGACGGGGTGCTGCACTTGGAGGAACAGCCAGACAGAACCAATGGGATCAGGGAATCTGGCTCAGATGCTGCTGCGATGGGCAGCGGTGTGTCTTGCAGCGGTCAATGTGGCATGTAGTCAAACTGGAAATGCACCGTTTGAGGCGAGCCGCTTAACCAGTGCTGTGGACCAGAGAGCGGCGCAGCGGGTTCGACGCCGTGGCCAGGAGACACTGAGAGGGTAAGGATGAGAGTCTGCGTCTGTGTGTGAGTGTCACTGTCTTTGTCAAAGCCAAATAATCAGCAGTGCACGACACAGTCTGGTACTGATTTTGTTAACATTACAGTGTAGAAGTATCCACTGAGTTGCGTTAAGTTTGGTTTTGCATACACAGCTCAGAATATTTGCTGCTCTATCTGGAGAAAGGTTTCAAAAAAATAAATGACTTTCCCCTCGCTGCTTTCCTGGCAGCTCTCTTTCTACTGCTGTGCTTTCTGGGCAGAGGCCAAGATCGCCTTATAACAAATTATGCTGCTGAATACTACCACATTGTTTTCACAAAAACAGCACATGTTCAACCTTAACAGGCAGCTTGCCACACTGGAATCCCACAGTGTGTTTACAGCAAATTGACATTTTCGTGGGAAAGAGAGGGGAAATGCAGCTTTCCTTACATCTCATGGAGAATAATGAGAGAAAAGCATGATTCCCCAAATTCCCTTGAGTGTATTAGTTGATCTGGAGAAAGTAGTTCAGGGCTGCTGGGGTGTGATCGCCGCCCCCGGGGTTTTACCTTGAGGCAAGCAGTGGGGAGAATGGTGTGTGTGCGTAACATGTGAACATACATGTGTGTGTTTTTAAAGGTGTTGTTTATTTGAGTGCCTGTATGTGGGGAGTATCCAGTGAAATGGACTGCAGGGATCACATCACCTCTCACCAGCTGCGACCCCCCCCAAGCCAACCAAACACCCCCAGATCTGGGTGTGGGACGTATGTCAGTGTAGCAAATAAAAACGTTCTTACTGTATATTTCGCCACAAAACAAAAGATGTTTTGTTGGGGCCCGTTTTTTGGTGTCAGCGTCAGTTATTCCAATCATTCTCCCATCTGTCCCAGCTTATGGTTTCCCCCCCAGTGCCAAGCCACAGGAAATGAGGTATTCGTATCACCCAAGGGGGGGGTATGAAAGGGGGCATTTGTTTCATTGCTGTAGGTGACAAAACAGCCGAAGGAATAACAGAGGTCAGGAGAGGCACACAAGAAAAGAAAGCAGAGTACCTAAGGAAATTAGATGAAAGACATGAAAAAGAAGATCAACAGTGAAAGAGACGGACAAAAAAACCAAACTTTGTAAATTGAGTTCAGTTGAGGCTCATTAATAGCGTGTGGCTAAGCCTACATGCAGTCTGGAACTGGTGTTTTTTTTCTTTTAGAAAAACATGTTCTGCACAGGTTCCAGCTGCATAATAGAAATAGAATTCCACTTTTATTTTATTATGGTTCATTTTGAAGTCAATTCCTATATTTGCATTTATGGTTTATATGAAGTTATTTCACTTTTAATTCAATGTTCTTTATCCTGTCTGCTCCATCATGTGTTCACTGATAAACTGAGAGGATTGGGACTGAGTTTGATGTTTTATGTTTTGTCTGCAGCTACAATTCACATTAACAGAGAGTGAAGGCCAGCGAAGAGAAAAGAGAAACCAGGAGACCTTGCACAATAGCATTTTTATTCCCGTCAAATAGTGTGGTTTCATGAAAACAAGTAACAAAAGCCTGAAGACTTTTTCCATTGCATTGTTAAGTTCTGGAAACACCACTGTGTTAGGAATGAATTGCTCATACAATGGGCTTTGTGTACTGAAATAAATAGGTGACAAATTTACACAGCATCCAGCGTAACAAACAAAAAACCATTTTTTTTGACAAAATGGTTCAACATCTTTTTGATTATTTTTATTGTAATACTAGGTGTTGCCTGGTAACTGTCACTGGAATTATTACTCACTGGAATTATCCCCAGATTTAAAACCAGCTCCCATGTTCTGATGCAATCTGGCCAAAGCAAACACGCTTAATGTGTTGAATTATTCTGCCGTATAACTGTTTCAGTGTCACTGGCTGAAACAATTACAGATCATCTGAAATCATTCGAGATAATTCGTCGTCATCTAACCACTCATGTGATGACTAAGTGTTGATATGTCAGATAGTGTGAGCCAACTGTGTTTTATTCAGAAATCAGTGAATTTTACGACAAATCTTTGGTGCCAACACCGTCCAAGTCACTCGGTGCTATGGCAACCAGAGATAAACACCGCCTGGATATTCCTTAACGGAGTGTACGCAACGGCCGCCTTCATTCACGCCGACAACCCAA
The DNA here is from genome assembly GCF_958295425.1 of Solea solea. Lineage (NCBI taxonomy): Eukaryota > Metazoa > Chordata > Actinopteri > Pleuronectiformes > Soleidae > Solea > Solea solea. The sequence goes on along the minus strand of NC_081142.1, from coordinate 9,615,687 downwards.
AATACATGCAAACCCATGCTTGTGTCGTACCATAATGCTTTCATCCAATAGTTGCACCACAGTGAACTGTCTGTCAGTAACTCAGTGTGGGCTTCACAGATTCTCTTTGTGGGAGATGGAGGGAGGTTAGTTTAATGATGGTCATTACACTGGCCTTGGGCTGAGGTGTAGTGTTTATTTGCTGGCTGGAGCTCCATATCCCCTGGTCTGTCTCTGGTAGTGCCCGGTCTTATGCTGACTGACTCTGATTTATTGGCTCCCACACTAAAGGCTGGCACTGGTCCACTCAAGGGGCGGCATCTGATCAGACTTTAGACCCGGGTGGCTGCCTGGCTTGTCTGCTTTACTAGATGAGTGATGAACTGTCTGGTTGGTTGAAAAAAGAAGGAAAGTGTGAGGCAGACATGGAGGGTTTCTCTTACTTTCTTTTTAATGCCCCCAAAAAGTTGAATATTTATAGATGAATGCAGTCTCTGGTGTTAGAATAGCCGTTGGAGTATTTTTGGTGTAGCCACTCATCTTATATTAACTTGGCTCTGCTGTACCCAGTTCTGCTGAAAAGCGTCCTTTTGGATGCTGGCTCACTTGGCGGACACTCAAGTCCCTTCTTGTATGTCCATACCACCTCAATGGTCTGGTTAGTATCCTCTATTTATACTCTGCCTCTACTATGTAGACATTGAAAGGAGAATAAGGCTTCGTCACACCAGAAATAAGTGATATGAGGACAAGGAGCATAATGAAAACTCATGAAACACCTCCAGAAGGTATTTGCGATAACTGAACATCTGCCAACTTCTCTCTTTGTGTTTAATGTGCTTCAGGGAGCATTTTAGGTTTTTATGTGTCTACCTTCTATATTTACTGTACATACAGAGTAAGACTGAGAGAGAGAGAGAGAGAGGGAGAGGATTATCTGGGACGGCTGATTGGCATGTGGTCTGTGAATAAAGCCGTTTCTGTTTAATGTCAGGCAGTGTAAAAAGATTTAGCCATCAGTCTGCTCCCCACATTCCACACTGCCACACACACTGACTCACAATAAATAAAACAAAAGTGCATTCTCGTGCATAAAGGCTCCTTGTGAGCATATTTCTGCGCAGAGCTGTGTTTGATTTACAGTTAAGTTATTTTTATAGCTGATCACAAACAGTATTAGTTTAGCCACGAATCATACAAGTTAAGAAAGATGTTGGCATTTGATACATTTTGTTGTCATGGCACAGAAGAATAATCAAATATCTTCTCTGGGGCTTATATGGTAGACCACAGTTTAAGTTAATTTAATATAGAGCTTAATCTCTTGTCTCTCAGCCAGAAGAGTCTTCACAACAAACATGGCCAAGTCCCTTCTTGGCTGCACTGCTAACAGTCTCTCACTCTGATTTTTCTCTTAATTGAATTCACTTTTTTTTAATGGCATGGGTTTAGAAGGACAATATTTCCAAGAGAAAAGGACCCATTGTTTTCTTGTCTCCATAATAATCACAGCTGCTTAAGTCTGGTGACTTTTTTTTTTCATAAGGATTTTACAGTTTAAGCAAAAATCACAAACTGCTTTCTTTTTCCCTTCCTTTCTTCTGAGCAATCATGAGAAGCTTTCAAACTTTTATCAGACAGCTTTTATCTGCCATGTGAGTGAAGTTAAATGGTGCTTTTCATTACAATGAGACATTTTAATATGTTTATAAATTGTATTCATGTTCCCTTCTACTTAAACTAAAACACAAGGTACACTAACTACTCATCTAGCATTTATCACCACCTGTGGTCAAATCCAGTGTGTAACATTAAGGAGGTTTTTATTATCAGATATTGAATATACGAGCCATAAGTGTGTTTGTATAAGTGTATAATTGCCTCAGCCTCCTGTGTATACTTCAGACTTCGGCCTTGCTTTAAAACCAGACTAAAAGGTCATGCGTGTCAGAATTAGTGACATCTGACTGCTGATTGTAAGAGACGGAGGACTTAGGCTCCACGTGATGTACATTTTGTGAGTTGGGCAAAAGACTCAACGAAGAAGACCGAAACCATGGAAACTTGCTTGAGGTTGTGTGAGGAAGACCACTGACTTGTACACATGTACTACTCCGCACTCAAAGAATACAAGGAAGTACAAATTAGGCCAAATTCCTGGTGAGAACTTGGAATATGCAATATGTATAGAATCCTAGACTCACGTGGACCCTACGGCATAAGATATTGGCCGCTGCAAACGTGTAATACGCTTATTGTCAGTCTAGGAAAACCAAGCATATTTACTTTTAAGTAATGATAAAAAAAAATTCAATTTCTGCCATCAAAACTACTACACACTCCATTTTGTATGACCAACAAGTCTTGATGTTGCTACAGGCAGCTACATGGAAGAGTTTTGCTGAGGTGGTTCAGATGCCAGGCAGAAGACCTTTGACCTATGACCAGTACACATGGACACAGACTCCTGACCTGGAGCCCTGGCAACTGTGAACTTATGGTCTGTGTCTTTATGAAAACAGATTGTCTGCAGTCATTTTCTGTGCCTGCCCAGCTCTGCCCTTCTTTGGAGCTTAGTGGAGGCTGCCGCTCTAAACTGCCTTAACATTTGACCCCCTGGATTCCTGCAAAGGAGCAGGACCCTCAGGCTACGGCCTCATAACAGCACTGGTGATTGAGCGTTTTCGAATAGTATAACTTTATATAACTCTCTGGTAACCAAAGGATGCCATATACACTCAATACTTAACAAAAACAGAAAACTAAAGTTAATTGTGGAACATGTAATTTATGGAAAATGTCAAAAAGACTTTTATCTAAGTTCCATGATGATAAATGATATGCGAATACAAGCGAATAGATTTATGATTATTATGGAGGTTGATACTGTCTCCTCTTTTAAACTTTGAACCCTCACTACTGTGTTTGTTTTAACTCCATTCAACACCCATTTTCTCTTTATTACTATTAATAGAAGTTAATGAGCCGTCCACAGAGCAGGAGGGAACTTCAAAGGCTTTGACATGGCCACTGAAGAGTTAATCTTCTTTAGATTGAATCCAGAGAACAGTAGGACATTTCAAAATTGAGGATAAACCCCTGGGGCTTAAACTCCTTTTTTATGACAGTCTTTCAGTCTGTTTTACTTCACCCTCAAAAGCCCCCTCTTTGCGATAGAAGAAGGGAAAGAGAGATGAAGAATAACAAACCATAGCACCTCAAAATCAGGCCTGCATAATCCTCCATATACTGCCATCGTCCAGTTCTAAAACAGTGGAAATTCTTGAACGTTTTCTAGCTAATTAGATCAGGAGGAAATGTGGTTCCCTGCTCATTAATTGACGGAATGCAGACGTCTCGATCGATGCATTTCTGAAGTTTTTTGTGTGTGTTTTTTCCCCCCCGAAGTTCGACCCTCACCAAGCTTCTGCTGTCTCCTTTCGTTTCCATATCTCCTGCTTTCTGCTCCCACTCCTCCTCCTGCTTCTTCCTCTTCTCAACAGAAACTTGTTTTGCTTTCCCTCCCACTGTTCTCCTGTTCCTTTCCCACCGTCCTGTTTTCCCTTCTCCCCACTGCCGTCCCTCTTCCACTTTCCCTGCAAAGCCAGCCGTCGCGTTTTTCGCCTCAGCCCTCTCTGCTTTTGTCTTTTCTCCCACGTCTGTTTTAGTTTCCCCCTTTCTGTCTGACCACTAGTTCTGCCTACATAAATATATCTTGTCTGTTTGCCCACCTGTTTGTCTGTCTCTCTGTCCCCCACATACCATCTGGTAATGTGGTTGGAGGTGTACCCTGCTAGCTATGCATCAGAGATTCAAACCCCAGCTGTCATCTGCCTGGTGACAGCCCCGGGTTACTGTGGATGCTGTCTAGTGAGTAGGAAGGAAGGTCATCTGTTTCATGCTGGAGGAACTTGAAAAGTTCATCAGAGCAAACACTTCACGTTCCACTTTAGCTCTAGTCTTGCAGTCCCCACGTTTTAACTGCATGTTCCATCTCATCTACATTTTTATGAGAGAAAAAGCCAATCGTCAGGTCAACTTTTTAAACTTTATTCATTCTAGGCTGCTAAAACTAGAATATCATAGCCTCTGCAGTACCACTTGACCCTTTAGATTATTTTAACTACTCCCTTAAACGTGCCTCAACTTTATAAAAGTATATCAAACCGCTAGGGTATCCCTTGTTAAAGGCTTGTTAAATTATTCTCCAATTTTACTAGTCCTCGGTCTCTGTCAGAAAACACAGAGTGATGTAGCCTAAGTTTAAACAGTCATAAATCGTGTCCAGGGGGCAGAAATGGACTAAAGTGAGATGTGATGTGATCCCTGAGGCAAATTACTCTACTATGAGCATCTGGATAAGGCTTTTTCACAATTTACCACGCTATGGTCCTGCAAACAAGAAACCACCAGCACAGATATACACATCATCATTATTATTATTATTATTGCCATTACACACTCTGAGAGGTCACCAAGGATATCATTACTACAACCACATGGTTGAAATCCCTTCAGCTTGTTAAACCGATTTCTGCAGGGTATTTCACTTGAGTGCACACAGTGACTCACACTTCCTTATAGATGTGGAGTTGGGCTTTGGGATTGATGCATGTTGGTATTTTGGGTCCAGTTCTAAATAAACTGAGCTACAGGCAAAGGAGTGTAATTATTCATGGATGATAAAAGTGAAAGGGAAGTGTACTTTGCATTAGATTGTAAGGCAGCTGCACACTTAAGTACCACTGCACGTTTATGTGTGTGTGAGCCGAGCTTGTCATCTCTAGATGTGGTTTAGCCATTTCCTCGGCATAAAACTTTGTGGCTAACCTGTCAGGCCAGTCAAGCACTATATGCACTGTTATGACTCCTACATCTGTCAAACTGGGTCAAAGTTCACTGCAGGCTCCCTAGAACAGGAAGAATCAGAGCTGTATGAGGGGGGTGGGCAGCAATGCGGAGGATGACTGGATACTTGCCAGAGGACAGGACAGCCAAGTCTGTGATTTGAGGAAATGGCGGAACCTTATTGTCCTTCAAATGTTAAATTTAGCCTTAAACGAAAATGAAAATCCTACGCCTCATTCTTCCCTCCATTCTCTGAAAATACCTCCATCCATCACTCGAGGAGGCTTCGTATCAAAGGTTGTTTTGTTTATTCTGAAAGCAGAGCTGTGCAGGTCTTGGCCAGCTCAGAAGATTACTCAAAACTGTGTGTATTTGTTTAGGGATTTTTGCTAAAATATATTTGGGAGGTCTGGGTGAGTAGTGAGTTTGTTTGTTCTATCTCTTTGTCTCCGTTAGGCCCAATGTGTGTGGCTCTCGCTTTCATTCATATTGCTGTCCAGGATGGAAGACACTGCCCGGCGGGAACCAGTGTATTGTTCGTAAGTAATCCTTAAACTTTTGATACGACAAAGCCCAGTGGAAAAGATAAAAAAAAAAAAAATGCCACTATCGAAAAACAAGTGAAAGAGCAAATTCTCTCCTCTCTTACCCTCTCCCCTCTCCTCCTCTTCAGCAATTTGCAGGAATTCCTGTGGCGATGGCTTCTGTTCCAGACCCAACATGTGTACCTGCTCGAATGGTCAGCTCTCTCCCAGCTGTGGAGCAGGAGCAGGAGCAGGAGGTCAGTAATGCTTCTAATCAAACACACACACACACACACACAGTATATATACAATAACATGTTCTCCTAACATCAAACTTCATCATAATGGGATAAACAGAATCAAATTCTATCTGCATTCAAGCTGACACGTTTGTCCAGAGCAATTTACATTTCTTCCCAAACAACTTTTATTATATATATATTTTATGGACCAAATGTTTTATCAGGGAAGAAAGGAACCCGAAATGCTAATTAAAAAAAAAATATCATTGCATTCAGCCATAAACTATGATTAAAGGATTTGTTTGACATTTTGGAAAATGTGCCTATTCTCTTTCTGTTGGAGAGTTCACTCATCTGTCCATTACAGTTAGAATGAAGCTGCAGTCAGTTTACTTTGTCTTGCAGAGTCCAAAAAAGAGTTAATTGTTCCCGCTGTTTCCAGTCTTTGTGCTAAGCTGAGCTTACATTCTACTTATTATAGCCTTTGGCCTTTTCAGCGCCATATCTCATCATTTATTGAACAAAGTGATTAGCAGAACAGAACCCTAGATCATTGTTGCAAGTCTAAGTATAGAAATAATGCATTTTCCTCTGAACTTCTGAACCTGCCAAGCAGCTTAGACTCCTGATGTAGCCAGTTACACTGAGCAGTTTCATCTTCTACTCATTCAATTGCTCTATAATTTTACAGATGTAATGGTTCCACCCCAGAATAGTTATGCAGCCAGTGTAATTGTAGCATGTAGAGTCCTAGGTTTGCACTAGAGACTGCAGGTCACCAGGTTTTTATCAGGATTAAAGTAGAGAGTCTGGCCACTCCAGCTCAGTCTGCAGGCCTTAGGTGCAGACCACTCTGCATGTGTGTGTGAGCACACGCAGAGTGTGTGAAATCACATTTCACACACTCTGTGAGATCAGTGCATTGTGTGCAGGGTTTAAGAATGAAGTTATTATGTACAGCACACGCTGGAATCAGGTCACTAAGCAGCACTCGGGGAGCAAGCAAAGTGTAGCTTTATTGCTTCAATTGGCCAAAGTCAGCTTGTCGGGTCATTCCTGAAGTCCGACACTTTTCACATGCTCACATTCCATTACACACATGTGGCTGTACACACAGGTAGACTGCAGACAGATAGAATACCATACATGTATGTTATGACCCAGAGGTGTAAAGTGGGATCTGTTCCATCTACAAGTAAGGATGAACCTTAAAAGGAAGGGGTGGACAGAGTCTCCTGCAGAGTCAGTGCTTTGGCAAGACTCGTGTCCCTCAGAGACCGGAATGACGCTTGAAAGTGAAGTAACTGCGAGAGCTTTGCAGAAGATGGAACTAATTGATTGTCACACTTGGTGATTCTCAGTTTCTGTCAGCTGGGATTTATGGTGACTTTTATCCTCAGCCACTGAGTTGCTCTATGATCTGTTAAATGCATTGTTAATTTTTGCCATGCCAGATGTTGATTAGTGTACATACATCACCCAAAACGTTTTCAACGCTCCAAATACATAAAAATCAATATTTCTAACTAATGGACCGTCTAATTTTGATTGCCTTTTAATGACTTCATCTGCTTTACCCTTCTGTGCACTCATTTCTGAGCTAAAGCCCACATGAAAGGCCAGAGTAAGGAAGGAAATATTGGGTGGTGCTAGTTAGTCAGTGTGTTTGGATGGATTACACCTACCTATTGTCATTTGCTGTGTGTTCTGCTGCTGAAGCTCTCTCAATAAAGTGAAAAAACACAGGGGATCTAAATGAGACAAGCCAACAATACCAAACAGCCAATGCTACTTCCCAGTGTCATCAAACTAAGTGGTTTTGGCTGAGAGACCCCAAACTGTAGAAATTAATGCTGTGTGTTTAAACACTTGGTTTTCATTTATTGGTTTTTATCAAAGTTACAAAGCCTTGTAATTGGACTATTATAGTGGCAAACACTATGCATTGTACTGCTCCTCTTTCCATTCAATAGGATCATTTAGTGCAGTTGGAAACAAACTGCAACTCAATGGAGATCCGTTTGGAAACGCCAATTTCCTCGGCCTTAATTATGCAGCCTGATTCTAGCACCCTGCTCCAATGGGTTACAGATAGCATCTCTATGCCTTGCGTCTTGCCTGTGGAATGCAGACATTCAAATAAATCAGAAACAGATTTGTGATTTTCTACTGGAGCCACACCATGTGTTTATGTAGATAGATCAGCAGATGGTCAGAAATGTACACATGTTCAGAAACAGTGAAAGGAAAAGCCAGGGCGGTCTTGGAGTTGCATGAAACGTGTTTACTGATAACCTGGAGATATACGTCACTTCCCAGACAACAAGGGCTAGCAAGTCAGCCTTAAAGAAAACCAGACATTCTTACAGCAGAGCAGCTGTGCACAGAACCATACAGGGTCATCTTTATTACCTTGTGACTTCCTATAACCATAATTATGAAATTATGACCATGGTTATTCTCGCCCCAATTGCTGAGAAACACCTGTCTTTAAACTGACTTCTATTGTAGGGTTGAAGGTGGGGGTGGATGCGTGTTAGACGGATCAGGGGAGAGAAAGAGAGGCACTAAAGACAAAAGACAACATTATACCATGACAGTAACAAAGGCAACGATAATATGAACGAAAAAACACCAAGTAGAACCACAGCAACAACAACACTGGCTATAACAGTTTGAAGCACTAAAGTCCCACGTTAAGTGAAGCAGAGTGTTGTGTGTGTGTGTGTGTGTAGGGGTTGTCACTAGATGTGGTCAGGAGTTAGAGTGGGGGACCATGACAGTGTCCGGTCGGCCCTCCACAGCAGGCCTATCAGGCACAGATAGCTGGATGTATGTGCGCCTAACCCATGGAGGACCTGGCACCCAGGGCCAGCCCCCAGACAATAAGAAATGATAAGAACCAAACCACCTGACAGAGGACCTTTTTAATTAGAAGCCACGCCGTGTCAAAATATTCCATATTCAAAGGTCCAGTGTATAAGAATTAGTGACATCTAATGGTGAGACTGCAGATTGTAACAAATGGACGACTCCTCCACTCACCCCTTCCTTTTCAAGTGTCAGGGAATTACGGTGGCCTCCTTGTACTAGTAAATGTACGTCAAAGAAGGCTTTTTCTGAGGCCGTGAAAAACAACAATTTCTATTTTTAAGTGATTGTGCACTTACAAACTACTTACACGTACACATGGGTAGTATCTTGAATGTCTGCCAATAAATCCTCCTTAATGTTAGATACAGTACTGGACTGTTAATGCAAATGTTGCTTGGTCTTGTTATGATGTATGGAAGCAAATCAATTGGTCTGCCGGCTCAGGCTAGAGACGTGAGTTACTGTCTCCACAAATAAAAAGGTGAAGGCCTCAGATTTTCCAAAAATCAGCCTGCTGTGACGGCATCTCATATAGCCTTCCATTTCATTTCATTACTTTGCCCAACACTGAAACTGCAGCTGACCAGTCTCTGGTCCCTGGCGTCTGAGTAAATCAGGACAAAACACAGCTGTAAAGTTCCTCAGCTTTCCATCAGACATGTGTGGCCATGCACCCAAACACACACACACACACACGTACACATGTGCGTGTGCACACACACACACAGAGAAATCTGGACTTCCTGTGTTTCGCAGCCTCTCGTAAAAAACACCCAGATGTGAGCGGCTCACCGTCGACACTACCAGAATACAGAGGTGCATTGTGGTGCCTCAAAGCTACACCCAACTCGTTTTGCTCCGTATGCGTGGAAGACTCACACATAGATGCAAGCGTGCGCACACATCCTGTTGCTCTGCACGTGTAGCTGTTCAGACACAGGCTATTGGGGCAAACCATGCCTCTTCACCTGTGGGGGAGGGAGTGCCATGAAAAGGGGGAGTGAGCTGCAAAGTCAGCCAGTGAGATCATCGTCTTCTGCCTCCAAATAGGCTTGTTTGCTTCCTTCTCCTCCCTTTCCTCCTATCTAGTTCCTGTAACAGATAAAACACATGAGCTGAATATCTGTTACTTATATACCTTCAGTCTCTTTCCATCCTATCAGCACTTATCCCATCATCATTTATTCCTGAGGGCAGAAACATCAGTGACTACAAGGGGACAGAAAGACTCTTGCTGCAGAGTCTCTTTCCCCATCCACCTCACTCTGCCAAATACTTTCCCAATACTTTCCCCTGCCTTGACCTATTTGAAAATATGTTTTCATGGGGAGGGGGACTTGTTGAAAAATGCATGAGCTTACCCAAGATGCCCTTTGTTTTGTGTGAGTCTAGGTTACAGCTCACTGGAATGGTTTCCTCCAAGGTTTGCTCCACAGTTGGGAAAACAGCAATTATTTACTGCAATAATTATTCTTATTCTTAGAAAGCTTCACATCACTGCCACTTTGCATTGGCCCGAGTAAGGACAACAGAGTCAAATGAGCGCACTGTGGCTTTACACAGCTTAAGGTGAAACCTGATAGGACGACTTGACTGAACTCCCATGAGAGTGAAAGCGAATGATGGAAAGTGAGAGAGAGAGAGAGAGAGAGAGAGAGAGAGCCAGCAGTCTACACTAACATAAAAACCTGGATTGCCCCAGAGCCCCAAACTATTTGCTTTAATTGATGACCATATGTTGCCATGACGTTTTCTGCCAAATCTGTGCATAGAGTCTGCCAAGTGTTGCATATGAAAAAGATTCTTCCAGACTTAAGATGCATTAAGTACATGGAGACATGAAAGCTTTGTTGACAATCTCTGCCTTGCATTTACTGAAACTCTGCAGGGTCCAAGATATGTACTATTGACTTTGACTCATGTAACTGAAGTCTCTGCATGTAAGTAAGCGAGGGTCGTTACGATGAGGAACTACCTGAGAGTAAAGTGGCTCATCATGACTCACACAAGTATTTAGTGTGCTTGGGCACAGTCAGAATAAGTGGATGGATTGTCGCAGCTGAAATGTCCCTTGTTGGCAAGTGTGCGTACACAGAATTTGTCATTAGAAAGAGTCACCTAAGGGGAAGCCCAGTCATTTCCCTTCTTCTGCTGCACGCCACTTAAAGAGAGAGAGAGACATAGTGGAAAGCGAAGCGGAAAGAGGGAAAGGAAATTGATGTTAAACTTGCATTTAAGAGATAGACAGATGAGCATGAAAGGCACTGGGGGAATAAGGGAAAGTGGATGAAGGAAGAACAGTAAGAGCACAAGGTAAAAGACAGTAAGACATCCACCTGAGTCGAGCCTGAAGGAAGAAGTAAAACAGGATGTGAGAAAACAGTCTGCTGACATCCAGCACTGTAGGTGTCTGCTGTCCTCTTGTGTATGGTAAAAGGCTGGCTCAGCTGAAAGATGCTGAGCTGTCGGCCAAGAGGACCAATTAGTTTCTCTTATGGAAGCTGCAGCTACGTGTTTAAGACCTAAGTCTCACACTTTGACAAAGCAGTCTGCCCGCCGGAAGGTCCTGTTTCAGATTATAACAGCTCTACTTGTCTGTTTACTCAAAATGGCATGCTTTCTTTCTTTGTGCATCCTGCTACGTTTGACTTACACCCCTTACCCAGTTTCCCTCTTCCCTCTCCTCTCAGCAAATTCCTGAATGACAGACTGTAGCACACAGCTGGCTTGACTTATTGCCTGATCCCAGTCGGCTTGACTTTTTTTTTTGGTTTCGTGGCCTGGGGGCCTTTGAGCTTTGTCTGATAAAACAAAACTAACAGAAAATGTGAAGATGTTCTTAAACAACTCTTAGAGTGGGTTAGAATAAAAAAACAAAAACCTTACTGTAACCAGTCAGTCAGCTAAATTAAATTATTTGACACTAAACATAACGTCGCAGCTTCTTTTTCTTGATAGAACGAGAAGAGTGAAGTTTCTAATGTTGATTTTTGAAGTGCATCTGTTCTCATGCTCATCTTCACAGTCGTTCTCATCACCCTCATGTCCCTCTCTGTTTCTTGTCTCTTACAGTTCAGTCCTGCAACATCAGGTGTATGAATGGAGGCAGCTGCGCCGAGGATTCGTGCTCCTGCTCGAATGGCTACACAGGCAGCCACTGTGGCCAGCGTGAGTGGAAGCTGCTGCAGCTCTGCAGACTTTTTGCTTCTTTTATTCAGACCTCGTTAGTCAATTAAGACCTGTTTTCAGACTAGTCTAATCCTTTTGAAAGGTTAGACATGTTTTTGGAGTTAAGTGAGACATGACGTGAGGAGGGTTAACATCACTGGCCAAAGGACTGATGTCATCCGTGACAATCTTCACATATGTTTGTAATACAAATATACAATGCAGCGTGTGTTTATGCGTTAGTGAAGCAAGTTATTCAACAGTGAAGTCATTTGAAGCTAAATGAAAGACCAGTGTTTGTGTCTGTGACAAGAAAAGAGTGTGTTAATGTGTAGCTTCTCTGTGATTCACTCTCTGTCTCTCCCCCCCCCCCCCCCCCGTGTCTCCTGTAGCTGTGTGTGAGAAAGGCTGTCAGAATGGTGGACGCTGCATCGGGCCCAACAGATGCGCCTGTGTTTATGGTTTCACCGGTCCACAGTGCGAGAGAGGTGAGAGCTCATCCTCCTTTCTGTTTGTCATTGTTTCTTTTTTGTCGCCTCGGCACAGCGCGGTTATTTTGCTTCTCCATTAGTGATAGTACCTGGTACTTTTTTTTTAGTTCCTGCTCAGGTGACGTTCCAAGCGAGCTGAGCCGATACTATGCGTGACTTCATCAGACTGCCGGCCACTGATTGGCCAGAGTGCCGTCACTGGAAGAGGCACAAGAATCAAAGCGACCAATGCCCAACTGTAGATCAGTTAAAAACAATCAACAATCCTGAAAACGTGGGTTAGTCTCCAGCATTTTGCAAAGAAATGTCTCAAATCTCATCATTTAACAGAGGACTGTGGTGTATTTAGTGACAGCACTGCTGAAAGCCTGCGATTGCCAGTGGCGAGCTACATCACAAACCCAGCCGCTGTATTCAGTGACTGTGTCAGAGTCTGTGCTCCGGTCATGGATGAAGTGCTTAACAAATCTTTTTTAATGAACGGATTCTAAGGATTCAGTACATCGAAAAACAACTGCTTTACAAGTCACACGTCACTAGTTTGTGTGTGTCGTGAATAAAACAAAGTCGCAGCAATTTCATGCAGCCGTGCTGTGATGACCCCGCCCACGTTGAGGAGGTACTATATTGTAATGGAAAACCAACCAAACTGTGTAGAGTCGAGGCGAGGGGAGGTGGTACTATGCAGTGGAAAAACGTCATTTGACTTTGTCAGCCAGGATTTGATTGGCCAAACTGCCTGATTGGTGAGGTGGTAGACTATGTGACCCTGCGTTTTATCAATACGTTCCCTACAACACACACTAAACTGGTCCAGGTACCAGGAAAGCTTTGACGTGGTCATGCAGTCAGGAGTGCTGTTCCCATCAGATGTGCTGCTGCATTACTTCAGCGCTGAGTGAGCAGGCTCTTCTTTATGCAGCGTCAGACAGACAGTTGGTGTGTATCTCCTGGGCATTGAACAGAGGCCTGTAATATGTGTGTGTGTGTGTGTGTGTGTGTGTGCGTGTGTGTGTGTGTGTGTGTGTGTGTGTGTGTGGTGGGAAGCATTTGGAAGAAGGTAGCACATTGCTGTGGCAGAAGAAAAAAAAACCCCGTCTGAATTGATGGCTACTTTTAGTCTCTGCTCACCTCAGTTCACCTTTTCAGAGAAGGAGAGAGATGTTTATGCCTTCATGTGTGACCTTACTGTGACCCTCACCTTTTTGTACCGCCCTCTTCCTGCCCCCCCTCCACTGTTACCTGAACTGAGGCAGGATAATGGCCACTTTTCTTTTCTCATATCCCTCTCTCCTGTCGTCCTTTCCTCTATACTGTAGCAATTGTCACTTTCCTAGCATTTCTTCCACTCTCCGTGAAACTCAAGGATTCTTTTTTTTCTTGGACAAAACAACATCGGAGGGGTTGAGTTTGTCAGAGGCAGCTCAAAAGACATCTGGCAACAAATACTATACCCCGTCCCGCTCCTCAACATCCCCACAGGACTGACAGAATAGACTTTCTTTGTGGAGTAGTCATGGACGTTTCCTGATGAGGAGTGGAGACTGAGCGAAAGAGAGAGAGGGAGGGGAGGAGATGAGGGAAAGGGGAGGAATTGGGTGAAAATGAAAATAGACTCCCCAGCTGTGTACACACAGTCTTTAGAGGAGACATAGAATTAATCTCCATGTTGTAAGATTGAGTAGAATCCCGGAGCTGCAGGTAGCATAGACAATTAACTTGTCTGTTTTCGTTGCAAAATATTCCCCAGAGAAAAGAGAGATGATGTCATTTTTACAAACAAATGTATTTATGAAGAATCACTAACAGACATGAAAATGATCTTGGTCACTTTGTATAAATTATATAAAAATACATGTTTAGACAATAGATCTTCAGGTCACCAAGGGAAAGAGCCCAAACTCATAAAATCTGGAAAGTGACTAATACATTTTGTTAGTATTGGGTTCATCCCGAGGAAGGCTGGAGATTCCCTGGTGTAAACTCTTACGAGTATTATATATCGTGGTGTTTTCAGAGTCAGTGTAACTGAGGCCATGAGTCAACAGATTTATTGTGTGATTCAGTGAGGGGACTGCACTGCAATTATGAGGGCAGTGAGAGTCCCTCACTTTCGGAGAACTGGGAATGTGGAATGGAGTCATGGGAAACTCCTGTGTGTTTGTGTGTCTAGTGTGTGTGTGTGTGTGTGTGTGTGCATGTGGAGCAAAGTGCTAACAGCTCATACAATATGTGTGTCTAAGGCTTCAGTTATGGTTAACATGAGATACTTAGCATTATCTAAAGCATTTACCACAGTCTCTACCATACCTTATCATAATTCAGAATCTACTGTCTTCATGATGTGTTTCAGAATAACTTTGACACAGTTAATCAAAAGTTCTCTATCGCTAGTTTCTGGTCCTATTCAATAGCACATGATGTCAAGTTCATGCTTTTATGGACGATGTCATGACCCTGTCTACGAACAGATAACTCTGTGTGGAGCAGATATAATCTCTATAATATGTTAACGCCCGAGTCATCCATACTTCTCCGTCCAAGCATAATTATGTGAGAGCGCTGCTGGAGAACCTCAAGGTCGCCTTGCGGTGATCCTTCGGAGATTCTCCTGCTCCTAAGTATGTGCTTCTTAGAGAATGTCAGGACCCAAATCTCTGGAAATGCTTTTAATTAACCACTTATCTTCAAGCTGACATATATTTACCATTAATGGATGTGTTTGTGTGAAGATGAATCCCATTGACTCTAATAATCTGATTTATAGACTTAGTTGAAATTTGTCAATGACTTTTTTTTTTTTTTTTATTGGTCCACTGCATTGGTTTGAAACAACATAGTTGGAAAAATAATGACATTAGCTTTGGCCCAGTTAAGCCAGCTCTGCTCCAGTAATACCCGGTCCATTGTGTCCCAGTGGACCTATATAGTTCCTCTGTCGCCAGCCCCAATTCCAGACCAGGCCAGACCAAATAAATCGTTAATTGCAGAAGAGCAATTTTGTCCCCCAGCAGGCGATGATGTCAGGGGCATTTTAAGGTTTTAGAGGTGAAGGAAGTCGTGATATTTCTCTGAATCTGTGTAAGAGCAAGAGAAACAAGGCTTAGATAAAGGACTTTGGAATTTGCTAAATTTGGTCTACAGCAAGTCTTTAAATGATGTCCTTTTGCAGAATGATGATGGATAACCCACATTTCTCTTTTCCATTAGATTCACAATGAATTCCATTTAACCATAAACGGGCAAATATCTAGACATCAGAACCAGCTGATGGTATTTTCAAACAAACATAGCAACAGTGTGTTTTAATTTGCATCTGAAAATGTGTTGCTATCATAATGAGCCTGGTACTTCATTCAAATTAAATAATTGTATGATTGAATAATGTGTAATCCCGTTTCCCCAGCTGTGTTTTATTTTCTGTTTTCATGGCAGCCCTTAATTTTAAAGAGCTATCTTGTAAATGATGAATTGAGGTTGTTTTTTTTACCAGTACCAGGTCAAACTTGGAAGCTGTAGCTTGTCCTAGTCAGAATTGAACTGGGTTCACAGGATGGCGATGAAGGCAGTGTTTGATCGAGCAAGATGAAATATGAAGCCGTTTACTCTCACTGCTGTTACTAAAACATTCCCGTGTGCAGAATAAATAACACGTCTCATGAGTGGCTGTTGTTGATGGAGCCAAGAGCCCACTCGCCCACCAGTGTTTCTTCCTGGCGGCGTCATTTAAAAAACGTCTGCGTTATTGTGCCACTCCTGCAGCACTGTGTCAGGAAGTTTCCCAAAACAGACACACAAAAACTGTGTAAGTCAAGATAGCTTCTACATACAATGGGTGAAGTATAGGAACAATGACAGAGGAACTGTATCAAGCGATCTGATGCCATCTAAGTATAGATATTCAAAATGAACATGGTGAAAGCAGTAATGTGTGTTATGTGTGTGTGTGTGTGTGTGTGTGTAATCACCCCCACACAGCAATTTGCAAGAGGTTTCAGGCTTTTAGATCATGGTAGATTGCAGTAGGCTTATCTCTCCAATTTCCATTCTCCCACAGTTTTTGGCCCTCGTAAGTGTGTGTGTGTGTGTGTGTGTTAAACATTTGGTCATGTTCGACTGGCTGCTGTTGGTGTGGAAGAAAGCGAAATGAAAGGAGCAGACTCCTTGAGGAACGATTAGGTCTAAAGGAAAAGGGAGATTTCAAGCCTGTTGATAATGGCGCTGATAAGACTAACAGTCTGCTACAGTTGGCCAGGATGGAGGCTAACCTCCCAAACACAAGGACACACACACACACACACACAAATGCAAACAAAAAAGCCCACACATTCGAGTGATTTATTTATATCAACATTAGTGGGGACTAAGGGACACAAACACCACACTGGAATCAGAAATTACACAAGATTGGCCAAACATATGCTCAACCTGTACACACTGACCAGACACAAACACACACACACACACACACACACACACAAATATGCAGAGGTTGTGTATGAATATATTTCTACACTTAATTGATTTGACTTGATGACCTCTTGTCAGAGTGTAATCAATCAGTGTAATCGCCTCATATTTTCAACAGTGTCCTATCTTCACAAACCTTTCCCTCATGGGAGTTTTAGAAATAGTTGAGCGGCTATAATTGAGTTTTTCCTCTTTTCTCATGCAATGTCTCTTTCTGCTTAGTGGTCCGCTCACTCAAATCCAAGATAGCACAGTTGGACATGGTTGATGGGAAAGTTTTTTGTTGTTGTTTTTTTGCGTTCCAGACAGATTTAAGCATTTTTTCTCTTTAGCTCGTTTTTTTAACAGTATTTCATCTTCCTTTAATCCATCTCTCATTAGAGCAAGTAGTAATCTGCTTGAATGAGTGGCCACGTTCTCTTATCAGATATGGCTGACTTGACTACAAAAACATTATCACATGCGAATGGTCAGATCATGGTCAAATTGCCTGATTTGAACGACGTTCTAATCTATGTGGACTGATCTGGGTTAAAGGTTATAAGTGCAGCAGTGGCTTAAGGCAAATTGGGGTTACAACTTGTTGAGTGAATTTACAGAGCACATAGAGTAGCACAAGAGTCAAAAGAGAAAAGGCAAAATGAGAGCCAATAATAGAAAACATAGGACAAAGTCCAAATAAGACATTAAAGCAGTGATGTAAAGCAGTTTGAAGCAACATCAATGGTGATAAAAACCATGGAAAGCCTTGTCACCTTTAGTTTTTTAAATGAGAGAGGGGAATTGACAGGATCTGTTGGTATCACTAATCCTAATCCAGAATACAGTGTTAACAGGGATGGCTCAATACCACTTTTTTTGTGACTAACGTCCAAATCACAACTTTGAACTCCCACCAATACTGGTATCACCTCTGGTATTATCTCTTTTAAACAGTTTGGCTCTTGCTAAGACATTTGTGTTGATGCATTTACCACCTAACTACAACCAGCCAATTTAAAATAATATAATTCTCGGTGGAAGATGTTTGCAGCACTCACATGACAGTCAGATTTCTTTCCTTTACCTATATGTGTTCTTGTGATTTGGGCCAGTATCACACCTATACTGATACTGAGCATCAAATCAGCTCATCCCAATTGTTAAGGATCATGAATGTGTTACAGTATTTGACCACTGGAAGTAATTCATTGAAGATTTTTATTGGAAATTGCCTCATAAACATGTATGACAGAATACTGCATTTAGTCGAATGCAAAGTGGGAAAGTTCTTCCTTTACTGTGAAGTACACTGGATGGAGAAGAATGAAGAATGAAAGCAGAGATGTCTCAGTGAGGCAGAGATAGCTCACGGTGGAGTTAGGAGTAAGACATGGTGAATGTTCTTGATCTACTAAGTCATTTGAACACTAATTAGACAAAATTGTTTCCCAATGTCGTCAGCAGGACTGAGTCAGGATGCTTGATTATGCTCCTGTCCTCAAGTGCCCACCACGCCCCTCTGAATCTGCATGCATAACTTATAGATGTGCATACCACTGTGTCCCTGTCACACTAACCTCTTGATTCAGACCTACACACACATCATAAAAATGTTTACGCACAAGACGATTAAAAAAAACAATACAAAACAAACAAACAAGAAAAACCCCTGAAACATGAAGTGCACATGTTTCTTCTGGACACAGTGAGACAGCCAGACTGTTCTGCATTGTTTGTTATTGTGTGCTTTCAAAGAAACCTGCTCCAGTCTTTTGTTTGGCTTGACGCTGGCGCTCAGATGGATGATGTGTTGTTGTTCAGATGTGTGTATCCACAGAGACAAGTATTTCCATCTTGTGTATACACATGTGTTTAGGAAACGGAGAGAATAGGGCAATGTTTGAGACTTGGCTGTTGTGTGTGGCCACAGTGTTGCTGGATGACCAGTGTGTGAGTCCACTCATGTCCTCTGTGTCATAAGAACAAAGCACTGATGCTAGAAACACTGTCTTATTTTTTTTCTTATTGCGCAATTTGCTTGTGTTGACATAGAGTTGTTTTAGTCACTCAAGCTATTGGGGAATTGTTTTTATTTTTTTTTACAATATTATTAGATTTATATCTTTCTTGAGCTAAGGGCCACTTTCAGGGCAGTGAGTATTTTTAGCTTTTACTCACAGAAAGAAAAATATAAAATAAGGATTCCCATTCTTCAAAAAAGATCTCAATGTAAATATGCTGTATCATGCTTCTTCTTAATGACAGTTTTGGAGAACGTGACCAATTGCCTTTATGAGTCTGCGTTCTACTGTGAAGATGAAAGTTCAAAAAGTGTCTGATAGACGTGCAAGGAAAGAGCAGGAGACACACACACACAGACAGACAGGAAAACCTTCAGTGAGCATAGAGAAATAAAGACAGATGGATGAAAGGGAGAACTGCTGTGAACTCCAACCTGCACTCTGGATGCCCACTTTGACCTACTTTACTTTCCCTCCCTCTCGCTCGCTGTCATTTTGTTTCTCCGTCTCCTACTCATTTCCCCTTCTCTCCCTTTCATGTCGGACAAGGAACCAATAAGGGCGGTTCCATTCTGTCCTTCAGAGCTCTCTGAACTCTCCTTCCTCCTCACATCTCCCTGCCTTGGCCAACCGTGCACCACCGTGTCTTTCATCTCCTCTGACACAATGTAACAATCCACGTTTCAAATGGAGGCTATAGTGAGTTTGGCGCCACTGTAGAGAATGTAATAATGGTTTCCTCCACAAGGGAAGGCATCATTACGCCGCATGTGATTGAAAGGATAAATATTGTATTCCTGAAATCATTTCAGTATGAGGTCAATGTGTCTGAATTTGTTGTAAAGTGCATTTAACAAGATTAACCCTGGGTTTTGCTGGAAAGCTGCGGAGCAAAAACGGAGGCTTGACGATCCCTGAAGCCTGGAACATTTCATACTCACTTTCTTCAGAGTTTGTTATGCATGCAGCATCTGTTTCAATGATTGAATTTGCTTGTTTACTTTCTCTGTTGCCGTCATCTCCCCAAATACAGACTAGTAAATTTTCACACAGTATTTATACGTTAATGTTTTGTTATTAATATACAAATACTGTATATTTTGAAGTTGTGTTGCTGTCAAACACCTAGAGTAACTGACTGTTATTGCCTGTAGCTGCTCCTACTCTATTTTACTATCAGTGAAAATAGAAACCTCCACTGTTCAGCTGACGTTATAGTTAAAGCACTGGAATGTGCTTCACTAGGTTGACTTATTATCACAGCGACAAAATGCATAGCAGTCATTCCAATCCTATTGCTAAATTCCTGCTGAAAGAGGAACAGCATTGATTTGTTTTCCCAGTTTAATCTGAGCAGGTTTAATAGGATAATGGCGGTGAACTCGTGCTCCGGCGTGATCCCCTATGTTGCTACCAACGCTCATAATGTTCCTCTTAAGCTCTGGTTAAACCCACTACTTGTAAATGCTCCTTTATTGTAAGCTGAACTTTGATCAAACGACTAAACACTTGAAACTATTAAACTGTGACGATGTGTTAAAAGGCCCAGTGAGTCACCCTCTAAATTCATCCTGTTCATCCTTTTTTTTTATTTATTTTATTTATCACTTATTACAGAAAATATGGCTTTTGCCCAAAGAAATCTCTCATTTGTGTGCTTGTTCTGGTTTCATTTAGTGCTACACCAGATGTGTTGGAGGAAGTGAATCACCATTTTTTTGTTTTGTCGTTTAATACTTTAAATGCAAAGATAGTCATTAACTAACAAAGGACATGTGCCTCTCTCTCCGACCACAGACTACCGGACTGGACCGTGTTTCACGCAGGTGAACAACCAGATGTGTCAGGGACAGCTCAGCGGAATCGTCTGCACCAAGACCCTCTGCTGTGCCACCATTGGCCGAGCATGGGGTCACCCCTGTGAGCAGTGTCCAGCCCAGCCACATCCCTGCAGGAGAGGCTTCATTCCCAACATCCGCACCGGAGCCTGCCAAGGTCAGTGTGGTGCACGTACAAAATTCTCTCTTTCTCGCACACACACACCTGATGAGTTTCCTTATTAACTTGTTGTTAGCAGTGATGAAGGAGGCTAATACTGTAAGACTACATACCATCACCACAGTGAATGCTGTAACCATTCATTTATCCATCATCATCTAAGCTGCATATCCGACCAATAACATCCTCAGTGCAGTGTTAACATAGTTGGAGGGTGTGGTGTTTATGTGTACTCATGGACCGGATGCCAGCTTGTACTTTTCTGTTATCCTGCAGAAGCTGTGTACATGCTTCTATATCGACTGCAAGACAGTAAACAGGTTGACTTGTTTACTGTATGTAGGTGTCACTGTGAGTGATATATGCACTCTGCTACATACAGTATGTAAGGTTTGGGTTTGTAGCCTGAATGACAGATCGTGTGATCTCGAATCTTAGGAGACGTACCACTACAATAAAGACTAATTATAAGAGAAGTGCTTACCTGTTTTTTCCTGTCCTGTTTTGTTAATAGTACACTCTGATACTTTTGCACTTTACTAGACTATTAGGACTTGAATTTAGGCTGTAAAAACGGTTGTGTAATGCCCTCTGAGGGACATCATCAAGTACACAATGACTTACTTCTGTGATCTTAGTTTTGGCTCGGAGGTTTCCGACTTTTAACACAAAGCCTGCATTACAAACTGGGGGTGCGCAGTTGAAAAGTAGCAATTTACAAGGAGCACTGTGTCTATTAAGAGCCACAGCTGAGTTATCTAATGGAAGAATACAATCCAGTGTAAGTGTGGTTCCTTTTGACCATTTATTTTTAAGTGTCTTCTTACACGTCTTACATGTTTGCTCTGACTTTGTGGAAATGTAAATTGAAATTGCTGTCCACGTGTCTTTACTCGCGCAGCATGTATGGATTTAATATAATAATATAATCAAACCACTGAGGCTCAGAAAACCAAGCAAAAGTGAACTCAGATTTTCCCCCTTTTCCATGAACATTCCTGCTCACAGTGTTCCAGGCCAGACTCGCTGTGCATACCTCTCTAATAACCTATGGCCCAGCTCAGATGAAGCAATAAGATTGCATCAATATCCATATGACAACATTATGGATGGTATGTCCAACATGAGGCCAGCTCGGATGTGTTTCTGCCCTCATCCAGCTCCCCTCACACCCAGGCAGATTGGGATGAAGATTTTAATTTGAATCAAAAACAATGAGCAACGGAAGCAGCCAGAAAACTACTTCCCCTTTCATATCCAGTCTGTGGGGCCGACGTAGCCTTGGTTAGTATATGGATATACATTTTTATGTAGACAGGGTGGATGCTTAAAGACAGGATGAGAGGAGGGTCACCTGTCACATGTTCAGACGTGTAGCTGTGGAGTTTCAGCTCGACCGCACTGACCTTTTCTTTGGACGCGGCTCTGACCAGGCTGTTCTTATGTTAGAAGTATGTCAGTGTGGAGCCAGAGATCCCTCATCTCTCTGACAATCTTCTCTCTTACTCTTACTTCTTTTTCTTCTTTCATGAATCTGTGTTTCTGTCTTCTCTCCCGATCTCTAATTCTCCTTCCTCTCTCTCTCTCTCTCTTTCTCTCTCTTACACACACATACACTGAAATAGCTCGTTGCCAGAGAACCTAGAGCAGCGTCTCACTGGCAGGAACACAAAGCACACATGACCATGAATCCAAATGTAAGGCTCCACGTCAGAATGTTGGCCAGCTTTTTTTCTCTCTCACACACTTTGGCTTTTAGTTTTCATCATTTCTTCAGTACACGGATTACAGATTGAATGCTTTATGGATGATTACAAACAGGCTGTCTACGTAGTATTTGTGCATGAACGTGCAGGTGTGCACACATGTTCAGAGGCTTTTGGGTTTTTCTCGAGAATAGCCCTCATAATTCCTCGGTGTGTGTGCGTGCAATTTTATAGGAATCAGCCAACTGCATATCCTCAATACTGGGAAAAGTGACTCACGTTGAATGCTGGGAAAAGCGTACATTTAAAAAGTCATTTCCTGTTGAAACAAGAATTAAAGCGGGTCTTTCTGGAAGTGGTATTAGACATCTGTCTGTCCCACGTTACTTGTAGTTTAATGTTGCCCAAATGTTGACTGGCAAATGAAGATCAAGTCAGAGATTTCTCATAGGGCAACATTTGGGATTTTGGTCTTTGGATGTAAATTATGAGGTAACTCCACTCTTTCAGCCTGTCAGCATCTCAATTCAATTCAATTCAATTCAATTCAAAAAACTTTATTGATCCTGAAGGGGAAATTCCATCTGTATAAATTGCCACATATTTATATATAGTCTGAATATTTTTTCTGCCATTGTCTTGACCAAGGAGGAAATATTGCTTATTATTGTATGCATGGGTGGTGCTAAAACCAGTACCGTGTAGATACAATCAAACATTTGTTCTTATCTGTTCCTGTAACTGTACATTGACTTCTATGTTTACATCTTCCTTCTCTTAGATGTGGACGAGTGCCAAGCTGTGCCCGGCATGTGTGCGGGAGGTAACTGCATCAATACTGTGGGATCTTACGAATGTAAATGTCCCGCTGGTCACCGTCAAAGTGAAACCAGCCACAAATGTGAAGGTGAGTCTCACACACACGTAGCAGAGCTGTAATTGTTGATTTAACACAATTACTTGGAAAATGACGTCTCACGGCCATCTTGATTTAAATTGTCCGATGGTCAGTTGCAGGGGAATATGAGTGAAGTAGTTAAAGCAGTGACAGTGTGAGGTGACTTTCACACAATGTCTTGTATGGAGAGCTGGATTATTATACACAATTCTAAGCCAAGCCATTACAATTCCCCCCTTCCCATCTGCTGAGGTGTCCTTGAGCAAGACACAGTCTTGCTGCTCTGCTGTCGATCCACCAAACATGAAGAAATCCTTCTTACTATTGAATCATTCCTAATTTAGTGTGTACGGCCAAATATTAAATACCCGTTGGTTTTCTTTTAGCAAGTTTTACAGTGGAACTGATTTAAAAACTGTTAAATATTTGAACTTGAATTTAAAAAGTGAAACGTTGAGTTGGTAAGAGTCATGGCCTGTGCACTTTATGATAACTTTAGGTTTGCTAATATAATGTGACAACATTAAGAAACAACATACGCGTTGACTGGATAGAATATTATATAAAGCCGAGGTTAAACAATCCGACGGTTAGTCAGGCTGATTTTGTTTCTCTTGGCCTGAAGCTTTTTTACACGATTACAGAAAGCTGTTCAAATGTTGCACTAGCTATGTACCTGTACCACATACTTTAAATCAAAAACAAAAACAAAAAATGATTAATTGGCAAGTGGTGTCTCCGCCTTCAGATTCATGAGAAGCAGTTATTGTGACGTGTGTACAAAAAGTGATTTATGTCTCGGTGAAGGGAAGAGGAAACAGAAAGTCTGACTTCACTAATTCACCAAGTCAAGGTTTTCAGTTGTGGTTTTGGGTGACTGCCTCGTCATGTCAGGACTTACTGTAAGGAGAGAATGAGCACTTCCAGAGAAGGCGGGCACTGCCAGAGAGGTTTGGGTGTTGATACTGAGCAATTATACCGCATGGGAAACAAGGACAACACGAAAAAAAAAGCTAGAAACACAGGATATGGAACTTAATCAGGATTTACCAAGTGCTCACACATCCATGGTCACTATTTTATCAACCTAACCTCTACTCTTTACTACTTTACACTGGCAAAGGATAAATATGATGCCAATTAATGCTATAATATATTTTACAAATATTGGCATCGACTGCCGCTGCTTAGTTTTCTCAGAAAACGGCCACACACAAGGTTTTCAAGGGAAAACGCATACATTTTGCTCCAGATGTTACTGCAGTGGTGTAAAGCCCCAGAAAGGAAGAAGTTTGTTAAATACTTGCAGGTTCGGTTTTAACATTCAAACATAAAAAAAAACGATGATGGAGTGACAGTCATTTGTTTCCTGATTAGTTTTCATTGGCTATCAGCCTGATTATCGGCTGTGAATGAAAAGCTCTTTTAAAACACTTGCTCTTTCAGTTTCTCCTCGTCTTACTTTTCATCTCTGTTGTTTCTCATTAGTAGAGCGTTCTCTAATCAAGCACATGGCAGGGGGGGTGTTTACACAGGCGTGCACATCTCCAGTTATATGACATATGTTTTTAGGTGTGCCGATTTGCCTCTGAGTTTTTTTTGTTTTTGTTTTTAAATCTGAAAATGCTCGTGTGAATGTATCCCTCGTTGAACAATGTACTCTTGTAAATTTCAGCTCTCGTACCGACTTGTTGTTTTTAGGCTTTATCGAGCTATTTCACTTTGAGAAGAGAAACAGTTCAGTGTTGGTGAAGCGTTTTAAAACAATGCGTCGCTTGTGTGAAGATGTGTGTCTTAAGTCATGGATCTGCAGGAAACCGATGTTTAGTGAAATCTCACAAAAACCAGCGCAGGTCTTTTGGGGGAAAGATTTAATTGACATGCCCTTCTACCTAATGCACAAACAGCCTCACCCAGTGCTTTCACTGTGAAATTAGTGAGGCTTGGTAGTAGTTTAGATAAAGTGTGGTTAATATGTCCTCAGTTCTGTTTTGGGGCACAACAAGGCACCTGGTTTTATAGCCCCTGCTCCTCCTCCTCCTCCTATTTCTGCTTCTTGTGCTTCTCCTTCCATTTTCCTCCCATAAATACAGCCCTTTGGCTGAAAACCAGCTGTTTATGCTGAACAAAGAAACACTGACTCCACTGGGAGACTTTCTCATGATGCACGCAGACCTCCCTGTTGCCCTGACACCTCTCACGCACTCACACTGCACAAATATGACACTTTCACACATCCGAATTTAGACGGAAAGAAATATACTAAATGACACGCATAGCCTACAGTAGATTAGCAGATTTAGTTTGGCTTTATCACACTGATGACATTTATCCAGGTGACAAACATTTCCCTTTGTACACACACACACGGTCAGTCTCACAGTGTAATGTCTGTGTGGAGTGTAATGTCTGGCATGCTGTTGTTGGTGCTGACACAAGGTTCATTTGGCTGCGTGCTTTTACAGCTTTAACTAGGCTCTCTGCCACTGGTGTCAGACACACAGTCAGCAGAGGAAGGACCAGCTCAAAGCTTCCCACCACATATCCCCTCTAAGGTGCAGGCACATATATACTCCATGTCACCATGATACATGGATATAAAGAAACACACTCTTTACTCAGAGGAAGACAAACACTAGCACATTCTTCACTTTTCCAGGCAAATGTGAAGGGACACAAACACACACACACACACACACAGTTCACCAAGACTGAACGTATTC
This sequence comes from Solea solea, assembly GCF_958295425.1. Taxonomy (NCBI): domain Eukaryota; kingdom Metazoa; phylum Chordata; class Actinopteri; order Pleuronectiformes; family Soleidae; genus Solea; species Solea solea. The sequence goes on along the minus strand of NC_081142.1, from coordinate 9,589,763 downwards.
TCTAATTATGCCCCACAGTGGTGTTGTAATTACGTATGTGTATAAATAAGTGTCACGTCATAAAAACTCAACACCTTCTGGAACTTTGAGTTCCCCGCGTCATGCAGCAGTGAGGCGCCCTCTCTCTGAATATTCCAACATAAAAACGTCATAAACGTGCACCACACTGAGGCTGGCCCTGCCAAATATCATGGCCGGGCACTCTCACGTGTTCTAGGCATTTCTGAGACATGTGTTAATGCGATTAAGCCAATTTATTCACTTAAGCAGGATGTTTTGCTCATGTACTTTACGGTTGGCACTTCTTATATTGAGAACATAAGGCTCCCTTTAACTCATTTGCCAGCACATACAGTACATTAGAAAGTGTAGTGTACATATTTTTAATATAATATAATATCATACAATGCTGATTTAGCCCATCAGCTCCACATGAACGTGTTTAGATCTCGTTTCACGTGGTGACCGGCAGTATGTATGTTTTTGGTGACACAGAATGATGTGTTTTATATCGGAAGTCGGAGGCATAGCAGCTACTCTTGTAAATTGAGCTGGCAGTGAACTTGAGAATAAGGAATTATTCCAGAATCTCTGAAACATGAGTGGGTTTGTGAGATTATGAATCAAAGGCTCGATTAGAATGGTCGTCCTTCCAGAAAGCTCTGCGAAGTGGGGTGGGGTTGTGACGCGAGTGGTATTTTGGTGACAGAAGTTACACACTGGAGCTTTAAGTGCAGATGTTTATACCTAACAACACGTTAGGTATAAAAATAGCTGCACACTGAGGATCTTATTACTTTGTTTAATTTCCCCAGAGGAAATTGAGTGAAATAAACTTTTACTGCAGTGCACTACTGCATCTCTCCAAACAAAGGAAATAGCAGCTTTGAAACCTTTTTTGGCAGCATTAGTCACAGATGTGTCTTGTGATCTGATGTCATTTCTGATAACTGTGTGTGTGTGTGTGTGTTCCAGATGTTGACGAATGCAGCACCATCCCTGGTGTGTGTGATGGGGGAGAATGCACCAACACTGCTGGTAGCTACGTCTGCACCTGTCCACGAGGCTACATCTCCAGCACAGATGGCTCCAGATGTGTGGGTGAGTATTACACACATTATCAGGCACCCCCCCCCCCCCCCCCTCCCCTCTCTCATTTCTGATTTCCCTTACCCCCTGGCTTCACATCTGGCCTGTAACTTCCCTCTCTCCATCACTGCTTCCTGTGATTGGAGTCCTGATGACTCAAGCTGGCTTGTAGACCCGTGGTCACCATGTGCAGTCAAACACACTTGCACGCACTGTTTGGCCATGACTGCATTAATCTGCCCTAATGTTTGTCTCACACACACACACACACACACACACACTGCCCATACCTAACTGACATGTTAATGTAATCCTGAAATCCTCACAACCTCATGACAGCCACAATCAAACACAACCAGGTGTTAATATATTATTTCAAGATTTAACACAAAAAATTAAACCCTCTGTTTCCTTCTATCTTTCATTGCCCCAGTAAAGAAAAAACTATTGTAGAAAAATGAAACCACTGGACTGCTCCAAATGTTTCCTCTGAGTAAGATATTTTATTATGCTATGCTATTGTGTTATTCAGAGATGTAACCTGTCCTCCTTAATCTCAACATGAGCAGCTTGTTTTGCAAAAATGAATGCACAAGGAAATTGGTTCAGGGTTCAGAACTTCCTCATCCCAAAATGCCAGATTGGCTTTTTCCACACATGCACATACAGAAACAGGGTGAAGGCAAATTGACTGATTGAAGTTCACAGATGTTGCCTGCAACCTATTAGCTAAGATAATAGCTGTCAGGCACACTGCTGTCCACTCGTATGTGCCTTGTTTTATCGTCTAGTTTGTGTTAAATGGGAACTTGATTTTCAAAATCGACATTATGTTCTATTGAAGAAAACCTGAAACTAGCAACTGAGAGAAACAAAAACATATGGGGTAAAATGAAGAGCGGATGGAAACTATTGGAAATAATATGTTTTCCTAATCATACTGTAGTGCACTGGCGATGGGGTTAGGTCTTTTGGGTCTATTTTTGTGCTATAGAACATGAATCATACATTGAATCAGGGTCATGCATAAAGACAGATCTTGTCCATATTTTGTCTTTCCTTACTCCACTGTCATCCCTGCTCTTCTTTGATTTTCTGGACTGATATATCATTCTTTCACTGTGTTTCTCAGTAGAAAGCAAGGATCATGTTCAGCAGCACCTCAGTGATTTACAAGAAAAGTCTCTGTTTACTTTGGAACTGTGCTCATTTCTGTTTCCATTTGCACTTTTTCTCTTGTTCCATCTCCGCTGGCTGTTTTTTTTTATACAACTCTTTATCTCTGAAACTGAGGCATTCTTTCACTCTTTGTCATCCTTATCTATCTTACTGTTTCCTCTTGGCCCCTTTTTTTTCTCCCAGTCCCTCACATCTGGATCCTGCACCTTGCTTCCCTTAGTTGTGGTTTTCAGTTGCTCTTCTGCAGCTGGCTGAAGGGAAAGAGAAAAAAGGGAGAGCAAATAAAACAGGTGCCAGACACAACTCCCATATATCCTTCCTCCATCTCTGACCCTCTTCCAAAGTGAACTGGATTTGTTGGAGACAGGGGCAGAGATATGTAAATCAACAAGTCCAGACTCGGTCAGGCAAGATCCAAGCCATCTTTTGGATATTTCAAACCAGTGATCCAAAGTCAAACAAGATCATAAGTGATGATTATCGCTGTGCCTCATTCTATAAATGCATATTTTCTGGACTTGAAGCTATACTATGCAACCAGGTGTTTCGTCCTGTGCTGTGTGAGATGCACTGGATCATGGTGTAGTGAGCCAGTGGGAGGTGTTTGGGGGGGGGTTAGGCGCTGACTGTAATCAGAGCCTAATGCTCTGTCACACAGTGGAGGCTCGGAACAAAAAAAGAACTGTCCAGTCAGTCAGTCTGTAAAAACACCTCGCCAAATGAAAGCATATGCTCATGTAGAGGAGGAATAGCAGCGAGCAAACCACCGTCTGGATCCAATTTAAGTCATCGTCATCCTCATCAGCAGAACCCCACCCACCCAACCCCCTTCTCCTCCACCATACCTCCAGCACGGTCGCTCTAGTGGGGAATTTTTGGGTCGAGTTTCTGGGCATTTATGTGTGTGTGCGCATGTGTTTGAGTGGATAAGTAGTGGAAGGTGTATCTCCCGTTTGTGTGTGTGTGTGTACTGTACTTGGTGATCTCAGTCAGCACAGCAGCCTCATATTCTTTGTAATTGGCAAGAATTGCTCCACATGAAACTAACTAATTCCAGACTGCTGGCTCATTAGTGAGTTAATCGACTTTTGCCCCCTTTACTTACTTACTTACTTTTTTTTTTCCTGTAAATGAACTTAAAAGCCTCTCTTGCATATGTTGTCTGCGTTCTAAAATAATACACGTGCATTGGCTCTCTCTTCTCCCCTCGCTCTCTGTTTTCCATTCCATTTACTCCATACACACACTCATTGAAGCTCAGGCCCCTCTCTCCTGCCCCAGTGACCCTGATCTGGCAAACTGTAACAAATAAGACCCCCCTTTTTGGAGGCCCTTCAGATGCCTGTAGTCAGTCGAGACCCGAGCCAAACTCTCCCACCGCTAGCCCATTAGGACGCTTCCTCTGTCCCGCCACCATGAAAAAGACAAGCCAGACTTCTAACTGCACTGCTGATTTGAAAGGAGCTTTTATTACATGTTACCTTTTCCCACGTATAATACAGCGTTCGCTCTGGAAATGTTACAGATGGTGTAACCTGAAGTCTGTCTGGCTGAAAGGTTCATATCTGTTGCCCGTCTAACCACAGTCACTGGTGATGTCGTAATGTAATGATATATTGTGGGGTAAACCCAAACATCACTGCATCAAAGTTCTGGTTTATTAAATTACTGTTGTAGATTTGTTAAGATAATAGTCGGACTTAACAGTTTTCAGGCTGCAATTATTTTATTATTGGAATTATTTGTATTTGTAACCATTTATTTAACATTTACATATTTCTTTTTTTAATTGTTTCTCATCAGTTATATCAGCTATCAGCTATATAACACTGTAACACAGTATATCCTAAGCAAATTCATTGTATATTAATTATATATTAATATAGTATTGGCAATATGACATATTTTGATTCTGATTCAATCAATAAACTGAAGCTAGACTTAAATAAATTATAATGCATATCAGTAAAATAGCAATTTTTGATATTATTGTCATTTGGTCTCAGGTCACGGTGTAGCAAAACTAGTTGCCAAATATAAATAACATCCTCCAATATAAAAATATTAGAAAGTATTGTTGTATTAAGGTATTATGGTTTGATTTATATGTGAATTTTCTTTTCGACTTATCAAATTGGGTTGCAGCAGACAGAGTAGCTCATTCCAGACATCCTGTTGTCCAGTTTTCAGCTCCTCCTAAATAGTATAAACTACAATATAATGCATAATCTCGCGTACAGTAGAAAAAATTATGTTCCAACTTATCTGTTCTTCTTCTTCCTTAAACCTAAAGTTTGTAACTTAATCTTCTGAAATGGATCTTTGTCATGAAATCAGGGGAAACTTGGAACATGCAAACTTAATAATGAGATATGTAAAGCATACATTTGTTGCTTGTCCAGTCCTCTCATGATGTCCACGTGTCTCTCCCCATCATTCAGACCAGCGAGTGGGCACCTGTTTCTCTGCTCTGGCTAATGGCCGCTGCGCTGCGGAGCTGAGTGGTCAGCACACCAAGATGCAGTGCTGCTGTGACACGGGACGCTGCTGGGCTATGGCACAGATCCCTGAGATGTGTCCTGTCAGGGGCACTGGTGAGTACACACAGAATCAACATTAAACACACGCAAATCCAATGTTTCATTTGTAGAAAAACCACACAGGACCAACCGACATCTGTGTTGTCGCAAACCGAATATAAATAAATGAATAGATATAAGACACAACACACACCCATCACTGTCGTCCTCTGTTGACACAAATCGGTGTTCCCCTCAATGGAAAGGTTGATCATTTTGGCACGAGCGCATGTGGAAAATGATGACACGTCTGTTGTAAATGGCGTTCAAGCCAAATGGAAATTCAACACAGTAATGTTAAACCAGACAAGACTGACTTTGTCAAAGAGAAGCTGCTTTGAGTTTGTGTATGTATGTATTCTGAGATGGGCGGGGTCAGAGCATTCACCCAAAGTGATGAGCATGATGTCATAAGCACAAACTAAACAGAGAAAGATGGAAAGGATTTGTGCGGAGATAATGGTCCACCAGCATTTGCTCCTCTGCGTGACATTGTGTGATCCATAACTGATCTTTTTGCTTTTGATTGTTTTGTCTTTTTACTGCACCGGAATAAAACGGGTGTGTTTGATTTATTGTGACTGCCAGACTAACATGAATACCTACACATACATACCTGCATACACATATTAGTCATATGTGCCAACATCCAAAAATACACAATATATCTGCTGTCATTACATGCACAAGTAGAACTGAACAGATCGTCATCTGCTGTGTGCCCACATTTTTCCTCTTACTACTCTGTCAGGCTTCGTTCCAGTAAAAGCAAAACTGGATCTGGTGCAAGTCTTACAGTAGACACTAGACACTCAGCTTTGTAACAAACTTGGGGAAAAAAAATGACACAAAGTGCAAGTCATAAAGTGTAATGCGGTTTGTAAAACCTGGAACACATTTAGCAAACGCACAGTGTTAGAATTTCCAGTGATTTAATCTGAATTAGTGTTTTAATCCTCAAACTCTGCTCAAACAGAAACTCTTTGTTAGTACAACTGGTAACAGAGAATGTAATCTACACCAGATTTGCCTCAATCTAATGATCATGTTCCCTGTGATTTCTGTTTTTTTCCTTATAGATGAGTTCAGGCGTCTGTGTATCGTGGGTGTTCCTCAGGTACATGGTTTTCCTCATGGTTACCCCAATGGACACTTCCCTAGCAATGGCAACGGTTTCAACTATGGTCCCCAGTTCCCCAACGGACCTAATGGGAACGGGAACGGCGGCATCGGTGGCAACGGTGGAGGAAGCTTTGGAGGGAATGGTGGGAGCTTTGGAGGCAATGGAGGAAATGGAGGCGGACGTTTCAACCACCAGCATATAGGTGTGTCTTGCTGTGGATCTGAAGATGATAATCGTGTCTAGAATGTCTTGATGTGTCTGCATTTGTTTAGTTTTTTATAAATTAAATTACATTTATTTATAGTGTTGATAAACTCCCTCTGTTTGTGTGTTCCCAGGCACCGTTTCTGTAAACGAGTCCATTGACGTATGCAAACACTTTACCAACCTCTGTCTAAATGGACGCTGCATTCCCACGCCTATAAGCTACCGCTGTGAATGCAACATGGGCTACAAGCAGGATGTTCGCGGGGAGTGTATCGGTAAAAGACATGATCATATACATATATATATATATACAGTATATAGACACTCTATATGTATTGTACTCTCTCAGCCATATGGGCAAACATGAAGTGCTGCACTGCCATCTCCTGCTGATGGAGGGAACTTAATACAAGTGAATGTTGATGCATGCAGGAGAGATTTGCTTTGTGTGTTTTGTGTCAGGATGGTTCACATTTGTCCTTTTTCTCTCTCCAGATGTGGATGAGTGTGTAAGTAATCCATGCATCAATGGAGATTGTGTCAACACACCTGGATCATACCACTGCAAGTGCCATGAGGGCTACACCGGGACATCTACCAAACAAGCCTGTATTGGTATGTCCGACCTAAGTGTGTTTTATTATAACCTAAGAGTGATCTTCAATACTAATGTAGTGGTCTGGCTCTCCTCTCCTTTCTTTAGATATAGATGAGTGTATTATGAATGGGGTGATGTGTCGCAATGGCCGCTGTGTCAACACTGAGGGAAGCTTTCAGTGTATCTGCAACGCCGGCTTTGAGCTCACTCCTGATGGGAAGAACTGCATCGGTAAGAGCGCAACATCAAATCAGCTTGAACCTCACATGAACCTCAATTAAGTGAACCTAATTCCATCTCTCTCACCGCTCCAGATCACGACGAATGTGCCACCACCAATATGTGTCTCAACGGCATGTGCATCAACGAGGATGGCAGCTTTAAGTGCCTCTGTAAGCCGGGCTTTGCACTAGCGCCGAACGGACGCTACTGTACTGGTATGTAAGATTTATGACGTACAGACACGGGCCTCAAGACTTTGGGCCAGACTCAAACAGTCTGCTTCACTGCAGTGCTGACAGATTTGGTGCTCCCTGAAATCCCACATGTCAGACTTTCAAACATTGCCAGCATGATCTAACCAGAAAATGACACATGTGTTGATTATTTAGATTTAAATATATACATTTTCTGAGTCTCTGGCGAGAGATTTCTGGATGCTTCAAGAGTAGCTGTCTTATCTATCAGACAGAAGTATGTGTCTAAACTCCACATGACCTGATGTTCTCATGGAGACCTCTGTGACCTGAAACATTTTTTATTTCAATTTAGCTTTAAAATGCTGAAATGCTTTGAAGTCGGGCTAATTTTTAAGGGAGTACATTTGTGTGACTTTTATTTTTGAAAGTGTGATCAGTGATCAGAAAAAATATCATTTAAAAACACTGATTTACATAAATCAAGGTGTTTGAAATGTCATTTTACTCCCACTTTCTTGCCTTAAACTCTCTGTTATGATGCCTGAAGACTAATCCGTCCTCTCTTAATCAGACATCGATGAGTGTCAGACATCAGGCATTTGTATGAATGGCCGCTGCATCAACTCCGAGGGCTCCTTCCGCTGCGAGTGTCCACCCGGCCTGGCTATCGATGTAGATGGGAGAGTGTGTGTGGACACACACATGAGGACCACCTGCTACGGTGCCATAAAGATGGGCACATGCTCGCGTCCATTTCCTGGTGCCGTGACAAAGTCCGAGTGCTGCTGTGCCAATCCTGAACACGGTTTTGGAGAGCCTTGCCAACCCTGCCCCTCCAGAAACTCAGGTATTTTCAAGGCTTTAGTCTTTTTTTTTTTTTTTCATGTTATTAAAGTTTGAATAAACAAAAACATGTAAATTCAACTCCTCACATGTGTCGTCTTCTCATCTGTCAGCTGAGTTCCAGGCTGTGTGCAGCAGCGGCATCGGCATCACGGCCGATGGCAGAGGTGAGTGTGTTTTCCCACAGTGTTGTTAAGAAGCACTCCTCCAAGCATTTATCTACGTCTGCTGGATAATGTTTCTCTCCTCTTAGACATCAACGAGTGCGCTCTTGACCCAGACATTTGTCAGAATGGCATCTGTGAGAACCTGAGAGGGAGCTACCGCTGCATCTGCAACATTGGCTACGAGTCCGACACCAGTGGCAAGAATTGCGTCGGTGAGTCAGAGTGGACTGGACTGTGTTCGTGGTTTTAATGACAGCGTAGATTAGGAGGAAAAGTCAGCTACACCCCTCAGTATACAAACAGCCACTCAGTCAGGTCTGATAGTATTGATTGACCAAGCCTGTTTTCAACTGAAGGGACACAGCATACAAATAATGTTGCACTGTTTCTCTTCACAAAGACCAAATCATTTCTATTTCTATTTCTACAACTTTAGCAATAGAGGAACAAAAGCAAGTGGATGGAATTAAGCATGTGTGCTCTTTATAATAAACTAAATAAAGAGCATCCACTGTCCTCAACGTCTGTGTGCATTATTGTTTACAAGTTAAGCCGCTTGGATTATCACAATGCTGGTTTAAATAAGGTTTAGATAAGATGTAAAATTTGTATGTTGTTGTGTTGTATGAAACAATGACGATTTTGACCTCTTTTCACTTTCAGACATCAATGAGTGTCTGGTGAACCGGCTGCTTTGTGACAACGGTCTCTGCAGAAACACGCCTGGCTCCTACTCCTGCTCCTGTCCCAAAGGGTTTGTCTTCAAACCTGAATCAGAGACGTGCGAGGGTGAGCGCATACACACGCAGAAAGTTTAACACAGAGTATTTTTGAAGTGCCAGCATGGTGACGATTTGTTTGATTTAGCCTCTGGGCCGCTGACCTCAGGCGTTTGTTTTCTCACGTTCCAGACATCAACGAATGCGAGTCCAGCCCATGCATCAATGGAGCGTGTCGCAACGTGGCCGGGTCCTTCAACTGCGAATGCGCCCATGGCAGCAAACTGGACTCCACCAACACCATCTGCGTGGGTAAGACATCCGCTCCTCCAAAAACGCTTGTTAGAAAATTGGAGCAGCACCACAGGGTTTGGAAACAGCTTGTCTCACACGAGTGTCAAAGGGACATAATTGGTGCAAGATTCTTTTTGTCTGTTTACATTTGAATAAAAGTTTACTCTCCGCTGTTGTAAACAAACAGTGGGGTTATGAGGTTTCAAGGAGCCGTCCAGAGACATTATCATCCTCAGATGGCACACACAGATTTATTACATAAATAACTGCATGCATGGAGATTGCTTTACTTTGAAGAGCTCTGCCACAGATTCACAATGACGTGTGGTATGTAAGACTCCGCTGAGGTCAAATATTTCCGTGTTTGGAGGTTTGTTGTTTTTGAGAAAGGATACTGGGAAAGCCACATGTTAGTACGAAATACAGATGTTATTGTATCTGACTGGCAGAATGGGTCGTTAACGACACTCATACATATTGCATGAGCTGGCTCTGTTAGAGTTCTTCACATTTCTCTGGTTTTGGGTCATTTGTGTTGGATGGTTTGGATCACAGTCCTTCAGTTCATTTGAAATGCACTAGCATAGGATTCATTCTAACGACGCATGGGCCTGAATCATCTCATTCTGCGGTCACAGACACACACACAGCCAGCGATTGTCTTTGGTTGCCATGGCTACAGCTTTTCTCTATTGAGACAGTAAGGGGGAATAATGTGTTAGACCTGAAGGATACACAACGTTTGCTTGAGTGGCAAACAGTGAAAGAAAACTCCACAGAAAGAAAACTCAACTCTCTCCCGTTTCTTCGTCTCCACAGATAGCATGAAGAGCACCTGCTGGTTGACAATACAGGACAACCGCTGTGAAGTCAACATCAACGGAGCCACGCTGAAGTCTGAGTGCTGCTCCACGCTGGGAGCCGCCTGGGGCAGCCCCTGTGAACCCTGTGAAATCGGTCAGCTCAAACTCAGATTTGTCTATCACATATGCAGGAGTCATCAAACTAGGGGAGGATTCTGGTATAAAACACAAACTGTTTCGAACCTGTTCCTTCTTCTGTTCCTCAGACACCGCCTGTTCTCGGGGATTTGCGCGTATGAAGGGCCTAGTGTGTGAAGGTGAGAGCGTCTGATAACTTCATAACAATTTTGACGTTTTTGACCTTCTAATGTGCCGTAATGTGCTCCCTGCAGATTTGTCTTTTAGAAAACGAATTATTAGTGAATGTGTTTGTTGGGTGTGTTTCACCTTGTAGTCATTGTATGTACTGTGTGCTCTTCCCTGTAGACATCAATGAGTGTGAGGTTTTCCCCGGAGTGTGTACCAACGGCCGGTGTGTCAACACCCAGGGCTCTTTCCGCTGTGATTGTGCGGTGGGTCTCACCTTGGACAGCACTGGACGCACATGCGTGGGTAAGAAAACTGCAACAACAGAAAGAGTACACATCATTTTAAGGGTTTTTGTTATTGTTATTTCACTTGACTGTGAACAAAAGGACAACACTTGTGTTGGTGTTTTACAATTTCATAACCACTATTTGTAGACACGCGCAGTGAGCAGTGCTTCTTGAAGTGGCATGAGGATGAGTGTGGCGAGCCCCTGCCTGGCAGATATCGTCTGGACATGTGCTGCTGTTCAGTGGGCGCTGCCTGGGGAATTGACTGCGACGAGTGTCCCAAAACAGACACACTGGAGTACAAAGCCATCTGCCCCAGAGGGCCAGGCTTTGCCAACAGAGGAGATATTCTGACCGGCAGACCGTTTTTCAAAGGTACACAAATTCTCATTTTACAGAACGTGGACATATCAGCTGATTTATTTACTTAATTTATTAATACATGTATTTCCTATTAGGGAATAAACAGGCCACAGGGTCAAGCTTCTACAATCGACATACTCAATTAAATGGGATATTTTTTTAATTATTATTGAAGCTGAGGCTGAGGTCTTCTGGAATTTTATTGAAGTCATACACACTTTGTAAGGCCAGTTCACTTGAGTGGTTTTGGATAGTGCTGTGAACATTGAAGGATGCGTGTGTTAATAACATTGTCGTTTTCCTCAGATGTGAATGAGTGCAAGGTGTTCAACGGTCTCTGTACGCATGGAACCTGCAGAAACACCATCGGCAGTTTCAAGTGTCGCTGCAACAACGGTTTTGCTCTCACGGCCGAGGAGAGGAACTGCACAGGTATGAGAGAAGGAGTGACATAGATTTACTTTTAGTTAATAACCAAAAAAAAATAGCAAAACTTACTCAGTAAGTTTTCCTCGTATCACTCACTGTGTTTCAGACATCGACGAGTGCCGCATCTCCCCTGACTTGTGTGGTAGTGGCACCTGCGTCAACACACCTGGCAGCTTTGAGTGCGAGTGCTTTGAGGGCTACGAGAGTGGCTTCATGATGATGAAGAACTGCATGGGTGAGCAGTGAGCACATTTCTGCACACAGAGACACAACTTCAAATCCCAGACTTCCCTCCCTGTTTTCCATTTCAACTCATCTTTTCCTCCTTATTCCCCTCTTTGTGACTCTTTTAATTTCGTCCTCTCTGTTGACAGACATCGATGAGTGTGAGAGAAACCCCCTGCTGTGCCGCGGAGGAGACTGTTTGAACACAGAGGGGAGTTATGAGTGTGAATGTCCCCCAGGACACTCGCTCAGCAATGATGGCTCTGCCTGTGAAGGTTGGTCACACACGTCTCAATGGATCTTATAATATATAATTCACTTCCCATCCAAGTCTATTTAAATAGCCACTGTGAAGTCATTTTCACTCTCACAGAAAAGGATGTAAGGATGTGGTGCACAGTTTTATTTGTTAGTGTTTTTTTTCTCTTTAACATATTTTTTTTTCCGCATCAGATGTGAATGAATGCCAGCTGAGTGAGAACTTGTGCAGGAACGGACAGTGTGTGAACTTGCAAGGAACATACCAGTGCACCTGTGACACGGGTTACCAAGCCACGCCGGACCGACAGGGCTGCGTTGGTGAGTCAAGCAAATTTATTCTAAAGATAGATACACCCTGACTTTGGATAATAATAATAATAATAATTTGATTATGTTGTGCAAGACAGCAAACTTCTGGAGATTGTATTTAAGCACTTTGAATAGTTGGAGTTCTATATCCATTCTGTCCCTGAAATCTGAATGTCTCAGCTGAAACTGTGACCACATTTTGCAGACATTGATGAATGCACCATTATGAATGGAGGCTGTGAGACCCACTGCACCAACTCAGAAGGCAGCTACGAGTGCAGCTGCAGTGAAGGCTACGCCCTCATGCCTGATCTCAGGACGTGTGCAGGTGGAAAAAACCCCACAAAAACATACACAGCCACCTACATGGTGTTTGCTACCTTTATCACACTGACATTTATATCATCTATTTCTGTCAGACATTGACGAGTGTGAGGAGACACCAGACATCTGTGATGGAGGCCAGTGCACCAACATACCTGGGGAATACCGCTGTCTGTGTTACGACGGCTTCATGGCGTCCATGGACATGAGGACCTGTATTGGTGAGAGAAGAAAGTTGTATTTTGTTTTTTATATATCTGTCCTCTAAGGTCAGAGCATTCACATACTGTCTCTCTGTGCGTCCCTGTCCACGCAGATGTGAACGAGTGTGATCTGAACGCAAACATCTGTCTCCACGGTGACTGTGAGAACACCAAGGGCTCCTTCATCTGCCACTGTCAGCTGGGATACTTTGTCAAGAAGGGATCGACAGGCTGCACAGGTATACACACACACACACACACACACATGTGTGATGAGAGGCTGAGCTGTCTCTGAGGTTTGACACCAACGTGTTCTTTTATTTGTTTTAAGTTACCATTAAACGTTTACAAGAAAAGAACTCGAATTAAAAATCTGTTTTATAATTTATATGCACAACCTTCCAGATGTGGATGAGTGCGAGATCGGGGCTCATAACTGTGACATGCACGCTGCCTGCATCAATGTTCCTGGAAGCTTTAAATGCCGCTGCCGGGACGGCTGGGTGGGAGACGGCATCAAGTGTGTTGGTGAGTTCACAATATACTGCACAATATTGCTGTAATGTGAATTTAAGAAATGTTTTGTATGCGATGATTTTGTAATCGTGCCGAGTTTTTTTTTTTTATTATTATTATGGTGTAGATCAGGATGAGTGCTCTCTTGAGGACCACAACTGTAACCCCAACGCGGACTGTGTCAACACACCAGGATCCTACAGGTGCACGTGCAAAGAGGGCTTTAATGGAGACGGCTTTTCCTGCTCTGGTAAGGCAGACAAAATGATATCTCTGACTAAAGGCTGAGTGAATTTCAATTCAGTTGCTATCACGGTAACGAGCTCGTTGCAGCTATTTCTGACGCATTGATCGGATCTGTTTTTAGACATGGATGAGTGTGCAGACAATGTGAACCTGTGTGAGAACGGCCAGTGTCTGAACGCTCCGGGTGGATACCGCTGCGAGTGTGAAATGGGTTTCACGCCCACAGAAGACAGCAAAGCCTGTCAAGGTACTGAACTCCTTCTTGCCACATGTCTTACAATCGTTTGGGTGTTGTTGGTACTAAAAGAAGTGTTCTCTCTGTGTTACCTTTGTCACAGACATTGACGAATGTAACTTCCAGAACATCTGTGTGTTTGGAACGTGCCAGAACCTCCCCGGGATGTTCCGCTGTGTGTGCGATGATGGTTACGAGCTGGACCGCAGTGGAGGAAACTGCACTGGTCAGTGTTCTACATGAGTAACTATGAGTCTAACAATGTTTCAGTCAATAATAGAATGAAGGTTAACAATGTGACCCTTTAAAATTCTTAGACCAAAGATTTATCTACCAAAAAAATAAAGGATTGTTAGTTTTTTTCACATTCTGAAAGATGTCTGGTGTTGTGGTTTTGTCTGAGCTTGTGTGTGTCAATGCGTATGGCAGATATCAACGAGTGTGCAGACCCGGTGAACTGTATCAACGGACTGTGTGTGAACACTCCGGGAGGATATCAGTGCAACTGCCCGGCTGACTTTGAGCTCAACCCCACAGGAGTGGGCTGTGTAGGTGAGTGGAGAAAACTTTTAACAAGGAAGTCACACAGTGAAGGACAAACTATTGGACCACACTGGACCTTTGTGATTGAAAAGACTGTGTGTGAAGAGAGAATATTTCTATGTTTGAAAAACATGCAGTTCAACAGTGGGAAGTAGGGAGAGTTCAAAGGAGCTCAACGATTTTTTCATTGCACTGAGCAGTATTAGAAATGATGTTAGAGAATTTGGTAATTTTAACACAATAATATTGTGTGATCTGATGAATCTGTTAGTCAAATACATATTTCTTCAGCTATAAACAAAAATCGCATGCTGTCTTCCTCAGTGCACATGTGAAGAACTCCATGAAAAATACAATTTGTTTAAAACAATTAAGTTCAGAGAAGTTTTTCTTCTTGGTCAAAGATGAATAAAAAACACTTTGGGGGGGAAAGAATCTTGTCATCATTCATGCATGACAGATTTAAAATAATGTTGAAATACAACAGTTCAATATAAAAACTATTGTTGAGGTTAATTTCACTTGTGGTCTCACAGCATTCTGCTGCATGAGTCTGTCTTAATGAGTAAATGCGTGTCTGTCAGATACTCGCGTTGGCAACTGCTTCCTGGAAATCAATCCACGCGGTGACGGAGGAATCTCCTGCAGCGTGGAGATTGGCGTTGGAGTGACGAGAGCGTCCTGTTGCTGCTCCCTGGGAGGAGCCTGGGGAAACCCCTGTGAACTGTGCCCCGCCCCCAACTCTAGTATGCCACAAAAAACACTGCAATATGCTATAATTAAAATTGATAACATTTGCTTTTCAATGATTATGCTTCTGCTCTAACTTGCTGTGTGCTGTGTTTGTAGCCGAGTATAAGACTCTCTGTCCTGGAGGAGAGGGATTCAGACCCAACCCCATCACTGTTATCTTGGAAGGTAAACCATCCAGTTTTCTCTGTTCACCTCTTCCTTATTTCGTTAAAAAGGGAATATTTAATATTACTACCAAGATGTCACACAGATAGACATGTAGTGATTTAACCCTTTGAATTATTTCACAGATATTGACGAGTGCCAGGAGCTGCCAGGGCTCTGCCAGGGAGGAAACTGTGTCAACACCTTTGGCAGTTTCCAGTGTGAATGTCCAGTGGGCTACTATCTCAATGAGCAGACTCGGATCTGTGAGGGTAAGGACTGAAAGACAAATGATTTATGTGTATTGATTCAAACGTATGTAATGCCTTTACTTGTTTTGTATTCACCACCTTTCCTCATGTGCAGATATTGATGAGTGCACAGCGCACATTGGGATCTGTGGACCTGGTACCTGCTACAACACTCTGGGCAACTACACCTGTGTGTGTCCACCTGAATACATGCAAGTCAATGGAGGAAACAACTGCATGGGTGAGTGCAGACTGAGAGGCTTCTCTTTACTCTCATTATCTCTGGTAAAAGTGAGCACAAAGGCCGAATTAACGACAGTAAAGTTATATATTTTAAAGAAAAGACAGGCAGAAAATAATAATAATACTTAAAACATAAAGAAAGAACTGTTAATACTAATGCCTTTTTAACATATTAAAAATGACACACATGCACCCTCATACCCAAAGTTAAATAAATGTTTACATGGATTAGTTATAATAAAAATGACTGAATAAAAAAAAGATGATGGTAAATAAAGAGGAAAGTCACTCTGCAGTGATTTATAGACTAAACATTTACCTGATGGTCCCCCCCGCTTTTAAACTGACTGTCAACTGTCCATCTTTTAATTCAGACATGAGGAAGAGTGTGTGCTACCGCAACTTCAACGACACGTGTGAGAACGAGCTGTCCTTCAACATGACCAAGAAGATGTGCTGCTGTGCCTACAACGTGGGGAAGGCCTGGAACAAGCCATGCGAGTCCTGTCCTACCCCTGCTACCTGTGAGCAACATTAGCACCTCTTCACTATTAAGAAAACACAGACACCAATATACACTCACACGACTCATCAGTGTACGACTACTTTTGACTACAGTCTCCTCTGTCCTGACTCTTTCAGCTGAGTACCAGTTACTGTGTGGAAACCAAGCGCCCGGCTTCATCATTGACATCCACACTGGCAAACCCATTGGTAAGAGTCTTACATTGCATGGTCAACATTGGTAGTGGTGAAGAGTGTAATCAGATTTTACAGCAAGTGTTGTTTGCGTTGTCTTCTTGCAGACATTGACGAGTGTAGAGAGATCCCGGGTATCTGTGCCAGTGGAGTGTGCATAAACCAGATTGGAAGCTTCCGCTGTGAATGTCCCATGGGCTTCAGTTACAACAACATACTGCTCATTTGTGAAGGTAAAAGTTACTTCTTCTCTCTCACTCCCCCTCTTTGTTCACTTGTGAACAAAAAAAAAGTCATTTTATCCACACACTTGTATGAGTTCCTGTCTTTTTATTATTAAATCCTGCTCCCTGTCTCTCCTTTTCTGCACACACAAACGCCCCCGGGCACAATCAGACACCTTCACCTTTGGACGGTGCTTCTGAATTACTGTGTGCTTAAAGTGTCACTTATACAACATGCAGTATATACTCACTGCTGGCAGGAACACTACCATTTTAAACACTACATCCCACCTCGATCACTGCCCGAAAGGCACAAGCAGTCTACTCAGCGGCGGAACTGCAGTGCTCCTTCTTCCTACATGAATTATGTCCTTGTAAAGAGAAGTATAGTGGCTCTGAATGGGAGCACATGCCCCGACTTTAAATCATCCAGAACCTGCCAGTGACTGTCTCAACTGTATCAGCTCCAAAATGGCGCCCTTGTGTTTACTCTCCTGCTGTCCACTGCCCTGACCAGACAGTTATAGGGCCTGTGATTGATGAGCACTCTCGCTCTGTTTCCTCCTCCCTCACAGATATTGATGAGTGTAACAGTGGGGATAACCTGTGCCAACGTAACGCCAAGTGCATCAATATTCCAGGAAGCTACCGCTGCGAGTGCTCGCCAGGTTTCAAATTGTCCCCCAGTGGGGCCTGTGTGGGTGAGTCCATCCGGTCCGTCCGGCCTCATGAAGTTTTCTGTTCTTAAAATACTGAAGAGCAGGAAAGATGATGCATTTTCAATCTCACTCGTTCAATAGTAGTGCTAGATGTATGAGTTGAGACGCAGTTTGTTTCCCGTGTTTATTTATAAAAGTGTGACTGACCGTCACAGCTGCTGATCTGACGGGATTTGTTTACAGACTATACCGTGTCAACGCGGTAAATCTACTTTTCAATGTGTTTATTTTTTTTCTCTCAGATCGTAATGAATGCCAGGAGATTCCTAATGTGTGCAGCCACGGCGAGTGCATCGACACAGAGGGCAGTTACCGCTGCCTCTGCCACAATGGTTTCAAGGTTTCTGCTGACCAGACCATGTGCATGGGTGAGAAGGACACTCCAGTGACCACATCATTACCACATTATATTATATTTGACATAATATTTTATGATCAGACTACTTCTATGTAGCTTATTCCTCTTTTGTAAGTTGCTTTGGATAAAAGCGTCCGCTCAATGTCTACTAAATGCATTTGAATCTTGTACGTCATAATACATGTAGTATCCATTTGTGTAGTAATTTGAATATTTTGTTGTTCTTTTTTAGACATTGATGAGTGTGACCGACAGCCGTGTGGCAATGGTACCTGTAAAAATACGGTGGGATCCTACAACTGTCTCTGCTTCCCTGGTTTTGAGCTCACACACAACAATGACTGCATGGGTATGGATCCTTTACTCCTCTTTCTCTTAAAGCCTTAACATACCTACACCTGTAAATTCTAATAAAAAACACACTGCTTTTTCTGTAGCAGTGTATTTTGACAGACATACAGTGATGTCTAACTGTTCTTTGACTTTATAGAGAAAAATGTGAGCGTATATTCATAACCAAATGTCTTTTTAATTCAACTTTAACTGTGGTAACAAAGGGCTACAGCCGTGATGCCTGGATAAACATACAACATCAGAGTCCTGATCTTTCCAATGTCCCTGTTCATACAGACATAGACGAGTGCAGTGCTCTCCAGGGCCAAGTGTGCAGGAATGGACAGTGTATCAACGCACTGGGTTCCTTCCAGTGTCTCTGCCATGAGGGTTATGAGAACACTCAAGATGGGAAGAATTGCATTGGTAAGCGTCAAAATAGAAAAGTGGCCGGTGTGTGTCTCACAAACACCAGCAAACACACTCTCTCTTGAATCTTTTACCTGTTTCTTTCGTAGATATCAACGAGTGCGTGAGTCTGCCTGGGACGTGTTCTCCAGGAACATGTCAGAATCTTGATGGTTCCTTCAGGTGTATCTGTCCTCCTGGATATGAGGTGCAAAATGACCAGTGCATTGGTAAGACACACACACACACACACACACATACAGAGTTAACATACAATAAATCAATCCTGATAAACACTGCAATTAAACATGAGGGACATTCATGATCGGAGCATCTGCTCCAACCGCCCTCCATCCGCCCTCCCCCTCCTCACCTTCCTCTGTGCCGTTTTCCACTCTCTTCCCAGATATCAACGAGTGTGAGGAGTCCAACATCTGTCAGTTTGGCACCTGCACCAACACCCCAGGCAGCTTTCAGTGCTCATGCCAGCCAGGCTTCGTGCTCTCTGACAACAAGCGCCGCTGCTACGGTGAGAGGAGAGGCTGTTAGTTAACATTAGGGCACAGCGGACAGTGCTGGAGATGAATAACAGATAGACTACTGCTTACTGGAGCTTGTTTTCTCTTTTACAGATACCAGAGAAAGCTTCTGTTTCACCAAATTCGACGCGGGCAAATGCTCCGTCCCCAAGGCCTTCAACACCACCAAGGCCAAGTGCTGCTGCAGCAAGATGCCCGGAGAGGGCTGGGGACTGCCCTGTGAGCTGTGTCCACGAGAGACTGACGGTGAGTAACACAGGAATCAAGGAAAATGGAATTACATTTTGGTGGCGTGAGATAGGGAGTGTATTGACTTGGTGGAGATTTGCTCTCTCCGAGTTCTTTCTCATGATCAGACCTTTCCCTGTTCATCTCCAGCTGCTTTCAACACTCTGTGTCCCTACGGCCATGGAGTCCTGCCTGGACCGGGCGATGCACGTGAAGGTGAGTGCTGCTCTAACCAAAAAAGTCGTTATGGTTGTGGTGGAGATGTGGGGTGTATTCTGAAAGTGTGCAAATGTGTGTTTTGTTTTCTTCTCTTCAGATATGAATGAGTGTCTGGATAACCCAGGCATCTGCCAGAATGGTATCTGCATCAACACAGACGGCTCCTTCCGCTGTGAATGCCCCTTCGGATACAACCTGGATTACACCGGAGTCAACTGTGTTGGTGCGTTGCTCTCTGCATTTATTATCACCTGCAGATGCAATGCATCACTTTCATTAATCCATGACTCACATAAGAAGAATCAATTCTTTTGATTTTTTATTCTCAAACAGCAGCAGTTAAAAAGACTAAATAGTTAGTTTTAGGATTTTTAAAAGCTAAAATTGATTGATTACAGCTTTTAATTGCCTCTGTCCCTGATCTTCTTCTTTTCCAGACACTGATGAGTGCTCCATAGGAAACCCGTGTGGAAATGGAACCTGCACTAATGTGGTGGGAGGTTTTGAGTGTTCATGCCATGAGGGATTTGAACCTGGACCCATGATGACTTGTGAAGGTCAGTCATTGACACATCAACACTCCACACGCTCAGCAGAATATGCACAAGGTGGTTTTACATGACAAAACAGACTAAAAACCTGTGATTTCTCTTCTCCTCCTTCTTCTTCTTCTTATCAGACATCAACGAGTGCTCCCAGAATCCTCTGCTTTGTGCTTTCCGGTGTGTCAACACTTTTGGTTCCTATGAGTGCATGTGTCCTGCGGGCTATGTGCTGCGAGATGACCAACGCATGTGTAGAGGTGAGAGAACACTTTGATTTAACACTACTGTCATTCTCAAACACCAGCAGCGTCACATGATGCCCTCACATGATGGGGCTGTGCGGCTGTTTTTGAAAATAGAAAGTCTTGCACCGTCAGCCACGTGCATCTCACAGCAAAAGATTTTTCACCACTTGACATTCCAGACATTTAATTTTCAATGGCAAAGCCTATTTTAAACATGCTCCAAATTTGGAAAAACAGTAGATCAGTGCTACAGCGGTCACACACTGCATACACCCAGCCTAAGACTTTAAATTTAATCTGACTGATTTATTGTCTCTCTCTCTGTCTCCCTCTCTCTCCCCCTCCAGACCAGGACGAATGCGCAGAGGGTATGGATGACTGTGACTCCAAGG
Organism: Solea solea; assembly: GCF_958295425.1. Lineage (NCBI taxonomy): Eukaryota > Metazoa > Chordata > Actinopteri > Pleuronectiformes > Soleidae > Solea > Solea solea. The sequence goes on along the minus strand of NC_081142.1, from coordinate 9,569,193 downwards.
GCATGACCTGTAAAAACTTAATTGGTACCTTCATGTGTATCTGCCCTCCCGGCATGCAGCGGCGACCAGATGGAGAAGGGTGTATGGGTGAGTAAAAACATTCAGCCAGTGTCAATGTTTTATCTCAGTCCACAACAGCTGCTGTTGTTACTGTGTTGTTCTCTGCACTCTCTTCACCCTCTCACCCTTTGCTCTGATGTACTGGCAGACCTGAACGAGTGTCGCGCCAAGCCTGGCATCTGTAAGAATGGACGCTGCACCAACACAGTAGGAAGTTACCGCTGCGAGTGCAATGACGGTTTTGAGCCAAGCTCCACTGGAACTGAATGTATCGGTAAGTTCACCACAAAGTGTGGTGGTGGTGGTGATGTTATAACTTAAGTTTTTTAATTCAGCTGTTACAGCGTAATTATTATTATTATGTTTTCCTTCAGACAACAGAAAGGGCTACTGTTACACCGAGGTTTTGCAGACGATGTGCCAGCAGTCGTCCACCAACAGGAACAGTGTGACTAAGTCTGAGTGTTGCTGTAACATGGGCCGAGGCTGGGGTTCACAATGTGAGCTCTGCCCGCTGCCTGGTACTGTGCAGTACAAGAGGATGTGTCCACTCGGACCAGGCTACACCACTGATGGAAGAGGTGAGGAAGCACGACAATAACAGGGGTTATATATTCTATAATTAGTGACACGCTCAGACTAGAAGCTCTTTGCTGAGTTATGTGTCTGCACTTCCAGACATCAACGAGTGCCAGGTGATGCCAGATCTGTGTCAAAATGGTCAGTGCATCAACACAATTGGATCCTTCCGCTGTCACTGCAACATGGGATACAAGACGGACTTCACCGCAACTTCCTGCATCGGTAAGACTGATCTATATCCTCTCTTGTTACCAGTTATTCTTGATCTTACACATTGATTAACACCGGTATCAATTTGTTTGCAATATCTGCTGCTGTCCTGTGTATTCTTAATCTCCTTGTGTGTAAATTTCAGATTTGGATGAATGTGCTCTGTCTCCGAAGCCGTGTAACTTCCTGTGCAAAAACTCAGAGGGCAGCTACCTCTGCTCCTGCCCCAGAGGATACATCTTACAGCCAGATGGAAAGACATGCAAAGGTACACGGATTCACTTGTTAATGTGCCTGAACGTTAATTTGTCAGTGGAGAACGATAAATCATGTAGAATGTCATTTAAAGGTCCAGTGTGCAGTAATTAATTGCATCCAATGGTGAGACTGCAGAGTGCAACAAAGATTAAGATTATTATGCATCAGATTTGTGGGGGTGGAGATGTTCTTCTTTGTTTGCATAGTACAGTAAACTTTCACTTCAAAATGCACAGTTTCAGTCTGTACAAGATGACACGCTCTGTCTCCAGAAACAGGAAACCCTGTTGCCTAAAGATATAATATAACATATAAAAGACGTATTTGTAAGCAATAAAAACCAAAAGATCTGCTAATAAACCGACATATATATATGTATGTATATATATATGTACATATATCATTTTACTCATATACATCATTAATTGATTGATTAATTATCAAATGAACATAAATATAATGTTGAGACATTACTTACCATCATTTTAGTAAGTTTAAGTTTGGTTTTGGTGTGTCCTCCCCCTCTAAGATCTGGATGAGTGTTCGACAAAGCAGCATAATTGCCAGTTCCTCTGTGTCAACACCATCGGAGGCTTCACCTGCAAGTGTCCTCCCGGCTTCGCCCAGCACCAGACTGCCTGCATCGGTGAGTACATGACAGAAGAAGAGCTGTAGTTTTTCTGCTGAGAAATTGGAAGAAAGACAGAAATGAAAAAAAAATCTTTCTTTTTGCAGACAATAATGAGTGTGCAGCTCAGAACAGTGCGTGCGGCTCTCGGGCCTCTTGCATTAACACGGCGGGTAGCTTTAATTGTGAGTGCTCTAAAGGGTTCTCCTTGGACACCACTGGCATCGAGTGTGAAGGTGAGCGCCATATGATATTTTCCCGGATAAAGAGAGTTCTGCTGAGGTGTCAGCGCTCGACGCTGGAGACACAAAAGTTGTAGAGAAATAAATAAAAAAGAACCCTCTCTATTTTCCTTCTCATCAGATGTGGATGAATGTAGCAGTAACCATCGCTGTCAGCACGGCTGTCAGAACATGCTGGGAGGCTTTCGCTGCGGCTGTCCTCAGGGCTATGTGCAGCACTACCAGTGGAACCAGTGTGTGGGTGAGTTACTCCGACTCAGAGTTTCATGACAGTAATGAACAAAAAAAAAAGTTTTTGAAAGTCTCTCTGTGAGACTGTTCGTTCTTAATTCATTCATCATTATAAATTAGTTTCTTAAAGCTCTAGTCTGTAATTTCGCTTCTTATCCAGTCGGATGTTATCATTTTTACAGTTTATTGTTGCTCCATTTCTTATCACATTGTACACCTGCTCATATTGATGAATATCATAAGGTGTTCATGCTGTTGACCTTAATTAAATGGTCTTCAAACAAGTTTCATGTGAGAATCTATGGCCTTACTGAAAGTGTGCAGTTGTATATGTATACATTTACACATCATAGAAATGTGTTAGGGTTGGTATGTTTCCAGGAGTAATTTACCCTGTTTTCCTTCCGCCTGCAGATGAGAACGAGTGTCAGGGAGGATCTGTGTGTGGCTCCGCCTCCTGCTACAACACACTGGGAAGCTTCAAGTGTGTGTGTCCTTCTGGCTTTGACTTTGAGCAGAACAGTGGAGGCTGCCAAGACGTGAATGAATGTTCCGCAGGCGGCAACCCCTGTATCTACGGCTGCTCCAACACTGATGGAGGCTACCTGTGTGGATGTCCTGGTGGTTTCTACAGAGCTGGACAGGGGTGAGGGAACTTGTTTTTTAGTATTGCGGGTGGCAAACACACACTCCTCATGCTCAGTTTACTGACCTTTCACTCTCTGTCTCCATCCACAGTCACTGTATAACAGGCTCAGGTTTCTCAGGCGAGTTTGTGGAGGGTGAGGATGATGACAGTCTGTCTCATGAGGCCTGCTATGAGTGCAAGATCAATGGAGGTGGAAAGAATGGAAGACACAGGCGCAACGCTGATAAAAATGACATAAACCAGGTACATGTGTCAACACACTTCCTGCTCTCCTCATGCTCCTCCTGACAGTTCCAGGGTCAAGAGTGCTTCATTTCTGACTGATTAACCAATTCATCATTCTGTGCTTGTCCTCCCTATAGGAGCCAGACGTGAGCATGGCCAGTATGGACACTCAGGGCTCCATCCCCATGAACCTCTCTTTGGCCACGCTGGTCAACAGGGAGCCTCTGCTTGAGCTTCTGCCTGCCCTGCAGCCTCTGGAAAACCACGTACGCTATGTCATCACACACGGCAATGCTAACGAACACTTCCGCCTGCTGGAACGCCGCGACGGAAAGAGCGTGCTCCGACTTGGCAAGAGGCAGCCTCCACCAGGATCCTACCGGCTGGAGATCGCCAGCCTGCCGCTGTTTGGGCCCCGAAGACTACACCAGATGGAGAAGCAGCATGACAGTGACTACCTACAAGCAGAAATAGGAAACGCCCTGCGCATCAAACTTCACATCCACCTGCACTGAGCTCATAATGTGTCCCTGGACTGATTTTTTTTTTTTTAAAGCCTTTGAGTTTTATTCTGACCTTCTATTCAATAATTCCATCTCTCAGCTTACCCCCCCCCCCCCTCCCCCCGCGGGACCATCCCCACCATCAGGGGGGTTATCAAGGGCAATGAAAAACTGAGTCAATCAGCCCAACTCACTACCACTTTGTTACTGTTCATGTTATTATATGTTCATGTTTTTTTTCTTGACTACACTCCTTCTAGTGCCCCTCCACTTCTACCTGACCTAGCACTCTTTTTCCACTGAGTTGTCCAGTGGAATAGATGGCAGAGAGGTGTCTTTGTGCTTGGACCACTGCGCTGAGTAAAAACAAAACAGCAGACAGATGACCCACAAGTCCATGAAGCACTTTTGTAGACAAGCAAAACAAAAGTGGCCAAAATGTTGGTATTTAAATCACTGTGCAGGAGCTGAAGTGATTAATTTTTTCATTACAAACAATATTAAAGTTATATTGAGTGTAGAGATCGGGGATCAGGTGCTATCATAGTGGTCTGAGGACTCTTTCACCTCTCTGTAATCTTGGAGGAAAAAAAAAAAATCACAACACTGGGGAACAAGGATTGTCACGTCTGCCCCTCTCAGTATTGTAGTGTGTCATTTAATGTGTTTGTGCTGTTTTAAAATGTTAACACGAAGGACTGCAACATTTACACAGCATTTCAGGTTCTTCTGTCTGTAGCAGTCTGTTTTATAGCTGGATGCCAACCAATTCTCAGACGAGAAAACAGCAACTGCTGTGTTCTCCATCTGATGTGACTGACTTTCTGACCTGCCTGCAGGCTGTGGCAAGCAGGGATCGACGTGTTTGCATGTGTGTGCTGTCATGTTTGGTTACCTCAGTACCTCTCGTCGGGTATGGACACCATGCTGTGATGCTGACTGTAAAACAAGAGAGGGTGCTAGTGTCCCTCAGCATCCACCATACGCAGGGATCACATCAGTTAGCTTGTAGACTTTAAAGAAGATAGACCAGGTCATTGTATTTTATCCTTTAAGGGATTAAGACTTCAGGTGCACTGAGTTTGGACCTGATAGCGACCTGGATTGTAAAAAGCTTCAGAGGAATGGTGCTGTAGCCCACAGGCTGAAATTGATAATAAGCTGACTTTAGCTGACTTCTTTGACTTTACAGTGAGTTTGATGTCGGAGGTCTCGTTTACAACGCAAAAAAAGAGACACACAGCTGAATACAATGACGGTCTAAAAGGTACATGACGTGTTAACATTACCTAAGCTGTAACTAAAGGTAGTGCTTGGCAGTGTAAGGACACGCACAGGTGAACACGAAACCTCACAGAAAAACAAGCAAACATTTGTCAGGTCATCTTTCATTTCTCTCAAAGAGAAAAACGGTGCTAGATAATGATACCATCTCTCTTACGATGTACAAACAAAGTGCAGTCTTGAATTTGGATTGCAAACGTGACACTTCTTTTTGCTAGGTTTTATTTTTGTGTTTGTCTGTCTTTTGTATTGTCTCAGTGCTGAAAAAAAACAAACAATATTATCAAACTTGCTTCTTGAAAATTAAATTGTATATTTTTAAATGAAATGTTTTTTTTTTTTATGTCAAGGCTGCCATACCAAATACTCACAGTAAACCCAACTGAAGGCTTGTAGTTTCAAAACTTGGCAAATGCAGCATCCTACTTGTTGATCATTGACTGAATCATTTAAAACCCCTGGCACCAGTCATGTCAGAAAAGAAAGGAATCAATATTGTTATTATAAAAGCGTACACTGTCTGTACAATACCATTAAAGCCAACAAAACCATCCCCAAGAAGGATTTTTGGTGCTAATTAATATTTTATTCTCTTTACAATAACGGTTGCTGCACTGTCCCACAGCCTAGGCAATGTTTATAACACATAACCATTTTTCTAACCTGGGAACCTTTGTATACTTTGTGTCTTTATTGTCAGTTTGTAATTTTTCTCCTATTTGCCACTATGTTTAAAAGAAAATGCAGTGTGCTGCGTGTGCATACTGTATCTCAGTGTCAGTGACAAACTTGAAACAATATTGTCATTGTCTGCTTGCATTGAAATATCTTGTGCTTTATATTCAAAAAGGAGTCTGCAGTTGAAATGTCTAGCACATGCCTGACATCTGCTTTACCAAAGTCCAGCTGAAAGCTGAAATGACAATCATCCAGATGCACATCTACTAGTTAGGGAGTAATAAATCATTCAGCCATTGTGGAATTTCTTTTAATATGATCATCTTTGTGCAAGACAAACACCAAAGATTTAGCAAACCATCTGGCAGTCTGTAAGATTACAGCAATTCATATAAAATTGTACACTTTTGTCCAATGACATAAATGGCAATAAAGTATTGTGGGTTATATTTTTAAGTCCTGTGTGCCTGAGTTTTTCCTTTTTTGTCTTTGTTCATGGCTGACAAATGTGACACGTGATGAGAAATAATAATGACTTTATTTCATCTCCAACATTGAACAGTGAGGACCCTCCATAGAGTCTGTCGGATCTTTAATTTCACCGATGTATTGAAGGGTATCAAAAACCAAAGCAGACGGTCAGAAAAAGACGTGATTACAAAACACAAACAAGCAAAGCTACCTGCTTTGCTTCCTCATGACTGCATGGCTACTTCAAAAACCTACTGTCTAAGGATCGCTTCAGAGAGAGGAAAATAGCAAAAAGGAGACTCCCAAACCTGAGTCAGGAATAGAAAAATAAAGCTTTTTTGCCTAAAAGTAGTTTGCTTCATCACCACACTTGGCAGGCTAACTAAAGCAAAGGACAGGAAATATTCTACTTGCAGTAATAAGAGATTATATATTTTCAGTATGGCTTCTTGGTTATAGACGGTAACACGAAACATACACGGACGGGATTTCTTGGAGACGTAAACTGCGGGATCGATATCTAACGTCGAAACACGTCGAGGCTTTGTGCAACTTAATCAGCACTGACACAGAATCTATGTTATAGACACTTTGTAATGGACCTTGATTCGTTAAAGGGGCATCTGCTTCCGTGTAAACTCCTGTGTCTTCATCACAAATGAGGCGTCAAACTACGTTGTGATCGAAAAGCACTGGAATTTGTAAAACCTAGCCCTAAAGTGATGTTGTAATGTTAGCCTCATACATTAGTTCAGGTTAAGGCAGCTGTGCAGCTTATTATTTCAGGGGTTTTTGTTTTTTTTCTCCATGTTCACACACTTGGGTTTGGGTGAGTGCTTGCCTTGCAGGGTGTGGCTCGTATTGAATCAGACTTGTTATAGTTGGATAAGATACTGCAGCCTCATATTTACACAGACTGCAGTTACATCAGGCAAACCTCCCCCTTACAGAGCATTCACGTTACTTTCCATGTCCAATTCTAAGTTCCACTATGTATGCTACCCTGTCTGTGTACCATGAAACATCAACACCCTGTTGAAACATCACCCTACACCAGTGCATAATCAAACTGACCCCTCTCCAGCCCCTCCTTGTGGTCAGTCCAGGATGATGCAGGCATGCGGCTGTAGGGGTCCAGCAGGATCCTGAAGCACCTGACCAGCAGGAAGACCAGGAAAAGCATGAGGAGGCCGACGAAGGCCAAGGCAGTACGCTGCTCAGCGTCCACACCCACCAGGACCAAAGGGGGGCTGCTGCTGCCACCACCAGGACTGCCGGGGAGAGAGGAGCTGGCCGGGGACAGCAGCAACTCATAGTCAAGAGTGGGCACATCATTCATCCTCCACGGGACCCGAAGGCAGGGCTTACACACTGACTGGATGGTTGGTGTGTTGGGAGGAGTTGATGAGAAAGAAGTGAAGGTGCTCATGAGGGTCAGTGCAGTGAAAATGCCAAACTGGAGACGGGGAGTTTGATTGAGAGGCAGAAAAAAAAAAAGATGCTTTACAAGTTTTTATATTGTAGACCCTGTTTGTTGGGTGATGAAGTTTAACAGCCTAATTCAGCAGATAATTAACAAGAACGGTTTCCTCTGGTGGCCAGTTTATTTTGTCAAATCAAGGTCAGTCAGCGTGACATGACTCAAACATGTCTGGCCTTAATGTGCTCTGACACTGTGACAGACACACACACACACACACACACAATTTCCAGTTAATATTGACTAACTTTTAGTGTCACATTATTTGGAAATCTATGGCTTCTAGCTTGAGCGGCCCACCTGACAGTAATGTTTTTGTTTCTCTGCCACGTCAGTTCTCACTCTTAATCTGAGCAGACAGGATGTGACGCTACCTCGTGCTCATCCAAACACAAACACTTCTGATCACAGTCAAGGTCAGTGTTCCATGCGGGAGCTAATGGTGTACACACGTGGGCATCTAACACCATGTGTATTGCAGTTGATCCGTGTGACTGGGTGTTATGTCAGTGAACCACGAGCCAGACACAAGTGTTATAAAAACCCCACAAGGCTATTTAAAGCATCTGCAGAGGCTGGCAGGTGTTTATCTGTGAGCGCACATGTATAAGTGTAAGTGTGTGGCTAATTATAACACGAGGTCAGCCGATCAATGGCCCTGAATATTAAACAGCGCATCACCTCATCGCTGAAGTTTCCTGCTAAATACCCAAAGTTCTTCTCCTTCAGTGCCGATAGCTGAAGCGTGATAAGTGGGTCAGAGAGCTGTCAGGTGTTGTTATGAGTTACTTTCACTGTTTCCCTTTGGGATGATCTCCTCAAAAAACAACCTCTCTCCCTTCCAGCAGCAAGAGGTAGGAAATGAATGGGAAGCTAAAGGTTTTCTGTGTTTGGTGTCAGTCAAAAGAAAAGTGGCTCCATCCGGTTCAACCTTTAGTCCAGTGAAGGCAGAATCTGTCCACGCAGCTCCTCCAGCTGTCTCGACATGACAGAAGGATGTTAACGATGTGACTTCTTATGGTCAGATATTGCTGGTTTAGCCGCAGAATCTCTGGGGCTTCTTCTAAATCACCACCTGAAAATAAAGGCAGCACATGGTTAGAGAGGAAATTAAATGAACTATTTCAAAATCTCCTTTAGAAACACTTAGAAGCAGTTTTGTAAAGTGTCCTCCCATCAATCAATAGTAGAAGGCAGGATAATGATTACATTGTCTCATCTGAGTCACAAATGCTGATGTTTATGACTTGCTCCAGGAAATGCGTACAGTTAGAGACTCTTATATTCCCAATGCCCCTTTCTTCTTCTTCCCCTGTCCTGTGCACAACATTATAGCCCCTTTTTGCTGACGTCTGGTGTCGTGTTGTGTTTTTAACTTAACTAAGCACTTTTATGTTGCTTGTTTGGTTAATGTGTCGTGCACTGTCATTTTGTTCTTCTTCTTTAGCAATGACACCGCTACTAACAACTAACACAGAGGCTAGGGCTGCATATGTAAACATTTTTAGCACACGCAGAATGGACCGGATTACAAACATACTGTATACCCTACCTATAATCTCTGATATAACATCAGCCAGACAGATGTTTCTAATGTGGACCATAAGGACAGGATTAAGTCATTCCTTCCTGATTTCATCATTTGATGGTAAATGAACGTTATGACTCTCTGCTCAGTAAGTGAGAGTGACATGATCCATCTGCAGGAGAACACAGCATCCTCTGCAACGACGCACAGTGAGGGCGCTGATTATGGTGTCATTACAGCCACATTAGCAGTAATGGATGCATGATTATAAAAGCAGATACCACATGACATCACCCTCATTTGTCAGTGCAGTGTAACACTGGGCCATTTGTTCAATTGTTGACCCCTTCAATCATCTGCTCACATGATGGAGGGCAAGACTGAGTGTGTTGGAGCCTCATTAATAAAAGATCATGTTCTCCCATTGCAGACCAGGTTTCAAATCATTTAGCAAACATGATATGCAAACCATGTTTGTGTGCTTTGCTTAGACAAACACGATACATGAGATATGGAGATTATTCTCTATGTGTGTGTGTGTGTGCCTGTGCAAGAGGTGTTGATAGCAACTACTTTTTTTTATTGTGAAGAGATTAAAAGTCCATTTGAATGCATTATATTAATGAAGAAAGACGACTCAACTCATACTATCCACTGCATGACTATGGCAGCATGTCTTTTCCATACATGTTATCACCTCCCTTTTTCTCTTCTCTTCCTTTCAAAAGTCTTCTATCTGTTACTTTATCAGTCAGTGACTCTGGGGGTGCATTGGACTCAGGCTGGTAGCAGGATGACACACCTGGGAGGAAGCACTGTGAATGATTGTGCACTTTTGTAAATGTACAAACAGATCTGCTCTCTCTCTCTCTCTCTCTCTCTCCCTCCTCTCTCTCTCTCTCTCTCTCTCTCTCTCTCTCTCTCTCTCTCTCTCTCTCTCTCTCTCTCTCTCTCTCTGTTTGCCCTCTGACTGATGAAACTTGCAAAACTCCCAAAATAGGTCAGAAACCTTGAAAGTGCTTTCAAGGACAATATCAACTCCATTCTATCAGGAAGTCCATTCATCAACACTGTTGATACTTTTTCTTAAAACCCAACTTTAAAACCAAATTCTCACACTTTTAACGTTTACATTATTATGAGAGACTGGCTTTGGGCGCAGCTATCACTAAATCAGAAGGAAATAAAAGAAAATGATATAAAATAGTAGATTAACGTGTCTTGCACGAGGAATGATATGAAACAAGACATGACAACAATAGGAGAACACGGGAGAAACGTGAGAAACTCAATTCCATCAAAGATGCCTAATTAAGCAACAACAGTAATCCCACATACCCAAGCCTGGTTTTTCCCTGCAATGACAACTTATATTGGCATCATCATGGCTAGTTGGCTACAGAACGAGAGAGAGAGGGAGAGTACATGTAGATAGAGAGGTACTTGAAACTCAAGTACGAGCAGCAAACACACAGAAAATAGAACATTGCTGATGAAACCCACACAGTGTGATCATTTCCATTGTGAATGCGGGCGGAGCAGCTAAAAGCTACAAACATAACCTCCCCATCCGATCCTATCCAACCTGTAATTATCTAGTGGCAGCCTTTCTCCATTATGTCTCATTAACTCATCATCTGAGAGAGAGCGAGAGAGAGGGGGGGGGGAGAATGGTCATGTAGTTCAGTTATGGTTCCCCAAGTGTGTGTGATTTGAGTTGTGGTTAGTTAAGGTTAGGGTTAGGCATTGACTCCTAATGTTTAAGATTAGGGACAAACCTTTGCTTAGGCTGTCTGAATGAATGGAGGTCAATGCAGTGTCCTAAGAAGAACAGCTGTGCAAACGTGTGTGTCTGCATGTGTGTGAATAAGTCATTGGGAGGGAGAGGGAGGACAGACAGAGATTGCTCAGCTTATTTTCCTCCTCGTTAAGTCTCTCCCCACCGTCGGCGTCATCCTCTCTCACTCACACTGTGTCGTCCATCAGCCTTGTCTCAGTCGACACGCATTAGTTCTTTGCCCACTCCATTTCCTCTCCACAACAGTTTTGCAAAGCGCAGACAAGACCCCTGAGATGGCGGGAAGTGAAGCAGACGCTGCTTAGTCTTCATTGAAAAGCCCTTAAACAGCCACTTCTTCTCACACAAGCACACACACACACACACACACACACACACACACACAGTTCACGTATTGTAGATGAAAGATGCAATTAAACACAGTCACACTCTGTAGGGCTCTCCTCACAGAACCATTGGTCAAGCTATGCCGACTGACACAGTATTACATTTACATGCACATACTGCACAGTAAATCACACAGTTCTGCTGATTTTTGTAGTTATTCCCATTAACGTGTGGCATTACAACCAGGGCTCAAGTTTGGCTGTTCCATCAGTTTCCCCAACACAAGGCAAAGTTCTGTCTTTTCAAAAGAAGGGGCCACAGTCCACCGCTGTCCTCTGACCGCACCGCTCCTCAGACTCCACAAGATTCAGTGCAGAGGCAGGCCGGATTTGTCATTATATATAGCCTGTGTGAAGCCACTCTCTAAAAGTAATTAGCCATCGGTAACAAAGAGAAGGGGAAGAAAAAGAGTAAGAGAGAGCAAGTGGAAAGAGCAGCAAGAGAAGGAGAGAGTTAATGTTCCCAGCCACAGCCACAGCCTGCTTGAATTGGATGAACCCTTTTCCAATTTGCTGCTTATAAAGATAAAGTGGACCTGAAGAAAATGCAGAGGGCAGCTGCATGAGATGCACATGCTCAGGTGTGTGTGTGTGTGTGTGTGTGTGTGTGTGTGTGTGTGTGCGTGTGTGTGTCCCCTCACAACGCTTTGTTTACAAAACAGACCCAGCACATCGTAAGCAGCATTATATATACTGTCAGATAGTGGGAGGCCTCTGGAAGATACTTAACACTGATACCATCCATCAATCACTTATCGATACGTTTGATTTTCTTTTCGTGGTGACACTGCGTTGCTTTGTGCTGGTTCATTCGTCACCTCTGGGAGTTGCCGTCTTGCAGCGTATCTGTGGCTAATGAGATCAATGAGGACCAGGTCACCTTCAGCTGTGCACAACAACAAACACTCTCCAACTAGCAACCTTATCTACTATTAACACGTGTAGTTTAACCTGCACTTCAAAGACACTTTGCTATCTTCTGAGGGAGACACACACACACACACACACACACAGGTGTGTATGCAAACTCATCTACAGACATTACTTCACAGGTATTTTTAGCATCTGAAAGAGACAAAGTGTCTGCGGAGTCATTTCTCTTTACACAACCTGCCAACTCATTGGAAAGCCTGTCATAATTAGGCTGGCAGACAGTGAGAGGTTACAATAATGGTGATAAAGCTGGGCAATTAAATATGCTGTGGTTCAAACACAGCCAGTCATTTGGATCTGCATAGACACGTGATTTTGGACAAAAACATATGTATTTCAAAGTGAGAGACAGACATAAAAACACACTGAGAGAGACAGAGAGAGCAACCGGTTCTTTTACAGAGTGTACATGCAAATAAGGACACAATGCCACGAGAGTGGAACGCAATCTAGAATGCTGACCTTTTAAATCTAAAAAGGGACAGTGACACAACACGGAGGGCATTACATTTTGCATTAATGCGTCCTTTAAGGACGCGTCCATCGACATGAACACATACTTTCCCACGGCTCACTCGTAGTCAGGTTGGAGTATGGATCTCACTGTCAAAATGTTTGCAAAGAGGAAAGACAATAGCTCACTGCTAATGTTAACACTGTAACACACAAAAGTGTTCACATCAGCACACAGAAGAGCACCAGGAGAAATGAACAAGTGGTGGAGATAAGAGAAGAAAAGACAAATGGAGGGGAAAAGGGAAAAGAAAAATTCCAACGTCCAACATCCATGGCCGCCTGCCATCTATCATTTTATCACAAGCCCAGATGAACACGCAATCTTTTTTCCCTATCAGCATATTCAGAGATTTTCAAGGTCACTCCTCCATCAATATTCGAAATATTCATGATTTTCTGATCAGTATTCATTTTGAACAGGACAAGCTTCCTGTTTTACCTAAATGCAACACAGCCTGATTAAGATACAGCTGAGGTTCTGCCCTGACAGCGACAACTGCTGCATGGCAGACTGCACGTAGCTCCAAACTAGGTCCGCTCATCAGGAAGGTTGCGTATAGGGAATTCCATCTTAATTAGTTTCCAATTATTAGGGCTCATCCCTTTTCCCAGTTGTTCCGTGTCACTCTGAATGACAACCTGAAGGGTCAGTACTGTATGTCTGACTGAACACTGGGAAATATTCCTGTACATCTTTGGAGAAACTGGAGGCTGCTGCTGATCAAGATCCTTCAAAACTGTAAATGTACTAACTGTCAAAATACAGTGATGACAGCAGGATGCCATATATGGACACAGAAAAAATCACTTCCTGCTGGTGAGCAAAACACACACAGATGCAGCAACATAAGCCCATCACGTGCCAACAAACGTAGCAATATATGTTTCTTGCATCCGTCGTGTTAAAATTAGCTCTGTCAAGCAAAACTATCAGACCTGACTGAGGGAGCGGTTGTGTGAACACAGCGGCAGCATCGAGGAAGAAGAAGCTTTTGTCCTGTCAAACTGCTGAACCACCAGGTTTTTTTTGGAGAATTCACTTCTAAAACTTTTTGTCATGGATGCTTCTTGGGAGTTTTTCGTTCATACTCCAACTTGTTTGCAGTCGCCTCACTTTACTCGCACAAATTTACTGTTGTCGCCGTCTGTCTTGACTTAAACGAATCACTTCCTGTGCGCAGTGCAGGTATGTTTCTGTTGGTGTCCAGCTGATCGGCTTAATTAGCACTGTTTAACCTCATCTGACGACTGGAAGAGGCTACAGAACAAAACACGGACTACGTGGGCTCAAAATGTGCTACACAGCATTCAAAAGGATATGTTTTACTTTTTACTTTACAGTCATTAAACTGCCACGAGGTGTTTTATTTTCACAAAAAAATCACATCATGACACTTGATCATCAAATAGGTCCTCACTATATGCAGAAACTCTGCTGTTAATAGAAAATAGTATCCGCTATAAAATAACCAATGCATGCACACACAGTGAACCTATTTGTGATTTTTTACTTTTTATTTTACACAGTCATGACTCTCTTGGCTCTAAATGCGATTCTTTTTTTTTTACTGTCCTAAAGCTCCTGGGGTCTGACTCAAAGGCACCACAGACTTCAGAAACATATTTCTTGCTTCCAGCCACCTCCCTCACAGATGCTGGGTTACTGGCAAACATTAAAGGAAACTGCCTTTCTCTCCTGTCCCCCACCACCGCCTCAATCAATGCCGCTGTATATGACCATTATTTTATGAGATTCCTCACAACACTCAGCCCTCGGTCTCTGTTTAAAATGGACTTCCACATTCAGGGTCAATGAATGTCTGGTCAACTTCATCCTAATTCATAAATTACAGGTCAAAAAGGACAAAAATAGGGCTCCGCAGTTAATGGATGAAAGTGTGGATGAGTTTGTGAAATAGAATGGAATGTTTGGTATGGAACAGGACAACAAGGGCAAATGTGAGGTTGCACTTTAATCCCTACAGTTTACCTCAAAAGATCACCACTGTGCAACATGGCAGAGTGGAAAAACCCAGTGATGAGGTAGGATGTGATCAGATGAGGTAAGAGTTGAAGGTGCACAAAGGAAGTGGAGACAGAGAGAGAGAGAGAGAAATGGTAGAAGCACAGAGCAAAGGTGAAGAGTGGAATGGTAATCCCAATGATTTACACCTGTGTTCGGACAGAGCAGAGGTCTGTCGCTGCCCAGGGAATGCAGAGGGTCAGGTAACATCAATCAGATACATGGAAAGAGCAGGAGGAAAAAATAAATTGGGGAGGAGTGTAAAAGAAAAAGGAAAATGTGGATTAGAGAGGATGGAAGTGTGTGTGGAAGATGTGTGTGTGTGTGTGGGGGGGGGGGGGGGGGGGGGGGGGGGGGGTAAAGTAATATGGAGATGTCAGCAATCTTAAGTTAGAAGACAGCACTTCCCTTCCATCAGGCAGCCATTCTGTCAAATCCACTGGAACAGAACAGAGCCTGTGCCAGCCAGTCAACTGACCCTTGATGAAGGCTATATTTACACAGTACACATATATATATATATATATATAGTACTGTATATATACATTTATATATATTACATGCCCTGCCCACACAAAACTTGCTCAAATCCAAGGTGGCAGGACTTTCGGAGTCAGCATTAAAAAAAAAAAAAGGTCAGAAACTTAGTCGACCGTGAAAGGAAACGACCTGAGACATCAGAGAAACCATAAACCAGGATGTAAAACAATGCTTTTCACTCAGCAATGCAAAAAAAAAAAAAAAAAAAAAAAAACATACCAGAAGACTTTCACCCATGGAAGTGATGACACGCACTCCTGGGTGCAATTCTCAGTGAGTCCATATCGGAGACAGAAGCTTTAAATTCTCAACAATGGCAAAGTGCTGATTCAAACAGTGAGGCTGAAAAAAGTGCTCAGCGGGGAGCGGAGGACGCCTCTGATCCACACTGAAATAGGAGCCACCAGTTGAACTCCTAAGCACGGATTATACACAAAAGAAAAGTCATCCCAAAGACACGGACGTTCCGTCTCGCTGGAGTGAAGGTGAAGGTAGTCTGTTCAGCTGATTTGATTACTGGGCTTACAGTGGGGCGCAGAGGAGGCCCTAAAGCCTCACAGACCCCAAAAAAAAAAGCAATGCCAAACACATCTCGGGCAGAAGAAAGGAGAGCTTATCGGCACACTTTATTTCATGGTCCATCAGCAGATTTCATTCCAATAAGTGAATAGGTCTCATCTCGTTCCCTCCTCCAGTGTTCCCACATGAGTTAATAGACTTGTGCTTGGAGCTGAGTCTCCGGGGTTTATCTCTAAGCTGAGGAGAGAGACAATAAATCCTGCGGCCAGTGTCAGTTATCACAGTGCAATAGATCATGAGGTTGATGAATATTTGTCAAGGGATGTTCAATGGAAATCAAAACCACATACATCTTGGAGGATCGTCTCTCTCTCTCTCTCTCTCTCTCTCTCTCTCTCGCCTGTCGTGGATGGAAAAACTAACGATGACTTTGCCGTGTGTCGTCCATCTCCATACTGGTTCTGTGATCACGTGAGCAGGAGGGGGGCCCCCCTCTTTGCGTGGCCCCATGTGCTAGGTTGCCACATGTCAACACAGTGCTGATATCGCAGGGTGCAAAAAACGACAAAATGAACGGGTGATTTCTTGTTTGGTGGTTCCACATGAAAAAGCCGTTCCAGCACTGAACTGTTCTACAGGCTGGAATTTCAATGATGGCATCAGAGCGACGGTGCAGGGGCCATAGCGCCTCACTCAGCTGCTTTTACACCAAGCCTGAACAATTTAATAAAACAACCACTTTGGTGAGCAACGGAGAATAAATGATGTAAGATATTAAGCGTTAGCGCAGACATTGGCAGTGACACAGAGCGAGGCGGCTGTGTGGTGGAGAGCCTGATTTGCTAATGTGCTTAATGTAATACTGTATATGCTGACGTGAGTGTGAGGCTGAGAGATAAATCCACCTGGTTTTCTCTTTCCCTTCCATCTCTCCTCTCATTACAGTTCATTACATGATGACACTGACAGCTTCCTGCCTATCCGCTTTACCCCAGTGTTCAACAGTTAATAAAGTACATTTTACTCTCTATTGACAAAAAATGAACTGAATGAACAATTTTTAAATATTGCCTTTCCACAGTCTGTGGAGTGTTTGGTAACAAAAGAAAAATCAATGGTTATCAGACACTTAAATAAAATGTGTCTGCCTCTACTGTTGATTAAAGTAAAACCTCTTAAAGTTCAAAGCTGCTTAACCTTATAGAGATTCAGCTCTTGGTAGAACACTGACCTTTCCTGGATTGTTGAGTGTTCACTTTTCTGTTTTGTCTATCACTAAGAAAGGGGCCCTGTGGTTTTGGATACCAAAAGTGATAATAAAGGTTTAAATGTCTTAAGTTTCCTATGAACGTCTCTGTAAAATGCTCTAGTATTTCACTCCACTGGTCTAACAATGCTGATTTCTTGAGATTTCTTGCATCTTGCCAGCTCAGCAACTGAATGAACACTTGGTATTGAGTTATTAATAAATGAAAACAACAGCAACATTGTCGGGTTGAGGTTATTGCTCAGGGCAGCAACTGCACAGATGAGGCATCAAAAGCTTTTAAATGTACAGTTTCTGAACATGTGCCAAGTGCATTACAGAGGACTGTGATACCTTCAAAAGTATTCATTTGGCAACACCTTTACAGTCTCACTGTCAACAATATGGAACCCTGAATGACAGAGTGACCTTCAAAGCTTTAATCTGAACCCTCTACCTCTGTCAGATTCCACATACAAACACAAACTCACATTACTCATTACTGTTAAGAAGGCACATTTAATTATTCAGCAGTTGTCACCGTAACACGAGACAATACGGATGTGGGCGTCCAGGAAGGCCATGGTGCATCCAAAGCCTGGCACAGATTTCAGAGTCCTGGTGGGTAAATGATAGGGTGCAGGACAGGCCAAAACACACACCTCTATTCACAAACGGGATCAAATTACACAAACCGAGGTGACAGCAGATCACAGATAAGATAAATGCAGTGGCAACGCGGTACAGATAGACTGTTTAGGATTTAGGATGCTAGCTATTTAGGACGTGTGCATCTGACCTACCCTGTGCTTCTACCAGGCTTTCAGAGGAAAAGAAATAATTCAGTCCTGCTGCAGAGAATTACACAAATTGAAGAGGAGCAATGGTGCCCCGTTCTCAGGGGGACATAAAATATGATTGGGTCTAGAGGGGACTTTATTTACTTTTATATTGTTCTTTAGCAAATGGCAAAACTCATCAGTGAGCACATTTTCTAAAGCTGTTCATGAGGATATAACTGTAACAGGGCAAAACCTGACATGTTCCAGTAGACCAGCACAAGCTTGCTAGTAAAACCTCAAACACATGTCTAACCAAGAGAGGTCACTGCATCAGCTTCATTAAGACTAGGCCTGGTCTTTGGTCGCCAGTCATCAGCTCATTGTTTACTTGTTTGCTAAATTTACAGACACTGTCGTCAACATAAGTAAAGGACAGTAAAATCATACATCAACCACAGTATAAAAAACACACACACATGTATAAATTCCATTGTGATATATAATTTAAAAAAAAAAATGACATTCAAAGGGAAAAAGATTATACAAAACACAATTCAGTTGACTTGCTTCTTACAGCTTTTCACAGCCTGATTCAGGAACCCCTGAGCTCTGACCTAATTAGATGATTTTAATGTAGAATTGTGGTCTTTTTGTTATACATTCTAAGCTTTAACCCTTTAGTGAACAGCTTGCACAAGGACAATAGGGATCACACTGATTTCTGCAAGTACACACTTTAATCTGTGGATTGGTTCATGAAAATCTACACACAACATTAATTTAGCAGATGAATCACGGCTGATGAAATTTTATATCCTTTATATCCTTAAGGAGGAAAAATTGCGTTCTTTAAAATGTGGCGAGAGCAGAGCTGTGGTATTTTAAACAGCTGCATTTTTCACCTTTTCCACTACTTACTCTTACACAACTTCATCTAAACTACCAACGGGGGAACAATCAGAAATTAGAAACTGTCAAATGAAATGATATTGGAAACGTGCACTTCATCATGGAAACATTAAGTTCAGCTGAAAGCACATCTTTAATCTTTAGAGTTAGCATTACTTCATTTATATTCTTTTATGCACCTAACAATGATAACAGCAAGGTAAATGACATTTTGATTTTTGAGGTATTTCAAGGATGGAGGTGAACAAAGGCAGTGAAAGCACTGTCATTTCATGGCAAATTGGTGGATGATGTGGGGACCTGGTGGGTTTTATGTTTCAATTAATCAAAAAACCTCTGGTAGCCATATTAAGGAGTGCTCCTCTATGCTCCCGATCTACTTCTTTATTTCGGCTCTTCTTCTCTCTAGTGGCTGCCACAGACTATCACCTGCTTTTTCAGTGATCTGCATATTTGATTTGGCAGATATTTTTACACAGGATGTCCGTCCGGACGCAAGCCTCCCCATTTATCCAGGCTTGGGACAATCACAAGGCGTACCTACTCGCTGGGGTCAATTTCTTTGTGTCTTATTAACCCAGTCAATTGGGAGCAATGGAGATTGGGCACCTTGCTTGTTGTGATTCAAACCACCAACCCTCCAGTTACAAGCCAAGTCCTGATCTAATATTGACAAATCAAGTAGATCAATAATTACATTTGTCCAAAGAGGTATAAATGACCAGAATATACCAATTATTGAGATGACACAAGAGGCCCTTATCCATGCAGTTGATATAGGGATCACATTGGGGGGGTAGTCTGCAAAAAATGCAAGGTGTTGCTCTGACATCTTTATGTAAAACTTTGTCTCATCAAGGCCACATATCGAACATCTCTCATGTTCATTTCCAAAACAACAGAAGCGTTTACTGCTGCTTTTTGGCAGTGGTGCTGTTGTGATCAGCTAATAGAGGTTTGGCAGACTTGACTTGTCTGAAAGAGAATAGAGCATCTGTAGTGAGAGGACGACTTTCTAAAGTTTGACACAAATAAAAGGAATCGACGACGCGGAAACTTTACAACAGAGCATCTTTAAAAAAAAAACGTGTTTCATATCGCACTTCTCTAAATGCATGTTCGTCACATTTGCGCTGATTTTTTTTTTTATTTTTTTTTAAACAATGCATGCACTATGAGTGTGTTTGTAAAGATATTTTGAAATTTACAAACCTGATTCTCCATAATCTGCTCCAACTGTGTCTTCTGTTCCCGGACAAGCTGCAGCCTCAAACTTTGGGATGCGCTCGGATCTCCTTCTCTGCGTGTCCTCCTGCTGCTCCTCCTCCTCCTCCTCCTCCGCTGCTGCTGATGCTGATGCAGACGATGATGCTGCTGCTGCTGCTGCTGCTGCTCAGCCTGTCGCTATGACCGGAGACGAGACTGGAGGCAGGCAGAGACTCTTAAACTCCCCACCCACTCCGGCCTCCTCCAGCGCACACAGCCAATCACAAATGTAGCCTCAATTCAATACTAAATTATTGATACAAATCACAACTATTTAAAATCAGACAAACACATGGACTTGACTTGAATGTGGGATGGGAGACAATAGTGTGCCCTTAGGCAGGATTTGAAGCAAATATTTTTTCGCATCATTAAGTGCACCTTACGGGGGGGGGTTCTCAAATGCAGGTGGAGGGACCATTGGGGGTCTATGTGACACTGGCACAGGCTCCAACATGAAAATGATGATGATGTTATACATTAAAAAGCACATACAATTATTTTATAATGTGAACAAATGTACAGCTTTTGCACTCATTGTCTACCACGTTATCTGTCACATGGGGGGGGGGGGGGGCTGACCTAAGGCAAAAGGTGGGGTACACCCTGGACAGGCACACATGCACACGGGGAGAACGCAAACGCCACACATAAAGACCCTCAGTTGAACCGAGATTCGAACCTGTGAATTTCTTGCCGTGGTGCATCAATGCTAACCAATGTCTCATCATGTGACCCATAGAATTTTCTATCTAGTCTTTATCTTCTATCTAGTAGGGGGGCCTTGTCTAGAAAGAAAGTGAGAACCTCTGCCTTAGAGGAGTATAGTCATAGACAAATAACTGACCAAGAAAAACACTAATCTGACATAAAAATGAATAACCAGCTCTTTCCCTAACCTTGCTGTCAAAACACCATTTTCATATACATCATTTAATTCCTATCGAAAATAGGATATTTACAACCGCGCTGACTATTTCTGCAACAGACAATAACACTAAACCACAACATTATACAAAATATGGTTGCAAAACCTTTGCCAAATCAAATATGTGGATGACTGAAAACAACACTGGCATACCAGATTGGTCAAGGCCCGACTGCCATCGGTGCTGTTGACCAGCAGGGTGCCAACGGAAACTGTGAAACTGTTGGCTGGAGACAAAGGAAGAGAAGAGGAGGAGAGCGTGTTAGGAGGCAGCGGGACAAAGGAAGGATGGGAGTGTGGAGGTGAGAGCGGAGACTTTAGAAGTTTATTTATATAACACTTTTCAACAACAAGGTATTCCTAAGTGCTTTACAATAAAAAAAGAAAGAGAAATACAGCAGCAGCATAAAAGATATAAAGGGCATCATAAAACACAATAAAAACATTTCAATAGAGAGGTGAACGAAAGAGGGGGAAAAAAAGAATTAAAAAGAAATTTAAAGTTGCAGTTACGGCTGAGGTGAAGCAGTAATTAGCTTTTTTTTTTTTTTGAAACACAGTGACAAACAGGTAGATTTTCAGGTTAGATTTAAAAGAATTCATTGATTTAACAGACCTGCACTCTTCTGGGAGTTTGTTCCAGATATTCGGGGCATAAAAACTTGAAAGCAGCTCCCCCATGTTTAGTCCTGGTTCTGGGGACTCAGAGCCAACCTGACTCAGATGACCTTTGTGGTCTGGATGTTTCATAGTGAGCCAGCAGGTCAAAACTATCCAGTGCTTTATAGACTAATAGCAATACTTTAAAATCATTTGTTTAGCAGGAAGCTAGTGTAAGGACATCAGAACTGGAGTTACTGTATGTGTTGTGCCGGTGAGAACAGCATTGCAGCAGTCTAATCGACTGAAGATAAAGGCATGGACCAGTTTTTCCATAGGTCCTTTAAGTCTTGATGTGTTCTTTAGATGATAGCTGGCTGGTTTAATGGCGAGAAGGAAGGTAGATGTATGGTGTGTGCAAGAGCAGGCAGAAGGGAAGCCAGGTAGAAAGCAAAACGGTGCAAGGGGGAATTTGTGAAGAGTGCTCTGAAGGTGACGGGAATGTCAGACAGAGTCATGAGTTTCTCCAATCTTCAAGAACATGATGATGATGTGCGACAGGTGGTTGAGAAAGTGGATGAATTTAAATACCTGGGGTCAAACATCCAAAGCCATGGGCAGTGAACAAGAGGGGTAAAGAACAGAGGGCAGGCAGGGTGGAGTGTTCGGAGATAGGAGTCAGAGCTGATGTGGGAAAGGGAAGGTCTTCAAGATGGTAGTGAGACCAGCTATGATGTATGGCTTAGAGACTGTGGCGGAGAGCTAAAGAGAGGGAGTGAGTGGGAGTGACCAGGATGGACAGGATTAGAAATGAGCACATTTGAGGGACAGCTCACATGTTGAATGGTTTGGAAATAAAGTAAGGGAGGCGAGGTTTAGATGGCCACATGCAGAGGAGGAAGAGGGAATATATTAGACAAAGGATGGTGAAGATGGAGCTGCCGGTCAGGAGGAAAGAGGATCATGGATGTTGTGAAAGAGGAGATGAAGACAGATGGTTGGAACAGAAGAGGACACAGGGGATAGGACACCCCTAAAGAAAGAAGCTGAAAGTGGTTTTGCTATAATATTGTGGCTGAACTGTGTACAGTGTTCCTATGTTTGAAACAAAACCCAGAGCAGGAAAAAATCTAAAAACAGCAATCCTCACACCAAAAATGGAGAGAAAGTAAAAAGGAGTTTGTTGACAGTCTGTTACACACACTGTGCAGCGGGAAGAGTCAGACTCCTCATACATGCACAGCTAAAGTGGACCTTCCACTTTTCTCTTCTCCTAGTTTTGTTTCTGAAAGTCTTTCCATTAGACAACCAGAATATCACATTCAAATGGATTAAATTGCTTGTGCAGATCGTCGTATGGCATTTCCTGTCAGTTTATCCAAATATCTTGAATGGAAATGTAAAAGCTTGCTCCACATCCTTTCGGTGTTTTCACTTCACTAGTCTGCTCCATGTCTTCATGCCTCATTGCTTTCCTCCTCTATTTCGTTTCCTACACAACCCACCCAGGCCTCTCCATCCTTTTTCTTTCTACACTCATATGAGGTTTCCATGCGGGGAAAGGGGAAACGTGGTGGCATCTGTGCTATCTGTGCCATCTGCTGTCATCCCTCCATCTCACTGCCAAGTGCTGCTGTGGTCAGTTGTCTGGTCCTGGACCCGCGGGTCAAGCCGCTGGGTTGTGGCAGGTGGAAGACTGTGGTGAGAAAGTGCCAGCAGAGAGGTCCAGTCTAGAAAGGGACCTTAATTAGATTTATTAGTGTCGTTCTTTTGGTCCATAGGGGTTTACCTTTGAGGTGGTTATATAATTGATGGGGGAACTGGCCAGCCTGCTTTGCTGAACTAATTTTTCCAGGAAAGACTGCTTCTTTCTGAATGCTGCATGTTCTCTTCTTTCTAAAAACAACCAAAATCATTGCTCCTGTGGTGCAGTATGACTAAAAATGATTGCTGGGAGGGGGCAGCTCGCAAACACTGACCACCTTAGTAGCAGCAGGAGATGAGGTGACGACATAGCTCTATGAATCAGTCCCATGAACAGATGCAAGCAGATGTTTAAAAAAAAAAATCAAATACTTGAATATAGAATTTTTGTAGGGGAGAACTCAATTGTCCCAGCTTGTTGTTTTAGTGTCACACACACAGTGTGTTTGTGTTCCAGACTTTGGAACACACACACACACACACACACACACAGGGATGTTGCAAATATTGTCTGCAAAAAAGTTATTTGCACATACATTCAATATTTTTATGGATCAAGACACAACTTTGCATGCAAACAGTGTCTGTACATAGTATATATACAGACACCTCATCTTTGTATACATAACACATTCAGATACCCTATCTTACATTCAAACACTTGACAGTTATTATACAGTCAGGGCCAAGATGTTTTTGTATTGGTGTTATGTACCACATTCTATCTAACCCCCTTGTTTTAAAAACTGATTCTGCTGCTGGAGTTTGTTTTGGGGTTTTTTTCATTTATCATTCTTCACATTCCTTGGATTGATTCATTATAAAAAAATTCAAGCCAGCCTCCCTGTTCAGCTTAGTAATGTCTTCTTGTATTACTAAAGCAAACAGAAGCTCTATAATATTGGCTGAAATGTCAACTTGTTTTAACTGTACTGTGGAAAGGCTGTGGTCGTGTATAAGTACTTATACAGTACGTATAAGTACACGTTAGTACTGCTAACGTGGAGTGGGTCACTTTTACAGGTGTGTGTGTGTGTGTGAGAGAGAGACGAGAGAGATGTTTACAAGGAATAACATGTTTGAAAGAGAATAATTACTTGTGCCTGATATTGTGTGTAATTGTGAGTCCGTCTGGTTCGGTTTGTGTGGGTGGACGGGGCAAGTGTCCATGACCAATCAATAATGCTGATAATGAGATCTGAGGGGTGCCATTATTGTGGCCCCTCGGGCATGTAACGCCTCCTCTTCCGTAAAGAGCATCATTGTCTCCTCTCCTCGGAGTGAACATACACCTCATTAACCTTTTGAGCCAAGACAACACAAGCCAGACGCCGTTTAAATGTGCCCGACATGTTCTCTTGTTTATTTTCATAATCTATTTTCTCTTTTTTTGAGTCATTTCTCAAAAGGTTTAAACAACTTTATCTGCTTATGTGTAGTGATGTCACGGCAGTTGGTGGTTTTCATAGAGCTAAAGGTTGGGGGGGGGGGGTAGGGGAGACAATGAGATCCAGGTGAGACCTGAGCAGGTCCAGGTCATCAAAGAAGTGGGAAACACAGGTGAGGAGCATCTGAAATGAAAAAATACCTGAGTATCAAAACTTAACAGGAAATACAAGATAAAATGTGTGTGATATAGAAAATAAAAAGGGAACTTTTGGCTAATATGTGTGTAAAAAACTGTTAATTTTATCAATTTAATGAACAAACCTTCACCTGCTGCTGCTACTACTATTCGATGGATTTTAACAAAACTGAGAAGAACCCATACATTTTGGTGCAGGTCTGATAAGAGGACGGATACAAGAGTTTCACTTTGTTAAACTCTTGCCAGCTACAGTAACTCTTCGTGAAGGGAATCCCCTCTACTGAGGGCCATTGTAGTTATTAAAGGGAATAACCTTCTGGAAATGTCCCTGGATAATCTCTACAATTGTTCCATCATACATCCATCATCGAGTTGAAATGAAAGGCTTTTCATCAACTGCGAAAAAAGTGTTTACGGTGATAAAAACTGGCAAAGCGGGATCATTCCCCCCCTCACTGAAGCCTGCCGTCCCAAATGACAGTTATCCCCCCATGTTGGACACCAGCTCATGCATTATCACAATTATATGCGGAAAACAAAAACCCAGTGACTTCTGCTTTCAAAGTGAAAGTGGAAAAGTGAACGGAGAGTGTGAAAGTCATTAAAACCAATGGGAATCAGAGCTGCTTTGTAGCCGCTGACCTTGATGTCAGTTCCCCTGGTGTGTGCATGTGTGTGTGTGTGTGAGAGAGAGAATTAGTGCAGAGGTTTGACTGTGACTATAAGGAACTTGGCTAAACTGCATTTAACTGAATGAGACACTGTGGGTGCTCCAGAGGCTGTGCGCTGTAAAAACATTTAGTGTTTTCATGCTCATCCATCATAAGCTGTTGAATAAGTCAACTAAATGCGCACATATAAATAAAATTCAGCAAAGATGCTTCTCTGGCTGAGACATAGCACGACATCAGCACATTTTCTCCTGTGCATGGACACATTTTGTAATCAGAAAAAGGACTGGTTGAATATTTACATGTAGCTATTAACACAAAAATTATTCTAACACCGTAAAAATTGGCTCGCTCCGATCCCTAACATTGATAAATGTTTGATATTTAAACCAACACCCATCTGCAGCTGTATGTGTTTACATGTTCCTCTTTATGTGTCCTCTGCTGTCAATGATTGCTGAGAGTATACCGCAGAGGCTGTGTTTCCCACATGGTTTGATCCAGGCTGCAGGCGAGGTGATCGATGAAAGGGTTTAATTTCACCTCACTTGTGGCAAAGAAACAACATTTATCATACAGTCTTACACAACTTCACCCCGGATTGTCTAAGTGCCACTCACACACACACACACACACACATGCAGTGATGAGTCAGGTCTATCTCTATCTCTCTATCTCCCTCTCTTTGTGGGTGTGTGCAAGCTTGCATTATTTTGACCAGGAGATGTGACACAAAAACGTACCATCGTGTGATCCTGTGTGTGCTAATCGATTTGTGCGTGTTTGCATGCCGCGGTGTTGTCACGTCACGTCCACCGATGTCCATTTCCACTCATTTTAAAAACCTAACAACAAAACCTTGAGACAATCCATCACTCCCTCATTTACTGATGAGAGAACACTTTCTAATGAGACATTAGCTCAACCCCTGACCTTGGTAAGAGCAGTTTGAAGATTTATATTCCTCTCCTAGGGGAGAGTGTGGTATGGTAAAATGCAGAGTCTTAGTTATTATTCATAAGAACTTTAATTATGCATAGCTGCTCTAGAGTAGTAAACAATCTAATGTGTAGCGTGAGAAAACAAGTACTTAGTGAAAGGCTTTTATTTATTACCTCAAAACATAAAGCAAAGTGACAGATGGCTGCTTGATAACTGCTTTGGAAAATGAGGGGAAAGCAGTGAAAGTGTGATCATGCTGAAGAAGAAGAGAGAGATGAGAGGAGATTATCAGGGAGAAGAGAGCGTCAGTATTGTACTTCTCGTGGTGTACAAGTCATTCTGCTTGTTGGGGAGCATTCAATTAAAATGAGGGGACATTTGGTTCAGATAACAGATTCTGATGTAGCCAGTTGACTGATGATGCGCCGTTTCAAATTTTCTCCACACGATTAGCATCGCCACATAATTAATTCTGGCCACATTTAAAGTGATTGATTATTTCTATGAATTAATGAAACCAAATAGTACAAATATTAATAACACATGAGGGATAAGCCTTGCCACAAATTCATCCAGCCATGCTGCCGTAATGGATCACTTTCAAGTTTGATATTTGCATTTTCTTTTTTTTCTTACACATCCAGGGTCGTGCACTGACACACACATACTGTATGCTCATGGGTATTTTCACTATACTCACTCAACACTCTGGGGTCACTGGCCTGTTTAACCGCTCACTCTCTCACCTCACAGCCAATAAATCAATACCACCTCTCTACCTGTGATTAAATAGGCAAGGTCAAAGATCGATCTCCTCTGCTCCACGGCACAGTTTGAATCATTGGAGCTGAAATACCATACAGAGGCTTCTCTCAGGCCAATGAAGAGATCAGGCTTTGATGATCTAAGTGATTTGACACACTGAGTTGCTGAGCCCGTCTGTCAATCAATCAGTGTATCAACACTGACACTGGAGTGAACATCCACATGAAAGTGACTAAAGCAGTTACAGTGTCAGGTGTGCGTCAGCGTCAGTACCACGCCGCATGAAATCTGCACACTGAAAACGCAGTTAGTGGACTGAGCTGAAGACAGATAACTAATTAAGGGTGACGTTTTATGCTGATGTGGAGAGAATGAAAAATAACGGAATCATTTTTGGTAATTATGCAATCAATTCATGTGTCCTTCACATCATTATGGTTATTTTACAGAACTTTTTTTTCTAAATTTTCAGGCTGTTTTTTTCCTAACACTGAAAAATAAAAGAGAATGAAATATTGAAGTCAAAGGAAACAAATTCAACTGCACACTAATATCAATGGCCACAAATTTAAAGGCTTTTTCATCTGTGAACTCACACCTTTCACAGATGATGACTAAAGCATTTTGAGTGTTGTAAAGGTCTGGTTGGCATTTGGTAGGATTGTTTTTACCATCATCATCATCGTCATCAACCACTGTATGACAAGCAGAAAAAAAGTAGCGATAAATCAATGCATCCTTTCTCCAAATGAAAAAACTGAAAAACTTTACATCACCAGGCTCATCCATATTCCAGAAGATGTTTTACCAATACTGAATATAAAAAATATACAAAAGACACAGACAGATGATCTCTGATCTAAGAGAGCCACAGTGCTCCAGTTGCCTCCTCGTCTCTTGAGTCTGAGGACAGCTCGGGTGAGATCTATGTCTTAATGATTTGAAGCTGCAGTGCGTAACGTTTTGTGGTTTTTCTTTTTTTGTTGTTGATGTGATGACTCTTATGAGCAGAAACAAGCATACAAACATAATGTGTACGCCACGTCCTTCAACAGTAAACAGGTTGCATCACTATCAGACATGACTGAGGAAGCATGTGTGTACATACTGGCAGTGCATGGGTGGGCAGGGGCAAGAAGTGTGAACAACCATGTGTTTTGAGCAAATCTACTCAATTGTTATTATTTTGTTTGTTGGTTATTCATATTCCAACCTGTCTTGCTTTCTTATAGAATATAAAACATATTTCTTCCTATGTGCATGCATGACCACAAGATTTAAACCCAGGGGTTTGGATGTACTGTTCGCTGTCATTGAGTTCACAGGTGTATGAGAAGTTCAATCGAACAATTAAGTGTATCTCCCCTTTTTTCACGAAATATCTACTTTTATATTTATAGTGAAAATGCTTTTGATCTTTTCTCCCAACTCTGAAATGTCTGATTTCAATATTTTCATATTCAACAGTTTGTTTTATTTATTCTCCGGTTTGTTTGATAAGTCCCATCAGGGCATATGGTGCAGTAGTGCATATGTTGCATAATTATACAACATCTTGTATTTTCATGCAACCAAAAGGACGGTGCATGGTTACCTGGGGAACACTGTGAACCAGAAGCAGCCATTCAGAGAATGATGGGTCATGGGTAAAATTTGAATATTGCCCTTGGGAGCACACCCTACCTGTGTGAAGTGCACAATGGCCTTTCTGTTGAGGCTAAGAGGTGTTTAAAAACCAGAAATCACTCTGGGGCCTAAAGGGGACTCATTAAAAATGTAAAAGTGGCCCTGCTCTCACCATCAGTTACTAGAAATCTAAGGTAGAAGTGAGAAGGAGGGAGGGGACACTTTGGATATTTTTGTCCAGGATTTAATTTCCTCTTGCTGCATACTTGATCAAAACCTCTCTCCCCCACTTCCTTTTTCTACCCCCTTCTTCTCCTTTCCTGGTGTCTTATGCCCATGATCAATCACACAGTCGGACTTTAATATGCATTACAGAAGAATATAAACCATCCATCACATGGGGGCGAGGACCAGGACAGTACTATGCTGCACATTTCATAGGCCAGTGAGCTCCAGCAACTACAATGTGCCAGCTGCAGAGCTGCTTATGCCTCTATTTATTCTGCCAAGCAGACCTGGTACAATCCGTCACTACAGGCTTGACTCCCTTGACTATGTTTCATGCCTTTTATGGAGCCATGAGTTGTTTTCATACTTAACATCTTCCTAAAGTCGCCCAAATGGCCTTTTGTGAAGATGGATGGATAGATGCAAAGATCTGCCTGCGCTGTGGCAACACAGCAAAATTAAACAATGCCGGAGAATGCATGTATGTGAACCATCAAATCCGATCTTTACTTTATCATAAGTAAACAATGTGGCTGGTAATATGAACATAACCTGAAGAGACATCTCATATTTCCTTCATTTTGCATTTAGCTCTCTTCAGTGTGTGAATCCAGTGTAACTATGGCTGTCAGCAGACTTACATCATGCACATGAATGCTTGTAAAGAGTCAAATGGCACGACTCTGCACGTTTTTGTTTTGTTTTGCTTTTCCATTAATGATAATACCCGGTACGTTTTTTCGTAACTGTGCTGACGAGGTTCAAAGTGAGCTGAGCCGTTACTGAGCGGCCACTGATTGGCAGAGTCCCTGCACTGGAAGAGTCATGAGCGCGACGGCCAACAGAAGAATCAAGCCGAACAATGCTGAACTGTAGATCCGTTAAAAGGACTTAAAAATCCTGAAAGCATGAGTTAATCTCCAAGATTTAGCAAGGAAATGTCTAAAATCTCAATATTTAACAGAGGAGTGTGGTGTATTTAAACTGTCAGTGAGGTATTTAATTAAATCATTGATACATGAAAGGTTATTTTAAAAATGATGGATATCACAGAATACAGTGTTGGCTTAAATAGGAATGACCTTTTATTTGGCAACATCTCAGTGTTCAAACAAAAACAACAGAATTCTCCTCATCAGTGTTACAGTTGTAGCTAGTAATAGTTAATATTCACAAGCAATCATATACAGGAGCCTACAGAGTGAGAAGTCTGCGGGGAAAATGAACTCATATTATCAATTACCGTTCATACATTGCTTTTAAATGACTGCAATTATTATTTCAAGCATGATTAGCCTTGGGGGGATTCTCTTGAGGACAGCGTGGTGGATTAACCCTGTCATGTAATTTGGCAGGGGACTGCAATGGGGGAAGTGCACCCTAAGAAACAAGTTAGAATATGTTAATGTGACTCTAAATGTAATGTACTTTAGGCTAATTATAAATCTTCAGTCCATGAATTAATTAAAAACAGTCATGCAATTAAAAAAAAGCTACATTAAAAACAAAACAAATAAAAGATTACTGGCAGTGTCTTATCACAGGTCGCCCGAGTCCTCACTCCATCAACATCACTAATCCTGCAGTTTGATAATTGGTGTGATAATCATCTGTGCATGTTGTACATGTCGGACATTCTTGACTATGCTACTCACATCATCCACAGCTACCTCTCTGCAACTCAGCGATTCACTTACAGCCGAGGTTAAATGCATGCTCTGAATACACAAGTCTGCCCCAAACCTTTGATTCTTAGCTGATTCAGTATTCTCCAGTTTCACATGCATCTGCATATTTTCCACTGTGTCAGTTTGCACTGATGTCTTAAGTTCCTCGATGAGCTTTTTTTCTTCATTTCATGTCCTCCATCTTCTCCACTTTCCCTCTTTTTTTTTTACGTTCTACCTTCTGCCTCCAATAATAAATCACCTTACCTGTCTGTCGCTCTGACCCTGACCTTGATAACTATTGATGAGCGGATGGAACTCTTTTTTCTTTTCTTTTTTTCCCTCATTCTCATCTACCTGTCATGCTGATGGAGAGAAAAGAGCAAACCAAC
Source organism: Solea solea (assembly GCF_958295425.1). Taxonomy (NCBI): domain Eukaryota; kingdom Metazoa; phylum Chordata; class Actinopteri; order Pleuronectiformes; family Soleidae; genus Solea; species Solea solea. Next base: position 9,538,135 of record NC_081142.1, on the reverse strand, counting down.
CATAGTGTGCTGCAGGCTGGACACACAAACACACACACACAGCCACATTTCGAGGCAGAGAGAGGAGGAAACGAGAAACACTAGCTCTGTATCTTACATCCACTGGTGTGTGGATTAGACCTCCCTATCCCGGATTGACCTCTGATCTGAGGACAGCTATAAAATCCTTACTTTTAATGATTAACAGTCTGTAATATCCCTTATGCTAATAAAAGCCTTTGACAAAGCCAACATTTATTTCCCCAGCTCACTGGCCTCTATGACTGATAGGACATGGCAACAGTGGAAAGTTAATCTAACCAGGCCTCCATCCTCATTAGAGATATTGATATGTGGTGCAGATCAACGAGGGCAAACACACGAGTCGGGCTGTACCTGTAGCCCGACCCCAGGTGCTCTGAGACCAGAGCATCATTCTTATTACTAGTATAGATTAACTGTCAAAGGTGAGATGATCTGTATCAGTGTCTGTTTGCCAATGGGCCCAAGAAAAAGAGAGGGTATAAAGAGAAACATGTGACTCATGGTACACTCACCGAAAATGTGCCATTTTATTACTGTAGGGGTCACACGGTGGAAGAGTGGCTTTAATTGTTGCGTCACAGCAAGAACGTCACCAGTTTGTTCGGGCGAGGGTCTCTCTATGTGGAGTTTGCATGCTCTCTCTGTGTGTGCAGACCAAACACATGCAAAATTGGGGTTAATTAGACACTCTTAATTGACCATAGGTGTGAATGTGTATCAAGTTCTTATATCACATTAAACTGCAGAGTAGGTAATATTTTACAGTGCCATGTGGTAAAGCTTCATTACTTTTTATTTATCTATCTCAGAGTGAATTAACCCGAAGCTTGACTCTCAAATCACATTGCAATCACATTGAAATATCTGTCAGAAAATCTGCAATTACTATTAGAATATAATATTTCCCCCACATCAATTTTCAAATGTCTATTGTTTCTCGCAGATCTGCACAAATATCACACAGTAATCATTTAAAATATGTCATTCAAATGAAAATGAAAATAATTATGGAAAAATTATAATTTCCTCTGATATCACACATCATATCATAATCGCAGTTCCGGTCAAAATAATCACAATTAGACATTTATCCAAAATTGTGGAGCCAGTTACATATGGAGTATTACGTTGCAGTTGACATACTGCACCTCATTTCCTCTACTTGTTGATCTATCACCAAACACTTTAGGCTAAACCCTATGATATACTCTGGAGTGTTTCTTAAGTGATTCTTTTTTTTTGTACATGTTTAAAAGTAATGACTGTCTTCCACCTGCCTGTGCTGTTGAGAACGTATGAGTCAGAGGTTAATGGCTATGTTTGAGGCTGCAGGCAGCTTGTGAAGCTGCATCTGTCTGGTTAGGAGAACAGTCTGTATTTAGAACGACACTTCCCTCTACTCATCTACAGAAATACTCCCTGCAGAGGCTAATGTGGCTCACCCAAACTGACATGTCAGACCTCTGGACTAGAAAAGCTGGCTGGAGAGAGGACGGAGACACTGCTGATCAATAGAAACAGCATTTGCTTCCATTGTTTTCCCTTCTCTCAGCAGATTTGTTATTCTCATAAAGAACCTGCTTCCAGCAATTAGAATGGGCTTACTGATAGTGTCTTGGGTGAACTCTCTTAGAGATTAGATTTAAAAAAGAAAAAAGGAAAAAAAAGGGAGGGGGAGGAAGGTGATAATGGAATTTAAATAAGTGGAAAAAAGAAAAACATTTGTATGGAAATGAGCACTGTGAAAAAGCAGAAGCTAATACCCACGTCCCATCCACCCATGTCCATGTATATACATCTATATATAGATATATATATATATACATGTATGTATGTACAGTGGTGCCAGTGTTATATAATGACTCTTTATTTAAAGTAACATATAATGTAATTTCTATTCATATTAAACATTTAAGTTTTGAAAATTGTTCAGTAAAAACAAACCGGGGTTGTTGGGGGTTTTTTTTAGCAGAGGTTGACACCAGCGATCAATGCCATGATACTGGTGGTCAGACAGCATCAGCCTCACAAAGAGCATTTAGTGCACTACACACACACACACACACACACACACAGCTAATTGACTAATGAAGACAATGCTGATTAGTCACTAAGTCTACTGATTGGAGTTTACTTGACTTTTAAATATATGTAACGGCAGGAGCCAAGAATTGGTCTCCTTCAATAAACGTTGGCTATGCTGTGTTTCTTTGGCTCTTGCCAAAAGCTAATTTCAATATAATGAACTGTACAAAACAAGGGAAAGAGGCCTGTGTCTATATACATTTGTATTATATTGGAGATGCTTGCAAAATCAGCAAATGTATCCGATCAAATTGATTTTGTGAGGAGGGGGGTGGAAAAAGAAGCACCGTGCAGGAATTAAATATTTCAGAGAGGAATCCTTTCACGACCACCTGTGTGTGCCTACTCTGAGTATTTATTAGCACCAACACATGCAGACACACAGAGCTATGTCTGATATAGCCGGGCCATAGGAGCCATTATCCCACGTCTCTGCTGTAATTCAGGTTCTGGGATTTCTAGCACGTTCTGCTGGTCTCAGGAAGTGCATGGCTGGATTTGACAGGGCTGGTTAGAGCACTCACACTGTCTTTTACTGTTGATCAGGCACACCTGACCCTTTGCAGATTAGCCTCTTGCTTGGCCACTCATTTACAATGCTAAGCAAGTATTGCCTGTCAGTCGCTCTCCCTCATCAAGAGAGGCTTCTTACCAACTATGGTTCTCCATCTCCCTCTCTTTTGTTTTTATTAAAGGAGTTCTTTCATAACACATGTCCAGTGTTGGCACACCATCTCTGTTATTGCTGTCTGATCTAACGGGACTGCAGCAATATATGAAAATGAGATAAGGATGTATGGACCGCTGACTTTCATAGGATGATACAAAGCTACACTATATTAGATCCTGAATGCTGTTAGCAACGCTATAACAAGTCGAGCTTTATGAAAAGATGAAGAGGATAACCGTTTAAAGAAAAATGGCAATATCCCCAAACACCCGACGGTCCATTATTGAACCAAAGGCACAAACACGGCCCTTTGTTGTGTTGTTTGGTATCAGAGGAATAGAAAACATGACTGTTACAGCATACTACTGACGCTTCAGGTGACTTACCTCCAAATAGAGATTAAAGAAAACATGTTTACTTAGGTGGAATTTTACGGATGGGTTTGGTCTATTTATCTGAAATGTGTTTGTAAGGCATAAAACAATTAAACTATTAAATTAGTGTGCCCCTAGGGATAGTTCCTTGCCGTCAAATACAACCAAAATAGTAATAACTTAATTTACCTCCACAACAGCCCTGTATAACTACAACTATACTGTATCTTATAGCTAGATAACACTAAAACATTGGTCTCTAATCTGGAGGTTCAAAAGAGGATTTATGTTTATATTTATCTCTTTATATCCTGTAAAATTTGGGATGCTTTTATTTATTCAGGGCTTAATTGAAGTACTTTTGGTTTAACCGCTCCTTTACCCACTCACTGTAAAGGGGTCACAGGCTAAAAAAGTGCTTTCATTTAAACTGCAAATACTTAACCTACATTACACCATGTACAAATGGTGTCAAAGTCAGAGCCAGGAAAGTAGCAACATGGGTGAGAGGGTCCGGAAATGTGTCTGTGGGGAAGTCACAAGTCTCGACAAGAATACAGCCACGCTGCAGTCCTCTGGTGATTAGCAGGTTGCCTTGGCACCAAGATGTTGAGCCTGATTTGGAAACAGGAAGAGATAAATAAAGAAATACATGGATTAACAAAGAAGTAACACTTGCACCATAACACCTTCAGCACTATACAAGAGGGGGAGTGTTCATATCCTGTTCAAACACGGTGCTGCAACAGCTTTTTACTAACACAAGCATCTTGCGTCCTCCGTTTTTACACTTTTGTCTGACAACCTGTACGAATGTGAGAGTGTGCTTTGTGTGGCCAGGAACTGGCATGTTGGCACAGTGCCCACTTCATTTGGGTCAGGTATGAGCAGCCATACATTCACACACACACACACACACACACAGACAATCTTTGGTGACCTTGATTTTTTGGTTCTTTTCAAAATGCAGTGCGTGTCCCGTGTGCCACGGAGCTTTTGGGCACATCAGAAGACTGTTGTAGTGTCAATGCACGACTCTACATCAAGAAAGGACAATGTCATGTTACATTACGCTCATCTGGAAATATCCAAGAGCCCTTTGTGTGACACAGAGGAGTAAGAACGGTATAGCCGTCTGCCACTATCTTGTTATTTTATATGATAAAATACAGGCAAAAATGATGTCGTATTGTTCATATGCACATTTTTGCCTCAACAGCAAATCTATTTATAAAAGATAATTAGATGTAAGGACTAGGGAAAATGACAATGATGGTTAAATTTTCCTTAAGGACATAGTGTGCCAGGGGAGCTCAAGGACAGCATAGTTAATGGGGCATCAGATGACAGCAAAGAAAGGAAATGGGGAGGATGTTGAATAAAAGAATGTCTGACAGGCGAGAAACACTTGGCATATGTTGGACAATTTCTGTGATATATACTGTAGATGAATAGTTAATGTTATGGTTCTAGAATAATGCAGCCTTCATTCTTTAACCATAATGTAGAACGGTTATGGTGATCATTGCCATCAGCAAAGGAGCAAAAATTGAAGTCGGTTACTTTAATAGCAACAGGGGGCTCATAATATATGCCCTTGCACTACTATTATGTTTGTTTGTTTTTTGGTTGAGTACATTTGGAATAATATTGTACTATTGTACATTGTTCTGGTAAATATAATAATAAATAAATGAAATAAAGGTAGTATATAGGATTTAGTAACTTTGATTGATGACGTTGCAGCTAAATATCTTCTCACCTCACTCTTCCCTTACAGGCATGGAGGAGAACATATGTTGCATTCAGTTGTCATTAAACCTCAAAACCTGTTTAGTTGGTCCATTAAAGACATCGACGTCTGCAGGGAGGACCCACTCCTGGAACGAAAAACAATCTGTTTTAGTATTTAATTTTTGCTAAATGGAGATAATTTCACTTAAATCACACATACTAGACCTTTAATAATAGCTGCTTCCATATTCATGTTATTATGTGTGATTTTTCTTTTGTGCAAGTTCTTCCTTCTTAAGCTCCCGTCACCCTGCTTGTTAGTCCTGCTGCGGCTGCCAACCTGAATCCCAGGCCACAGTGGGATGTCAGCATTCACCCGTCAAGTCAGAGAGTCCATGTGACACTTCTGCCCCACTTCCTTGGGACTTGACCTCGCACCACTTCAGTGTGTGTGTGTGTGTGTGTCTTAAAAATGACACGCATGTGAGAACAGCCCCCGGTCAGTCAGCTGCATGACTGCTACTTTTTTTGCTCTTAAGTCAGAGACTGTAACTCATGATCTCATACAGGTGCCAAACATCCTTAGTAAAATCAGTTAAAAAGCCTCAAAGTGGGATTTGTTCAAAGCGGTTTAAGGCCAGGTCAGTTAAGTCAAACCAATTTGGAATTAAAATGAGTCTAAAGGTTAAAGCTTGGTTCAAATTAACATACAGCATTAGCAACAACTTCTCAATCCATAACCTTATACAGGGTTTATACACCTTTGCCAAGGTCAAATGCAAGCACATTTCAAGCACTTTCAAGGTCAAATTAATGCAAAGTTATCTGAATACATGTACATAGTACTCAAATATAGTTATTGCTATAGAGATATTATCTTATAAACAGCCAAATATTGTGGTATAAAATGGTCACGGTCACACTGTCCAGGTTGACCGTTTTAATTCTGACACTTCTTGACACTCCTCCCAAGCAAACAATTCAGTCAATAAGCTATTTCTTGTTAATGGAATAGTCATTATTGAGAGCATTTTCAAGCACTTTATCCAAACCTTTACTGAACCTCAAACACAGCATTTAAATTGAAGTACTGTTGAGGACTTTAAGCACTTGTATGAACTGTGCTTATAGATTTGTGATTGCAGAGATATAATTTGTCAAATGACATTTTAAATACGCACCAACACTATCGACACAAACACTTAATATTAACAGGTCTCTCTTAAAAATGAGACCTCATGCCTCAGTGAGACTATCTGTGTAAATAAAGGTGAAATAAAATTGATTTTACAATAAAGTAGCCTATAAAAAATATTTTATGGACACTTGAAGTATTCTGGTTTGCTAAAGGGGTGATTACTTATCCACATGCAATGATTTATATAGGCATTAATAAGAAATGTTTTGGTAACTTCTATAGAATACACAGCTAGGCAAATTAAAAGTATAACTGTACTAAATGTTTAGTGTGATGGATTACTTTTCAAAAATCTCATTTAAAGGAGCTCACCACTGAGACTGCTTTGGGGTATTTAAATCAGTGTAAAAGCCTGTGGTGCAAACTCACAAGCGTGTCAAATCCTCTCTCGGTCAGTCTGTCAGGGTCCATGTGACCATCAGCCCCTGCAGTGAATTCATCCTGGATGGCTCCTCTGAACAGCTGTGTGTAGAACAGTGTGTATTGCGGGGTTGCATCATGAGCAATGACTGCTACATTGGGGAGATGCAACCTCAGCACAGCTCAGCAAAAGAGAATCCATCATCCAGGACAACGTAGGAACTGAGGACCCGCTGGTCCTCTGGTCCTCATGTAGAGACAGACACACGGTACACTATGCAGACATATACACAACAACCAGCCAGGACTTTTTTTTAAAGCCACCCTCTACCCTCTCAACCAAGGCCACTGCAATCAATCCTGCTGTTCAGGTCACTCCAAATTCATGACATGACAATGGATGCTGCGCCGAACCGCTCCAGCTGTATTAAGCTACCCGAGTGCTGCCATTGATGAACAACATCCTTTCTCTTGCACCCTCTACCCAATTCTATTCACCTTTCACTTAATACAGCCACAGTGGTTGGGACATTAAAGGTCATTTCTGAAAGAGAAAAAAAAGAGAATAAAGATCAGGTCAAAACAGAACAAGTAGGCATTGCTTACACATTTCAAGTAAGGTGGACATCCCTCAGAACTGGGCCAACTGCAATAAAGGATGGAACAAATACTGTATGTGGCGGTTTCCTGTTGGTTTGACAGATATGATGCAACTTTGTGTGAGATTTACATTCTGACATTTGTCTAACTATTGCATGCAACTAATTAGGGAAGACATATTTACAAACAGGACGTGTAATGAGGTGTAATGATACATCATCAATCCATATAGCTTTGCCTAGTTCACATTCATGTTAAATATGTTCCAGTGAAGTACAGTATGTGGATATACTGTATGCCCACACAGCCTACTCAGGCTTTTCTCAAAGACATGCTGGTCATGACAAATACGTCCACATATCCTCACACGTGTGATAGATTGTTGGTGTGATTTGGTGGAAAGATGGGCGTCATTCAGCCTGTGTTGGAAATGTCTAAAAGAGGAGGTTTGGCCTGGGAATGTAGAGCCATACATTTGGAAGGATTTCTGAACCCATTCTGGGAGGTCACAGTGACCTTGACTTTCCGCCACACAAATATAATGAGTTCATGCTGAGTTGAATTGAATGATTGTGCAAAATTTGAAGAAAAGCCCTTCACGATGTTCTTAAAATCTAAAAATAAAATCGCATTCACAAACATGGGACAGACATAGGGACAGGCAACACAAGAACATTATCACCAGTGTGGAGGCATATAAAATAACCATGTTGATGAGATGTAAAGCCAATGGTAAACATGTAGCATTTAGGCCTTGTAACAGATCATTCTAGTCCAAGACAAATGCCAAAAATAATTGTGTTCAGGCTTCTGGAAATATAACTGTAAACACTCATTCATACATAGCAGCCCTCTCCCCAAAGAAAATGTGATTGAAACACAGAAATGCCATTTGAGAATTTAATTAAAATAAATAATTGTCAACAGTCCTCATAACATCCCTCAGATCTGAAGGCAAACTCAACCATTTAAAAGGCAAAAATATTTTTCATAGGGTTTTATTTTTTTAAAAATATCTGCCAACGTCAAAAAATGTGGCACATTTGTTTGTTTTTTTTTAATAATAAATATAGCCTCTTTTACAGTTCAACAGTTGCATTGGGCAATTATCATACAAGCAAGGTTTGAAGAGATGAATGATTGGCCACAACACTGCGCATCACCAAGATAACAATGCCTCAGTGGGACTGATTAAACAGGACAGTGGCAAAGCTTAGGTACAAATTTACACTGTTGTTTTCTACATTTTCATCTCTTATGCTCAAAATGAAAGAGCTGAATGCAAGTTGAATAACTTCCTTTATCCAACAACTGTGCTGCACCATAGTCAATAAATGGAAAGCCAGGCAGGCATCTCAAACAGAACACATAATGTTGGTTTTGAATTCTTTGAGTGTACCGCCCCCTAGTGTGATCCAGAGGAATAGAGTCAAGCATACAAAGACACTAATGTGCCAGTGCAGTACGACAAGATACATTGAAGCACCCAAGTGTTAAGCAGCATCTTTCTACAATGATCCTGTCATACAGTGAGCCCATGTCCCACTGGTGTGTCCCTCTTTTTCTCGCCTCTTCCTCTCTCTCCTCCCAGCCAGCTCTGAGGCCTGTTCAGGTACAGTATGTTTTCTTCCTGGATGAGTGCATCTTGAGCACGTCAAAGAGTCTTAGAGGATTTGTTCGGTGCTAGATGCCGACATGTCAAGTAGTCTCCAGGCAGCACAGGGGTTAAGCTCCTCCTGGTCTCGACAAAGAGCCCACACATACATCATCCTGAGCACTTTCTCCTTGAGAAACAAAAACAGATGGATTCATTTATTTGAAATGCTCTTAATCGCTGTAGAGCAGGTCATTTTTCAGAAGCTGCAACCAAATATTAACATCCACTTTATGGTTAGCCTCATCTTAGCCATGTTGTGTTTTATAGAGAAAATGCTCCATTTATTACCAAAACAAAAAAGAATATGTTAAAAATCATAAAAAAAGATGCTTAGTTCAAGGTCCATCTATTATTAATGTCCAGACTTTCCAGACACAACTCTAAAGAACTGTATACCCACCATTAATCCCCTGGAAATAGTCTTCTACTCTGAACACTGAGCAGGTGCCAACTGCACGGTACTGAGTGGACATTTTTTTACCAATTACAGGTGTCCCTGAAGAGCCCTGAGTGGGCATCATGGCTGCTTTACAGCCCATAAAGCTGTAGTCTGGATCCTGGGTGAAAATAAATGATAGCATGCCCAAACAGTAAGAACTGGCTACAGTGTCTTATAACTTTCCCCGGGTGCTTTGTTACTACAGCATCCAAAGCTTTCTAATACGAGTATAACCCAACACAGATGAGCAAACTGCCAAATAACTTACTTTTGTTGTTGTATTTGTGTTTGTCTTTGCATTTACTTACAGGATCTCCCTCTACAACTTCTCCTTTGGTGTTTCGGATCACCATGACTAACTGAGCCTGGAAGGTGATAATCAATACTGGACCCTGGTCCATGATCTTCCCCATGGCCAACTGGAGAAGACACATATTACATACACAACAAATGTGATTTTCAGATGAAATTCTAATATTAAAACTTTGTAAATCGTGGTTTAATAAAGTTGATAAAGACACTCAAAACAATAACAGCCCATCAAAAATACAGCAGGGTTAAAAGTTAACAAAAGACACATGCTGTGCTTGACAATGCCTTTTACTTTATGTTAATTCTTTTTTCAACCTTTGTCCCTGCAGATCAACATACTGTATACAGTGAACACAAACTCTTAAAATCAAAGCAAAAACAACTGTGCACTAAAATGTTGGTGCTATTCTCTTGTGGAAAAGCAAAGCAGCTTTAATGTCAATAAAAAGGAAAGAAAGACAAGTTGAATCTAATGATACATTTTTTCATTATAAATCTTCTCATCTTAACCATAACAATTAACAAAAAATGTAGTATAGTCTACTATAACTTACATCCACATTGTCAATGTCCAGGATCTTAGAGTGGAACTGAAGTCCCATGGCCTTAGCTTGCTGTAGTGGGTGTGCCAGCTGACTGTATGTCTACACGCCCAAGTGAAGGAGATAAAGAAGGTGAGATTAAGTTATGACCAGTAGCATTTCTTTAATATCTTCAAGGTCAGACTCAGAATGTAAGAAAGATCATACCGCTTCATAACACCAATCCTTCAGAACCTCCAGCTCCCCTCTGATCATTGCCTGCGTGAAGACATACCATTTATAAATACACACTGACACCTTAGCACACACAGTACTGGTGTGTTCTCCCTCTCAATTGTAACAAAATCCAAAATGCATGAAAATAAGTATAAATTCACAATCTTGCAAGTGACACTGGTCACTACTAGCAGTGTCTGCAGCCAAACATACCTCCAGTATATTAGGAATGATATCTCGTTCACACTGCTTGAGGAAGGAATCTTTGTCAAAGGAAGGGTCCACCTTCAAAATCTCTGTAAGGACTTCGGACATCTCCGTCTTTGAAAATAGTCCGCCTACGCACATGTGGACAGGAGACGCAGGGTTTAAACATAAATCGCTTTAGATGCGAAACACATAGAATAGCGAAACATAAATAAATACAATGGAAACAGTAAAGCAGCTTGAGCAGAGCTATTTTACAGCAGGACATGGATGAACATTTGTTGGGGTGGGTTCACTCCAGGTTCTGCAGCAGGTTCAAAAACATGCAGATTAGGTTAATTGAACACTTGTTTGTCTCTGTATGTATCGTGGCTGATAGAAGGAAGCTCTGTACATACATGTGCTGTATGAATGTATGAGGGAATGGTACCAAAACCGTCGCGTAAAGCAGCTTTGAGTGGGAGAGACTAGACTGGCACTGTATATATACACAGATATTTACCATAGATAACATAAAATCTGAGACTATGAGGCACACGTTTTCTTTGTTAAACCTTTCTTTGTAAAAGCTTGATTTGACTTCTTGGTTTTATTAGTTATCAGACTGAAGTCTCTCACCTATAAGGTCGGTCATCTTGTCAGTGACAGCACGTGATGCTCTGATAAAGGCATTGTCGCTCTCATCATACTTCATCTTCATCTCAAAGTATCCTGCAGCAATAAGAGTGAGGTAATCAGTGAATGAAGCCATACATTTCCAGTTCTTGCAATTTCCCCATTTCAATCAGCTGAAAAAGGTCTATACCACATGTTTTCGCATGGATGGTTCATTGTTTTATCACAATATAAATAAAAACTTAAAGTTTGAGGGGTAAAGTGCTAACAGTGCTGACAAGTTATGGAAATCTACATCGTTGCAAATATGTTGACTTTAAGCAACGTCCTAACTGAGGCAATTTTTTTTTAACCTATCAAAAGATAGACAAAGACAAATGATCAAATCAAATCATCTTTTAAATCAACCACTTGCAAGAATCCCTGATTCTACACAGTCTAGATCTAACATTATAGCAGCAAAATCTACTAATTAGTGCTTACAGCAAATGTTCATCAGTGCCGCTAATATAACGCTTCAGGATATGTACATTGGTCTCCATCCAAGTAAGACATACATTCTATATTTTAATTTATCTGACCAGAGCTAAGTAATCCCCAACAACAGTAGACCATTTTCAGCGTGAGATCATTTCTCCAGAATCTTTGCAAACTGTTTAACTACTAGTGCTATCAAAGTGCAACTTTATCCCCACTCAGCAAATAAACAAACAGTATGGCTCTGGTTAGTGACACTTTAACACAAACATGGATAATAAAAACATTCTATTTCATTCTAATTGATTTATAACCCATAATGCATATCAGCAATGAAATTAAAAGTTTGTTGTAAATGCACATCCAAGGATGCTAAGATAATGCAGTGAGTTACTTACTGTTAAAGACAACATTGTTGTCTTTGAAGTCCTTCCACTGTTGGTACCATTTTGAGTCCTTGTGGAGCACAACACCCATAGCTTCCCTAAAAAACACAGAGGGGGAGGTTTTGAACAGAAGGAAGAGAGACATGGGTATCAAAAACTAGTGACGTGTTGCACACAGGTTGCTCGTCATGCTTAGTATGAGATTTTCACATTAATATAAAGGAATACAATTCAAATATTTATTGGTTGAAGATATTCATTTGCATGTATGCAGTTTTGGTGAAGAATGTTTTTACACCCCTCATTACAATAAAAGTACTTAATGAGGTTAGATAAGGGTCTAAATCCATTTCTTATTCAAAATTCTGTTAATGGAGGGACACTGCAGATGTAGCCAGAATCCAACAACATCTTGCTCATCTCTTACAATATTACTAACAGGTCTGATTGTAGGCATTTATGTCAGTCTCTTGTTGGCTGACCAGGTGTGAGACCATAGACAATGATTATATCTACATAAGTGGTACTAGCTAAGCAGAGAGTTGTTAGTCTCTCAAGACCAGGGCAAAGCAGAGGGCACTCACGTACTCGTTGGCTTTGAAGACTTTGTCATCTCCTCGACCCTTGGATGAAAACTCACTTCTCTTTCGGAGTCTGGCAGGAGGCCGATAAGGGCCAGTGTGACCAAGGTCACCAATCTCTTTCTTTACACTCTCCATGCCCTGAAATTAAATTAACAAGTAGTAGCCAAGGTAGACATGTCATATACAAGATAAAATTGTGCTTCGGCCTTCCTGCTCTATTTTCATAGTGATAGTAGATATAAACAGACAAGGCAGGGGGAGAGATGGGTGGTGACATACAGCAAAGGGCCCAGGTTGGACAGAACATGAGCATCTTACAACGTATGTAATCTACCTAAAAAAAAAAAAAAAAAGGCAGGGCATTGCTGATTTATCATTTTCAGAACAACCATTTGTGAGTTATATTCAATATCACCTTTATTACTTAGAATTCATCACCAGTCTTGAAATGAGATTTTTGTACACAATGCTTTACATAACAGGGCTGAAATTTATTTTTCATGTGTACATACTCATTTGGACACAATTCAATAAAAATGTTTCCTCATGGTAAAATACATTGTACGTACATCTTCAACCAAGAGTAGCACTCCATACCTGAGATATTGCTTTAAACGCACCGGTCTTCCCAAAAATCTCTCCACTCTTTGTGACTGATTCTGCTGAGGTCTTAGCTGTTTTGGCTGCTTCCTCCATTCCTCCCTTGATTTTCTTGCCAATTTCTGTGCGACTGACCTCTTCCAGCCCCTGTCCACAAACACACAGGACAGAGTTGCACATCTATTCTGTGGCATCAAGGAGGAGGCTGTGTCTGATTGAGGCATAAATCCTACTTGCCTCTTTAACTGTCTCAGAGATGTTTCCCAGCTTCTTCTTTAGAATCTCAGATGTTTTTGCTGTTTCAGACTCTATAGTTTTCTGTGTAATAGATGGGAGGAAATTGGTTGAAAGACAACACCACATACCCTTAAACTTATTTTGCAGAACATGCTACAATTTTGAGTCTTAAGTGTGGACTTATACTAACATATTTCCTTCTAGCTTGTTTTAATGCATCCGACTCCTCCAGTTTTTTTGCCTCTTCCCGAAACTTCTTAATGTTGTCTTTCATTTCTTTATTCTTGTTTAGTTCTTGCTTCAAGTTGTCCAAAAATTCCCCAAGAAAACCTTTTCTGCCACCACCCCGCTCCCCTGACAAATACCTCACTTGCAGAGGGGGTAACCGATGCATGTGGGTGGTCTGAAACAGAAACATCATATTAAGATAAACTTATTCAAAGCATGCCAGCCACAGTTCACTCAAACTTGGGCTACATTCACATTAGGTCAGAGTTTTAGAGCTCCCAAAACAGAAACGTTTGAAAAATTGAGTAGTGTGGACGTAGCCATAACATGTTCATTGTGTTGCTTATTGAGCAAGTAGGAAGGGATGGAAATTGTGCCTCTTGCAAGGGTAGAACAAAGCCCAATGATGTACAGGGTGTCCATAAAGTCTCTTTACAATTTTAAAAATGTATTCCAAAGGTAGTTATATCTACCTTTGGAAGATATAACTAAGAAGATATCTTAACCAGATTTGTTTTATTGTAATCAGTGGTTGTCAAAGTTTGTAATCACATTGAAATGATGCGTTTCAGGTATCCTGATTGTGAAAGAGGTACTGTTAAATGAAACCATAAAAAATGTCTACTCCTCAAGAGAAGGCACAATGTGTATCATGGTTTATTGAAACAAAATTAGATGTGCAGACTCAGCGAAACTACAGAAGTATGGAAGAAAACCACCATCACGTCCTTCAATTCGTGTCATGCATGAACAAATATTACAGTTTTTAAACTTTCAAAAACAAACTGCAGTGAGATTTATTGACCATGATCAGAATTAAAATTAAGTAAAGTCAGTTTTATTTATTAAGCCCAACATCACAAATACAATTTGCCTCAAAGGGCTTTACAGTCTGTGCAGCAAGTTCACCCCTCTAGAAACTCCACAAAACACCTTGCGCGAGGGGAAAATGGGAGAAACCTCAGGATGAGCCACAGGACGGACACATGTAGGTACTGCGGTCAAGTGAGCCGTCATTCGTCTTCGCGTGGTCAAGTGAGCCGTCATTCGTTTTTAAGTGCGCCCGTGCAGTCGAACTTACGGTAAATGATGGGAGTCGGCTGAGATTCAGCGCTGGTTTGATACCGAGCAAGATCACTTCCGGTTTTCAAAATAAGACAAGTGCAATCAATCGCGCTGATAGCCAGAAGCTATTGAACTAAATATTTTCCTTAACTTATTTAGATTTTTACTGTACAATAACAACATATTGGCCCATAAGTTCTGACAATGGTTGGTACAGTTGACTTCAGGGGCATGCTGGCTACTACCTCACTCATTATCAAACAGTTTTACTGTATCATTTTTGAGAAATTAATACTCAAAGTTGTCTCTTTTTTACTCAGAAAAAGGCAGACAACTCCATTTTTACTGTACAATAAAATCACTTTGGCCCATAAGTTCTGACAATGGTTGGTACAGTTGAACTTAGGAGCATGCAGACTACTACCTCAGTCATTATCAAACAGTTTTACTGTATCATTTTTGAGAAATTAATACTCAAAGTCGTCTCTGTTTTACTCAGAAAAAGGCAGAACTCCATTTTTACTGTACAATAAAATCACTTTGGCCCATAAGTTCTGACAATGGTTGGTACAGTTGACCTCAGGGGCATGCTGACTACTACCTCACTCATTATCAAACAGTTTTACTGTATCATTTTTGAGAAATTAATACTCAAAGTTGTCTTTTTTTTACTCAGAAAGAAACAGAAAACTCAATATTTACTGTACAATAAAATCACTTTGGCCCATAAGTTCTGACAATGGTTGGTACAGTTGACCTCAGGGGCATGCTGACTACTACCTCACTCATTATCAAACAGTTTTACTGTATCATTTTTGAGAAATTAATACTCAAAGTTGTCTTTTTTTTACTCAGAAAGAAACAGAAAACTCAATATTTACTGTACAATAAAATCACTTTGGCCCATAAGTTCTGACAATGGTTGGTATATTTGACCTCAGGAGCATGCTGACTACTACCTCACTCATTATCAAACAGTTTTACTGTATCATTTTTGAGAAATTAAGCATCAAAGTTGTCTCTTTTTTTACTCAGAAAAAACCAGAAAACTCAATATTTACTGTACAATAAAATCACTTTGGCCCATAAGTTCTGACAATGGTTGGTACATTTGACCTCAGGAGCATGCTGGCTACAACCTCAGTCATTATCAAACAGTTTTACTGTATCATTTGTGAGAAATTAATCCTCAAAGTCGTCTCTGTTTTACTCAGAAAAAGGCCCAAAACTCAATTTTTACTGTACAATAAAATCACTTTTGCCCATAAGTTCTGACAATGGTTGGTACAGTTGACTTCAGGGGCATGCTGGCTACTACCTCACTCATTATCAAACAGTTTTACTGTATCATTTTTGAGAAATTAATCCTCAAAGTCGTCTCTGTTTTACTCAGAAAAAGGCCCAAAACTCCATTTTTACTGTACAATAAAATCACTTTTGCCCATAAGTTCTGACAATGGTTGGTACAGTTGACTTTAGGAGCATGCTGACTACTACCTCACTCATTATCAAACATGTTTACTGTATCATTTGTGAGAAATTAAGCATCAAAGTTGTCTCTGTTTTACTCAGAAAAAAACAGAAAACTCAATTTTTACTGTACAATAAAATCACTTTTGCCCATAAGTTCTGACAATGGTTGGTACAGTTGACTTCAGGGGCATGCTGGCTACTACCTCACTCATTATCAAACAGTTTTACTGTATCATTTTTGAGAAATTAATCCTCAAAGTCGTCTCTGTTTTAATCAGAAAAAGGCCCAAAACTCCATTTTTACTGTACAATAAAATCACTTTGGCCCATAAGTTCTGACAATGGTTGGTACAGTTGAACTTAGGAGCATGCAGACTACTACCTCAGTCATTATCAAACAGTTTTACTGTATCATTTTTGAGAAATTAATACTCAAAGTCGTCTCTGTTTTACTCAGAAAAAGGCAGAACTCCATTTTTACTGTACAATAAAATCACTTTGGCCCATAAGTTCTGACAATGGTTGGTACAGTTGACCTCAGGGGCATGCTGACTACTACCTCACTCATTATCAAACAGTTTTACTGTATCATTTTTGAGAAATTAATACTCAAAGTTGTCTTTTTTTTACTCAAAGAAACAGAAAACTCAATATTTACTGTACAATAAAATCACTTTGGCCCATAAGTTCTGACAATGGTTGGTATATTTGACCTCAGGAGCATGCTGACTACTACCTCACTCATTATCAAACAGTTTTACTGTATCATTTTTGAGAAATTAAGCATCAAAGTTGTCTCTTTTTTTACTCAGAAAAAACCAGAAAACTCAATATTTACTGTACAATAAAATCACTTTGGCCCATAAGTTCTGACAATGGTTGGTACATTTGACCTCAGGAGCATGCTGGCTACAACCTCAGTCATTATCAAACAGTTTTACTGTATCATTTGTGAGAAATTAATCCTCAGTCGTCTCTGTTTTACTCAGAAAAAGGCCCAAAACTCCATTTTTACTGTACAATAAAATCACTTTTGCCCATAAGTTCTGACAATGGTTGGTACAGTTGACTTCAGGAGCATGCTGACTACTACCTCACTCATTATCAAACATTTTTACTGTATCATTTTTGAGAAATTAAGCATCAAAGTTGTCTCTTTTTTTACTCAGAAAAAAACAGAAAACTCAATATTTACTGTACAATAAAATCACTTTGGCCCATAAGTTCTGACAATGGTTGGTCCATTTGACCTCAGGAGCATGCTGGCTACTACCTCAGTCATTATCAAACAGTTTTACTGTATCATTTGTGAGAAATTAAGCATCAAAGTCGTCTCTTTTTTACTCAGAAAAAGGCAGAAAACTCAATTTTTACTGTACAATAAAATCACTTTTGCCCATAAGTTCTGACAATGGTTGGTATATTTGACCTCAGGAGCATGCTGACTAATACCTCAGTCATTATCAAACATTTTTACTGTATCATTTTTGAGAAATTAATACTCAAAGTTGTCTTTTTTTTACTCAGAAAGAAACAGAAAACTCAATATTTACTGTACAATAAAATCACTTGGGCCCATAAGTTCTGACAATGGTTGGTACAGTTGACTTCAGGGGCATGCTGGCTACTACCTCACTCATTATCAAACAGTTTTACTGTATCATTTTTGAGAAATTAATCCGCAAAGTTGTCTTTTTTTTACTAAGAAAAAAACAGAAAACTCAATATTTACTGTACAATAAAATCACTTTGGCCCATAAGTTCTGACAATGGTTGGTACATTTGACCTCAGGAGCATGCTGGCTACTACCTCAGTCATTATCAAACATTTTTACTGTATCATTTTTGAGAAGTTAAGCATTTGATTAGAAATTGATGCCTAATCAAAAAAAGACAACTTTGATGCTTAATTTCTCAAAAACTATACAGTAAAACTGTTTGATAATGACTGAGGTAGTAGTCTGCATGCTCCTAAGTTCAACTGTACCAACCATTGTCAGAACTTATGGGCCAAAGTGATTTTATTGTACAGTAAAAATTGAGTTTTGGGCCTTTTTCTGAGTAAAAAAGACAACTTTGAGGATTCATTTCTCAGAAATTATACAGTAAAAATGTTTGATAATGACTGAGGTAGTAGTCAGCATGCCCTTGAAGTCAACTGTGCCAACCATTGTCAGAACTTATGGGCCAAAGTGATTTTATTGTACAGTAAAAATTTAGTTTTCTGTTTTTTTTCTGAGTAAAAAAGAGACAACTTTGATGCTTAATTTCTCAAAAACTATACAGTAAAAATGTTTGATAATGACTGAGGTAGTAGTCAGCATGCCCCTGAAGTCAGCTGTGCCAACCATTGTCAGAACTTATGGGCCAAAATGATTTTATTGTACAGTAAAAATTGAGTTTTGTTTGTTTTCTTAGTAAAAAAAAGACAACGTTGACTCTTAATTTCTCAAAAACTATACAGTAAAAATGTTTGATAATGACTGAGGTAGTAGTCAGCATCCCCCTGAAGTCAACTGTACCAACCATTGTCAGAACTTATGGGCCAAAATGATTTTATTGTACAGTAAAAATTTAGTTTTGGGCCTTATTCTGAGAAAAAAAGAGACAACTTTGATGCTTAATTTCTCACAAATGATACAGTAAAAATGTTTGATAATGAGTGAGGTAGTAGTCAGCATGCTCCTGAGGTCAACTGTACCAACCATTGTCAGAACTTATGGGCCAAAGTGGTTTTATTGTACAGTAAATATTGAGTTTTGGGCCTTATTCTGAGTAAAAAAGAGATGACTTTGATGCTTAATTTCTCAAAAATGATACAGTAAAAATGTTTGATAATGAGTGAGGTAGTAGTCAGCATGCCCCTGAGGTCAACTGTACCAACCATTGTCAGAACTTATGGGCCAAAGTGATTTTATTGTACAGTAAAAATTGAGTTTTGGGCCTTATTCTGAGAAAAAAAAAGACAACTTTGATGCTTAATTTCTCACAAATGATACAGTAAAAATGTTTGATAATGAGTGAGGTAGTAGCCAGCATGCTCCTGAGGTCAACTGTACCAACCATTGTCAGAACTTATGGGCCAAAGTGGTTTTATTGTACAGTAAAAATTGAGTTTTGGGCCTTATTCTGAGTAAAAAAGAGATGACTTTGATGCTTAATTTCTCAAAAATGATACAGTAAAAATGTTTGATAATGAGTGAGGTAGTAGCCAGCATGCCCCTGAAGTCAACTGTACCAACCATTGTCAGAACTTATGGGCCAAAGTGGTTTTATTGTACAGTAAAAATTGAGTTTTGGGCCTTATTCTGAGTAAAAAAGAGATGACTTTGATGCTTAATTTCTCACAAATGATACAGTAAAACTGTTTGATAATGAGTGAGGTAGTAGTCAGCATGCTCCTGAGGTCAAATATACCAACCATTGTCAGAACTTATGGGCCAAAGTGGTTTTATTGTACAGTAAAAATTGAGTTTTGGGCCTTATTCTGAGTAAAAAAGAGATGACTTTGATGCTTAATTTCTCAAAAATGATACAGTAAAAATGTTTGATAATGACTGAGGTAGTAGTCAGCATCCCCCTGAAGTCAACTGTACCAACCATTGTCAGAACTTATGGGCCAAAATGATTTTATTGTACAGTAAAAATTTAGTTTTGGGCCTTATTCTGAGAAAAAAAGAGACAACTTTGATGCTTAATTTCTCACAAATGATACAGTAAAAATGTTTGATAATGACTGAGGTATTAGTCAGCATGCTCCTGAGGTCAAATATACCAACCATTGTCAGAACTTATGGGCAAAAGTGATTTTATTGTACAGTAAAAATTGAGTTTTCTGCCTTTTTCTGAGTAAAAAAGAGACGACTTTGATGCTTAATTTCTCACAAATGATACAGTAAAACTGTTTGATAATGACTGAGGTAGTAGCCAGCATGCTCCTGAGGTCAAATGTACCAACCATTGTCAGAACTTATGGGCCAAAGTGATTTTATTGTACAGTAAATATTGAGTTTTCTGTTTTTTTCTGAGTAAAAAAAGAGACAACTTTGATGCTTAATTTCTCAAAAATGATACAGTAAAAATGTTTGATAATGAGTGAGGTAGTAGTCAGCATGCTCCTGAAGTCAACTGTACCAACCATTGTCAGAACTTATGGGCAAAAGTGATTTTATTGTACAGTAAAAATGGAGTTTTGGGCCTTTTTCTGAGTAAAACAGAGACGACTTTGAGGATTAATTTCTCAAAAATGATACAGTAAAACTGTTTGATAATGAGTGAGGTAGTAGCCAGCATGCCCCTGAAGTCAACTGTACCAACCATTGTCAGAACTTATGGGCAAAAGTGATTTTATTGTACAGTAAAAATTGAGTTTTCTGTTTTTTTCTGAGTAAAACAGAGACAACTTTGATGCTTAATTTCTCACAAATGATACAGTAAACATGTTTGATAATGAGTGAGGTAGTAGTCAGCATGCTCCTAAAGTCAACTGTACCAACCATTGTCAGAACTTATGGGCAAAAGTGATTTTATTGTACAGTAAAAATGGAGTTTTCTGTTTTTTTCTTAGTAAAAAAGAGACAACTTTGATGCTTAATTTCTCAAAAACTATACAGTAAAAATGTTTGATAATAACTGAGGTAGTAGTCAGCATACCCCTACAGTCAACCGTACCAACCACTGTCAGAACTTATGGGCCAAAATGATTTTATTGTACAGTAAAAATTGAGTTTTGGGCCTTATTCTGAGTAAAAAAGAGATGACTTTGATGCTTAATTTCTCAAAAATGATACAGTAAAAATGTTTGATAATGAGTGAGGTAGTAGCCAGCATGCCCCTGAAGTCAACTGTACCAACCATTGTCAGAACTTATGGGCCAAAGTGATTTTATTGTACAGTAAATATTGAGTTTTCTGCCTTTTTCTGAGAAAAAAAGAGACGACTTAGAGGATTAATTTCTCACAAATGATACAGTAAAACTGTTTGATAATGAGTGAGGTAGTAGTCAGCATGCTCCTGAGGTCAAATATACCAACCATTGTCAGAACTTATGGGCCAAAGTGATTTTATTGTACAGTAAATATTGAGTTTTCTGTTTCTTTCTGAGTAAAAAAAAGACAACTTTGAGTATTAATTTCTCAAAAATGATACAGTAAAACTGTTTGATAATGAGTGAGGTAGTAGTCAGCATGCTCCTGAGGTCAACTGTACCAACCATTGTCAGAACTTATGGGCCAAAGTGGTTTTATTGTACAGTAAATATTGAGTTTTGGGCCTTATTCTGAGTAAAAAAGAGATGACTTTGATGCTTAATTTCTCAAAAATGATACAGTAAAAATGTTTGATAATGAGTGAGGTAGTAGTCAGCATGCCCCTGAGGTCAACTGTACCAACCATTGTCAGAACTTATGGGCCAAAGTGATTTTATTGTACAGTAAAAATTGAGTTTTGGGCCTTATTCTGAGAAAAAAAAAGACAACTTTGATGCTTAATTTCTCACAAATGATACAGTAAAAATGTTTGATAATGAGTGAGGTAGTAGCCAGCATGCTCCTGAGGTCAACTGTACCAACCATTGTCAGAACTTATGGGCCAAAGTGGTTTTATTGTACAGTAAAAATTGAGTTTTGGGCCTTATTCTGAGTAAAAAAGAGAGGACTTTGATGCTTAATTTCTCAAAAATGATACAGTAAAAATGTTTGATAATGAGTGAGGTAGTAGTCAGCATGCTCCTGAGGTCAAATATACCAACCATTGTCAGAACTTATGGGCCAAAGTGATTTTATTGTACAGTAAATATTGAGTTTTCTGTTTCTTTCTGAGTAAAAAAAAGACAACTTTGAGTATTAATTTCTCAAAAATGATACAGTAAAACTGTTTGATAATGAGTGAGGTAGTAGTCAGCATGCCCCTGAGGTCAACTGTACCAACCATTGTCAGAACTTATGGGCCAAAGTGATTTTATTGTACAGTAAAAATTTAGTTTTGGGCCTTATTCTGAGAAAAAAAGAGACAACTTTGATGCTTAATTTCTCACAAATGATACAGTAAAAATGTTTGATAATGAGTGAGGGAGTAGTCAGCATGCTCCTGAGATCAATTGTGTCAACCATTGTCAGAACTTATGAGCCAATGTGTTGTTATTGTACAGTAAAAATATAAATAAATTAGGGAAAATATTTAGTTCAACAGCTTCTGGACAATGTGACCCAATGTCTTAAAATCAGCATGATTGATTGCCCTTGTATAAGTAACGTCTTATTTTGAAAACCGGAAGTGATCGCGCCGGTATCAAACTAGCGCTGATTCTCAGCCGACTCCCAGCATTCACCGTAAGTTCGACTGCACGGGCGCACTTAAACAACGAATGACGGCTCACTTGACCACGCGAAGACGAATGACGGCTCACTTGACCGCAGTATGTAGGTGTCACATGTACAGAAAGAAGTTCAAAGCAGACAACGCAAATGTCTGCTGTGTGACCTGAAACACGGCTTATGTCAAGTGTTTGTACCTTTGAAGAACATGTGAGGAAACCTCGTATCCTGAAGACATTGGATCTGTAGTGAAGACGTAGGTAAGAGGAAGGGAATGACACCAATCCTCTTCCCGCACAGATCTGGAAACATACACAGAATGGAACACTCCTGCCAAGAAAATGCGTTCACTCCTAGCATTGTATACACTTTTCAAAATGGCATGTGAACGAAAAGAATTTGTATTATAAATTCGTTTTTTAAGAAAACATTTCTGAAATGTGTTGCTACAAAGCCGAATTTGTACTTCGCAAAACTTTAATTATACGATGTTGAGCTACAAAACCCAAACACCGGTTCAAAACACATCGAACGAGCTAACTCGGCTAGCTTACGCCACTTTGCACCCTGTTAGCAGATTACGTGACATTCTTCGCCTGTGTTTAAACATACTTTACAAATACAGATAAACGCATTGTCACAATGTTACGCCGTGTCCTAGGAACAATATTCAACACAAAACGCTTCCAGTGCTTACCTGGTAGGACAGCCATACGGGGACCGCCATTTTGAATGTTACCCTGACCTCCTTCCGGTGATAACCTTCCATGTCCGTAAGGGGAGGATATTCAGAGTCACGTGACACCCCTGAAGGTTCATGTACCCCAAGTAGACTTTAACTACATGTAATCCAACTACTATTTAGTAGTCTTGAAGGTTTATGAACGATGGAGTTTCATGGTAATGACCATTCTTGTTATTGAAACGCAACACAAGAGTCTGATAATTTCAAATGTTGAGATTTACTTATCAAAACACCTTATACAACAAAGGCAATGAAAGATGAACATGACAGAAAAAAATTAAAAGATTGGTCTCTAAAAAAAGAAATACGAAAATTTCAGACAACTAAAACAAAACACTGTCACTGATACAAAGTACTAACTAAAATAACATTTGCAGTTACACATATCTAAACAAGCAAAGTGTATTAATTTTTGCTGAGGGGTGATTCAGATCAAAAGAGTGTTTGGACAATGATAGACTAAATGAAATGCCACAACTCAGGCACATAATTTATGCATTCCTATCAATTCTAACATCAATCTCCCTTCCATTCAGCCGGTAGCCATTCATCGTCCGGCAGGCGCGCTCAGCAGTTTCAGGGTTGTCGAAGCGGACGACACCACAACCCTTGGACTTGCCATTCTCCATCTTAATATCTGCATACTGGACCATGCCTGCATAGGTGTTAGAAGTTACATTTGTGTAAACAAGTACATATTGTGATTGTTTATTTTATATTTACACAACTAAAAATACTTACCACATGTATTGAAGGTGTCTTTCAGCATCTTCCAGGTGAAGTCAAATGGCAGCTAAACAAAATTGAGGCAGTTTATTAAAATTAAAAGTCAGAAAATCATAGTCTAATATTTTTCTGCACAATTATACAAGACTTACATTTCTGACAAAGATTTGGCAACCCTTCCTGACATTGCCACCCCCAGTTCCAGCTCCTCCAGCACCAACTCCTCCAAAGGAATTACCGCCAAATCCGCGATCCAGGTCAGCAGAGCGATCGAACTGGCCACCACCAACTCCTCCAGATCCCATCCGGTCCATGCCAGAGCTCATGCGGTCAAGGCCACCTGTGGGGAAGCGATCCAGTCCTCCAGTGGAGCCCATGCGGTCGAAGCTGCCGGCCATTCTGTCAAGGCCAGTGTTGCCCATGCGATCCATATTCATTGGGGAGCCAAAGTCCAGGCCAGATCCCATGCGATCTATACCAGATGGACCCAAGCGATCGAACCCAGAGGGGCCAACGCGGTCCATGCTGGAGCTCATACGGTCCAGGCTAGGTCCAAGCCTGTCCATACTGGGCCCCAGCCGGTCCATACCTGAGCCAATTCGATCAAACCCAGAACCCAGCCTGTCCAGGTCAGACCCACGTTCCATCCGGTCCATGCCCATGCGGTCCATTCCGGACATGCGTTCCATGTTGCTTCCCAGTCGGTCCATTCCAGAGTTCATGCGTTCCATACCACCCATGGAGTTTCCTGTAAGTAAAATAAAGAAACATTATCAAATGTCTAAGCTAAAACAAGGGTTTATCTTAAGAGGCTTATTGCAGGACTAATAAGAGGCGCTTCAAGCAAAATCCTGAAAATACGAACCCATTCCTCTTTCAAAGGAGTCCCCAAAATTATTGCGAGACATTCCCATTTCATTTCGCCCAAACTCCCTGTCAAAAGCACCACCAATTCCACGGTCCATCTCTGACAATGCAAGAGATTAAACCATTAGAAATGCCCAGCAAACGTGAAAGTAATCCACGTTTGCTTTGGTGTGCATGGCACAGCTCAAATATCTTCTTACCATTCATTCTGCCCATTCCTGAAGAACCAAAGCGATCCATGTTGTTCATTCCTCCAAAGTTGTCCATTCCTGTAACAGAAAACAGAAAGTCTCAACAATTGTGGAAAAAAATAAAAAATATTTTTCAGATTTATCACTGTTAGAAATGTGATAGAATTAAAATGAAGGCAAATGTTTGTGTGGTGAGATTATGCCATTAATGTGAGGAAATTGTTCAGAGGATTTTCAAATGTATGGCTGTTTACATTAGTAAAAAGTTAATAAAGGTTTGGTACGTACCACCTCCCATACGGCCTCCCATGTTGTTGCCAAAGCCCATTCCATCCATTCCTACAAGTGAGAATAATGATGATGAGCTACTTTAATTCCCTCTCTTTTCCTTTTTTAAATAATAAAAACAATGAGTCAAATTACCACCAGGGCCCATGTTGCCCATTCCTCCGCCTCCTCCTCCTCCTCCACCACCACCACCTCTGTTAAGTTGGTTAGCATCAATAGGCTGGCCACCAGGCCCCAGACCCATACCAACACCACTTAGACCACCTGGAAAAAATGATTACAATATAAACATTATGTGAACGAATAAATCAATTATTCAAAGCATTACAAACTCAAGTATCAAGGAGACCACTGTGAAATCCATGAATATTCTTATGGCAGAGCACCCTCTGCATGTAAAGCATAACAGCAACATTTACTTGGCTAACAAAGCATATTAATTTACAGTGCACTTGACATTTAACTAATCCAAGTGACACACAAACACAGTAAACTTACGTGGAAGAGAAGAAGCTCTATCAGGTTGTCCAAAATCTTTGGGCAGGGATTTCTCATCCTGGGAAAAAAAAAAAGAAAATTCAGTCTATGCCCCCCAGATACAATCTGATACATAGAAATGTTCAGGCAACTTACCAGCTTGACATGCATGACCCTGTTGAACAGCAGTTGTCCATTGAGCATAGCTGCAAGTCTGTTAAGGAAATTGTACAAGAGGGACCTGGAAACAATGTAGCTTTACTGAATGAACATTACATGTTAACCCCAGTCAACGTGTTTTATAAAAGGATACAGACAGCTTGGACTGCTTCAATAGGCATTTCAAATGTTACTGTGCCCATGCCTCGGCTCTTCCCTTCCTTGTCCTCCAGAATGTCGGCCCTCAACACCACACCAGCCATGCTGAACACCTCTTTTAGCTTCTTCCAGCCCACTTTGTAATCAAGCTAAAAGCATAAAGAACAATTTAAAGGGTTATTGCATAAGCAAAGTCACACTTAAGTTCGATAGAAAAACATTTGAACATTTGTCAAGTTATTTTATCTACGACAAACATCTTTTATTATTTGACCAATTTAGCTTTATTTCTAACTTCTGATATCAATTAATTATTCAGATAAAACTAAAAACCAAACAATAATATAATTGTAGAAACCTCACATTAACAACAAAGATAGTGCTGCCAATTCTGCCAGCCTGGAGACCATGGATGACTTCATTAGGGATGTTGGGGTTGTTCATCAGGCTGGGAGGAATGTTGACCATGGGGCCATTTGGTCCAGGTCCCATACGCTCCATGTTGTTCATATTGTTCATGTTGTTCATGCGGTCCATTCCTCCCATTCCACCCATTCCTCCCATCCCTCCATGTCCTCCTTGAGGGCCTACACCTTGAGACTTGTTGATTTCCCTCTGACATATGACACCATCAGGGTCCTAACACAGCACAGGATAATATGACAAGTCACATACTGGTCTGAAGAAAAAAGTTTATAAATGTTAGTTTTTTGTTGTCATAGCCTACCTCCTTCACTTTCAGGGGTCGTCCATTAAGATTGTGCTTGTTAACCTTCTCAACTGCTTTCTTCATTAGCTCTTCAGTCCTAAACTCAACAACACTGACAAACAATAGGAACAATTAGTGCTGGGCGCTATGACCAATAATGTATATCACAGTACTTTTATTTATTTTTATGCATGAGCATGGAGAAGTGCTCCAGCGAGACAGACAGTTGTATCCTGTATTGAGTGTGGACACAACTCGTATAGCGCTCTTTCTTACTTCTAGCTCTTATTTGTACCCAAATGTTTAAATGCACTTATTGTAAGTCGCTTTGGATAAAAGCGTCTGCTAAATGACATGTAATGTAATGTTGTGGAATATGAAAATTCATATCAATATATATGAAGTTTTCAGTGTGAACCAGTATACCACCCAGCACTAATTAGCAGTCCTGAATGCACACTGGTTCATGAATGTGTATGTAGTATGATAAATCAAGTCAGAATACTTACGCACAACCCTTTGTTGATTGAAGCAATCAGAATGGTCCACACCAAAAGATGTAAAAACAGTTCAAATTAGTAAAAGCAACAGTTATTATAGATGTTAAATTGTCATACAAACTAACCAAAATGAGAATTTCATGCACAGAAGATCAACACCACACAAGCCTATGGCCTTGGCCACAGCCCCGTGCTTCCAAATAAAGTTACATTATATCAAGATTTTCCCCATTCTCTTAGACAATGCAGTCAAGTCTGAAGAATATAAAGAGTATTTTCCAACATCCAAAGGGCAGAAAATCCATAGTGGAATAAGATTCCCAACTACTGAGATACTGGAGGTGTCTTTTCCATTAAAGCAGTTCTACAGAATGAATTATATTTAACAACCATCTAAAGCCTTGTCACAACCACTTGCAGACTTAAGTTCATATGCAAATCCAGCAACCAAAAGGGACATTGTCAACTACTGCAATCCCACATGATTGTCTACAAAGAAAGCTGAAGACCTGTTAAACTAGCATCAACTCTGGATGGCCTCAAGGTAGTGCCACAGACGACACCAATGAAACATGCCTCTGGCATGCCACCATTTCACACTCCACCAAGTTTCTGAATCTGAACAGTTTCCAACAATGAAAATAAAACCAAAGCTGACAAACACAGGTTTGCCTTTATTGTTGTTTTTTTTTATTTGTATGTATTTGCACTTACCCTCGATTTGCCTTCTGCGTCCATTAAGTGTTCCACGTACGTTACCTCACCCACTACAAATCAGATTCCAGAGACGACACACACCAAGGGGAGAGAAGCCGAGAGAACATTTGGGGTTTAGAGCAGAAACACAAGTAGGGCGGCCGTTGACAGTGAGCTCAGACTGCCAGTCCTGAGCATTCCCCCAACACCGCAGCAGCACAATATGGTACAGGTCGACAAAAAGCAAGCTTAATTTGTTTTGACAATAAAATAGACTTCTTAGCCTGTCCTTGTTGGAATTCTCCTGAGGCACCAAAAGCAATCGAACCGAGGACAACAACTACTAAAATCGCCATCAGCATTCCCATTTGAATATAATGCAGTGCACACCACCTTCAATATTTAACCAATGAATTTCAACTCATCAAAACCCCTTCAGTGCCTCAACCCATGTCACTGCAAACCTGCACATACTGTGTCTATCACAATTTGAACATCAAACTAATGCACTGATATATTTGCCATCAGCTGAGCCTAAGACGAAACCTACAGTGAGAAAGCTAACCATAATATTTGTTTCATATGGGACAGAAATTCACCCATTTTAGGATGCACAATATAATAATTTTGATTCAATGTTGGCCACAGCCACTTTTAATTTCAGGTTTGTTTGTTAAAACAAATCATATCATGAACCAGAACCTCCAAATACAAGGACAGTGCTAAAGAAGTTGCTTCATTTTGTAGACCTGTACCCCAAGAAATCCCCAACACATAGCTGTGTTTGGCACAACATGGAGATCTGCTGAGAAAACATTTGCTTGTCAAGGTCACACCTAAAAAAGAAAATGCAATTTAACTACAGTCAGTTGTCATACAACAAATACCAAGCACTCCTTCTGAAAGAGGATTTTACCCATCTTGACACTTGCTCTAACAGGAGTAAATGCCAGTTTAGTGCATTACTTATGACTAATCAAAAGCTTTCCAATAGCCCTTAATAGCTAGTTTCTCATGAATAACAAAACATTAGATCCATTTTGTACCTTTAAGAAAAAACTTAAAAGTTAATACCCTTTAAATTCATAGTTGCTGCATAAGTGATTTATTTTGAACCGTGTCTAAAAATGTTGACCAATTTATCAAAAGAGCAGAGGTCTTACTGTTTGTTGACATGTAACTGGGAACAACTGGTTCCTCGTTTCAGGGCAAAAATAATTACACTACAGCAAAGTAGTGCATATTTGTTCATGCATTTCTTGAGAAACACATCTCTTTATGCCCCTTATGATTCCAGGCCACTAGACTTTCACATTAGTGCACCAACTTTCTTTCACTTCACAAAAACCACAAAAGGTTGTAATAGTCACAAGAACAAATGAATGTTCTGACAAACACCCAGGTTCACAGCACTTGTGCAAGTCTGCAGAAATTCCTTTGACAAACGAGTAAAAAGACCCCATTTCTTGTTTCCAAAAAACTCCCACAAACATTGTACACCTAAAAGTTTGTGCAAAAAAAAAACCCACAGTCCTTCAAAACTGCAGTGGTCAAACAAAATGATCCCAGTTAATTTTAACCATGTCCACAGCAGACTGTGTCTAGCCATTTTCCAGACACCTTACCTTTTTCTTTCATTAGGTCTTTGAGGGCTTGCCATTTCACGTCATATGGGATGTTGCTGACAAACACGCGGTATCTCTTGTTCACATTCCCATAGGGTTCATAGCGTCCGGTTCCACCTCTCTTCTGGGGCCTCTCTTTCCTGCTGACATTAGGCTCATGCTTGACTTTCCCATTGATTTCTCTGTGAAAATATAAATTAAAAACAACCCTTAAGAATGAGATTGTGATTTTAAATTATGACAGGTGAATTTGTAAAAGCCACAAAAAAAACAAGCACGCACTTGTACCAAACAAATCTTACACTGATACGTAATACTATAAATGTATTTTGTCTAATCTTAGGTAAATCAGAGAGGCAAATATGAGGCCAGTTCTTGTAAAGTAATTTAATATTGATGGTTCCTTAGTTGTAGCTATGTAAGAAATTAAATATGTTATATTTACAACTTAGGGCTCCAAGAATACAAGACAACGCATAACAATTTCCTGGTGAGAAATTACCACAACTGGAATTGAATATGAAATTGAGAACCCATGTGGGTAACGCATCACTGATGAGGACCCTCAGTGTATGAAAGGAACCATGGCTTGTATGCAAGTGGATTAATGTAAAGTGGCTAAATGGAGACAGCACTGGCACATTCCATTTGTTCCAACTCGACATAGGCTTCCTAAATGGCTGCTACTTTTACCATTGAATGCTCACAGTGAACTAGTCATACACACAGCACTGTATATATAATTGTTGAAGAAATGGGCAAAATTGTCTTCGACTGGTATTGCTTACAATGCGTCCATATTGTCTTTCGACTTAACCGGAACATGGTCGGAGGTGATGTCAGGCCCAATTCGGACTTCCGACTATCGATGTAAATGGAACGCAGCCGAAGTAGGCGCCATTTAGGACCTACTAATTAAACACGAACCAACTGTTAACTAACCTATACTACCTTAACGAAAAATCGGTAATAAAGTTCTATGTTTTATTATCTACCGTTCATTTGTTATTAGAGCATATATTTTAAGAAATGTGTATTGTATGCTGTACATTTAACACGAATAAGAGCTATTTTTTATAATGCTTTACTTAAGGATCCCAGAAAGAATAACTGCTTCTTTCGTGGAAGCTTATGGGGATCAAATTGTGAATGGAGTAATAATTGACGACTTAAAAGCAGTACGGATACATTTGCTACTCTGTACTGCATGCTAGCAAATCGGACGATTAGGTTAAAGTGGCGTGGCAAGGCCGCTCTGAGAACGTAGTTGGACTGACTGATTGTACAGTAATGTAACATATTATCCGTTTAAATTGCTAACGCCACATTTTAAAAACCCTAATTTTGCAATCGGTCGACTTACAATGACCACATGGGCCGATTAGCTTTGAAAAAAACACGGCCTCGAGCACGCGCCATAACAGACGAAATGTACCACTTTGTCGTGAAATTGTTGTGAATAAAGCCGTTTAAGGGGACGCACTAAACCAAACGATTCTCAACACATACGAGCCAATAAAATGTATTCCTCGTGTATATAATCATAACCATAAACGAGTTCCATAGAGTCAACAAAGGAATCTGGATGAATGGACTTACCCCGGCTGCTGCTGCTGCTGCTGTTGCGGTTGCTGTTGCGGCGGCGGCTGCTGCTGCTGGCCTACTTTCTCAGTCGCGTTTTCGCCCTGTTCGTTGGACATCTTCTTTCGCTAGTTTGATTATTTCTTTAAAAAAAATAACACTATCGCAAATAATATCGAAAACGAGGGTTTTCACGATTGCTATCAGCAACAAATAGCACGGCTAGCTGGGGACTTCAGAGACCACTCCTGCGACACCAGCTACTGAAAATGGCGGTGAGAGCATTCGAGTCTACCCCAAAGAATGCTGGGAAGATCAAAGGCAGCGGCGGAATTCTTCTTCTTTTATTTTGATGGCGGATTTCAAGCAAATGGCGCATTACCGCCACCTACTGTAGAGTTGCGTCACCTCCATGTTGTTGTTGTATAAGCTGTGGGATTATTTATTATAAGTTTCAGACATGTTTCTGAAGATATCGTAAGATACTTTAATTGATTAACTTTTTTTTTTTCAACAATTTGTGTTATAGAGGCTGATATATCTGAGTGCATATGCATACATTTGTTCACAGTTGACTATAGAAGGCAAAAAAAATAATTGTTTGCTTATTTGCTCTTTTATTTATTTATGATTGTTTTATTGTGGTACATTGTGAAATTACAGGTGGTGAAGTTGTGGGGGTAGTTAATTTATGTATGATTCATGTTTATTTCACTTCAACAAATGTTGTGTTCAAGGGTTTGAGCTTTGCTTGTTTGTTGTTGTGTCTTTGTGTCTGTGTTTTTTTTTTATACTTTTGGGATATTAAACATTTTCCTGCGTTGTTTCTCCTGAAGGAAATGAATGAAGAGGACATATTAAAAGCAGGAAAGTCTATTTTGTCTATGTACACACATTTCACATAGAACAGTCTTCATATAAGCTTGCACTACATATTTCTTTAAATAAATAATGTTTCTGCTTTTAAAGATTCTGTTGTTGGCTGAGGTAGTATTTTTGTATGTTTACCAGTTCGAATGCTAGTTAGACTAAGGGCCTTTCTGTGTGGAGTTTGCATGTTCTGCATGTGCTAGTGGGGTTTCTCCAGATACTCTGGCTTCCTCCCACTTTCCAAAAATATGCAGTTTGATGATAAGGTTAAATGGACCTTGGGTGTGAATATAGAGTGAAACAACCAAAACACAAATCCAGAGTGCATGAGGAAACATTACATGGCATATGTTAGAGAACACACTTTATTCTAAACACAATGCAAGGTCCAACAATGTAGAGCCAAACTGGGCTAAAAACGAGGTTAAAAAATAAATAATGAATAAATAAATAAAAATACAGGGAATAAAAACTGCACAGGATAAAAAGATAGTAATAAATACCTAAAAAAAAAAGAAAAAGAAAACATAAATACATAAATAAATTCAATAAATAAAGCCCATAGGTGTATTGCACATAACCCTTCAAGTTAAGTTGGCTCTGTGTTCAACAACATGACAGCAGAAGGAACAAATGACTTGGAGAATCGGTTTGTCTTCCTGGGAGGTTGCACATAATGTCGTCCTGTTGGAATTAACATAAATTCATTGCCTAGTATAAGGTCATAAGTAATTATACTTATACACAACTGCTTTGCATTTCTCCTCATATCATAACATATCACATCATATTATAGTTTTAACCCTCTAACTTTGTTGACTATTGATACATGAATTGTTGAGTTATTCTCAATGCCAAACAAAGTCAGCACTGCACACACTGGTGCACTTAATAAGTCACATGCCAAGTTTGAATTGCCTCACAAGTGAGCCATCGAACAGTTATGCAATTACCAGGCAGACAGATGGACAGTAATTAGTCTACTCTGTTGGTGGTTTATCATGTTCAGTTGTATTTCTTGCGTCTATTTTGTTTGTTCACAATCCTCACCTCCAGAAGGAGATTCAGGAGTCTCTACTCTAGAAACAAACTGAAGAACAGCTTCTTTCACGTGCGCACACAGATAATCACACCCACACAACCAACTCCACCCCACCTCACAGACAGACAGGAGCCTGGACTGGACATTAAACAATATACACTTCATACTGTAAATACGATCAGTATCACACGGGTCATTGCTTTGTACATACTGCCATAGCCATTACTGTATTACTCTGTTTTGCCCTTTAATACACTGCTATTTGCACTTCTGGTTACATGCCAAACTGCATTCCATTGTCTAAGTGTTTGTTTTTTTAATGACAATAAAGTTAAATCTAATCAAATCTGAACTAGAGGAAACACTCACAGAACACACATTTCTGGTGAGGCAATTCAAGTTCCCTCATTGTCAATGCACTCAATCTAATCAGATGGTAATCTTTAATCCGACCATTTCTGCCTTTGGTCATAACCTACATCCCGAGAAAATGTCATATTTTCAAACAATAATAGCCAAAAACATAACTTCTTAGCGATGATAAAAAAGAAAAAAAAAACTTCAGTTCATCGCCAGACCACGCGGAGGCGACAGTGAATATTTGAGTATCTCAATCAAATCTCACCAGAGACGATAGCAGTTAGCGGAAGTAATGTCGGCTCTCCCGGTTGCTGCTGGCTACTCGTCTATCCTTCTTTCCCACAATAGCTTTTTCTAATTCTTCATTAATTTTCTATTTTGCTTGACGTAGATTAGACGGGTTCGCAAAATATTAGAAAAAAAACCTCTTAAAACTGCGTCTCGTCGGTTCTCGACTCTCATCAGTTTAGTGTAGTTTAGAAATGATGTTGTTAGCGTTAGCCTCTACATAGAAGCGCATTTAGCTGACAGTATTGTATTGTACGAGCGCCAGTAAATGAATGAAGACTACTTACGCTTGACATTCTGAAGAGAAGCGTTAAATCACAACATAGTAAACAATGACTACAGGCGCTGATGTAAGGGATATACTGGAATTGACTGGTGGAGATAATGATGGACCCATCAGCAAGAAAGACCTCATCAACTCAGACAAGGTGAGAAACAAACTGAAAATATCCTCAGTGATGCATTTCAGTCCGTCCACACTGGGCGAAACATGACTAACTGTTTGATTAGTAACTTAAAGTTAACTTGGGGGACCACAGTTATCCCATGATACGCTGATATATGACTGAAAAGAGGCTTTCAACTTCAAAATAATGTAAAAAAGAATACATTTTAAATTTCATAATTTATAGATCGATAATAACTCTATTAATAAATGATACAATATATATATTACTGCTGATACTACACACCACGGCACTTCCAATATCATAGATGCAACATTATTATAAATGTAGGTCAGGTGTTTTTCTCATAAGGATTAATTGTCACATTTGTCATTAAAACTTCTTCAGAAAAAGCCTCGCCAAGCTCTGCAAAACAGACATGATAAGAGTGCAGCAGATAAATCACACATTACAATCTGTCTGCCTTCAACTAGAGCTGTATGTATCATTTCTGCATCTATTTAGAAATGATCACTCAAAACAACAACGCTGACGATAATTTAAACCTGTCAACAGTAATTATCCTCACACATATATAGTTGTGTATATATATCTATATGTTTTTTTTTTGTTTTTTTTAAATTCTAGTTCAAAAAATTGAGCTTGACAGTGTCACAAATGAATGATTTAAAATAATCTATTTCTCCATCACATTTTCAGAAAAAATCGAAGAAGTCAACAGAAACTTTGACCTTCAAGAGACCGGAGGGAATGCACAGAGAGGTCTATGCTCTGCTCTACTCAGATAAGAAGTATGGAGTCCTTTTTTAAATCATGTATCTTGAATTGTTGTGTGATGACAGCATAGTCATACATACACACAAACACAAGGTGGACACAAACATTAAAATCACTAAGCATCCAAAACTGCAAACATTTAAAGGTCAGCTTTCAATAGGTCATCCAATTTCCCCTTAAAAGTGTTCAATGAGACCAACTCCTTTAGTTTGATTTACTCTTAAAGCATTTCAGTTGCATTACCAGGGCATCAGTGCAGCGACAACTGGTAATGTTTTTCACTTGAGAATTCAGACAAGAAGAGTTCTTATACTGTATTCTTACATGCTGCCTCTAGCTGTCTGATCTTTCACACCAATGATGCTTGCTTTTTAATGTTCTGTTTGTCACTCTTTTGTGTGTGTACTGAATGTCCTAATTGATCCAGGTAGATAATTTTTTAACAAAACAGATTTTCATAAAATGATCATATTAACGAAGACGTGTGTTTCCTGTTGTCCCCCAGAGATGCACCCCCTCTGTTGCCTAGTGATACTACTCAGGGCTATAGGACAGTAAAAGCCAAGTTGGGCTGTAAAAAGGTGCGTCCCTGGAAGTGGATGCCCTTTACTAATCCCGCTCGCAGGGATGGGGCTATCTTCCACCACTGGAGACGTGTGGCAGAGGAAGGCAAGGACTACCCTTTTGCCCGTTTCAATAAGGTAGGGTTTTCTAGTGTCTTCATTTCAGTCCAATCACAAACAACACATGTGTTTTTAAAGCTGCCCATCCCCTGTCATATCCTCTCCTCCAGGAATGCTTGATTTATTTTTTTAACTACTTGTCCTGATTCAGTCTTTCCTTCTGCCTGCTTTCATAGACAGTACAGGTACCAGTGTATTCAGAGCAGGAGTATCAGATGCATCTCCATGACGATGGTTGGACTAAAGCAGAGACAGACCATCTGTTCGACCTGAGCAAGCGCTTTGACCTGCGTTTCACAGTTGTCCATGACCGCTACGACCACCAGCAATACAGAGTAATCACTGTTACTAACCCACAGTACCCACATTTTCTTTTATGTAACTCCCTGTGACTTAACATTAATGAACATTTCTTCCATGTTTTTTTCAGAAGCGTTCAGTGGAGGACCTTAAAGAACGGTATTACAATATTTGTGGTAAGCTGACAAAGGTCCGTGCAGCTTCAGGGACAGAGCCCAAGATCTACATCTTTGATGCTGGCCATGAAAGACGTCGTAAAGAACAACTGGACAAGCTTTTTAATCGCACACCTGAACAAGTTAGTAACGTTGTCTTTTTATTTGGCATCTAACTTGGTTGTTTCCTGAGCCAAATAAAACTGCAACTAGTAGTGCAGTTGTGCTTTTCAAGTCAAACCTTTATGAATAAATGCTAGAAATATTTATCAAACCTTTATGAATAAATGCTAGAAATATTTATCAAACCTTTAAATTGTTTTTCAACCTTTTAAATAATAAGATTGCACCGCTCTCATTTTTCCTGCAGGTGGCAGAAGAGGAATACCTAATTCAGGAGCAAAGGAAGATTGAAACGAGAAAGAAGGAGCGGGAGAAGAAGGCTCAGGATTTGCAGAAACTCATTAAAGCTGCTGACACAACCACAGAGTTAAGACGGGCTGAAAAGAGGGTGTCCAAGAAGAAACTCCCACAGAAAAGAGAAACAGAAAAACCGGTATGACATGCACTCCCACAAAAAGAGCAAAGAAACCATGAGGCAACCGTCGATACACGATAATTGTTTACCCAGTGATTAAGTCACAAAAAATAGACATAGTAAAATTGTACATTTTAATTCATAATTTCCGAAATGTACAACGTTTTGTTGCACATTTTTCCTTATTAAAATTAATTGGATAGTTCAAAACACACATTTTCATATTCCATATACTTGAATCTAGAAACTTCATTCAAATCTACACATTTCCAGCTCAATTAGCACATTATTCAATTAGACAATTTCAATTTCTCATTAAAATAAATTGAAATGAGCCTATCCAGCTTCTCCATAGAGCTCAATATAAACTGACCTCCCCACTTTTGAACACACAAATCCCCACACTAGATAGTCACAGTAGTTAAAAGCAAAAGTCAGTTGTCGTAGAGATCAGTAGTAGACAGAGTACAACGCCAGTCACAGAGTGACACAATACATTGTCACAGCATGTCAACTCTTCACGGACGGTGCTCTTAAAGGGACACGGCACCTGTTTAGCCACCGGTGCAATGGCCCATTGTTTCTGCTGAAATCAGCCTCAA
Organism: Solea solea; assembly: GCF_958295425.1. Classification (NCBI taxonomy): domain Eukaryota; kingdom Metazoa; phylum Chordata; class Actinopteri; order Pleuronectiformes; family Soleidae; genus Solea; species Solea solea. Next base: position 9,500,993 of record NC_081142.1, on the reverse strand, counting down.
TACAAGGTGATGTCAGGTGTAGTTGTGTAATCTTGTCTTCCTCTGTGATTGTATTTCATTTTTGTGATGACTGTGACAGCCCCAGTCGAAGATTGTTTTCACAAATGTTCAACTTCTTTTTAAACATTCAGTGACTGAAGTAGAAACTTGAATTCATCATTTCAGCCTCTCATTCATATCAATTCAATGCAGCATGTCAGAGAGGCTTCAGCTCAGACAGAAGGCAGCAATCCCACTGCATTGTCTTGAGAAATTGCCTTCTCTAGTTTTGGTTATTATTCTTATTGTTCATTTATTTTCCTTCAGGCTGTTCCAGAGATGGCAGGCATCAAGTTTCCCGATTTCAAATCAGCCGGAGTTACGCTACGCAGTCAGAGGGTGAGTATGTAGATCCTTCTTAGGTGTTAAAAATAGTATTTTACACACACACACAACTTTTTGGCTGTCTCACACTAGTGTGGAACCTATAATACTAATTCAAAACAATGAAACTGAAGCTAGAGTAATTAAGATAAGTGCTCTATCAGGAAAAGTATTGCCAATGCGTCAGGGTGTGTTGTAAAATGCATGTCAAACTTTTAAAATGCTTGGATTGTTAAACCTTTTTTTTTAAGAAAATCAACTAAAGTAAAAATTTGATTGAACCACTATTAATATCAAAACAAATTTTAGCGAAGCTTGAACCTGCAGTTGATGTATGTGAGAAACCAAAAAGTCTGACTTCAGCTGGCCATCTCTCATTAGCACTGCGATGATTAATTCTGTTAGTGATGATCTCATATCTGTAAGATCTAGCAAGGGAACTCTTATTCATCTTCAAGACTGATGAGGAGCTGCCGCTCTCTATGGAAAATGCATTAGCACGGCTAAAGAAGTGGAGTGCCCCTCCAGCTAATCAGTCAGACAGAGTTCAGTGGATAAAGACATTTTGATCTGGCTCACTGAAGTGCATTTCATAGGAATTAAAAACCCTGAGGTGGAGCTGTTTATCCTAATATCTCCACCACCTGAAATTACACACTTGAATGTGTTGACGTGTGTGTATATCTCACTGTGTGTGTGTCTGTGTGTGTGTGCGCACAATGCAGATGAAACTGCCAAGCTCTGTTGGCCAGAAGAAGATCAAGGCCATTGAACAGATTCTCGTAGAGCAAGGAGTCGGTGAGTGTGAATTACCATTGGTAATCTTCTGATATGCAAAAGTCTAACATTTTAAAAGTTGTCAGTCATGCCACAAAAGTGGCTTCAACGTAACGTATCATAACACACAATGTATATGTGTTCTACATCTGCTGGGTTAAAATGACGAATGTCAAACCTCATGTCTAATCATCTTTACCTCTGTGTGTTTAGATCTCAACCCCATGCCTACAGAAGAAATCGTACAGATGTTCAATGAGTTACGTAGTGACCTGGTACTGCTCTATGAGCTGAAGCAGGCCCACAGCAATTGTGAATATGAGCAACAGATGCTGCGCCACCGCTATGAGGCTCTCCTGAAGGTCGGCAGTGGAGCCGGGTGTGGAACTGCAGGGGCAGGACTACTCGCTTTACCACAAGGCGGTGAGCTCAACACCACCAACAGCACTGTAACATCCACCCCAGGGGGCGATGTTCAGAACTGGCCCTGTGTAGATGACATCAAAGTGGAAGCCAAGGAGCAGATCATTGATGTTGTAGGAGCACCGCTAACCCCTAACTCGGTACGTCTGCACCAGCTCAGCGCCATCAGACATTTTCCATGCTTAGTTTTCAGCTTGTTAGTATCAAGCGGTTTCCAGTTTATGCTTGGATTCTGATGGAATCCAAGCATAAACTGCTTAAATGGATTTAAGCTGATGCAATTCAGTCCAAAAAAGCCATGATTTTTTGTCACTGTCTTCCTCCATTATTTGCGGGTTAAAGTCTGGGGTGGGAACTATGGTGTACGTGCAGAGCACCCAGGCCAGCTTGACTTAGACTCTGGTCCAACTGAAGGTATACATGCAGTAGTTATTTGACTACTAATCACATTCATTGGGACTTTGAGAAATTCAATTTATTTGATTTTCGATTTTAATTTGATTCTACAATTTCACTCCTTTTTGCTGCACTAGTGACTTGCTTTTTTCATAACAATGGTCTGTGGTTTGGATACATGCAGAATTTAGAACTACAAAAACATTACTGCTTCAGTAAACACTCATGTGATCTTGTACATCCCATTGCAGCGCAAACGGAGAGAATCTGCATCTAGCTCATCGTCGGTGAAGAAGATGAAGAAGCCATGATGAAGATGAGAGCACCAGCTGGTGCATAGTGGAGTTACTCTAGTCACAGTGGAGAAGCACCACTGACTCCACACACACACACAACTTTTCACCTTCTAAACAAGACCTCTCCACCCCATCCCCATCTGGATTGCCCAGCATTTTTGTGACAAAGGCAACAACTGAGTGACATTTCATTCCATTACTGCTCGTCTTCCTGCCTCCACCAATGCTCGGCTATAGATGAGGCAAAATCAACTGTAAATTGCCAGGCTGAGCTAATCAGGACATTGGCAAGAAGGTGGGAGTTACAGGGTAATTGAAATGAATTGGAATGAAAGAAGAGACTATGTGAGTGGGAGGACCTCCAGCCTCAATGCTCATTTGACCCATCTGAGGGGTTTTTGTAGCCTAATCACGCCTTAGTGTTTACTGGAAATGTGTTTTTGTTGTAGTCTGCAGAATTGACTCCATCTCCACTGAGGAAAGAGATGCCATTTCTATCTACTGCCTGTGTTTTATGTCGGACTCGTGAGGCTGATTTGTTTCGTTTGTCCTCAGGTGACCTTGAATATGCTTTCGTCAATGATTCAATAAACCTCACTGACTTTGTTTTCTCGCTTTGTTTTATGCGTCTTTCTTCCACGGTGATTATCCCTTTTCATTGCAAGCCCTTTCTCAGATAAGATCTTAACGTGGAGGTAATTAGTGTTGAATACACGTTTACTGAGGAAATTGTAGGATCACGGCATTCTTGTCTTACCTGTCATTTAAGTTAAGTGACAACTAATGACTTCATTAATATGATAATTAAGCATTAATCATTCTCCGTTTGGCTCAGCCAATGAAACTTCATTAGGTCCCGTTCCCATAATATTGCTAATTGCGTGTCAGTTATAGAGTTTAGCCTACTTATACATTAATTTGTATGCAAATTTTGAAAACGTTTGCCCAAAAGAGGTTGCGTTATCTGGACACGTGTGTAATATTTATATACTGTCTCTGAATAGATATAGCTATAAAGATATTAAGAATAATAAAATAAAGACTTCAGGTTAAAAAATCTGCTTACTAATATATTTCAGTTTGACTTCTGTCTTTTTATAAGTTTTATTCTTTTTAATATAGCCCTTGTTAGTATTTTATTAAAAAAAATCCCATTTATCATTATGAAATAATGAATTACGACAAATCAAAAACTGAATTATATTATATAATTTTTGCAAGTTTGTTCCATAGCCTTGAATATGTACTCGGATGATTTGCTGTATTACACTCAACTCTTCACTCTGTAATGTTTACATGTGTGATGAACTCAGTTGACTTCACTTGATTTCTAAAAGAAGACGAGGTTACATAAGGTTGACAGTGCACTTCAGAGCAAAAAAACAAGCCATGAGGTCTAAGGAAGTCAATGTGCAGAACTGTCTCTGAAAAAAAAAAATCTCTGCATTGAGGATTTCCTGAGCTGGCTGAGGCGCAGAGGTCCTATATGAAGACAGGAGAGCTACACTCAACTAAACTCCCTCATCTTTATTTTAGTCTTGATCCTCTCCAACCTCAGCAGGTTCCTAACTTAACTGGCACAGATGAGAGCACAATAACAGCCACTGAAAGCAGCATCACCACAATCAAAACACCATTATTATCAGACCAAATTAGCACCGCTAAGGTTAGGAGTAAGCTCATTCGCCCACTATACGCTGTTTGATTGAGAGGGAGAGAAAGAGTGAGAGAAGGCAAGTAAACATGGGTAAAATGGATTCTCTGTGTCTATATTTCATGTTGAAAATTGGCTCATAAATCCAGTGGTTTGATCTATGGAACCCGTCGTTGCTTGAAAAAACCTCCGTAAATGTGTAATTTCTCCCTTGACAGAACACAGCCGAGAGGCTATCTTTCTTTCGTTTCCTCCTCCCCTCTCTCCCTCTCTCTCCCCATGGTCTCTGTCTCTCATTCTCGCTCCCTCTTTACCAGCCTGGTGTAGGATTAATGCTCTGCTCTCTTCCCCCTCTCTCCTTTCATGCTCCTCCGATATCTTCTTTTCATCACCGCTCATCCATTTATCAAAACTGGAGTTTCCCTCTCTCTCTCTATCTCTTTCTGTATCTAAGCCAGTCTTAAGTTATTTGGCAGGTATCTTGTAAGATAGCTTTCAAGAAGGTGGAGGTTATTAATAAATAGTAGTCTAAATTGAAAATGGGTTGGCGGTGATGCATCACTAGCCATGTGTGAATGAAAAAGACCCCCAGGAGCCACCATCTACATCCATCTGCCACGAGCTTCATCCGGGCCACAGTGTACGTTCTGCAACACTGATGTGAAAAGCATGAAGCAGAACACCACAGCAGAGTGTCTTATAATGTGGTTGTGATGGCATTGAGATGGGATCTCTTTATCAAGGCCAGGCTGAGGCTTTAATCACAACCTAAGAGGTGCACTGGCTGTTTATCATAATTGAACTGTATCCAGGCTAATCGCTGGCATACGTCACTGTCGAGGGGTCGCCTGGCTGCACCAACAGCCGAAGCTGGTGTTGGTGATTGAACACACAGTTAAGGGAAGGGATGTGTGTGTACTGAGGGACATAAGGCAGAAAGAGGCAGGTAATAGCAGATGTGATAGAGTCTTCTTCAAATACATCACACCTGGAGGTAATCGCTGATGTGACAATGATTAGATTGTCAATGCCTCCTTTCTGTGGCACAGCGCTTTATACCCATCATGTCACATACAATCACTGATTACTGTAAGGGAAAGAGGCAGGGATGTTGCAAAAGCAGTGCAAAGTCTGGGTTGGGATACTTTCCTTCCTGGGCTCTGGATTGAGCGCTTTCTACATGGACCATAACAAAGATCTAAAGCAGAGCTCCGCCTCCACGACCCTCTCTCATCTCCATGTTTCTCACTTTGACTTTCACCTCTCCCAGCATTCAGGTCACCTTGAGGGAGAAAACTTTTAATCATTTGTCCACATCAAACTCACCTGTGCCCTCTGGGACAGCGAGCTGCAACAAAGAGCAGGGGAGTTGAAACCGAAGGTTGGAAAATCACAAATGCCCACAGGGCTGGACAGTGGAAGTCATTTCCACTGGATTTTTTTTGCTAGTGGGGGAAAGCTTGCTACAAGAGAGACCCAATCACTGGTGCTAAGCAGTGCTTACAGCTAGGCATTAACCCCACTGTCCACTCTCCACATTAAAGCCCCGGGGAGGTAGAGGAGAGTGGAGTGGAGTAGAGCAGAGAGTGTGGGACTAAATCTAGACTTCCTATTCCAAGGACTGTGCTGCTCTCTGGAACATCTCCTCGGTCAGGTGTTATTGTCTTTCAAGGTGTCCTACCTTGAAGGGAAGGAACGCGGCTGGTAGTGACCGAAGAGAAAAAGTCATTTGAGGAGTACTACTTTTCTGATACACACTGAGTTTATAAGAGATTTTTAAATTATTTATAAATTATTTATTTATAAATAGTTTGTACCAAACTAACATTTAACATAGACAATACAATACCACAAAGAGTATAAAATGAAGGTCAAGGACACAGTAATTAAATTGTATGAAGGTAAAAAAAATTAAAACATGGTATACTCAGTCTTTCGACTTGTACCTAATAATGTTCTCTCTTGTGTGCACAATGAACAAAGGGACACACTGAGATAAGCAGTGACCCTGTTAGACCGCGGCCTGCTTAGGTCAGTACAGTAATTGCATGTTGACAAGACCAGGCTGGACAGGTCAGCCTCACACCATCAACCTCTCAGAAACAAACCACTTTGATTTGATTGGTCAGTGGGAGAAAGAGAAGCCTCTGATATGTGGTAGAGTTGGCTCGCCAAACTGTGACGGTCTTTCTCGCTCTCTCTTTACCTGCCCAAGCGCAATTCTAACAAAAAGAGCGAAAAAAAATCCAATTTACCATGCGGATCCACAGCTGTCACGGCAAGGGAATTAAACATTACCCATAACTCACTAGGGGTGCTGAGCAGGTCAGTGGATGGCAAGGATGGTAACATCACTCTGGGGTGTAATAACAAAGGATTTTAACCTCTGACTCCATCACGTGGGCTGCTGGCAGATTGTCCTCACCAACACCAGCTTTCACCAGCTAGTTAATAATCTTTGCTTGAGTTGACGACTCAACTCACAGGACACACCTTGCAACTCATCACTCAAACATTTTCCTAACACAAAAAGGAAGACATGGGGAATTGTCAGTATAAATGCAATCTTTTCCAACCCACTGGGTCCTGGAGCAGTTCCTGTGATGCTCCATAGGGGGTTGCAGGGATCCTGTAGCTGCTCGCGTCCTGGTGTCATCACCCACACATGCTGACTGCTTGCCTGGCTGGCCTGCCACCACCAGAGCCTCAATTACCTGACTGACGTTTCATTAGCGCCTGCAGCTGATCCCGTGGCTGAGAGGCAGTGGGGCGCAGAGGAGCATGGAGCGAGTGAGAGAAGGGGGAAGAGAAGGAAGCTTCAATGCATTACATTCTCATGCGCTGTCAGTGTCACAGCTCTGAGCAGCCACACAGCCACTCATTACATTGCAGCCATTTAGTACATGCTCTTATTGAGCTCGACTGTGTATACTAAAATAGAGCTGGCTAGGTTTTTATCTGTTGACAATAGCTCTGAGCTGACACTCACATACCTGCCCTGGATTGTTGAAGTGTTGTAGGTGTGTGGTGCACTCAAACGTGAGGTAGCTATAGAGTGTCCATGAGATGAATCAATCTGGTGCTCTGATCAGAGGTTTATTTCCTCTTTTGTGTGGATGCAATGGAACTATATATTTGTGGTCCTGTGTACATCATGTACCTGAGTTTGTGCGTGGTGTGTGTGGCGTCTTCGCTCCTGGGGTTAGTGCAGGCCATGTCACAGATGATCCAGGGCAGAGCTGAGGGGGCTTAGCGAGGCCCCCGACCTGAGCCTCTCCACAGAGCCCACGCTTGGCTGGCCTCTCCTTCCCATTTGTCATCCTGGGCCCGTAAGACCCCCAGAGAGATTAGGGCAGAGCAGAGACACTGGAGGAGTAGCAGGAATAAGAGGATCAGTTAAGCTATAAACACAGACAAGTACAAACTTCTCTCACCCACTCTGGCGCAGTGACAGTCTGTAATGGCTGTCAAAAGTTCCTTGTGTGTTGTACATCTTCCTTTAAAAGACACCACACTGCCCGAATGTGTCGTACTTCTCGTGTCAGCAAACACAGCAGGTTTTTTGGAGGTTCTTTACATTGATGAAATCCTGTGTGCGGAGTGAAAAGTGGTCTCGAGTTAGACAATAGACAAAAGAGTTAACTGCATCGACCCACACTGACCCAGGATAATGAACTATGACCCAATGCAGAACAGAAAATGCAAAGGTTTGCCTGTAATTAGAATTGTGTGGCACAAGGACCATTAGTCAAATCTTTCAGAGCTCCTTCATTTCCATATTTTTGAATATGCTACTTAATTATGCAAAGGGAATAGTGAGGTAGCTGAGAAGTTTTAAGAAAGCCTCATAAAGTCCTTATTAAGAGCAGAGGGGATTAATGACAGTTAATATGAGGGCAATCAAACATTTAATGCAAAGGCTCTCCTGCAGGCAAACAGTATTTAAATGAGTCAATTAGACATTCATTATCTACAAGCCTATAAGTGGAGTCAGATCTACATAAATGTTGGTGCAGAGAATCACTCCATCTAGAAAGTAACTAATGAAATATAAAAAAAAGTTAACAACTAAGACATGGAAAATTTACAAATATTTATTGCTAGAGGGCTGGTTACATGTTCTCGTCAAATCAGTGAGAACGTGTGATATCCAGTGGAGATTATCTCATAAATCAAAATTATTGAGTTAGCATGATCTCGCCTCCCAATTAGCTATGTAGCATTGTTGAAGTCGAATGAGAGAGGGGAACGAGAGGAGCTCAATTGCTTATTATAAAATTACATCAAATCCTGCACAAGAATTTCTCCAGTTTTACTTTAACTGCGGCTAAATTATTGTCATTCCAAAAAAAACAAAAAAAACAAAACACCTTAAAATAATCAGACTTACACAAAAACGTACATATTCTGCAGAGGATGGCTTTAGTAATAAAACCAAACTATGCAGATATATCATTGTCAGGACCTCCTCCTCCTATCCTTCCTTCTTTCCCTCTCCATGTCTGAGCTTCCACTCTTGTCAGTTGCCCCAGCACACAATTACTGTGTGTGATTGCTATCAGGCGGGACGGTCGGGGAGGCTCCCAAATTAGGGCCTAAATAGGATTTCCTACATGGCGAAGGGCACAGGCCTGGACATGGTAATGAAAGCCTATACATCACAATCAGGCCGACAATCCTATTCATACTGAAACACATTACTCTCACTCCTCATAATTATAGAGGGGTGACAGACGGGCCTGTGAGGCATGGTGGAGGAGGCGCAAGAGTGACGAGGAGGAGGAGGAGGAGGTGGAGGAGGTGAAGGCGTTGGAGGTGGAGGTGGGGGGTGCTGGTTCTGTGTCGGTGTCTGAGGTGGCTGTCAGCTTCAAGTGGCTTCTTCTTCTCTCCACTTCTGTGATCTCTTGTACCTGGAGTGACCTGATTAAGTGGGAGTCCAGTGGGTTCAATTCCACACTGTTCCAGCATGGTGATCCCGCCACCTATAGATCTGTGCAATTACAGAAAAGAGTTCTAATTTGGGCACTTTCTCCCAATGGGGCAAGATTCTTCAAATGGGACACTGACCACATCTTCCAGCAGACTGACTGACACAGGCACAAACACACATATATAACCCCCCCCCCCCCCCCCCAACACACACACACACACACACACAGCAATGTGATGAGATGTGAGGGGGGACAGCTTTGCGATCAATACCATGAGCAGGAATCAGCGATGGGGAGAATAAGACAATGGCCTATCAGATTGAGGTTGACTTCTCCTTGTATGCGTGGCAGGCCTGTGACAATAGATTGGCCCAGAAATCCGATGGCACAATCTGACAGTGGGGAGAAGAAAAAAAAGAGGAGACAGATGAAAAGAAAGATTGCTAATGCTCTCCAAGCAGGCATTTTAATCTGTGACAGAGGAGGGATTTGGTGAAAGCCATTATCACACGGCAACCCTGCTTCTTCCTCCCTCCCCTTTCTACTCTGATAAGACAACCTTATCAGACTGCTTGGGGGAGAATATGTATGTGTATGTGTGTGTGTGTGCGTGCATGTGTCCACACTTTTGCATGTGTTTGTGTTGCAGGATCTACCAAATGTGATTCACTGGACCCCACTAAGCCCTACTCACACAATGTAAATCACCTTTAGAACTCAGTCAGACGGAAAGCGTCACAAAAGGGGAGTCAGACCCAATAACCCACTTTACTGGGCAAAGAAACAGCCTGGGTGTCACATTCTTGCAACTGCTTGCAGCTGAGACTTGAGCGAAACTACCTGCTTGATTCTGTGTGTTCTATTGTTTTCTGTGTCTCAGTTGCTCTTGTACAAAAAAAAATCCTTTCATCTTATGGCCACATCACAAGAGAAATGAGGTGGTGATGGTGCAGGTGGTGATGGTGCCTGCCCATTTAGGTCACATGTTCACCCTGAAAATATCTCCACTCTGTCAGCTTGGCCAGGTGCAGGTGTGTGTGTGTGTGTGTGTGTGTGTGTGTGTGTGTGTGTGTGTGTGTGTGTGTACGAGGCGACAGATAGAGGGACGTATTAGAGCTGGCTCTTTCTGAGTCAATGGACTGATGGAGATTTACTGTGTGAGGCAGTGAGTTGACAATGTGAGAACATACACACTGTATATAATGTATATGTACTGTATATGTATTCAATTCAATTGAAATGACTTAATTCGGAATTTCATTTGTGTAAAAGCATCACTGGGTGTCACACATCACATCAACATATCATCACCTCAAAATATGGCAAACAATAATCCACTCTTCTCAACACAAAATAACATGGTATTCACATCGGTTAAATGTATTAAATAGAGGTTTAAAAAGTAATGGTGTAGGATGTACATCAATGATAGTGAATCTGACAGATGTTGGCACAAAGCCTGACATGGCGTGTATGTGAATGTGTGTGGGTGCGTGTATATTATATGTCTATGCATGTGTGTGTGTGTGTTGAACTATCCCCACTCATTGTGTGTCTCCTCAACACGGTGTCCCTTCTGTGATCAGGACAATCCATCAGGACTTGCTCCTCATTAATCACCAGACAGACACACATGCACCTTCACACACGGTCAAACGCACACAGTCACACCTTTGGGATCAGGGCAGGCAGTGGGGCTGGTTTGGAAAATCTCTCGTGGCTGCACCACAGAAAGCATGTCACCGGTGCCAGGTGACACAACACACCTGTGGACACGACCATGACTTCAGAGAACCTATCAAAGACTTCCTCCAGAGACAAAATGCTGCACCACAGAGGTTTCTCTGTTTCACCACAGACAGACAATATCACGATGTAAGCATTCAAGTCACTTCAAACATTGATGATTTTTCTTGTGGATGATATTCATGGTCCTCAACGCACAACATTTTCTGTAGGAGATACTTCAATTTGAGTAGGTCACCACTGGATACTAGATGCCCCCATTACAACTGCTAAGTCCTCTTTGCCTCTGCACTTGTCTCAAGTATCCACTCATGGCCTTTTAGTATGGATCATCAGATCAGAGCTGAGCAAGCCTCCATAGAACCAGCACACTGGCTAATTCACTATTGATCCTATCCCATAGACCAATTTCCCCTTGTGTTTGGTTTGGGACTACGGTTTCGGTCACGCTCTGTCTCTCCCTTAGGGGTCAGGGAGGAGCCCCTGCCACTCTCTTATCAAGCAGAGAGCACACACACCAAGAGTGTGTACAATGGAGAGAGAAGGGGAATGAACGGAGCGAGGGGAGCGTTACTAGCTTGCAGAGAAAGGGAGAGAGGTCATTAGTGGATGGTGATGAGTTCCAGAGTTTGAGAGAAAGCACAATGACACGGGTTTAGCTCAAGCTAGCAGTGTGTTTTGCTGCTGTGGGAATCTTTGTGCCAGGAAAGTGAGAAAGTGTAGTATTTTGGGCAAATTTCAAAAAAGACATAGAACTGTCCATGGTGCTGAAAAAACACAACATTTAAAAAGTTTTCTTTCTTTCTTTTTTCTTTCTTTCTTTCTTTCTTTCTTTCTTTCTTTCTTTCTTCTCTCTCTCTCTTCCTCTCTCTCTCTTTTGCACATGTGTCCATCACAGAAGAGGGATCTCTCATGTCTCTGGGTTTGCTACCATTTTCTTCTGTCAATTTCTGTGTATGTTTTTTTTTTGGAGGGGGGGGGGGGGTCCAAGAGGATATCATTCCATGTATAGATTGTAAAGCCCTTTAAAGAAAGCTATCATTTGTGACTTTGTGCTACACAAATCAAATTAATTTGAATTGATTTATGTTGCGAAGTTCCCCTGTTATTATGTATATATACAGTATATGTATACATATATATATATATACACACACACACACAGTCTTCAGAGATCAAACTTGTCTATGCTCACATTTCTTTTTTACCTCCCTCTATCTACTCACCTCTCACTCTCCATCACTGCTGTCTCCACATGTCTTCCCACCCCCACGTCTCCCAAAACCATCCTCTTTATCTACCCACCTCTCACTCTCTACCCATCCACCCTTTCCTTCACTTTCTTCCTATACCTGTCCATCCTGCCTCCTTCCTCTCTGGTTCCCCTCTGTCTCTCTTTTTCTTTCTCCCAGTAACAACATTCCCTCGACTAATTGCAATTCTGTCAGCAGGTAAATGCTTTGTGACCAGCCACTGACAGTCACGCCAGCCAGCTGCTGACAGTCATTGTGGGGCAGACAGGACAGCCTCGGCAGCGTTGGCAGTCAGTTAGCAGGCAGTGTATATGGATGTGGCCTCTCAGCTGAACAGTGAGACTCCAACTGTCTACTAGTGTGTGACACTCCCATTACCCCACCACAGAAAAAGGTAGACAGCCACAGAACAGCTGGATAATGCACTGTCTGACTGACGATACACTCTACCTCTCACACACTCTGCTTCTCACCTCGTCTCCGGGCCTGTGACAACACCGTCTTGATACTGTCAGGTTAGGAGCTGGCAAGTGTGACACGCCAGCACTCACACAGGTGATGTACAATATTAAAACAATCACGAAAAGGACAAGGTCGAAGGGAATGGGGCTCGATGATGAATGACTGATCAGAGGATATAGAACAGTCATGTGCTGAAGCACAGACTGGAACCGCTTGTATCGTGCTACCACCAATTTAACTGATTAAAGGGATTGTGCAAACAGTTTTGCACAATATGTTCTTAATAAACATAATTTTGAATAAAGAGTCAGCCCCTTGACGCAGTAGCTCCTTGATTACCAGGCTCCGCTAATTAAAGCAGGCTGTTGACAGTTGTCACCATGACCCTTAGCACAGCTCCCCTGGGCGTCCTTTTAGCATGCTAATGCTAATCCCCGGTGACGGGGGACAGGACAGGGCTGTCCCCTGCAGCCCCCGACTGTTGTGACCATAGGATGTGTCAGGACAGGCACAGTGATGTGCTAACACGGAGACGTGCCCATGTGCATGTCACACATCTGTAATTAGAAAAGAGGGAGAAGAGGCAGCTGCAGCGGGAGAGCTAGAGGGGACAGTTGTTGTGGGACCACTTGATCTCTGTACGCGACACAGCTCGGAAAAGAGCAATGTGTGCCTCTAAACAGGCCTATAAAAGAGCAACTGGTTTCACAGGCCTTAATGCGACGATGTGCCCCGATTTGAGCTTGAGAGGCATGTACGAGATTTGATGCAAGTGGATTTGTGGAGAATAGAGCCACACAAGGCCACACAAAGGGAAATCAGAAACCAGTTAATGTTACTACTGAGAGGAAAAAAAGAGAGCTCTTGCACTTGTCTATCAGTGTGTCTGTCGCTCTCTTCTCCTCTCCAAGGGAAGGTCAAGGACACATGCATATTCATGGAGGAGCCTGGCATAGGATCGATGGCTTTTAATTGTTTTCTCTTGGTTGGTGGAGGGACGTGCCAGTGTCTATTGATCTGTTTGAGTAGAGGCCACTCACAGAGCACGACTGAGAGACCTTTACCTGACTGAACACCGATAGACTGTGTGTGCACAAGTGTGTGTTTCTGTCTCTCCCTCTTTGTGTGTGTGTGTGTGTGTGTGTGGAGGGGTTGACGACTATGTGGTGATTAGGATTTTGACACACACAAAACCACAGGCTGCAAGCAAGGGCCTCATGGGGCTTAGAGGTGGATAGACATACACAGAGGTGACACACCGCAGCAGAGGCGGGGAAGACAAGGGAAACGGAGAACATCATTTGCTCGGCATGGATTTGAATGATGAACAAAATACCACCACGGACAAATGAGTAGTTTCAGTCACATGTTATATATTAGTGGGTCCCTATAGCCTTAGAAAGCCCTGTACTAGCAAACAATTATGGGTCATTATGTTTAAAGGTGACACATGTAAAATATGTACAACAGTGACATTTAGCGTGGCAGTGGTTGCTGCAATCCCATTTCAAAACCTGGCATGAGTGTGGTTCAAGTACGTTGCCAGATTTGCACAAATAAAAAAATTACATTGTGTTCATGCACATACGGTACACATCTACATACATCCCATCATTTTTGATAAACATTGAGACTATAGGAGACTATAACAGACTGTAAAAACATGATATATACATTAACTGACAAAGTGAGAGTGTCTACCCTAGCATCGTCTTTGGTTTGTCAACTTCCTCAACTTTCAGTTGTCACTACAGACCCTCCTTTTTCTTCTCCTCTGGTCACGATGTTTTTAACAGGGACACCAAGGCTTTTTGGGTTTGTTAAAGTTCGGAATTTTCAATACTTGTTGCTTATTCTGCTGGCATTCCATGAGTTTGTATTGTATAATTGCTGAATATGTTTAAATTGAACCCATTTCGGCTTCTGAAGAACATCCAAATGTTTGTGAATTGCAGAGCCTTGTTAATAGCAGATGGATGTGTTCACCTGTCCATCTCCCAGCCAACCAGATCTTTCCCTCCGCAAATATTATCCCCCAGAGCTCTCTCTTTCATTTATTCTTTTGTAGCTGGGTGAATTAGTCAATTTGAACAAGCAAAGTTGGGAGATTGGCAGCAAGTTGGAGTAAAAAGAGGGTGCACAGAGAGATAGGGAGAGAGGAAGAGAGAAAGATAAAAAAAGAAAGAAAAAAAGATGGTGACAGTCATCCATTTGACCCAGGCTGTTGAGTTAGAGCAGCCTGGCTTGTCAAATCTCTGTGCTAACAGTGAATAGCCATATCTGTGCAGAGCATAGAAGGGTGTCATGCACTATGGTTTCATGGTTCAGGATAAGGCTGGATAAAGCCATTGGCGGGATGACACAGACAGAAACACTTTTCACTCTCTCTCTCTCTCTCTCTCTCTAACTCCCTGTCTCACGCTCTCTGTTACTGTCTCGACTTGAGAGTGAGAAGCATGAACACTTATTTCAATCACATTGGCCGAGTTACTGTATGTGGGAGATGGTCATCAATTAAATGAATGCTGTGTATTTAAACAAAGGGAAGAGTTTCTCGCTCACAGCCTCCTTTTATTGAACAATAAGAAACCTCCACCCCCTCTCCACAAGTGCCCTCCTTTTCTTCTCGCTATTACACTGTAATTTCCTCCTCATACATACATATATTCACACACTCTCTCAAACACACACACACGCACACAGGACCTATTAACGGCTCATTAGCCTGAATCATACATGAATTAGACTCCTGCCTGCTGACAGTAGCTCAGAGAACAGGCCTTTTTTTTGCTGAGGAGTCAGGGGTTAAGTTACCAATCAAAATAGCCACGCAGATGTATTCAGACATTTTAATATTGGCTATTGTGGGAGCTCTAAAAAATGTTAATCTCTTACCGGCGCGGCTGCACCCCAAGGCAACTGAAATAATAGTCTTCAGGAGGGGGGCTGGTGTCCAAAGAATTGATGTACCCTGTGGCATTTGGATAATTGTGTTGGAATTGCTGCCACTTTGAGCAGTTTTCAGGCTAAGCACCCTTTCTTTTTTTTTTATGTCTTTGATTACCTGGACCACAGAGCGCTGTGTCCTCTCCAGCCACACTCCACCTCCTCTTCTACTTTAAATCCTTCAACTGAGTTGCTTATAAGGGAAATCAGAGGGGCACTTCCCATACTAGGGAACCAATATTGTGCTAACACAGTAGCACTATCAGCATATTGGTTCCTGGACAAAGGGCCAGGTGTTACCACAGTCAATATAATGTAAACCACCAGAGGGGGCCAATGATGAAGACTGGCCCAAGAGAAGTCAACACACCTACACATACAAGCTCACAACACTGTTTTACATGTTTTACAACTGCTAAGCAGATTATTTGTGTTGCACCTGTCAGGTCTCCCTTCCTCCTTACTTTAATTTCCTCCGTCTACACATGGTATAGCCCTCCTCACCCCCCCCTGCCCCCCGCTCTGTGGCCCTGTCCTCTCCCAGGATTCAGACTAATGACTAGTGACAGTCCACTGAGGGGAGCGAGCTGTTTGCAGTCAGCAGTGCGTTTGTTGGTAATTATTTTCCAGAGTGTCACATTAGTGTCAGCCTCATGGCAGTGAGAGAGGAGCAAGAACGTGGGCCCCGGATGGGTGAGGGAGCGAGGAGAGGGGAAAAGGGTGTGATATTTGGTGCTGGGCAGTGTTTTGTTTATGTGTGTATGTGTGTATACTGAAGTGTTTGCGTTGGGCTGAGGACGCGGGCTGTCACTGCTCTTTATTGTTCGACTCATGACTACATACGACTCAAGATTTAGGATGGAGGTGAGCAGGAAAAAGAAATATTGGTGTACTGTTTTCCTGCCCATCTTCACATCTCTGCCTGTCTTTCAAAGATACGGTCGGGTCATAGGATAAGGAAGGTAACACTCATCGTTCTAACAATTGCCTCATGAAAAGACTAAAAGCACCATGCACTCCACTGATTCACAAAATTCACACAACAGTGAATTGGATGACATGACATGGATATGGCACTGAAATAAATTTGATATAATCATCATAGAATACAATCTACATTGTACATTGAACAACAAAATGGTCAGTGCAATAGTAACAACATGCAACACTGAACAATTAACACAGCAATAGAAAACCACTAAAAAAAAAACACAAAATATTGGCTATCCCTTAAATTTCAGTGTGCAGTTATTGCTTTTGTGTAAAAACATTTTTTTTGCCTATTTATCCTTGTGTCTATATGCACTGCCATCATACTACTATATTTATACTGCTGCTGTTTTTATACCTTTGAGGACCCACTAGTTTTGCCACTTCTCACTCATTGCTGTTGGTATATCAGTCCTTAATAACATATTGAGTGTTTACATCTATAAAGAGGTTCGTGGATACATGTGCTCTGGCAGAATGTCGTAAAAAGTGATCCACTTGCACATAAAGGTTTGTCAAGTGTCCTGCTGTTCAAACTATACATTTATGACTAAACATTTTGAGATCATTTTTCATCTTCTGGATGAAAGGTTTAGTTCAGGATTGAGGGCCATGGAGAGGAATCAGAAAGTCTCACAAAACAAGATTTGTGTGTGAAAAAAAAGACATTTTCCTAAAGTTATACAAAATAATAAATGCTCTCCCTCTTGTAAAACGCCCTACATCCACCGTGTTCTTACAAACAGTCAATTCAGGAAATGTAAATTTCAGCATAAACACAGTTGAGTTTATACAAACTTGTGCAGAGAAAGTGAAAACACAGAGAATGCTGATGCATGCATGTGTGCTCACCTTCTGGTTTATGTGTGTGTGTGTGTGTGTGTGTCTGTGGTGGGGGGGTCAGTCACCAGCCCCCTTGGGAGGAAGCAATCAATGATGGAGACCATAATGCACCTCTCTGTATTCCTCCTCACATTCACGCTCACTGGATGCTTTGGGGAGCTGCGACGCGCACACACACACACACATTGTAACATGTTCGACAGCTCATCTTGCACACGTTCCTCTCCACTCCATCTTGTAGCTGTCTGGTCGATGGCCTCTCTCTCTGTCTCACTTCCACTGCTCAGTCTTTGGCAGACTGCTCTCCACTGGCACTGTCTCTCCCTATGTTAATATAGTAGCTAACCTCTCTCTCCATAGCACTGCTACCACACAGTCTCTATGTTGATATACTGGGGCAAGTGCAGCACTCCACCGCTCCAACTACAGCTGACTCCAGAGAACTGAGGACTCTTCATCTCCACCACTCTTACTGCCACTGTGGGGATCCTGCCGGGCTTTGCCATCGTCCTGTAAACTCTCTTTAGCTTTAGTAGCAGGTGCTTCGAATTGATTTTTTTTTTCTCTCTTGCTTTTCAAATGAAGGAAGATTATATTCATTTTGCAGTCTATCATAACTGGAGATTGTGAGTCTCGCACCGAAAGCTAATTACCACTAATTGGTCTGTGGAAATGATTACAGCAGTAACTTAGTTTACTCCAAGCACCCACAACAAGAACTGGGAATCGGGGAGATTACAAAATAAAGCATGACTGTTTACTAAAAGACTCCACTGGTGACCTCTGGCATCGTAATAAAGGAAGTGGAGAACTCTTATCATGTTGATTTCATTTGTCTGAACTGCACATTACAGGAACTAAGCTGTACTGTGTTTAATGTAAAAATCTAAATATGAACCAAAAACCAAAGCGCATAAACCGCACGCGATAAGATGCTCTGCTCTGCGAGTGAATGTTTGAGTATGGCAGTCAAAAAGACAGCTTACTGACTCACATCCTGTCAGAAAATGAACACATACAATTAACATCACATCCCATCATCCTCAGCTGAGTGAGTACGCCTGTAATTGGCTGGCTGACCAGCATACGTGGCTCCGGGTGGCAATTTATTCTGGGAGCCATGCAGTTTACCCTGGGCGGCTCACGGCCCCTGTGCCATAACCTGGCTGAGGCAGCGGGGACATCATTAACACTTCACTGGGCTGCAGGACACACACACACCCATCATCCGCCGTACAACACCCACAGCCACTAGCACACGGCATGGCAAATTGGAGAAACAGGGTAGAAATGATGTAGTGTTGTGTTCACTGATAAGGTGGCAAATTAGGATATTTTTGGTAAAATAATGGGTAAGCAGTTTCCCAAAAGAGCTGTCAACCTAAAGATTACTTTTAATTATTGACGTGTGTGTGTGTGTGTGTGTACTTGTATTCATTATCTCTTTAGGACCTTTTTTGGGCATAAACACTAACCTTGTCAGGACCAGTAGTCCTCATGGAGGCTACACCTATCATTTCTGGGGAACTGGTTAAGTTTAGGGCTAAGATTTTCAAGCCTCATTTAAGGTTAGGGTTTGGCATTAAGTGATTCAGGTTAAGGTTAGGGAGAATGCTTTAGGTTGTCCAAATTAAAAGAAGTCATTACAGTGTCCGACGTAAATAGCTGCGCAAACCTCTGAGTGTGTGAATTGGCATGCGGTTGTCTAACCACAAAACAATGTGTGAGTGACATGGTGCTCCAGTGGAGTAATGACCTTGCCTTGTCACAAAAAAGACATGTGCAACACACCTCCATATTGGTTGAAGGGCAAAACAGTGAGAAAGTGAGTTGGGACTCTGGTCCATTTAAACGGTCTTCACGTGCTGTTTGTCCCTCGACTTCTTCACCAGGCACTTGTCTTCAGGTGTGGGAGGAAGCAGGCCCACAGGGAAGGCTCCATTCCTGGGAATGTGAGGGACAGATGACAGATAAGACATTGGGATATTTATTGTTTAATATCCCAATTATTCCACCTGATTTCAGGCTGAGTTAGTACCCACTGATTTCAGGCTATGTCTCCCCACAAGCCCTATCCTTGTCTTCTTCTTCTTTGCTCTAGTATTCCCATTTCACTCATTTCCTATCTCAGGACTCTCTCGCTCCCAGATTGCGCACACACACACACACACACACACACACACACACACAGGCACACACACACACACAGGCTCACAGCCAAATGGCTGTTCATTAAAGACAGGGACCTGAGGGGAAGCAATCGTCTGAGAGACGGAAATTGCGTGTCACATTAGATTAGCAGTGTAAAGCCTCTGGATTGGCTCCGGGGAATAAGGAATTATTTCAATTACATTATTTCAAAAAGTCTTTAAGCAATACCAATACCGATAAAAACAAATTAAGAGTGATTTGGGCTGATTTGTGGCGCTCTGAGCTGTGCTTTCTGACAATGTGCTGGAAATCAGATATGAATAATGTTGATATTACACTGCGTGTAATGTGTTGGAGTTGAAAGCAGATTATCTGTGACAAATAATACCACTGGTTTGCATTGTGTCTCATCAAAAGGGAATGTTTCCACGTGTCAGTCACACAGGCTGGATGGACACTGTGGAGCCACGGAGGAGAGGACAACTCCATCACCTGCCATTCACAGTAACAAAGCAGTGACTCCCACTCACAGAAAGTGATGACTTGAGTGGGTTAACATGAATTTAGACGGGGGGGGGGGGGGGGTTTAAAACATCTTAATGTAGAGTCCTGTCACAAGTCTGACATGTACTGTCCCAGACATCAACTGGAGCAAGGATCCATACAGCAACATTTACAGTGTTAACTCTGGAAAAAGTCATTTTAGCACCAATTCTGATTAGGACCAAATACACTCTGGATGGAACAGTGTTAAATTGAACTATTTTAGCCATAAAGTAACACTAAAAGATTTAAATACGCCCTGAAATAGTGTTGAATTGAGCTATTTTATTTATAAACTAATGCAAAAAATAAAATCAAATACATGCTGAAATAGTAATGCTAAAAGAGATGAATACACTCTGAAATAGTGTTAAAACACTAATTCAAAGTGTATACTGTATTACTGATCCAAAATTTGAATTGGTGGTAAATTGGCTCTTTTAGTGTTACTTTAACACTGCAAATGTGTTGCTACACGTGGAATTATTATAAATAGGAACGTTGTAGACCAAATTGAAAATATACAAGCTTTACTTTTTTAATCAAATATACAGATTTTTTTTATTCTGTATTATGGGGAAGCCACTTCTACAAGCCACAAGGTTTTTCTTGTGTTTTTCCTCCAGCAAAACTGAACACTGTGTTTTTCTTTTGACTCAATTTCACTCTTTACCGAGGGCAAGGAATTGAATGAGTCCATCGCAGGCAAAGTCTCAGGGGTGAAGAGCAGTTGTGGGAAAGGGGGGAAGCGTCTGCACCGAGGGAAAGAGGGGCAGGGAAAGAGGGAGCGAGGGAGGGAGGGAGGGGGTGTCACAGGAGCGCAAGAAGGATAGAAGGAGAGACCAACAGAGGGAGAGCGGGTCCACTCACTGATACGAACCCACGAACACTGCCAGTCCTTCACTTCAACACACCTCAGCTGCGACTCAAATCTCCAACACGCGCAACATCTGGAGTTGGGACAGAGAAAAGCCGACGCTTTCAGCAGCTGCTCGTCTCTTTTTTTCTCCTCTTCTCCTCTTCTCCTCTCTCTGTTCTGTGCGCTTCCACGAAACAGTGCCGCGTCCTTGAAATTAAGTTGGAAGAGAGTTTTTGGTTGACGGCGAAATAAATCTCGCCCAGAGTTACTTCAATCGCGGTAAGAACCGTCGTTCTGTTAATTGATTTTTAATTGGTGATATGCTTGCCATGTGTGTGTGTGTGTGTGTGTTTGTGTGCGCGTGGATGAGAGCGATAATTCGTGGGAAACTTAACTTAGGCAGAGTAACTTGGAAGCTGCTGACGCGCTTAAAAGTGAGAGAAAATGCAATTTCTTCAAGTGTGAAAAGGTCAAACCTTTGACCCCCGTGCGCGTATTCACGTGTGGCAAAGTCTTTTTATTATTTAGTTATTTGGCGAGAACAAAAAGTTGATTCAACTCTGCGTAAACTTTTATTATCACCTTTATCAGTCTTATGAAACTTTAAAAAAAGTTTTTTTGTAAATGTGAGTATTGTTTTTCGGAGGATTTCAGTCTTTCAGTCTAATTAAGGTCAAATGAAAGGACTGTAATGTGGTGAATTGTATTATTTTAACTGCTTTAATTGTTTTTGCGTGTCATGGCAAATAGAGATCCTTCAACAAAAAATATGCATCTATCAATTGAATATCATGAAATATAAAAATGTTGACATTGTGTTTTCGATTGGTTGAACTTGTAACTTGCTATTTTAAAGGAATAGAAACGTTACACTTTGAGCTGTTTTTCACATTTTAAAACACACATAATGAGAAACTTTAAACTTTTATTTTAGTGGGCAAAATCAACATGATTTAAAATGCACTTATTTCGGCCAATTATTATAAATAATTGATTATGTATTGGCTGTTTGTGTGGTAGATTTTAACGTTGCTGTTTGTTACATTTTGCTTTTGCTGCAGAACCAATGTCATTGTCAATTCAACATCAAATGAAATAATTACTTATTGACATTTGAATAAAATAGGATCAATTGTAGTGTATTGTGTGCTTACTTCAGTATCAAATGTATCTTTTGCAGGCTCAGCCACATGTGTGTTTTAATGGCAATTTCATTGTAATTATTTACAAAAACTGTAGCGTCCTCCACCCTCCAGGCCAAAAGTGTAATTGTAAAACTGGAGTTTAATACAGTAAATAGATTATTTTCTTAAAATTAAAAAATAAAATCCAGCAATCAAATATATATCTTCCTAAAGCAGATGAAAGTAATTATTATAATCATGTTATCGTGAAAGGAAATAATTACCTTATGTTTGTCATCTAAATAAAATGCCTTTTGTTTTTCTTACATGCGTTCCTGTGTGTTGTGGTTCAGCAGCGGTTTATGCTCCACCTGAACTCTCTCCTCTCTCTGTCTCTCCTCAGGACCACTCAAAGGGAGGTGAATGGACCTTCACCGCCCCTTCAAGATGGACAGCCCCTCCTACCTGCCAACTCCTCTCGCCTCCCCTGCCCTGATGGTCCTTGCTTCCACTGCCGAGGCCAGCCGAGATGCCTCCGTCCCCTGCCAGGCACCAAGGCCCTTTGGCGTCCCTGCTTCCTTGGAGAAGGACCTCCACCTCTCCTTCCCCTCTGCCTCCTATACTTTCACCTCCATGTATCAGCGCCAAGGACCCATGTCAGGCACCTTTCCCTCCCGAGACTTCCCAGCCTCCCTGCTCCACCTGCACCCCCAGTTCACTCCTCCAAACCTGGACTGCTCCACCCTTGGTATGCTCAACCACAGCGGGGTGGGAGCCTTCCGACCTTTCTCATCCCCACAAGAGGAGAGAGAGTCGGCTGGTTATCAGTCAGCTTTCACCCCTGCCAAGAGGCTGAAAAGCTGCTTCCCAGAGGTCGAGGGGAAGGAGTTTGACTTTGGCTCGTTGGGGGGCGCTCTCAAAGCTGGGGAGGACTCAGGGAGGAAGCTGTTCTCCATGTCAGGCCTGCTCTCTGATGGAGAGGCGTCGTCTAGCCCAGAGGAGCGCAAGGAGCACAGTGAGTAATCACTTAACTCACAGAAACCACACATGCATATGAACCTTATAAATCTTTCCCTGCTCACATCTAAAGCTCACAACAAGTCACTTATTGCACATCTTTAAAAGATGCTGTGAGTTTAATTGCGCACGTATGAAAAGACCTTGCCCCACACACACACAGCTACATTGGCTAAAAGTGACAAATTGAAAAGAGCCCATATGAGTAAAGATGTATCTGACAATATTTTCCCTTTTGCTCTCTGCTCTTTATCGCCTTGCTGGACTAAGTGTTTACAGTGACTGGCTGTGACTGACTTTGACACAGATAAATTGAACAGTGTCACTTATTCAGCTTAGTGATCATTAGCCACATATGACCATTAGGCCTTTTGGAAGTCAGACTTTTCTTGGCAGTTGAGCAACACAAATACATTGCAGCATATGGAGGCTTGACACAGGAGGAGTAAGAGTTGGAACGAATGACACCCTGTCAGAGATAACGAGGTGGCAGAGATAGAGAGGAAGGGATGGAGGAGGATAGAGAAAAAGAGAGAGGGAGAGAGAGGGAGAGACGTGACGATGCGCCTCAGCCTGAGCATCCCAACGACAACCCTCAGCTCAATATGGCCGCCCACACCAGCCGTCTGATTTGTTGACAAATGAGTGGGAGAGGTGTCAGTCAGTGCACTGTGGAGGAAGAGACGCTCCTCATTACTCCTGGGGATAATTGCCCAACAATGCGAGGGCACAACACTCGCCTCAGAGGGAAGAGGGGAGGGAGAGAGGGAGCTGGAGTCAGGGATGCAATGCTAGGCATGATGGGAAATCAAACCTCCTCAGTGGCGGTCGCCAAGGGGAGCGCCTGACAGATGAAAGGGACCAGACAAAGATAGAGAGAGAGCACCCAAAGGCTCGGCAGATCAGAGGGGGATACCATCGAAAATAATGACAATGTGAACGGGAGGGGGGCAGAGACAGAGAGAGAGGGGCAAAGGCAGGGGGGAGACGCTGATACATGCTCTCACACATATCACCTAAAGGAAACTTTCATCCCACACATAAAGGATGGAAGCAGGGATGAGTTGTCTTAAGAAAAGTTTGGATTGTGCGCCGTGTGTGTCTCTATGCATATGTGTGTGTCTTTGTTGAAACTTGCTGATTTTGTCGCTGGTTGGTAGCTGAGTGACAGGGCCAGGGAGGCGGAGTGGCAGGAAGG
Organism: Solea solea; assembly: GCF_958295425.1. Classification (NCBI taxonomy): domain Eukaryota; kingdom Metazoa; phylum Chordata; class Actinopteri; order Pleuronectiformes; family Soleidae; genus Solea; species Solea solea. The sequence continues at coordinate 9,477,021 of NC_081142.1, read as the reverse complement.
AATCTCAATATGGAATTTTAATAAGGACGGAAAAGGAAGCGATGGCAGCCAGCATGCTGGTGTGAGAGGTGTGTCTGTCTGACAATGTTTGCTCTGTGCACTCGTGCATGCGTGCACCCCTCACCTCCTGATTTTGGGAATCTCATTTGGGGAATGTTGACAAGGACAAAAGACGGGGTGGAATAGAACATTGGAGGCACCCCCCCCCCCCCCCCCCCCCAAAAAAAAAAAAAATGAGAAAAACTGAATTTGAGAACATTGGAAGCTGCTTTTCCAGCTTTATCCAATTAGATTGGAGCTCAGGCAAACTAAGAGCTTTAATGCAATTGAGCTCCCAGCACTTTTCTAAGTCTGACATACACTTGTTCCTCTTGACTGGGTAACAGACAGTCACTTCAGGACCAAAAGTCTGAAATGTTAAGCTTGAAATCTTCTTGGGGGCGTGAGAGCGTCTCCACTGCAGAGGCGATGGCAATGCAAATTCTCAATGAACTATAACCTAGACCATAAAATCATACTTTCATACCTTTTAAGTTTTAAATCCCATGAGTGTTGCTGCAGTCTCCCCACCAGTGTATCAACGTTAGGTATACTTGATGGACATTGCACTGTAGCTGCCCAGGACATTTTCAGGTAATTTATTTTATAGCACATTCTGTAGTTCTGTGCAAAGATGACCAAGTAGATCCTCTTTCAGCTTCATGTCAGGTATAGTGCACCATCCACCTCGCGTTTCATTTCCAGTGGATGTCACCTTCTGTCCATTTAGGGTTTTTCCTCTGTCGACTTTTTCCCTCCAAGCCTTGCTTCTGTTTTATCAGGGAAGGTCTGCGATGCACGGTGTGCTCTGACAGCTGTTCAAACAGCCATGCTCACTTTCAAAGGGCAGAAGTCTTCACTGGAGCGAGTCATGCTTATTTTCCTTGGGGAGATGCTTTCCGCCGCAGGCCTGAGCTGGAACTAAAATGGCTCTTTACCAGAAAAACACAAGTTTGGGAACCGGAGGAGTGGAGTGGCAAAAAAAACAACATGGCCAGACACTGACAGTATGGTGTGGGTGTGTGTGTTTCTGTGTCTTACTGTGGTGGCAAAGCTGAGGGAGAGCTGTGATAACTGGAGTCAGATGTCTGAGAGTTGTGATACTTGTGGGATTCCTGAATGTGGCTGTCAGAGAAGTGAAAACTGTATATACTGCACAGTGGACAAAAAGAACAATGAAGGCCAAAAAACAGATTCAACCCATGTCCATCTGACAGTTCAGACATTTTACCTACAGTATTTATAACTTCTTTTCGTAGTGCTTTAAAAAGACGCGAGGCAAATACATTTTTATAGCAAAGACAACTGTTTCAGAGCACACATCTGGGTTTGAAGGTGATGGTCAACATGTCATTAGTGTTTGCCGCTCACAATAAATTACATGCCCACATGTGTTGTCCCAAGTGTGGCCTTTGTTGTGACACATGGGCATAGAACTATAAAGGTTTCTGCTTATTGTTCATCCTGAGATGTCATTTTAAAATTCAAATTCAGTCCAATTTTTGTGATTATTATTCATTTGTCCTGTGAGTCTGTGTGTGTCCACTTTCGCGAAGGTGAAACCCGTGAGTTGAATTACACAGTCCACTCAGCAAGTATTGAATCTGACGGCAGGCGTCAAACAAACTCCCCACCTCGACACAATCCATGCCTCAGGTTTCTGAATCGGACACAAGAGTGAAAAGAAATCCTGCGTGAAGTTAACAGAGGACAAACATTTAAGCATAACACACACTTATGCCTCCCTGCCAGATGTGCTCTGTGTATAAGTGTTCCCCACGGTCGGTTATTCATGGGTTGTTAGCGGACTAGTGCAGCGCACGGACAGAATCAATATTACATAGATTAATCTTAGATCTGTCTCCCGGATTATTGCCGCGCTGAAGTTTGATGGGTTGTTCCTGACATGGCTTACAAGCTTTGTGTGCACGGGTTAGGGTTTACATAGATATTACTTAATTTCTTTGAAATATTGTTAATTCATTCTACAAACTGTCTTCAGTTTTGAGGAATTAAAGTGTCAACCTCAGAGATTTTGATTTAATAAATATGCTTGAGTTATCTCACATAGTCATTGTGCCTATGATCAACAATTTGAAATATTTATATATTTGCAGGATTTCAAAGTGGTGGAAAAAGGATGTATAATGCAAACCTAACATCTCCTATACTTCACATTAAAAACACACGTTTTATTATAAAGTAGTCATAGTTTTTAGCTTTTTTGTTCTTAATCTTATGGCCAAATGTTTCAGAATGAAAATACAGAGCAGAGAAACTCCAAATGATTCTAAAGACCAACATTTATTTGTACATACTGCACATGTTTGTATGCTTTATCATGCACAAAGCAGCCCACACACATACACACGCGCTGTGTGTGTTGATTTGGGAACAGCGTGGACATCTGCGCAGCGTGTTTTCTGTGAAGCAGTCGCTGACGGCTGCTCGTATTGAGTGGGGCTTCCTGTTGAAAGACACAGTGTTTACATCCCACTGGCAGACCACAGGAGATCAATAGCAACCACTCGATGCTCATGCATACACATATAGTATCTGCTGTCCGCTATTATTCCCAGGATGAATACACCTTATCAGGCCGACTTGTGTGTGCCCTCTACACATCAGCCGTCACACATAACATGTCTGGGTTTTTTTTTTCTCTTTGTTGCTGTGATTTTGTGCTTTAATAAGTTGTACATTAACATATCGTAATACTATATAATACTGTATAAAGTAAACTGAACAAATAAGGGTAATGAGAGGGTGAAAAAACTGGGAAAATGTTGGCAGGCAGATTGAAAAGAGTTAAATAAAATGACTTAATGTCTTTGGTTGCCCTTATACAGACAGAAAAGGAAAGTTAAGTCAGAGTGCTGAGATCTGGGTTGTACGGCTCTTTGATCCTGTTGATTTTTTGTTGCCTCACTGCAACACAAATTGCAGCTGCAGTGTTGTTCAGTCTGTTTCCAAAGCCATATCATCCAGAGAAAGTAGCATCTGCAACCCGCTCTCCGACTGACCACACCGGCTGCCTTGATTTCAAACATTCAAGGAGGAAGCATTACAATATTAATGGTGGTTGTGTTTGATGTGAGAACATGCCGCGGTTGACAGTTCCCCCTCCTGTTGTGATGGTAGTTTGTTCTCCTAATGTTCTCCCAAGTAAAAGAAGCTTTCATCCTGGCAGGAGGGGAAACTTCTCTGCTTTTTAGCTCCTTCCCTTCATCTTACGAGGGCTGCAGAGAGGGAAACGTGGAAGCCTTTTCCTCATGTAGTAGGATTGTCTGTGTGGTCTCATGAGTGTTCGTGCATTGGGAGTGCATTTTGTGTATATATCGGTGTGTTACAGCTTCCATGCAGGCACCGTCAAGACTTGCAGCCTATGGACCACACGGCTTGTCAGAGACAGACAGGATTTCTATAAGTCTGGCACAGGCTTTTACTGTAGCAGGGGGAGATCTGTGTGTGTGTGTGTGTGTGTGTGTGTGCAGTGACCAACAGCACCTGTTAGACGGTCAACAGATTGTTCAGCTGAAACATGAGTCATAACACTTCTTGTATCTGCCACCATCTCCCAGTGTGATCAGCCCACACGAACAGCTTCTGTGCAGAGAGAGGACAAGAACACAGGAAGACAGAGAGGGAGAGAGAGAGAGAGAGTGTGTGAATGTGGGGCTTAAGGTTGTTAAAACAACAACTTTGCTTTAACAGAGGCCATCTTTCCTTCTTCCCTGCTCTCAGTTTTTCCTCTTTTCTACTTCTCTTCACTTCTCTGTGCACCTGATCGACCTGCATCACAGCTGCCTCTGATCTCACATCAAAGACCTGGTTATTGTGTGTTCATGTGTGTGTGTGTGTGTGTGTGTGTGTGTGTGTGTGTGTTCAGCCCAAGGTAAAGTCAGAGGGGGCATTTTGTGTAGAATTGCACATGTGTAAGAAGTGGTTCATAGGCACACACACACACACACACACACATGCATGCGTGTGCACGGACTCACATCCTCCGTCTCATCCCCAGAGTCTAACAAATCAGTCAGGCAGATAGAGAGGGCACAAAGGCCAAATGTTAGGGTTAAACACATGCCACAGAGGAGCAAGGGAGAGAGACAGCAAGACCACACCGATCCTGAAAAACAAATGTATGTAATACACGGCATGCGCATGTGTTTTGTACACGCATGTTTGCCCGGTGTCACTCACAGACCTCATTATAGCATTTCACTTGTGCTTGTTGCAACTGTGGACGAGCTTGACAAATAGCCAAAAACATCAAGGGCACGCCAAGCGTGATCGCTTCAGTTCCCAAACGCATGACGTCGTGTCAGGAATTGTCACCATTATAGGTAACATGTGTTTTCTTTTTAATTTGGAATAAAAGTAGTAAACACCTTTAGGAGGCTGCAATCTCTGTCACGGTGGGGATATGTTAGAGCATTAAATAAGCCACGCGTTTTTATCCCATAATTCAGACACTTAAAAATGTGGAGGTTAAAGAATTCACTACAAGCAGAGACACATCCTTAGAATGAAAGTTAATATTTGTTAGGTCCTAGGACCATGTGCATGTGACAGATTACTTACACATGCATTCTAAAGACCTTTGATTGATTTAGTCCCTTTCAGTCCCGCGTCGCTGTTCGCCAAACTCCCATCAGCGCCAGTCCACCCCTGCCTTAAAGGTCAAAGTTTGTCAGGACTGACCTCTCACCTCGCTGTGTAGGGGTGTAAACACTCCCCCAATTCTCCTCAGAGAATAGTACTGGGTCGGAGCAATAAATCACAGGCCTGATAATTGGTAGGAAAACAGCAGTCCAGTAGTATATAACCTTTTACGTGTCGTCTCAACTCTTTATTATGGTGCTAATGAGTGGCTGTGGATCAGGGTTAGAGCCGCAAGCAGAGTGTTTGGAGGTTGGGGAGTGGGAGTGGGGTAACCTCAGTAAAATGCCGGCTACTACCACTCACACACTCACAGTGGTAGTAGGTGGACACATGTGCATAAACAGGAAGTCAGTGCACACACACACACACACACATATGAAGACACACTCAAAGATATGCGCATATGCAAACATTTCCTCAAAGACATTTATATTCAAACACACACGCACACACACACACACACACACACACACACACACACACACACACAGTGGCTGCCAGGCTCAGCAGTGTCCATTACAGGCTACTATTAGTATGGAGATTGTGCTAATTGTCCCCATAGACCACACATGCAGAGCTCGGCAGGCTCACTGTATGAGTCCATGAGGCTGAGTAAGAGCAGAGAGCCTCCTTCACACATCCCATTGTCTCGGTTGTGACCCTGTTAGTGCAATTACAAATCAATCACTGAATGATTATGGGATACATGCTGTGGATTGTTCCTATGCAAATGATGCCATTGTAGCACATCAAGTGGCTACATTACTGCATCTGAGGTTCATATAAGAAAAGTCAAAGATTTTATTTGTATGACAGTGACAGAGGGCTGTCAGAGCGAGTTGTGAAATCAAAAAAAGTTGAATTGTAAGATTTCTATCTTTAGATCTTCTTTTATATAACCAAAATGCTGCTAGGTGTTACTTTAACCTAAATATAAAGGTTCAAAATGCTGATTCCCATAATGTCTTATTTTATCATGATCTTCCGACAAAATTTTAACGCGCAGAAAACATGTTTTGCCTTAAAATCAGTTACATTGTATCCATGAAAATATCATTAATTCAACCCCCCTTAAAAATACAAAGAAATAAAACAAGTTATTATAAATTCAGTTGTATATTGAATTATAAAATCATTTAGTATAATCATGAAGATCAATAGTGCATTTGTTTAGTCGCATTTAGTCTATAAGGTGATTTAACAAATAATGTACAGTTGTTACTGCTTTTAATTTGAATTCAATTCAATTTAACCTTTATTGTCATTCTTTCTTTTTTTTTACACTTCAGACCCGAAATGTCATTTCATCCAACTCCAGGTCCTCACAGTGCAAACAATCATAGACAGAGACAGTCAGAGAAAATAGTCCCAGATAAGAGAAATCCTAAACACTTGTCACACAGTAACAGTAATAGTGCCAAACCATGGCAATAAGTGGACAATGATATGTGGGACAATTTGTTTGGACTTAAATGCTTGTTTGAAAAAGCTCCGGCGTTTAGACGCCGTTGCTCTGGGTGGGCTGGCTCACTGTCCCGCAGACTGGAGAGCGTCCACTCTCATTAGCAGCAGCTCAAAGCTCCTGATCAGTCAAGTAGAGGAGATTGAACTGTGAGCGGCTCCTGTGTGACCCCACTGAGTGTCAACACAGAGGAGAAGATCTATACCCGCTGGCGCTGCCACTGGATTCTTTGTTCTCCTGTGTTTGCTGACAAGGGGTGGGGGGGATCGGAGGGGCGTATTGGCGTGGATCACACTGTGCTGCGCTCACCGGGGCTACACGGCGATGTGTGCAAATGATATACAGTATACATCACGCACACACACACACACACGTTTCTACGGTTGTCCGCCTTTCTCACACACACACACACCAATAAAACGACTGAAAATTCACACCCTTAGTTTTACTCTACACAGTCCCACTTACACACAATTAGACTTTCAACAAAAGAACATTCACTGTCTGCTGTGCAAGGTCATCAGTCCACTCAGTGTTACTTTAAAGCTCAACAAGGCGTCAGGATCAGTAGCGACGAGTGTGTGCGTGTGTGTGTGTGTGTGTGTGGTGCTGGGATACCAGACGCACCAGGCAGGGATTTATTTATCCTCAACAGAAACAAAAACAACAACAACAACGACAACTGTAAAAGCCCTATTTAACGTTGACATTTCCTTGCAATTAAACGCGTGAACCACAAAAGATTTCAACAGTTGGGCAACGCGCTCACACTCACAGATGAGACGTATAATGCAGAGTAAATGAATTTGATCACATGCACAGTCTAATTGAATCCAAATGCAACAACCGCAGTGTAATTGTTTATATTGTGAAATTATAATCGTTTAAAAATGTTTTTCGTGCTGGTTTAGTTATTTATGGTCATATTACGGGGCATCAAATTCTTATTGGTACATCTTCCCATAAAGTTTACAAACAAAGTTTTACTATTTTCACATTCTTATCTTTTCTGACCGTGTCTGAATTTGTGTTCTTGTGTAACCTGTTACTCTTAATCTGCTCAAAAATATTTAGATTTGTTTTATTATTCACGTCATTTAATACATATTAAAAACCAAGCTTTTCTTAACTCTTCAAAGCATGAAATAACCTTTCAAGCTCTTTTATCCCTTTGCGGGTGAGTGAATATAAAGCCGTTCAGCCATCTCTATCTTTCCACCATTTGAAGATAGAGCCATCATCATCTGCTGTAATTGTTTCCTCTTCCAGGCAGACACAATAACATCCTTTAGAAAGTGTGACTAACCCAAACACAGGTGCATCACACAGCACCAGGTGCTCGTGTTCCTCTGGTACCAGCAGCAGTTAGTGCTGTGTTTATGACAGTATCAGATGTTATCTGGAGGAAAGGTGTGGGAAGATTTAATCTGTAACAATAATACCAGCTAATGATGCTGAAAGCAGGGATGCTGTGGAGTAGCGTCCGAAATGTCAACAAGTGGCGACTGGCGGTGATTGTCTGCTCACGCTGCGATTATGGAGACTGTTCAATTTAGTTTGAAGTCTCCACTGACAGGTCTGTGTGTCCCTGTGAAGTGCTGCTCACTAATGACAACGCTTTCCTCTGCTCCCCATCACTGTACTAATTATATGTGGGACAGGTGTGTGCTGAGGAAAGCCGTTTGTAGGTGTGTTTAAACACCTGTGTTACTTATGTAGGACATTTTCTGATATGAACACTGACTTTGTCACTTAAGTTTTGTATCAAGATGTGAGTGTGTGTATTAAGTGATCGAAAAAGAAAAACACACATTTTCAGTTCAATTGGTCTGTTCTTATTTTCTCTGGGCAAACCAGTGCTTATATAATATATTTCTATTTTTTCTCTCTTTGTTCATTTTGCTTGAAATGTTTATATTATAATTAGTAAGCAACGATGTTTGCTGCTCCTTAGGCATAAATTCAAGTATTTCCATATAACTTTTATGAATGCACAAAGGCATAATTAGTAAAATGAAATGCTATACATAGCTCTGGGTGTCTGTTTGTAAATCATATTCCAGGTTAGTAACATTTACGTATGGAGATACGTCACATGCCGACATCTCTGTTGGTGCAACTATTATTTCCACAACTATGTTGAAAATGAAATGTATTTACGAGTATATTTATTTTATAGCAGATATGTTTAAAGATATCCGATTTTTTTGGATGTTTTGGCTGATTATAAGTGTTAAACCCAGCAGTCAGTGAACATATCTGTGAGTCAGGACTTTAAACTGTGGAGGCCGGCATTTAACCTTTCGGGTGTACAGCCTGCAGGAGTTCTATTAAGGGAAGAAAAAGGGAAATTGGTGAGTTGTGTGGGCTCGACCGTCTCATTTCTCACAGCGCCTGACTTCTGTCTCCTCCAAGCGAGCAGCCGGCTCGGGCCCTGTCGGCTGCGAGCTTGAAGGAGACAGATGCAGCCTTGAGGATTTGGACACAGCTAATGTAGTAAATTGTGTACCTGCGACTGCAACTGCTTAACACGTAGGGAGAAAGGATTGTTGGAGTGATTTTCTAATGGGCAAGTGCAGGTTTCACACGGCTCAGCACATACATAGAATCTCAGAACAGTGAAGTCAATTGGTGTGGAGCCACTTCTCCATCGCCAGTACATGTATTTATTTGCAAAAGTCCAAACATGCTGCTTTACCCTTGACAACAATGCCGAGCCGAGGCAAATTACATTTTCCTGTTAAAAGGGAGTTGTTGTTTTTTCTCTCCACTGATGCCAAGTTCTTACTCATTGTATGAACTGTTGGATTTCTTTTCCCCTCTCTGTATAACGGGGGTGGGAAACTGTTTTTCTGACCTCACTGACATAAATAAAGCAAGCAAATAAAAGAAGTGTTAAATAAATGATAATCATTAAACCCAACTTTATATGCAACATGTATAGCATTTAGATTTTAAAAGTAAACATTTTTTTAAAAATACTTTTTCTTTTAGCTGTGATGCGTAACCTCATTGATACATTTAATTTCCTGTGATTATTTCAAAATAAAGGTCTGTGGCTATGTTGTACGACTTAAATATTTATTGAAGTATTTTTTTTATATGTATTTATTTATTTTCTATTAATGTAAAGGTGCAAAACTGAAATGTGACCTTGAGCTAACCTGTGAGAAAGTCGCCGGCCAGATAAAAACAAATATGCCTTGAATGATTTGACACTATAGAAATATCATTGATTTGATTTGACTTGTTACCACATGTGAGCGGTAAATTACAAACAGAGAGGAAAAGGAAAGGAAACATCAGATCCTGTGGCAGAGCTGTAAGGAGTGATATCACGTCTACTTCAGTATTGTCTCACTGATGTCTGTTTGTAGCTTTAACAGGTCAAAGCACTGCTTGCTTTTATTGCTATCACTCAAGGCCGCTGTGATGTGAAAGACATGTCAGCCTCCTCCTCGTCCACGTCGGGTTTTCGTTGATGTAGTCCGGGCAACACAAACCCGAACATTGTCATCACACAAGAACAAATGTGGTGAAGAGTATGTGTTTTCCCAAAGCACTTAAGTTCAGTGCCTTTTTGGCTACATACTGTAACATAAGTTTACCTTAAACCTCTCTCCACATCTGGGAACCTCATCTGGATTGGAACCTCGTGCATCTGAAAGCAGCAGAAAGAACAAAGTAAAGCCAATGTTTTAGCTCACTGAAAAGCTGTTATCTGCCTGTGGATGTGTTCGCTCACTTCTCTGCCGCTGAGTGTCAGGGTTTTACATTTGTCAGTGTTGGCACCGCAGTCACTTCAGGCGTGTTCTCTTTGTGCTTTTGGTTCACTTAGAATTTGGAGAAATTATTAAAAATATAAAAGTCGTCTCCAGTACACTCAGGCTTTTTCTGTATGGACACATCATGCTGTGGGAAGAAATTGCCTCTGGACTTTGTAGTTGTTTTTGAGTCCTGACGTAATTAAACAATTTAGAAAAGTAATGCAAGCAACAGAGCGATCCTCTCATTTTCCCCTTATTAAGCACTAATTGAGAGGAAGAGTGAGGGGGGAAAAGAAAATGGAGATAGAAGTGATGAGAGGAGAGTCAGGAGACAATGGAATAATGAGGGAGAGAGAGAGCGAGAGAGAGACACTGAGTATTAAAGTGTATTAACCAGCGGTCCAGGTAATAGTGATGTGTATTTTTGGAGCCAATCTAATTACCCTCTAATGAGCCATTGTGATCTATTAGTCTCTTGATGTCTCTTTCACTCTCTCTCTTTCCCTTTCAGACACACACACACACACACACAGATGATTATGACAGCCATTTGAATTTGCAGCCTATTATATACGTGTTTGCTTTAATACACACAAAAACATAATATAAAAATATATACTTATATAAAACCATAACTCCTGAGTTACTCACTGACTGACATCATTAAGTGAAGGTTGATGATTACCGTTTGTTTTACGATTAAACCCACACTTACATTCCTCCTATGCCATTTGGAAAACAAAAAGAAGACTTACGTTTAATTTTCTTAAATAGTGGAATTGATTACCTGAGACAGGTTCACATTGTGACAGTGTGATACACCGTGACAGCATTGCTCTTTGAATGCTTCCTCCGTCCGTCCTGTGAGTTCAGACTGAGTGACAGAACACTGGCGAACAATTGTGTATCACTGTCCGCTGTCTGTCAGCGGCGTCTTCTTCTTCCAGACTCACTGCTCTGAGTTTGACAGACGCCAGTCAGCAAAACAGTGTCAGAGACTGGATTTGGCATTTTGCCGCTCTGAGCACAAGCTCCCTGATGTCGAAAGTTGAGTTTCATTGGTACTTGGTATGAGTTAGGAATCACAGTTTTGCTGTCGTGTATTGTCATATACAGTATGTTCATGGATTTATGTGTCATGATTTTAGTCTTGGTTTTATAGACACATTTAAAGACCAAGTGAAGTTAATGGCTGTTGCCTTAAACAATAAGCCACTTGACATCAGTGTTTCAGTAATAAAATACATTTACTTAATTCAAAATGTCTGAGTCTCAAACTGAACTAATTTCAGTTATAGAGAGGGCAACACACTAAATTAATACTTGCCCTGTTAGTTTAGCCTTGCTTGTGAATTGGCTGATGTTTATTTCTGTGTTTAATTTCATTTTTATTTTTCACACATTTTCACAAAAAGTAGTACTGATTGATCTCCTTGTCTCTTATGGGGACAGAGAATATTTTTCCATTTGTCTGATTTTCCTTATCTCACTTCTTCTTGTGGTGAGTTAAGAGCCAGTTAGTTTGTCTTACAAACCCAAAAGAACAACAATGCTGAAAGATAGGATCCTGTGTATCGTATCTATAATAGTGTGAATCGAAGATGTTGAGGTGACGAGTAAGTAGCCTCATATAAGTGCAAATACCCAAGGACAGTCCTAACTTTCCCCCACGACTTCCACTCCCTCTCTCTAATCTGTAAGTCACTATCAAAGATCATTGAGCCATGCATCTCAATGAGGGTCAGATTGATTGGTAGGAGGAGAGTGGAGGCAGGGTTCGATCTTTGCCCCCAGGCCCCAAGAAGGGCGATATGGTCACAGGGACACTGTCGCACAGCTACACAGTCCACTCTCCATCAACAAGATGATTGGACACATACATGCTGAGCCACGCCCGCACCTGATGGAACAATTGTAGTGACTAATGGAGAAGATGAGGGACAGAAAGAGCAAGCAGGAGAAGGAGAGAAATTGGGGGTTTGTGCACTGATTGACTTGTGGTCAGAGAGGTTATGCCCATTGATCTGTGGACCAGAAGAAGGAGGCTTTGGCCTGAGGTGCTTCAGAATGAGTCTATTTGGGTTTAGGATTCCTGTCCATTCCCACCAGGAGCGTTTTCATCATCCGACTCCCCAGGACTCACAGCTGCTGTCTGCAGTTGTCCACGTAATGCACAGAGCACCGCAGAGGCCAAAGGCCAATCAATGTTCTACAAGAGGTTGATACAGATCTTATTAGTCAATGAATGATCATTAGTGGTCTAACGAGGCATTGATTTGTCCAAGGGCCAAAGGTTGTGGTGGTTGTGGTGAGTGTCTTTAATACATTAAACACAATTGATTGCAGTGGAGGGAGGGATATTTTTGAAGGATGCTGAAATTACATTGGACAGTGAGAGATTTGAGGTCAGACGAGGAGAGGAGTTGGACCGCCATTGGCTGTTTGAATGTAGTTAGAATTGACCACGGCGCCCCGCAGCACATTTGTCTTTGATTTGTTACCGGTGTAGCAATTCTGCAATTAATAAAAAGCAGATATCTACAAGAACTAACTCAAAAGCAACTGGACTTGCTGTTTAAAAGGCTGAAGCAGCAGCCTTTGAAAGCTGAGGAAATGACTCCGCGCATAGCAGATGTGTTACTACAGGCCCTATTATGTTGCTCATTAAATACCCAACGTCTCAATAGGCCATTATTTCCCCAATAAAAAACAAACGGCGGCCTGCATACTTTCCCCCCTCTCCCCCCCTTTGCTTCAGAGGTTAGCTGTACCTCACAGACGGCAAAAAAAAACCCTGACTAATATCCTGCATGTGATGCTTTTAAATAGGAAGCAGGCCGGGAAGTAGGGTGGGGTACAGGTGTGGCGGGAGCCAATGGCTTTTATAGCCCTCCACCTTCTCTGTAATTGTGCCAAAGACCTGCCTAGACAACCCACCACTGCTGAGTTCGCTGCCAAGCGTTACTTTTACTCCTCCCGCCAATCTCTGTACGCCTGCTGGTTATATAGAGTGTGCTTATTATGGCTTAATAGGTGGATTTCTGTTGTGCTTAGAGAATTGTTTGATGATTGGGATAATGATGCCAGTTGGAGTGAGTTGTCTCAGCACTTTATCGCCAACAAAGACGTAAAAGAAAATGCAGACCCTGCTGCTCCAACCTCAACTTCACATCCTATCCTGGATACTTGCTTGTATGTCCCTTGCTATTCAAAGCAGTCCGATCCCCTTTATGTCAATCAGAATTATAACCACGTCCACAGGTTTGTCACTGGGGGGACATTCGTTACAATGTCCCCCCTGCAGAACAGCCTTTTCATGCCCCAGCATAATGTCAGTGGGTGACATCCCGGCCTGATGTGATGTGGCATTCACTAAAGGTCACGTTAGGCGTCTCTGCTGCGCCTGCATCAGCAGAACTGGCAGCCGTCATATGGGCGCTGGCATCGGCCATTACCCAGGCCCTCAGGGGGACTCAGTGCTTTGAGGATTTGTCAGCGTGATTCTGATCTCTCTGTTTCTGAGGCAATGCACTGGTCCTAACCCAGGACAGTCACAATCCACGTCTTTGATGCAGAACAACAGAGATCAGTCAGTCATACGAGAATACGAGGATAGCCATATGTTTTGTTTCAAAAGATGAACTTCACAATCTCATGATGCTCAGGATAGCAGGGATGGGGCAGAGACTTTTCGCAGTGTGTTGATGGGTCACTTCCCACAGGGGTGTGTTCTCTTCAAATCTATCTATACCTGTATGAAAGTGTATTTACCGTCCATGCCAGTCCGAAGTTTTACATTAAGCTATCATTGTAAAAATAATAGTGAAGTCTATTTTGAAGTGAACACAAAATACGAATAAATATATGACATGAAGCAATTCTGATTCAGGCTTTTTGCCGCAGTGACAGACTTCTGGAGATTTTTGTTGTTGATGATGTTATTATTCTGCCTCTGTTTGCTCTTCTTGTACAGAAACGATGTCACATTTTATCGCATTCTGAAAATGTGACCGAGGGAGCGTTTCTGTGTAAACGGCAGCAGTGTAAATGTGTAAATGGGTGCAAGAAGCGTCATCTGAAAATGGTTTGAATGTAATACACATTTCTTTGTATTTAAAAGTTATCTCTTACACTTTTGAACAGAGTCAAATAAAGTCATCATGCCCAGTGGGAAAAGGGCGAATGGCAGCTGGCCAAAGGCTAGGCAGTCAGGAAAGGATGTCCTCGACTGACAAGACATAAAGATAGAAAAAGGAAACAATCAGAGACAGAGACACAGTGAATCCATTGAGCGATGGACCAGTCAGACTCAGCACAGCCTGGTGTGAGAGGGCCAATCCATCCAAGCCAGTTGCCGTAGTGAGCTAACAGTTAACAAGCCCCAGAGGCAGATTTTACAGCCCCCTCTTGTGTGTCTGAGACCCCCCAGGGTGAAAAAGGGCTGAGGCTGACTGATACTGACAGGGTTTATGTGGGTGAGGGTGGATGGCAGGAGGGGGGATGGAGACGTGTAAAAAGGTGGTCATGAACCAGCAACTGTCACTTATAAGAGAGCAGCACAAGCACCGAGACAGCCCTCAGCAGAAGAATGCAGGCACGCACAACACACTCATCCATACATCCACAGACGCACGCAACCACACCATTAAAATCTGACGTGTGCGTGAAGCGGAGGTGAGAGTTGGCGACGAGGCTGTAGTCCGAAAAGCAGGGGGGGGACTTATCCAAAAAGTGGACCAATAAAACACCTGAAAATCAAATCCCATTGCTCTTATCGCGGCGCCATTCAGAGACGTTATCTATGCAGGTAATGTGGTTATAAATTCAATTTCAGCCCAGAGATTTCATTGTTTACCGATGCCTGCATGTTCCAGGCGGCAAAGCACCGAAAGCCCAGGAACGCTCGATGCGTGTCGGGAAAAGTCATTTAGGCTTCCACAAGGGGATGCAAAAAAGGCGAGAGAGTGTGGGGGGGGGTAGTGCTGTCACTCTCCCAAGGACACCTGACTCCACGTTCTATTTTCCTCCCCATGTTTTATTTAGAAGCCATTTTGTCCTATTTGGTTCCTCATAATGGCTGCTCATAGCTCAACTGATGTCTGGGGACGGCATTTGCCGACAGACAAGCTCGTCGTGTCATGTCACTGGACATTTGGAGAGAAGCTGGGACAAAAGTCGTAGCTCTTGAGTAATAAGGTCCACAAGGAAGTTCAGTCCACTGTGCTCCACAGTGAGTGGTCAGAAACGCTCATATATATATGTATATATATATATATACTGTACACCAATCTGTGTTGTGATTGCAAGCGCTGTCATCTGTTTTCCCCTTGACTGTGCGTTGATGGGAAATTAGGTGCATCTTGCCCACACCTCTCTCCATGTGATTGATGGCTTTCAGGAGTAAATCACCTCATCTACTAGGTAAAATCTTGATATAGTAGAGCTCCTTGGGCTCCCAGCTGGCTGCTTATGGCAGTAATCCATCAGTGGGGCCCAATGGGCCGAGTGGCCCTCCTGGGTAATGTTCCTGTTGACAGCCTATGATGTCAACACACTGACACGAGGGGGGCATAGCAGTGTCTGTGTGTTTGCGCGCGTGTGTGTTTAACCTTATTTTACTCCATGAGTTACTAGTACTACACACACACACCACAATAGGGCAGCAAGAGTATATGTGGACAATAGCATAAAGTCATTTTACTACAATTATCCTGCTTCACTTGTATGTAATTCATTATTTCAACCTAAATACTCAGAAATGCAACTCACTAACCCTTTGTTAACTGATATAGAATCATAGATTAATTTCACTAGGACATCAGTTTTACTGTTGGATTTAAAATACATCCTGTATATTACTGTGATTTTGTTCCATAGGAAAATCATGACACAGTTTCTCTAACACCACCTACTTCTTCATTCTCTTCTCTGGTTCTTCGTCCATCCAGACAGGGTGAAGGGTCTCTACGACGCTCAGGCCCCCATGTGTCCAGTCTGCCACACCATCCTGCGACCGGGTGAGCTGCAAGACCACATGGAGCAGGAACTTACCAAAGTTGCCCAGCTACAAATCAGGTATCACACTCTGTCATCCAAATTCACTCTGACCACTCGATAATCCTGTAAATACTCACAATTGTATTCCATTCCATTAACACTATGCTCATGTTAAAAAATGTTGATCAGTGTTTCCCAAATCTCGAAAATGATGATGTTCTCAAATGTTCTTGCTTTTTTTGTCCACAAACCAAACATATTCAGTTTTAATGATTTCTTTGTCAAAAGGAGCAATGAAACCAGAAAATATTCACATTTCAGAAGCTGAAAAATCAGACAGCTCGTTTCAATTATAAAGAAAACTCCAAAATGGAATAATCGATTATCAAAATATCATTTAGTAATCGATTCATTGAAGCCCTAATCCACATACATCTATTTTTTCTCCAACTTCTACCATTTATCTTCCAGTGATATATCACAGACTTTTCTATTCTGTTTATCTTTCACACAATTAATGCTGACACCCCCCCCCTTAAATTTCCCCCCCAAGAGGTATCTCTCATCTTCTCTGTCACCTGTGAGCAGTGTTTACAAGCTGCTTCATTGTTCCCTACATATTTCATATTACAGCCTCGGGCCTCAAGACAACAAATCATACACTGAGCAGATAATGTCCCACTAATGGCTGCGTTAAGCCCTACACACACACACACACACACACACACACACACATGCACAGACCTACACAGCTATTCTTCTTAGGACACTGCATTGACTTCTACTCATTTGCACAGCCTAAACAAAGCATTATCCCTAACCTTAACCATATTACCAAATCCTATCCCAAACCAAATCACAACCCTCAACTTAACCAACTCACCAGAAATAAGGACCGGGTTTTGGTCTCCATGAGGACTACTGGTTCTGACAGGGTCAGTGTTTATGCCAGAAAAGGTCCTAAAGAGGAAGCAAATATAAGTAAAACACACAGTAAAACATACAGGGATGAGACGGGTGCACACACACATGCACACACGTGCACACACACACACACACACACACACACACACACACACACGCACGCACACACATTACCTGCTGCTTAGACCAGAAGAATGATTCCTCCAATAAAGACATTACACTCCAAATCTACTTAACGACCGCTCCGTGGACAGTAATGGTTTCAAATTGAACTTGGCCCACGGGGACACCGTGTGTGTGTGTGTGTGTGTGTGTGTGTGTGTAACGACAACAGTACCTGTGCACGGGGAGATAGAGTGAAATGAGGTTACACACAATCTCCGACACAAATTTAGACAAAGATAAAAGCAGAGGTTATTTACGAGGTGACATTTTAAAGATTATGTTGCGTTTGCATATGGTTTAACAAGAGAGTGTCGTCGATCTGTGTGCGAGCGCACGCGCGTGTGTCACCGTCCATCTCCACGCTTGTTTAACGTCGTCATCTTCTGTGTTATTTGTCTCTGCAGTGACACTCCAGTGCAGCATGACCTCCTTATAAAAACCCCAAAGGTAAACAACCTGTGATGTCATCACGAGTTTCAGTTAGGTGTAACGTCCTCGATCATTTTTGCATTTGACTCTTTCTCCCTCTTTCTTGTTCCTTGTCTTTTTTTATGTCTCCAGTCTGTTGCTCTTTCTCTGCACATAAAGCGTGAAGGAAGTTCTCCCACTTCTCCCCCTCGACCGGCCGACAACACTCATTCTGACCGATACCAGGTAAAATTTAAAGGACGGGAAATCTTCATCAGATTATTAGGATTTTCAGATTTCAAGTTAGTATACATGGTTTTAAATATAATTGTATATCCACTTAAATAAAATCCAAGTAAATCCAAGACCAACATAGCAACTCCACAACGGGGTGATCAGCAGATGACGGCATAAGCCGTTTTCATAGCAGTAAATAACCAATAATTAGCACTTGCTGTGACACATGCAGCTGTGGCTCATTTATTTCTGTAAATGTATTAATAAAATGAATTTGGTGGATGATAAATGTGGAAGTTGTTGACGTTCTTCCTCTGTTTGTTGCAGACATTTCTCCGCGTGCGGGCAAACAGACATACAAGGCTCAATGGTACGTAGATTAATGCAGAGTGAACGTGTTGTTTTGTTGCATTGCCGCTGATCCCCTCAGTCCCACAGTCGACTCAGTCAGGTCTTTACATTCGAAAGTAACGAGTCAGAGTTTTTTAAAAAAAGTTGTAGTTTCCTTTGCTGATGCGTCACGTTGTGTTCCGTCCAAACCTCCCCCCCCCCCATCAGTCGCTCAGATATCACCGCTTTTTTTCTCCCCCCTACACCATCTCCCATCTCCACTGGCCTAGCGCCCACACGAGCAGAGGAGCTATTAACCTTTCAACTCTGACCTCTTGATATGTTAACAGTCGATGACCTCTGCTGGTGCAGGTGCTACGTCAAATCTGCCCCATTACGCCCTCACAGCGCAGGAGCTCACCTAGACTGCACACAAGCTGGTAAGAATCACAGCCAAGCACTCTCTTCAATCCCCGCAATCTTTTTTTATTTTTATTTTTTTTTCTCGCAGCCAAATAACAACATTTGCTCTTACCTGCTTCATTAAAGTGAAGATTTGCTGGGCTTAAAAGGGAAAGTAGTTAGTAGGAGTAAATATTAGTGTCAGTCTTTCACCCTATGCTTCTTTTTCTTTTTCTTACATTAGTTAGATATAATTATATATTAATGTTTAATGAATATTTAGTGTTGCCTGCATTATTGTTCACATGGAATCCAATAAGAAATTGATGTTTTCAATGATTCGGCTACACCCTCTTTATGTGACAAGAAAATGTCATATTTGAACCACTTGTTCGTCCAAGAACTCTGTCCCTGTGCGTTTATAATATAGTGCGTATAGATCTACGTCCATAAAGCTGCAGCTGACACAGCAGACGTCTCACTACTGTTATTATTACTGTGAGATTGTGTGGCTCTTAGTGGACTCTTCAAACTGCCAGTGCTGTCGAGGTCTGTTAGCCTTTAGTGGGCCTTTATAACACGATGGCATAATGAGCTTATAAATACACATCAGGGAGGAAGAAGGAGAAGAAGAAGAAGAAGAAGAAGAAGAAGAAGAAGAAGAAGAAGAAAAGGAGAAGTGTGTGTGGGGTTGGTTGATTAATCAACCTCTCTCTCTCACTCTTTGATGAGCTTTTCCTCATCTATGACCGTCTCTTTAACCCTCATTATGTCCACTATGATGGCAGTGCTTGGGTCATGGTCACCAGCTCTCTGGGTGTGTGTGTCCCGCCCCCCCCCCCCCCAACCGCCCTGAGGGCCACTGTCATCCCAGCAGGAATTAGAAGGCCCTAAAACTTAATGTCCCCTTATGCAATCTGCACTGAGTCAGTTCAGAGAGTGAGAGGAGGTGCAGTTGGTGTTCTGCCATGTTAACTTTTATATGTTAGGAAAATGGGAGGAGGAGGAGGAGGAGGAGGAGGAGGAGGAGGATGGAATGGGAAGGGTGTTGTTGTATGTGTGGAGCCCACACTTGTGTCTCCTCTCGCTTTTCACTGTGATCACACTCCAGGGCCGGTGCTTTACTGTGACTGTGTCACAGGTTGGTCCACACCGACACAGAACAGTATGTGGAATGAGCTCAAGGAGCAGGAAACCTCTAGTGTTTCAAAACACTTGTGTTTGTCCAGTGGGCCTTTACTGCCCTGTCACATGACCTCTTCATCAGCATCCACCCTGTTTTTAAACCTTTATTATTTTAAAACGTATGTTTTTTCACAGTGGATTTTGTTGCGACTGCTGTTCTCCTTCAAAAACTACAAATACTTTGTTTTAGTTAATGAATTTCTTTCCTGATTAAAAAATGTCTAAACGTTAAAATTGAAAGACGTTAACTGAAATTCAGATATAATATTAAGAGACAAAATATTATGTGATTGTCTTTCATGAAAAAAAAAAGTAGTTAATAGAACTTGAACATTGTGTAATAATAACAATAATAGTGTAATATAATATAGGAAAACAGCATATAATGTGGTCCTCTTTTTTGGATCGTCTTCATGTGGCAAAGAAAGAAAGAAAGAAAGAAAGAAAAAAAGAAAGAAAGAAAGAAAGAAAGAAAGAAACTGTTACTCTAAACTAACCGTATGACTGTCTTTCTGTTTTCTCTCAGTCAGGATTGGAAAACTGAAGCGGAGGAGACCAGGGGATGGACAGGTATGTGTTTCATTTTTGATATAATATAAATATAGTATTAAACAGAGGCGTGTCCGGGGTGATGTTGGTGGTCTGAACCCTGTGACAGTGTTGACTGCATTTGTTCATGTAGCAAAACCATCACTGTCAGCCTGCTGTGTATCCATGTGAAAGCTCTGCAGGCGTTGGTTCACAGCTATGAAAACACAGAAGCAGATCTGCAGCTGGAGGCTACAGGAGGCACACGGACATATTCATTCAGACAGTGAACTTGTGTTCTTCATGTGTGTGTGTGTGTGTGTGTGTGTCACAGGAGGGTTCAGTGGACCTGGTGCCACTGGAGAACGAGTGGAATGAGAGGAGAAGGATTCAGATGTCAGCTATCGTCGGAGGGTTTAAAGGTAAGGATACATCTTTGTGTGTGTGTGTGGGATCTTGTTGTGTGGAGGGTGAATAATGTGACTGAGTGGCACTTGAAAAACCACTGAACTTTTCAGTCCACATTACAGCGGAGCTGAATGCCTTGAAGGGTCAACTTAAGAGTAGCACTTTTTGTGACCTTGACCCATGACCTGAAATTTGACTGACAGGAACAAGGTGTGTGTGTGTGTATGTGTGTGTGTGGGGGGGGGGGATTAGTGAGATGGAGAATTCCCGACTCTGTGAATCACCTGTAAACTTTGAAATAACGATAAAATGACTACAGTTCTCTATGTATAAAATTGTCTTATTAGGTGCAATGCTGGTGAGCACAACTTCTACTAAAGAGTGTCGTGACAGTGACGCAGACCTGGACGTGGATGGAGATGATACTCTGGAGTACGGCAGAGCACAGTATCCTTTACAGTGTTGCGCAAACAGTTAAACGCAGCATGTTTACTGTACTTTTCTATACATTCTGATCTGTTCATTATTTCCTGATAACATAACATTAAATTCATAATGTTAAGTGTGCCAATCTCAGCTGATATAAGGCGAAAGACAAACAACCATCCATACTCACACCTACGGTCAATTTAGAGTGTCCAATTTGCCTAATCCCCAAATCTGCATTTTTTTTTTCTGTGGGAGGAAACCCGGAGAACCTGGAGAAAACCCACGCAAACACGGGGAGAATTCCTCAGTATTTTCTCCATTAGATTTGTCTTAGTCGTTGCTACCACTCAGCATCTTGTTTTTCCTGAGTTTGTCTCTCAGATACACAGAGGCAGATGTCATGCCCTGCTCAGGAGAAAGCTCCAAGGATACAACAGTCAAGTATGGCCTTTACTTCATGCTTGATATAAAAATGAGATGCCACATTATACGTCTTTTTAAATATGTTGTTTGTTGTGTAGTTTGTCGCGTTTAAATGTGTGTTTTGTTTTCTTATTTCAGCAGCAGCAGCAGCAGCAGCAGCAGTGTATTACCTGACTCCAGAGTAAACCTAGACTATTCCAAATGGTTAAATGATGGTGAGTTAACTCTGAACGAGTGACTTGAGGAGTCGAAGGCTATTCTGGCCATTTTGAATGTGTTTGATTTTGTCTTTATATGCATGGACGTGCACAGATAGACCCCACGTGGCCTCTTATCAGATCAGTGCCTATTTTTGAAAAGGCCTTTTGTATTTATTTCTTTTTCTAATTCTATGTGTGGTTTTTTGTGTGGCCCATGGCATCAATTCTCATTTAAAAGGGAGTAATAATGCCCAAATTTTAGACTTGAGTTGTAATTTCTGTGAGGCAGCTGTAATTCTTTTCTGTACAACAACAGAAATGTGTTGAGTCGGCATATTAAACATGTGCACAAGTGCATGATTATATGTCTGTGACATTATTAAATCATGAGGAGTAGCTCTTTTTTCACTTTAACCCCTGCTTCCTTGAAACTCACTGGTTACACGCCGTATCACAAATGTTTACCATGCCGTTAATTGTGTGTCTCTACACGATTAGACATCTTTTTTTAGAAAATAATCAGTTTCTCTACTGTAAAAATGACAAACAGGCTTAAAGAAGGACAACACGGAATGACTCTCAATAATTGGCTGATAAGAAGACCGTCTGATGGCTTCTTGCAATTAATTTCATATTAATGTACTCAACCGTTTGTTTCTTTGTTCACTCAGGAAGTCCATCGACCAGCAGTGGAGAGAAAGCGGACGGCAGCGAGTCCACTCTGCCCAAAACCTGCAAAAATACAGAGATAGAGCCGTAAGTTCAAAACATGTAAAGCTAAATTTTAGAATCACACGAAGCTCAAAATACACATTGAGTCTGAGCTCATCATTGCTTTGTTATGTTCAAAATAAGTTCCCTCATTTGAGTCGAATATTATATATATATTATAATTTGTCCTCATGTCTGCTAAAGAGGCAAAGTGTTCTCTTTGTTACATTTAATCTCACATAGTTTGGGGCTCTGAGCTGAAAATGCAAATAAAAGTATAGTGTCACTATATACCATAAAGTATAGTATATTATACTATATCTTGCTACTATATCCTGCTCGTTGGGTAACCATGTACACGCGACACACACACAAAGCACAGCTAAAGGAAGTGTAACCGTCTCTTTTGGGAAGTGTAATTTTGGCCGCCGAGCTCCGCCTCTGTGTCGTATCCGCTCGGACTACCTGCCCCTGCTTTCTTTCACCAGCATGATGCACAATACTATATCAATATGATGATATCATCAATCAAGGTCACAGCCGGCGACTCGACCATGTGCACACATTTCATCACACTTAATGCACTACAGCCTGTCTGCCTCCCCACGTCTGCACATACAGTCGCCGCTGTAATTGTGAGCGTGTTTGTGTGTACATCTAATCTCTGTGTGGACCCTGGCAAACCCCACCCCCATCCCCACACACACACACACACTCTCATCCCTCGCCCCCCCCCACACACACACACTTATGATAAATGAGACAGCGAATGCAGCAATGTGATTGCTGCTAAATTTCATGCTTAGTGTCCATGTTGGCCAGCGAATAATTTAATCTGTCTTGGATTTATAAATGACTCTCCTGTGTCTGACTAACGCACGTGCCCTCCCTGTGTGTGTGTGTGTGTGTGTGTGTGTGTAGGCTCTCAGACAACTCCACGCTGACAACTCTGGATGCACTTAAAGCTCGGATACGGGATTTGGAGAAACAGTTGTCCAAAGGAGACAGATTTAAATGCCTCATCTGCATGGTGAGCAGCAGACGCGCGGTGACGCAGAAACTGATCATTCCTGTAGGGACCCGTGTTCTAGGCAATAAGTCTTTATTATTATCATGGTGATTATACTAAAATAAGACTTTAAATTACAGGATTTGTTTGTCATAATGCTTACATGACAGTATGACGCAGACTCTCATTATGATTAGTTGACATGGAATCATTCTGTAATCTGTATTGTGTTAATATGAGTCTGTAATTATTACAAATATAATGGTTGACCTAAAGAAAATTATTTAAAACGATTGAGCAAATTGATTGAAGTAAACATTTCTCAGAATTTCTCATTTTGTTTTACATAATTTTTTTTTTTTTTTTTTTTTTAAAGACCTCTATTAGAAGACGTCCCCTAATTGTTATGTACGATGAATATAATCATCATGGAATCTATGTTAGTATGAGAGTAAAGAGCAGCTGAAAGAAACGTGTTCAGATCAACCTTTGATGAGATTTCAGTGAATCACATTACATTTATGTTTCTAACTCAACTAAGCCAAAGAGGTTTTTATGTCTTCCTTTGCTTTTCTCTGGTTTTAAGTTCTGTCAAGAAACACCAAACCAAATAGGAAATGTAAATGAGTTAATGAATCAATTAGTGCATCCTGGTCTTAGTCAGACCTTTCACATTAATACAAATATAAGATTATTAGGAGCATCTCCTTCTGTGATGCTGTTATTGTAATTCCATGTGGACATCTAGTGGACATTTTTTGTATTACAGGAAAAATAAATCCTCACCTTTGTCAAATCCGTCTTTCCACAGGACACGTACACAACTCCGCTCACCTCCATCCAGTGCTGGCACGTTCACTGTGAGGAGTGTTGGCTTCGTACACTGGTAAAACTTTCAACTTTTTCCACATTCACAAATAGTTAAATGTTCATTATGAGGTGAGGTAAATGTGTGTGTGTGTGTGTGTGTGTGTGTTTTTCCAGGGAGCAAAGAAGTTGTGTCCTCAGTGCAACACCATCACTTCACCTGGAGACCTGAGGCGGGTTTACCTGTGACGGGGAGGAGCTTCTTCTGTTGTAGCCAATCAGGGGTGGACTTGTGGGCAGCTGGCCTGCCGTGGACTGCCATCCTCTTCCTCCTTGGTTCAGTGTACTCCTGAATTCTGATGAAGAGTCGCAAACGATCATCCGAGACCCTGTATAATAGCAATGTTGCTGCAACATCGACCAGATCCAGAAGAAACATCTAGAACCCACTGAGATCTCAGGCACTGAACAAAGCAAAAGAAAGAAAATACATAGAGAAATGTTTTTGGACAATATTTATCTTTTTCTAAACCTTTTGTCTGTTTTATGAGGAAAAAAAACAAAACAATAACATGCAAAGCACATGTACATAGTTTTGTGTATGTTTGAATTGGTGTGTGTAAACAATGTTGACTGTATTTACTGTACATAGTTTTTGATTCTCTCACTTATTGTTTGTTTAGCTCCCGTAGATCCATTAACAGTAATCTCATTCACGCTCACTTCGTCTTTGTCACTGATGTGTTTCTTTGTACAGGATCATAAAATCTAATTTTATCAATGTTCAATAAAACGTGCGTCTTAAAAGTCACCGTTTGGCAAAGTCCTTCAGCTGTGGGTCAAACAAAGACGTTCATTGACCTGTTGAGTCCACTCGGCTGCTCTGGTGACCGTGTGTGGTGTGTTTGCCCTTTAAAAAAAATGGGTCAGAGGAGGATTAGCCCCGACAGCCAGTTGCATCTCGTTTGGACTCGAGCGACACTAAACCCTGCTATTCTGAGCATGAACTCCACCAGACACGACGGGCCATCACGCTACACCACAACCTCGTCTTAGTCCCTTTATGACATTGTTTAAGGTTGTTTGCTCTTAATTCATTTCTTTTATGTAACCTCATTTCCACCACTTTACGTGCCCATGAGCAAGTTTTATCGAACTGCCGCACAGCTTCTGAAAGTGAAATGTGTAAGTTGCATAAATAAAGGATGGAAAACATGCTTAAAGACATACAAACTTTCATATATACATAAAGTATTCCTAACCCTTGACCTGTTTTTTTTAATTCTAAAGCCAAAATTCAAAAGTCAGCTCTTTGACATTGGACAGAGTTTTTTCAGGTACTCTTCAAATTAAAAGTGACATCATTATTATTACTATAATGTATTAAAATGTGATCTGCTGAAGGTGTGGACTGTGTGGATTAAACAAAGTCAGCATGCAGACATGTGATTGGTCCCTGATGGGAGGTGGAGGTAATTCAGACTGACAGTGAGCTGCTTCAGTGTGAAACACACACGTACACACGTACACACACACACAAACACACAAACACAGTCGATTAGAATCTTCACTGAAGAATCACCAGAACTGACACGGTCGATAGAGGCTCTGTGAATAAAGGTAAGGTATCTTTTTTTTTAACTAGTTTAAAACACAGAAGTTTTCTTCATTTTCTTGTACAACGTAAAGACATAATAAAGCTTTGCCGTTGATTATTTACTACTGCAGGTGAGAAAGATCAGCTCGCACTGACTTATGATGCAAACGCCACACTGCTGTTAAAATTACATTTGACACCTTTGAATCATTGGTAAGAAGACACATATTTCATGAAACAATCATCTTACGATAAATAAATTTGTATTATTGGTATTTAAGTTAATTATTTATTAAACATGGTGGGAGGTGAGCGAATGAGAGATTTCATCCTATTAGTAACAAAGATATATGTTCAAAAGCTGCAGGAAGAATGAATTTATAGTATCAAGTAAAATTATTAATAATGCTACATTTACACATTCAATATCTATATTACAGTTAATATTAATGTACATATTGAAGTTGATTTGAGAGATATACTGTAGCTAATTATTTTTCTAGGCCTTACATTCTTAAAACAGCAGACATGAAAAGCAGTGGGGTGTTTTTTTGACAGGTACAAAGTAAACGTCATACGTTAATGTAGTTTCTAAATGAACTGATTGAACAATATTCTTGAATTATGCACCTCTCTTAGTTAGCACAGTGTTCGTCATCCACCTGTCCAGGACTCTTTGTACAGCCTGGCCCACATCCAATTATTCCCGCTGACTGACCTGCAATGACTTCATTAGCGAGTGTTCTCAACATTAACCCCGGAGCCTCGGGCTGTCTGACAAGTCAGCAATTAGGATTTCATATTTGAATAAAGTAGGATATTTCTAATTGTCGATTGGTTATCGGTGGAGATTAGAGCCACAACACTGAACACTGTATTGTTGGGATGTTTCCTCATGGCAATACACTGAAACCAGTAAACATGAGCTTTACCGTCATTGCATTAATGAAGAAAGTGAGTGCAAGGATACTTTCCACGATGAAAGGTGGCTGCAACACTTCTTTGAAGTTTTAAGTCAAGATTCTGTCCATCCGTCTGTCTCTCTATCACAGAACAATGTCAGGACCAAGGCCCTTGGTGCTGAGCGGCCCCTCAGGAGCAGGGAAGAGCACGCTGATGAAGAGGCTGATGAAGGAACATGAAGGCGTCTTTGGATTCAGCGTGTCACGTACGTTTTTGTACCAAACTGAGAGGGAAGTAGGGACAGGAGTTGCAGCATGTCGTCTGGCATGTAGATTTGTGCGTTATCTAATCACGACTGAGGTTATTGTGCAGCATCTTTATCAAAAGCAAATCCAGAGTTGTGTCTGAATGGGCTTTAATGTTGAAATCGTCTCCTCACAGACACAACAAGAAACCCCAGACCAGGGGAAGAAAATGGCAAAGGTACAGTATCTTCAGTGACACTTTAGTTTCCTCGTACTGTAGGTAGGTGGCTGATGTTTTTAGTGCCACGCTGTGTGCAGCAGTCCTACTGTATTCCACGTGTTCTAGCCTCCCTTCCCTGCGTGGTCCGCACTAAACGACCACAACACTTCTTACTCCCAAGTGAGCTGCACAAATGGTTGTGTCCTCCCTGTACAGCTCCATTTGGTATCAAGGGATAAACCTCTTTCTGTGCCTTTCTTGTTTTCTCCATAGGGCTGAACAGGCTCCCCATGCTTCTGGGGGCTACGTTACTGCCCGTAGCAGACGTCTTCTCCTCTGACTTAAAAATGTCCACCTCAGTTTCGTGTCCAAATGAATCAGAAACCGCAGAGAAAGGTGACCTCATTGTGATCACGTTTTTCTTATTTTTATTTTTTAAAGGCAAGGGGAAGGGGGTTACTTTCATCAACCCTGACATGCTCTCATTGGATCCATAGAGGAAGCAGTGAAATGAGAATGAAATTATCTATGGATTTACGATGAGACAGCCTGCACTTTGGGAGTAAAAAGCTTTTGAAAATAGCCCCCTGTGACGCCTCACTAGTGATTCCCAGTTCTAGTACAGTGACGTTTAACTGTCCTATTTCTTGTTGTGGCTAAATGTGCACTCATGACTTGCAACCATTAGCATCACCACACCGTTCAAGTGTTTTTAAACACTGAATATTGTCGTAGAAATGCCAAATATTTTACATCACATCAATTGAGCAACATGAAAGTGGATTTTTATCACAGACTGGACCAAAATGAAATGAAAAATTATAAAAATACATTCTGTCTGGAATAAAACCTCCGAATCTTTCAAATCCTTTTTAATGTGATGATTTAAGCTTTTGTCTTTGTAGAGCTTGTAGATCACTTGCACTTCATCACACATGAAAATGTTCCAGTGAGGTTTAATGAGATCGCATACGTTCTTGATTTGATGTGATAAAATCATGGTCATCCTTCAATAAACAACCTTTTCTTTCCCATCATGCAACAGTGCTGAATTGATCATTAACGCTGAATCTTACAGATTACCACTTCACAACGAGAGAAGCCATGGAGGAAGGCATCAGCAAGGGAGACTTCATCGAGAACGCAGAGTTTTCCGGCAACATGTATGGAACAAGGTAAATATTAAACGTCACGATATTTGATATATTATGTGCATTAAATTGCTTATTCATTGAAGAATATATCAATATCAGTTTGTCAAAGTATTCTTGTTAAATAGCCGTTTGACAAACTAAGGTCAAATGCTGTTTCAGACATTTTTTACAGGTGTTCACATGAGTGGCAAAAATAAACTAATTTAATACCACATGTCGTCAAAGTTGAGAAAAGCAGATATTGAGTCTGTTGCCTTTTAGAGGAGAACAGCTTCAGACTGGGCCACAGTGTTCAGCAGGATATATAATAGTCTGTTGACAGATGGAGCTTTAACTTGCATTAAGGTCAAAAAGAGCAGCGCTGCAGCTCACCACCTTGTGTGTCACGTTTAATCTCTTCCTCCCATCTCTGACAATAACACACACACAGAGAGAGAGAGGGAGAGAGTGCAGTGTGAGGAGCGTGGATGAGTCGCAAAGTCACTGCATGCGAGCGACACAGAAGGACACACGTTGAGAACATGTGTGGACATTTGTTCATAACTGTAGCCCTGCTCATTTGAATACACTTCTGTATCATCTAATTCTGTACCACTGCATTGTTTCTCCAGTAAAGCTGCCATAGAGGACGTGCTGGCCAAGAACTTAATCTGCATCCTTGATGTGGACATCCAGGGTGTGAAGAGGATTAAAGAGACTGATCTGAACCCCATCTTTATCTCCATACAGCCTCCTTCCATGGATATACTAGTAAATATATTGTCATTTATCTAGTGTAGAAAGTTTGTTTTATACTCTTTATTGTCACATTAAAAGGCTGCAGTCGTGGTGCTGTGGTATACTGTTGTTTTTGTCGTCACGTCTTTGCTCTGGTGTTTT
This sequence comes from Solea solea, assembly GCF_958295425.1. Classification (NCBI taxonomy): domain Eukaryota; kingdom Metazoa; phylum Chordata; class Actinopteri; order Pleuronectiformes; family Soleidae; genus Solea; species Solea solea. Next base: position 9,447,927 of record NC_081142.1, on the reverse strand, counting down.
TGTCAGGAAAAACGTCTGAGGGACAGGCAGACAGAGACCGAGGAGAGTTTACAGAATCGTCTGGAGGCGGCTCGCATCGATATGGAGCTCAGTAAGTTTCTGTGAGACTTAATTCTCAGAGAAAGAAAACGACACAGGCTGATTCACTTCTTATTTACAGGTAAGGAGCCAGGAGTGTTTGATGTCGTTATCGTCAATGATGACTTAGAGCGGGCGTACGAGGAACTGAAGGACATCCTCAGTGAGGTGAGCAAACACAGATCATAGACATTAATAAATGTTTCTAATTTTGTAAGGTCTTTTTGTCTTTGTATATTATTTTGTCTTATTTTGAACCAAAATGAATAAATATCCCATAATAATAATACCTCCTCAGATGTTGGTGTTGTTGGCTCAGACTCATCATAAGATTGTTAGCTTTTTGACAAAAATAAAGACATTCATCCTCATTTTTCTTTACACAGGAAATCCAAAAAGTCCAAGAGGCCAAATGATGACGAGGAAACAGTAACCGAGTCTTTCTGCTGTTGGAGAGAATAAACCTGAGTAACAGCGTCTACACTCACTGCAAACACTATCAACCTGAAGGTTTTCTTTTACTTTCTGCAACAAAAAAATATACAACAATATCTAGGTATGACGATCATGACACACACATTCCCATTATAGGTGGTAACCAGTGCTGTGCACTTGGTCTTTAAAGGGCCAGGGTTTGACACTGGACTGTCCACAAGTGTGGAGGAAAACATCAGTAAACACTTGAATTCTAATATATTATAATTAAATCCTCTCATAGATGTTGAAACAAAATTATTCCTAATTTATATCGATGACTAGTAGAATAGTTCTATAAAATGCTGAATATTATTTACGTCTGAGATGATGAATAAAATATGTGTACGTCTGTTTGTGTGTGAGACTGAATAAAGAATGACTGACCACTCTATTCATGTTTATTTAAATCTGTCGTTCACTGACTCACTCCAGTGTTTATTTAACCCAATATATTATTAAAATGAAACTCCAGTGAAGCATCAATCAATCATCAATTCATTTACCATTTATACATCGCAGTCTTAACATTTAAAGATTTAAATAAAACAAACTCTGGTTTCTGAGTCAAGCAGAGCTGCACAACAGAAATGTTTGAGTTTTTTCCCAGTGGGAGAAAAATACGTCGAAAAACAACTGTCTCTCATGTCACAAACAAACAGATTTTTTAGATTTTTTTTATCCCTGATTCGTTTCCACATTAAGCCAGAGCAAACTTAAAACTTAAAACACCACACGCTCACGTACAAACGTACCTAAAAACTCATTAAGACGCATCACATTTTCATAATCAGAAACTAAAATGTGATTCTTTTTCAATTTTTACCACACAGCTAAAATCAAAGGTGCAGAGTAAGAGGCTGCATATGTTAAACCAGCTGGTGAGAGATTCATTTGCATGATTGCTTTACTGAAAGAAAGGACCCTGAAGCTTGGTACGGACCAGCTCTCGCTTCTCCTCCTTCTGCTTGAGGTAAGCTTTGAGCTTGTCTGTGGAGAAACACACTTTGGAGTGCCGGGCTTTGTGAGGAGCACGATGAGCGCGCAGCCACGGGTTCTGGAGACACTCAGCAGCAGTGGGTCTCCCCCTGCAAAATGATATTTAGTCTTATTTGAAAGTAAGTGTTTATGTTCTTTCTTCACTTATAATGGCTTTAATTAAATGACACCCATGCACACTGTGATTTAACTAACGCACTCACCAGGATTTGTTATTCAGGCTGCTCTTCATGAAGTTCAACGCTCCCTCTGACAGTCCAGGGTAACAGCACCCAAACTGGATCTTCCCCTTCTTAATGTTTCTGTCCTCCTCCCAGCTGTGCTCTGCAGAGAACGGGCTGTCTGCGCTCAGCCTAGTGAATGAGAATCAGAAAATACAACCAGAAAAACAGTTTCATTGTCCTGATACGTAGAACTTCAGGTCAAAGACACACATCCCATAAATTAAATTAAAAGGAGGCACCAGTATTGAAAAAAAACATGAAATATAATCAATAATTAAATTCCATACATATTGTGCAGATGGTGTGCATATATTTAAAGTCTCCAGGGTGTGGGTGTGATATGTTGTTGTGCAACATTTCATGATTCAGGCACTCAGGAACTCGCATGAGTTGAACAAAAGCGCCTGTACAGCCTAACAAAATAAAATACAACACAATACAAATATAGCAGAAGATATATAAAATAGTATATAACATGACCATTTGCATTTTGCCAAATAAGGACACTCAAGGAGAAGCACTTGTCTGCTTAACTGTGATGCACGTGTATATGCTGCAGCCAGTAATGAGAGTATTATAAAAAAAATGGAGTCAGAGCACGCCCTGCTGGACTATGTATGTGATGATGCTGTGTAAAATAAAGGTTTTCATATTGGCGTACACTGGATAACATATAGATATAGAAGCATATAGATATAGAAGCTTTTAATCACAAACATAATTTTTTTTTTTCACTTACATGATGAAGGACAGAACTCCAACAGCCCAAATATCAGTTTCAGGCCCGACACCATGACCCTCCAGGATCTCCGGAGCTTTAGGAAGGACAATATAAACTGACAAAACAGACAGAACACAGGGAGGGAATTGTTCATGAAGAGTTACGCTGTTACTGGCAATGCCACCTTTCACTCACATGCTTGATTTTCTGCATTAGGAAAATAAATCAGAAAGAATTGGATACAAAAAAAAGAGGAAAATGGACTTGGGTTTGTTAGGTTATGGGAGCTCGGATCAGCTGAGGTTAGGTGGAGTTATTTCCATCCATCAATTCCTCCTTCCTTAATGAATGTGTACCTTTGCTGCGACAGTCTGTTGGAAGCCATGACAAGCCACAGTTTAGTACATTAGAAGAATAAGCGAAATGTGAGTTTTAATATTTTACACACTTTAGTTTGGGTTGTTTTGTTTTTTTAATTGAAAACAATTCAGCAGTACCTTTGCTCTCTGACAGGCCTTGGATGTGTTCGACAATGAGGGGCTGTCCAGGTGTGAAGGACTGAGCTGAACCAAAGTCTACAATCTTCAGGTGGTTACAATCGTCCACCAGCATGTTGTCAGACTTCAGGTCCAGGTGGACGACTCGACGGCTGTGAAGGTAGTCGACGGCGCTCAGAATCTGGAACAGCAGCTCTGCAACATGAACCTCTGCGTACAGATCTCTGAAAGGACAGCACACGGTTGTCATGCACACTGGGTTTACACAACTGGTGACAGGTTGCATAAAATACAACGTATTAGATACTGGTCTAAAAAAATATTTTATTTCATTTATTGTTTTGTATTTATATTTGATTTACAGGTCCAGTGTGTAAGAATTAGTGACATCTAATGGTTAGACTGCTGACTCCTCTGCTCACACACCCTTTCCAAAGCTAGTTAGGGAACTATGATGGCCATTACATCCCAGAAAGAATGTTATTCTTCTTCTTTGGTTCGTAAGCTTCCACTTCAAATTACGAAACACACAGTTGAACAGACATTGGTCTGTCTGTTCAAGCTGCTGTGGAAAACATTGGCCTCTGTAAAGCAAGGCCTAAAGTACAGATAAAAGAATTATTCTAAGGCTATGGAAACCAAACAATTTTTATTTTAAAGCAATCTACATCTATACAAACATAGTTAAGTATGTTTGTATAGGTAGTATAATTTGGTAGTTCAATTTCTGCCAATAAACTATCCTAGAGGTTATGCACTGGACCTTTAAATGTAAATGTGGTTCATATATGTCCCACTGAATCACTCTTCACTCTTCAGATTTTGACAAAATTAAAAAGAAAAGGGTTTTTAATGACATGCATTCCATCCATCAGATGAAATATGTTTGAGAAGTATAACTTCTAATCTAAAATTGACATTCCTTGATGAAATTATGGATATTATATCTGATGTATTTCAAACAGCAGATAAATCTTTAATGTTTGCAAGGATTGAACATTATATATATTTCTCCCCACAAACATACTTATTTTTATTGTTACTTATATTACTTACATACTTATATTATTATTATTTGTATTATTAATAAACATGCTCTATCGTTTACCTCACAGCGAGACTGTCGAGCAGTTCCTTGCCGGGGCAAAGCTCCTCCACTAACACCAGGTAGCAGGGGGTGATGAAGGCAGTGTGCAGCTGCACCAGGTGTGAGTGATGGAGTCTCTTGAGCAGCTGATACTCACTCAGCACCAACTGTCTTTGCTGTGCGTGGTACGGGGTGATCTTAGCAGCAAACACTTGGCTGGTCTCTACATTCCTACAAAGGCTTATTACACTGAACCGACCCCTAAGAGAGATGACAGAGTGTTAGAAAAAGGAGGTAAGGCAGCTGGTGGTGGTGACTGCTCTTGGTCTAATGTGCGGTGGATCTGGCTGTGACCCTGAAAATATATCTAACTTTGTCATAAAAGGATATTATTATTTTTAAATGTTTAAATTTTAATTGATCTTTCCTTTCCTATTGGTCTTATCGCTTTAATTATTTTAATGTCCTGTTGGTCTTAATGTTTTCTTATGTTGTTTTACATCTAACTGTACAGCACTTTGGTCAACTTTGTTGTTTTTAAATGTGCTTTATAAATACATCTGGATTAGATTGGATTGGAGATACTGAATAACAGTATTTAGTTAAATCTGGTTTTACTTATTAACATAAACACATGTCTTTTCCACACCATTGTTAAATGAGTTTACACAATGATGATTAAGCCTAGTAATTATACTATCACAACTCGTAATAGTGATGTTTAGACCTCAAGTAAGACAACAAAAAGCAAACAAAACACAAAGACGTGTCACTCAACAGTTGTGACACGTTGGGTTGTCCCCTGCCAGACAGTATATATACAAAAGGTCTGATAGTGTTGCTTGACAGAGCCCGATTGCAGATGAAGGATACATCATACAAACAATGTTACATCAAGACTTAACAGAGGCAGAAGAATAACATCGGCTAAAACTAAACAAAGAATAATATTATCCTCTGCTATCAAATTGTCACAAATACTTATGAAGTTATTTTTGTTAAATCTTGATTATCATGTGGCAAAGGGATGTTGCAGCTTTCCAGTTATTTAAAATCCCACCTGTTGATCTCAGAGAGGAAGCTGTAGCTCTTATGTGGAGGTGGTCCTTCTGATCCAGTGGCCTTTGACCCCAAGGTCTCAGTTTGAATGAGAGAGACGTGAGTCTCTATACGAAAAGAATGAATAAAAGTTAGAAACCTCCATCTAGCAGCTGGTGAATACATGGCATCTCATCAGTCCTGCGTTAACTTGATAAAAACATGTGATTATTAAAATGCCATACATGCATCCGTGTGTTAGAGAGTAAGTTCCCTTACCTTCAGGGTGCGTTGCCAGTACAACAGGTGCAGAAGGATCACTGAAAGGTCCTGCTCCTATCTTAGTGATGCAGCCAACTCTGAACACATAGGACAGTCCTCTTGGTAAATCCTTCACCACGTAGCAGCTATCAGTCACCTCCTCTGACAGGACCGTCCACTCACCACCTGCACAGACACGGGACATTTACAGTGAAGTGATGAGATACTATAGAACAGTCACAGATGGGTCATGGGAGATGACTATTAAACAATATAGTCTGGTTTAATCAAAATAAAGTAAGGCATTACATACTTGCCAATAAAGGAGAGCCAGAAATATTATATATTATTATGGGCAAAGAATTTATAATATGAATTAGGTCACAGTGGTTTGTTATCTTCAAAAAGTAGGTTCCAATATTAAAGGTTTCTGAAAGACTAAAACATTTCATTTCAGTTAAGACTACAATTCAAAGCGTCACATTTAGTCACAGATTACAGGGCCGTCACCTTCATGAAAAGAATGATACAAGAGGCAAGTGAAACACTATCTACTGCACATGCCTGATAAGATACATTAAAATAATGTGATTTAACATAAACAAACGACCAAATCCAAATCATTTCTGTTATCATCTCTGCTAACACACCGTTTGTACTGTACTGCACACAGTAGGTGACAGGGTCACTGGACTGTACTGGTCTCCAGACCACCAGGACTCTGCCCCCATCCAAATGGAGCACATCCGCTTTGTTGGGACGTACCGGGAGAACTGGAAGTAGAACAAGCAAATGAAATCAGGCTTAAAGATAAATAACCATTACAAGATTTCAGCTATTTCTTGGACAAGAACTACATATTCTCCATGTTATAGTTTCTTCGCAACCTTTTGTCTTTTTGAATCCAGGTATTTTGAGAGAAGGCAGGATTTTGGAGGTCCTCTTTTTTGGACTTTCAAGACCAGTTCGATGCTCCCTTTCAGATGGGAGTTGGGCTGATCCTTTAACTATCGGCCCTGTTGTAATGGACGGACAACAGCCAGAGGAAAAAGCCATTTGTTGTTTAAAATCTTTAAGACAATGTAAAGGTACGAGAGTAATATAGGAGGTCATTTTTTTTATAACATTGTCAAAATGTAATATTCTCTTTGTGGATGCTGCTACACACCATTTCATAAAAGAACTATAATTCTCAGTAACTCACCTTGACTCACATCCTCCTTACTGGAAGACCTGGAAAACAGCTTGGTCAGGCTGGAGGCTGAAGCTCTAATTTTCTTCCGCAGAGACATGCTGGGTGAATCTGGCTTCATGATCTCACCCAGTGTGGGTCCTAACTCTGTGTTCTCCAGCTGGGAGTATGAATGGCCAGTCCAAGACTGCCTGCGTAACATCTTCAGCAGCCCCAGCTTGGGTGACTTTCCTGTGGGGAGCCGAATTTCCAAAGCTGGAGCAGATGCGTGCCTCTGCAGGCCGTAGCTTTCCTTCTTTCCCCTGGCCCTTGGAGGTGTCTCTGGAGCCTGGAGTGAAGAGAGGCTGGGACTTGGGCTCGGCGTTAGTGAGGGGCCCGATTTACCTCTGCTAGTTGTACATAAGTTGGGGTTGGAACGGGTGCGATTACGCGGTGGTGCCTGAGGAGGCAAGCCTCTGGGTATGACTTCTGGGAATGAGCAGGGGGATGATGAAATCAGAGTTTCCCTCCGATCATAGTCTTCACTCTCCCCTGACCTGTCATTTCTTCTGAGATGATCATGACTAAGCTCCTCATAGGAGCCGAGTCTACTTGAAGACTCTGAGCCACCATGCTCCAAAATAGACGATTCGGCCAGAGATCCCTGGGAGCCAGCAAATGTACTTCCCCCTTCTGCCTGTTCCTCATCCAGTGTGTTGCTCATTCTGTCTCCAGCCATGAAGTTTGAGTGAACAGATATTCCACCTAGTGTGTGTGTCCCATGCACAGGAGCGGCAGGGACTCTTTTTCTTCTTGTGGGTCGCCGTGGACTTGGACTCGGGATGGCCAGCAAGTCTCTCCCTGCCACTTCATCATCTGTGAAATCTTCCTTAAGACTTTGAGAGCCCTCTTCCTCACCTGGCTTTGTGCGCTTGGGCGAGCTGGGAGATCGCCGTGAATATTCATCAAGGGACCTGCTCCTCCTGTGAGGAGGTACGTTGCCATGGGCAAGAACAACTCCACTGTCAAAGGAACAGGATTTCTGTATTGAGGGCTGGATTGATCCCCGTCTTTGGCCTCGATTTGTTTCAGTCTCATCCTCTACATATTCAATGAGTGGCTCATTGAGGCGTCCTGAAAAGCTTCTTCTGAGTGGTTTGCGTCCTCTCTCCTGCTTTTTGGCTTTGAATTTGTCCCGTAGCGTCATGTGTCTGGCAGACAGAGGTGAAAGCTGATGAGAGGTGCTGTAGAAAGTGCTTCGGATGACGCTGCCCCGAGGGATACGGCCTCCGTCACTTCCTGAACCCTCATCCCAGTCAGACAGGTTGAGAGATGGACTGCTGTCCTTACTCAGCTTACGCTCCCTCAGAGGTGTCTGTTGGAAGGACGCTTCTGATGACACAACTGACTGCCTGCTCATACTGCGCTCTAGGGAACTCCTTCTCTCCTCTTCCTCTCCTAATGTCAGTTCCTCCTCCTCCTCTACATGTAGATGGGGCTTGGCAAAAGGCGCAGGGATCTGTGCTCTCTCCATTAAAGGATCATAATCGTCATCTGTGTCCTCCTCTTCCTCCTCCTCAGTTGGGCTGTAGTGCTGGAAAAAGCCCCAAGAGTCGGCTTCATCATACTCTGATGATGAGCCACTGCTCAGAGAAGAGCTGCTGTGTTCTTGGAGCTCGCGAGGCACTGTCACTGCATTCTCTCTGAGGGGAGCGTTCAGCAGCTCAGGGATAGGCCTCAACATGAGAACTGACCCAATGCAGGTCAAAGAACGCTGGGAAGACGTTTAGAATTTAACTTTTGTACATGTAATGTTAAACTTCAAGATGATTATTTTCAGTAATAAACCGTATATGAAAAGTGGATGTAGTCTTCTGATTGCAAACAAACTCTGGTCCGAACAACTCGGACCACTCATATGTGCTATGCTTTATTACTTATTTTCTCTAAATGGAAACAGAATTTACAAAATCATATTCTATTGAAGAATAACTGATAATTAACCCCTCAGGAAAAATATTTATTGATTGATTTATTGATATTATTATAAATCAAGTAAGAAGTTGGCTCATTTTCCCATAGCCTTCAATTCAAACGTGTTCTTCTTGCAACCAGCGTAAGTTGCCTCCGACGGCTAACTGCTACTTCCTGCTGCTACTTTTTTCCAACCAGTGTGCTGCATCCATTTTTTTATACAGTGAATGGTTTCCGTAAATATTACAAAGGAGGCCACTTACCTGCCATTTTACTTTTGAGATGAATACTTTCAAACTCTTTGTGTTGATTTTGTCAGTATCCTCTCCTGCATTTTCATCCTAAAACAGTTAGAAATATTTGTTCTATTAATTGTGTTCCTACATTTGTTTAGTATATTTTTGAATACATTTAAACTTCTATTGTGTTGTGATGTGTTTTCTCTCACCTGGAACCATTCATGGCTCAAGCACTCAAAGGCAGTCGGTCGCTTCCTATGTTAAGGAAAATTGCACACGTTAGTTTGCAACTGTTGTATGGTTGAACAAGCAACCTACATTTTTCAGATGAGCCATACAGGATAATACTTTGATTAATGAGGAATGAAATTAAAGAAAATTATCCTATAATGGTATTTTTGACTGTGGTGAAATTTTGTAGTGGGACTGATTTGAAGTGGAGGTTTCAGAGGGCCCTTACTCTGGGTCTGGCTGAAGGACCAGGCGGAGAAAGTTCTGGGCTTCGAAGCTCCTGTTCATGACATCAGGAGCGTCCCAGTTCAGGGTCCCCTCCCCGACTGTCAGCAGTGTTGCACGGTCTGTCTCACCCAAGAAAGGACATCGACACACCAGGCTGTCGAGATAAAGATGAAAAAAATATGTGGATTAAACCAGTTTTTTGATAAACTTAATATTTAAGATTTGAATAATTTGAGTATTATAAGTGGAGTTATACATACCATAGATAGGCTACAACACCCACAGCCCTACCAGAGAAAACAAGAGAATAATATGGTTCACTGTGTATTTCAAATAACTTTTAGCTCTTGTTTAAAGCTACAAATAAGACTAGTGTGACAGCAATAACGCAATAAAAATACACATTTAGATATTTAATCTGATCACTCACCAAATATCAGTGGCCACTGTGACTGGTTCCTGGTGAACAATCTCAGGTGCAATAAACTCTGGTGTACCGAACACGCTGTACTGGTGTCTGGAGGTGTCTATTTCTTGGCAAAACCCAAAGTCACAGATCTTGATTTCATCTCTCGGTGGATACACCATCAGGATATTAGCAGGCTGAAAGAAACATGAATACAAATTAAGAACTGCTTAAAAATAATACAACAATCAATATTTATAAGCAATGGTTATTGTACAGGGAACCTTACTTTAATGTCTAGATGCAAGATGTTCATGCTGTGAATGTGGCCAACACCCTCGAGGATTTGCTGGATGTATGACTGAACCTAAAAGAATATGTAGTATATTAATCAACAGCCATATTGAGCATATGTGCAGGAAAAAAAAGACAGGAATTCATCAGAATGAATGCAAGCTTGTACCTCTCTCTCTGAGACTGATCCTCTCAATAATAAATGGTCCAGAAGACCATGAGAGCAACAGCTGGACACGGTATTAAAGAACTCAAGCACAAATCAATTGTAAGAAGCTCAACAGACAAAGCAGTGATCATTTTGTGATATTTAACAGGGAGGATACATTTCTGTGATCAGCACAAGAGTGCGTCTGGTGCAGAAGAAGTCCAGCAGACAGGCCACTCTGGGGTGAGCCAGACGGGACAGCAAGTCTCTCTCCTGGAAGGCCCTTGTCCGAGTGCTGCTCTGCAGAGGCAGGAACTTAGCAGCGAAGACTTCACCAGTCCGTCTGTGGACGACACGCTTCACCACCCCAAATGTTCCCCTGAAACCAAGAAAGATGATGGTAGTCATTGTAAATCTACTACTACAGTGTAGCGTGGTGAGGAGAGGAAAAATATGAAGTCTGCTGATGTTTTCTACTGACATTTATTTCACTAAAATTGAACTTGCATGCTTTGCATGCTTAGTTGCTTCTAGTATACGTGTTAAGGATTTATAAGAAAATGTAGGGTGCACACTTTTATGTTAAGGTTCACCTTCCAATTTCCTCATGAACATCATAGACAGCGAATAACTTTCTCCTCTTGCACAGCTCCACCTCTCTCTCCTGACACTCCAGTGGACCTACGGAGAAACAAAACAAGCTGCCTGGACCACTATAAAGACTCACAAAATTCATTACACTGTTAACTGAAATGATTTGCTTGAAGTAGGATTGCCAGTTGCAATGTTGCTTAGTGGACTGGCAACAACACAACTATCTGACAGGATAATCGTGATAAAGACACAGCAAGCAGTGACCTGTGGTCAAAAATACATGAACCTTCTATAATCTGCATCTAAAATAAAAACTTTTATTTTTACAGCTGCATACTCTTGTCTCACCTTCCTCCACTGTAAGCTGAGCCTGGCACGAATCATGACCAGAGTTATTGTAAGCAATGCAGGTGTATATGGCACTGTCTTCCCCCTCACAGCAAACGATGGTCAGTGAGTAGCGAGCACCGTGCTGTACTATCTCCACATTCTCATTGGCTGCAATATCCTCCTCATCCTGTAATAACAGAATAAAAAAAACAATTTTGACAAGTGAAAATGAAGGAAATAAATCTGCTTCCTTTTTTTTCGGCAGTTTTTTCAATTTGCAGATGAAACAAACAGGTTTAGGACTATAGTAACTTTATAATAAAGGTAATAACCTAGAAGGAAAGCAGCAATGTAATTCAGAGCATCGTTTTAAACCATTTATTGCAATGCAGGAAACTGGCTGGGGTGGTGGCAGCAGCAGCAGTGTGAGGCAGCATTGGTGCAGCAAGAAATGAATGGGAGGAAGTGTTGTTTTCCATGTTTACATTTACTGTCTTAATGTGAGAGTGGCTGTGATTGGAGCGTGACCAATAGATGGCAGTCCGCTTGCTGTCAGTTGATTACAGATGAGACATATGACTAACATGTCTTCATTTAATAAAAATAGTTAAACGATAACATATTTTAGTGTAAGTGTTTTTGTCATTCCAAAACCCCTTTGCATCCAATGCCATTTTAAAATCCCAGATGGACTTTGCTCTTACCTTGTACCACTGTATCTTAGGAGCAGGTCTCCCTGTGATGATGGCAACAAATGTAGCTGGTTGGCCCGGTTCTACATACACGTCTTCAGTGGGTACTTGGATGGAGGGAGGAGCTGAGCAGGAAGTTAGATCAAATGACGATCATATAATATTTGATAGGAGTCATACTTGTGAATATTATGTTTACGCTTATGATAAAAAATACCATCTGTAATCTCTTGCATTGGTTCTGAAAGGTAAATCTCCTCCTCCACTTCCTCAGGGTAACATACAGGCAGATGAACCGCGAGATCCATGGATGTGGATGGATATGGAACAGCCTCCTCAGCGCTATACTGTGTTCTGACAAAAAAGAGGATAGATATTTGCATTACTTTAAGCATTCCGCACTCAATTCAGTTGTGGTAACTAATTCAGACAACAGGCCAGTGCGGAGTGATGTCCAAGGAAGGAAAAGTAGAGTCTATATGATATATTTTCCTTAACTTACTGTTCAGTGTATTCCGGAGGGAGAAGCATCTTGACAATGGAGGTGGGGCTTAACTCAGCCTGTAACCATTTGTTCACAAAGGCAGTGGACCAGCCCTCGGAGTCTGCATCTATCAAAACCAAAATCTCAGTCAGAAAGGACACCGATTTTAATATTACTATATCATTCTTTATTTTTATTTAATAACTGAATCTTTATCGCAATCAATGTGCACCGAAACAATGGAAAAAGGAAAAGTCAGAAAGTATACATTACCGTACTTACCATGAGCAATTTTATTGCACTCCTTACCTTGAGACTTGAGGGTTTAACCCCACTAAACCACACCTCATCAACAGGATGTGAGCATATGCCCACGCCTGCATGGGTGTGAAGGGAACACCTGTCCAGCACATGACCATCTTGTGTTCGTAGATGTGACGAGTTAGCTGGGCATGCGTTGGCGAAAGGGAAAAAGGGGAATGCTGGGTGGTTATTTATTATCATGACAATGATGACTTGCATGGAGTGGTCCATGTGAGGAACTTCCTTCTTTAGGACTGGTAAAGGGAAGATGGAAAAACATGACATTATGGAAAATGAAGGACAAACATGGTGAATTGGTGTCCACAAGCCAGAAAACAAAAATAGGTGAATGAGACAACATTATAGTCAATATGAAGTACATCTCTATCTTTCATCAACATCATTTAAGTGAACTCCACTGAACTCCTATCATGTGTTTACTTACTACCAGCTTTATTGCTAACACTGTGTGATGGCAACAGTAAAACAACAAATACAAAAGCAGTTTGATAATCACTACATAATTAAGGATATGTATACTCTTTTATAAGAAGATGTTATTTTTTTAAAGGAAGCTTTTAATTATGGCACTTCAGCTAATTATTGAATGAGTCTAACTGAGTCACATGACCGACTCTGTTTCAATTCATGTTCTGTGTGGAAAGTGGAAATGATGAAAAAAAAAAAAACATTCATACAATAAATGTATCAATGTCTTTTCATGGATGAGAGAAATGCCAGGAAATGCAGTATAGTGTTGAATAATGTTGAATAAAGTTGAATAGTATCCACAAGATCCTATAGGTTTATGGCAAATAAAAGCTTGTATAGGTGTAGTTAGAAGGTTAAGCCTTTGTTTGTTTTTTTCAGGACCAAAGAGCTGCAGATTAAATTTAGATGGATTAATTAGAGACTATGTTTAAGTACGGGTTTATTTCAGCAGTCAGTAAGACTCAGTTAATCACTACCACTTGCATTCAGCAGAGACACAGATAGTGTTTGTTTATGAATTATACATTAACCTTCACTTGCAATGAAGGAGATAGGAGAAATGTTTAAAAAAAGTAATGCACAGTATCCCCCTTTAGTATTTTAGGTAATATAATGCAGTTAGCTGATGTTATTTGGCTTTTGTTGCAAATGCAGCAACTGCATCATAAACTTATTCTTCAGTCGAAATCTGAAGCCCATGCCATAACCCCAGAGGATCTGGCGATAACTGGTTTGGTAGTTGACATGAGTGTGTATGAAATGGGGAAAAAAATGAGAAAGAAAGTGAGTAAAATCTCAAAATGGCGTAAACTTGACTGAATGGATGAGTAGTAGGATTTTGATGCTAATTGTTGTAAAGTGAAGGGGTGTCACATGGTATGATGCACAAAGGGTGACGAGAACTGAAGTAAAAAGTGGACAATGGCATGTGCTTCATCCCTTGTCAAACTAAGAGGAAGTGTGGATCAACCACATGAAAACCCTGTTGGTTTCCATCATGTGTGGAAGATATTTACCTTCAGCAGCTCTTCCAATCCTACCTTTAGGTGGCAAATCCTGAGATTGGTCAGTCAGAGTGTCGTTCGTTGGTACATAAGCAGGACACAGACCCGCCTTGCACTTGACACAGCCCAACTCATTCCACAGCTGCACAAAAGAAAATATTTGACTTAATATATCTCAAAGAAGATCTTGGACACTTATCATGGTTGTTATCTTTGGTTTATACCTCGCACTCATACTGCCCAATATCTGCCACTGTTGCACTGATGACTGTCAGACACAAGATTCCACTACGAGCGTCGTTCACGATTGAATACTTTTGCTGGTCAGTCAATTCTCTGCCATCTTTAAACCACCTTAAAAACATAGTGTATTTGACATACACAGTGTTAAAAAACAAAAAAAAAACTCTACAACCACTGTTGTCTTTTGTGGATTTTTTTTTTATGGTTTACCTGATTCGTGGTAATGGAACACTGAACGTGGAACAAGTGAACTGGATATCCTCTCCTTCTATCAGACAAGCACTCTCCAGCCGACTCACAAATCTGGGTGGAGCTGGAAAAACATTCAAATTTAAAAAAGGTTGGTTGTTTTTTTTTTGTGTATATTTAAAATCTAATAAGCTTTAATAACAGACATGAACTATTAAAAAATGGCTGATTAATTATTACCTGTGTCCCTATAAATTACAACTCAAACAGAAGTCATAGAGGTCATTATAATATCAATAGCAACGGAATTATAGCAGTAGTAATTAGAACAGCAGTTTACTCTGGAGGCCCACGTGCATCCACAGACTCACCCTGCACCACAACCTTTGCCAGAGTACCAGCAGTGCCCATGAAGCTGGTGGCATAGCAGGTATACTGTCCAGAGTCTTCAGAAGTGAGATTGTCTAGAACAAGACTGCAGGTGCCAGACCGGTCTGCTGTGATGATGTGACGGGGGTCATCCTCCAGAGGAAGACCATCTGAGAAGTAGAGAAACAGGTTAATGCTGTAAAATAACAACTATATACACTCAGTCGCTATATTAGGTATACCTATTTAACTGCTGACAGCAACTCAATGCATTTAAGGCTTGTTGTTGGTGCCAAACAGGCTGGTTTGAGTTACTGCAGACCGACTATGATTTTCACAAAAAGTCATCTCTTGGGTTTACAGAGAATGGTCTAAAAACTGAAAATATCCAGTGACGGCAGTTTGTTAGTGCAAATGCATTGCTGATGTCGAACCATAAAGCAGATGAGCTACAGCAGCAGACACATTAAGCGCCACTTCTGCCACTTTATTAGGTGTCATGTGTACCTAATAAAGTGGCTCCTTAGTGTACATGCTCGGCTAAAGTTACTCTAATGTTAAAAAAAGATTTAAAAAAAAAAACTGTCTGTTTATATATGATTTTAAAAGGCTTATTTTTCTGACCTTTGAACCAGCTGGCCACTGGTTTGGGTGATCCTGTGACCTTGCATGTCAGTTTAATCGTCTGTCCTATCTTTGTTGTGCAGTCAGACAGTGGCGAATCAAACGCTGGTGGACCTATTGATGCACACACACAGAAATTAAACATAAAGACACAAAAATCACAGTACATTTACCTGGTGTTAACTTTTACTTACTGTTAGTGGGCAGTCTGGAGCGCTGCTGGAGCTCCTTCAGTTCTTTGAGCCACGGGAGTTTAGCCAGCGTGGAACGGCCTTGCAGCGTATACCTCCGCACCGAGCCCCTGTGCTCATGCCATAACCCCCAAGACTTTTCATCTCCTCCAACACTCTCCTTTATTTCCACATCATTCAGCTGGATGGATCACGGACGTGAGAATAGGAAAGATGGGTCAGACCGAACACTATCACTGCACACTAGGCATGTTTTCATAACAGCTTTTTTTCATCCAACTGTAACATTTGCAGCCTATTCTCGTAAAAGTTGCAGTGTGCATCAGGGAACATGTGTTTGTGTTCTTTGTGTAAAATAAAAATTTTTTGGTATTTAATTGTATTTTATTTTGTGTACAGATTTAATAGCTTTCAATGTTTTACATATTTATTTATTCCGTTTCTACCACTCTTAATTAACACTGCTGAGGCCTGCACAGAAATTCCACTTTTACTATAAGTGAGCATGTATAAATGGCAAATAAATCATCTTTAAAGAAATCTCTTGAATTTTGAGTATCACGTTTGTGAAACTGTGGTATTGAAAGATTTTTGTTTGTACCTCATTGTTACTCCTACCTTCATTTTGTTCTTGAAGGTGTAGGTGACACTGTTCATGCGCACATCTCTTTTCAGTTTACACAGGACAATGCATTCCTTGAAGAAAAAGACTTGTCTCTGATGCCCTCTAGAGGCTGTCTTCATTTCTGGAGATTCCTCCCACACTGTGAAGACTCCCTGTACAAAAGGAAACAAATGAATAGACAACACAGGTTTATAGTTTTTGTTTCTCAGGATGTCTCATCATTATAATGTTATAATGTTTATAATGAAAGCATGCGAGTCATCTGTAGTTACCTGTCGCACAGGCTCACCCAAGGAAATTAGAGGAGCTGGGTAGTTCTCGATGAGTGATACCTGGTGCAGATTGTCAGACCTCAAGGAAAGACAGGACACCATGGAGAAGGCGTCCTCTAACAGACAGCAGCTCTGACCACTCTTGGCTTTATTCTTGATTAACTCCTGCCAAGAAAAGAATAAACAAACAAATCTAGTGTGCGGCATAATCTATTAATTTATACACACATTTGTAAATGGAACCGTATACTGACCTTCAGTAAACCCTGGTAGGTTTGAATCCTCTCCACTGGTCTCTGGAGGAAAGTAAGTGCATCCATGATGGTTTCATCCGACTGACTATATTGTGTTAACTCCTGGAATGTAAATGCAACATTTTAAACAATGAAGACAATTACATCAATAATGCAATAATGCTGCTGCTGAACAATTTATTTTTTTATCATTTAAATAAGAGCATATTTTGTGAATACCTTGAAATACTGCTGCATAGCCTTGTCAGTGACACAAGCTTCTGATTGTGCTTGTCCCATGATGTAGTGGAGATACTTCTCAAAGTCTTCGGAGTGCATGATCAGAAGCACGGCCACGTCATCGTCTGTGTCACAGCCTCTTAGACCAGGGAGGACTGACCTAGAATGAAGGCAAATGAGAGTCAACATAGGTGGAGGCAGTATAACTTGAAAAAAAAAATGTGTATTAAGTGTGTATTACCTCTCATGCAAAGACACAATGTCCTTGATGTTCCTGAAAATGATCTCTTTCTGGCTGAGGATGTTAGCGGGCACATTGTGACTAGAGTCCAAATAATTAAGTTGGTGAGTGATGAACATCTTCATTTCCCTAACAAACTCCTCCTCTCCATTGATTAGGCCTTGGACCAGTTGACTATGGAAAGATTGGACATGATTGTCACACAAGAAATTGGAAGTAGAACAAATACATTCCAAACTGTTGGACAAGCAGGCCACAAGTTGTCCCATATACAGTACATGCAATCAGTACTACAAAATAATTTTGGTGCAGGTATATCATATTCATACTGTGTCATGATAACCTGACTCATAACATTTATTAGACTAATTTAATGGCGAGGTTCCTTATTAGTTTATTCAAGATTTTTGCAGAATAATATACCTCAGAGCTCTCCTGTATTCTTCTACTGTAGACCCAATTTCATCAAGATCCTCTTGAGGTGTTCTTATTTGTGGGAAGGTCTCCTGTTTTAAACAAGCCGTGTATATTAATAAAAAACGTATAACGAAACAAAGGTTAATGTCTGTGTTTGTGTCATAAATGGCACAAACTTCAAATATCTGTTACTTGTAAACCATTGTTAGATGGCTTCACACAATGCTCATTAGCACCACATTACTCCATCTCAGTATATCAGTGTTCTCTCTTAGCGTCCGTGGCAGCGTTTCTGGGCTGCACACAGACTGATGATTTATGTCACAACTAGTGGAGGCAAGGCAGATGTTTTACAGTTAAATCAGGATTGTGAGCATGGATGGAAAATGGACCTAGAGTCATCTTCACAGAAAGCTCTGCAGGCTCACAAGTCTGATATCACTGCCTGCTTCCTTGGCTAGCAGTGATTTGGTGATAGAAGTTACACACTGGAGCTTTAAATGATTCAGAATTGGATTTATACACCCTACCCTTCTCCTCTTCTCCAGATAGGCTGGACACACCCATCCTTGTCGCGCAGGGTTGGTTTTAGCAGGTTTGGTCCTCACTAGCCAGCTGTCAGGATGAAAAGAATCCAGGACTTCTACAAACTGCCCCTCCTTGAGGATGAAACTGTCCTTATTACCACCGGTTGAGCTGCAGTCAGCTCGAGCCACATACATTTCAAACACCTGAGCAGGAAACAAAGCAAATATATCAATTATTACTTTCTCAAATGTGTTACATTAGAATTCTAGCACACACAATGAACCCACTAATATCATATTATATACAAGAAGTACCTCTTGGCTATTCTCCTCTCCTTCTGATTCTGATCCAGATACAGTACTAGTTAAGGGTGTGTGGGCACGATGATGCTTTGGAGATGGTGTCCTCATTTTGCTTCCTTGAGCCCCTACAAATTGCACAGGAGGATATATGTGGTAATTATGATATGAAACACAAGTATTCATTGAAAAATAAAAAACAACAATCAACAAAATCAACACTGCTCACCTACGACTTTCAGCAGTTTCATAGGAGTTTGTGGAGCACTTATTGCTTCTTCATTGTCCTTTGGAGGTACTTTATCTTCTGGCTTTGGAACTTCCCTGTAAAAATATGAAAATGGCATGGAGCATTTTAGGAGAAAACGTTTGTGAATAGCAGTGAAACTCTGATGATAAAAAAAAAAAAAAAAACTACTTCGTCTGCACTCTGACCTTGAAAGAACTGGGCTGGTTTCAACAGGTTCCATTATGTCAGGAGCTGTGTCATAATCAGAAGGACTTGACACTGTTGAGAGCAGATCATATGTATTGTAAATATACAGCCAAGGAAATCTATGCATTTGTTCGTACACACACAGAATATAAGTGAGTTACTCACTCGAGCAGGCAGCAATGAGAGATGATCCTCTCCTCTTTTGGAGCTTCTTTTGTGTATCCTGCTCCGTCAGGTTGAAGGCCTCCCACAAAGAGACACTCACACTTTCTACATAGTTTGCATCATCTGTAGCTGATGTGGGAATCTGATTCTTGGTTTGTGTTTCAGCCTGTTCCTCAGGCTTTACTGGAGCAAGTTGCAAAGGAGTTATGGCGGCAAGGGGTGGGTGTACAGGTTTCTGGGCTGTAGGGACCGGCTGCAGAGGCTCAACAACAGTTATGTTTCCATTGTAAGAAGTCATGCCAAATGTATTCATCACCTCACAGGCATAGATTCCAGTGTCATTGGTTTTGAGGTTTTTGATCACCAGTGTGCACACACCATTCTCTGTGGTCTCAACACGGCAGCGGTGGTCATTAGTGATCTGTGTGCCATTTTTCAGCCATCGCACTTTGCTGGGTTTTCCGTCTACAATACACACTAGAGTGATTGTACTATGAACATCTGTACTTTGGTTCTTAAACACCTCTGTGAAGACAGGTCGCATGTCTCTTCTTGTTTTGTAGCCTTTAAAGGCAGCCTGGATTTTGACTGCAGCATCTTGCATTTGTGGTTCAAATTCAGTGCTTATGTCAACATCTGGTGAAGCAGCATGGGGAGGATGTTTCTCCTGGAGTGCATGAACTGGAGAAAAAATAGAGGGTTGACCAATTGGCTGATCCTTACTGTAGTCCACTGGTATCTCTGTCAAAGCCTCTAAGAAGGTCTCATCTTCTGACAGGTAAACAGCTTCCATAATTTTTTTCTCTTCCTCCCTTCTCAGTGGCTTAACTGCAATCTTTATGTCCTGGTCAACTCCAGGGTCTTTTTTCATGGGTTTTACTGGTTGTTTGCTCAGCTGTTTGGTGTCTATATCTTTCTCTTCAGCTTTCACAGCATGCTTTATTTCATCAGTTACTTCAGTGTCTAGTGTGGCTGACAGTTTCCTCTCAAATCTGGGTTCCTCTTTATCCACAGGTCTCAATAACTGTTGTGTTGCCTGACCATCTGTTCTTTTCACCACACTTTTCACTGTTAGCTCTTGTTCTTCTTGTTTTTCCATCCCTCCTCTTGGTTTGCTTTTAATCCTTAATGGTGGTTTTGGAGAGACATGTTCATCCTCTCTTATGGAAGGCGTTTCTGGTTTTTCTCTTGACTGTTTGTCCAGGTGATGTACAGAGACTTGCTTCAGTGTTTTTCTCTCTCGTTCTTCCTCTGTAGAAACTTGTTTCATATAGTCTGTATGTTTGTGGTCCTCTTCTGAATCATTTACTGTAGCCTTTAATGATTGGGGAACAAACTCCTCTGTTTTCTTGACAATACATGTCAAAGGTTGTTTTCCGTCTGCTGGCTTAAATTTAGATCTTACCGGGGGTTTTAAAGGCTCCTCTTCTGTCTTATCTGCTTCACCTTCCTTCACTGTGGACCTACTATTATCAGCCGTTGATGTTTCTTTTCCAATTAACTCTTCTTGTGGCTTCCCAGGTCCTTTTCTGTCCTCACTGTCCTTCCACCCATGTGTTCCTGGGTGTTTCTCTCTTTTGTCAACTTCAATTATTTTCTCTGAAGGCTTTTCAGATTGTGCTACGCTCAGCTTGGCTTCACTTTCCTTTTCTTGACAAAGTAACATCTGTTTCTGTTGTTCAAACACAAGGTCATCGGAAATTCTCTCTGACTGACTTATTTTCAGGTCGCCTATTTGTTGTTTCCCCAGGAAAACTTCTGTTTCCAAAGACCTACTAGGCTCTTTGACGTTCCTGTCAATCCTGTCATCTTTCTCCAATAATCTTATTGACTTCTCTGGTTTGTTGTCCACCTCACACATTTTATCTTCTTCCTTCTCCAGTTGTGTTATATTCTGTACAATGTCATAGTCTTCCTCCACAGACTTGACAGGTCGTTTTCCCTTATCCGCTTTACCCACCTTCAGTATAGTCTTATTTAGATCTATTATAGGCTCTACATCCTTTTCTGAATTTGTGATAGAAGCTTTCCTATTAGCTCTCTTTTTGGGCTCTGGAGGAACAGGTTTGGCCTCTTGGAGTCTCGGCTTCTCATTCTCTGGAGTAGGAGATGTTTTGGAAACAGTGCCCTTTACTCGAGGTAATAGAGTGGGAGGTTCTGTCTTTGGTGGACGAGATTGTAATGCTATGGAGGAGAATGAGAAAACTTAATAATAAAATGTGTAGTGAAAGTATGAAAAAACATATACGGCATTTATTTCTTGCCAATCGTGTATCAAAGCTTACCACCCACCTGTTACTGTCACAGTTGCAGTGGTTTCTGCACTACCTGCTTGACATGTGTAGCTGCCACTGTCCTCAGGGTTGAGCTCTTTGATATGCAGCTGGAGGAGACAGCCATCCTGCGTCATCTCATACTTCATGTTTGCTTTCAGTGGCAGCTTGTTCTTCTTCCACTGCACTGAAACTCCTGATTTAGACACCTCACAGCACAGAGAAACCATATCTCCCTCCTCAGCCTTCACATTTTGCAATTCCTTGTGGAAGAATGGAGCCAGCTCTATATAAATGGTACAGAGTAGAACAATATATTAGCATGCAGCTTGGCCAGTCTAGAGGACATCTACATCACCCCATCGTTTAATTATGATACAAGTGTACCTGATTAAAGAATATTTTGTTGTATGTTATTAACTTCACACCCAACTTGCAACAAGCACACACACCTTTCACTGTCACACTTGCAGTGGTCTCTGCACTTCCTGCTTGACACGTGTAGCTGCCACTGTCTTCAGGTTTGACCTCATCAATGTGGAGCTCCAGTAGACAGCCATCCTGTTTCATCCTAAACTTCCTGTTGGCTCTCAGTGGCAGTCTGTTCTTCTTCCACTGCACTGACAGACCAGGTTTAGACACCTCACAGGACAGTGAGACAGTACCTCCCTCCTCAGCCTCCACACTTTGTAAGTCCTTCTCGAAGAAAGGTGTGACCTCTGTGAAATATTGTCATAAAGATGGCAACATTGTCATCAGAAATTGCACCCACGAGATTAATAGATATCTGCCCACCACACACATTACCTGTTTCAGTAAGTTTACATTATTATTACAAGTGACGTAACTGAACAACAACAAAGTCTAGTCTCTTTGATTTAGATATCACTGGCACAGTCACATTGGTCATATAAATCTCCAAACTTCACTCACCTTTTACTGTGACACTTGCAGTGGTCTCTGCACTTCCTACTTGACAAGAGTAACTGCCACTGTCCTCAGGTTTGGGCTCATTGATGTGGAGGTGAAGCAGGCAGCCATCTTGTATTATTGTGTATTTACTGTTTGTTCTCAGTGACCGTTTATTCTTCTTCCACTGCACTGATACTCCAGGCTTAGACACCTCACAGCACAGAG
This sequence comes from Solea solea, assembly GCF_958295425.1. Taxonomy (NCBI): domain Eukaryota; kingdom Metazoa; phylum Chordata; class Actinopteri; order Pleuronectiformes; family Soleidae; genus Solea; species Solea solea. The sequence continues at coordinate 9,425,476 of NC_081142.1, read as the reverse complement.
AGACTGGACCTCCCTCCTCAGCCTCCACATTTTGTAATTCCTTGTGGAAAAATGGAGCCAGCTCTTGATTGGTGGTACAGAGCAGAAGAATCAATTATTCAAGATACCATCACCAACCATTGCCAATAAGAATATATTTAGTTGCATATTATACAGTCCAGACCCAACAACACACAACAAGCATACACACCTTTCACTGTCACACTTGCAGTGGTCTCTGCACTGCCTGCTTGACATGTGTAGCTGCCACTATCCTCAGGTTTGAGCTCATCAATGTGAAGCTCCAGTAGACAGCCATCCTGCTTCATCTTGTGCTTCCTGCTGGCTCTCAGTGGCAACCTGTTCTTCCTCCACTGCACTGACAGACCAGGTTTAGACACCTCACAGGACAGTGAGACTGTACCTCCCTCCTCAGCCTCTACGTTTTGTATTTCCTTGTGGAAGAATGGAGCCAGCTCTAGTTGGTACAGAGCAGAACAATATATTATTTAAGACAGCACCAGATACAGTACCAAATAAGAAATATAAATATATCTCGTTGCATATTATAAACTTCACACAACACACCTTTCACTGCCACCGACGCAGTGGTCTCTGCACTTTCTACTTGACATGTGTAGCTGCCACCATCCTCAGGTTTGACCTCATCAATGTGGAGCTCCAGCAGACAGCCATCACGCTTCATCTTATACTTACTGCTGGCTCTCAGTGGCAGCCTGTTCTTCTTCCACTGCACTGACAGACCAGGTTTAGACACCTCACAGGACAGTGAGACGGTACCTCCCTCCTCAGCCTCTAGATTTTTCAATTCCTTTTTGAAGAAATGTGGGAGCTCTGCAAAACATTTACATAAAGAGGGGGACATTGTCTTTAGTAATTGTACCCAAGACATAAAAAGATGTGTTGGCCGAACATGCAGGTGAACTTATTCAATGGTGTTAGAGTCCATATTAAACTAAATCCTTTTTATTTTCAGGACGTTTACATTATTATTAGTAGAAACCTCTTTGTATCTCTTTGATACAGATATTGCAGACACAGTCACATTTGCCATATACACTACCAGTCAACAGTTTGGACACACCTTTCCATTTACTTGAATGAGGAAGTGTGTCCAAACTTTTGACTGGTTGTGTATATATCCAGAAATCACACACCTCTCACTGTCATAGTTGCAGTGGTCTCTGCACTTCCAGCTTGACATGTGTAGCTTCCGCTGTCCTCAGGTTTGAGCTCCTTGATATGAAGATGAAGCAGGCAGCCATCTTGTATTATTTCACACCTCCTGTTTGCTCTCAGTGGTAGTTTATTCTTCTTCCACTGAACTGTTACTCCAGATCTAGACAACTCACAGGACAAGGAGGCCGGGCCTCCCTCATCAGCCTCCACACTTATTAAGCCTTTCTTGAAGAATGGAGGAAGTTCTGGGTAAAAGGCAAAGACACAGTTACACAATGGAAAATGCTTTAAATGGCACTAGTATAAAATAACACTTTTTTATTTTACAGAAAACATATATTTTCAGTTGGATGATTTACAATAAGGTGGAGGTAAGATAACATAATGACTACTATATAGAACAGAGTCAACAGATAGACACACCTCTCACTGTCACAGTTGCAGTGGTCTCAACACGGCCTGTTAGACATGTGTAGCTGCCACTGTCCTGGGGTTTGAGCTCTTTGATGTGGAGATAAAGTAGGCAGCCGTCTTGTATTATTTCATACTTCGTGTTTGCTCTCAGTGGCAGCTTGTTCTTCTTCCACTGTACAGGCACCCCTGGTTTAGACACCTCACAGCACAGGGAGACTGTACCTCCCTCCTCAGCCTCCACATTTTGCAATTCCTTGTGGAAAAATGGAGCCATCTCTAGAAATGTGGTACAGAGCAGAACAATATATTTTTTAAGACAGTACCAGATAACGTGCCACTGAGAACTATACATATATTTTGTTGCATATAATAAACTTCACACACAACAATAACACACACCTCTCACTGTCACAGTTGCAGTGGTCTCTGAACTTCCTGCTTGACACGTGTAGCTGCCACTGTCCTCAGGTTTGACCTCATCAATGTGGAGCTCCAGTAGACAGCCATCCTGTTTCATCCTAAACTTCCTGTTGGCTCTCAGTGGCAGTCTGTTCTTCTTCCACTGCACTGACAGACCAGGTTTAGACACCTCACAGGACAGTGAGACAGTACCTCCCTCCTCAGCCTCCGCACTTTGTAAGTCCTTCTCGAAGAAAGGTGTGATCTCTGTGATATATTGTCATAAAGATGGCAACATTGTCATCAGAGATTGCACCCACGAGATTAATAGATATCTGCCCACCACACACATTACCTGTTTCAGTAAGTTTATATTATTATTACAAGTGACGTAACTGAACAACAACAAAGTCTAGTGTCTTTGATTTAGATATCACTGGCACAGTCACATTTGCCATATAAATTTAGTAAAAGCTCACACACCTTTTACTGTGACACTTGCGGTGGTCTCTGCACTTCCTACTTGACAAGTGTAGCTGCCACTGTCCTCAGGTTTGGGCTCATTGATGTGGAGGTAAAGCAGGCAGCCATCTTGTATTATTGTGTATTTACTGTTTGTTCTCAGTGACCGTTTATTCTTCTTCCACTGCACTGACAGACCAGGTTTAGACACCTCGCAGGACAGTGAGACAGTACCTCCCTCCTCAGCCTCCACACTTAGTAAGTCATTCATGAAGAAAGGTGGGATCTCTGTGAAACATTGTCATAAAGATGGCAACATTGTCATCAGACATTAATAGATATCTGCCCACCATACACATCACCTTATTATTTCAGGAAGTTTACATTATTATTACAAGTGATGTAACTGAATAATAACAAAGTCTAGTCTCTTTGATTCAGTAAAAGCTCACACACCTTTTACTGTGACACTTGCAGTGGTCTCTGCACTTCCTACTTGACAAGAGTAGCTGCCACTGTCCTCAGGTTTGGGCTCATTGATGTGGAGGTGAAGCAGGCAGTCATCTTGTATTATTGTGTATTTACTGTTTGTTCTCAGTGACCGTTTATTCTTCTTCCACTGCACTGATACTCCAGGCTTAGACACCTCACAGCACAGAGAGACTGGACCTCCCTCCTCAGCCTCCACATTTTGTAATTCCTTGTGGAAAAATGGAGCCAGCTCTTGATTGGTGGTACAGAGCAGAAGAATCAATTATTCATGATATCATCACCAACCTTTCTAATAATTTTTGTTGCATACAACACACAACAAGCACACACACCTTTCACTGTCACACTTGCAGTGGTCTCTGCACTTCCTGCTTGACATGTGTAGCTGCCACTGTCCTCAGGTTTGGGCTCATCAATGTGGAGCTCCAGTCGACAGCCATCCTGCTTCATCTTGTGCTTCCTGCTGGCTCTCAGTGGCAGCCTGTTCTTCCTCCACTGCACTGACAGACCAGGTTTAGACACCTCACAGGACAGTGAGACTGTACCTCCCTCCTCAGTCTCCACACTTTGTAAGGCCCTTTTGAAGAATGGTGGGAGCTCTGTGAAAATGTCATTAAAAAAGAGGTTAATTGTCTTTTTGTGGTAAGGAAATGTCATTTTCTGGTATGGAAATGACATTTACTACAGGATTTCATAGAACACATACGTTATACGGTTAAAAGTACAAATTCATTTTCCAGATTTACACACCTCTCACTGTCACACTTGCAGTGGTCTCTGCACTTCCTGCTTGGCATGTGTAACTGCCGCTGTCTTCAGGTTTGAGCCCCTTAATGTGCAGCTGGTGGAGACAGCCATCCTGCCTCATCTCATACTTCATGTTTGCTCTCAGTGGCAGCTTATTCTTCTTCCACTGCACTGCCACTCCAGGCTTAGACACCTCACAGTACAGAGAAACTGTACCTTCCTCCTCAGCCTCCTCATTCTTCAGTTCTTGTTTGAAAAATGGCAAGAGCTCTAGAAAAATGTGAAGGAAGTAGGGATGTTTCAGTATAACAAAGAAATATTTGGTTTTCAGCAATTTCAGATGATCATGAAAGTCTTCCAAGCCAAATTCACACACCTTTCACTGTCACAGTTGCAGTGGTCTCTGCACCTCCCACTTGACATGTGAAGCTGCCACTGTCCTCAGGTTTGGGCTCCTTGATGTGTAGATAAAGAAGGCAGCCATCTTGTATGATTTCATACTTTGTGTTTGCTCTCAGCGGCAGTTTGTTCCTCTTCCACTTAACTGACACTCCGGGTCGAGACAGCTCACAGGACAGGGAGACTACACCTCCCTCATCGACCTCCACACTTACTAAGCCTTTCTTGAAGAATGGAAGGGGCTCTGAGAAGTGTAGGCCAGAACAAAAATATTATACACCTTTAAAATCTGTGAGATGTCACATACTTAAAGGTCCAGGTTGTAAAGTTTGGTGAAATTATTTCCATAAATAAAAAATTAAATATAAAATAATTACACAGATTTTTAAAGTATACTATCTCCTTTTCATTATCACATAATTAGCCCTTCATATTTGCGTCAATGTCGGACGACCACGTTAAAGGTAGGTGAAGGCTACCATAGGTTCTCCTAAATGCTTGGGTGATATTCAGCTGTAAAATGCAATGTCACCAATAGATTTACTGTAGCTAAATCCTTCACACTGTACCTTTAATGCTAGCTTGTGCGTTTGACTCGACTGCATACTATTCTGACACACATTTGATGATTAAGCAAAATGTTCAGCGCACATATCCAACTTCACACACCTTTCACTGTCACAGTTGCAGTGGTCCCTGCACTGCCTGCTTCACATGTGTAGCTGCCACTGTCCTCAAGTTTGAGCTCCTTGATGTGCAGCTGGAGGACGCAGCCATCCTGCCTTATCTCATATTTCCTGCTGGATCTTAGTGGCAGTCTGTTCTTCTTCCATTGAACTGGCACTGCAAGTTTAGACAGCTCACAATGCAGAGTGGTCACACCTCCCTCTTCAACTTCCACACTCTGCAACTCTTCCTGGAAGAATGGCGGGAGCTCTGGAATAATGTGAGAAAAAGAACAGAATTTGAGAGACATCTGATATATTTCAAGGTAAAAAGTAAATCTTACAGTATCTACAGTTTATCAAAAACATCTCCGTCTCCTAAAAGCAAATACTTCAAGTTTACCTGTTACAGTAAGTTTGGCACTGCTCTGCATATCCCCTGTATCACAGCAGTATATTCCAGTATCCAGGGCCTCCACATCATGAATAAGCAGCAGGTTGACCTTTCCCTTCTTACGTAATTCATATTTATCACCATTACGAAGAGGAATATGGTTGCGTCTCCAGGTAACCGTGGACGTAAGGTCAGAGATCGTGCAGGACAAAGAGGCTGTGTCTCCTTCCACGATTACAACATCCTCAGGCTTTTCCTCAATTAAAACTAAAATGTTAAAGTAATGTGCTTCTTAAAAATCATCATCAACGTTCTCAACATCATCAAATAAAGGCGATATACTGTGTTTTTAAGTGATGAATGACTTATTCCTTCAAAAGGTTACAATTGGAAGGAAGCTTAACATACGTCTACTTTTTATCTGATATTTCAACTCACCTTTGGGTTTAGGAACCACTAGCAGACGTGCAGAGGTCCTTTCATCCCCAATTACAAATGCCACAGTGCCCGTCTCCTCGGGTGTCGTCATGGTGAGGACCAGTTGGTGTTGGCGACCATGGCACATCATCTGGTTCATCTCATTCATCTGCAGAGGGCTAGACCCAAGCCACCAGACACCTTCACTCACATCCGCATGGCTCAGCTCACACACAAACACTGCATCCTCTCCTGCTGTCACCGTCATGTCTTGTAGTGCAGTAACAATCCTCACTCGCTCTGTGGAGAAAGAGGGAGCTATATAGCTGTTTCTTTAGAGATGACATCTGATATATTTACAGTAACTTAGCTGAGAGCCGTTGGTTCAATTCTTTTCAAGCACAAACATCCTGTGAATTACCCCAATGTATCAGTAGATGAGGGATGAAATGATCCATTATCCACCTACCCTTCACAATTAGCTTGGCCACAGTCTTTTTGCCTCTGGTGATACAGCAGTACTCTCCAGCATCCTCCAGAAGCAATTTCTTGATCTCCAGAGAGTGCGTGGGGCCCTTCTTTTTTATAATGCATCGTCCTTCTTCCACCACAATGTTGTCCTTCTTCCAAGTGACCGGGACATTAGCATTTGAAACTTCACAGGACAGCAGCATAGATTTCCCCTCCATTACCACTTGGTTTTCCAGTTCCTTCTCAAAGAATACTGATGCTGCCGCTAATGAAAGAAACATAGGAACAAATAAGTAGAACATCATCTCAAAGGTAGAGAATACTGACTCAATCATGATGGAAACACTGATATCAATGGATATTGTGGCATGTTAAATACAACACACACAAACACAGTGGGTCAGGAACAAAGGAGTTCAATCTCAGCTCTAAATTGACATTTCAGGAGTTAACAAAGTCACATATACCTCTCACATTCACTTCAGCCGTTGTCTGTTGCTCTCCAAAGATGCAGCTGTATTGTCCAACATCCTCTGGCTGGATGTTTTTTATTATCATCTCAGCTATGTTTCCTTTCTGTATCATCTGATATCTGCCCCCGTGATAGAGCTGATCCTCTGCCTTCCACCACTGCACGGGGACCCCAGCCCTGGACAGCTCACAGCGAAGGGACACGTTACCACCTTCACGGGCCTCTTGGTTCTTCAGACCCATTTTAAAGGCGAGGGGAATTGCTGTAGCAAAAAAAAAGAGCCACAAATAATGAACAACATCACCTAAAGAAACCTTGGGTAGAGTGGTACTAGGTGTGTTGTTTTCCTTGACAAATAATACTGACTATTAAACCTGTATTAAATAACTCCCTTACGTGTGATAGTAACATTGGCTGTGGTCTTGACATCACCATGGATGCAGCTGTAGAGACCACTGTCCTCCAGCTGTGCATTTCTTATGGTCAGCTCCATGTTGCTGCTTCGATTCTTAATCTGGTACTTGATATTATTCTTCAGAAGCTCACCTCCTTTCCTCCACTCCACAGCCAGGCCGGGTTTAGATAACTCACAGCTCAATGTGACGCTGTTCTCCTCCTCCACCTCCATGTTCCTCAACTTTGTATTAAATGTGATGGGAGGAGCTGCATGGAATAGAACCATCAGAGGTCTCTTTCATTTGAAAGACACAGTTAAATATTCATAGTTTCGCTGTCATTTTTCTGTCTTACCTTTGACCGTGAGCTCAGCAGTTGATTGGCTGTCTTCGGTCTTGCAGGTGTATTTCCCAGCATCACTCTCCTCCACGTTATTGATGATCAGTTTTGTGAGACCTCCCTCCTGTTTCATCTCATATTTGTACCCAGGTTTGAGGACAACTCTGCCTTTCCTCCATTCAACTGGAGCTCCAGGTTTGGAGAGCTTGCAGCAGAAAACTCCGCTGCCTCCTTCCTTTAGTTCTAAATTCTCAACCTCTTGCTTAAATGTTACAGGGAGTGCTGAGGAAAAAAACAAAAAACAAATTCAACAGAATCCAAAATTGCATTTATTTGGCATGTTTATGTCATGGTATGCACAGTCGATCTCACTGTTGTATGTTATTTTATGTTGGTTGTAGTGAAGCATACCTCTTACTTTGATGTCAGCTGAAGTGACAACAGCGCCAACAAAACAGCAGTACTCCCCTGCATCTTTGAGACTTAAATTTCTAATCAGCATCTCAGCCACCCGGCCTTCTTGCTTCAACTGATATTTGTCTCCCTCCTTCAGGAGCTGAGCATTTCTCCTCCACTCTACTGGGACTCCTGGCTTAGAAAGCTCACAGCGCAGCATAACGCTGCCCTCCTCCACAGCCTCCTGGTTCTTCAGCTTCTGCTTGAAAGTGACTGGAATTGCTGAAAAGTGACAAATCAAATCAAAACCTGTCAATGACCAAAGCATATTTTTCCTTCTTTTTTTTCCCCTGGTGCGTACAGTACAAGGTCTCTAACCAGTGATAATGATGGTGGCGGTCGTTTTCATGTCATCACAAACACAGCTGTATGTGCCACTGTCCTCAGGTTGGCTTTTCTTGATGAGCAGCTCCACTGTGGAGCCATTGTGCTTCATCTGGTATCTCTCTCCACTGGTCAGAACTTTGTCATTTTTCTTCCACTGCACAGGAATGTCAGGTTTGGAGAGTTCACAACAGAGCGTCACCTCATGTCCCTCCTGCACCTGAATGTTTTTCAGTTCTTGGAGGAATTTAATGGGTTGTTCTAGAGAGGACCATGCCAAAAGATTAAAAATGACAGAAAACAGTTGACATGTCAAGATACAGTCTCTTCATTTTCATCTCCTGCATTATCACAACTGTGTTCATTGGATTAAATGCAAACATAACTGTAACATTAGTGAGAAAGCAAGTAACAAATAACAGAAACAAAAAGTCAGCAGGGTTCTGAATCATCAGAAATACTTATTTCCCATTACATCACTGTAATAGTATATACACCATATTTCAAATCCAAAGACAATTCAGTGTATATAACAATGTGCAACAGGTTCTAACCTAGAAATTCACCTAATAAGTATGCAGCGTCCCTTTTTGTATCATTTTTATTCATAGCTTATTTGATAGACTATGATCCGTGGGTACTAAAGCACTATTGAAACAAAGTGTACCTGAATATATTGAATGCAGGACTCACCATTCACCAGGATCCGAGCTGTTGTCCTCTGTACACCACACATACAGGTATAATCTCCAGTGTCATCTAGACTGAGGTCCAAAATCTTCATCTCCACCTGGAGGTCCTTCTTTCTCATCTGATACTTGGCTCCATTCTTCAGCAGCTCACTTCCTCTCCACCACTCCACCACGGGAGCAGGTTTGTTGAGCTCACAATGCAGAACCACACTGTTGCCCTCCGTCACCTCCTGGTTTACCAATGGCAGCTTGAAACTTGATGGTAAAGCTGTCGATGTTTCAGAACATGTGCAACAAGTAGAAACCCAAAAATGAATATGATAATCATCATTAAAATAAATTTGCAGAAACAATTAAAACAACAAAAACAAAAAGTCAGTCTACTGCTAACTACTGAACTATAATACTAGACTAAAAAGACTGATAATGGGTTATAATGCTTTAAATGATTGTATAATAATGGATTGTTATATAATAAATTATATTCTAAGTAATGGGTTGAACATCAAGACACATATTTTTATGCATGTAATTTACTTACACTTACAAACTACAGTCTAAACAGTCCAAATGCTATGACTCACAAAGTCATGTGATCTTGACAGCCATGATCACATTGCCATGCTGGATGACTACATATGCACAAATAGACTCCCTATTGAGTAAAACCACATAGCTTTTATCGTGCTATTTTTAAACCCGACCTCTTTGATGTCTGCGCTCATGGGATTCTGTTGGACACATTTGATAACATTTATAAGAGGGGTAAAGCAATGCTTCACAAAATCAGGAATGCAAGGTCTCGGTGAGAGTTTCTGACAACAACAGGTTGTCTCACCTTGAACAGTGAGCTCAGCAGTTGATTGGCTGTCTTTAGTCTTGCAGGTGAATTTGCCAGCATCACTCTCCTCTGTGTTGTTGATGACCAGTTTAGTGAGATGCCCCTCCTGCTTCATCTCATATTTCCCTCCAGGCTTCAGTATGACTCTGCCTTTCCTCCACTCCACCGGAGCTCCAGGTTTGGAGAGCTCACAGCAGAAAACTCCACTGTCCCCTTCCTTTGCCACAAGGTGCTGGAGCTCTCGTTTGAATATCACAGGAAGCGCTGTTGCATGTGAAATCAAACTCATTTAGTCACGCTGCTGTTACTGCTGACTCAAATGAACTCACTCTATGGTTTTGTTTTTTACAATATGTATTACAGACAGTATTTCTGTAGATCAGTTGAAATAATGTATGATTTGATGGTGTTCTGTGTTTCACACTTACATTTCACTTTGATTTCAGCTGTGGTCTTCTCATCACCTATAATGCAGCTGTACTTCCCTGCATCTCTTGACTGGACATTGGCAATGGTCATCAGAGCCATTTTTCCTTCGACTCTCATCTGATACTTCCCTGGAGACATCTCCTCACGCAGCTCCTCACCGTTCCTCTGCCACTGTAGCCGGACTCCCTTCTTTGACAGCTCACAGCGTAATGTCACACTGTTCCCCTCTTCGGCCTCCTGACTCTTCAGGCTCATTTTAAATGTGGCAGGAATTGCTGTTAAACCAAACACAGACACTGTTTCAAGATGAAACGCACAGCGTGGGCAATAATACGGATAAATTAAAGCTCAAAAGCCAAAAGAGTCAGTGAACAAATATGCAGCAGATAAGCACAGCACACAAATTGAGCATACCAATAACTTTAACAGTGGCCTTCGTCCTCTGCTCTCTACATACACAGGTGTATACACCACTGTCCTCTTGCACAGCATCTCTGATGGTCAACTCCAAGGCAGTGCCTCTTTGTTTAATCTGGTACTTCTCCCCGTTTTCTAACAAGTCTCCTCCGAGCCTCCATTCCACTGGAACTCCAGGTTTATTGATCTCACAGATCAATGTGATGTTGTGTCCTTCCGCAACTTGGAGGTTCTTCAGTTTTTGCTTGAAAGTGATGGGAAGAGCTAAATGGCAACATTAAAATAAGGAGAAGTGAATAAGTATCAGCGATCGAGCGATCGATCTATCAATCGCAAAATTCACCTTGTGTTGGATTGTTCAACCACGAAAAGGAAAGCCGGGATTATATATATAATATACAAACATAAACACAAACAAAACACAAATCACATAAATAATCAGGAAATAATTAAACAGACATAGTAAACACATACCATTTACAGTCAGTGTTGCAGTCGTCTCTATGCTTCCACAGATGCATGTGTAGATGTCGCTGTCCTCAGTTGTCACATCACTGATCCTCAGTTCTACCAGCATGTCTCTCTGCCGTATATTATATTTGTCTCCATTTATAATGAGATCATTCCCGCTCTTCCTCCATTCCACAGCATGACCAGGTTTAGACAGCTCACAGCGAAAAGTCGCAATGTTTCCCTCCTCGATCACCACGTTCCTCAGCTTCTGCTTGAACGTGACTGGAAGAGCTGAGGAGCCACGAATGACCATAGATTTAAACAAATAATGATTCATAATTTAACAATTCATTTACAATCCACCTAATAGCCTGAATTACATCCTACCAGTGATTTTGATAGTGGCGGACGTCATCTGATCAGCACACACACAGCTATAGACTCCGCTGTCCTCAGGTACACACTTCCATATCAGAAGCTCCATAGTCGTCTCCCTTTTTCTTATCTGGTGTTTGACCCCATTTCTCAGCTGCTCATCCCCTTTCCTCCATTCCACTGTTACTCCAGGTTTGGACAGCTCACAGCGCAGAATGGTATTGCTGCCCTCCTCCGCTTGCATGTTCCTCAGTTGTTGTATGAATGAAATAGGAATAGCTGCAAGACAAAAGCTGATGTGTCATATACTAGGTTGATTTTAAAGACTTAGGCAGCATGCTGGAGTACTAATGGCAGAATGCAACTTCTGATAATACACCATTACATACAATACATAATTCTGATCAGACAGACTCCACTCAACAAGCAAAACATTTTCAAGCTAGAAAAACAAACCATCATTCATGACTGAAGGTGTGAAACTTCATGATCTTAAATATACACCATCATTTAAAATGAATCAAATTTATTACATTCAAATACATTTTAATGGTTACAAAACTGTGGTTAAATAAAGCTTAACCAGCTTTCTGATATATTTCATTAACATGTTTGATTTACTACAGTTCATGTCATATCTGGCAAAACTATGCACTGTTCCTTTAAATACTATTTACTAAAAAAAAAATATATATATGTTTGTTGTGCTATGTGTATTTTGTGCTTGTTAATGTTCCCAAATAAAAAGAAATATAAAGACTATTTACTAATCACCCCTGGAAGTACTTATTTAGCTTAAATAATAAAGTCTCATTTGTTGAATCTTAATTCTTAAGTTAAACTTAATATACTTATTTAACATCAATTAAGCACACTTTTTGGAAGAAGAAAAGATTTGTAAATTATTTTAGGGTAGCATTAGGTATAGTTGAAAATAAGTGATGATATGCTTACCATGCACTTTGAGACTTGCAGTCGTGCGGTGATCGCGGCACTGACAGGAATATTCTCCTGAGTCCACAGGTTTCAAGAATTTGATGGTTAAAGAGATGATCGTCTTTCTCTGTTTCATCACATACTTGTCTCCGGGTCTGATACTCTCAAACCCTCTCTTCCAAAGGACCTGGACCCCAGGCAAAGAGTACTCACAGGTCAGGGTCACAGTCTCTCCTTCTTTGGCCTCCACAGTTGTCAGAGTCTGGGTGAACTCTGCTGGGATGGCTAAAGCAGACATGAAAGAGGGTAAAGTAATGCTCATAATAATGAAAAATGAATCCGCAATTGTTTTTTATTGATACCTTTGACAGTCACAGCAGCTCTAGTTGTAACAGATCCTGCACTGCACTCGTACACCCCCGCATCACTGTTACAGACTTCTCGAATTGTCAGTCGAGCCTCACAGCCAGAACGACTGGTGGAATATCTGGAGGAGCTCCACATTAGGCAGCCATCTTTGTACCACAGAATGTGGCATGGTTTGGACGTCACACATGACAAAACCAAACCACCTCCTTCAATAGCCTCACAGTCGTCCAGCGCTTTAGTGATGGTGGGACGCCTCTCTGAGAACAAAGAGACAAAACCAAATCAAGACCAAATGAAATGTTATGCAATGTCTGTTGCAGTCAAACCATTGTCAAAAGAGTTCACACAATGCTGATTCAGCCTATCAGCTCCACACGACTCTCTCTGTGTGTGACATTTCCATGCTGAACACAGGAAGTGATTTGTTTTAAGACAGATGAAGACAACAGCAACCTTGTGCTAGTAAAGCGAGACAACTGCAAACTGATTTTAGCAGCAGACAAGAAAAGTTCAACAAACTTAAATCCCATCCCATCAAAAATAAATCCCAGTATTAAAGTTCATCATAAAACTCTGACTCTCACCTCTAACCAGCAGTGACGCGTACGACCTTTTGTCTCCTGCCACAAATGAAATGGTGCCAGTGTCCTTGCGGGCGAGCTGTTTAAATGTGAGGATGTGGTAGCCTCCGGGCGACATCTGGATCTCATTGAGCTCATTGGTGTACAGCAGAGTCTCATCCAGGTACCACTTGACCCCGATGTAGTCATCGGGGCAAATTCGACACCTGAATGTTACCGTATCACCTTCGAGACACGCAATATCCTCAAGTTCATCCAGGATCAAAACACACTGGCCTAAGTGAAAAGATTGAAGACACAGAAAGGTCAAACATCCAAAAAGATAACATAGATAATCATACTAGAAGGGTAATATTTTAGCATAAGATGAATGTTTAATAAATGAATTAACTTCATGATATGTGTGTAATTTAAAACATGTACACATTAACCCTTCTGTGGGTCCAAACCCAGTCTCTAAGATTGCCATATAAAGGGTCATTGCCATAAAGGATAAAGTGTTTCAGCACCTTCTGTCATATTTCTAATTCTCAAATGTTCATCTCTGTACTGACTGTAAAATACCATTGACTACTGCATGTATATTACTTCATTTCATAGATTACTTTTCTATGCTAAATTGGCCACAGCTGACTTTAGATGAACACCTCTAAACCACAGTGAAGTATCCAAACATCTCACCCTGCACAGTCAGTTGCGCCCGGCTCTGCATGGTGCCGACATTGCATGTGTAAATATCTGTGTCCAGTTTCTCCAGACAGGTAATTGTCAGGGACAACACCACACCCTTCTGCCTGATCACATACTTCCTGCCAGACTTCAGCTCCATCATTCCCTTCAGCCAGGCCACTCGCTTGGCGGGATGCCTGGTCTCACACTCCAGGGTCACTTTACCCTTTTCCTCTGCTCGTGCGTCCCTCAACTCCTTTGCAAATGTGTGCTGGAATTCTAAAAGCAATAGTGAAGTTCAGAGATGTGTGTGTCAATGTATACACTCAGTACTATAGCCATAAACCCAGTGGGTCATCACATGACATCAGATGATATTTATTATGAAATCCCTCACCTACCTCTGATCTCCAGCTTAGCACGGGAGGCAACACCTCCAGCCTCACAGCAGTATTCCCCAGAGTCTCTGATGGTGCAATTCTTGATCACCAGCCGTGCCAAGTGCTTCTCCACGTTCATTACATACTTAGGGCTCTGTCTGATGAGATGGCCATTTTTTAACCAGCGAATGGTGACCTCAGTATTGGCGATTTCACAGCTCAGCTCTGCATCCTCGCCTGGCACCCCCTTTACATTCAACAGGTCCCTGAAGATGTTCACCGGTTTCTCTAAAGGGAAAATGCATATACTCACATTGAGGATTTATCAATAAATATATCTACTAAATTACTTTTTTTCTTCCAAAATAAAATGAAAAGACTGGTAACTTAACAATCTGATCAAATGTATGATTATTTCATCTAAGATGACCAAGCATTCACCTTTGACAAAAAGCATGGCCCTACAGCTGAGGTCTTTAATTGCAAAGACCACATCTCCAGTGTCCTTAAGAGTGGCATCTGTGATGGTCATCTGATACTTGCGGCCACTGTTGATCACCTGGGTCCGGCTATTGGTGACCACCGTCTGGCCATTGATTGTCCAGGAAGCCTCTTCGTCAAGATCGTGAGAGAGGAGACACTCAAAAGAACAGCTTTGACCCTCTGAGACAGAGGCTGTCTTCATACGATGAACAATAGTGAGGTGCAAGTCTGTCAAAAGATAAAATATATAGTTGTTTTAAAATATTACATGAATATGTCTTAGTCATGCAGTTTATATTGAATCTGTGTGCCAGATACTATGAATACAGAGGACACAGAAAATCTAATTGGAGCCAGAATGACAACTGAGTGTTTTTCAGTTATTTTTAACTACTGGTGCAAGCAAAACACTTAGTAAAGAGTAAAAAGCTCTTCTCCATATAAATGGCTGTTGTAGTAGAATGGAAGTAGCAGTTAGCCATCAAGGGCAACTCCACTGGTTGCTAAAAGAAATCAGTAAACATTTTCTCAATCTCTAGTTTCAGGTCTTCTTCAATGAAACATGATGTTGATTTTGTAAATTCTGTTCAAATTTAGAAGGAAATAGATGATAAAGCACAGCACATATTAGTGGACACTTTTGTGACTGACAGCTGGTATCGTCCAATAGGTGCCCGGTTCCAAGTGAATGAACTTCCAGTTGCAAAAACTGTCATTGCACCTGTCATATTGTGAATCTACAGTGTAAATCAGCTTTGAGTGGTCATCGAGACTAGAGAAGTGCTATATAAATATAGACCATTCACATCCATTTTTATATACAGCATATTCTCTTTCCAAATGTTTTTTTCTCCTCACCATGTACTCTGACTTTAGCCTTAGTCTGGCTGGTGCCCAGGTCACAGCTGTATTGTCCAGCATCCTCTTTGCTGAGAGAATGGATGATCAGTGCCATGGACTTCCCAGACTGGAGTAGTTCATGCTTATCATCAGCTGTCAGAACCATGCCATCCTTTCTCCACACAGGAGTCACAGTCTCTTTGGAAATTTCACACTGCAGACAGACCTGCCCTTGCTCCTCTCCCACTACATCCTCCAGTGACCTCAGGAAAACCACAGGACATTCTGGAGCCAAAGAGATTCACATTATCATTATTGGTGCTCACATTACCACACAACCGAACTATGTCATGCAGTTGTATACCCAGATCACCTTTGACTCTCAAGAGTGTCGTCTCAGAGAGAAGGCCTGCTTTAAAGGTGACCCTGCTCTGCTGTGGCCGCAGCTTCTTCAATGTGAGGCTGTGCATTGTGCCCATGTGCTGGATCCTGTTGATGGCGTTGGGGTAGATGCGGACATTGTTGAGGAGCCACTCCACGTTGGCAACCACATAGTTGAGCTCACATGAGAAAGAGGCAATGCCATCCTCCTCAATTTCCACTGGCTCAAGGTGTTTGACCAACTTAAGTGTTCGCACTACAACACAAAGACAGTCGTACGAAGAAATGAACCGAATGAACATAAAGATGCAGTATACTTAAAACACTTAGTGTTGCACCAATGAACACGATGAGCATACCTTCTACTTTAACGTATGCTGTGCTCTGTGAGCCTCCACCCATGCAGCGGTACTGCCCTGCATCCATTCCTGTCAGGCCATGAATGGTCAGCTCTGCTCGTTTCCCTTCTCTCCTCATGCTGTACTTGTTCGAGGTCTTCAGGGTAGTCCGACCTTTAAACCATCTCACCACCCTGGGAGATGGGGCAAACTGACACCTCAGAGTCACAGAACTGTTCTCTTTCACCTCCACATCTTCCAAGTGGTGAACAACCTCAAGGGGTCGCTCTGCAAGGGAAAAATGCAAAGATTTTTTAAAATGCATTTACTTTTTCAAACACTGATAGAGCATTCAATTTGTTCAAACCATTGTTAAAGGGCTCCATGTTACTTTCTCTTTGTTTCTCAACATTGCTCTAGTAAAGCAAGATGGCAGGATAAATGCCTCTTGCCCCCACCCACCCCCGCTCTGCCACTATATAAACACTAAAACTTCCTCAGTCAGGTCTGTATTAATTGATTGACACAGCCCATTTACAGATGGATCCAGCATTTTATATCATCTCTGTTTATGAAGACCAAACAGAGGCAGAATAATAACATCATCATGGTCTAACATAGGTACTTAAACCAAAATAACTTCAATGACAACTTTTAACAATTTTTTCTTCACATCCACACTCAGCAAGTCTGAGATACTCACCTTTCACAGTGAGCTGAGCAGTGGAACGACTCTTTCCAGCTACAAAGAGCACAGGGCCACACATGGTGCTATCTGTGGAGGTGAGAAGGAGACTGTGGAGGGCGCCGTCCCTGTTGATGTTCACCGCGGCACAATGCTCCAGCACCTCCCCATTCAAGGTCCATTTGGGAGGCCTCACAGATTTCAGGCTGGTCTCTGCTTGGAACAGCGCTGGCTCTGGCTCCATCACCTCTACCGAGCTCAACCCCCGCACTATGCCGATAGCCTGCTCTGCATGTACAGTCGGAAAACACATTACCACTACTGTTACAACTCCTAACACTATAATAACAATACTACATTAGAAAGGCACCATCTGAGTAAGTAAGCATCTCACCCTCCACCAGAAGCAGACATGAGGTTTCATCATCTCCAGCATCGCAGGTGTAGGTGTCCTCATCTGAGGAGCACACGTCATCAATGGTCAGCTGCCTGTACACATCTTGGCTGATTAGTTGGTACTTCTTATTGGGCAGGAGCTCCTTTCCGTTCTTGTACCACCTGACGTGAGCATTAGGTCGTGACACCTGGCACTCTAGCAAACCCCGGTAGTGATACATGGCTACCTTGACCCTCAGAGGGCGCACTATTTGGACTGGGAGCTCTGAAGAAGGGAAGAATGGAGACATTTATCATATTAATAAAATAACCATGATTTGTCATCACAGATTAAGAAGACATGTTAAACTGAAATACTGGCTTAACAGATGAGAATGATGCAGGGGGCGGAGCTACAGGTGACAGAGCTGAAGATGCTAAGATTTTCATTGAGAAAGACCAAGGATGGACAAGATTAGAAATGAGCATATTTGAGGGACACCTCAGGTTGTAGCAGTTTGGAAATAGAGTCAAGGTTGAGATGGTTTAGTCACTTGCAGAGGAGGGACAGTGAATATATTGGAAAAAGGATGTTGAAGATGGAGCTGCTGGGCAGGAGGAAAAGAGGAAGACCTCAAAGAAGGGTCATGGATATTGTGAAGGAGGACACGAGGACAGTTAGTGTGGCAGATTATCCTGTGGTGAAGATTGTCATCTCATCATGTGAGAATTATCCGCTGCCTCTTTAAAGCACTCGTTCCCTCTCAATCTCTGCCTGTTGCTGACACACTGATATTAGTTAATGGGGTTAATTTCACTTGATGCCAGGTATACTGAAATTGTATCACTTCAGAAACTTTGGCAACTTGCTTCTGTAATGCATTGAATTTGGATTGCAGTAACCATTTTAAATGCTTGTTTTACCTACTTTACATTTATCACCTTTAAGAGTCTGGTGACTCACCTGTAACCATGAGCGTTGCATAGGATGACACACGCTCTGCAGTGAATCTGATCTCTCCAGCATGCTCCGGCCTGACTGAGGTAAACATCAGGGTGTGAGATTTACCTGTAGATTAAAGGAAAATATTATCTTTAATATCTTATCTTTAAATTTACAACTTATGAAACACACTGGAGATATCGGCTCTTAAGCCTGTGTTATTTCACAATCAACACACACACACAAGAGGGTATTGATACTCTTTTGCTGTCACTTGCCCTGGTGTCTGATCTTGATGTTGTCCCCAGTTCTGATCCTGCAGTCATCTCGGTACCAACGACCTTCCACATCCACCTGGTTGACCTCGCATGTGAAGTTCACAGGTTGACGCTCAACTGTGTCGACATCCTCTAGCTCCTTCACTATGTGGATATCTCTAGCTGGCAAAAGATATCCAAATTCTAAACTTAGTAAAAGCAAACTGTACAGGACTTAATGCATATGCTTGTTAGACTTTTTCAGTCGTTAAATTGATTAAACTGTAATTTGCAGTAGCTGTACAAACAACAACAACAATGCTGGTGAATCAGAATGTTATTAGTTGTGCATTTTTATAAACTAAATATTCATTTAATCATATGTAAACCAAAATGTACCATCCCTTGAGCCCTGCCACAAGCATGGTTAATGACAACAATAATTTCCTGACATAGACTATAAGAATTAGGCTATCCCATTGTATGTAGGCCTTGGACAGGTCTTTGGCTTTTGACCTGGACTTGAGTGGCCAGGAAGTTAACACCTTACCTTTGACACTGAGGCGGCCGGACGTCTGAATGCCACTAGCCTCAAAAGAGAACAGGCCAGCATCTCCCAGAGCCACCCTGTTCAGTATGAGGGAGTGTTTCTTCCCATGCATACTGATGCGGCAGTTGGGCTTACACTTGAGTTGCATCCCATCTCTGGTCCACACACCCTCGATGTAGGCCAGGTTGAGCTTCACCTCAAAAGAGCAGCTCTCACATTCGGACACCTCCACATCCTCCAGACCCTTCACTACCTGCAGCCGGTTCTCTGACAAACACACATTAAGACCTTAAAGATTCCCACATTCACATTGTAAGAGCCACATTTCAAGATACAGCCTGAGAGGAAAACTCACTTGCAGCTGCTACAATTCCACCAGGTATGTTGTCGCCCATGTCTCCTGCTCTTCTCTGTGAATGTTTACTTTGTAACCACACATAGAGGAGTACACATCAGGTAACACAATTCTTATTCCTGCCACGAAGCTGTATCTGCTTGAACTAGTCACGCCTCATTCCCATGTATCGACATTCAGCTCGTGTCAGGTGCACTCTGTAGACACATGACATCATGTAGTCTATATCTAATCATACCAAAAAATACATTATTTCAAGAGTACAGTGTTATAAACCATCACTTCCAGAGGAGCAACATGAAAATGCATACACATGGCATGGTTGATCCCTGTGATAGAGTGTCAGTCCTTCCTCCTCAACAATGTAGAGCAGTGTAATCTCTGTCACTTCACTTGACTGAGCTCAGCACAACCAATATAGACTCAGCTGTGATGCCACCTCTCTCGGGGTGCATTCACTCAACTCAGGAAGAGGGACGTGCAAAACACACAAGAGGCCAAATGAAAATGACCAATTACTAAACCCATTAATATGATATTTCAATATAAAACTTTTCAGAGGGGGACATGTGGAGCCTTTCTACCTCATTACCTACCAGCTAATATGATTTTTCATTATGCGTCATACAGTAACACTTAATCTGCTAACATTTGTCTTAATTACTTCCAAAGGTCTAATATGATTTGAAGTCTAATGTGATCTCAAGAAAAATGATATTTCCGAATTGAATCATGCATTATATGACTCAACTTACCAAAAGCTTCCATAAACATAATTTTCAGTAGTGATTGATTTGGTTCTGTTCAAGTACACAAACACACAAATTGAAAGAATCATTTGATCAAACTAAAACAAGAGCATATCAGAATAAATGTAGTGATATACCCACCTTCATCTAAATGTGTGTTTTCAGAAAAGAAAGTATCCTTGCAGACCCTCTGAAACACCTTCACCTGAAAAAAACACTGGATAAAACATCCATGGCAGTTGATCTAATCCGGGTCTTGATTTGTTTCTCACAAAGCCTTTTAGATTAGCATCAATTGTTTAGCCCAAGGAGAACATGCCCAGGTTTGCAAACTATATCCCAGTCCCCAAGGCTGACAGGCAGCAGTGCTCTCTCTCTCTCGTTGTGTTTTTTTCCTCTGCTGTGATGGAGCGTAGTGCTGAACAGCTGACATATCTGTCTCCACATACTAAACTCCAAAATAGCCTTCTGTCAGTATGAGGGCAAAGATAGTTTTGGCTAGAACAGAGTGAGGCAACGCATGTCCAGCATCACCTCAACCAACAAAAACAATCAAAATGTGTACAACAGGCTTAGTGTGTTTGATGGTTTTCTCGTGTGCTGGAATGAGTGAGACGTAACCCGAATCATTTCCACGTCTCCACGCATGTTGTGTGACACACAATGAACACACTGCTTTGTTTGTCCTCAACGCTCGCCCTGTAATCTGAGATCAAATGTGCGTAAATGACTAGTTCAAACTAACGTCCTAGGAGTCGGACTGCAGTTTCATCACGTTCTAAGAAGCATATTTGTGTTTGGATTGATCATAGTCCACATATCGCAACGGGGAGGGGGGGGTTTCCCACCACTGTCAAAACTGAAAGGTCATCAAAGGTTAAAATGGCATTACTTGAACTGAAGTGGTTGACAACCTGAAAAGCACAAAAGCACATTTTAGAGACACAGCACTGCAAATGCAAACATCTATTTTACCTACTGAACTGGTGAACACATATCAACCTCCTCCTGACTCGAGGTGTGTGTTCAACTTGTTTTACATTAATGGGCTTCCCTCACCCAGCCACGCAGACAGAACAAATGTGTGTAGCATTGTGTTCACCTCAGTTTGACAGACAGCTGCATGTGTCACTTAGCTCTCCTAAATCCAGTGAAACTCTATCAACGGGATAATCTCTGTGCAGTACTGCTGGGGCACAAAAAACAACTTGTCGTCACTGAGGGGGGGAACGTTGGCCCACAGAAGCAAAGCAGTTTCACCTTTCAAGTTTCCAGCAAGCCATTCTTTATGAATCATTTAACAGCTTTCTCAAAACATAATAAACAGTCAGTTTAGGATTTTCCAATACCATTTTCTGTTTTACTGGATTACAGTACTGATTTAAAAAAAGGTTGTTGCACTCCTTGAAAATAGGGATAAAAATATGCCCTGTGATATTAAATACAGCAACGAGATTAACTTGGCATCTTAAAATACGGGCTTTTACGTGAGCAACCTCCTATTGATAATCTAAATATAGAGTAATGTTAAAGGAATCAAGGTAATGTGAGGATGTGTTGAGTGAATTTAGAACTCGACAAAACAGCTGAACAGCCCACCTAAGCCTCTGGATCCTTGTTTGGTAACACTCGCCCCTCCTGTATGTCACATTTCCTCTGATGAAGACTCTGTATACCTGACAGCAGCAATATTAAACACATTATGTCCTGCACGTCTGAATATAATATATTGACAAAGACGACTGATCCCAGAATGTGACCCATAAAAACACCCACTTTTCAGCTGCTGTGTGTGGTGTATGATAGTGGTGTGTTATGAATGTCAACCACTTAAGCACATGTCATTGCCAGGCAGCTTTAGCCATACAGTAAAGCATAAGATGCCCTTGACCAAAAAAAATATATAACAAGACAATCTTGGCATGTCTAATTACAGCATAGGGTTGGGTTTGATAATTATAGCTATAGATGTCCGCTCACCAGAGACAGGCCACTAAATTAGTTTTAGATCATATCAGTGTATATGTCATTGACTTATGGGATATAGGAGCTGAGGATTATGTTATTGGCATAAATACTGTATCTTAATAAGTTTCAGACAGTGAATCCCCTCACTGAAGCATATCACAAAAATAGTACACAATACTGATTATAAACTATGGATATGAACACAAATAGAATGGTGATTGTAATTTAGAATCAAAAAGTGACCTGTGTCTTCTGTCTCTTTCAACTAAGTTATATTAACAATACAGAGATGTCTTTATTGTGCTTTTTAGATCATCTACCATCGCACCAATTTACAGGCATGTCACTGCCGTAAGTGAGAAAAACACTGTTCCTTTTTGGGTTGCTACATTAGCTTTTTATTTATTCTGTGGGGAGATAATGGGGACTCTGGGCATCATCATGTTACATGTGGGTTTCTTTAATTCTGCCAAAATTGAAATGTAATGACTGACTTATTTTTTCCCTTTCTTTTTTTTATCTTTGCCTTTAACCGGGGCTTCATCTTCTTCTTCTCTTCCTGTAGCAGCCTTAATCCTTTTCTTTCCCAGAGGTGTTTTTGCATACCAGTTCTAGGGAGAGAAGAGATGTTTACACTAATATAATATGACGATAAAACAATGCAAACTTAATTATGACTTATCCACTGTACTTTAAGGGCTTCTTCCTCTTCCTGAAACACAGGGTCAATCTTGGCTAAAGGAGCAACAAACTCAGCAGCAGTCAAGGGTTTGTTTGCCTGCTGAAGGATGCGACGCTTGGTGACGACACTCTGGATCACCTGGACCATGTGACCTGGAGTGTAGCCATCAGAAATCTTGGCGAGAGAGCTGAGATCCAAGGACTTGGTTACCTCACCGCTGTGCTTTTTGATCAGTTGCTTCCATAAAACTGAAGGCAAATAGTAATAAAGGTCATTTTTCATACCAAGCGAATGACGAATACAATAATTATGAATCTCAAAATAAAAAAGTATTTTCTTACTGTATCTTGAGCCATAATCAGGTCTTGGGATAAGGATGATTTTGCTGTACATTTTACATAGTGACTTAATATCAGAACTGTGAGGATCTCGAGTTGTACCAACTATCAGAACACGATCTTCCCCTTTGATCATCTTCAGGAACTTGGGCAGATCTTTTTTCAACCTCTTGGGATCTAACTTTTTAGACAAATTAAAGAGATGAAATCACAGTGTCATGATGTTACCACCCAGAGTTCATTATGTAGGTGTAGGCAATACCTCCTTTTCTTCTTTGGGAACTTTCTTGTAGAACATTTTCTCTGCATCTTCAATCAATATTACAGAGGGCTGCAGCAATCTCGCGACCTGTGTGTGAACAATTATAAAGGCTTTTTACTTTTTTGCATTTTTATTTTGTGGACTAGTCACAATGTATATATTTTTGTATAACCTTTTTATAAGCATTCATAGAATCTCAAACTTTATGCTAAGACCACCACAATAAATTAAACTTAAGATAGAAGTGGCTACTGTAATGACAATAAACGGCTCTGCGTACTACAGACCATCTTTGTATTTAAAGTTAGGATTTAGATGTAACGTTTTGTAGGTGAAAATTCAGATTTTAAGATCATTCATCATGATTATAGATGTTCTAAAAGGTAAATTTGACTCTTTCCAATCCAGGTGTCTTACCTTAAAGACAATGTGAAGCATCATGGCCAGGCCATTCTTGCCTGGGTATTTTCCTGCAGTATTCAGAGGTGACAGGTCAAACAGGGTGGCGCCTGTCTCGTGACAGATCGCGTGGACCAACATCTTCTTACCAACACCTGTCGGCCCTGTCAGTAGGATGGCCTTTATGAGAGGAGCTTTCTCATGAACCACCTGCGAGCCTGCAGAAGATGCACATGTTATATCCAAATCCCAAACAGATTTTCAGTGAGGTTTATTTGATTTTACGAGGTGAAAAGCTTCCATACCTAGTGGTAAAATTGCATATAGAGATATGACTTGTCGTACATCTGACAATGATGGCATGGGCTCAATGTCATACTGCCTCAGTGTTGTGCCAAGGTAGCTAAAGTCCCCTTTGAGAACGAGGGAACAAGAAATACATGCATGAGTTATTCATCTGGTGATTTATCAGAGGGGGAAATTGCAAGAAAAACTGTGATCATAACGCTGTGGTTAACAAACGTGCCAGAAGAGGGCAGCACACAACAACATACAGTCATTTAACCACAACCGCAAAGTTCCAAATTAACTGTGACAACACATTAATTGGAATCACAATAACAGTTTTAAAGCTCTATAAATTGACAAAGCAGTCTACACCAAATCATATTAAAAATCTTACCCAAATAATCCTGCAGATGAACATTATTGGCCTTTTTCAACAAGCCCAGTTCCACCAGCTCCTGACACAGAGACTCAAGAGTCCTAGCAGATGTGAATAAATAATGCAATTGTTTTGCCCAGTATTTGCTGACATTGACTGACTTGACTCATACATTTCATTGTGTTCATATATCCACTCTGTGTGCCTTCACCTATCAGCTGTCAGATCTTTCTCCTTTTTCTTCCTCTTTCCACTCTTAGAGCCTTTCTTTTTCTGTTAAATGAAAACAAATATCAAGGAAAACAGCCCAAGCCAGTCACGATAATCTGAAAACACCGTCTGTCACTTTAGTACCTTAGCGTTTGCCTTTGTCTTACCACCCTTATCTTTGTCCACAGCTAACTTCCATTCAGCAAGCTCTTGTCTCATCTGCTCATCTACCTGATACAAGCACAGAAATCACATTTAAACACAAGTGATTTACAAACTGAATGTAGTAAAAAAAAAAAAAAAAAAACAGACTTGTATATTGTAAGTTCTGTAATCAGCATCACCTGCACTCGAAGCTCTGCCTCCATGACTTTCCTCTTGTCTTCCTTGATCAGCTCCACCTCGTGCCTTTGGTTGAAATTTGTGCACTCATCACGGGTTTGCCAAAAATCTAAGGATTATGTAAATGATAATAATGTTAATATTACTATACTGAGGATTGACATAAGATCTTGTCACCATATTTAGGTCGAACGTACCAACAAAGGTTTTGTTTTCCACTTCCAAGTCAGACAGAAAAGCAGAAGGTAACATCTTCAACCCTGCCTCCTCTTCCTGCGGCTCAAAATGTAAGGTCATCGGTTATATTGTTTTACAGAACAAGCAATGCAAAGGAAAGTTATCACATTTTTTTGATGGTTAATAACGCCAGAATTTTTTCATTGTTATATTATATACAGTATGTAAAAATAATACTTAACAAAGCTCATACTTCTTCTGCTTTTCCCTTTTCCTTCTTCCCCTTTTCCCTCTTTTCCTCCTTCACTTTTGGTCTGTTGTTTGAATCCTCTTTTTCTTTTTCAGCTATTTCTTCCATTAACTAAAAAAAAACAAATACATCAAACAGCATTCTCCCTCTGTATATAATTGAAGAAATATGCAATTAACCATAGTTTGGGCTGGGTTAGTACTTAACCTGCTGAGGGTTCTTCTCTGCAAAGATGAGAGCTGAGCCTCCGTCCTCATCATTAGGATAGTCTGGAAATGATCCGGTAGCATCTCTGTTTAAAGGAAATCCACAGGGACAATGAATGAGTGAATATTATACGATGACAGCTAAAATTAAACCGCCTTGCTCTGTGCCACCTCACCGACATTCAATGAACCACTCCCGGATTTGGTCTTTCATTTTCTCACTCATGTCATGACTCTCCACATCTCGTAGTTGTTTTCTGACAGCTAAAATTGACTTCTGGAAGTCTTCCTCGTGCTCCTGTTGTTTAATGCGTGTGCAAGATTCATTTGCTTGGGCCTTGATTTCTGCTGGACACGGCACCTGGTGTCTTGGATCCATGGCCTAAAGTGAAAATGGCAAAATGATATAAAATAAATATTGTACATTATATGGACAAAAGTAGCCAAAGTCAAACCTGTGAATTCAGGTGATTTAATCAGGCTTTGGGCGCTCAGCCCCTTATCTCCAATGAAGAGCAATCCTAACGTGACAGTTTATCTTAATCTTAACAGTTTGAGGAAGGCCCTTTTCTATTCCAACATGACTGTGCCCCAGTGCACAAAGCAAGGACTATAAAGACATGGTTTGACTTGGAGTTTGGTGTGGAAGAACTTGACTGACCCGCACAGAACTCTGATTTCAACCCCATCAAGGACTTTTGGGATGGACTGGAACAGAGATTGTGAGCCAGGCCTTCTCATCCAACATCAGTGCCTGACCTCATAAATGCTCTATAGTATTAATGTGCACAAATTCCTATAAAAACACTGTGGAAGCTGTCAAACTACATATACTTCAAAATACTGTATGTATGTATTTGAATGGTGTAATGGTCAGACGGCTCAATACCTTTGTCCACATAGAGTATGTGAATAGCACAACTAAATGGCTCATTTTACTCACCATTCCCAGAAAAATCATTTCTTCATCCCGAGCAATCTTTGTCTTTTTCCTCTCTACGTGGCCCCTCCATACCTAAAAAAAATTTTCAACCAAATCTGTCAGTATGGAAGACAACACAAGGCAAAAACAGGAGCTCATAGAAAAGGCAAGTACTATTAAACTCATGACCTTCTGAATGCAGAGTGCTGCCAACTCAATGTCAGCTGGTTCAGGTTCCTTGGTTCTGTACATCCTGTTCATATTTCTGCTCTCTTCATTCAACTTTGCCCTCAAGCGTCCTTGACGGGCCCTCTCTGCCACTTGAATGATCTTAATTGCCACCTCTGGACTCATTTTCTTCAACAATGGAGGCTTTAATAAAAAGAAGTAGACAAAATAAATTGAACGCTTACTTTTAACAAATAATGAATGAAAATCACAAACTTTATATGTAACAAAATACAATGCCGTGGCCTAAAAAAGCAGGCTTCATTTTCAAATATGGCTCCTTTAGATTACCTGCGGCCTTTCACTGACTTGCACCAGTTTAAGGATTTCTGTCAGCATTGTCTTTCGTTCTTTGAGTTCTCTGCTGCATTCTGTGACGAAATAGCAAGGGATAGGTATCTCAAGGTCTGCCTAAAATGACAACAAGGAAAAAAGCTGCTGAGTTATGAAGAGACATCACTGACAAAGCTATTGTCTGGTGTTGATAAGTCAGAGTAAATGCTCTTGTGAGATTGAAGAAATCCAATTAACTTTAATCTTGCTCCAGAGTATGAAACTTACAGGTCTGAGCTTTAAGTCGTGAAGCACATCATCCATGTAGTGGTATTCTGAAAACTCTTTCTCCACCATTTCATTCTTCAGTTCTAACAATCTCCCAATCACACCATCGAGAATCGCCCGAATGACTCGTCTCTTCTGAGGGTGGACCAACAGGTCGTAAACTGTCTCCAGCTGTCTGAAGATTTGGATGTAGCGCACATAAAACATGGCCACACGCTGGAAGAACACAACCCGGTCTTTTTCCGGATGGAGGGGCTCAGCAGGCAGCTCCTCAGTGAGCAGGCGACTCAGCTCTAAATGAGCATCTGCCCACATCTTATTGTATGTCCTGGAAAATTAGAAACCATCATTGTTTTCAGATATTTTATAAAGAGTCATACAAGTGTACACTTGCTGACTAGAAGTGCACAGGAAAGACAATTTAAAAAACAGGATATGAAGAACCTAACTATAACTCAACTTAAGTGTAAAATAACCTCTTGCTTTATCCAGGGAACTTGCAACAGGGAAGTCAATAGTTTGGGGCTCCAAAAAATGACTGATTCCATTAGTCTACAGCAAAAACAATCTGAAACTCCCCCTTAGATCCTATGATACAGCTATGTACAAGATATTGCAATTAAAGCATGCTTGGGAGCACCCTACTTGGTCCAGTGCTATTTGGCTGCTTAATTTGGTTTGATTCTGTGTTGGGGCCTCCAGTTCCCTTATGCCTGGGGCCCACAAAATCTTTAAAATGCCCCTGGCTTTGACTGCTGCTAAAGCATACAATTTTGATTAAAAAAACAAAAATAGCAATACTTTTATACTAAAAATATTAAAATACCTTTTCATATACAAACCGAATACTACTTCACTGCTATTAGTTGTTCTGAGTGTGTTAAAGCATTTACTGTACATAAGGATAATTATCTGTTTTCTTATTTATGTCATTTGATGCTGCACACATTGTGGTGTTAGAGAGCCACCCTGTGGTCCTTTTGAGTACAACTTTTCATTGTACGCTCCTTATATTGTCGCTCAGTCAGCCTGTATCAGTCATTAATGCTTTTCACTGTTGTTTATTTTCTCACAGCAAACAAAACCTATAGAATCATTTGTATCATGAGGTAATGGACAAGTTGAATAGGACTGTGGTTCTGATCATCACCTGTAGGAGCCTCAGTCAGTCATTCCTAGAGATGTTTTAAGTTAAGATATAATGTTATTAAACTGTTATTTTTGTATTATATTCAGTTAGAAGGGGGAACAAGAAAAATTATAGGCCAAAAAAAATCTGCATCATTGGGCAGATTGGCATTGGCAAACATATCAGCTGATTTATAATTTCAAAAGCTGTGAACCTACCCTTTAAACTGCTGACCATTAACACGTGGTATGAAAACAAAATGTAAATAAGTTAAATAATAAGTACATTTAATTTCTGGCATGTTGTTGGGCGTTACTTTATGTGACGATGTACTTTTTCAAATTGTTTAGTTAAGTGTTACTGTGATGCCTTTAAATGAACGACACTTGGCTTATATTTGTACGCAATACTTTGCTTTAACAGAGACAGCTAGTGTCGAGTCCTGTGTGTACGTTGAGTACTCTGGCTGTGTCTCCTGTTGGGAACAGGTAAATATGAGTGGAAACATATTTCGAAGGAGAACACATGACGACGCTGTTAGCATGGATGCGGCTAACCATGCAGCTAGCAAGTGGAAGTTACATACGGCAAGCTAACGCTAAACTCGCAAACAACGGAAACTGCCGTTTACCTTTGCGACATGTCGCTGTCTCCGGGGAGAAGGAAACGGTTTCAACGTCTACGAACGAAAGACGAAACAAAACGTTGTAGAGTGTCACATTTAACTGGAGGTAAAGATGCGAAGTTTGCGTCCCAAAGTTGACACTATGCTTCAGCCGTCTCCCTAGTAACAGTCATTCCGGAAGTTGTCCTTATTTTACCATTTAAACAATTCAACTCCGTTTAATCAATTGAACATAGACAGACAGATAGATAGATAGATAGATAGATAGATAGATTCACCCAATAATGATTCAGGTGTGTATTTAGGAGTGGGAAAACAGGAGAGACTGAATGTAGAATAAAAATGTATAGAATAGAAAAATAAATCTGTACTGGGGAAAAAAAAATCAGCCCTTAAAAATAGAAGCTTGAGGAGCTGTAACGGCGAGTGCCACAGTCAAGGTTTGAGACTAGTTGTTGGTTATTTCGATTCTCAGCTGAAGGATCAGAAGAACCGAAGGTGAGATTTGAAGAGTGCGCCTGTGGATTGTGCGCTTTTACGCACGGACACAGTCTGTGGAAACTGCAGCCCCCCTCACTCCAACCCCCAGGGGGCGCTGACGCTATGACGCAGACATCACCTGTCCTGCACCTGGGGACATCCTTCCCGTCAGAAAAGACTGCGAGAATCTCTACAAACACAAATCTCCCCGGATACATTCCAAATATATGACAAATGAATTCGCAGGCTCAATTATCTCACTAATTACTACTTAGGGAGGACTCATTGATGTATTTAAAATATCAATACCATCAAAGTGTCATAATTCTTTTAAAACATTCACACTTAGACTATGGACTTGTGATCACGGGTGAAAAACAGCCGGGTGGCTGGCTGCTCCTGGAGGCGCGTTCTCTGCACGCTTAAGCGGTCACAAGACTGAGACATCGACACACTAACAGGTCAGGTAGAAGTCGACATACTCTCACAGTCTTCTCATCCCTGTATCCTCGATCCAGCTCGTTGCTCCATTTGGGAAAGTACTGGCTCGCGCGCCTTTACGCGACTGGCGTCTCCGTCCCTTTTTTGTCACTAGTTAGTTTTTTTGGATAAGACATCTGGGAAAGGACAGCGTTTATCTTGATTTTAATAGGTCTTTTTTTTGTTTAACTTGAACTTTAGTGATTTTTTTTTGGTGCGTAAGGGAGAGGGCGCGTGCCAAAGTGAGCGGATGCCACTAGAAGAAATTGCACCTAGAATGTCAATATTACCAACCACTCGAAATCGATTTTATTACCTCCCAGAAGATAGCTTCTTGTATAAATAGAGAAACATTGTTTCCATAAAGACGGCGGCGAGCAGCACAGTCTTTTGGTTTCTCTCTCTCTCTCTTGCTCCCTCTCTCTCTTTCTCCCCCCCCCCCCCCCCCCCTCTCTCTCCCTCCCTCCCTCTCTCGCTCTCGGGACCACAGACAACGCCTGGAAGAATTTGCAGAAGACAACTGTGTGTCTACTCTCCAGGACATAAGCATCTTTAACGCCTAAACTAGTAAGTATCAAGTTAGATTAACTACTATTTGTTGATTTATCAGTGCATTGAACTAGAAAAATGTACCTGTTGCGCAAAGTGGAATCCACCAAACCGATTGTGGAGATTAATTTAGAGGCAATGTTTATCTTTTAAATGTTTTTTGTACCGTAATTTTGGGAATGTTTAGGGTCTCAAACTGCAAGCATGACTGGTGCTTGTATTGTCGTTTTGAGTATGATGCACATTTCCTACATCTTGATGATAACAGAAAACAAATGTGATGTGTGTTTGACTTCATGGAAACAATGGAACTCCTGTGTAAACAAGTTATTTGCGTGTGTTTTCAGACAGTGAAGTCATGCAGGTGGAGAGGAAATGGCACATTCTGTTGACTATCTTCTTTCTGCTCAGTACCTCGGGCCACTGCATGGACAGCAAGGAGGTCAAGCAGAAAGAAAGAAGGACCCTGTTGGATCTAATCTTACAAGTTATCAGGGACAGCCAGCAACGGGACAAACCTGACTCCAGGCGCTGTAACAGTGGACTCTTCACCTCAGCCCAAGACATGAAGTTCTCCTCCCGTGAAAAGCCTTTCTATGTTTCAAGGCTGGATAACAGTAGACTCATAGGTAAGCTGATAAGATTTATTTTTAGGTTCTGATGATGAATGCATAATCCCCAATTTACTATGGAAGACAGCTGTCATTGGTCAGATCTGCACTGCACATCTCATATAGGAGCTTTATTGAGTGTGGCTGAATGGTACTTGATGCATGCATGTCAATTAAGGAAATATGGAAAAGGTCCTTTTGATGACTCAAAAAGAGACACACGTTTTTGTCCCTAAATATCCACGTCCACTTAAAGTGTTTCTGGGAGATATATAATGCAGGTGTGCCTACGACAAAGGTATAAGGTCAGGTATCTATTCACCTGATCATAATCTCTCCCTCTCTCAGTCAGTGTGTGATTGACTGACTGACAGACAGAGACATGGATAGGTTCTATGGATTAATGTAGGAGGAGCATCCTCAAACCAAGCCTGTGAATGATTCATTCAGTATGAATCACTGTGGGCTCCTAAACATGAATGATGACAACGCCACATGCACTCGAACACATCGTGACGTCCTCAACAGGCTCACCAATCACAATCATCTCTGCAAGACTCTGGCTGTGCTGTCACATTAATGTAGCCCACTGCATCACAGTCACCGCTTTTGACCATAATCAGACAAGGTGACTGAACAGACTCTGTTTCATTTATGTGTAAAGAAGTGTCCAGAGCATGCTGCTGATTAACGCTCCCTACCAAAATGAAGTGCCTTTCAATATTATTCCCACCAAAGTTCAGTTAATTTTCAATCTCCAGTTAATTATTTCCCCTCAACTAAATGGTACTTATGATGTATCTGAGGTCTCAGACAAGTGACAATGGAACTACTTTTATTGGCTTAAATAAAACATTACTTCCCGGCTGGAACTGAGTGGATCATTAATGCATGTATCCATGATTATCTGAGACCCATGACAGATGGTTTACTAAATTAAACTGTGACAAAGAAACAACAGATAAAGTCGTCTTAGAGTGCGGTTGAAGATTAACATGTGCAGTTGGAGCTTATTTATTACCAAGTGTAAATAGTGCGTTGTTTACAGCAATTCCACACTGTCTCTGAAGGTCACTATCAATGAGATCGTGTTCTGAAGTCGTTGCACTTGCATCTCAGAGGCCAAAGTCTCAGCCTTAGCTTACGCAATTGGAAAATTACTTTTCTCAGACCACTGACTGGATGGAATTTGTCTTTTGAGGTTATAAAAGAAGCATATTAGCAACTGATGCATGTGATGCAACCAAAGAGCCATGGTCACGCAAGGATAGATATTTTGAACACAATGAGAAGGAAGGAGAAACATCTGTGAGACCTTGGCATGTTCACCCTTTACTTGTCTCTGTATTTCCTCCATTGAACGGCAAGAAAGACCGAACATTAATGAACATATATTTAAGAATTGTCTTTTTTTATCCATCCCAGTTTGTTCTTTAATATGTTAGGCACAATAAATCTTTAAAAGCTTTAGTCTTTATAGTTTTATATTTTATTGTTGTTGACATGCTGTTATTGATTTCCAGGAAATACAGTGGCCTGTCCCAATGTAACCAACTCTGTGTAATCCTGGCTGCGATGTTCTTCCCAGCTGGTTTTAGCATAACAGTGCGATATTGTGCCAAGTTATTTTAAAGCATACAATAGGATGTTTTAGATGTTTTCAGTGATAGAGCAGGTTCACTTCAAACTAGAAAGTCCGGTGTTTGACCCCAGGCTGCATTAGTCTATATGCCGATGTCTCTGTGGGTAAGTTGCTCCTGATGGTTGCGCTGGCAGATGTCAAGTGTTTTATTGACATGTGACAGAAAAGTACTGTTATTGATGCATTGTATGAATGGGTGAATTGCAAAACTGTAGTGTCATCAAGACTAGAAAGGCATATAAATATAGACTGTTTAACCATTTAGATTTTAGTATTTAACACAGCTTCCTGTCATGGCTTTCAAATGACCTGCATTATCTTCCTCCCTTCTGCGGTTATGTGCAATTACAGTATAACATGCTTCTGGGGCTGGGGGCTATTATAGTGATAGCCCAGTAACAATATGCATGGCCTTATTCTGATGAGCATTACATCTCCATACAATAATCTCTTCAGCCTGTTAGCATGGCCAGTGTGTTATGAGACAGCTGCATCTGTTGACCATGTGGACACAGAATGGAGGGGTGCGTCCACTTAGCGCTGTGCATCTTCACTGGTCTCACAAAGCGATCTAATTACGATGATCATGTCAAGAATTCGAATTCAGAAAAGCACTCAGATAAATCTAAATTTCACTATGAATTGAAATCCCTAACAATAAAAAACAACTTCTAGCAACTGGAAATTCAACAAGCAATTCAATTATTGATTATGTGCTGCCTCTGAAGAATAGTTTATGTCCATATTTTTTATTTTCAACACCCATAGTCCAGGTACAGCATAGACACTTTAAGTATTCACAGTTATTCATATGCCTCTTTAAAAAAATATATTTCTATATATAAAGAAATAAATATATATGTATACATATATATGTATATATCTTATCTTAAAGTAGTTGTTTTCCTGCATCACAGTGATAAACGCAGCATAGAGCAACAGTGACAGTGACCATCATACCTCCTGCTGTTTGCTCTGTAGTAAAATGAATGTTAACTGTGATTTTGTTTTCTTTCAGAAATTGTTCCTAGAGATGTAAACATGAAAGACAAATTCATTCAGCATTTCACAGGTAAGAAGAACAGCATGCCGAGTGCACTGTACAATCTTTTCCCTTCCAACTGTTGGGTGTACAATCCTCTCTGAACCAGCGTACATACATACATACATACATACATACATACATACTTAAGTCCCAAAAAAAATCACCCTGCTAGTTGTCTGACATCAGCCACCATTTTTGGAAACTTTCATTTTAACCTAACAATGTGTTATAATGACAGTACTTATAAACTGTACTTAGTTACTCACCACCGCTGGAAGCTGACAGAATTAAGTTGAAGGCAGTAAGAGGTTAAGCTGATTATTTGTCTCGGGACCTATGAGTAGAGTTCATTACTGGTGTGAAAATCTGGAAGCTTAAATCTTAGTGATTATAAATGAACACTCAATTCCTCTAGTGACTGAGTTCAGGTGAAGCACAACTCTTTGTTTGTTTGGTCTGTGAAGGTGCACTGTTCACTTTGAGTTTGTGATTTGACTGTTTTTTTTCTTATTGTTCAATTGCATATAATTTACCTTGTGAGCTTGTTGTGTTGCTGCAATCACATAACTAATGAATCCCTTGAAGTTTTGAGTTTGGCTGATGAGACTTCTTTCATTAAGCAGGACCAGTCAAGTTCTCGTCGGAGTGCAGAACACACTTTCATAGACTGTATCACAACACAAGGGATTGCTCAAGACCAGCATGTACGTATGCCTTTTCCATTCATTTTGCATTCTTCACCACAGTATTGTGCTTTAAAGGATTCAGCATTCAAAGGTTTGTGACAGTTACTTTAATTGAAAATTGTTGTAAATCTTATAAAATAAGGGTAATATGTAAAAGTGGTGCAAGATGGCTCAGTAGCGCCCCCAAAGGTGAAACCCAGTAGAACCGAGCCAAAACTAAGTTGCCCCAAAACTCGACAGTCCATTTTGAATTTCGCGCCCATCTTAGTGATTTGTCCGTTTCGTAAATGAACAAACTCGTCTGAGTGCGTTCATCGTACCGACATAAGAAACGCATCAATTTGTACTAAAAACATCAAAGATGTTATCACGGGGTCGTGCAGATTCAAAAGGTGTGGCCATGGCAACCATTTGCCACGATAAATGCCCTTTAACTTTGCAATACACTGACTGATAGACTGGAAACTTAATACATGACACAACTCTTTATTCATACATATTTTGTTCTTGCATGTACACCTTTTAGTGGCTTTACTTTTCTCTTGAATTCTTTTTTTTTTTTTTAAATGGATGTGAATGTGGTCTGTTTCACCTGTCTACAGGATTTGACAAAGCCGAGATAATATCAAGTCTGTTAAGTGGTTCTTCTCAATTGTTACAGATCTATGATAAGTTGATATCGAGAGCAGTGACACTCTGATTTGGAAATCTGTGATTTGCAAAGAGTCACGTTTACGTCATGTATTGTTTTAAAAACACGAAAATACTGTAAAATCTTTTATTTTCATTTAAAAAAAAAAAGTTTATTTAGAACATGGTTTAAAGTGAACGTGTGTATTTCCTTCTGTTGATAAAGCACGCCGTTAGAAGGACTGCAGACATTGTTCATGTGTCACAAATATACACATGTTTAGCCAGTGGACAGGGAATCGTCAGCATCTTTGACTGATTGTCACTGGAATGACACAGATCATTGGTGAACCTTTACAGTTTGTTTCTCATGCAGATTTACTCATGATGATATTACAAAACACGGCTAATTGTTTACTTTGCATGCAACGCATATTACTGGAACATTGCAACTGTAAGTGCTCAGTCAGGAATGAGCATATTGCAACACATCTGACCACTTCTTGTGTTTTTTTCTATTGTTCATGCTGTAGTTAGTATATACGCTCCAGCATGTGCCCTACATTTTGAAAACAGCAGACTAACGGCTTTATTTTAAATACAGTGTTAAAAATTGCCTAAACTGTGATTTGAAATGAATGCTCATCATTTAGTTCATTAATCAGGCTCTTGGGGGCTAATTATGGGGCTTTGATTCTAATATGACTCTAACATGTTAATAGTGGTTTTTCTCTTGTCTCCGTTTTTCTCCAGATTACAAAAGATGTGCAAGATTGCTAACACGATTAGCAATGAGTCCACTCTGCATGCAATCGTAGATATTGCGTGTGAGTAAAAGTGTTTTTGTCTTCTTGGGCTGGGGTCATTCAGCCTGTAGCGCACACACACACACACACACACACACACACACACACACACACACACACAGGTACTGCTCTTCTGTTTTTTCACGCCATTCTTACAGTGGGTGTTTCTCAACATTACACATGGAGGAATTTATTTGTTGCTCTTTGCTCAGATTTATCTCAATGTGCATTTGGTGTGTGACTGAGGAGAACTGCTTCTCGTCACACAATAAGAGAAGCGACTGCAGTGTGTCTGTCAAACGAGTGTGTTTTTAAAATACAGTATTTCTTACGGTTGGAAACACTGAGCGTCTCTTGGGTGTTGAATGTTAATTTATTATCCACTTGTGGTTTGTGCTGGTTGGCTGCAGTTGCACACAAATC
Organism: Solea solea; assembly: GCF_958295425.1. NCBI lineage: Eukaryota > Metazoa > Chordata > Actinopteri > Pleuronectiformes > Soleidae > Solea > Solea solea. Next base: position 9,389,037 of record NC_081142.1, on the reverse strand, counting down.
AGTTTCATCACTTGTGTGAGAGTGAGGGAGCAAAAGAGGGAAGAGAAACACATTTAACACATTAAACTCTCTGAAGTAAAGATCATGTTGAGCAAATGCGGCAAATGAGAATGTGTTGTCGTCGATAATCCCCCTGTCTCCTCCTGTGTCCTGCGACAAGAGCCTCGAAAGGAAAGATGTTAGAGTGACAACATGTCCCTCTCCACTGTTTATGTTCAGCAAAATACTGCTCTGTCACTTCCTGTTGATCCCCCTCCATCGGTTTTTCACTGAATGGTGATGGTGAACTGCTCTCCTACTATATTCCAATCCAACTTCATTTATAGAGCACTTTAAAAACAACACAGTTGGCCTAAACTCTGTACACAGACATGAGGATAAATACAAAAGTAAAAACAATAAAATACAGTAAAACAATAAAAACTGTTAAAGCCAACATCTCGAACTGAGTTAGACAAAAAAAAAAACGTTTAAAGAGAGGACTTAAAAACAGGAAGTGGTCGAACCAATACTGTGGGGCAAGACCATGAAGACATTTAAAAACAAATAAAATCATTTTAAAATCAATGCCAATGAAGTGACTCTAAAATTGTAACATGCTCTCATTTGTTTGTACCAGCTAAAAAAAGCCAAGCAGCAAATGAAGCATTGGTTCATTTATTTTTATTATTGTTATGATTACTATTTGTTATATTTGTTTGTTCTGGTACCATTGTACCAGGTTTTTGTAAAAATGACTCAAGAGATCATTTACAGATTATTCTTTTTATTCTTGCCTCATAACCAACACATGAAAAAAATGATACAGGAAGATATAAAAGTATTTCATGATAGCCAGTTCACCTAATGAAGTATGTAAACATGAAGGAAAGGGACAGGAGGGTGGAATTATTTGCATTTGCAGATTTGCAGTATGTTTTTCTATGTGAAGCTTCAATTGAATATTCAATTCCAGTGCGTAAAAATGACTGACATCTAATTGTGAGACTGCAGACTGTAACAAATGGACGACTCCTCCGCTCGCTCCTCTCGTTCCAAAGCGTCTCTACGGTGGCCTTCATGTACCAGAAAGGCTGTTGTTCTCCTTTGTTTGTGTAGTAAGTTTCCTGCTACAGAACGTGAATCATGGCGATGTCTGAAATCGTGTATACAGAGTAGTACAGACACGTCCAGTCCAAAGTCCAGTTCATGGGTCAGTCCGTTTCATAATGTATTATTTATTTATTATTTATGGCCCGAGATGAAGTCAAACAGAAAATCAGCCCAGATTATGTCCTCATTGGCTCATCTGGTAAAAAAATAATTGCACTTTGAAACCAGAGTCCCGTGTTCAAAACTCAGCCATGACAGACAGACACATCCACCAAACCTTTATTGTGATAGAAAGGCAGGATTCTTTCACTCCTGCGTGGCTTAATCACATTTAAAAATAACATTTTTGTGACAATGAATATAGCCCCATTTCCAAATCAGAGGACCCCCCCCCCCCACATAATCAACACCCCTGGAGTAGTATATTTGCTTCTGTAAAAAAATGTTAAACCCTTAACACTCAGACCCAAAGGACCATTTGAGACTATCGTCAGCGAGTCACTTTCGTCATCGTCCTCCCTTTGTTAAGGTGACCTTCAGTGACAGCAGGTCTGATGCGGTCACCGCCGCACACGCCGTAACGCGTGAATGCAATTAGGTCCAGCTGGTAAGTGATTTCTGCCGAGACGCTCATCCACATTAGTGTCCATTTAAGTTGATTCACTTTTTGTGGTATGGGGCGCCTGGTGATTAGAAAATTGAAGAGACTGACTCATTCTCAGGTATTCAGATTCTCAAGTGAATCGGATAATAACATCCTGTCCGCACTATTCTGAGAAATCTAACTAACGTATATCACAATCGAGGAACTTTTGAAGGCACATTAAGTGATTCATTATTTAGTCACCTCCAGCATTCCTGAATGAGCTTCGACATGACATGTCGTGGAGCGTCTTCAGTGGCAGCGACGTAATGACCGTCTTTTACAAGCTGACATCAGGACTTTCTTAGACTCTGCATGTTGTTGGACTTTACTCAAGGATTCTTTTTTTTCATTGCAGGTCCCCAAACATTGGAAGAGGGATCAATGTATTGCCAAGGAAGTGCCTTCAAATCCACAGCAGTCATGTGAACATTGTTGTTTATAGTGTTTCTGTTTTTGTTTTTCCTGTCGCCATGAGTGAGAATGTGGATGGACACGGCTGGTTGTTTGTGAGTGGATTTGCTTTTTATTTTTATTTTATTTTGTTTTGTTGTACCTGTGTGTAACATATGCATTAGCATTTTTAAGCAAACACTGATTTAATATAAAAGGCACCTATTTATTGAAAGTGTATGTATTTAATGATTCAAAATCGGATTATTTTGTTAATAAAAGCTGTATTTTTTTGTTATATATGAACGCCTCTGAGGCTGTTATGCTGAAAGATTTGTCCTGCTCCATCATTGTCCTCATTACCTTTTATTTGGCACTTGAGTAACTGCTGACAGTGAGAAGATACAGTGGTGATAATGCCCTGCAGTGTTGAACAATAAAGACATTTTGAAGCACATCATATGTCATATGTTGGTATTATTGGAGACGAGGGTTCCCGACCATCAAGAGTCAGATTTGGATTGATCCTGCAGAGGCAGGCGGTGTGATGGTGATGCAGACAAAGTTACTGACAAAACAGTTTACACTAACACGTTACGCTACATCGTATCCCGGTCTCCACACTAGTCGGGGAAAAATGTATATCAAACAAAAATGTCATTAAAATTTCCAACGCTGGATTTCATCAAAACATTGTTGCAGAGAGAATGAGTTTGGCTTTTTCCTTGAAGTCTGAAGCCCCCACTGACCCTGCAAGTGTAACCATCGCCTCTTCTAGTTGGAGTTTGTTGCAAAATTGCTGGCAGATTTTTGTGGCTGTCTCTGACAATCTCACACTCAGTCATTGCTGTCAAAAACCTTGGACTCAAAGACGTCTTGAGCAATTTCGAGCTCAGCGGAATCAAAGATACATCGCGTTAGGCAGATACTCAGTCAAGTCCTTAAGTAACCACATGCAGATGACACTGTAATAATGCGTGTGATGACATTCATATGACATGTGTTGCTGTGTCCTAATGTAAATGAATCACCCTAAAAGCAAAGGTTGTGCCCATTGATGGGCTTGGCAATTTTTTTTTGGAACACATTTCTTCAACTGTTGACAGATGCAGTAAATCATCAAAATCCAATTAATAAAGTGTGCCAGGTATTAGACCCTGAGCCTCACTTGCCCAACATGAATTTATGCCAGACAAGAAATTCTTGCTTCTTTGCCTTTTAAGGTTTTAAAATGAGGAATAAATCGTTGTGTTCGAATTTTAAGAGATTAAATCATGCAGAGCTGTCGTCTCCTCACAATGACTTACTGATCATATACACAGTAAAAACATCATCAGTGTTGCCATTGATGAAACTACAGGATCAATGTGCACTTCTGCAGGGAGTTTTACTCCGTCTCTGACCCTCACAGTGACATAGCACTAAGTCCCTAAAAAATAAACAGGATCCTTGTCATGTTTCTTCATCTTGTTCTGGAATATGTGCCTGGGGAATAGTTAGAGTTATTGTCTGTTGTTTTCATTTGGGTAGTAAAATATACAGTACAGTGAGCCACACACAGCGGTGCTGAGGTTGTGAAGAGAACACATGCTAAACCAAGCACATTGCTACAGACTGGATTAAGTCTGAATTGACAAAGTTCACACAGCAAAAATCAACTGCCACTTTAGTTAGATTGTGAACTAAAAGGAAAGCAGGTGTTTCTGTGAGGTACAGCTCGTATCACAGTGATTATAGACCACCGTGTTCTGAAGGGCCATAAAATGTGTGATTTTTCACAACTTCCCGTCCAGCTTAGAAATGTATGCTCCATCAAATTTCTGAAAACCATCAAGACTAACTAATGCCACAGTGACAAAAAATGAAGTTGGTTTGGTTATTAAGATGTATAAGTTAAGGAGTTTCCTCTGTGCTATATCATGATTACTGCAGCAATTAATGAAAAGGGGTGATATTTTCCGACCCAGCTATAAAAGGATTAGGTGGCTAAAAATAAACTTTGCTTCTCATGGGGATGCAGTGGGGATCCCTTTTCTCCGGGTGGGAAGGGCAGGGACACCAGATCCTAATCTAAGGTGGATATCACTTATCTGGAGACAAACAGCACAGATTAGGAGAGGAGACAGAAGATGCACTGGGGACAGCATGTGGGAGGGATCTAACACAATTATACCCAAGCACTAAATCCTTCCTGTGATACCTCTGAGCAATGCTGGAGCAATAAACAGTAAATACAGACCAAAGCTGGGCTGCATCGTTCTAAAGCTCAGAAACACCTTAAGGCTCGAACTACAGACTGGCCGCTGTTCTTTTGAAACAGACAGCGTAAGAGGAAGAATCACAGATTTACTTTTTATGACAGAGGAGGCTATGATTAGAAGTGACACTAACACCAGTCACGCAGCAAAGAGTCAATGGATTATAATGATACTTCATATCATACACATATTTATCATGTGGTTTACCCATGCACCAACTGTTAAGGGTAGATAATAACTACTAAAACCTAAACATGACATACATCTCCCATCCACGTGAAAATGTGTTTGGCAAAAGTAAACACTTTAATCCAATTTCTTGGAGCCAAGGGCCTCTTTCACGCAAACCACCTTATTTATAGTGATCGCAGTCGCATTGATGTGCCGTAAAACTGTTGTAGAGGGCTCATTGATTCACCGAGTCTCATGATTAATTCATGGATCTTACAGTGCTTGAACCTCTACATGAGTCACCGATAATATACATTCAGAGAACAAAGGCTGCATTACTTATTTGACATTTGGAGGGTGATTGAATTCGCACCGTTCATCTCTACCACGCCAAAATGGCCATCGATATGAGAGGCAGATTTAATTAAGAGGAGGAAGCTTCTACTGTTTCATTGTTTGCTGTTGCAAATATGGTTCGGATGTCAGCGTTGACCCCTGTGGTTCTAATATATGATGTGGACTCTGGTTAACTTTGCAGGAGACAGTTTGATGGTGGTGAGTTGCAGCATTGTCTGTGCGCCAGCTGCAGTGTCTTTGATCCCACGTGCTGGAGGTATTGGCACAGGTCTGCCTGCCACCCACTCTGCGTGCCCCACACTGCGTGAGCTCTGACGTCTGCAGTCACCGATTCCCCGCGAGGCATCTCACTGCTCTTTTTGCTTCCCCTCTTCCTGAAATTTCAAGTAAGAATTAATTCCCCAATTAGCTTCGAGTTTGTTTTCTTCATTTGTAAAAATAACTGCATAAATCTTCTGTTAACAAAAAAGGGGGCCCTCGGAAGCAAATTCCAGTGCAAGGGAAAATATTTTTGCTGTGCTTCGTTGTGTTTTCATCCATTAATTCAAGCTTAGAATTTGTTTACAGAACGGAACTGATACTAACAAGTACCTCGCCGACGTTCAACAACATTTCTCTACAAGCTGGATTTATTTATTTTAGATTAATTGTACTTTCAGAAATTTACAAATCAAGTTTGTGACAGCCCCAAGATTAGGTTAGTCATATTTCATATCAGTGAGGAAAGGTTCAGTGTCAAAGACTACTCACTGTAGTTTTGTCTAATAAAATACTAAATAGCCTAATAAATAGTTAACTATAGCAGCATTTATATTTTACGCCAGTATTTTCTGAATAACAACAATGTGTATAATACACTACTACTACTAATAATAATAATAATGACATAATGATGTGGAGATGCAAAACAGTGACACAAAACTTCATGTACAGATATTTTATTATCTGTGCTGATGTGAGAAAAGTAAATATTATTTCGTACAAACTCTGGTACTTTCTCTGTGCAGCTTCAGAGCTCACTGGCAAATCTTCCTCAACAAACCCTAAAGCTCTGCACTATTTATTTTCTGATTCATATATCACAGCGTGTCAATGTGCACAACTTTATGTTGGGAGATTATTTAAATCCAGGTTTGACATGAGTTCATTACCCAAGGCCTCATTTTCTTATGTCTAATGCATGAATCAATTCAGAACACTGGAGCTTTACTATATATATATATATATATATATATATATACATATATACACATATATATATATATATATATATATATATATAGCATACACTTAGACCCAATAATAACGATGTTACATTATTATTTTCTACAACTCAGACTGTTTTACTGATGCTGGTCTTGTCTTTAAAGGATAAATGTGCTCTGCCACACATTAGTGTTTCTGGCTACAGCAAACTGCAATGGAGCATCTGCTCAGTGTCATTACGTCTGTCAATTCAGACAGAACACACTCCGAGCTGAACTAACTCTGATCAGCTAACGAAACCGGAGAGTTCCCCATTTCAGGGTTCACCGACTCTTAAAGTTAATCTCTAAGTCTGTTAACCTGCTTTTTGACACTCACATACACACCAGTCAGCACTTATACATGCAGCCTTCATACAGCACATCTGAATTGTAACAAATTGTAACACATGCAAAAGCGTGTAATAAAAGCAAAGTTCAAAAAGAAATGAAAAAAGATTATGATTAGCATATGAAATTTGACACAAAAAACTTTAATCATTATTTATAAATGTTGGATTTGAATTACATATATACTTCTTTTCCAGGTTTTCTGAAATTTCTTTTGCATTACTCTTTTGATCTATTTGTATTGCTTTTTCATTTGCAAGGATTGTAAAGCACATACTATATTGCACTTATACTTTATTGGTACAGCATACTACAATACCATACAGTATGTTGTATCTCTTTACCGTATGCATGCAAAATATAATTGTATTGTGCGACTATTCAAATAACAAAGCTATCACATCTTTTCAAATATCATTTCTTACAACAGACTGATAATTTCATTCCATGTGCACATATTATGTATTGATTATGTAACATATAGGCCATTGTGTCATGTAAACCAGAGGTGGCCTTTCAGAAATATGACAACTTTTGTCCTGTCAAAAAGGTTGGGAATCCCTGATGTAACAAAAACAATCTAATTAAACTAACAATGCAATAAAAGAATAATAACACTGCATGTGAAGATAAATATGAATAGAACTTCTGAACTTTCATTAAGGCAAGTTTGTATAAAAATGTTTGTTAAAAATATCTAAACTCTAAATGATAACATATTTACAACAACATCAAACCATGCGATGAGTCAGAGAATAGGCTCTGTGTCATTCCAGCTGACAAATGCACCTGGCCACCTGGAAAAAAAAACAAATAAACAAAAAAAATATTAGAATTGTGTGCCTCTGACAAACAGGTGACGTGGAAAGTTCCGTTGTGTTCCTAACCCTTAGACATTTTTTTTTTTTAACAATGTCACAGTGAATTTGATATGGTTTCACTTTTTATGTAATTGGTTTGAATTTTTGAGTTGGGGCCCAAAACTGGCTTTGCAGAGCCAGTTTGTAATCAGGCCATGCTTGACTTCAAGAGAACATCTGTGGTTCATTTGAAGAACCGATGATATTACAGTCACCAATCCATTTATGATTGAGAATGATGGAAGGAAATCCATCATGTTATTCTGTAGATAATGCGTGGAATTCCAACTAATTGAATACTGTCAAAACATGTTATGGATGCTGTCAGGATGTGCAGAAAGCCATGTGTATGTGGACGTGCATGTATGTACAGTATGTGTGGTACCTTGTTTGGATACAGTGCTCCAGTGGAGGAGTGAGATCAGTGCTGAGGTCCTGGTGGCTCATGGTCGATTTGCCAACAGCTGCCAATGCAAACATTTGAATAACAATCAGTATAGACATTCTCACAATGCGCCCTTTGCACAGCAGCCATTTTTGCCGGTCAGTCAGAAAATCAGGAGTTAATAATCAATTGAATGACGGCTGATGGGATCAGTATCACCTGTGCCCATTATAAGGGATGAGCCAATACTGATCCTCAATATTTTTACTGGTTTGAAACTGGTCAAAATCCCTGGATCAGATATAAAAAGGAAAAGAGATCTGGCACGATCCGAACCCGAATATCACATAAATGCTTCCCCAATTAAGGCTGTAATAGGAGACATGTACGATCACGGTCAGAATGTCTGGGTTTATTTTAAGCTAAAAGAAAACAAGACCGTGTTAGACTTACTACATGTGTATCAGTAAATGGCTGTCATATTGGTATCAGTCACGAAAAAGTGGTTTAGAGTCATGCATAAGAATTAGTGTTGTGTCACAGTAAAATAACTACACACTAAAGCAGCGGAGTGTTTGTTCAGTGGTGTTGATGAACAAAAAACCCAGAATTAAAAAGGTAAGAATATGTGCATTAAGTGCGTGGAACAAGTGACATTACATACACACAGTGAGCCGGATCTCTTCCTGTTGATTGGCCAGTCCATCATAATAGTAGAGGTCAAACTCCAAAGATCTTTCCAGATTAGTCAACAGCTCCCTCTGCAGGCCAAACAGCACACTGAAGTGGCTTTCACTGCACACCACCCATATAGGGTAGTGGGGAGACTTCATGTACGCTCCTACCTTAGATAAACACAATTAAATAGAACCAAACATAGGAAAACAGTATATTAGTGTGTTAAGTATCATATTAAGCACATTGAAAACATTATTTGTGGTGATAAGTCTCACGTTTTAACTTCTGTATCAGATCTGTCAGCCTCTCACCTTACAGATGTTATAGTGTTCAAACAAGGACAGCAGACCAACATCACACCGACTTTTGATTCCCTTGAGGAGAGTAATGTTTCCGTTGCCTGAGTCTAACTCCATGTCATTGTCAAAGACATTGGAAACTGCTCTGCCACAGAGCAACAGGTTGACCAGCTCCTGGTGAATACAAACACAAACACGCAATGTCAGTGTTCTGCAGTTTGTATAGAGTAATATCAGTATTGCGCTGATGAAAATAGTGTGAGATGAAGTGAGATAGTCTGCTGTTGTTGTTGTTGTGCCATCAACAAACTAGTCGTGATGTATAATCACAGCACATGGTTTGGTAAATTGTCTGTATTTAGCGTACATAAAGTTTTTCTAGTCTTGATCCACTCAAGACACAAACAATTTGATTTGCATCAAACCTGAGTGCAGTAACCATGGGCTCCAATGAGTGTGGTAGTGGGCACGTCCATATCCTCTCTTACTCTTCAGAAAAAAAGATAAAACACATTTCGATGTTTTGGGCTTATAGCAGCATGTAATTAACGTGCTTAGGAAAATCCTCATACTTGTCAATAGACCGAGACAACACGGCAGATATTGTCAGTAGAATGCATCCTAACCCTCCCGTCTCAAACTGTGGAAAAACAGAGTGGATTAGAGCAGAAACGTTGGCACTTGTTTGAACAGACGTGTCAGAAGTAAAATGTGCATCAGAATGACATGAGTCTCTCACCTGCTCAATGTGCTGCTCTAAATGCAACTTCAGGTCCTCGACACTATCCACAGAGACTAATGTTATCTAACAAAAAAACAAAATAAAACTGTGGTTAAAATGATTACATTGCTGTTTCCCCAGGCAAATACCAAAGATAATTCCAAATGTGCAATTTGATTTTGCTAGATAAATTCCTACAAAATATTTTAGACACGATGTCACTCCAGAAAAGGCCACACAGTGGAGCACATGGCTCGCACTGCTGCCTCTCAGCAAGAAGGTTGCTGGTTCGGATCCAGTGGGCATTTCTGTGTGGAGTGTGCATGTTCTCCAGGTTCTCGGGTTTCCTCCCGCATGTCCAAATAAATTGGAAACTCTAAATGACCCATAGGTTTCAGTGAATGATTGTTCGTCTCTATAGTTTGGCCCAGCGGTAGAACTGGTCACCTGTCCAGGGTTTACCCTGCCTTTCACTCTATGTCAGCTGGGATTGACACCAGCAGCCCCGCGACCCTCATGGAGGATAAAGCGGTAGACAATGAATGAATGAATGAATGAATGAATGAATGACACTCCAAAAAGCTAACACATTAACTAATAGTGGTGAAACAATTGCAACTGCATCCTGCAGAAATACTGAGCAAGTGATGTTGGTGGATTTGACACCAACATCACTACAATACCCACATTTCCCAGGTGTCATTGAGGCCACAATTTGATACCTTTTCAAGCACTCCTTCTGATTTGTAGCGTCCTGATGGGGTGAAATGACTTCTTCCAGAACTTCTGTTTTAAAAAAAAATGTAAATAGAAATAACAAAAAAAAAGTTAAACTCACCATAAACTCTCCAGCTTAAACAGCAGATTTATTTCTGAGATGACTGGGTCTGACAACATCAGGTGTCAGCAGAGCTTGCTGGCTCAATCTACAGTGACATACTGAACTTTCCCAAACCTTAAAATCTAAGCTGGGTATTTACATGCACTTAACTGGTCATGAGATTCTGTGTACTGGCCAACGTCTTCATGAAGAGGATTAAAAGAAAGATCTTACACTGCGACTGTGGCTCGCTTCTCCTTGCCAGCCCTCCACAGGATTTCAGCCAAAGCTAAAACGAGACACTTTCTTCTGGCACTGCTGGAAGGTGTTAAACTCCTGAGAAAAGCAGGTTGATAATATAGCTATTCAAGGGTCAGTGATTAACAGTGACTAAGCATTCCTTGATGTGAATGAGTGGCTGTCAAGTGATTGCATTAGTGCAAACAGAGGTCAACAGTATAGAATAACCTACTGAAGGCTTGCATTACTGCTTCCAGTGTTCTCAAAGAGCATTTTCTTTAGAACAAAGGCTTGGATGGATGCCAGCACTCCACAAGGTCCACCCTTTGAAAATAAATATGCAGAAGACAAATATGTAAATACAAAGCACAATTCAATAAGTAATATGAAATCGAGTGCACTGGATTAGTGCATTTCTGCAAGATGAAACATTTGACACAACCTTTTTCTGCACAATTCCATATCTCAGGTCATGTGTTTCTGAAAATGTGAAGCCTTGATTTCTCCACTCTACACTGAAACAATTTTGACTGGAACCAAGAAGAAGTATTTTCAATTCCTGGGGGAAAAAAAAAAACAGAACACAAAGAAAATTCAAGGCAACTGCAAAAACTGTCCTAAGCATTTCTAAAAACAAATCATGCTGTAAATCACCAACCATGGCAGTGCGTTGATCCATCGGGCGGCTAGCGTAGCTCTGCTCTGTGATGGCTCTCTGAAAGGACACTCTCGGGAGACCTTGCAGCTCGTCATCATCATCATCATCATCATCAATGTCGTCTGGAAATACAGTCACATAACATCCACTTTGACTAATGAAAGAGCAGGGGTCAAGTCCTTTTTTTTAATGTTTTTGCATAACCACATATAGAGAACTTACCTAAAACCATCACAGACACATCCAAGTCAGTCAGGTTGGTCCTGGTTTTTACTCTAAGCAAAGAAAACTATACATCAATTCATGAATAAAGTCTGGCAACGATAGAAAAACATGTTTAACAGAATAAAACCATTAAGTGACAAATGAAAGTGAAGTGTAACATCTTAAAGCTATTTACTTTGTTGTCTTCAGTGAGACTTGCGCCACTTTTTCAAAGCTGTTTTCACTCTGCATTCCCTCTGTGGGACTTAGCAATTCCCGTCTCCATCCTGCGTGTTTAGCTGAGCCAGCTTCAGTCAGGCCGCTCTCTGAGCTTATGGAATGTGAGTCCGACGAGAAAAGTCCGTCCCTAGATGGCCTGAGTTCATCTTGTTTTCTGAGCAGCAGCTGGGCTGCTTCTCCCCTTCGACTCAACCTTTTTTTGTTTGATTCCTACGTGGAAAAACACCAGTTAGGGACAGGAATATGACAAATAAGGTATCAATATGTTCTAAAGAATTGCATCACAAGACCAGTACCTGAGGTGCACTAGCTATTGGTCCAGCCATCATGCCACGTCTAATGCGATTCATTTTGCTCCTTTGCGTGCTCTCAGTATTTTTTTCTGATTCTCCTCTTATAACACTCTTGTTGTTGAAAGGAGCTGAAAGTGGCTGCCCTTTGTGGTCTCCTGAATCACACGACCTTTGTGGGGTTTGGTTATTACTGGCCAGACAGTCATTTTCAGGCAATAGTGAGGTATATGAAGGTTGGGAGGAGCGAGTTTCTTCTACATCAGACCTGTGAGCAAAACAAAATCCTGTGTAGTCCAAACAAAGTTGAAACGGCAAGATTGTGAAAGACGCGGCTCGTAAAATACCTCAGTTGGACGTGTTCGCTCGTAAAAAAGCGAACTGTGCTATCCTCCTTGTTAGTGTGTCGTATCACTGTCGGTGTTACTGCAGGAGAAGCGACCAAGCCGAGAGCTGCAGCACTTTCACCGCTGGTGATGTTGTCATGATTATGGCCGGCTATGTGATGCTTCACAATGATCTCCAGTAATGTTTTCAGGGGAGAGCTCTGGACCTGCAAAAACAGACATTTAAGCTTTCTTTGTTCTTCACTTGCACAGCAGAACTCCTTGAGGTGAAATCCTCTTTGAAGTTGACATTTTCTGATTTAATAGAACAATCACAGTGAAACACAGCATCGGTTTTCATTACGTTTGGCATCATGTGTCTAAAATGCTTGTACAATTGAAAGTGGAAATTTCAATGGGGAAATTCTTGCCTGCTTAGAGTATAAAAATATAGAATGTAACTTGCTTAAGCCATTCCCAAAGTAAAGTATGGAGGGGCCCAATGTTGCAGTTGGAACTCACTAAGTCTGTTCATTATTAAGCTTTAATGTCCATGAACAGAGAGCAGCATAGGAAATGTTCAGAGAAAAATCATAGGAACCTGTCGTGGATCAGCCATCTAGTAATGCACAACTTATTATTACAGTTATTATTTAATGGTGATATGTTACATAGATATGAGGGTATTATGGTATAATAGTGTTTACATGATATAAAGACAAATAACTTGTAATGTGAATCAAATTGGGGTTGTTTTCACTGATGACTTTTAGTGTAAGTTAAGAGCATACACTGTATTTACAGTTATTTGAAGATTAGATCCTAAATGTACCTTATTGTCTCTATAGAGGCTCTCCATGTTGAGAATTTGCCGCAGATGTGATCTGTTGTTTATACTGGACTCTGTGCGCGGATGCTCTTCATCCATACAGGCGATAGTCTTCCTCAGTCCCTGCACATGAAGAGCAACAGGAGGAGCAATGTTACACAAACACTCTGCTGACAGAGTTAATGTAGTTTAGTGTGTATGTGATGACATACAAGCAGACAGAATACAGATAAATAAATACAACGCCGACATAAACTCCAGCATTAGCAGAACTGAACAGTAGGCTAATGCTAACAGTGTTAGCAGCTTGAGCCACATAGGCTACAGCCTGTTAGCCACATAGCTTCATGTTAGCTTACTAACCTTTCGACTCAGGTATTCCCGCACCAGGGACGAAGAAACCTCTTCAGTTGAAATGACCATGGTGGGTACGTACATTCAGTGAATCCGACGTAGACATTCAGAAAGACGCTGTTTTAGCAACAACAGCGGTGACATGGACCAAAGCGACTCACGGCTTGTGTGTGCTACAAATGAGCTATGTGCGTTTCCACGGCAACGAGAGTCGTTTTGCTCCCTGCTCGGATATATACTGCAAAAGGATGAGGTATTCAAATATGGCGGTCTGTTTTTTTCTCCACTAGGAGCAAGTTGAGCAACTCACTGGAAAATATAGAGAACACATGTAAATAAATAAATAAATACATTCACGTATCGAAAAGTCTAAATCCGGAGACAACATGCTGAGGTCTATGTGCCTGCTGAGTTTAGACAAGACAGACAGACAAGGAGAAGATTTTGTTGTTGAGTGCGGTTGCTAAGCGACTATACTCGCTCTTAGTAAACTAATGGAGAGAAGCAAGCCAGGACATTTTGACCAAGTAAATCATAAAAAAAAAAATCGTAATTAGCTAAAGTAAGTTGTGACAAATGTCAGCGCAGGGAGAAACAGCGAACATCGGAAAAGTGCTAAGTTTTCTTCGGGAATGGGACCGTGGGGACCGAGCAGCCCGCGGACGCATGTTGAATACGTTCCTGTGTCAGAATAAAGGGAAAAGTTGTTATGAGCTGGAGTGCGAGTTCGCGCAGGTGTCCAGTCTCTTTCTGGCTCGACTCACCACCTGGATGAGACTCACGTATCCTTTCTTTGTGTATAGAGTTGCCAAAATAGTAGATCCATCTTTTTATGAATCTCAGCAGCACAAAAGGAACTGTCTAGTCTAGTGCATCTAATCTTAAAGTAGCAATAGCTACAGTACATTCGGTAAGCTAAATAGTTTTAAGGGCTATACACATTGGATCACAGTAGTGGGGTTACATTATGTCAAATTCTTAAGTTTTCTTAGGAGGATTTCATTCTGTTTATTGTTATTGGCAGTGAAAACATGTGTGTTTATTTGTAAACACTATATAGGAGCTCTTAGTTATTGTAATTGTAAAAGTATCTTGTTGTACATTGACATTGTGAATATTTATGATTGGTTATTCATTGGAAATAGGGACAAAATATTGACATTTGAATTTAAACTTCATTGTTATGTCATTCTTGCTAACATGCACCTCTGGCTGTGGGCTTTTGAAGTTTTGCTGATTTTTAGGGACCCGCAAACATCTGAAGTTTGGGAAACTCTGGTTTATTGAATTGAATATACAGCTACATTTAGACTTATGGCAAAATAAGAAGAATCCATTGAGAGCAAACAGGCCTTAAACTTAATATTCAGATACATGTTTGGGACATTACTGGGACTTCAGCTGAGAGCTATTCGGGTTTTCCTGTCTGCGTCAGGCCAGTGAGTGAGATAAAACATAATAATAAACTGTAAAATACTGAGCTGCCTTTGTGTTTATTTTTGTCTGTTGTGTTTTTGTTTAGTGATCAATATGTGATGGAGTTCCTGGAGGACGGAGGTGTCCTCAGTCTCTTGGATATCTTGAACCACACACAGAGTAAAGAGGAGGACAAGACAGAAGCACTCCGTCTTCTGCTCACTGTCTCCAATGCCGGCCGCAACTACAAAGAGATTATCTGTGAAAGCAATGGTAAGATTCAATATTCATTTGAATCAATATTTGGATAAATGCACTTTGATTGGCACTATAGAAGAAACATGCTTTACCCTCTCTTTTTTTTTTCACAGGTGTCAAAGTGACAGCAGAGTGTTTGGCCAAGTCGAACACAGAGGAAACCCAAGAGACAGCTTCAGCCCTGCTGGAGTCCCTGTCCCACGGAAACCCTAAATACCAAAGCCAAATCTACAAAAGTCTCATCACTCTCATGACCTGTAGCTCTCCTAAAGCCCAGCATCTGGTCCTGCATACTGTCCGCATTGTTCAGGTAAAGCTAGATACAAATAGTGCAAACAAAGCTGCACCTCACGGCTGAAACTGAACTGAAGATCAAAACTGGGGCTGATCTCTGCTGGTGTGATCCCTTCCTATGATGGTCAAAAAAGATTTATCTCTTATAAAAATGTGTAGAACATCTGGATGCTATATTTAAAGTTCATTGTATATTTCTATAAAAATAAACTTGCCTTAAAGTTCATGAAATAATATATTATATAGTATAATGTAATGTGCTTTTCTCTCACACAGTCCAAAATGAAGACAGCTCATCACAGCATTGTAGAGCCTCTGCTGAACATGCTCACATCAATACACCTGGACATCCAGGATGAAGGTTAGAGGAGGAAACATTTAAAACCAAATGATGGTGAATTGATGATTGATGATGACCTCACTGCCTAACACTCTTCCCTCATTGTTTATCTTTCTGACAGCTATTAATCTCATTTTAGACCTGAAGGGTTTTGATGTGAGACCAATAATCCTCAGTGGCCTGGTGGCTCTGCTCCGGCAGGCTAGAGAAGAAATAAAGTCACAGGAGATCACAGAAGGTGACATTTTTGAAGGTTTCTTTGTTTAAATGTAAGCAGTTAAAACTGTAGAGCATAACCTTTAAACATACACATGTCAAATGAGTTCACACAATGCCGATTAAGCCACAAAACACAACTCCCTATGTGTTCACTGTAGCTTTAACGTAAATTGTCCTCGATTGTCGTTCTAATGTCTGGTCATTTCTGATCTTCATGGTGATCAGTAATGAAAATTTTAAAAATTTGATTTCTAGAAAGTATACCTACATGTTTTGTTTATGTTGGAAAACCTTATCTTGTGATAATAACACGTTTTTTTTGTTGACCCATACAATGTCATCAGAGACTGAGATGACTGCATCCCTGCCTGTGTTTGTCCAACAAGCTGCTGCAGCTAAGGCTATAAGGTATGGTCATATTTCAATAGGCAAAGAACAGCACAGTAATGTTATATTTTAATGGTGTTATGTGTTAAGGTTGCTGGCTGAAGGAAATCAGGAGATTTCTCATGATCTTCTTTCTCTTGGAGTGATTCAGTGTCTCCTGTCTGCTCTGGGCAACAGAGAACACACTGATGCCCAAGTGCAAGCCAGCCTGGCCTTGGAGGTACATACACAAACACACACACAGTCACTCACGCACTCTCACACACACACACACACACACACACACACACTGATTGTCTGTCATCTCTGCCTAGCACTTTGTCCGCTCATTCCCAGTCATAGAGGAACATGTGCAGAGAGTCATGGGCAGCACACTGTTTGCAGCCTTTATGGTGAGCTTTAATAACCTACTGAATCCTTAATCACTATAATAACATAGTTAAAGTGTGTTTGTGGACATTGTGAGAAGGCTGTGCAAATAAATCAAATGTTCACCTGTTTCTCCAGCACAAACCTGATACCTTGTACATGAATTTGGATGAAACGCAGGCAGAAATCCTGCTGAATAACAAGGCTGATATATTATCTAAAGGTAATGACTTGTATTGTTACTGTTGGTAATGAAACTATTTCTGTTTGCCACTTACTTTTCTGCAATATGTAAAATGCTTTTGTCTTTTTGTCAGGCTGTGAGTTCCAGTTTTGAATGCTGATGTGGAAGGATGACTAGAAGAACAATAATTTTACTGGTGCAGATGAGTAAAATGTTATGTTAAGACAGTATGTACATTCTGCATTAGTTATGTTAGTCGTTGCATTGTCTTAGTATTTGTTGCTTACAAGTTATTGATTTGAAAATGTGCATATGATTTTCACAATATGTTTTTTTTTTACCCCCCCATCAATCAATCTATCTTCCAGTTTTGATGGTGACTGAAGGCTCAACACAACAGCTGAATAATTTTATTGACGCACATGAAACATTGTGAATGTGAATAAATTACTTTTTTCTGAACATGTTAATGTATGATTTCACATAAATCTACATTTTAATTATGTAACTTCTTACATTGAATTGTAATAGGTTTGTATCATGAATATGGTTCAAATGTGGTTTGGCAAATCGGAAAAACAATCAATCATGTGAAAGTGCAACAGTTCTGCTGGGAAGTCATACAAAAGCATGCAGTGCTTTCATTTATTCACAAGGGGGGGCTCATCATCTGTGTCCAAAAAAAGTTTGACAAACAGGAGAGCTTTATTTATTGATTCCAGAGTGTAGTGAATGTACAAACAGCCAAGTGGACACAAAAATACAATTCATATTTACAAAATAAATTAACTTTTATAAGCTCCCAACCCAAACTTACATATGCAAAACATGAATAACACACCCATGAAGTGAGTGTCCTTTTGTGGAAAAGTATGTCAAGCGTAGGTGCAGAGGTGGTTCTGTGTGTTTCAACAGGGATTGTTGTATCCACCTGAACCTTGATATGTGAGACCCCAGACCCGTCCTGAACATGTCCTTAAAAGATTACCTCCCCACTGGAAGTAGAAGTGCGAAACAGGAAGTAAAATCTAACATTGTCCGATCTACAGGAAACTTGATATGTGAGTCAAGGGACCTTCCATAGTTTTTAAATTTCTTAGTTCTATACAACACAAATCAATAAAACCAATTAATTTTGTGGACAAAACAAGACATTTGAGATCATTTCCAGTTTTGAGAAACATTTTTCAACATTTTCTGGTCCAAGGAATCGAAAAAAATAATTGACTGGTGAATTGAGTAGAAAAAAAAAAAAAAAAAAATCACAAAAAAATTGCATCATCACACAACCAAAATGTCGGTCATCTCTTTTTCCTGTCGAATTCATGATGCACTGGATCCAGAGACTGGAAGAATCGTCTACTCGCCCCTCTCTCCATCTTGGGTCACCAGTGTTTGCAGCTTGCAACAAGCCACTGACTTCTTTGTCTACCGCTCGGTTGTCCCAAGTCTGATCTTTACTTTGGGAAACATCTTGTACATCTGTGCCTCACACTTAGGTGTTTTATTTAACTGCTGAATATTGTGTGGAGTGTTATCTGGCTGTGATTCATCACATCACCTACCTGAGGCTGAGACAGTCAGAAATATTAGCATTGCATGTGTGGCTGCTCATATTGCTGCTGGTGTTAATGGTACTGCAACACTGTTCAAATAACTATTTTAATAGCACTTTTCAAAACAACTCTACAAAGTGCTTTCCATAGTAGAAAAATAAAACTTTAGGCGTAAAACAGTAAAGACAAGATTAAAAGATAAACTGAAAAGCCAGATGAAATAATAGTAAAAATACATCTGTAGTTAAAAGAAGGCATTTTAAAGCAAAGTAGTCTAATGTTCAGTGGCATATTTTTATGCATTAGCCATATTTAGTGTTAGTGGCTAGAAGGAAGGAAGTTGTGAGACGGGGCAAGTAGCAGCATCACCATCCACTGTAGCATTCCCTGCTTTAGAGTCCAATTTATTATATTCCCTTTAAAATCTTGTACAAATCCATATAGGGTTTGAGTTTTCTGGTTAAGAGAAACCGAACACTTGGAGCAGTGTCAAAAGGTGCAAAGTCTACAGTAACAGATCAGTGCAATTAGTTTTAAAAGAATTCCACATATTTAAGTTCAAAGCACTAACTTGTCAAAATAACACTCATCACAGAATCACTGAAAAAATACAAGTCAACCATAAAGTTAAGAACAAAGGTTTTACTTGATATAAAGAAGGCAATAATACAAGTTTTCAATGTCTAACATTACAGGTTGAAAGTAGCAGTGTCTGTACACCATCACCATCTACAGTGATGTGATTTACACTACAAACCTGTCCATTCCAATCCTTTGTTTCGGAGGAAGATACATGCACATCATGACAGGCCGAGTCACAAAATCAGATGGATCCTTGTCTGATTTTGGAAACAGCACAGCCATGGTATGCCACTCAGTCATGATCCGTGGCCAGATTTCCTCACACACAGAGAAGAAGGGGAAGGACGAAATGCCTTACCATGTTACGAGTCAACTCAATTTACCTTGTTCTCTGTTGTGTGAAGAAGACCCAGCTCATGAAATCTTGACTAATTTAAAATTGAGCAATTGGTGAAGCATCACATGTACAGTGTTTTGTCATGTATGGTTGTCGGTCAGTGGGGACAGGGGGCGTTAAAGTCCATTTTAAAAAAATAAAAAAGATCTTGGTGACCATGTCCTGTTGGGCAGAGTGTCGTAGCAGCCATTGAGCCATGTGTACAGTATGGCAAGGTCCAACATCTAACAAAAAAATAAATAAATGAGTCAGCACACTTTAGTATTAAGTAAATATGGATCAAACATATTGAGTACCATTTGAAAGAACGTACCTGAAGACATCCTGTGGAAAAGGTTGGTTCATCTTGGGCAAAGTCCTTGTCACAGAAGGGTCAGTTCATCTTGGGCAAAGTCCTCGTCGTAGAAGGGTCAGTTCATCTTGGGCAAAGTCCTCGTCGTAGAAGGGTCGGTTCATCTTAGACAAAGTCCTCATCTTAGAAGGGTCGGTTCATCTTGGGCGTAGTCCTCGTCGTAGAAGGGTTGGTTCATCTTGGGCAAGGTCATCACCGCAGCCATCCAAGACGGGACTTCTCCAGGTCGTGGTGTCCAACATGGAGTCCCCTGATCCAGGAATGTGCTGCAGCCTTCATCTCTTCAAAACAAGGAAGAATTTGATAAGTCACAAGAAAAAAAAAATAAGTAAACAAATGACAAATCTTCAGGTAGCTCACCTGGTCAAGTGTGACAGGTCCTCACATCCAGTCAGAGCTCACCGATGGATGCCCTCCCTAACCTATACCTGCCTTTCCTGTCCTACACTGACAGTTACAAGCAATCTTTGCCAGCCATTTGGGATGATGCTAACCCCAATGTCTTAGTTGGCTGCATGAAAAACTGTGAATCTCCCAGTTGCCCAGACAAACGTTCCTTCTGATTCCGTAGCCTCGCCACAAAAAGTTCCTCTGCTGAAACCCTCATTTTGCTAAGCATGAAATCAATCCCACTTTCCTGTCCTCGGATCTCATTTTCTCTCCCTGCAGCCTTTCGACAGCCATTGCTGTTGTAACATCTGCAAGGGGCAGCAGTTTCACAATTCAGAGCTTCTCGTGTGTTTAGCAAGACGTGGCACCAGAGTATTGACAAAGCAGACACCTGAAAATGCTTGACCCCAATTTAAACAAATGCTTCACCATCTACAAGTGATGTGATGTGATTTACACTACAAACCTGACCATTCCAATCCTTTGTTTCGGAGGAAGATACATGCATATCATGACAGGCCGAGTTACAAAATCAGATGGATCCTTGTCTGATTTTGGAAACTGCACCGCCATGGTATGCCACTCAGTCATGATCTGTGGCCAGATTTCTTCACACACAGAGAAGAAGGGGAAAGACAAAATGCCTTACCATGTTACGAGTCGACTCAATTTACCTTGTTCTCTGTTGTGTGAAGAAGATCCAGCTCATAAAACCTTGACTGATTTAAAAATTGAGCAATTAAATAACTCAAACATCGATGCTGTTGGGTCATGCAAAGAGCTTGCGATCTTTTGCATGGTTTCCCAAACATTTAGAGGTCAGGTTACTGACCCCAAGACTGTCAAATTCAATGATTTTCTGTCCTAAACTGATGAACCATTTGGGTAAATTAGATCAAGCATTTAAAAGGTGTTTACATTGTTAGTAGTCTAATGACACTTCTTACCCAACACATGAAGACGCAGTGAATCAGGATACGGCTACCTTTAGCAGATGCAACAGCAGCAGTGGGTGGTGGAAGGCTGCATGGAGAAAAAAAATTTGATATGGAGACAAGTTGGAGGAATCATTTAATGTATAGCTCAACAAGAGTTAAAGCAGAGAGAAACGTTAGGGCAAGTCTACAAAATCAGAGGAGGAACTTCACCAACACATCTAAGAGATAGCAGTTTCTCATGCAACTGACCAAGACATTGGGATTAAGCATCTTCTTAATGACTCTACAAGCTGCCTAAATTGTGAAATTTGAAAGAAATTCATGGGTAATAACGGACTACAGACACCTGTTCACTGAAATAGCGAGTGTATGGTGAGGTGTTAACCCTATGCTCTATAAAAAATCCCACTTTGGGCAAGTAAAGTCCTACCATTTCAACCAGCTGCCAGCTTCGCAAATAAGAGGCAAAAGACCACTTGTGTTTACACGTTTACATGATCACCGTTAACCACAAAGCTCCAGACACCAAGTCAATCCAAGAAACAAATCAAATTATGAAAAATAAATTAAAAAGATGCAGCTGCTCACTCCTGCTACAAGATAATTACTTGCACAACAGACTTTAACATGAAGCCAAATTCTGTCTGATTTCGGTCTGAATTCAGCCCACAGAATAAAAGATTTATTTCAAGTCATCGTATCGAAAGATAAAAAAGTTTGAACATTTGGTGCAACTTTCACTTAAATAATCCGAGTTGTCTCTCTGCCAGGTTTGTGTCCTCCTAAAGAAAATAAACGCGCTCTAATCCTGCAACCTACAATCTAATTTAGTAAAGAAACTATGCAGGATAGCCCTGCATCCCTAAGGCGAGTAAAGTATAGTTTTGCAGGGGAAGATAAAAATCCCCTGCTGGGAGGCCTCCCAACATGACGCGCAAAAAGACTATGAACACGAAACGGTTCAACTCCTTTAGAAAGAAATAAACATGGCAAAGTGAGACAAGTCAGCGTTAATATTGAATTTGATGTCAGTTAGTGACTACAAAGGCTGATGGCAGTGGGTAAAGTTTAAGACTTAAATGGATATCAAAAGTGTGCCAACAAATGCCAGATTTAGTGTATATCATAACATTATCCATGGGCTGAATAACATCTACAATCTAATGTGACTACACTTGCATATAAATCAAAAATTTAGCTTCATAATCAAATCAGGAACCAGTTATCTTATCAAAGCAATTACCAGTTGAGAATAAAAGACATCAGCTTCCACGTTTGTCAACAGTCCAAGTTGCAACTATGATAACTGAGATTGAAGACCAAAATCACATTTTTAAATTAAAGCCATTTCAAAATAAGGTACCAGAATTTCCTACAGAAATCAGGCGCCTCAAGACTAATCAACTTAAAAATCATCTATTTAAGTTGAGACTAAAAAAAGTGACTAAATCTGACGAGAGAGAGAGAGAGAGAGAGAGAGAGAGAGAGAGAGAGAGAGAGAGAGAGAGAGAGAGAGAGAGAGAGAGAGAGAGAGAGAGAGAGAGAGAGAGAGAGAGAGAGAGAGAGAGAGAGAGAGAGAGAGAGAGAGAGAGAGAGAGAGAGAGAGAGAGAGAGAGAGAGAGAGAGAGAGAGAGAGAGAGAGAGAGAGAGAGAGAGACCACTACAGCAGTCTTGGCATGTTTCAGTGTGTAAATAAAGGCCTTTGAACTCAGTTACACGAAACAAAAAAATTTGATTATTGTAATGCCATTGTGTCAGGCATTGTAAATGTTAAGATGCAAATTAACTCTATAAATGGAGTGTACATGATTTACCCACAAAGATCATGTGGCAAAGGCCTTTAATACTTACCCGAAAAGGTACAAATTTTACCTGTTTTTGAAAGAATTTGAATTTGCTTGTCGTCTAATTGGTGTGCATCTTGACAGTCTTGCAGCATAAATTTTGTTCACCTTTCTGGTGTAGTAAAGTCAATTGGAGTGTTAGTCTTGGTCCAAAGGTCAGATTAACGTCAGTCCAAGTCAGTCATCACACACACACACACACACTCAACCAGGAAAACTTAGTAGGAAAGACAGATCAGAAATGATAGACTGGCATGAACACCAAGACCAAGAACAGTCATGACACAGTGGCCATGAAGAATCAAGATTCAGGTTTAGAGCAGGTATAGTAATGGCACGGCGGCCAAGCAAGAAAGAAAAACTACACTTAACATTTGAAATTTAACTAAAACGCGATCTAATTAAGATGGACATGCAGTGATGTCGGTGCTCCTCTTGACTGATGCTAGAAGAAAAGTACAGGTTAGTTCACTTACTGTGCATGGACGCGGAAGGCACCCATGTTTGCCTATGTAAAATGACTATACGCGCAAGGCCAGACGTACAATGACACAAGTAGGCCACGAAGGCGCGGGCACAGTTAGCGATCAAGGCCTACTTGCATTAAGGGACGTATGGCCATACAAAGGCAATGGCAGGGCTGCCATTTAAAGCCAGGTACTGTGTTTGTAGATCACAAGGATCTATTTTAACGTTCTAGGGCTAACGGTAGATTAATGGCCACGATGGAAAAGAGAGAAAAAAAAGGCTCCATGTACAACCCTCAGCTATTTGACAGATGGAAAGAAAGCAGGAGAATAGAAAGAACGTGGCCATGTTGGACAATGAAGAGAGATGTAGGCACAGCAGCCAAGAAAGAGTGGGGACACAGCGGCCACCCAGAATTAAAGCATGACACCTACTCTTTGACGATCTTCATGAAGATCAATCTGGGGGGGAAAAAAAAACAAACAAAAAATGTTTGAGTCCAGTCTCCAGCCTTGACAATGTTCAAGTTCATACCGTTACAGGTGTAAAATAACTAGGTAAGGTTTTCTAGAATGTGTTTGTATGAGGTACAGACAAGGTTCCCCAGCCTGAGATATAAAGACTCACTTTCAGTGAAAACATTGCTGCCAGAACAAATTCTATTCTAACAGTGAAACAAATAAATTAACATAATTACAAGTGATGTATAATAAAGTTGATTAAGATTTAACGAATGCCTTTTAAGTTCAAGTATAGAAATGTCAGTACCTCATACAGCCACACTCTTTAAATACACAAACTAACCTATATTATACATGTGTGATTAAATTAATATGGTATATTGCCATCAGTTAAATACATTATGAAAATTAGCAATAACATTTTCAATGATGTAGTAAATTATCTCTAAAGGTGTCACTCACCTTTTTTTTGACAGCCTCAGGCTTTTGTATATGGCGGGTCCGACCAGGTCTCCGTGAGCAGGAAGCAGGTTGTTCCTTTAAAAAAAAAAGTTTGTATTTAATGACTACACTAAAGTTCAGAATTATAAAATACATGTATAACCCTGTATCTGTTTTTAAACATTTAACATAAAAAAATGTATTTTGTTAAATGTGAATATTTCCTCATTTCTTTGCTCTGATCATTTGCAAAGTAGGAAGGATCGCTTACCCTGTTATGGACATTTAGTACAGTACTAATAATAATTGTAACTAACTGTAATTATAATAATTTAATTAATTAAACTGTACTCATTTAATTAAACCCTTAACCCTCCTGCTTCCTTAATATCCTACAGCCAGGGGGAGCAGTGCCATTCTGAACCGAACGGGCCAATCTGACGAACATTTAACCTTTCATATCATTTAGATTTATTCTTTGGCTTAATCTGGGATGTTTTACAGTATGGGCAAGTATGAATGAACAAAACACTTTAATGACCACGCAGTCTTTTCTAAACTTTTATTGCTAACATGGGATTGAAACAGTGTCAGTGCTTCAGTCGCGCTCTTGGGTGGTTGTTGTGGCTTCAGTTGTCCACCAGATGTCAGCGTCACTGAAGCGGTGAAGCTTTTAATCTTTTTCGACACACTTGTTAGCAAAGCCTCCGTGCTTCATAAGGCTTCACTTGCCCACCACTACCACTAAGATAAATTGACAAAAGTTACTCACCATTCTGGACGGGTCATCAATCTGGACCAGGTCGAACACGCCATCCCGGAGCGCCTTGCTGCGTTTTTATACAGGAGCTAATGCACGCGACCACATTTTCAGCGTCTGACGTCACGCCGCGGTAGTTTTCTTTCTTTTCTCTTCTTTTTTTTTTGAAGTTTTAGGGCGGTTCGCGCATTACCGCCACAAGTTCCCTCCTGAACAGTTTCAGTAGTTAAGCAGCAACACTTTTTTCGCGTCTTTTTTATTTCGTTCCATGGCTCGTGCAGCTTCTCTTCAAAGTAACATCACAGACCTGTTGGCTGGAGGGAGATTAAATAAGAAGAGGAGGAGGAAGCAATCAGCGGTCATCAGCTGATTGAAAAACACCTGCGTGAAGACGAGCAGGTGTGTTGTGTCAAACAACGATTTGGTGCATTACCGCCACCATCTGGTATGGAGTGTGGATCGAAATGTTGATCTAACTGAACTATTACTTATAAGTAAAAATAATAAAATAAATAATATATATATATATATATATATATATATATATATATAATTATTATTTAACTACATATTTTACTTTCTGTATGTGTCTCCTGCAAACTCCTTGATGAACATATGAGCCCCGATGGACAAAAAAATGTATACAATAGACAAAAATGCTAGAGGCCAGATCAGGTCTACGTGGGGGCCAGCTGCATTTTGCAATAGGTAAAACATTTATTTTTAATTTATTTTTAATGTACACAAGTGCATTTAATGTTTTCTCCAAAGTAAGGATATTTATACTTAGTGATAATCGATAAATACGTATAATCATGCAACTGTAATAAAATAATGTATGCAACTGTGTTTTGGGTCCGCCTACCGGATGTGACGTAGAGGATATGGCGCCCGGCTCCCTCGCAGCGGATTGGATCAACAGCGACTGTCCCGTCCTCAAGCTGGCGGGAGGCAGAAATGAACACATGAGGTGAAGCGTTGGAGATAAACAAGAAGATAAATACAGTGCGTCTCTGACAATGAGTCACTTACGTTCGGCGCTGCACAAAAGCAAAAGAAGCGGACTTAAAATGGTAGAAACTGCGAAACCACAGCGGAAGAGGACAAAGAGAGCAGTGAAAGGTCGAGCTGCCACACACTCATGTTACTGAATGTTGTCAGATCTGCCTCCTGATTTACCACAGCTGTTTAAATACACGCAAACTTATCCTGTGCGCATTTGATTATTTAAGTTTCTCTGTTGATTCATATAAATCCGTTAAAAACTATGATATTCCCCCGCTAACTGTCTTAATGCAAATGTGCAGAGTGAAAGAGGAAGTACAGTAAATCAATGTTATAAATAACTTAATATTCTGGTCAGGTTGTTTTATTTGGTGATTCAGCTTGCATTCGTAACTGATGATGTTTTCTAAAATATTGATTATAAATAACTTCTTCTTGTAGGTCTTCTTGTTATTGAAGAATGTCTAATTACTGAGTTATACTATCTAATATATAATTAATGAGCCACCACATTAGTAAAATAAGCAGTAGACCAACTGATTTAGAAACAATATTATTAATCAAAAATCTGACTGGATTATAGTATTTTAGTTAAACTTATAAAAACAAAGCAAAATAAAAATTTGAAACTATTATCACTGTTCCTGGGATCATGTCTTCTGTACATCAGCTCACAATCATCTTGTGGCATTTGGTGAAAAATGTATCACTTCTGCTTAAGAAGAAAATTTGCCTTGTGAAAAGTTGGGATGAAAATGTTGTTTTTGCCTTTGCAGAGGAGGAAACCATGAGTGCTGCCTCCCCGTCCTCATACCACACATTTCCCGACCCTGCTGATGTTGTGCAGCTGCGCTCTCAGCTCCTGAACTGGTACGACAAGGAGAAGAGAGAGCTGCCATGGAGGACTCTGGTAACAGCAATATTTGATGTACACATTTTGTTAGAGGCAGCCACACCAGAATCACAATTTTATTTAACGTGAGTAAGTTTTTTATAGTTGCATATAAACTTATAAAAGTACAACAAGTTGTGAAATAAGTCTGGTTCAGGGATGTGGATGAGGTTTCTTCTTATTTTGACACTTAACTAAGACAAAAAAGAAGAGAATCCACAGTGCATTATGTTACTTAAGCTCTGTAATACTGTCAGAGTATCACTCATTTCTTTGCTCAGCACAGTAGGCAAAGTACAACCAATGCTTTTAATTGACGTGAAATAATGTAACTGACTGTTTTTTTAACTGACAGGCTTTGACAGAACTGGACCTCAACATCCGGACATATGCAGGTATGATGGTATTGATGTTTTGGTGACAAATGAAGATATTTTAAATTACCAGACACAGACAATTATCCTTTTTTTTCCCTCAGTGTGGGTTTCAGAAATCATGCTGCAGCAGACTCAAGTTGCCACAGTAAAAGATTACTATAACAAATGGATGAAGGTTGGAGTCTTTTAAATGGAGCTAAGTAAAACTTAAATCAAGTGAATATTGTCTTATGTGTAATTGGGCCTCTTGTTTCTTCATGTTCCAGCGGTGGCCGACCGTGCAGGATCTTTCCACTGCTACACTAGAGGTGATTTCTGAAAGCACAGATAAAGAGACTATTAATCTATAAATGTTGTTGTTCTCAGTTTTAATTCATTTAATTATTTGTAGGAGGTGAACCAGATGTGGGCAGGCCTTGGGTACTATTCCAGAGGGAAACGACTCCATGAAGGAGCTCAGAAGGTCTGTGTACACATATTTATAAAGTGACTCATATCTTAGGGGCTGCTTTTCCTCCATTTGTATTTGTGTGTGCAAAAGACACTGCATGTGAATGGCCCCTTAAAATGTGAAGTCATTTGTACAGTTGCATTTTACCTGTTAGTTACAGTCAATAGAACACAGCAAGAACTATGACAGTGTGTGTGTGTGTGTGTGTGTGTGTGTTAACTGTTAGTGTTTCATTCAAGGTGGTGACAAAGCTAAAAGGACAGATGCCTCGGACAGTTGACGGTCTGCTCAAAGAGCTTCCTGGTGTGGGACGCTACACTGCTGCTGCTATTGGTTCAATTGCACTTGGACAGGTTTGCCATCAGATAAACAGCCCCTTATATTCAGTTACATCTGTATTAGAGCTATATCTGAGGCCTTAGCCAGTGTAGCCAACACTACATAACTGTAGTCATCCCCGTTACCTAGGTTACTGGAGTCGTGGATGGCAACGTGATTCGGGTGCTTTGTCGCCTGAGGGCCATTGGAGCTGACAGCACCAGTCCTGCAGTAACAGAGGCGCTTTGGTGAGTTTAAAGTACAAGCTAATATGTTCAACAAGCCTGACTTTAGCCACTGAAATTACTTCTTACTTTGATACCCATGAATCCTACTTTTAATATCATTTGGGTGCATAAAATCAAAAATTAACCTGGTTGTGAAGACGGTTTAGGAGAAGCAGCAGCAGAAGAGGAGAAGAGTAGTTTGTCACAGTTGCTGATGATACAATTACTTCAATAAATAACATTTGTTTTATATTCTTTTAAGAAAAGTTGGACAAATGGGAGAGAAATCATCAGTCAAAACACAACAAGACTTCTGCACACTGTAGTGTGGACTTGCACTTCCAAGATTTACTTAATTGCAAATAGAAAAAGAGCTGCACATAGCTGCACTGTATGAATGTTTACGTAAATGGCAAAACTTGTAATCAAGAACAGAAAAGTGCTATATAAATACAGCCCATTTACCATTTTAAACCACCCAGTTCTGAAGGTTTACACTTGCAAAGCGTATATACTGTAAACCAAATGTGCTCACGTAACACAGACTTGTGTTGCTGATGTTTATTAAAGCCAGCCGACTAAGATAAACTAATGGTGAGACATTATGGAATATCATAATATCATAGAAGCTATTGCTTGAAGTAAATGACATTCATGTGTGACCTGTGTAAGAAAATGCATGACCTGTTACAACATAGATACCTTAAGACCTCACAGAAAGATAAGTGTGTGTTTGCTGGTCGATGATTGTAGCTTTTCTCTCCCTTGTATTTCAGGACTCTAGCTAATACACTGGTGGACCCTGAGAGACCAGGAGACTTTAATCAGGCCATGATGGAGCTAGGAGCTCGAGTATGCTCGCCTAAAGCACCAGTGTGCAGCCAGTGCCCTGTACAGTCTCACTGTCACTCTTACAGCAAGGTAAAGAAGCTCACAGGGTGTTAGCCATTAGTATTATTTTTTATGATTAGTACTTTGCCTTGTTTTGTTAAAGAGATCATAGTCAGGCCAGGCTATTGCTGCCACTTATTATGTTTTTGAATGCGCAGGTTATAGTCAAACAAGATCAAAACTCCAAGAAGCTTTTTGGAAAGCAGGAGAGGAAGACTTTAGCCGTGCCTGACATAGAAGACTGCCGTAAGTGATCCACCTCCCCTTATCTCTCAGACCTTCATGTTGATGTGTTTGAATGAATTAAAGCTGTAGACCATACGTTCTAAACGTAAACAAATGTTTATCACATTCAAGTCATTGCCTAATGCCTAACTCACACTCTAAGAAATATTACTTTTCCAGTGTGTTGGTGTAGTAACTGTCTGCTCAGTGGACCCTTGTGTTTGTTTTTCGTCCTCCAGTGTTGCTGCAAAACAACATAACCTCATTGTTGTCTTATTCTGACAGACCAAACTGCACTCATCGCACCCTCTGCTGGAGAACTTGACAATAACTGTCTGACTGTAGCAGTGCATAGAGCTAGTTAAGCAAGATGGCTGCAACTAGTCAGTATATAGCTGAAAAAGGCAAAAATTGGCCACTAAAAGTTTCAGAAGTGTTTTTTTACTGCTAAAAAAATGGACGTTGAGCAGGTGCACAGGATAAACCATTCTACCAACATGGGACTTTTGAATTCTCTTCTCTCCCTTAGTGAGCAGGGGGACATGTCCACTGTGTCCCTCCCAGCCTTGGGACGATGACTTGGGTGTTCAGAACTTCCCCAGAAAGCCGGCAAAGAAGCCGCCCCGAGTGGAGCGAACAATGACCTGTGTGGTGATCAGACGTAGAGAGGAGGGAGAGGATGAGTACCTGCTCACACAGAGACCTGACAAAGGTGGAAAATACACACATTTACAAAAATAAATAAATCTGAACATGTAAAAAGTAATGTTTCCATTATACTAAATTAAGAATTTGACAACTGTTTTTTTAAATTAAACGTGTTGCATTTTAAATGTTTGATGTTTGACTGCCTGTGCATGTGTGTTTTGTCAGGTTTGTTGGCAGGTTTGTGGCAGTTTCCAAGTCTTGTGCTGGAGGAGGAAAACTCTGAGATAAAACAGAAGAGGGCACTGTGCACTGAGATCAACGGGATACTTGAAACTCATGTGACTGAGAGCCTCCTCCAGTACATCGGAGAAGTAAAGCAACAGCATCGTGAACACGTTTACACATTGTTTATCCATGTGACAACCCTCTGACGATCACCGATCATTCACTGTTTGTAGGTGGTTCACATCTTCTCCCACATCCACCAGACGTACGTGGTTCATATTGTGCATTTGAAGGACAGCGCGACACAGACGCAGACTAAAAATGTACAGTGGCTCACAAGATCCGCTCTGCAGGAAGCGGCCGTGTCCACAGGAGTGAAAAAGGTTTGTTTTCTTTATGTTTGTGTGTACACCTGTGTTGGACCCCCCGCTGTGTAATTGAAGTTGTCAGGACTTATGAGGAGAACTTTATCCTATTATCAACAAGAGAAAGCAGCAAATGTGTTTAAGAGGTAATGAACGCCTCAGGGACCTGATCACGTCTAGATCTCGCTAAGTGCAGGTCTGAAAGCGTCGTGATATCTGATCAAAAATATCACATTCAGAGGTGGTTTGAGGATGCATGTGGCCACATCGACCAGAGACTGCCTCCTCAGACGACCTAATCTGATCCATGGCAGCAGGCACATCTGTACAGTTACTTGTTTAAAACAGAAAGTTGTTCCTGCAAAGAGCCATGATGTCGATGTGTATTTGAATAAAGGGTGGAGACACCTTCTCTATACATGTACATGGTCACAGGGGGACGAGTGAGTGAGTGTCCACATGTGTGTTAATGGAATCAACATGTCACCTCTCCTGCAGATTGTAAAGCTTTACGATTCTCTGGACAATCACAAAGAAAAAACCTCCAAGGTACACACCTTTCCATTTTATAGTGCCTTACAAATATACCCCCATTATTCTATGACCCTGCACTAATGTCACACATGTCTCTTGTTACTCTTTGGTCTCTTTTAGAAAGCAAAGAAGCAAAACATAAGTGATGTTGAAACTGCCAAGAAACCACAAACCTCAAAAAGAGGTGCAGCGAACAGCCGAGGCAGACAGCTCTCCCTCAGCTCCTTCTTCCAGACCGTGAAAGAAGAATCTTGATGTACTGTATGAGATGTGAATGTCCAACATGGTGTCTTTGTGTTGATAATTCACTGAGATTCAAATCATCAAATAATTTTAAACAGATCAGAGTTATAGGATATAGGATATTCCTTTGGGGACCTGACATGGGACATAAGATTGGTTGTGCATCAACAGATGATGTTGATTTTTAATAACCTCACTGCAGAAAATATTTTTATTACTGTATATATTGAATATACAGTTGGGTGCAAAAGTGTATTTAAATGTGTTTGATAATCTGAAACATTTAAGTGTGACAAACAAATAAGAAATCAGGAAGGGGGCAAACACTTTTGCACACAACTGTGTGTGTGTGTATGTATGTATATATATGTATGTATATATATATATATATATATATGACTCCGGTCTTCTCACATGACATCAGGAACATCTCTCATTGTTCACCCTCTGCATACAGATTGGTTTTATTGTTGAAGTGTTCTTTTACATTTTTATTTTTTATTTTTTTTTTACATTTAATTGTTTAAGGTGACCTTGAGTGTCATGAAAGGTGCCTTTAAATAAAGTGTATTATTATTATGTGTGTTTTTACAATAAAATTAATCTTAAGGAGGAAACAAAGACTGAAGTTTCTGACAAACAGACAAACACCACGCTTGAACTGAAGTGAAATGAACATTTATGCATTTTATATCCAATATATTCTTATCCACACACAGAGGTAAATACAGCATATATGATTTATACAGGCCACAGGATACATTTAGGCGTAGAAGGAACTCAAATAACACCAAGCACAGCAAATGAGTCATTTATGCCTTTTCGGGAAACAGCACCCCCTACTGTTCAAAACCACAACTTCCCGCCCTCCGGAAAAACACAAGGACCGTAACGGCGATGAGTACGAAATGATCGAGTTTTCGCTCTTGATTCATCCGTAATCCACACGTATTGTTGTGTTTGTATCCTCCGGTTTGTTGCTGCTCTGTCCGTGTTGACTCAAGTGGCTGATCTCCGTGGATCTGAACCGTCTGCGGCTTCAACTTCGCTGAGTTTTTCAAAGGTTCTGCACCGTTGTTACTGAACCTCACCACTGGAACACTGTGTGTGTGTGTGTGTGTGATCTTGTCTTTAAATTGTCGCTCTCTGTGTGAAACGTGCTCTCTGCTGTGTTTTCAGATGACTTCTGATGTGCCCAGTAACATGTCCGTGTACCAGTGGATAGTGGAAAATGGAGGTGAGATATACTCCATTACTTTTGCAGTGAACACACATCTGAATACTGTGCATATACTTTATTTTTGAGTCTTACTCTTAACGGTCCAGTGTGTAACATGTAGGAGGGAGAAATTAAAGATTTCAAATGTTTTACCCACAAGTATTTTGATGCATGTATAAGCCAGAATCTCACAGACAAACGTAGTCTCTGGTTGTGTGAAGTCGAACATTTATTTATTTATTTATTCTTTATTTAGCCAGGAAGTTCCCATTGTATCTCTGTAAACAAGAGTGGTTACGGAGAAAAAACGATTCCACACATTCAACTCACAACTGAATGAGGAAGTCATACAAGGAGAGTATAAAGAGAGGCATAATAAAAGTGAAGTGCAGAAGTACACAGGTCATACTAATAAGATCCTTTATCCTAACCCTTTCATGACAATCCATAAAACACCTTTAAGGGTGTTTAAAGAAGATAATATCTGCAGTGAAATTGTATTTTGCAGCTCATTCCATGTCCATGGCGCACAGAAGGAGAAAGCAGTTTTACCGGATTCTGAGATCATTCTAAGAACTTTTAGGAAAAGTGGAGCAGTAGACCTGGTGCTGTAGTTGCTGATGTTATAGGATACCAGGCTAGAAATATACAGGTACAGATTCTTGCAAAATACAAGAGTGAGTGTGTGAACCAGCATTTGTTATGCAGTTTCTGAAGCACATTCATACTGTTAGTGGGGGAATCCTCTGTTTATTACAGTGTGCAGTCTCAGCATTAGATATCAGTAATTGTTCCACAAATTTACCACATTATTATTTTCGTATATTACATCCACAAGCCACTTTATTAGGTTAGGGTTTAACTTACACAAACCCAAATGTCTAATCAGCCAATTAAATGGCAGCTTCTCAATGCATTTAGGCGTGCAGACGTGGTCCACAGCAACCTGCACTGATACCTTTTTGCAGGCATTATTGACAGCAACAGCGTATGTGTGGGAGATTTAAAAAAAAAAGCAGTGGATTTGTTGTTTGGGTTTGCCACAAATGCGAATTGACTATCACGTTTATGTGTCCACATGGCACTGAAAACATCATTAGAAATCTATGACTATCATATTTCAGCCTGGTAATATGAACGTAGTGTGGGTAAAAAAAAAAAAGAAGCCTTGTTGATGATAGAGGTCAGTGGAGAATGGCCAAACCACTTCATGATGGAAAGGCATCGGTACCTATAATCAAAAACTCATCACAACAAGGTCTGAGGATGATCATCTCTGAACACACATTACTTTGACCCTTGAATCAGACGGGCCACACCAGAGTGTCACTCCTGCCATTTTACTTGGTGTCTTCTTTGCCTAATAAAGTGGCTCGTGAATGTAAATTGTAGTTGAGACGAAGCACAAGCTACTGTGTGTGTGTGTGTTCAGTGTGTGCGAGTTACACTTGTTTGTGGCCCGTCACGTGGTTTGACACCACAATGCCACTTTTCAGATAGATATTATCTTGTTAAAGGAAACCTTGCAGTGGCTAAAACAGTGTGTGTAGTGTACACAAGTGTAGCCCAAACTCAGTGTTGGCCCTTTAACATTTAGTTATTTAGTCAACTGCATGTTTCTGCATTTTCTGAGTCTGGTTTATGTTTACAGAACTGCACACACACTGACAGGGTCACATGAATTGAACTGGAACGTGACAAACTGGAGAAACCTGACATTTCCTGTGCACAGTAAAACAAAACCACTGGTTTAAGTTTGAGGAAATCAAGGCAGCCCTTAAAAGTCAAGGATTGTATCTACATATGTGTCCTGTCATGTGATAAATAATGTTGTGTGTTTCAGACAAGAGGACGGACCCGTGGCTGCTGGTCTACTCCCCCGTCCCAGTGTCACTCATCTTCCTGCTTTACCTCGGTGTGGTCTGGGCTGGACCCCGGCTGATGAAACACAGGGAACCTGTTGACCTCAGAGTTGTTCTCATTGTTTACAACTTCGCCATGGTCGGCCTGTCTGCTTACATGTGCTACGAGGTGTGCTGCATGTGTTTGTTTAAACACAGAAAGCCAAATCATGGGCATGGAAATATGATTCAAAATATTTGCATTTTACCACACACATGATTATATTTATGGCGTATCACTTTATGAAATGATTGTTTGTCATATTTCCAGTTCCTGGTCACGTCATGGCTCTCAAACTACAGCTACCTGTGTCAGCCTGTAGATTACAGCACCAGCCCACTGGCCATGAGAGTACGTATGATCATCATTCACTATGAATTTATCCTCACTCGGTTTTATTTATTTTTAGTCTGCTTATATAGTGAGAATCCACCAATACCGACATCGGCCTCATACAATCTTTTTACGAAATGACACACATCTTTTTTGCCTTTTTTAAAATCCCCAAATATGTCCACATAGCTCAGACATGAACATTCATCATTCACAATAACTGATCATTTTCTTTCTTTTTACAGTCAGTGTTCAGGGAAGCACATAGATGATAGAGTTTTTGGATTGCATCGGCGCTGAGTGTTTTTATGGAATTAAAATAAGTTTTCTGATTTCTCAGCTTCTTAAATGTGAATATTTTCTGATCTCTTTGCTCCATATGACAAAGAAATCATTAAAACTCAATCATTTTTGGTTTTTGGACAAAACAAGACATTTGAGGAAATCGTCCTTTCCAGGTTTGAGAAACACTGATCAGCATTTTGGGACATTTTATGGACCGGAAGATAATCGACAGATTAATCGATTATGAAAATCATCGTTAGCTGCAGCTCTACAGTCCAGGGTTTTGGACCATAACTGATACTGAATATATCTATTGCCTTTAATTTCATGTTATTATTGTTTATGTTTATTTTCATAAAAGTGTTGATCATTGTTTATCAATGATGATGTTCTCATATGTGCTGTTGAGTCCACAAACCAAAATGATTCAATTATCAGAATAGTTGACAATTAATTTAGTAATTGATTAATCAAGTTAGTGTTTCAGCCCAAGTGTATTATCTGCTGTACTAACATTTTCAGGATTTCTGTGTTTTTCTTTTGGTCTCTAATTATATTCATTTTTCTCTGATCTTATTGCTGCTGATTTCTGTTCACTCGTTGGTATTTCCAGACAATCTCCAGTGTTGATATTTATGATGGCATTTCTTCAGTTGTGTTTTTGTTACGATATGTGGTGACTGGTCATGGGTAAAATAACCTCTGCTACGTAACACATTCACTAACCTTTAAGAAATGACTAATAATCAAAATCAATGGTTCTCCTCCCTCCAGATGGCCGGAGTCTGCTGGTGGTTTTTCTTCTCAAAGGTCATAGAGCTCAGTGACACAGTGAGTATTCATTCAGACATTCTCAGTTGTGATGGAAACCATTGAAGGGATGAATTCATTTATGCCTCCATGAGCAGATCTTCTTCATCCTGAGGAAGAAGAGCAGCCAGGTGACCTTCCTTCACGTCTACCACCACGCCACCATGATCTTCAACTGGTGGGCGGGGGTCAAGTATGTGGCCGGAGGACAGTGTAAGTCAGCTGTTCACATAATTACTGTAAATGTCCAATTTCTCAAGAGACTGAAGTGAGCCATTATTTTCCTCAGTGCCACTGAGCTTTCTTGAAAAAGCCTCACCTTGGCACTGGATGACTTGTTCCTTATTTAAGACAGATGGGGGCGCTGTAGCGCAGTTTGAGGTGACTATCCTGCAGCTGTAAATACTGTGTGTGTGTGTGTGTGTGTGTGTGTGTGACTTGACCCCGAAGTATCTGTTTGTGCAACTTCGTTGCTATGCGTTTGCTCTAGTGTTTGGGTGTATTCATTGCCTTTGTTTAAAAAAAACAAAAAAAAAAACAATGTTTACATCCTCAGTAAATGCATGTGCTGCATGGGCTAACATATCAGTCTTTCATGGGCTTCGTTGACAATAAAAACATTATTATAACACCATGAGTGGAGCGTACCAATTAAGGACAGTTGTAAAGACTGTGATTGCAGACTCCTGCAACTCCCAGTTCTTTCAGAGGCGTAAAGCAGTGATTGAAGTGTTATGATGTTGGTAACAAATACTTCATTTCACTGTGCAATATTTGCCAAAATGCTGTAAAACTGAATAGTAACATTAATCACTGAATATCATCTGATTAATATTAGTGTTTTACACTGACACAGTCGGATTCTCAGATAGGGATTTTGTTAGTTATGATATTTGGTCTCAACTGTACTTGAAGTGGGCTCAAAATGTTTTACATAATACAAATATTCTATGCTGTACTTTTGACTCATCACACATGCATAATTAGGTTGAATATGAACAATGCTTACTTGCCTGAGTGCATTTATCCTTTCACTTTTTCCACATTTTATTTGTTTCAACTTAAACATCAGTACTGACACTATTTGCCCTTGACTTTGATGAATGTGAGTGTTTAAAGTCTGAATTGACTGATGTTTATTTTATGCCATTATACCACATCCTGCAGCGTTCTTCATCGGCTTGGTAAACACCTTCGTCCACATTGTCATGTACTCTTACTACGGCCTGGCTGCAGTGGGCCCTCACATGCAGAAGTACCTGTGGTGGAAGCGATACATCACACGCCTGCAGCTGGTGAGTGACAGCATCTACATAATGCACTCTCGATAACTCTATGCTTCAGAACGCCAGACTGACCTGAACTTCCTTTGTTGCCTCTCCAGCTGCAGTTTGTGATGTTCCTCCTGCACACGGGTTACAACCTGTTCACAGAGTGCGACTTCCCCGACAGCATGAATACACTGGTGTTTGGTTATTGTGTCACCCTTATCATCCTCTTCAGTAACTTCTATTATCAGAGCTACCTCAACAAGAAAAAGAAATGAGACCCAGCTTCAGAGTTTCTGTCTGCAGTACTCACCACTAAAGTCCACTAGAGGGCACCAAGTGCCTACACTGTATGTTAAACAGACACACAACTCTAATCTTTTCACTTCTTTAAAAAAAAAAATTAAAAATAAGAGCCAGTAGGTGATCAAACAATTTATTATATCTTAAACTGAGAAAGGACAAACATTCAAATGACTGTTGTAAACAAACTGTACATTTATACATATATAATAAAGAATGGTTGTGTTCTGCAACATCGCAGAATATAATAGTGAGCCCAAACTCTCCTCATGGAACAAACCCAAAAGCACAAAACACAACAAGAAAATGCAAACATTTTTTTTTTCCACTGTCAAAACAGAACAGCACAGCAAAACGATATATTCTTTTCTACACTTCAGTCTTAAATAGATTGAACGATGCAGATTAGAGAGAGGAGAGGAGGGAGAGGGCATTTCAGTTACAGTCTATTCAGGTGTTTTATGTTGTCAGGAGTTTGTGTATTAAAGCTGAAAACCTGCATGTATAAGACCAGGCAGGTAAGAATGTAAGCACCAATGTAAATGAGTCGAAGAATCCTCTGTACACGATGAGTTCTTGACCAATAAATGGGATTCTGACGCCAAGTTCTGTTGCTTTTGGACATCCGTGTTTTTAAAATGACTAACGACAGGACGTTTCCACGTAGTTTCTTTGCCTCATTGCATCCCTTAAATTAAACACATTCAACTCATTGCTTTCTCATTGAAACATATTTCGGAGAATTCTGAAACACTGGATTAAAAAAAGTCTCAAAGGACATATGGGTTGAACATTTAACAGTAGTTCTTTCATGATGTGTGGGGACTTGCTCATGACAGAATGAAAGCACAATGTGCAAACCTTGACTTCAGTCTGAAATACCTGATGTTACACTTCTCCTAGCAATTCAGCAGTGTCTTTGGGAAGACTCTTCCCGCAGGCTAAATAGTCACATATTTAAAACTGCACATCCCACATTCATAACAGCCGCCGCCTGTGACGCATCTGTCTCGAGTCCGATCCTTAATGACTCTCATGGCATCACTGGGGTTATTTTGTCACACACTAGAAAGTTTCCTTCACAGTCACAGAAGCTCGGGACAACCGAACCAATTGGAATGTTCAAAATGTGTGGAGTTTCACTGAAACAGAATCAGATCACATCCTTTGTATTCTGAATTACTGGACAAGAAGTATCACTTCCTGGTGATGATGCTGTTGTTTGAATGGGTCAGATCTTGTGCGGTCCACTAGTCTGAATTAACTTCACAATGTTTTCATATATATATATATATATATATTTATTATATTAGACACTTTCTGTAAGTAAAAAAAACAAAACAAAATCAGGAACTGCTGAACTGTGGAAGTGCTGATCGGGGCGTGCGTGTGTGTGTGTGTGTGTGAAGATGCATGTGTGAGGCATTTGCCTGCAGAGCACAAGAGTGGGTGTGGTGGCGATAGCGCTCTATGTCTCAGTATAGATGGACGACATGTGGCTCAGGCTGCGGTCGAAGCTGCCCACCTGGAAGAAGATGCTCTCCTCTGGGCTTGAAGAGAACTGGCACCCTGCATTTCCTTGCAGCTCTTGGGTCAAAGTGAAGCCTGTGATTGACATGATAATAAATATTCTTGATAAAATAATTGGGGTTGTTGGTACAGTTATGATACGAACTCCGCTGGTGAATTGTACTTACTAGCAGAGCTAGCGTTGCTCGTTGACATGTGGAAGCCATTGTGCTGATGGGAAGTGTAGGCGTGAGAATCTCCCGGGATGTGGACACCACCGACCGTCTGCTCCATCCTGTAAGAGTCTCCAAAATGGAAGCAGCTCTGAAAGCTGCCTTGATATTCTAGGAAATGAGAGAGAGAGAGAGGAGAAAAATAGAAGCCAGACTTGACCAACTGCCACTATCGTCTATGGCTGATTGTTTCCAAGGTCAGTAAGCGTCCGCTCCATCTGGTTGAAACTTAATGTGGATCTCAAATTATGACAATGCTATATTTGTGCTCGTGCTAACTCTGCCAGGCCCATAGTATGTAACATTTGTCCCAATCGTCTCAGTTTATACTCAGAATCGACCGCAGGAGTCACGATAATGGGAGAACAGCCTTTCCAGGATCGCTTTTACGCAACTCCCTGACCACAGCGCGGTTAGAGAGACGTCCATGTGTAGATCTTTACAGGGAAAACAGTGTTTAAGGCATTAGGAAAAAGGTTCAGGAGTGACAGCTGAGCCTTCCGATGTTGGGGTGCTGAGAGACAGCTGAATTCATAAGCCAGCATTTTGTTGGCTAATTCAGAGCAGGGAAAAGGCTTCCGGCATGTGGTTTCCCCCCTTTTCTGTGTCTCTGACTAATCTCTCTGTCCTCTCTCTGCTCCGGCACAACTACAGAC
This sequence comes from Solea solea, assembly GCF_958295425.1. Lineage (NCBI taxonomy): Eukaryota > Metazoa > Chordata > Actinopteri > Pleuronectiformes > Soleidae > Solea > Solea solea. Next base: position 9,349,049 of record NC_081142.1, on the reverse strand, counting down.
CAGTATCATTGCTCTAACTTCCTCTCTCTGAGGGCTTTTGAGTGGGTTTGGTGGAGAGCTTTGGTAAAGGGACACTAAGATGATTAGATATAAATGTACAAGTGATGTAATGTTGTGCATTCTCTCAGAGGACACCGTATACTGCATGGTGATGAATCACCTGCCCGAGGAACAATTTCAGGATAATAAACTTGAAATTGCAATAACCGCTTTTAAAATTCAATCCAAAACCGATTCCTCTAAACAAGTTGCTTTTAGTCAGATGTCTCGAGGTCCGTCTTACCATCGTTAGCAGGCTGATGGTGGTGATAGTGAGAGTAGGGCTTTTGGTGAGGGTGAACATGCTGTTTCTCCAGAGGAGGAGGAGGAGGAGGCGGCGGAGGCGTTCCTGTTCCCTTTATCCCAGGAGACTGGAGGGGAGCAGACACACTGGAGGAGACACAGAGGGTGGGTGAGATATACATTTAAAGCTCTTAGTGTATCTTTCTTCTTTGCTGACAATGTCAATTATTCAATAAAACGCTTCATGCATTATGACATTGCAATCAAAGCTGGCGCTACACGCTGGCCCGCTAACCACACGACGGGACTAACTCAGCAGGGCAGTTAATGATCCTCAACGCAGAGAAGAAACAGTCCAGGCGTGTGGAAACTTGGGCTCCCTGCACGTAGTGGTCCTCCTACCACATATTATGATCTTAAGTCAACAAACAGGAGAGGGTGCATTCAAGTGAAACCCCCCCCCCCCCCCCCCCAACTATGCATGCATGCACACAAACACACACACACACACACACACACGCTGACCAGCACTGCACAAACCCCGGGCTTTGAGGCCCGCAGAATGAAAGCACGATCCTGTCTACATTAATCACATTAGAGAGAGGAATATTAAGATTATATATCTGTGACTGTGTTTTGAGGATATTCGGTGATACCTTGATCACTTAAATAAGGTTTGTCCATGTTTATCAATGAAGTGTTATTGATAAAGCATAATCTTAAAGGTCCAGTGTGTTAGAATTATTGATATCTATTATTATTATTGTTTTTCTTTATTTAACCGGGTAAAAAAAACCTCATTGAGATTTAAAACACACAGAATGTTACTCCAAACAGTGCAATCACAACTAATGGTGAGACTGCAGAGTGCAACTAACAGGAGTACTCAACTCACCCTTCCCTTTCACTAGCATGTCAGGGAGCTATGATGGCCTTTATATACACCACAAAATATGTGGAAACTCTGCAGTTTCCTCTTTGTTCTTCATTGGTTTATGCACCATATTACTAAGCTTGCATAGTAAGCTTCTGCCTCAAAATGAGAAATGCCAGTTTTATCCAGCTGCAGAGATATTCTAAGGCTATGAAAACCCACCGTTTTCTTTTATTTTAAAGCGATTATACACTTAAACCTACTCATGGATAGCATATTCAATTTCGGCCAGTAAACCCCCACATCACTGAGTAATATTTAAAAGGAACATGCTCACTCTGTCTTACAAGGAAAACCCAATCTGAAGATCAAAAACTTTAAAGCAAATGATGAAAAACGACTGAAATCACTGTAGTTGACTCATTCTGCCATGTTTAGCGTCAGAGATAATAGTGATAACTGATAAGTGATGCTTGTTTTGGCTTGTGCAGAAGCTCCCCGCATGGTCTGAAAACAAGTTCTGCATAACATCACATCATCTAATATGAAAAGTATGCAGCTATCACTGTTACTTATGTTTAACACCACCATTGCTGTGTGCACATGAAACTGAAATTCCAGGAGTGATCAAAAAAAATTAAGCTGCTGAAAAGATTATGTGCCTCATGTTATGTGTCTGTCTGAGGTCTAAGTGAGTGCCTGAGTTACATTTATGGACATGTCACAGTCTTGCCGTGTTACACTAACATCCGTCAACACTTGTAATGTGGCAAACGTCTGAATTTAATCACTACAAAGAATACTTAGACTCCCGTTCCATTTCTTGCCAAGAGTTGAATGGGGGGAAATTGATACCACTCTCATGCCTGTGCAACCAATGTGAAACTAAGTTTAGTTTAGCACAAAAACTGTAAACAGAGGGAAACGGTTAGCCTGGCTCTGTCCAAAGGCTTAAAAAAAAACATATATCAAGCGTTTTATAACTCATTTACTTCATCAGTACAAAAGCTGTGCTGCCTCACAGTGATATATTTACTCACAAGTGAGAAACATGTTTGGTATTTATTCAGACACTTAAATGTTAAATGTGAACGTTTACAAGAAACTAAAAAAAATGAGCAACAATTTATGACTTCATATTGCAGATTTAACAATAATGTAATAAACAGCAGTGTGGTGTAAATTCCAGAGCGATAGCCAACAGAGCTGCCGAAAAACAACAAGCCAGGCAAACCCCCCCCCCCCAGAAATATTCAGCAGCTACTTGGTACCCTATCATGACTGCAAATCAGGAATGCCAACACATAAATTGCTGCTGTGTGGAAGCATATGGTTTGCACTGAGCGCTATATGAATGTGATGACAGGGGGTTACTGGAAGTGGCTGAGCCATCAGATGACTACTCACTGCCGGCCTGGCTGAAGGCCATAACATGACCTACTGCTCTGGGCATGAGGGGTGTCCCACCTGGCACTTAGTGGCTCCGAACACGGTGTTTGGCAAAGTGGCTGACGAAGGGTAAACAAAGTCAAAATGGTCTTGCCAATGGTAAATGTATTTAACATTTTAATTAGCTGTCAGACTCAACTCTTACTTATTTATCTTATCTAGAGGGGATTACTATGGGAGATATAGTGTTTTGCTCAGTTGCTGAATTATTCCTATGAAATTGGTAGCGATGTTATATTCTCGCAGTGATCTGGGATTTTCATCATATGGAGAGTGACTTAAGTAGCTGTAATGTCTCCAACTTTTATTTCAGCATCAGTATCTGGCCCATTAGATGATAAATATTTGCTTATTTTCACAAAAACATTTAAATTTCATTTCAAGAGAACTTATTCAAATAGATTCTGTTGCTAGAATTGACAGTTAACTAAAACTAAATGTTTGGTTTGAACAATAAAAATAAAAGCACTGCTGTTATGGACAGCCAGGTTTGGAGAGTAAATGTCTGTAAAACAACTACTTGCATATGTTAGGCTCAAAGAAGAAGCAGTAATTCTTAAAATTTAAATGATGCACAATAAATATTGACAGTACGAGTACGTCTCTCACAGGCATTTGTCTCCATAACAAGCTGGTGATTAAAGACAACGTCCCCATTATTGTTAGCTCAAGGCAGCAAATGTGGGTTTTGTTTCTGACTGAAGATGTTTGAAGATACTTTGCCTGATGGAGATACATATGTTTTGGCCCAATGTTCAATTGTTTAACTTAAAATTATATGAGCATGTTTAGTGTTTTTATTACAGTCCATGTATTATTTAATTTTTTATTTCAATTTGAATCAAGATTTTTTTTTTTTTAATTGAGAACTGTGTATCGTTCCATATCATAATAAACAGTTTCACTTGGATATATCGTTATTGTGATATGACTTTAAGCTAATTTCCCACATGGTTGAACTTTTTTTCACATAACCCGACCCTTCATGATCAGACTGGACACTCATTGGCCTCCAGGTTGTTTGAGTTTGAGACCACTGCTCTATAGTTCCAACAATATTTTCCAAATTCCTATATCTACCGGATTATTGAATTAAACAAAGAAATTAAAGTTCGGATAATTATCTGGATGTTTTTACTCTGAGTTCCATCTTGTCAATGTGAAAGTGTTCATTAAGGTATCAGATTTAAAAACCTAACTGTATATGGACTACACTTGACCTCCACGTCTGTCCAAACATAGCTGAAGAAGCTTGTGTGACACCATGTGTCGGTTCAGTGCTGAAGAAGCTAGCCGCTAGTGACCGTGGCTAATCCACAGGCTGGCACGGGCCCAGTACATGGCCATGTGTTCCTGCAGAGAGCACCATTCCCCCAGGAGCTGCTGTCAGCACAAACTCGGGAAACAGTTATACTGTTCATATTTTTACGAGCTGCCTCTCTGTGCAGCTAAAGTGAATCATAAGCTAATCACTGCCAGCTGCCCCCGGCCCTGGTCTCACTAGTCTCTAGCTTGCTAACTACTCAAGCCTGTTGAGGTACGAGGGGAATCTTTCATATGCCACATTAATCTCTCCTCAGATACACCTTCACTGACCATCCTGCATTCTCTTGGTTTTTTCCAGCTAGCCCACCCACCTCTGTCCCACTGCAGTGAGAGCCGTTTGACCATTGACCTGTTGATTCCTGAAGGTAGAGATAGTGGGGATTTTGAGCAGAGGCTTATCAGGCTGATGGAATACATTTCATAAACACAGAGAAGTTCAAAAGGTTAGAGAGAGAACAAAACATGGTATGTAAATTACTTTAATCTAATCTGTATGAGGACCGTGTTGGAAAGAGATGCTAATGTGAGGTCTCTCGTTAAGGGCAGAGTCTGTGAGACCTCACCCTTTGCTCACTCCGGTGGACGCTGACTCAACTACTTTGCATAGAGTGAATTTTTTTTGAGAAAGCTGATGTCATTCTTAGACTCTGAGTTGGTGCAGCAATGATGGTCTTTACTTAAATCCACAAAAAAGAGGTTACGTTCCTGGGTGCTGCCCTGAAGCCTCAGAAGTCCAGATAAAAGGACTTGTACCGAGGTATGTGGGTAGGGACGTCATCATTATTGTTCACATTATTGTTGCAGTCTTGGCTGACTGTGGAGGCATGACGCCATGGAAAGTAACCTGAAGATTCATGAAGAGTCCTGCTCTGCTCCTCATTTGTCTTCCTCCACCTGCAAACTGTCCCACCAGGGAGCAGGGATCAGGTCTTGTCCTCTGCAGACCCCACATTCTCCACAAACACCCTCTGCCTGCCCTCTCATCTCCCTCCTCTGTAGCCAACCATTAAGCCCTGCTGATGGATGACGGGGGCTGCGTTGGCCCCGATCGGTGGGAACGCTTCTGGATCTGGTTAGCAAGCAAAGTCTCTGTTTGAGAGACAGACTACAGCATCCTGCTAAAGCTAAGCTAAAGCTAAGCCAGGCCCGCAGGACTCGATGTAAAGAGCACAGCTGGGGCTCAGGATTTACTGGGGCCCCTGTGTTCTCTGTGTCCCAGAAAGATAACCCAGACACAATTAAGCAATCCATAATCACCATCCTTCTTGGAGGAATTTTGACTTTAGATAATCAGAATTTTTTTATTAAATGTTTATGAGATGGGTTAATTAAAGACTATTCCTTGATTACGAGAACCACAAAAGTAGTGACTGCCCACATGTTGCCCTGAGTGACGACCTTTGTAAGATTGACGCTCGTTTTCTGGATCACTGGAGAATGATAATGGCTCGAAGAGGGACAGTATAGAGTTACAAGTCGTGAACGTCCCCCTTCAGGACAGAGGGCTCTTAATATATATGCCATCTATGCTGCCACTCCAATTGAATTAGCCCATGTCAATCATTGCCAAGGCATCAAACCAACTCAGTAAATAATATTTGCAGAGGGCCTCTAATATCAATACTTGGGTAAAAGCAGTCGAGACTCCCTTCTGCAATTATATAACCACATATGGCAGGAAGCACAGAATGACAACATTCACCAGTCCTTGCTCTCGTGAACACAGGCCACCATAGTTGAACAACTGTCTCTGTACATACACTCTCACATGTGCCACGCCAATTATACGCATTTCACCTGGTATATTTTAATATCAACTTTAGAAAAATGACATAGCTTTTTTTTTTTTTTTTTTTTTTTTACAAAGAAATAAGTCCAAATGGCCAATTTGAGCCAGAGTAAACACATTTAGCTATGAGGTCAGAAGCTGCCACACTAGAGGAAGGTTAGTTTGATAATTTTGTCAAAATGTTTAATGTCCTGCTAAACCATTTGGGAAAAACAAGTGCGGCACTGATATTGACTTTGGCAGCAGCCTGTATACTCAAGGCCTTAAACATGTTAATCAAATGCTCCATCATCGGGCAAATGTAAGTAGACGTTTTATGCCCAGCTGGTTGTAGGTCCTGCCACAACTGGCTTTTTGACGACTCGCCCCACTCCGTCCATATGGTGCGATGAACGGAAAGAACACTACAGCATGTGTGCACGCTCAGTCATGAGCACTTTTGGATCAAAGTGCTTGGTTTGATGAAATCCGTAAATTTAGAAAGGGCTGTAAATGTTAAAGGAGCAATGTGCAACATTCTGCATCATATGGCATCAAAAAACATATTAACTGTGTAGAAAAATAGATAAATAGTAGAATACAAATGTCCAAAGAAGAAAGTGGAACCACGTTCCTTCTGTGTGTGTTGTTATCGAGCCCCTGCAAGAAATGCAAGAACTTGTGTCTTCACAACATGAGCATATTGGAACTTTCAAATTCACAACCTGTTTTCTGAGTGAGTTCCTCTTCAACGACACAATAGACACAGCTAGATTAATTGCTTGATACTAAATCTCTTTTGTTTCTGCACCTTTTGGGTGACATGTCGTGTCTACTCACATGTTTTTTTAAATGTGCTTCATAAATAAATTGGATTGGAATTGGTACTAGCGGAAAGTATGTCAAAGAGTCCAGGTGACGATGCTTTCCACGTTAACATTAAGAAATCTGGTTATAAAGGCTTCTGCCAAGGAGAGAATAAAACATAATAATAATAATCTAGCTGCCACAATCAGGTTTTCAACTTTGACAAGTGGTTCAACAACAAGTGCCGCTCAGATATTGCATATTGGATCTCAGCGTTCTCACAAATATGAGTGAGCTTAAGGAGGGGATGCAGAGAAATATACAGCGACAAGGTAGAATATTTACTTTGCATCATGGGCACTTGGGTTACATATGTCAGGAAAAGACGGGGTTGTCACTGTGTTGCAGTCCCCATGCCTATGTGAGTGCTGTCACAGCATCCCTCTACTCAGGGGCTTTTCACTTTCCATTTCTTTCACTGTGCAGGTAATTGTGAGGCAATGAAAGCACAAAGTCATTTCAACAGTGTTCTGCTGCTTTCAAGGCTTGAAACAACACATCACCTTCCAGATGCTTCCAGGCCGACCTGACGTCTCAGCGCGGTGCTCGGACGTTTACATGCACACAGGCTGAGCCGCGTCGGCCCGGCGCACTGTTTGTGCTGGAAGTCGAGCGGTCTGCTGTGACTCACACCCTCACATCACATGCAATCATGTGTGTTTCCCTGGATTACTGTATGTAAACTCCTCTCACTCACACACGCTCCCACACACAGAGACACAAATGCATGCGCGGAAGCCATCCGACCTCATCGTGTCATACGCCTTTGCTGTATATACTCCCATAGAAGTGTATATACACACGCAGACACCCAAAGAGCAGACCACAGCGCTAAAGGAAAGCATGTTTATGTAACATGATCACATTTGTAACACACGGTTTATGATGCTCGATTCCATCCACTCTTTCTCAATGTTGTTAAACTCTAAAAGACTGTTTTCGCTCACTACCTCCCCGGGTTTTCGGCACGTTGTTTAGTACAGTACACACTGTGCCTCCTGACGACACTCGGGCTCTGCTGGCTCTCTGGGGAAATCATTGGTGCTAATAGGAAACATTCTGCGCCTCTCACGCACACGGCCATCCCTGCTGTAGTGTCCCCAAGCAAGGCACCTCTACGAGCTGCTGATTTGTTTTTACGCACGCGTGAAAGCTGTCAGTATCTAAAGTAAGAGGGATCTATGTGGAAATTCAGTAAAGGAGATAAATGTGCTCTTGTTATAGACAATATTCAAACCATTTTCTTAGGAAATCATCCTCACTTTTATGACTTTCTCTTTAAAAGTATCTCCATATGTTCATATGTAATTGAATTGCACAATTATCTGGAAGATTTACCATCTTTTGGGATTGTATAATGCACGACAGTTGATCCAAAAATCATGTATCCAATGCAGTATGATACAACCGCAGTACCTACAGTACATCTGCACATCAGAGTTTTTCCTTCTCCTCTCCTTTGGGAGATAATCTGTTAATTCTAGTCCTTGGCGGATTAAACAGCTCATAACACAAACACCAGAGGATGATACTATCACACTGCTCCAGCGGTTTACTCTCGTTAAAAGTGTGAATCACGTCCAGCCAAGCGGTGTGGTCATTCTGCTGATGCTGTTGTATCCAGCGGAGATGAGGGACCTTATGAACACTGATCCCAGAGCCAGAAATGTGGCTGGTCATGTGTCACGTTGACCCTGTGGTGACCAGCACAGCCCCTCTTCCCCTGAGGCACATCTTAGGGGTTGAGGTTGTTTCCAGTAAAACAGCCAAATGGGTTTGTCAGCATGACTGAGAGGCTTAACCCAACATGAGCTAAGTGGGTTCACCCTGCGGTAGAATAGATGATTGGTGAAAAACAATGGCTTGAAATATATCCATATAGATCCAAACCATCTACATCTATCTATCTATTAGTGTCTATGTCTATCAACAATGGCGGAAAATGTGATCATAATGATAGCAGAGGGAAAATGTTTGTGCTGAGGACCCACTGTGAGGATGGAGGAAGGGATGGATGTATAGATGTATGGATGTATAGATGTATGGATAGATAGATAGATAGATAGATAGATAGATAGATAGATAGATGTATAGATAGATGTATAGATAGATAGATAGATAGATAGATGGATCCTCCCTACCTGTCTCTTGTGCCGTCCATAGCAGTCAGCGGGGACAGATGATGAGGGCTGCTGTGGTCACGGTCGAGTCGGTGGTGTCTGGAGGGCAGGTCAGTGGTGGACACAGGGTTGGGGTTAGGGGAAAGGAGCTCCACTGACGCGCTGTGATGGGGGGTGCTGGAGCCAGTGTACAGGCCTGAAAGACAAACAAAGCTAATTCAGTAAATGTGCCAAATAAACCCCAGAGCCCAATGCTCCGTCTTTCCTTTGAGGAAATCAAAAGCTTTTTTCATGGCAACAAGATTTTGTTTTGACAACCTTCATCCAATCAGTGAGCGCCGTAAAATAAAACGTTCTGTGTTTGCACTGTCTGTAATTTAGGGTACATTGTTTGTGCTGCCACAGGGTTTGGCCTTGTTTGTCCTTTAAGCTGTTTGTTCTTATTACACAATAATAAACAGAAATGTTACATGTGTTCAAACAGCGACTTTGAATAGTAGGGCATTTAAAAAGGGGGGAATGAGGTTAGTGGATAGCCTCTGTTGTGTGTGTTTGCATGTCATGGTTTTTGTTATGCGAGTACATGCAGGCTTCTATTTAACTGTGAGGCTTGAGTGTATGCAAAGCATTTCAGCATGTACAATGCACTGTTGTCAGGATGATTTTCAATGCGATCATTTTATTGACTCGACTTTAATGTACAATATGCCTTTCACTATTCAATTACCTCGTTTTGAGAAACTGCATTGGATTAATATTTTGTTGATGCAGTCATCTGTGGGGGGCCGTTACTTTCTACTGACACTGGCAGCATGTTGCCAACTTTTTCTACTGTTTCAAGCTGCAAACTATGATTAAACACTGATCTATTTTTCTTATCCACCATGCCCTGGGCAGCTAAGGCTGCAACTAATGATCATCATTATTGATCCATGCTTTATTTGCTTTTATTATTTTTTTTTTTACATTTTTAATGAAATATGCACATCCCAAAGCTCCCAAAGCCCAAAGTGACGTCTTAAAAATTTCTTGTTTTGTCCAAACTAACAGTAACCGACAACATTAAAACCATATGCATTCATTTTCCAACAATACAACACAGGAAGAAGCAGTAAATCTTAACATTTCAGATGTTTGAGTGAGAGAGTGTCATTCTTGCTGTACTAAAACATTTCTTTTCATGAATGTGCTGTAGTGCTTGAAGTCTTACAATTTTCCAGTGGTTAGTTACATTCCATCACTATTTAAAAAACTGTTGCTCCATAGGGAGAGACTAATTCACTCAAGAACTAGACATTGTAGCAACCAAGAAAAACTAAAGTTGACGTCCCTTCACTCTCCTAACACTGTAAATATATTCTCTAATTTCATCTGCTTTGTTTTATCGCCTGATTTCTTTCCCAGCGTCCTCAAGAAGCGCTGTGCACCGACTGAGTGGTGCAGTCAACCAGCAACAAGAGGAGAAGACAGGACGAGATGAAAGACGCACACAGATCGGTGCTCCTGGTTTTTGCCGTTTCCCGGCCCAGCTGTTCTCCGGTGGAAGCATGCCAAGTCCAGATCTGACAGTGCTCTGAAATGGTTACAAGCTTGATTCATTACCCTCAAATCATCAGTCAGAGACCTTAAATGTTTTCCCCTTTAGCCTCAACATCTGCTACCAGAGCAGCAAAACAGTCGACAAATAATTGCTGTGATTGCGTTGAGTTCCGAGTGTCAGAGATGAGCTGATGGCACTGGTTAAGAGGCAGAGAAGGATTATGCTCTGAAGAATTTGAGTTCGGGAAATACCAATAATAAAAAAGTGAGGTGGAGGTGGAGAGGTATATAGCAGCTCAACCTCTCACCATAGCAGAAGGAGCATGTAAACCTCTGCATTAAAACTCTGGGTACTTCCTCTGGATAATCGAGGAACACTCTAATTATGTTCTATAAAACAGAGAGGGGCTTCTCGTAAGTCTCGCTGCAGCCATGTGAATAAGAGCAGACTTATAAGCAGCAAACAGGAAAACAAGTTGAGCTCTGACTGGAAGCATGAGTCATTTTCTGCTCCACAAGTGTTAATGATGAGATGGCTGCCCAATTTGCTCCACCTCTTCAATGCATCTTATTGGCCCTGGGACAAAGTGAACTTCATGTAAATGGGGATCCTGAATGCCAACCTGCGACATCGCTGCTGGCCTTGAATAACTCTGCATCCCTGAACACTTTGGCATCAGGCTCCTGAGTGAGTGAGTGCCTTTAGGGATTTAAGTACTTTAAGACAAGAGCACAAGTAACATCCACTCAGAAACAGAGGGAGGCTGAGAGTAAAAAGCCAAGACTCAGAGGCCCAGTTCAACATTCAAAGACAACTTGAGCATTCACAGTTGTCAGCGGTGCACAGAGTTCCAGCAACAATAACACAGAGCAATGGGGAGCCTGGACCGGGTACAGGAAGAAAACAAGGACAGATGTGGCCATAAACTGAGGACGCTGCGGGACATCACTCTTGTCTTTAAGATTGTTAAAATCTATTTATTTCTCTTTTCTTCCCAATCCAGTGCGGTGTTGATTTTTGGTGATGGTCAAATTCATCAATTAGAAAACTGGAAGCATAAAAGCCACATGTGAAGAATAAAAGTTTATGTTTGTAGCTGTTGCTAATGGCTTTTACAGCCTTTGCATGACAAGATGACAAGTTAACGTGACATGATTATGAAATACAAACCAAACAAACAAGGCTGCGACACTTAAGCTAAAATAACCAAGTGCAGACCTACAAATAAAAGGTTTTTTATAAAATGTGTATACTTAGTTAAAGATAAATCACAGCGGTGTCATTAGTTTATATTTGGCAAGTATGCTTTTTACCGCCGGAAAACATGAAATTACCATAATACATCTGCAGGAATGTTCACATGGCTGTTGATTATCACAACGACTCGATGATTGCTTTGCCAGGTGTCAGGATTCCTGGCGGTCAGAGCTCATTTGCTGGCCTATTCTTCTGTTTTGGAACAAATATTCCCTGGCCATCAATATATTTGAGCTACAGCCAGTCACTTGCACTCGTGTTTTCATTTGCTCAGCCATGGACGATAGTGCTGCTACTACTAGTGTCATATGACATGTTCCATTCAGGACAACCGTCGAAAGATTAAGATATATTGTCAAAATAGTTTTGTCTGTTGAATACATCCAGTAATTAAATTATATCCCAGGCCTCTTTCCATTACTTTCCATGTAGAAGGTTTATTGACTAAGTGAGAGACTTGAGACCTGTGTTTTGTTGCAGGCAGAGGTGTCGGATTACTTCGAGTGTTGTATGACAAGAGTGGCTCCCTGTGTGCACCTGTGAAGATGTCTTGACCCAGTCCAGGAGAACGACCATCTTTGCCGTTGTACAGTTGCTGCGAGGAGGCGGAGCTTTGACGGTGCTGCATGGACAAACAGTCGCTCAGGACGTCCTGCTCCAAGTGAGGGCAGGGCCGGAGCTATCGATCACAAAGATAAAAACAGAGCAAAACACAAGATTAGAGTTTTCGCAAGCAATTGCGATGAGTCATTCGCGGAGAACTCCATATGGTCCACAGGATTACGCGGCCTTGGATGCTATGTGGGGTGTGGTTCTTATGAGTGTTTTCTCTTCTCTCAATAACGTGATCTCCATTTTAATTTGAAGCAGTTACTCGGCAAATGAGAGTACAATGACAGTCAGGGGACCAGATCATACGCTCCTCGCTGAGTCATCCGTTGGCCTTGGACATTCTGGGTAAGGGGTTGCTCGCACTGAATCGGAGCCAACGTGAGATCGCTTCTGTTTCTCTCACTGCCAACAGTAATGGAGGCAAGTGAAGACACATTTAAGCTTCAGCGTCTGTAACACGCCACGCAGAAGAAATCCAAACCTAAGGAAACTCATGTCAGTGGATGAAATGCGACATCTGTCTTATGGATCAGTGGAACAGCTGAGCTCTGGTGTAAACATCAGCGCATTTCGATGTAATAAAACGTTTACAGTTGCCGAGGTACACACCAGGACTGTACAAACAACCACAGCTTGTTCTTTCCTCAGGAGATTCACCTTTAAAAATACTGAGGAGCAAAAACCAGGCTGAGGACAGAACTAAAGCTAATAACCTGACGTGAAAAGAAAGGAAGTCATTTCAATCTGATGGTGTCAAATAAAACCCTTCAGTCTACATGGGTCAAATAATGTACATTTGCAACCTGGTATTATCATTGTCACCTGGTTCAGATAGCTACTTAACACTTGTACCTTGTAGTTATATGCTGTTTTTGCCTTACTTTGAATTGTGTTGAATTAAAGCAAATAAATGCAAATTAAAATGAAGCCCACTGGGAGTTAATATAATCATTTTTAAGACATGTTTGGCACACAGTATGTACAGTTTAGCTGTGTCTTTGCAGACTAAAACACAGCTGCAACAGAATACCATGCTCTAGAGCTACTGTGCATCTTTTCTTTTTTTGGTGAACTTCCAGTATGACCTTATTCAAGTCAATGTGGTGGAGCTGCAGCTTTTATAAACAGAACACTTTACTTAATCTGCCCCGTTTTGATCTGTGTTATCCACAGATCTATGTAGTTGGTTTAATTTACGGGTTGGGAGGCCCGGGGTGGACCAGAGGGTTGTCTTTGAGAATCATTTCCCCACAATAGATCAGGTCTGACCACATTTCATCATGTTCATGGTCAAAAGCCCATTCTTTCCCTGACTGGAAGTGAGTAAATAACAGAGAGAATGGGCTCATTGTTGTGGAAGGAGCTGGATAGTGGCAGGCTGCATGATGTGTTCTTTTGCTTAGCATCGTAAAAGGGAAACACATGTGTGCTTGTAGCATTGTTAATAAGCTGTAGTGTGGAATACCCCAGTGGCCAGATGTTATGGACAAATGTCAAACAAATGCTCTCACTCCACTTTGCAAGCGAAACCGTTCGCAGTGTCATTCTGAGCAAAACAAGAGCCACAGTTACAACCGATGAATTCTTCACAGCACACTACTCTCACATGGTTCTCCCAGGAGGACACCACACACATGCACACACACATGGTTACACAGCGTCCCCTGGCCCCTTACCCTAACCTTAACCATAACAATGTCTAAACCTAACCCTAACTCTGAACCTAAACCTAATTCTAACCCTCAAAGAGCCCCTTTAAGTTGAGGACCAGCCAGAATGTCCTCGCTCTCTATGGTTTATTTGTTTTTTGGTCCTCATAAAGATACCCAGGTCATGAACGTCATGACGGAAGGGAGGCGGTTAGGTTAAGCACCTTAACTTTAACCTTAACCAGTTCCTCAGAAATTAGGTTCTGCCTCATTAGGACCAGGCTTTGGTTCTTAGTAGGACTACTGGTCCGCTTTGAACCTCACTCTTCTGTACAAACCTCTTACCTTTCTACGCACCTGTTGCTCTTTGGCCGAGTGGATCTTGACGTGTTTGCGTAGGGAGCTGGGGTCTGTGTAACGCTTGGTGCAGCCAGGAATCTGACACGCGTACGGTTTCTACGAGAGGGGAGAAAATATTTCAAATCACACGTGTGAAGAGTGAAATACGTCTGTATTATCTTTGTTGAAAGACCACTAGCAAAAAGCAAAAAAAGCAAAAAAAGGAAAGCAATAAGGAGCCAAATCACAGCAATACAGTGAGTTTGAAATGAGTTTGAAGTAAAGGTGAAGGTAAAGTCCTACCTTTCAGCTGGGAAAACACATTATTTGAAGTAAGACAGAAGAGGAAGAGCAGAAAGAAGAGACAGACAATCAGTTGTGAGATATTTTAACACCAGATTTTGTAAAAATGACAGAACGGAGGTGATTTAAAAGCTGGTTGGTCTAGTTTCTCCTCTCCCCACTCTCCTAACGCTTACTTACTTCAAGATGCTGATTAGTCAAGCTTACCCGATATTTAAGTATTTCCTGTGACATGTTTTCTTGTGTTATACTTTCTGCACTTTTTGCATAGGACATAAATATAGCCCTGTTACGCTGGCTATACATACGTCAGTGAACGTTGATATACGGACTGGTCATAAAGAGGGAGATGTAGGTCGATTAGTATAACTGGACTAACATGTGTAGAATGACTGGACTGTCGTGAAGTTTCCTCATCCTTTCACATTCCTCTCATTAACCAAGCAAATAAAGCATGTAGCTCGCTGATTGAGGGATTTTTTTTTCTTTCCCCCCTCACAGCAATTTCTTTTTTTTCATCCTCGGGAATATAAGCTGCCCATTAAAGTGTAACGGGATACACGTCTTTATTAGCTCTGCCTCCATACCTCAACCTTCTCTGTAAATAAGCCATTGTTATTCCAGGGTGCTTACGGTGCCACTCATCTCCGCTGTGTTTGTTTTGCCAAGCAAGGCACCCAATACGGCACTGAACCCTCAGTTAAAAACATAAAAAAAAAAAAAATCAAGCACAACTTCTGTGTTGAATAAATATCATTAAAGCTAGAAAATGATTTTCTCCCTAAGTGTTTCTGGCAGGCCAGGCAGCTGGGCAGGCATAGTGACGGCCTTAGCAGGGTGTTAATGTGAAGCCATAAGCATCGAGGTCCCAGATTAGCTGTATCATTTGTCCTACTGTGGGGAGAGTGGGAGGTGGAAGAAAATCCCTAACTGACAGAAAAACACAAGCCTGCATTCAAATTTGTGCTTAGATAAATACTCTGAGTGATTTACTGGTCCTCGGACCAAAACGCACCGGTAACAGGCCAGCACTGGAACACAGGGGGAAATATCCCGGCTGTGTTGATATTGTGGAAATACTGCTAAAAATATTTATTTTTTTTCTCTTTTTTTACATGTAAAAATTACCATTTGTGACTGTTACACTACTTGTGTGCTGCAGTGTCAACAAATGTTTTAATTTTAAATTATTTTTAATAATGAATATTCAGAGTTGTGGTATGTGGTATGTAGTTTCATTGTGTCAGAGATACACATTTTTTTTCAAGTTTGACTTTCCTCTGTAAATCCTTACGGTTTCTCCATTTCAATCTGTTTTTGATTAAAAAAAATAAAATAATAATAATAATAATAAAAAGATGAAATTGATTGAAGAGACTATCTGTATCTATATATATGTATATATATATGTATCTGTATCTGTATCTATTGGTATTTTAAAGCTGGTATTTGATACATTTTTATTGTCTTTTAAGCATAACGTGAGGTGTTGGTTTGGTGACTGAGACGTGACGAATGGCAGTGATGGCTGACTCGACCTTTCCTTTCAGCTTCACAGGTCTGAAAAACAGGCAAAGCTCTGTCTGAGCTCAAAACGTCCATCTCCGTCTGTTCAGACTGCGCCTCAGCCTAATGGAACTGATCATTTAGTAATCTGTGGAATGTCACTGCCAGAGCTGAGACAGTGAGAATGTCTCTGACTAACATGAAAAAAGTCACGTTTTACACTGTAAAGATGTGGGAAACCTGAAGCGTAGATTTATTCAGGAATATATACCCACACATACCAGTTATTCAGCATTTATTCGTTTAAAATGACCATTTAAATTGAATCCCTGACTAGGTTTGATATAAAATACAGCCTGTGTTTGACATACACAAACATTTATAGTCCATAATTCCATGCAGACATTTACCCTGCAACACTCAGACCACCAACACTATTTTAACTGTTGGCCTGAGACATGTTAGACCTTAATCTACAGTGAAATATTGGGGAGGTGAGAAAGAGCAGAGACTCTGTTTCTGACCGTGTCCAGGTGAGTGCGCTGATGCTTTGCGCGGTCGCTGGAGTTGCTGAAAGCTTTCTGGCAGCCGGGATGCTGGCACAGGTACGGTTTCTCTCCTGTGTGACTCCTCAGGTGGATCTTTAGGTTCTCCAGACGGGAAAACGCTTTGTTGCAGCCCTCAAACTGTGGAGGAGGGAAGACACCACACACACAAAAGAGAAAACCACACTCAGGCAGATGCGCAAAGACACACACACACACACACACACACACACAGAAAAAGAGACATCAATCAGTGTGAAGCTGGCAAACAAGGCAGGCTCTGTATACACATGTGTGTGTGTGTGTGCGTGCCCCTCTCTTTCCCTTGGTCTCTTGATCGCTCACACAGCTGGTGGAGTTCACTCTTCACCGCATATTCCGCAGCCATGGAAAAGTGAGAGATGCTTCAGAACATGGGTGGTTTAATCAAGAGCATTTTTTTTTTCCACAGCTCTTAAATTACGCGGCCAATCCGAGGACCTTTGTTCACAATCATGTTCATCTGAGAGCCGGTGTGCGTGGTGACCGTACACCTGCCGCAAAAACTCAAGAGCCGTACGGCGGCCGTGAATGGACTGTAATGCATAGCATGAGATAAGTGTTCTGCTGCGTATTGTACATTAGACTGACAGGTGACAGTGGATGTAAACAAGCACATGCCCGACCCGGCTTGGCCCAGTTGATCCAACCACTCAGCCAATGAACACCACAGATTTGTTAACATGTAAATGATTTATAAGGCTTCTCGTGTGTCCACTCCTGCTCTTAAGCAGAAAACATGGATGACTGCGGGATGAGGAGGCCGCCGATGTCAAGGCCCCTACAGGGACTGCTGTGTAAAGAGTCACATTAGAGTGGGAGGCACAAGTCAGTGTTTACCTATTACCAAGTATTCAGCCGCACCTTGATATCACTATACAAAGACTTAACTGTCACAGGGTATATGATAGGAGCAGGAGGGGGCAACTGTTCATGTCAGGCTTATGAATAATATAATACACAAATAAATAAACCAGATGTCCTCAAATTAAACTAGGACATAAAAGTCGCCTTTGCACAATTATGTTTCTGCTGTACACTCACTGGACACTTTGTTACGTACACAGAAACCTAATAAAGTGCCGCTGCAGCCCATCTATTTCAATGTTTGAAATGCTGTGTGTTAAGAGATTATCCTTTTATACCTTGATTGTATCGAGTGGATATTTGAGTAACTGCTGCCTGTCTGTCATCTTGGATCAGTCTGGCCATTCTCCTCTGACCTTTGGCATTAATTTGATCCACAGAACCGCTGCTCACTGGTTGCTTTCTCTTTTTCCAACTGTTCTCTGTAAAACCTGATAGATGCTCGTGCGTGGATGTCCCACTAGACGAGCACTTTTCTGAAATACTCTAATGATCGGTTTGAAGGTCAGCAGGTCGTCCTGAGCATGTCTACATGTCTAGATATTAGTGTTGACAAACAGTATATATGTAATAAAATGAGTGATTCTGTTGTTTGTTGTTTTAGTTGGACGTAATGAATGAATGAATGGAGTGCAGTGGAATAAAAACTCCAGAGGAGGCAAACAACTTAGTTTTGATATTAATGTCAATACACATGAAGCAATGTCCACTTATGCTTCCTATATCAATACTGGCAGCATCTACTACTCACGCATATATATATATATATATATATATATATATATGTATAACATGTTGTCCATGAACCATGTTAAAGCACAAAAGTGCTCCCTGTTATTCCTGCAGCAGAATCATTTTTAAATGTCAGCATTCTGAAAATAGCTTTTATTCAAACTATGTCATAATCGTAAAGATGAGGTTCAACCATTGAGCCACGTGAAGCCTGGAAGACACGATGATTACAAAAAGGTGCAGTTATAGCCAGCTGTAAACTCCTCTGTCTTTACTGTTCATTGTACCCTGACCTTTAGTGAAGCCTGCAAACGGCAGGTCGGGTTACGGCGAAGGAGAGAGTGACACCATTCTTCTAATGGGCCTTCAGCTTCATCTGGGCTCAATGCTCATCCCTGGCCTCCTTCATTCACTCACACGACACAGGCAGGGCCTTCTATTCACCGAGCCTCCATTTAATATTGGCGAAACCTAAGCCTGTCATGGTAGAGTTGTGTTAGGTGACCAGGCTGATCTGTGGGTGTGTGTATGTGTCCATGTGGATCAGTAATAGAGTCTTAATCTGCTCGCGTACAGCTATGCAACACAAGGGGAGTTGAAATCAGCTTCGGGCTAATGAGTGGAATCCAAAACTTGATTTTTGCTGAACAGTAACTCGGGGCAAACATCATTGTATCAAAACGTAAGACACGGATTTATCCATTACCTTTATCAACAACATTTTATCATTTCCTTCAAGCCAACATAAGAGTTTGAGAAACATAAACATGCCTTTTCTACCAAAGCACTCTACTATTGTTAAATAAAACAACAAAAATTTCTATTGAATTAAATTGACAAATATCTGGGTGGCCTTGCGTGAGCAGCACCGTCCAGAGTTTCCTTCTTCTTTTTTCTTTTATGTGGCACCGTACACAAAATGACGGTAGTTAGTTAAGCTTAACCATTGGCTGGAATATTCAGCCTTTTAACAAGTATCCATTATATATATTTTTTACAAATAAACTCCCCAAGATTATAATTTAAACCTGGTTTTTACACATCCTTAAATCAATCCCTAATAAATAATAATTAACTATCCTCTGCCCCCCCCCCCCCACCACCCTATGAATTTTAACCGTAATCATCCTGCTTAACCTGAGTTTAATGCTGCATATAATCAATTAAATATTTAATAATAGAGATGCCGACCAATATTACTTTTACTGTTGTTTCAAGGTAATGTGCACTGTGATACTGGGGCAATACATGTTCCCCAGTTTTCTTGTGAAACGTATACTGTACATAAAATGATGACGGCAAAACGTGCAGCAGGACGGCCTGGAATGAAGTATGAGGGAAAAATATTACCCACGATTCCTTAACACTAGACAGACACACGTACCACCCAAGCTCCTGCACGCAAGCGTAGAAAAATGTTTTTCCGTGTGCATGTCGCACAGCATTGCACAGCAGAAACATATTATTCTTGAGTCGTGCCAGTCAAATGCTTCACATGAATGAAAAGAGGCAGCCTAATAAAAATCTCTGTGCGGGGGAACGTCCACGCCGCCATACTACTGGTCCGGACAGACGGGGCCCGCGCTGCCTGCACGTAACACAGCACCGAAAACAAACACGACACTATTACAAATGTGCCAAATGCACGTATTTACGTATACATACAGAAGAGTCACTCTTTTCTGCTTCTGTATGATTTTGAGGCTAAATTATAGTTAGGGGCCCCGTGGAGGGGACTGTGTTAATCGCGTAGAGCGTGTTATTACTCTGCGAGCGGGACTAACACGGAGACAGCAGCGAGTATGAGGTTTTCCTGTTTGAGCGGAAACCGAGAGGCAACGAAAATCATACGCTGGGGAAAGATAATTATTTCAAGTGATTTCATTTGGAATATTTAAGTCGGACTTGATGTGTGCATCATAAATCGATTGTGAAATCAATAACTAAGCACAGTCAAAAAATAAACATATCAATAGAGCACATGTCAGTACGTCTACTATGTGGTCAACACAGAGCTGCCTTACACATAAACAGTTTAGAAAGTAATGAACACACAGATTGAAGTGGTACACACAGAGTGCTGTGGTGACTGACACAGGATTGATTTTTTTTTACCTTTGATATTATCTATGAAAACAGTTTAGAAGGCACTAATCACATTAATTGCTTTAAACATATTTAGTTTTCCTCCTCTCTGTAAACCTCCCTCTAAGGTAAACCGACAGATCACCAGCAATGTGAAGGAATTGAGCCACGTATGACACCGTTTCACTCACTGGACTGGGGTGTGTGTGTGTGTGTGTGTGTGTGTGTGGTGGTGGTGGGGGGGCTCAGTAGTTCAGTAAACATTGGGGGTGACAGCAGGGTCTTGACATGGCTGAAAGGGGCGAGAGTGGATTGAAAGGGTGGACGGGCAGCTGATCACAACAGACAGGTTATAGGCCCAGCATGCGAACTGGTGGAGGTGCGGTCCAGCTTGAGACGTTCATGGGAAATGACTCCTGACTGGCAGGGAAAAGGCCAAACAGTGTCGCGGCTAAAAGGCAGCAGTGTGCACCTCCTCTCACAGGCGGAGGCTCATTAGTAAACTGCAGGAGCAGGAGATGATGCAAACAAACCAGCAGTTATGGGGTCTGGGGGAAAATGTGGCTGTTGACATTTGGGATAGAAATCTGATTAAAGGCTTTAATGAATGGTGTAAGACGAGAGATGGAAGATAAGAAATAAGTTTGACATTACTCACTTGTGCTGTGTTTCTTAGAGTCTACGGTCTCACCTACAAAGCAAATTATATTCCAGGATTTTCTCTCCGGAATTTTTCCGCCACATATGTAATTTAATATAAGTCAAGTTTCAGTATAACTAGTATCACTATTCACTTAGTTCAACACTGTGAAAACATGAACTTGCCTCTATCCTGTCATGATTCCGTTTTGAATGATTTCTTTGTTATACGGAGCAAAGAAATCAGAAAATGAAAAATTTGAAATAAAAAAAAATCACTCAAAACTGATTAATCAATTATCAAAATAGTTCATTTACTAATCGATTAATTGTTTCAGCCCTAATTACATAAGTATGTTACATATTTTTAGAATTAAACTGCAATTTAGTTATGAGCCCTACTCATGACTGATGAGCATTTTTACTGTCTCTTCAAATGCCAGGGAATCCTTTGATACCTCCTTCAGCGCAGACCCGGGGCAGTAATTGTAGATCAGGTCTCTAAATAATGAAGGGGAAAATGGTTTCAACTGTTCAGCCGCTAAATAGCATAACATACAGTATTAGTCATGTTCATAGGACCACCTATAAAATAAAAAAAAACCCTCTCAGAGAACGAAAGCCTCCACAGGTTTTCCACTACGATTGGTTTTACCTCAAACATCTCGGCGCCTTTACTGCCCAGCCTGACAGACACCACGAAGGGCAAAGAGTTTTGGTGGCAAAAGAAGACACTGCCAAATAAAACATGTTACAAAGTACCAAATGCTCAAAAGCAGACTGTATAACTTTATGAGTATGAAGAAAAAAAAAAAGCTGTTGCTGGAATGAGTTGGTTTATCACAAGGTGTCTTTCTCTGCTCTGACCAACGAGGAAAACCACCAACACTTCAGGATCTGTTCGGTGGGGAGGCCGTGGAGGAGAGTGCTGCGGCGGTGGATGGGAGCAACATGTGCATTTAATCTGCCTGCTTCCAAATGCCCTGTGGCAACCACAGCAAAGAGCAGAAAAACGTAAATGGATGAAATTATATCCATATGATTCAACGAGACAGCTAAGGAGAGGCAGGTTTCTCATGCGCTTCGTCAGGATACGAAATTAAACACAGCTTGGCTAAAACATTTTCATTACATAGTTTACACATATCATTTCCACAGAGAAGCGGGACCCTTTTAGCAGCCAGCCTCATCTGTTGCGAATAGGGCTTTAATTTGAGTCAAACATAGCGATGGGGTTTTCATTTTGCTTTTCAGGATAGAAATTAATTCACGCACACACTTTTTTTTTCCCTTTCTTGACACATCTCTTCTCCTCTCCTCTCCTGTGCGCTTTGTTTTTCCACATTCATATGAATAGCGAGTATGACGACACACTGCAAATGACTAAAAGCAAGGGAGTGTTGTCCAGATGCGTCTGAACAGGCGAGCTGAGTGAGAGCTCAGCCGATAAATTGGTGGGAGGAAGTAGTCATGTAAATGACTAAAGAAATTGTTCTTAACAGCCATTTTGCACTCATGCCCAAATAGATTGGGGGCCAGATTTAAAAAAAAGTAATGTGGATGGCACAACAGGAAGCTTTCCTATGATGACTAAATGAGGCTGTGCACATAATGAGCCGGTCCAGCTGTTCTGTTCCTCTCGCAGACTGTTTGCCGAAGATTGAGGAGGAAGTGCCGTGATGGATCTGAACCCTGCTCCTGTGGCGGAGGCCTGGCAACACTGCGAGCCTGGCCTCATAACAACACCCTACGACTTCATGGAAGCACTTAACCTGCTGTGATTCAGGGGCCTTCATTCAAATGTCTACCAGCTCTGCAGACCTGCATCAGATTAGAGAGCTAAGACGTGATTTCCTCCTGAACCAGGTGGCCTGCTGGGGTTTACCAGTTCACCAGGCTGAGGTAAAAATAAAGAAAAAGAAGGGAAACATTGTCCCATTCTCAGAAAGATGAAGTAGACTGACAGGGAAAAGGAGATGGTGTCTCTTATCGTGCAGCGTTAGCAGAGAACCAAACTGACAACTGACCTAATTCCTCTGTTGTCCCTCGCCTGTTCAATTTTCCTTCTGGGCAAAAGCTCAGGGTGTCAAATCATTTTCATGCACACATACTTGACACAACTGTTTTAAACAGAGGTTAGCCGTTCAGCTTCCTTTGAGACAGGCTGTGCTGATGGAAACCACTGGATTGTGTTTTGTTTCGCGTCCATATCAGAAATGATTATTTAGCCTCGTTGGGTGAAATATGAGAGTGCCTGAGTAGAACAAATAGGTCTCGGACATATACTGGGTTAGGTCGTCAGCAGACACGAGGCTATGACCTCACACTCAGTGGACGGCCTCTATAAGAGCCATCCCACTTTGTCTCATGACAGTGTTTATTCTCACTCGCAATCCTCACCATTTATAATGGCTAATTAGAGTGCAATACAAACCGTCCAGTGCCACATAACCACTGAGCCATTAATTATAAACCAATTCACGAAATCCAAACCCGCCACGAAAAAGACAGACTGTGGGTTACACAATGAAAATCCTAAACATGAGCTGTGCTCTGAGTCGGCGCCTGGACTGATGTTACTGGCAGTCAATACAGGATCCCGCTCGATGGGCCCACGAGCTACGGCGTCCTCTGACAAGCGGGCTTCAATCTGTCCAGCACCTTTCAATCACACCTGACTCCGTTCTCGCTCTCGCATTCTCTGCCCGTCTCTCTCTCTCTTCTCTCTTTCAACCCACACTTTCTGACGATGAGCTCCTCTTGCCTTCAGAGCAGCAGAGGAGCAGAACAGCGTGTTCCCCCGACATGCTCCCACTCCGTTTTTTCATTGTCGGTAGTTGTGGGTGAGCGATGAATGTTTAGCAACAGCCAGCATTGACTATAACATTATGTTTAACTGATCTACTTAATTGTTTTTATTATTAGATTGTCGGACAAACGCTGGATGAATGTGATGATTGGCCCAAACTCGGAGGTTTTCTTTGGATCATCACCATCATCCATCATTGTCTCTGTCCTATGTGACCTCTCCATTGAGTCTGTGTAGAATTTTTAAGTTTTGTATTTCAAGCTTTTATTTGACTTGATTGTCCACATCTGTTTCTACTTGTGCATGGAGTCTGAAACCCTTAAAGCTGAACTGGGCATCTTTACATGCTGACAAGTCTATATTGTGTCTTTACTTTAATGTGCCTCGTCTATCTGCGGAGAAATAGACTTTAAACTGCAGAGTGCCACACTGCTGCTTCAAAATGCAACAAGTCTTGTGATTATATTTCATTGTGGTAACTGAGAAAGTGCCAAATGTCTGGTAAGACGCCTCTTAATATTTGATATGTATGGAAAGGACTGAAAAATTAAAAAAAAACTAAAAGAAACTCCAAAAATAGCTCAGTTTGCATGAAGTACATTGAAAATAAATAATTTTTGACCATAAAATGAAGGTGCATCGTGACAAAAACTTTTAAAAACTCATTAATATTTGTTATGTATGAATAGGATGTTGGTTTTTAAAAATAAAATACATTTTTATAGCTTCATTTTTTGTGAAGACATGTTTGTTCTTAAGGGACAGTAACGTTAAAATGTGTGTACATGAATGAAAGAAAGAAAGTGTGAAACCAAAGTGTGAATTTAGAAAACCAGAGTTAGCTGGAAGCTTCCACACTTTCACACATGTATTCGTACCTCATTAGTTGCGCCTCTTGTACGTTGAATATCTGACTTTATTTTAAAATTTCCAGTTGCTGCCATAATTCTGGTGGAATTTTATTTTTAAACCCCGACCACTGGCTTAAATTCCGGTGACAACTTGATACGGTGCACAATGACACCATGGTTGAAGTCAGTGTTTCTGGCTTGTACAGACTTGTTAGGTAAATAAATAAAAGCCCCTCTCCCTTTTTGGCAAACCATCTGTTCTCCACAAAAGTCAAAAGTTGACACAGCTGTGTAAAGGCGTACGCCTACTGTAGCGTTCAACGGCAACTCTATAACTCTGATGTGACAACAAATAAACATTGCAGAAGCCCTGTGAGCTGCCAAGGCAAATACCTCTGTGCCAGAACAACTATAGTATTCAGACAGAAAACATGCCAGCAAAATTAAACAATAGGTCAACATGGCACTGTGATCAACACCAGCCCAAGAATTCACCAGGGCGAAGAGAAGGAGTGCGTTTATGCAACCCTCTAGAGGGGGACCAGACCGCAACGCCTTCTGGGTAAAACCCCCCCCCCCCCCCCCCCAAAAAAACAGCTACCCCTGAAATGTGCTCCAACTGAGATGCCATGGTGCCCCGAGATTTGTTCACTCCTCTATCAGCCCTCTCGGCAAACACATCACCATTTCTTCACATTTCAGTAAATCAATTCACAACATTCCAGCATATCGTTCTCAATTCATCGTCGGTCACTTAGTCCACACCGACAGGTCTGTGCCCACTGTCTGGTAGGAAAACGTCTATTTGAGTGTTAAACCACTCCCCATTCCTGAGCAATTAAGATGGAATCGAGTAACCCGCCACTGGCAGGAATCCTGTTGTTCCAGGAGTTGCTTTGGTAAACATTTTCATATTTATGGAATATTTCCTTCAAGTCTTCTCATCTGACATATGTTTATGTTAGCTGTAATATGAGTCCGGACCTGACACTCGCTGACCTCATACATTTTGCCAGGCACATCGCTTTACGACATTTTTCCCATATACAGTATTTATTTCCTAGCTGCACTTTAAATCAGGCATGACCTAATCCAAATTTCTTGGCCTTATTTCTTACAGAACCTGGAACACTGGTGACACTTGGATTTATTTGCTTTGCTCCTGACAAGAATGCATCCTGAGCAAATGACACAGTATGAATGAGTGATGTTTTTACTACAGCGAAGGTGTTGCTCTGACATGAGAGGCCTCTTAATTCACACCCGAACTATTCTGGTTCTCAAAACCTCACGAAAAAAACCCTTTTGTATCTGCGTCAAACTAATTCCAAAGTTGAACGCGTCATATGTGAAACAGATGTGTTAAGAAATGATCAGAAAGCACCAGGTCTTCCTTCTGCAGATAGTTAGAGATTATTGGGGTGTAAAACTCTTTGAGAGAGGTGAAACCCAGGTGAAATATCAGTCTCAGCCCAGCTGGGCCACACAATCATAAAATCATTGTGCGTTTCACAGAGAGGATGGAACACACGCTCTTTCCGTCTCTAATTCCCTACCTCACTCTCATTAGCAATCATTACAGTCCATGTGGTTTCTTGGCGAGGTGACGCCGCTGTGATATATTAATGTTACGTGCCATTTGACACCGCAATCCATGCCTCAAAACTCTACATGGATCCTTCCACTGGGAGCTCGCTTCACTCTTGCTTGACTTTTGAGCATTTGAAAACAAACTAAGAGTCTTCACAGAGTAAACACACACACACACACACACACACACAAGCCTCAGCTTGGATAGCTCCCTCTCCACAGACGTTTGCATTGGCCTTGCAAATGCTTCAAGAATGCTCTCAGGTCCACATTTTGTGCATACCGCATCACTTGTCATGCACAATACTGTGTGATGAACCAAAGTGTTTCTTTTTTTTCTTTTGGATGACATCAGTACACGTGAATCGCCCGTCTGGCTCCATTTCCTTCGTCCTTCATTGCTTTTCTCAAACATTCAAATTAGACCTGCCACACCGACCACAGAACACTGCAGGGCATCATTTAAACTTGACACCGTAAATGTAAACACGTCTTTCGCGACATCATTTATCCATACTTCTCGCAGTGTTTATTCTGCGCGGTAGCGACTCGGCTCTCTTATGTGTATTTGTTGCACGTCTAGTCTGGTTCTGGAAGAGTGCGTGCAGTGCAAATCCGTCTGTGAGGACGGATACAGTCACGCCGGGGAGATGAGCCATGGCTCTGAGAGAGAAGAGCTCCTGGTGTTTAAATGTCCTTGTCGTGTGTTTGGTGGATGCGTACAGTGTACACAAAAATGGACGTAGGAAGTAGCAGTTATCCACCAGGGGGCAACCATCAGAAAACATTTTTCCTTTCTAAATGAATGGTCTGCATTGATAGTTCCAGCTACTCTACAGTACAACATGATATACATCTTTAAATCATGCTCTAATTTAGCGCAAAATTGGCAATAACGCATGGCACATATGAGTGGACACCATGTGACTGATAGCTTTACCATTCAACAGGTGCCTGGTTGCAGGTGATGTCTGTTAACTTCCGGTTTCTAAAACTGACATGGTCAAACTGCGCCTCTCAAATGCTTCACAATGGCAGTTTGCTCTGCAACTGGACGGCTATGTTCATTTTTATGCACAGTCTATGGGTGGGTGATACAAAAGTGGTCACTGGTCGATGAGTCCAGAAACACAAAAAACAAACATCGGGGTTTGCGTTAATTAAGACACTGATCTCTGTTCTGCAGACAGTCAGTCTGAGTGAGTGTATTCGTTGACTGGCTGCTGTGGCACAAACTGTGTGTTGAAACAAAGCGAGGCCACTGTGTGAATGTGAGGGGGCAAGAGAGCAGAGACTCAGAGAGCAGAGAGGTTCCTGGCTCGTAAAAGCACCACGAACGAGCCCTGGCATAAGTATCTGTTTATCTGTGCCTCAACAACACATACTGTATGATACATGGTGGTACACATGACGAAAGGCATCACTATAGTGACTCACTAACAAAGTATTGGATTTAGTTGGCCTACTTTGTCCAAAAATGTGTTTAAACAGGTTCAGGTCCCACCTCCTCTGTCTACAACAGCCCCCCGAACACGACAGAGACCCCAAACACACACACACACACACACACACACATGCCCGCCCCACCTTCATCTCTCCCATGTATTAGTAAACTGATCTGGCTCAGCAGAGGGGTTAAACTGATTAAGGCTTTGGATTGGACACAATTATGACACAATCTCCATGCAATGTGTAACCAGGCACAACCCCTGTGTCTTCAGGTTTCCAATATCAGAGTGTGATTAAATCGTAAGGAAATGGGGGGGGGGGGGGGGACTCAAAATATTGCATTCCAGACAAATGTAATTAAAGTGCATCACATGCAGTAAATCCCACATGCTTTGATACCTGGTTAAGAAAGGTGGCTGTAGCTGGTTAACCTTTCTCTACCTTCAGTGGATGATATTTGTGTGCATATGTTACACAAACACTGAACGACGGAAAGCATCCAGTCAGGACAGCGATGTCGGGAAAGCTTCTTCTATGTTCTTCAGTGGATGCAGATAATACATGTCTCTGAAAGTTAACGAGCAAACATTACTGAGAAAACGTGTGCATATGGGTGGCCTGGCCGTCCTACGTAAGAACACCTGATGCAAGAAATTAAAAACTTGAAATCCAGAGCAATCATTGAGCTCATGTTTATTTACCAAAGTGAAATGGTCCGGTAATGCCAGGCTAGTGCTTGGAAATGGAAAAAGCACAAGGTGTGCATGACTGCAAGGAGAAAACATTTGCTCCAAACGTTTAATACTTGACATGCGGCGAGTGTAGTCCATCTATTTCTGTTGTGCAATACACTGAAGGTAGTGTTTTGTCAATAAACCTACAATTGGACATGCTGGTTTATAAGATACAGACTGAGAAAGAGGAAGTGACAAATACATCTGGGGGTTTACATGCATACCATGCACCATGCATTTAGATCCTTTTAAATAGTAAACCTTTAGGTAAGTAACTAAAACCACATTCCAACAGTCTTGTATAAAGTATCTTATGCTTGAGTAACTTACCAGAAAATGACTTTGGAAAAGCTTGAAGTCACTTTTTATAATATCACTTAAGTAAAAGTCTTAAAGTATATGACACTTTAAAGCAGGGGTGTCAAACTCAAATGACCTGGGTGCCAATGAGCATCTAGTCTGGTCAAGCGGGGGCCGACATGGAGGAAAAAAAGTGGAAAAAACTTATTAAATTATTATTAAATTTATAGCCTAAGATATTCATTATGATATTAGACAGAATTGCAAAGTAAAAGTGCTTGTTTTGATATAAAATGATTCGCAATAAAAACATATTTATGATGCACAAAAATGGAGAATTAGACGAGGATAATTGTGATTAAAACAGCTTAAATATATGTAATTTCATGTTGAGTGTAATACATTTAAAGCAATGATTACAACCGAAAAAATACATTTAGCCCGCCCACCTCGCACAGTGGTGGGTGGGCCGCAAGTAAGCATTTGGAGGGCCACATGTGGCCCCTTGGCCACCAGTTTGACAAATGTGCTTTAAAGTATCAAAAGTAATTTTCTAATATAGAATTAACTTTTTTAAGTAAGTAAGTAAAAGTAAGTACGCTTTGGGTTCAATTCCTGACTCTGCAAGTAAATAATAAAGTAATAAAGCAAATAAAGTACAGATATGTGAATTTTGTATTTAAGTACAGTGATGAAATATTATACTTTGTTACATTACAACAGAGATAAATAGAGACCTTGAAAGTCGGGTTTAAATGTTGTATTTGATATGAAGAGTCAATGACACCATGGTAACCCGCAACTTTGTTAATGATCTATATTCAATGTCAACAACAAAGAAGCGGTAGATGTTACTGAGGTGCATGTTGTGGCCGTGCAGATGGAGTTAAGTGCTGAGTGTATCATAACAGTCCTTAATTCTCCTCTGAACCATAGATAGTGGGGGAGAAAGAGTGAGTACAATTGGGATGATGTTGGGCAGTTGGGGAATACTGAACCACATTACTGTGAAAGATTGACTGGAAAACTTTTCCAGCCTGACATGATACTGGCCTGGCCTCCTCAACAAGGAACACATCCATCCAGGGCTTTCATTCATATCCAAAACATCAGTTGCAGATTCCCTCTGCCAGCAGTTTCATCATACCAATATCACATATGGACAGTGTTGTGTTACTATTAGCATGACGACCGCGCTGCCAAGCAGTGCAGCAGAACTGACAGGAAGGCAGAGGATAACCACGGGATTGGATTATGGGTTTGTAGTAAGAAATTAGACCATCTAGCTACCTGATGAACTCATTTGCCTGGGGAATGACTGACAAAGCTAATTCTGGAAATGATTTAATGGAGAGCAGAGGCACAGGACCCTCAGATAAAGTGCAATAAGTTGATCTGTGCCAGGTGCTTATGTGAGCCTGATAAGGTCTTTGTGTTTGTGCCAATTTGACAGACTTTAAGAGCTCTGCTTCAGCGTGCAGTTACTACCGACATACTGATTCAATACCCCTTCTCGCCTGCTGACTCTGATTACTTTAAATGAACCATATTCAGACCTGTCCTCTTTTGCACTGGAGTAAATGTGTGTGTGTGTAGCCTGAGGAACAAGTTGGCCTCACTGATGTGCAATACTTTGGTTTTCTCTGCATGCCTGAGTTGCATAAATGTCGCTGTTGGGTGCAAAAAGTACAGTGTCTTCCATTCTTTTAACAACTAAGGACAAAGGATGATGACGATTAACCATTTGTTGATAAATGAGTGTTGAGAAATTTCACAGATGAGGAATGTATTCATCAACTGTTTACTTTTGCATGTGGGTCATTTCACTGGACCTTACATGCTGTGTGGCTACGATTTATACCAGGAGAGGGTCAGTGTTGTAATTTATCAAAGTACAATTATGTTGTTACAAAATTCACATATAAGTACTTTACTTAACTATTAATATTTCTAGCAACCTTTATTTTTACTCCACTACATTTCCTCTAACTGTCTTTATTACTCGTTACTACCAAATAAAATCAGAAGAAGAAGAAGAGATGGTAATAGTCCGTATTTATATGGCGCTTTTCTCGTCTAGACTAGCAGAGTCAGGGATTGAACCCAAAACCTTCCAGTTGAAAAACAACTTGCCCGACCACTGGGCCACCATGGCTCAATCCTAAAGACTCACTTTTCTCATACTTCATCAGAAAATGACTTTTAATACTTAAGTACAGCAAATGTCACATACTTTAAGACTTTTACTTCAGTAATATTATAAATTATGACTTCAACTTCTACCAAAGTCATTTTCTGGTAAGCTACTTTTACTCAAGTATCACTTTTAGGTACATTATATAAGACTAGAAGGGCCACACATCAACCAAAGCAATCACGTAATTAGCAACAAGTCAAAGTATGTATATGGAAAAAAAAAGCGAAGCTATGAGCTGCACCTTTGCCAGAACAAAGCGTCGCTGCCATCGCAAATTTGGGCGGAAAGGCTATTTGATTCTACTCCTTGTGGATCGTTAGTTTTCCTCTGCAACACACTGTTTCCGTTGGATGTAAACCCTGTTGACTAATGGAAAGCAAACATGGCCCATTTCCCCGGGTTAGTCAGATTAATATCTGTGTTTCCCATGAACATCCGTGTCATCAGAGAGAGTGTTTCTCTGCAGCCTGACTTAACAACAGGGACACACAACCAAGAGCGTCACTTCCATAATTTAACGTGCCACTAATGTTTAGAATGAATTGTTAACCAACAACTTTTGCTCAGGGAGATCACACAGAATTTGCAACCCTACTGAGGAATGACACGCTTCTTTTTATTTTCCTGAACAGAATAACAGATCCCTTTCTTGAGGTAGTCGTCTAGCTTCACAACCCCAGACTCAGAGATCATGGCATCTAAATTGTCCAGAAGCTCAGACGGGCACAAACACATGATCAATCACCACCTGCACCCAGTGCCCGGAGACAGATCCTGTTTCAGACAGCATTCAGAGGAAAAGTCAGGTCATGTGCTGCTGACTGAACCTCACTTTTAATTAGCTAATGGCACTGCCCGTTTCATCCACAGCATATGAGCTGATTGCACATAAAATACTCTATTAACCCCTGAGAACGCACGGCATCTTCACGTCGGCTGTTTCAGCGTCTGCTGCTGAGGTATTTTTCTACTCTCGTCCAAAAATCAGTCCTGTAAATCTAAGTTTATGCTTATGTATGTTTGCCGGTTTCACACCGGTGAAAAAAAAAAAAGAAGGAAATTCCATGATCTACTTTATTTTTTTTTCCAACGTATCTCCTCATCCAACTTTCCTTCAGCAAGTGGTTTGACTGAGTGTGTCGGTGACTGTGTGTGTGTGTGTGTGTGTGTTTTTGTGCTTGTCTAGGCACCGTCAACTAATGCTGGCTGCGTTTTATCATTGTGAAAAGATCTCCTGCCTACAGTACGTCTCGCCGTAACACTAACATGAGAGTGACATTCAAATATGTCACACTTCTGATTTGTGAAGGACTTTTGTTCAGTTTTTATAATATATAATAATTTTGTCTGGGAGAGACAAATACAAACTGTGTATATTACTGTGGGCATGTCAGACTGGGAAAACATCTTTATCTCCAGACTTAATGACGTAAATTATTACAATTACGACACAATTATGGTCACCTACGTAACATAAAAAGGGTAATGTTTCACGCCTTGAGCCGCTGACTGAATTCTTCCTCCTCCAACAACAACATAACCACCTCTAATACAATTTAAATAATATGTTTTCCTGATATCTGACCGTGACTGTTTTGCCACACAAATCAAATAAAGCACCGTTTTCCTGCCTGAAGTTACTGCACCATGCAAACCTTCTGTCTTTTCCACGGCCTCGATGCTCTGGGACGATATTCAGTGACCTGCAGCCCGCAGACACTTCAAATCTGCTGGGTCAGACTCTGATGAAGCAGAACAATATCAAAGTCTCGGACCATGTCAGGGCTACTCTTGCTGGATATATTTTTAATATTTATGGGGGGAAAAGTAATAATCTAAAACAACAAGTGAATTAGGCATGAAAGACAACAGGATATTGCAGAGAGATTATGTTGTTTCCTCTTCACCCTTGTGTCTGTCATTGCTTGCCTGCCTTACACAACTGCCCGGGGCCTAAATTTAATTGGGAAGGAGAGGGAAGAGGCAGCAGAACTTTTAACCCACACAAACACATATAGCAAGAGTGAATTATTAAAAAGAAATTGTTTATATTGTTATACGGATGTGATACGAGTACAGCGGATGAATACGATATACTCATGG
Organism: Solea solea; assembly: GCF_958295425.1. Taxonomy (NCBI): domain Eukaryota; kingdom Metazoa; phylum Chordata; class Actinopteri; order Pleuronectiformes; family Soleidae; genus Solea; species Solea solea. Next base: position 9,316,217 of record NC_081142.1, on the reverse strand, counting down.
GAGGGTATTATGTTTGGATGTACTCTACTTCATGAGCAACCACTGGAATCTGCTGCAGGAAAGATAATAAAAGGATTAGCTCTGGGTTTTCTAGGGCATTTGGTCCTAAAACAGAATGTCTCATCTGTTTCCTCCACACATACCTCACATTCTTCAATGTCTTCGTCTATTGCATGAGCACAGGAGATATGACTGCTACTTGCCAAAGTGCAAGTACTTGGGATGGACACAGGTGAAATACACGAGCAGGCAAACTCTTTGCATGCAGAGTTTCCTATAAGTGCCGAGTGCTTGCTTAGATTGGTACTGTATACAAACACAAACACAGCTACAAATACACATGGAGGGAATGTTTATTTTCTCTGGTCCTCCAGGTTTATCTGCTCAAGTCCCAGATCAACAACTGATTTGATGTGTTGATTCAAGCTTGAACACATTTCACATTTCTGTTTGCGTTCTGTCGGAAAAGCCGGAGTGTTACAACCCAACAAACTGTACAAGGAATCAATACTTCCTATTGTGAGAACAACATTCCCGTGTTCACATGGCTGCACGGCTCTGTGTGTGTCAGTGTGTGTAAATGTTTTTATAGCTTTGTGAGGACAAAAAAAAAAAAAAGTACAAACCCATTTTGACCTAAAAGGGCTTTTCCAGGGTTAAGACTTGGTTTTAGGGTTAGGGTTAGGTACTTAGTTGTGATGGTTAAGGTTAGGATAATGCATTCTGTCTTTGATGTGTCCTCACTAAGACATAAAAAAAAATGTTGTGTGTGTGTGTGCGTGATTAGGTTAGGCTGCGCCTCATGTCTGCAGACAGAGTCCAGTTGCTCGTCCACACTGGGCCGAATTGTTCTATCCCTCACATATGGCAAACATCTCCAAACACACAAACATACATCGTCAGAGTGACACATTTACCTGAGCACATGTGTCAACCAAATGTTACTCAATTCCTAAACGGAGTGAAGACATACAAGGAAAAAAAAAGTTCCAAATGCAACAACAGAGAGCTTTTAACACAACACACCTGAAGAATAATTAACAGCTGGGGCAGGTTCACTGTAGCTAACTACAAAAAACTGCTGATTTTGTGTCCTTTTGCTCTTGCGTACCAGAATCACCCAGAAGCAAGATGATTTTTATATTCATCACTGTTGAAAAGTGCAATGAAATACAACTTCCTTCTCAAAGTTTCCAGCTTTACCAAATTGTCAGAACCACTGTTGTACAAGGTACGTAGAGAAAATAAACCTAACTTTTTTCTTTTAAAGAAAAATAAAAAAAACAGTCTTGAGATAAAACAGGTGTCGTAACAATATTGCAGAGTCTGTTTTTCAGTAATTAGGATTTGGACGGGTTCCTGAACTTGAGGAGGAACACATCTGACAGGAGCTTTAGGTGAAGCCGTGAATTGAGCAAGACGAGCAAATGTTACCGTCTAGCCCTCTGTGGCTTCATCTCCAGACTACTACATTTCTCTTCATGTTTGGCTTGGACATGAAGCCAATTCACTTAATACTTGTGGGACAGCTAAACAGTTAAAGCTCCCATTTAAATGGATCAAGTGTAGGCATTGTTTGGTTATGTTAACCATATGTGTTGGCTTTTCATGATCTGAAACCCTTCTCAAAAACAGAGTGCTTGTGAAAATAAACATTGCATTGCCCTACACAAATTGTGGACTAATTGTGTATTTGGACTAAGTCATTCTTAAGGTTGGAGGGCTTTTTCCATTTGCTAAAGGACGTGGGGAAATGACAGCTTGACATTGATTAGTGTGTTGACTTGTGGAATTGGAGCCTTACCTGAAAAGAATATAACCACAAATCTATTTATACTAACAAGGTAGTGCTACCCTTACAGCAGCTCAAATCTTTAGTGGGATTTTTTCCCTCCCCTTTCACGTCTTCCACTAAATACAGAAATTACAATCATAACTGGATCTCAACCCAAACAAAAATAAGAGTTTCTGTTGAAAAGTAATCAGCAATGAAGCAGGTCCAGTCTTTCTGAGGAAAACTCATCTACACACACTGTGTTACTTTTGTGAAGTGTTCTTTTAAAATCACATCTTTTAACAGATGGCTGCAGTTATGGGACAAACTAGACTCAAATTAAAACAATAAATATAACCTAATACTTTCAGAACTTTATAGGACAGTTTTTAACAAGGCTGAATGTGAGTATTGTGAATACATGTAACCACTTGGTTGGTTGGTTATGTGTGGTTTATGGTGACTCACCATACACTTGTTGGGTTTCTCTCCAGAGTGGACCCTCATGTGAATGAGCAGCTTGTACCGCGCATTGAAGGGCTTGTATCGGCGAATGCAGCCAGCCCAGAAACAGGTGAAGTCTTCGCCTTTGCGCTGGTCGATGTGAACTTTCTCAATATGCCTCACAAGCTCCTCCTGCTGCTCATACGCAGCACTACAGTCAATCCAGCGACACACCTGCCTTTCCCCCAGTGTACCTCCAACGGCCTCCTCCTGTTCTGGGACTATGGACCCAGACGAGCATCCAGAGGTTTGTTTGTGTCCTAGAGAGGAAGCTGAAGCTGTTTGCTGGCTCAGGCTGTGCAACAGGCCCCCAGGGCTGGGCCCCACGTATTGGTGCAGGTGGTAGGGCGGAGGCATGGCAGATCGAGGGGGGTGATGTGGGTGACGAAGGTGCCCACTACGACCACTTAAATGATGGTGATAGTGCTGCTGAAAGAGTTCATCTTCACTGGGAGAGAAATCATCAAGAGGCTCCTGCTTGAGGACAGCTCCTGATTTTTGCCCCCCATCCAGAAGAACTCCAGCTTCAGGCCCCGAAGTCAGCGTCCCAGACATCAGAGCCCCACTCATCAACATCCCAAGCCCATCCGAGCCTCCCACTCCTCCCCTAGCTGTTCCTCCAGCTCCACACCCCTGCAGCATGGAGCCCTGCTCCTCACACGGCCCCTGGCTCTGCCCCTGGCCCTGCTCTGGTTCCACTGATGACACTGACGAGGAGGACGTGGAGCAGCAGGAAAGAGATAAAAGGCAGGAGGCAGGTGAGGACAGCTGACAGCTCTCCTGTCCCGTAGTTTGTTGGGGGCTGCCGTGAGCTTGGGGCCTCTGTTGGGCTTCTTGTGAACAGGAGTTAGAGGGTGGGGATGTAGAAGAGGAGGAGGAAGAGGAGGAGAAGCCGGCACTGCTGGCGTGGCTGGGTGAGAGATTAGTACGTAACCCGTTGACACAGGCCACCATCGACATCTGGGAGGAGGAGCAGGTGATGGCGGTGATATTGATGTCCTCGGAAGCGGCGCCAGAAGCTGATGGTGAACTTGTCGCAGCAACGCTGCCAGTTCCTGCAGCAGAAATAGACTGTGAGGCCAGGGACAGGCAGCGTCTCTTCAGACTGTTCGCACTGGGCAGCCGTGCTGAATGATGGGAGCCAGTAGGAGACAAAGCCAGTGGGGAGGAGCCATCTTCATTATTAAACGGTTGAACTGCGTCACTTAACACAGCACTTCCGACGCCGCCTGCTGTACATATGCTACTACCGTTGTTGCTAACATGTGGACCTACGACTGTCAAATCCCTTGGTGCCCCCAAACCTTCCCCTGTTCTACAAATCTGATAACGGGCCTGAGATGAGCTATGAACCCCTGACCCTGTGCTAGGGGTTTTATAGCCCATTGAATTCTCCTGTTTGATTAGGTAAGCCAGAGAGGAGCGTGCCGTGCTGGCACTGCCACAGCTCAGTCCATGTGAGGCTCCTGGCAGAGTCCTGTGGAAGACAGAGGAGGATCTGAAATGAGAAAACACACAAAGAGGAATGAGCACTTATTAGTTCAAAGGCTAATTACAGACTGGTCATCCTTCCCAACAGCAGCAGCAGCAGAGTCATTCTATATCAGTCTAATATTTCATCCATCATAGGCCAAGGTTTACATATAGTGACATAAGGTGAAGTTGGACACCACTTACTGCTGGTCATCGAAAATGTGTTTGTGAATCAATGAAACAGGATCTTCTCGTAGTAGGAGGATATGAATGGGCATTTATGACTAAGAATAGAGAGTGGGTGTGGTCATCGGCTACTGAGACAGAGAGGCCACTGGCTAGAGTGTCCATCTGATGGGCTTTGATGACACAAAGGGGTTAAACCCAACCCAACATTGGAGATAAATAGAGAGTCACCTGTTTTGGTGGCATAATTGCAGCTCATGAAGGGTCAGCATTTACAATACTGTGTATTATGGTGGGAATCTTTTCCCTGCTGAATGGGGAACCCAGGTCAGATTTCTCCATGCGTTGCTGTGATCTCCTACATAATCATTCCTGTCAGTTGGCTCATTATGGATTTTGTCCAAAGCCCCTGAGTGATGTGAGAAGAGCTCTCCTTTCTCCTGCTGTCTCATGAAGGAATCGTCTTTGTCCCTTCCCCTGAGCACATTGGGAGAAAAACAGAGCTAACGCTAATGTGGAATGGAGAGAGTCACTGGCAGACTTTGTCATCATTGTTGTTAATAAAGACGTGACCCCCACCACCCCCCTTCTTCTTTCTCTATTCAGGAATACCATTTCCTGTTTGGCTATGGGGGAAATATCGGGACACAATATGCGAAGAGTGAACGTCTGTCCAGGTGCACTTTCAACTGGATAACAGAGGTTCGTGGAAAGACAAAAAGGTGTAAACAGCACCTCATAGATGTGCACGGGGAAATTCTCTGTGACTTGACCAACAGTAGTCAACGACTGCACAAAAGCAGAATCCCATTAATGCAACATAAACATTGTACTGTGGACCCCTCCTGTGTGTTTTATGAGACCAGGTAAAGCTTTGAACCCGTTAACTGTATGTGTGCATTTAACTCACAATAGCAAGGATAATGAAAAACACATTGTACCTGCATGTTGTTAGTAATGCTATACCAAACAGGAAACGAACACTAAACTCAAACAGGAATAACACTGACAGGTTACCTTGTGTCTTGGTGAGGGCCGTCCTGCAGATGGAGGTCGGGGGTGGGTCTGTCGCAGTGGAGGCTCTGGGGGTAAGTCCCCCCTGAATGACCCCCCATCGGCAGTGGCAGGTTCTGCCCACATCGCATTAGTGTGTCCTCAGCGTCAACATCTTTCTCTGAGCAGAAGGCACCATTCACTGGAAAAGGACCAAAGAGAACATGAGCATGTTTTACAAATGATAAGAACATGTTTGATACACACCTGATACAGGCTACATTTGTGCTCTGGTCATTTGTTAGTGTTGTTTTAGCAGGCAGAGCTGTGACCTCAAAGCTGGCTAAGCAAATTGCACTCAGTTATCTACTTACAGTCTTGGAAGAATAATCAGTTTACAATGGGATCCGTGCCATCAGTGACATGTTGAAATGCTATTAGATTATAAATATTCTCTTGAGGAATAACTTAGCTGCCTCAACACGAGTATCCAGTGATATATGAAAAGCTCTTTGGCAAAGTCCGACTGGTGACAATAAAAATGACGACGGAGAGACTTATTGCCAAATATTATTGCTGGAGTAGTTGAGGAACGGTAAATAAATGGTGATGTGTCCATTTCGGAAAAAAAAAACAATTCAAACAAATATGTCCTGAAGGTTCAGCCAATGAGAGTGAAACTGTTTTATTAATCATGCTGTTAAATTACATACTGGCTCTTTAAATGTACCATCCGTTCCTCTAATTTTAAGCGATCAACCCTTTCGTGAAACCGTTACCTTAATTAATTAGTGAATTATTAATTGAGGAGAATAGATTAACCATTCAAGTGCGGTGTAAATACCTTTTAGTAATGGAAGGACCACCACGATACTCAAATATAAAAAAAAATAAAGGTAACTGTGGTGTCAATATTGTCTCTTTTTCTATAAACTACAGATAGTTTAATCTTGCCTGCAAAATGAAGCATATTTAAAAAAAAAATTGTCTCACATTTTATATAAAATTAAATTAAATTATATTATAAGAACGAGAAAGAAAAATAAAGCGGGAGCGGAGCTCAGCGCATGAGGACATACTTGTGAGAGGAAAGCTAATATCTGCACACACTCATTAGGAGGTGGCCACGCACCCTTCTCCCAACATCCCTAACTCAATTTCTCAAATTTAATTATCTTCTAACAATATTATTGACAATGTTATCGCACACAAAGACCCAATTATTACTAAACTCATCCAAAGGTGTGTGAAGGAGAGCACAAAATGTGAAAATATTCCACAAAAATAGGGATTGGGCTTAAAAGAAAAAGATGAACAAAAGATATTACAACATGAATAACAGATGGAGAGGGAGAATAAACAGGAAGAGTGCAGGGAAGAGCGAGAGTGTTTTTCTGGGAGAAAAGGTCACGAGAGTGAACAAAAGACAAGAGAAAACAAGGGAACTTTGTGAGCCATGTTATCCCCAGTTTTAGGACCATCTATTTACACATCCCTCCACTCGCTGATGTATCCACAGTCTCCTCTGCATTTGTCTTGTTGCGGGTCAAAGCGGAAACACAAAGAAGAAGAGAAAAGGCAAAGCGAGCAACACAAACACACGAGTGTGGCCAGGGGACTGAAAGAACAGCGCTGGTTTCCCTCAAAGCCGTTAACTTTTACCTCTGGTCTGTTTTCAAACAATACAAACCATTGTGTTTATCAAATTCTGGATTGTTCTGGCCTTACAGTTTGTTGGCCGGGCATCCCCAGCAATTAACAAGCACAACTGTGTTACTGTATGAAAGTTTCAAGGCCCAGAACTGATGTGACGCCAAGTGTTTCCCTGCCTCCAGTCAGGAGTAATTCAGTCAAGATGGCCAGAAGAAGTGACATGAAGATGACTAACATGGTCACATATCTTTTAATTAGGACGTGACTGTCCATTTGCATGCACACAAGAGCACAAACAACCAAATGCAATCATCATTTTAAGGCAGTGGATGGACTGGCACTTCAACGCAGCTTTGAATGAATGCACATGGTCACTCTCACACTCGTATCAGAGTCATCGCCATACGAAACACAGACCCACACCAGGCAGCACAGTGAATGTAACTGAAGAGATTATAAGACTTTTTTCAAAGCGTAATGCTCTGTTGTGCAGTGCAGAATGCCAGGAAACGTTCAGCATGTAAATGAGTTAAGCACAGAGAGAAGTCAGAGATGATCCCACACAATGATTCCCTGTCTGTAAATTGTTTTACTAAAGCAGGCTGATAGAGCCACCATTGTTCTTCTTCACAATGTTTTTATTTTTGGAAATAAGCACTTTAATATGTCTTCATTTTGAGAAATTACTTTACAAAGGTTGCACTCTATTACTAAATACAAGTGATATTAGAGCTGGCAATCGAACCACAGTAGTTCTCAGTGTTCGGGTCCAAAAGGAGTCCGAAGAAACAATTCACAAATGACTACTACTGAAAGCTGGCAGCAAACACCTGGACACATTCACAATTCACAATCTGGTTTACTTATTCTATAATCAGATAGTTCCAGACTGGTTTTTGCCAGGTTTTAAACTATGATAAACAGGAAAAGTTCTTGTGCAGCTGCATGTGTTTTGACGACATAAAACCTGGGCACATATGCCGTCAAGTTAAAGTTAAAAGGGGTTCGGAGAACAGAAACATCCTTATATTATATACTGTATATAGATATGAAACTGATTAAGGACAGCTATTTTATCAGTGTATTAAAACGCTCAAAATAAATCCCAACCTTTCCTGCCCAGTATCACGACTTTCATTCATGTCCATGAATGAAGGATTTTTTTTTTTGATAAGGATTAACTTAACTTATCTATTAACTTAACTTATTTTTTGGCCATTTGAAAATAAATGAAACAACACTGACATTCATTCAGTGGTGTGTTTGTATGCACTTACATCTAATCATGATGTTCCAGGATATTTGAGATGCATCTTGACATTTACACAAATACACAACTGAACACACATTTTTTAAGTGCTTCTCTATACTTTTACATCTATTGCTACAACCTGGCGGCAGCAGCAGCAGCAGTAGGATGTTTGTTAGTGGAGTCAGTGCATGTGAATTTGGTGGATCATGGTGATGAGAGTTACGTGGTTCCTTGAATGCATCGCGTAGCTGCTGTTCCTGTAAAGTTTACTCACCCTGTTTGTGTACTTTTACTGCAAAATAAAACCATGAAATACAATCTTTCCTTATTCTACAGCGTTCGCTGAAACCTTTCCTTCATTACAATAAATGTGTAACTCACATCCGTGTACTGCAAAAACAGTTCTTCTAGAAATTCGCCAAATATTCTTAAATTGAGTAATATGTTCTTTTTTAATGGGGTAAGCAAATTTTGTTTGGCTAGAATACCTTAATAATTACCTTAATCTATAATAATGTGCCTTAATATGAGGAGAAACACGGCAAAAACTAGACAGAACAATATTTCAACATTTCTTACGTAACATAATATCTTTGCTTGTGATACTTAACTTAAAATTAGTCTTTCTTTTCTTGATTAAGCTGACTTTATAATGTTTTATATTTGCACACACACCGATCCTTTTATGCAACCTGCTGTTTTAGCTTGTTACTGGTACCAAGCTGTAGAAAAGTTGGATATTTTTTCTTAGACATAGATTATTTTTCTAGTGCAACACTTGCTTGCCAAGATTATCCTTTTTTAGGCATAAAACAAACCTATTTTTTTTTTACTGCAAACAGTGCTTATTTGACTGTTTTTGCAGTGTTAACCGCTAACACCAGAATTCATAGAGAAAACCATTGCGTTGTGTCTTCTTTTTCTTTTTTTTTATCATGTAAAACAATACGATATGGTATGGTGTGAGTTTACTTTCCGCTGGAATTCTTCATGGAACTGAAGTAAATGTTCACTTACATGCAAACGCTTTCACAGACACATGGCGAAGCAAAAAACTATACAACTCCAGCAGCTCACGGTCCCATTTGTTTGGAAGAAGATTTTCTTGTTATTGTCTTTCAGGCAAAGACACAAATACATCTGGATTTTTAACGTCATGCCAGCATCTGACTTTCACATGTGCTTGAACTGTGTGTCAGAGTTTGCGTGACAGCTGGTGGTAGAATCATGAACTCTCGGGAGAGGGACAATCAGGGCCACTGAAACTTTTCTCGCAGCACTTTTTATTTACTCGTTCCAATAGAAACAGATAGGTGGAAGGAGTCCCCAATAAAAAGGGTGAAAATAGAACCTTGTGTTTTGATGGCTGTTGCACTGGGTTTGCGAGCGGTCGCGTAGATTCAAGGACAGTATCTCAATCAAAGAGACCTCCTGAATGAGTGTTAAATTAGTGTTTGAGGTCTTCATCCCTTTCCCGCAGAGAGTTAGCACTGAGGTGATTTAGAGCGTTACTATATTTACAGAATCAGTCACGCTCTGGTTAAAGAAACGGGCTCCTCACCATACGGTGGCTTGGATGGAACCCAGCAGTCAATTTAGTTTAAACTCAATATGCCATGGTAATACAGCGTTGAACATTGCAACGTTACAGCAGCCCTGGTCTGATCAGGAGGTGGAAGCCAAAGACAGCATCAGGGACTGAGGTGAAACGTAAAACATCCAGCAGCAGTGACGAGAGGAGAGTGTGGGGAAAAATACCACCCACACACGCAAAACATACTGGATGTAATTATTGTTTGTAACCTGTCTTCTAAATCTCTAATATTTACTGTGACCTGTGTTGATGACCTCTTGGCCAGGTCACCCTTGGAAAAGAGATTTTGATCTCAATGGGTTCTACCTGGTTAAATAAAGGCTAAATAAATACATTTAGAGCCAGTAAACTTTTTTTTTTTAAACTGTAGATGAGGGAAATTTTGTAAATTTGTTCCAATCCATTTTCTTTGTCAACATTTCTTTAAATGTATAAACATGTTTCTTAAAGGTTCAGTGTGTAAGAATTCCTGAGGTCACTGCTCTTTTTCCAAAGCATGTCGGGGATCTACGGTGCCGTTTTGGCCCTTCCTTAAAGTAAATATGAATTATTATTCTTTGCTTTTTATTTTAAAACAACAGTACATTTATACAAACATATTTATCCAATTTCTGCTAATAAAATGACCACAAAGGTACAGAAGGCAACAAGCAAACAAAGATACCTCTATTGTTAAATGATCTTTTTCGTAAAAAACCCAGAATGTAAACACAACTTTTGTTTGTTCCCCAAAAGGCACGATTAAGTGAGTTGAGTATAAAAGCTTGTGAGCATCTTAGAACAAGCAGGGTGGGATGTTCCTGTGATATACACAGTTGCAAGCATTCAGACCCAATTACGAGTGACGTTGTAAGGGCGTGAGATCAGGAGCGCAGGGGCAGAGACATAGACAGAGAGAGGGAGAGAGAGAAAGAAAGAGGCTGGACGAGGCCAGAAGCACCAGGGGCAAATGTTGTGTTCTGTGCAGAGACCACGTACAGATGTGCTGGCTCATCCGCACAAAGAGCCACTGATGTCAGCATCACCAGTTAAACACTCAGGCATGAATAAGAACTTGATTGTTATCTGCAGCTTAAAAACTGTAAGAGAAAAATCATTTTTTGGAAGAAGTAGCTCAGCCACTGTTGGTAACATGGAGTCTAATAATACTGTGTTACATCAAAGAGGGCTATCTTCTGTTCCATTAATGTCATCACATGATATCTATTGCCCACGCCGCCTCCTCTTCTCTCCTGTATAATTTAAGTAGCATGTTCCTTTCAGTGAGCACTACTGCAGGATGACAGTAAACCGAGGAGCTCACCGAGATGCACAGGAGAAGTCATATTAAAGCAGCAGTACGCCAGTTTTCATGCCTCGTCGCGCATGAATGCATAAACTAATGCTTGAAACAAGACTGCAATTATAAATGGATAAACGTGGTTATTTGAGAGCTTGTTCGGGGAGACGTGTGATTATTTTTTGGCGGAGGTTGTGGAGAGAAACAAGGCTCCAATCACCCTCCAACATGTCTGCTGTGATGTCATCCATTTGTCACGCTGCTTGCTCGTCAAAATCCTTTAGGAAAACAGCGCCCGAAGCCATAAAACCTCAGACGCGTCGTATCTGCAAGTGTAAAGTGCTTTCTAATCCTTTTCCTGCCGACTAATGCGGCCACTGTGACCGTGGAGGCAGAACAATAAGATAATTCTGATGGTACAACTCTTCAGTGGAAGGTTGCGGTCATTGTGACGGTGATTATATTGATTGTCGAACACGCTTCACGTACTGGATGCGTTTGACATTGGGGATCACGGTCAGTTAGATTGTGCTGTAATCGTACACCTATTCAGGCTGCTTCAGGGGCTGATGATCGGAGTCATGTTCAAGTTCAGCAACGTTGTGCCTTGGCTCAAAACTCTTGCCTGACCTCAGTGACTAATAAATGACTAATAAAGCTGAGCAGACACATGTCTCCAATCTAGCAGAACTTAACCCCACTGAAACAACACGGCTATTATTCCAAGATACGCATTTATGACTACCATGCCATACAAAGCATTCCAGTCCGTACTGTACTGAAAAGATCAAACCACATCATCACATAGTTGAAAGTCTATGTCGCTGTCTTCTTCAATGAATCTCTCTCCTTCTCCCTCTCTCTCTGGTATCATTATTTCTCTACAGTGCTCCATCTGATCAGCAGATGGTCTGGACACCATTATTAACTGTAATTGGTGGTAATCTGGGGTGATTTTTTATTTCGGTGACACTTCATTTTCTATAATTCTCGCCTCTCCCTTTTAAGTCACCTAAGCGTTGTGTTAAGTGCCAGAGTGGGACTGTGCTTGTGCCAGTGTTTAATGTGTTCAAGTCTTCAGAGACATGCAGGCCTCAATGAAAAGCAGATGTGCAGATGGATAGATGGTTTACGGAGAGGAAAGAGGGAGCGATCAGAGGTGTACTCTACTTAAAGGAGCGGGACAATGCCGTTGAGGAGGGGGTATTGGGAAGGGAAAATGGGTTGTCAGGAGTGTGATGCAAACATCTGAACCCAGGGAAAAACAACCTGCCAAAACCGCAAGACAGATGCCTCTGGAAATCCAATGTGACACCTCAACTGGCCCCACTTTTGGCTCCATAAATCATAACATTCAGCACTTAAGCAGTTAATAATGATCATTTTATTCCCGTTCAGCCCAACACCCCCACCTGCTACACTTCTCCCCCCCCTCACTTTTCTCGCTCTTTCTTACATTAGACAGGTCAAACACATACAAGTGTGCAACAGCCGGCTGCAGGACTTTGTAGCGGGACGCTCGGGTTGTGTGTCTTGTCTTGTGCAGATGTTGCGTATTAAGGTCCAAAGCCTTTCCCAGCTTCTCTGAATCTCATAACTCATGTCTATATTTGTGTCTGCGGCATAGGCCCGGAACTTATTTGTTTGCTTAGTAATAGATGGATGATTGAAAAACCTGGGGGCATAAATAAATGAAAAATAACAACGTCTACAGCGAAAGCTACTCTTAAAGCAGGTGCGGCGCAAAGGAAGAAGAAGAAGAAGAAGAAGAAAAAAAACTTCTATTAAATTACTGTTAGAGCAGAGAAATGTCAGTGTTTTCATAGCAGGATTACCGGTACCAGCAGACATGAGAACTTTCATGAGGATAAAATCAATTTGTTCTGCCTGATTTTAGCCACTCTCAACCAGGTATCTTTGTTCCTCACTATTTTCTCATGGAGAGCCTGGTCACACAATAACCTCAGATTAGCTGTTATGAAGTCGAACACAAAGAAGAAGAAAAAACCCCTCAGAGTGAATCAGAGCGACTCATGTGCCTCCACAGGCATTCAGCTGTGAGCCTCGACTGTTTCTGGGCACAGCACTGAAATATCTTACTTTAGCTCCAACACGGTCACAGCATCGCAGAAAATGATTATAACTGCAGAGAATAAGCTACGAGCTCAGCTGTCCAAGGGAGCGTCTTTGTGGATATGACTGGCTGTTCGCACTAAGTGGCTACACAGCTTTAAGTCATACTGATGAATGCAGCGGTCGGTAAATGATTAGCTCCCCTGCTTTTCGGAGAGAAGGACACATGTTGTGGGGAGCAGGCGTCCTCATTATACCGAGTCTTTTAAATGGAGAAATACTAACCACAGTCATGAACACAAACAAATAGTTGGCAGTCGACAGTCCTCCCATCCCCAACTCCACCAACCCACTCCACCCACTCTAACTCTGTGCCAGGCCTGGTGCCAGTCGAGGTCTCACAGAGAAGCCACTTCACCACTTGGATTTAAGAGCGGTGCTGTTAAGTCAAACACTAAACACAAGAGAGAATGTTGTGGGATTATGTCACTCCACATGCATGCTCAAGCACACATACACTCTCACAGTCTCACACACACACACAGACACACACACACACACTCTCTCATGACACATCCTCTCACACATACTTTGACGGAGGAAGATGCACTCACTGATCACCTCCCACAACTTCTTACCAACTGCCACATCCAATCATTTCCTCTGCTTTCCCCACTCATTAACATAATTAAAACTTTACACTTGTGCATGTCACCACCTGGTGGTAGCACCTTGTCACTGGTGATGGCTTCCAGACCATCATTTAATGAGGGCACATGCAACGCAACAGCATGAAGAAAAGAATAGTCTGACCGCAGATAACACAGAAGAGATCCACACTAACGGCAACCACACACACACAAGTTACGAAGAGTTTGCATTTAGTTTAAATTTAAAAAAATCACAAATCAAGATGTTTTATAATACAGTTCACACATTCTCACACTGCAGACCTGACTTCACAAGAATCAATGGCAGAGATTTGTGTAACAGCAAAATAGATTAGCTCAGTGATGTTTATAAGACTATGTTGTAAACATTTTGTCACCGCTGTGAAAACAGTCATAAAAAAAAAAAAAAAGGACCAACTGGTTTTGACCCTGGAGGTCTTTGTCAGATTTTCCCCCCTCACAGGGACCTCCCTGCTCAAACCCATGTTTGAAAGAAAGCTTTTAAAACTGAATTTAAGTATTTCTGTTGCTGCTTTCCATTCAAAAATTACTTAATAAACATCTATATTCTCAGCTAAAAAGATTTTTTTACTCTGTACCGGATGTGATTTTGAAGTACAGTACTTCCAAAGAAACATACTTAAGTAAAAGTAAAATTACAAAGTACACAAAAAACCTACTCAGTGCAAAACTTTAATAAATATTACTCTCTGATAATCAGGAAGACAAGGCACCACAACTGAACAACCACATAATGATACCTGATCTCAGCATACAGAAACCAAAAGTTGAAATCAAAAGAAAGGGACTCATAGTCCACTAAAGCTCTGCTCATGCACCGACCTCTGGGGAAACGAGGCTGACAGCAATGATGGATTGTCACAAAAAAATAAGCACAAGAGATAGTCAAGTCAAACTGTCTCAAAACACATGTTAATATACCAAAAATGTGCACAGTCAACAAACCACTCTGAAGCCACAACTCTATCCCGACAATCACTGTGATAACAAGTTTTTTTGGCCACAAATCTGCACACTGCCAGGATTAATCACAGACAATCATAACGTTTTATAAGAAGCCCTCAGCCAAACCAAAACCTATAATTTAACTAAAAATAGCAAAAAAAACAACAAAAAAAAAAGCGAACAGTGCACAATGCACGGTCACGAACATGGACTGACTTGACGTAAAGGCAGACTGACAAGATGTGCTGCACTTGCCTGGCAGACGTGACAGAGACGTCTGGCTAGGTGACAGACACCTTTATGGGACTGGGGAACAACACGGCTCCAGAGCAAAGCCAAGAGCTCTGAGACCTCGGCAAGGGACCCGGAGGTGCTTCAAAGTCACACAAGAGGCTGCTCTGTTTGGAGAGGCGGCCGTAAATACTGGCAGTAAATGTAGCCGGTCCTCAGTTTTTAGGACTGACGAGCAGCTGAAGCACCACACCCTCAGAGAAAGTGTCAAAGGTGAGATTGAAACACTTCTCAACTGAATGTTTCCTACAACAACGGAACACTGAGAGTGTTTAAAAAAAAAAGAAAGAGAAGTCTTAAGTGTTTATTTGAAAGGTTTTCAGTGTGACTTGCTTGTGTTTTTGTCTATGTGTTCTCTCGTGAGAATACCCGCTGTATATAAATCTGTTGTAAAAAATAAACATGGAAATTTAGTGCAGGAGCTGTGTTTTGTCTGTGTGCCTACTCAAGTCGTATCAAAACACAGGAGACGTCCCGCCGCAACTGTAGTGAAATCAGATCCATTCGTCAAACATCGCTATGACCCTCTCTTTGCCAAAATTACTATAATAGCATAATAAATCTGCACGGCTAAAAATGACTAGGATATAAAAATAACTTCTGTCAAACAGAGGTCATTTGTAATGATGGCTTTATTCTCGTGTTGAATTTTATTCCACTTGACACAGCAATAAAATACAAACATTACATCGCAGCGCAAATTTATTTGTCCTATTTTTTGAATGCAAATGAGTTAACGAAATGTGGGACGTTGTCGACTATAAAAGTTCATAGATTTACATGTCAAAGTGGTCAGCGAGGTTAATGAACTGAATAAAAAAAAGGTTTAGCAGGCAGTAAAATATCATATAATAGAGAAAAACTGAAATAAATTCACGTAGGTTTAAACAATAACTAAAAAACTGAAGCCACACTATGAGCCAGTACTCACTTGAGTCACGTATACTGTAATTTTACACAAATATATCATGTTCAATCCCTGTTTATACTGTAAATATCAAGCCCATACTGTCTATAATGTACATTCTATTTTCTATTCCATGTTTTTGGACTGGGGGAGGAAAATGGACAACCCAAACATAGTTGACAAATTCATTATCTAACTTGATCATGAAACTAACGATTAAGACCATAAACTCAAACTCAAACTCACAAATCAAGTGAGAATTCAGGATCATCTTCATACGGACTTCCATTCAAAGTTCTTGTTGCAGCGTGTGGAGTCGCCTCCTGGTGGCAAACTGCTACTTCCTCTGTTTCACTTGGCTACGTCCATTATTTTCTATCCAGAGACTGTCGTTGTGCCAGTTTCTCTGACATTTAGTCATAAACAAAGGTTCGCTAACTATTACAGTTTATCTTGAGGGGAATATGAATGTGTACAAACTTTTTCCAGCCCAACTTTATTTTGACATGTCTCTCGAATGTAAACCTTGTTGAGGCACTACCTGAAAATTCGAGCAGTCTCCTCTGGGCACGGCAGTTCAAGCCCAGGTTGTTGACATACTGTAAAGTGCTGGTATGACATTGCATTCCTCAATCTGTGCTGCCAGCATCATGACATAAACTGGGCAGAATGTAACCGTTACTCAGCAACTGAGCGGCGATGCCAGTGAAAACAGATTCACCTGATTCCCCCAAAAGTCTATTCCGATATGACTGTCTTCATTTTTCATTCAGTCCACTCCACCCAATATTTACTAAGCAAGAGATTTTGATTAGACACAGATGACAGGAAATTCCTCGGAAATGACAGAGGTTAATCAGCTACACATTACACAAGCATCTCCACGAAACACATTCTCTGCCCCGCGCTGCCTCCTGCCATCAATTACAGTTGCAGAGTTGATTGGAGATTTGTTCGTCTTCTGTGAAACAAGTGATCAATTTGCCGCGTATGGTAATGGCTTCAAGACAACAGTGGGGGAGAGAAACCTGAAATGTTGAGGGAAAAGGTCTGGCGGAAAACGGTCGGTGGTCCCATTGAGCGGTCGGATTTAAATGTTTAATTAGATCACATTTGAATGGAGCAACATTTGAAAATGATTATTCACCTAAACAGAGGGGATGCTGGTTGTTTAAAGCAAGGACCAAACCAGATGTTTTGGAAATCCAATATCACTTCCTACTTCTATTTTAGTTTGTGTTGTTTTAGTTCAGGGAGAAAAATGAAATGCTACTTTGTGAAAAGGATATGTTCAAAGCATGCATAGCAATTGCTTTGGCTTCTGAAGTTTCCGGTTTAAGTTCAGGCCAGCGTTTCACCACAGTGTCCACAGTGGATATTAGCCATTGGAGATGATTAGGGGTTATCTCGGTTACAAAGTGTAGCTCTGTGAGGAAAATGGCTTTTTCAAAAGCCCACAATCTGTTTTGACAGCGGAGGCAAAGAGGGAAGACTTGTATTTTGATTATATTATTGCTGTTGTTACATTACCAACATTTGAAACCCTTTATATGTCTGTATATGCAGTCAGCTATTCTGCTCAAATGTTACCTTGAGCACAGGACACAACAAAAAAGGCCCAATTATGTGAGCGAGCCCAATAAAGGTAAAGTGTAATAATCTGATGATGCAAATGAATATCAGTGAGATTGTCTCTTTATTAAGTGAGATGACCTCAGTTGGTGACAAGATAGTAACCAAGCCCAAGGGAACAGCTGACCAGCAAGGATGTAATGGCATTCTGGGAAAATTAAGACCTGGTTTTAGGATCCAGGTAAAAATAAGTTTAGGTTATGTTGCACTATCCTGCCAATATTTATTCATTTTGACTTAATTTGCACATTTTTAAACAAATATATTGTATTTTTGACCAAACTGCTGCTGACTGCCTGTGTGTGTTTGTGATTTAGTTTACTTTATAGTTATTATAGTTTATTTATTTATACTATTTTTTTAAGAAAAAGGAGAAAGCAAGAAATGTCATAAAGATGATTTTGATGCATGAAGTTGTGATGGTTAAGCGTGAGGGGCAAGTGGTGTGTATGTTTGTGTTTATTACCTCTTTAGGATCGTTTCTAGTCCTCATGGAGAACAAAACCTGGTTCTAATGAGGCAGAACCTAATTTCTGAGGAACTGGTTAAGATTAGGACTAAGATTTGAATAGTGGTTTAATGTTAGGGTTAGGGAAAATGCTTTTTTTTTTAAAAGTGAGTGGAAGTCACTGAGAATCCTTAAAAGGATTGGAAGGAAGGAAAATGTGTCTGAGTGTGTGAGTGGGTGTGTTTGGAGGGTTTCTCCAAATGATTCATTTTTGGAGCTGATGAGTCAACAAAATATGCTCTGATGAACACATTTTCCAAGATATCTCAATACATCGGGCAATAAAGTTAATCTACAATGTATTATTGAACATGACCTTTTCTGAAAATGATATGAAATGATACATTGTGTCATGAGGGTCTTGGATAAATTTCGTAAAAGTATGCGTCATTGAAAATGTGCATTTTCCAAAGTCCAAAAAAATAATCAAATCCAACTGAGCTCAGGTCATCAGGATCTCCCCAAGATACTCTTCAAATGAACATCTTGAAATGTGCACTATCAGCTTGTTTTAAAAATGATGATTACACTCACTTCAATGGCAATGTGTGTGTGCTGGAGAGTCAAACTCACACAGTAACCAAAATTCAAAAACATGGCTGAAAAAAATGACAAAACAACGAGCTGCAGGGGAGAGGGACCTCCTCTTCGGGGGCACCACATGATTTTGGGGTTTTCATAAATTTATAGAATAATAAGCGAGGGCCCCAGGTTTTCCACTGAGCAAACCTGAGTTGAGTTTCAAACCACACATACCTAAGGAAGTCAGCAATACCATTCCTTTATTGTGTGGGGAGCCCTTATTAACCACGGACCACCCCCCTGACAACCCCACACACTCTCACAAACACAGATCATACACAGGGACAGGAACATGCTCTGTAGGTAATTTGAGATGGACAGTCCTGCAGACATTATATATCACTTCACATCAAACAGGACATAGGCTGCTGTGAAGAGGAGGAGGAGGAGGAGGAGGAGGAGGAGGCCACAATTCATAGTGTACCCCTCATCTCTCTACACCCTCAGGAAGAGTCCAGGGTTTGCCACTGCTTGAGCAATGATAGTTTGACTCCTGACCCCCTGCACTTACAGGGACTAAGGTGCACAGAGGCCTGTAAAAAAAACAAAAAACCCAAAATGGGACCAGGTGACACCTATGGAAACACATTCAATCTTGTGTGGTGGGAGGTCAATACAAAGCTATTTACACAGACACCAGCAGGCAGTGTTGGGCCACCATCAAAGAGCTTTATGAGCAAATAAATTCTCACTGCGTAAGCGTTTTTGATGTGCGGCCCCCCCTGAGTTTCTCCTTCACTTGTTTAATGGCTGTAATACGACTCCTTTTATTATGATTTCTGCTCCCGCTGCTGGTGGTGTTGGCCAAAGTGAGATGTGAGGTTTGACTCATGAGTGAATCTATTTCAGTTAGAACATGGCTGTCACTCTGTCTAACAGCTCTTAGCATCTTCAGTAAACAACATAACGCTAAGAACTTCACCAGTGCATATGGACACGCGAGAGACAAAAGGCATGTGGTGAATAAGGATATTACACGTCCAAAAATGGGAAATAAATACACCCACCACTTTATTAGGTACACAGGACACCTAAGTAGATGTCAGGGCTGGCACCAGGTGTGGTCTCCTACTGTTGTAGACCAGCTGCCTCAAGGTTGTTGGCATGTGGTGTGTTTTGAGAGATTTACTTGTGCACCTTCATGGTAATGAATTAATGTCCATTCACCTCTAACGTCTATCCAGCAACCTTTTTATTATAATATCAACAAGTCATTTTTGCCTCAGATCTCACGCTCACTGGATATTCTCTGGATCGTTCTCTCTAAACCCTAGACATGGTTGTGTGTGAAAATCCCAGAATCCCATTTCAGTTTCTGAAATACATATGTAACCTGGGTGACAAACCAGGTTAACTAGCATGTCCATTGATGAAGAAAGTTAATCATTATTAATAGTTATTTCATTAGTTTCGTTTTTTTATTGTATTCGTTAAATGCTGAAAATTCCCAGGTGTACATGAAGGCAGCATATCCCGTATTGCAGCAGCTAACCAAACAGGTAGCAAAACGTCATTCCACAGCCAATTAGATGCCGAGTCGCGGGAAATCTTACTTCCGCAGCAAGATAGCACACGTGTACGCAAGGAGTGAAACATTGAGGTATAGTTTTCTTCAGAAAATATGGATAACATTTAATTTAGCTAAACCAGCTATGTTCATAGTCTTATTCTGTGTTTGGTTCGACCCAGGAAGGGTAAGAGTTCTGGCGTTAACGGCAAACAGTAGTGGACTCAGTGAGATATTTTTGGCTATTAATCACTGATGCTGCGGCGAGACAGTTGTATTTGGTATTCATTTCTTTGTTACATGTTGAGTGTTTATTTAAATCGTTTAAGCACCTTGTATGTGCATTAGCACATTAAACAGCACATTTATTAGCCAACTGTCATTTTATTTAAAGCTAATGCCTGTGTCTGCAGGTAGCCATTTTAGACAGCAAGAAGCACAAGGCTTATTTTTGGCCTAAGGCAGGCAGCTAATTTTTTTTTTCAGTGATGTGTAATTAAAGGTTTTATATGTTTAAAGAGCAAGCCTCAGAGTAAGATGGTGTATTCTATTTTAGAAAAATGTGAATTTATTGATGTGTGGAATTATTAGGGGTTTACACCATTAATTATTTTATTACAAAATAAATAAATAAATAAAAGTTTACTGTTACTGCTAAATGTATTTGTTAAAAGTCATGGTGCTTCCATGATAAGTGAAACACAGAATGCACTCAATGTTGTTTTCACTAAATGTGAGGTTTATTGGTTTAGTGTGTAATATGTGAAGTGTTTATGTTGTCTTCCGTGATATTGGTTAAGCTGAAACAGTTTAATACTGATTTTTGGTTTATTTGTATTGCATTAGAATGTGTTAGGGATATATTCTGTTAAATAATTCTACAGTAATTTAATTTGAGAATTTTGAGGTTGAACTACTAGAGAGTCATTTTCATAGTAACTGCATTTAGCAGTACTTTAATTGATGTTATAATCTGGTAAAATGTTGTACAACAAAAGAGAAATTTGAGATGAATACAGAAGAGAGATAGTCATATGATAAATGAGAACAAAGACTAAAAGCCTTTTTTCTCTTAAATACAGGTCAGGTTTTTTAGTTGGAGTGAAAAGATTTCTGTGGACGATTCCAACGACTTCCAGCAGGTTCCAGTAGATGGCCAGCTACCCAGTTTGAATTCAGGAAACAGGATCTACACTTTCTCGGAAATAGCAGACAAACAGTCTGCTTGTGGTAGGATTGTGCCAGTCACCTGTGGCGGCACCAACTTGAACACACGTTAGAAAGAGTGCACTCCAACGTTCCTTTAGACGCGTGGATTCTTGACCTTTTGAACTCAGACAGATCAGAACTCCTCTGATCGGTAATAACTTGACTTTGACTGACTTGAACTGAGAGACAAGTAAATAAGACATTTTAATTTTTTTAAAGGGCCCATTTTTTATTTTCTATGCAAATGTTTATTTCTTTGTATGTTGCATAATGTTCTGTTGCAAACTTAAATGCAAAGTGCAGTTAATTGAAACCTGTGGTGTTGCTGCGGTCATTGCACTCTAATCCTTGCTCCTTACAAACCTAGAGAAGCGTGTACTTTCCAGGAGTGGGTTACACATATAATACAGATACAGCCCGTCTGGCATCAACCACCACACCACGTTCAACATCACTTGAATCCTTTCTCTTTCCCATTCTGATGCCCTTATATAATAAGGATTCTCACTGAAATTTTTTTAATTAAATTTAGTACTGGCACAGAGAATACAATATTATGCAGTTGTATATGACATATCTATATTTGATGTGGTTCTAATACTAGACAATTATTGTCTTCGCAATATAAGCTTTATTCATATTGCTAGGATTGTTTCATGTTCCTCATGTTTTGTTTTTTTTGTTGAGGACTTATAAAGGTAGTTTTTGTTTTGTTTTTAATTTGATTAATTTCCCCCAATAAGGTGGGCCTTGCACTCTTTACTTAAAGAGAATTTGTGAGACAATTGCAATAAGACTAACACTAAAGTTGGATTTAAATCACTTACTTAATTTAAAATGTAACTGTCAGATTTTTAAATGTTGATTTACATTTTTGTTTCCTTTTAAACTGTGAATGGAACACCCATTGACAAAACGACTTTGCCTTTTGAATTTGAATGAACGCACCCAAATATACCAAGAGTAAACTCAAGAGGGTTTTTGGACAAGGTCTGTGGTGAGAAGAACCCTAATCATACGATAACGAGCAGAAATAAAGAAATCATTCTTCATTTGGATGTCGGCCTGTGTCATGTGTGTTGTTTGGCTCCACCTGGCCTGGGAGTGTAAGGGCTAAATAAAGAGGGAATTTCGAAGGGCTCTGGCCTGTACCATGTGTCAAGCCTTTCACATTACCTGGCATTGATTGTGAAGTTCTTTTACGAACCATAAAAAATATTCATTTCGCCCCTGACCTGTTTTCCAATACAGTATCCAAACCAATAAAAGGGTTTGCTTTTCATTTATTTTTATTTGAGCAACTTTGAAATGCAAATGTTTGTTTCCTTGCAAGTAAAAAATTAAGAGAAGCCATTTTAAAAGAGAAATTTGATGTGAAATATGAATTGTAGCCATTTTACATCATTCCTAACATAAACATGAGGGCTCTCAGTGCAAGTCTTTTTGTGCTGTTAAATGAGTGTACTTTGGCAGGCTGCAGTGTACATATACTGATGCTTTGCCTCGCTCGCTCAAGTCCTTCATGGCTCAGAGCTTTTGAGGCTCGTAGAAGACTGGCATCTTTACAGTGGCTTAGATTTGGCCATATTTATGTGTCAAGTGACAGATCTGGCCCTGTTAATGTGGGCAGTGTGGTAGACTGCATTTACATTTACAGCTAAAGCTATCAAGGACATAACTAACAAGGTATGCTGACGTTTGTTGGATTGCGGGTCTAGGGGCTAGACATTTAGCATGTCTCACTCCACGGCCTTTTTCAGCTGTCAAAATTGCAGGACTTACTAGTTTGTGTAGTTGGAATAAAAGGCCACATTCCTTGGAACAATAATAGCTGTTGTGGCAAAAAATTGGGAAAGATTTATAAGTGTTGTCAAAATGTACAATTAAATAAAAAAAAAGTACATTTTATGCCAGCTGAACGTTCTACTTTGCCATCTTTGTTCAACGAGATATGAAAATCGCTAGAATCAAACCACTGCGGACGCGTCGGTGACTCAGTGAAAGTAAACCGGAATTATTCATCAGTTGCAGCAGTATAACTGCTCAAAACAAATGTACTCGGTTGAACTTCTCAGCGTCATGTGCGTCAGTGTCATTTTACACACCTAAAATAAACATGAAGCACTGAAACATTTTTGTAGCACAAGCAGTGATGTTTAATTCAATAAGCTTGACATGTCGAGCACGCCAAACTGTTGCATGGACAAAGTCCAACCACATGGCTGAGGCTGGCAAAAGGCCTGCACTGCATGTTGTTTGTTAGAAATGGTCAGAAACCTGGCCGAGCCCACGTAAACAGTGTCAGTGTGTGAGAAGATGAGGCAGAACGATGTTCGATAAGTTCTGTCAGTATTGTTGGGATCAAACAGGAATGTGTTTGGCCATGAAACAAGAGGAATTTCTGCGGGGAAAATGGGATAGGAGTTGGATTAGGGGTGATTAAGAATAAGGACAGCGGTGAAATATGAACCCTGACAAATCGCCTATCCTTTATTACTTCGACCTGTATTGTCTGCTGTAAATATTTATTTTGCTTTTACCCATCAAGCTTGTTGGCAGGAGACACTGTCATGATGACGCAGCTGTGGCACGAAACCAGCTACAGTGTTGATCATAAAATCAAAAGTCTTGGCTGTTTGGTTTACAGTTGTGTATAAATTGTTACTTGCTGATTTTTTGGTGATTTACTTTCACAATAAAGGTAATGTGATGTGACATTGGATAATTACAAAGATTTTTTTGGTCATTTTGTTCAACGGCTTGTATCCTGTCAATAATGCCGGAGGGTTTTCAAAATGTACAGATTAAACTATGTTCATAAAAAGCAGTATATCCATTATTGTACTATTTCAACATGTGAGGGTTTCATTTTCCCAAGAAACCCTGAAAGGTCTGTTACACAGTTGACCTGTGGGTTCCTCTACAGGACAGCAAACTCACTGTCAAACTCCATGAAGCTCTACAGAGTGCGTCAGGCTGTGTAATGCTGTGGAACAGACAGCAGGTATTTGTTAGTTCATCAGCGTTTGAATTAGGCTACAGGCTGAGGTTGTGTTCAGGAGCAGCAGGGCTGTTTTGACTAAGCGATCTCAGCAAGGGCCTGGTCATGGAGACTCCCAGCATTTGTAAAAGATTAGCGGCCTAGTCCTGATGCACTGAGCTCAGGTCAGGCAGAGTGCAGGGCTCGGACGCGAGGGGAGTTTCACCCTATCTCTCCCATCTGCAGCTCACACACAGCATATCTGCTAGTCCCGGTACATGAGACACACTGAATAATGTGATTAAGGGTTTTGGAGCAGGGTCTGGGGTTCGCCGAGGGGGGATTGTACAGAGGTTTGGTCCTTCAGGAAGCAGCATTACCCAGTTTGACTGACAGTCACTAAGGTCATGCCACCGAGCCACTTACAACAATCTGACCTTAAAGCTGCAGTGTGTAACTTTAGGTTGTCATTGTTGTTGATGATGATGAGAATGTTAATATTCTGCCCCTGTTTGATCTCCTTGAATATAAATAATGTAACATTAATTGTATACTTTCATCTGAAAACAGGCTTTGTCAAGCAATAGCATTCGTGTTTAAGAAGCATTTATTATTATTATTCCCTCAAACAGCCACGTTTTTTTGAGCAGTATAATTCACTTCTGAGACCAGTTACTCTCAAACCTTTTGCCTTATGTGCACAGATATTTAAAGAGAGTGTCTTGTGGAGCTGTTAAGCTTAATCAGAATTGTATAAAACAGTAGATGTACTGTAGATGCACTCCAATTTGAAGCACAATCATATGACGAGCGGCTATCAACGCAAGTGTTTTGCTGTGTTAACTGCAGATTTGTATAACTTCTGTTGTGTGTTGGTAAACTTGTGTTTCATGGGGGTCTTCTAAATGTGAGCTCTTCCAGTCACAGTATCTAAGCCGAGGAAAGGAATGACAATAGCCCACATGGTCTCAGGCTATCATTAGCCAAAAAGGTAAATTCAAACTAACTGTGACGGGAACAATAAAATAATTTGTCAAGGGAGAACAGTGCAGATAAATTCTGCAAAGCATTTTCCAATTGGCTGAGACTCCGGTACACTGGGCCAAGTGCTCAGCACCTGGCTGTCACGGCTTTGACGCTCCCTAATTCATTTCAACTTTCAACCACATGCCTATTAGATCAGTGTCGAAGTGAAAGTGCCTGATTTGGCTTTTTAATCCATATTAGTCAACATGTGCCGTGAGCTGACTTTTAAAGGGTAAAAGTTAGATAAACACAAATAATGAGAGTAGGGAGTCATCCAGCCCTGTTGCCTTCAACCCTCTATCTCTGCACTAAATCTGCGACCCGACGTCAGCGAGGGTGTGCTCGGGAGAAAGCCAAAATACTCATCCTAAATATCCTTGTCAAAAACAGCTGGTGATATATGAGAGACATTTCCTGCAACAGGAATGTTTATTGGTTACTGAAGCAGTTTGAACCCATGTGTCCTGCCTGTGTGGATCATGAACGTCAGTGTGTCTGTTTTAAAGGTGAGTGAACCTCGTCTTGATGGGTTCTGGCTTCATTGTAAAGGGCTGTAAATGTCAAGGCAGCGCAGACAGCTATGGGCTAATTTCCATCAAGACCAAAACCAAAAGTTTCTTTTTCAGCCTAACCCGCCCATCACCAACATCCGAAATAAAAACCAACAATGCCACTCCTATTATTTCTGTTCCGATATAATTAACTGTATCTTTACTGACAATGAAAAACATGGTGGTTTGATTTGACGGTATTTAAATACAACAGTATACACCCTAGTCTGTTTTCTTCACTCTTACCAATTCCAACCCAAGGCTGATGCTTTTCCATTGATTAGAAATGGATTTAAACACACATAATTACATACAACACGGACATATGCACTGATTTACAAATACACATGGACACACAAGTTTTAGTGAATGATTCAGTCATGCCATATTAGTAACTCCTCCACATTTACTTTGCCAAGTGCTGACATCTTTTATTTTCAAAAGCAAATTTGGGAACATGTGGCAAGTAGCTGACGGCATCAGCAAAAAACAACAAAAAAATGTGCTGTAGTGTTTAAATCACTTTTTTCCCCCCTTCTTTACTCTGCTCTAATTAGCTGTGAAAGGTGTATTTTTTAGTAACTTCTCAAGTTTTAATATTTTCAAAATTGAGGAACTTGTCTACCTTGATCTTGTCCACTTTGACACACACACACACACTCACACACACACTCCAAACCTCCTCACTACTAAAACTGCCAGCAATGAGCCCCATAAGAGATCCTAAGTGTCCAACATGATGTTTGTGTTAAGCAGTGTATTATAGAAGCCGACTTCTGGGTCTTGGGGGGAATGTTAAGCATGTTAATGAAGAGTGCATACTGAGGCTATTACTCTGGGTAATATGGATCCATTTAACACACATATTGCACAACCCATATGAGCTGTAGTTCAAATAGAGAAAAAGCAGTATGAGACTTAATGTTGGCAACGGTAACTCAAAGAAGGACAGAACTGATTGACTTCAACAAAACTGCTTCCAGCCAAACTATTTTCTTCTTTAGAATCACGGGACGATATGGCCAACATCATAATGAAAACTGCACAGCCTTCTTTCAAATGCAGTTTAATGCAGATAATGTAAATCAGACAGATACAGGAGCCAGATAACAGATGTCTCTACTGTTTCCAGAGGAAAACTGGCTCTGCTCATCTGCAAGATGCAGATTTTTTTTTAGCTCCAGAGAGTGAAATCAGGCCGACATCTGTACAGCATGCACGAGCCAAAGTTATCTCACAGGTATACTCCATCAACCCTCTGAATGGCAACCACTCTGTCAAAGACCATTAAACAAACACGCTGACATGTGACGGACAAAAAGTGGAGCATAAATAGACAACTCATGGATTAGCATGAGATAATGTATGATTCAGCAATCCACACTAAGACCACAGAAAATATTGTAGATGTGACAATCATGTAATGCCAGCTGTTACTTACGCCCCTAAACTTTGGAACACACTTCCCTTTGATATCAGGGAAGACGGCTCACTAGATATTAAAAAAAAAAAAAACAATGTATATTTTTACTCTAGCCTTCAACTAGCTCCTTTTTATTTATTTAAGTTAATACAGGGTTTTTACTTTTAAAATTTTATTTTCCTTTTATTGTGATGCACTTTGAGCTGCAGTCCTTGTATGAAAGGTGCTATACAAATACAGTTTATTATCATATCATCATTATTATTATAATTATTATTATCATTGTTATTATTATTAATAGGGTGTGTTCCTGTAGTAAGGCAGTGCATTCTTATTTGAAAACCTAAAAATAATTTGGGAAATAATACAAATGTTATTGACTTGTTTGCTCACACTCATACTCGTGAGTTCTCATACACAAGAAATCCCCATGGGATGAAAAAAAGTAAAAATCCATGCACTCCACCACATCACATAATGAGAAATTTCGTCTTCTTATCACATACACCATCTCCTTGTTGTGATACTGAGCCACAGCTTTCTCTTTCAAATATAATTGTCTGTAAAACGTCTGTAAAAATAACCCTACGCATTAAAGATCACAGTGCTGGCACGGAGCCTCTACACTTTATTAACATCCAGTGTCGGCCTGGCAAATCTCCATGAAACTCACAGTTACAAGCATTAACTGGAACAGAGCACCAGAATCCCTTTCCCCAAAATCCTCCACTTCCTCCAATCAGGCAGCACCATGCTGTCCAGATGTGCTACTTAAAAACAAAACATCGGTCCACCTGTGCCTCGGTGCTGACACTGGATGAACACGGTGATATCAATCTCTGAACTGATGAAACCTAAGAGTTCTTGACTTGGAGCCATACATGAGCGATAATAAATTTTGACTCGGAACCTTTGCTTGCCAGTGTTTGAAACAACTCCTTGAAAGAATAATTCTGTAGATGTTATGTGATGAAAGTTGGCCCCGTATCTAGGACAATAATGTGCACAGATCTATATCTGCCAACACGTAACGCACACATGAATATGTGAGTCCAAGTCAGGAGAGAAGTGCAGGTTGTCAGACTCAGGGTTTGTGATTGATGTCAACTCACATCATTCAGCAGCACAGAGAGTTTTCTTAAAGCAGCCTTCGTTCTATCGTTCCTTAGTGTACTTATTAGTCCAAGTAAGCAACTTAATACAGCTCAGTTGATGGGTTGGATTGCACATGACTAGAGAATAAGTAATTCTTCCAGAATGTTGGGCTTCTCTTAATGAGCACTAATAAAGTATATAAACTGCACTATTAAGCTTTATAATGTCTTTCATAGTTCCCTGGGACTGTGCCAGCCAATGGTACCGTGAGCTGACTGGGCACTGCCCCGTGGAGGCTTCCTGGCAGAGACGGAGAGAGGGAGGGAGAGAGAGAGAACGAGAGAGAGAGAGAATAAAACTTCAGTCTTTTTTGGCTGCTTTCTCCTGCGCTCTAATGAAGACATTAAAACAGCCTCAGCTCGCATCGTGTTTGCCCGTTTGTTTTTGTCCACGCGGTTGCAGCCAATGTTCGGCTGGTTGGCTGACTAATCTCCAGCATGACCAGCCTCATAAAAAGGGTCATTTCAGACACTACGTAAGTTCATTTATTCGAGTATTTGAACCTGTAGCAGTTTTACATGGCAATGTGTTTATAAAGCTATGGTGCACACTAGGGACGGCTCGATACCACTATATTATGTGCAATACTGATAGTGATACCAACCGATATGAGTCACACACACACAGCACTTTTCCATATTATGGTTCTAGAACAACTTTATTTTACTTTTCCATGAGTGATAGTGGCGGGTACTTTTCTAGTACCTGCTCTGGCGAGGTTCCAAGCAAGCTGAGCCAATACTAAAATGTGACATCAACAAACTGCCGGCCACTGATTAGTCAGAAAGTGTCATCACTGTAAGAGTCCGACACAATAATCAAACCGAACAATGCTGAACTGTAGATCAGTTAAAAAGACTGAAAGAAAAAATCCTGAAAACATGGGTTAATGTGGAGTTGAGCGACAGCACTGCTGAAAGCCGGAGATCCTGAGCTGAATCACAACCTGTTCAGCCGTATTTCAGTCCAGTGACTGTGTCAGACAGAGTCTGTGCTCTGATCATGCAGGAAATACTGAACTAATGTTTTTCATTCACTGATTCTAATGATTCAGTACACTGAAAACAACTGCTTTGCTTGTAACTAGTTTGTATGTTTGTGTTGCGTATAAAACCCATGTTGAGGAGGTACTGGAAAACGACGTGCCTGATACCAAACCAAGTAGAGTCGAGCTGCGCCAAGTAGTGCTAGAACTTTATAGTGGAAAAGCGCCAATAGTCTTTTTTAAAAAGACATCAAATCACTTCATCCTTCATTCTCCTTCTGTTATCTTAAAAAGATAACTTAACAGCAGTCCACAACGCTCACATGATCCCTGCACTCTGATCACAGGACGATGGCGGTGTACGTCTCTCTTCACCGCCTGTGCCTAATGATTATGTACATGATATTTGGGATTTTTGTATCACATCAGATTTGAGATTTTTCTTCCACTGATTTTGACCAGTGCTGGACTGATGCAATACTGAACATCACGTCAGCTCATTCCTAAAGCACTGCACACTTAGCAACTGTGGCATGTTGTGAATGTTACTCACTCGTCTAGTGGAAAAGATGCTACAGCAGCCTCGTCATAATGGACTCAGATGGCTGAAACTTCCATTTCACACTCACAAAATCTGTGATGCTTATTTATTGGGGTCACTGAATCCCTGACATGTACGGCCACATCTCTCTCTCTCTCTTTCTTTCTGTCTCTCTCACTCCAGCTGACAGCTGTGAGGGCCCCATCGGCTCGCGGCCCTGTTCTGGCAGAGGCAGCACAGCGGCGGACGGCCGCCTTAACTGCCACAGTCACAGTGGAGTGGATTTTTCTTTGATGAAACACAGCAGA
Source organism: Solea solea (assembly GCF_958295425.1). Classification (NCBI taxonomy): domain Eukaryota; kingdom Metazoa; phylum Chordata; class Actinopteri; order Pleuronectiformes; family Soleidae; genus Solea; species Solea solea. The sequence continues at coordinate 9,286,194 of NC_081142.1, read as the reverse complement.
GTCGAGCCAAGAACAGCAAGTGGCACAGCAGAGATGTAAATCAAAAACCCACTTGTGTGCTAAGTCATACACGGAGAGGTTCGCAAGAGGAGTTGCTGCTGTCTGAAAATGCATGAGTAATGCAGACGCTATAGTCAGCCGCGGGCATGCCTGTCCAGAAGAAAAGAATCACAGAGAAGTCGAGGAGCTGCAGCAACTGTGCTTCAAACGGGTAAAATGTGAAACATCTACATTCACGGGGCCCGGCAGTTTTAACCAATCAATGAAAGTGTAGTGTGTGAAATCCTGCAAAGTAGTTCTCCAGGCGAGGTTCGCTTCTAAAAATACAGTTTAATGATGACATACCTGAGCCAGCTCTGCCGCTTTCTTTTTTTTTTCTTGATTAAACTGAGGCCCAGAGCACATTTCTCCTGATATTCCAGAGATATTTCAACACTTACTCAAACCAGATCATATTTTTTTGCTTTGTGACTGTTTGGGTTTCATTGGCAGCATGAAAGTCAGAATGCCTTTGGTTACAGTGAGATGCCACAGTCATACCACACTGGTCACATAAGAATGGGAACATCTGACCCGAATGACACTGACTGTGGAGAAGTTGGAGGAGCTCTGATGCTAAGATTTCAGATAACTACTTCAGAAGATAGTCGAGCAGCAAAAGTTGCCATAAGCGTCCATAAATCTCCCTCCTCTTTCTCTCTCTCTCTCATTGAATCCAACCACAATCAAGTTGATGCAACACTTGTCTCCTTCCCTGCCATTTATCTCCTGTTTCCACACACGTCATGTCTATTCCTGGCCAAGTTTGATTGAGGTGATTCAGCCGAGCAGATGCCAGAAGAGGGGTGTTCTCTCACACTCCCTCTCCAGTGGCTGTGACTCAGGAAGTGCCCCCCATTCCATTACCCAGCATTCCCTCCTCGACGCCTCAGCCAGACAGAGGTTTACGGGAATACCTCTGCGGAATCATCACCGGGCCTCGGCTTTATGAATCAATGGAACATGCTGCAAACATTACACCCTGAAACACCTTTCCCAGGCAGCCACTCGCATTTGCCCATAACTCACTGCTGAGCTCATATGAGACTCAGAAGACGTGGGCTGAGACTCGCTCTCAGTCCATGGGAATGTACTGCCTGATGAGAAAGAGAAGAATGCTACTGTTACAGTACTACTGCCACATGAATGAATATGCCCACATGTAGAAGCACATCAAGAGATTTATAGCTATTTGTTAATACTAGTAGTTTTTCTGCCCACACAAAACAGCAGCTGTGCACAAAATCTACAAGTAATATAAAAATGATGCTAAATAATGTTCACAACCTAATAAAAAAAATGTCTTGCGGTTAAAAAAAATAAAAATTAATGGATTTAACTGATGGTTGATCACAAACATCTGCTACAAGCTTTTGGTACAGTGACCCTCACCTACTATCCTAAAATTAAATTGCATTCAATTGCAACAAACGGTGTAATAGAGCTCTTAATTTAGCCTTTTCTCTTTTAAACAGAGAATTATTTGAGGAAGTGAAGGCGCTTCAGTGTGTTGCTGCCAATCAATGTGATAATTTGAATGTATGATGATGAAAAAGTAGGGAAAATTAGATAAAAACTCAATTCGATAGAGAATAAAGGAATATTAACCCTTTATTACTGTGAAGAAAATATGTATTGCTTCTTTTTTATTTCTATATTCATTAAAAAAATATGCTAGAGGAGGAAAAAAAACCTTTATCTAGTCTTGCTTCTCTTATCAAATCGTATCTGGAAGTTTAGTTTCACTGTCAAATTACCAAACCAGAAAACCCCCCATAGCCCATAGCAAATGATTGATTCAGTAGCTAAATATGCTAAATATGACATGTGGTAACCCTTGGTGAAAATTCACACAGTTATTTGCCATGTCACCTCCTCAACTATTTCCCTCTGTAAAATAAACTTTCTTTTAAGGATATACTGTGTATATTTTCAGTGGGAGAAGATTTTGGATCCATACCCAGCCTCTCGGCCTTTCGGAATCTAACCAATATGCACAACACAAACAATAAGCACAAAACCATTAAACAACCTCAAAAGAAACTATGATTTATACGGACTCCCGTCACACGCCCACTCCGGTTTAACTGGTATAATAATGTCACATTGACACAAGTAGAAAAAACAACAACAAGAGGAAGAAACAATGTGCTCAGTGCATATACATCAAAGCCAAACTTAAAACAATTATAAGCTTGAAGTTCATGGCAATTTACAAAACCCAAAATGCCATGAAACAGCTGAAGTAAACATTTTCCCAGAAGTATAGCTGCATAAACATTTTACATAACAAAAAAAAGATACAGCACTGATATTTTAAATGGGAACACATGTAGGATCTGTGCCTAATGAGATGAATATTTAAAGAATATTTAGAATATCCACAATGATTTTCCCGACCTTTAAAGTAACAATAAAATCCAGCCCATGTCTTGCAAACAGAATAGATGGAAGCGACATAGTGAAATAATCTACTTTGTTTGAGTGGAATAACTGAAACAAGCACTCAATGCTTTCCTCTTTGCACTCACATGATCACATCCAGAATAATTCACAGGCCAGTGGGAAGCTGTCGTTGAGTGTTGTCAGAGATGCTTGTTTCTCATAACAGTCAGATTATCACCCTGTAATCTGATGTTTTCTGGTGCTGCCGCATAAAACACCGGAAATTAATTCTGTTTTGGGGGGACTTCAAACTTTAGTGCCAATGCCACTTTACCACAAAAACGAGGCAAATGTGTGTGCGTGCGTGTGTGTTTATACACTGTATGTGTGTGAGCGGGTCAGTGTGTGTGTGTGTGTGAGTATATGTTGGCACAGCGTCTGCATGAATTACAAATGGATGCTTGTGTCCTGCCATGCAGGTGTGCACACATGTGTTGAGTCTGAATGTGGAAGAGAAACCTGCCACGCGGTGGTGATGTGTGCGTTACAGCAAACCTTGGCGAGGAGCCGTCAAAAAAGACATTTTTAACAATGATCGGATTTATGAGGCCATTACTCATCTCTTTACAGACTGAATAAACAGACAGGGAGTGTGAGACTCCAGCTCACTCCTCTAATTCAAACATTTTCCCTCGGCCCAGCATCGTCCCAGCCAGGAGAAACTTTAGTAAGGTATCAAATGATGCGAGAGTACACAATTCATTCAAACCTGATATTCTTTTTCAAGAGGGGTCAAGTGTTTTTCTTTGCAAGCTAAATATTTTCGTTGCCGGTGGGCACTTATATTTATAGCACAGTTATAGAGTCGCAGTGCCGGGATGATCAGCCGCTGTTCCTCTCACAAAGCACAATACACACGCGCTTTCCCAACCAAGTTTCTGCTGTAAAGTCTGTGCCACGATCAACTCCATGTAAAGAGAAATACAGAGCAATTTTCCAGGAGTTCTGATTTACACTAATTGTTTAGTGAGTTAGTTGTGACATAAAAATCATTTCTAAAAGGAAAGGTAACATCCAATCAAAATACAGCACTTCGGCTCCTTTAGTCTGTAATTGAACACTTTTTTGTAACAGTGTCCTAAATCTGTCCTAAATACAAACGCACAGAAACATCTTAGCTCAAATTCATAAAAAGAAATCACAGCATAGAGTTGCATTTTTTTTAGTACTTGGACAACCGGTGTCCCTTAAGTGTTAATAAAACTGAGGATTATATGACACGTCGTCAGTGCACTGCATTTTATTACTTTTATCAATTAGTAAGTGTTTACATTTTGCAATCACACGACACATGATAGGTCAGACATCTCCCTAATGTGTCACTTCCTTCAAGAAACTTATTACAGCCTGTGTTTGTTCAGAGATTCTTTTCAGTATGAATCTCGAGTCATGGTTGAAAATGCAGTTAAAACTCTGGCTCTGTCCCTAAATGGGAGTGTGTAATACGATCGGTCGGAAATGAGGCATGATACAAAAGACTGATGAGTACTGAGATCACTTTCATACTCCGTACTCCACAAAGGAGCCTGTAAAACAACACACACATGTCTGGAATATGTTGACAGCAACATTAGGGGGGTGAAATGAAAGCAAATCAAACGTTTTATTATTCAAATATAACTGCAAAATAAATAGAAGAAATATGACAATTACTTTTATATGTGAAGCTGAATCAAAGTGCTCTTCAGGAAGTAGTTGTTGGCTTGCGTTTCCACAAAGGGCTGAAAGCTGCTTTCATTCACAAAAGCCACAAGATACTGAAATTATTAAAAATATCAATAAACCGCCTCACTGAATCAAAGCAAAACAAACAGACAAGCCAGTGTGAGTGTGTGTGTGTGTGTGTGTGCGCGTCTCGCTCCAGCGTTAATCCGTACAACATAATCCACAAACACATTATACATCTTGCATTCCCACAGTTTACGGGAAGCGAGTTCAAAAGCGCTGCAGAGACAATGAGACGATTCATTCTGGTGCGGGATGCTGGGGATGGAGGTTCTGAGGGCACAACTGTGCTCCAACACAACTCATAAATGCTGAGACACATTCGGCAAACATATGGTTTGTGTTTAGCGAGAAGAAACAATAATCAAATCCGTTGATCTTCTTCTTGCTGCAAGGATGACTGCTAATATAAAAGTTTTTTTTTTTCGTCTAATCATAATTTAGGATGGGGTTGTAATTACCTCCGCCCTTCTCACAACAACACTCTGTCTAAACAGGATGGATCAGACTTCCACACAGACTGAGAACCCACTTTCCACTCTGGACTCTGTGTGCAGTTGTTGTTGCAGTTGTTGTTGAACGTTTCCAATGAGCCAAAGTTTTGTCTTATTTCCTTGTTTTGCAAGGCATCAACTATAGATTACACAGTCATTAAAATGTCATTTGAGCATTTTTTGAAAATTAGAGGCAAAGTCAGAATCCATTCACTGATACGGATCCAACCTGCCACAGTTTCTCTTCATCTAAATGAGTCAACATCACACTAACTAAACGCTGCCATGCCTTGTTAACATCCGTAGGAAATGCAGGCTTATGCTTGGCAGTCGCTGCACATACAGCACATCACTTCACATGTGCAGCAACAGACACTTTGATTATGCTGTTATTTATGAACTGCATGGCCAAGGATCCCAGTGAGCTCTGGCTTTAATTAGTGAGACCTAATCCACCACTGCAAACAACAGAGCTCGCAGCACAAATACTCTGAACAGCAGTGCATCAAAGGATGATGCTGGAGAAGGAGCCATGTGGAAACAGCAGCGTTTCAGATGGCGGCTCTTTTTTCATCAATCTCAGTGACCCACTAATTGGTCAAATTGGCAAGAATGAAGCAGCTGCTGTTTGACAAAACTGGTTATTGGCCCTCAATTTACTCTCAATTAGCTCTTGCACATGTGCACTTACAATATATGTTGTGGTATCATTTTCTTCAAAATATATGGAGCTATAGTGTTTATGCACTGTGTGCAAACGCCTAAAATATTAATACAGGTAAATATGTTTGCCTCAGAAAATTGTGAAATGTTTCTGTTTAACATGTGTTTGTTGTTTTCTGCCCATAAAGAAGTTTAAAAAACACAATTAGTGGCTTTTACTCCCGAGTGAAACTTTAATCTTTAATCATCAGAAATTGTATCGCGGAAATAATTAACGATATATCGCGAATCTGATACTTTTTTTTTTACTCTGTATGTTTACTATTTTCAGTGACGGCAGTGAAATTGATATTATTTATTAACTACTATCGCATTCATATCTATCCATTTAATCAGCTCCAACCTGCAGTCACCACTGCAGCATCAAATAAATCGGGCTCGACCTTACCTTGCACGGGTGCGAGAGAGAAGCAGGAGCGCGGAGCTTTGGCTGACACATGCGTTTTTGGCTCGGACGCGCAGAGTCGCTTGGGGCTGGCGCAGCTCATGGGAGTCGCGGTGTCATGTGGGCTCCGGCAAAGCTGAGATCCATAAGCACCGCTCCCGGCTCGCCGCGCACAGATGTCCGCCTTGCCGCTGAACATGGAGAGCGTCATGCCGGTGAAGTCCGTGAACGCGGGGGTCTGACAGTGGCTGACCATCCCGAACAGCGCTGAGGAGTTCTGCATCGATGACCCGGCGTTCCCATACAGTGCGCAGCTGCTGCTCACACTACCTGTGGCACACGAGAACACAAACACACCTATGAAGGACTGCAAATGTGAGACGCAGTTGTTGGTGTGTTTTTTCCACCTCTGAGGATGCTGTAACCATGCGCTCACTTGAGCAGGAAGGATCAACAACACTGGAGAAAAGATTGAGAGTTGACGGATGAGGGAACACCTACCGTGTCTGAGAGACATGTGAGGAGAAGAACAGGTCTCATTGTGCGCATCAGCTTGTTGAACCAACTGGAGGGGAAAACATCTGCAAGCCGCATCGATAGCATCCACTTAGTCCGGATCAATCATCAGCATCCCATGAGTCTCTCTCTCTCTCTCTCTCTCCCTCTCTCTCTCTCTCTCTCTCTCTCTCTCTCTCTCTCTCTCTCCCTCTCTCTCTCTCTCTCTCTCTCTCTCTCTATCTCTCTCTCTGCCTTGCAGCATTCAGCAGCACCAGTGGAGACACTGGTGCGTCCGCGCGTCAGTGGGAGGATAAGGATCTGGATCAGGACAGCAGTGTTGTAAATCTGAGCTTGGATGCAAAGTTTGGGAATTCCTGTGTGTGTGCGTGTGTGTGTGTTGACCCCATATGCTCTCCGGTGTAATGCACTACACTAGGCTACACAGTGTGAGTCAGTTGACCTGTAAAATATGCAAAAAGCTGGATGCACATTTAATTAAAAAAAATGGTGTGTGTGATTTATGATTAGATCACAATTTAGGTGCATACATTTTTTTAAATTGTATTTTAAAACAAAAAGTACCAGGCTGAAGACTGGGTCACTGTTTACATACAATGAATTGATTTAACCATGAACTGGCCTCAGCAAAGTTTTATATCAACATTGGACTATACTGTTTAGTAAAATACACATTATTTGAACACACTGAAATGTATGAATCGAATCAAAATCAAAAGGGCAAAGAGGGCATACAGAAACAAGGAAGCACATTCATGTTATTTTATTTACTGTATGTGCTGTAGGCCTATATGTTTATGGCTATATCTTTATAGCTTTACCCACATTTTAAATTACAGTCTCCGACATGTCACATGTACTGTATGTCAGCGAATAATGTTGCTTTTCTACATATTTTTATGTCAATAAATGCATAAGAACCCTTGTGGAGCCAGGCTTGATCACACAGTATAGCATCTTAGTTTAACAATAATAATAATTATAATTATAAAATTAATCTAGTGAGTGGACAGCTGGGCAGGTTTTGCAGGTTATGCACAATCAAGTACATTCATTTATTGGAAAATTTGCAGCATCTGTGGAAAAAATGTCTGACCAAACTGTTTCAATTGTCCAGGTATAATCAGTGCGTACAAGGCAAAAAAGAAACTTCATAGCATAGATTTAAAAACAATCCTAAAGTCAAAGACGATGATATTTCTCTAGTATCTGACTCTGGTTAAAATGCATGGTTTGTATAGACTTCATATAATTATAATGCATTATCGCCATAGTCCAGATCCCTGACAGTCACTGTGATTTTACAATATGTCTGAGGTTTATAAGTGAGTTTATAATCAAAATGCAGAGAACAGAAAAAAAACAAGTAGTCACTTTGGAGAAAAACAGATGGTGTATGAGTTTTGATTTGAATTTTGATGTAACGTTTAATATATTTATAAATTATTAGCCTAGTTGCACTTGTGCTCTTGCTTAACTGTCTACTTAAATATTAATTTTCAATATTTCACAGACATATTCAAAATAGAATTGTTTTAAAAACAAATCTCTCTGTGATGAGTTATTAAGAAGCCAACAGGATCCTCTAAAGAATATTTTGACATTTCTCAAACAAACACGTAAAAGTGATATTCCAAGATTTCCCAGCATCTGTAATCCCGTGTTCAATTGTTCTATCCTGCGACGCCAAGTTTGTCAGAGATTATAAGAGCAGCTGTTTTGTTTGGGTAATGTTGACCTGCAGCGTCATCTAGTGGTTTCTGTGTGGAGGTAAAATACTGGGATAAATACACGCTGTGTCAAATGCGTGTATTTATTTATTTATTTATTTTAAAAAACACGAGATGACGGATTAATAAGGAATATATCACATTTACAGGATGGGATTAAGTTCATGTTTGAGTTAAGGTACGGTGAGATCAAACACAGTGCTTGTTACTTTACGGACCCTTTCAAGTGTGACAGAAAACCCGGATGTTACGGTCTATTTTGTCTAATGTTGTGGGTAGAACTTGTTTTGGTCACGTGTTCAGTGCAAACAACAAATTAACTGCTTCATTTACATTTCATTGCGTTAATAAATGTTTTCACATACACATTAAAGCACCTTTATGTTTTAAATGGTGCGTATTTTTCCTCCATTCAACTGCAAATCATTTAAAACATCAGACCAGGCCAACAATACCTAATCAGTATATGTACATTTGTAAATAAAGTGGAACTGGTTTGGGTTAAGGGCGGTCTAAACACCCCCAACAAAGAAATAATCCATCTCAAGTAAAATAGATAGAAAAAATCTGTGAAAATCCAAGAATAACTGTTTGTATTTTTCTACTTTGCAAATTATAGATCTGATCAACTTCTATCAGTAAGACCTAGTCCAAGAAAATGTAACTGTTTGAAACTCATACAGGAAAGAATAGAGGAGGCTATATGTGACGTATGCACACACACACACACACACACACACATGCATGCACATGCATGCCCGAGGAACTTAATGTATATTTCTGTTTAATACTTCTATATATTATGTTTTAGTTTTATTCAGCTTCATTGTGACTATGTGAAACTCAAGATATCTCAAAGGGACCATGTAGATACTGTAGGCAAACGTGAAGTCATTGTGAGTAGAAAAAAATTAATTGCGGATAACTGTTAGTGACTGGTCATAATGACGCAGCAGAGTTCATACACGCGTTGCACAACTTGGGCCGTTGACATGGATATCTGCCCACAGAGAGAACGTGTAAGTAGCTGCTGTAAACACGGAGTGGGCGGCAACCAGCGGGTCAGACAGACAGACAGACGTGACAGACAGACAGACAGACAGACTGAGAGAGATAAACTCTCAGTGTCGCTTCGCCGTCGAGGCGCAAACATGTTTCTGCAGAAAGTGCGCGTGTACGTGTGGACAACATGCGTGTTTTTCTTCATGTTGGCGCTCGTCTTCACACTCCGCATTATGCATTTCATTTCACCATACGTCACCAAGAAGATGATCGTTAAAGTGGGCCGGAAGACCACTATGCCCGAGAACCCGCTGTTTACGTACGAGGACTGGGGTCCGACGTTCATGTCTCAGATCTTCTTGAAGACCGCGTCCAAGCACATGTGGTTGTCCCTCGGACAGGAGGCTTTCACCGGGGGAGACGCTCCGGACTCACCTGTGGTCACCATGGACGGAGAGAGAACCAGTGTGTGCAAGTTTCTCAAAGGTGCGTCGTGGACACGTGTGTGTGTTTCAAAGTGTCTCCGTCTGTGTTTTGTGGTCCTGACGCTGTGTCTTTTTTTTGTCCTCAGACAACAGACCGCTGGTGCTGAGCTTCGGCAGCTGCACCTGACCTCCGTTCATGTTCAAACTTGACGAGTTCAAGCAGCTCGTCAAGGATTTCAGCGATGTCGCTGACTTTCTAGTGATTTACATCGCAGAGGCTCACTCCACAGGTGAGACCGTGAGAAGCAACACACACACACACACACACACACACACACATCAAAGAATTAGAAGAATAATAAAAGAGTCAAAACAAAGGTACAAGCTCGACAAATCATAACAAATAATCAAAATGAGGTCAAATCTGGAAATGCACAACGATAAAAGTACGTTTTTATATTGAAGAGTTTTTAGTAAACAATGTCCTTAAATGTGCTTTTTAGTAAACAATGTCCTTAAATGTGCTTTTTAGTAAAAAAAAAGTCCTTAAATTTGCTTTTTAGTAAAAAAAATGTCCTTAAATGTGCTTTTTAGTAAAAAATGTCCTTAAATTTGCTTTTTAGTAAACAATGTCCTTAAATGTGCTTTTTAGTAAACAATGTCCTTAAATGTTCTTTTTAGTAAAAAAAAATGTCCTTAAATGTGCTTTTTAGTAAAAAATTGTCCTTAAATGTGCTTTCATTTCCTAAGATTGAGTGAAGGAACCTTAATAGCAGATTTAATTAGCCAGATCTTAGAAAGAATGTGGGATATAGTTTTAAACCAAGCTGGACTTGACTTAAAATCTATTGAACTATGAATGATGGATGAACTGCTGCAATTTTTCCTTTTTGTTTTTGGTATCAACGTTGTCTTAACAACCCATGCAAATAAAAAACACAACACTTTAGATCCTGTTGTGCGTGCATTCTTTGTGGTTTAGGAAAACAGAATGTACAATAGGGAACTTTACTTTGTATAACTGAAGACAGGGAGGAGCAGCTATCGGTGACAAAACATTCTAACTACGTATGTTTAAATGTTTTCAATTGGGTCACAATAATGTGTAATTGTCCCTGTGTGTTGGTGGGTTGTCTCCGGGTTCTCCGGTTTCCTGCCACAGTCCAAAAACATGCAATTTGTGGTTTAGGTAAATTGGACACTGTACTGTGTCCAGGTGTGAGTGTGAGAGTGAATGGTTGTTTGTCTCTTAGAATCTGATAAAGGTGTACATTGATACACAATGTGACTAAAATCATAACATTTTACATCTGTCTAGCGTTCGCTTGACAGGCTTCATACTGGAAAGTGATTAACTTATTGCCTGTATGTGCAGTGTGCTATAAATGTGACAGATTTATCGCTAGATATATTATAATACTATTGCACGGTATTTAAATACTGCACTGGCCTAGTCTTGAGTGTGTTCTTATTCTAATTGTGCTTTGTCACAAGATTTGTATTTAGGAAAGGAAAGGAAAGCATCTTTATCTTCATCTTTATTATCATTATACAACTGGTATTGCACCACGAAATGTCGAGGTCAGATGGCGGGTTGATCAGAGCCGCTGCCACTGAGCTCGCCGCCCACAAGGGACAAACCCTGACCAAATGGAAGTAACATTCTAACATGTTTGTTGATGGTGGGAGGAAACCAGAGAGCAGACATGGGGAGAACATGCAAACTCCACACAGAAAGGTCCCAGACCAGGAATTGAACCCAGCACCTTCTTGCCGTGGTTAGGGTTAGGGTTAGTATAAGATATTCAGCATACTCTGTATTTATGATACTCTGCTCATCCAATAATAACCCTTTGTTTTATTTGTTCTTCCTCTGACCCGCTTTGGATTCTCGTGACGTCACAAGGACAAAACGTCCTCGGTGTCACCGAGTCCTTACGTAACCACAGGATTTCTTTTCAGATATTTGTCGCCGTCAGTGTCATTCCAGTCATTCCAGTGAAATCACATTCTTTCTGTGTCTCAGATGAATGGGCCTTTACCAACAACATTAACATCAGCCAGCATCGGAGCTTGGAGGACAGACTCTCCGCAGCACAGATCCTGGTCCAGAGGGAGCCCCTGTGCCCGGTGGTTGTGGATGAAATGAATGACGTCACTGCCGTGAAGTACGGCGCGCTGCCTGAGAGGCTCTATGTGCTTCAGGCGGGGAAAATCATCTACAAGGTGAGATCTGTGCACTGCAGACACCACGACTAATGCCCGTGCTGTCATCTCGTCACGACTAATTGCCGATTTACCCCAGAAAAAGTGACAACGCTAATGTTTCGCTTTGATCCACACGCGCTTACCTTTGCATGCAATCGTGTGATTAGAGATAATAACAGCGCGTTGGGTGTGAATGTTCCTGTGTACTCACGCTATTACGTGTGCAAGAGCGGTGAAAGAGTTCAAGTTCAACCTGCCAGATACTGTATGTAGAGTCCCGATGAAACTGTTATCTAAATGAAAATGTTCCTTGCTCTTTGTGTCCTCTAGGGGAGGGAGGGCCCAGCGGGCTACGATCCATTAGAGGTGCGTTCAATCCTGGAGAAGATGGAATAAGCAGATTGTTAATCAAGTCGAGGCCTTTTCTTTTTTCTTTTCTTTTTTTTTTGAATCAGGCAGCAATCAGTAAACTTCCTCTCTCATCTCATCTCTTACGTTAGCCAGCGCTTGTGTAGATACGTCGTACACATGCATCAAACTTGCATGTGACACTGTCTCCAGGCTTTTGTGTCTTCTAAACACCAACTTCAGCCTCTGAGCCTCTGAGCCTCTGAGCTTGAACTCACCTCTGTGTTTCTTAGTGACAGCTACAGATCAAACCATTGGCCTCTGTAGCTTGATGAAGCGAAACACACGACGGTGTTCCACTCAGACTTGGGTATGATGCGCACAACATACTACAGCTGGAGATGCATTTGTGTTGTAATTATTACCTGTGTTGTCTTAATGCTACATTTTACTCAAAGTTTAAAGACAAATCCATAGTTTAAGACCATGAAAGTCCTGTTTCACTAACATTAAGATCTTGTCTTCTTGCCTTTAAGTGCACTAGGTCGTTCAAGAGGAGGCTGCTTTATCATGACGATTACAGTGTAAAACTCTTGTAACTGTAGTTTGATGAAAGATTCCTTCAAAGTCGGTTTCCTCTGAATAATACTGGAGCACTTATCATTGGACATGTGAACCTTTTAATAAAAAGAGTCTTTTTATATTGGAATTGTTCTTTTCATTGTAGTTTCATGGGGACATCACAACCAGTAAAAGTGTGAAAGCAAAGGGTGCCACGAGATGTTTCAGTGCCCAGTGTCTCCACCATATCATGAACCAGTAAGAATGACCTGAATTAAATCCACAGGAGACTCACAAAAACACTGCTTACAAAGGACACAATATCGCAATTCTGTAAGCTAGAAATCCAAAAGTTCAGTCTTGTTGCCGTTATGTCGTCGGACGCTTGTACAGTTCCTCCACATGAGGGTCACGGGGAGGCGCTGGTGCTAGTCCCCGCTGACATAGGGTGAAAGGCAGGGTACACTCTGTCCGTCACAGGGGGGGTTTCCAGCCATCACACTGGAATTACTGTACAATGTAATAATGTCTGTCCTCGAATACTTCGACGAGTAAGTCTGTATCTTGGACAGCATATTCTTCAAATGTCTTTGATGCCTTTGGGAGACAATGAATAGACAAGAGACGACATCAATGATGATGGCATCACATTACCACACTGACACCATCCACTGTGCTGTTCCAGCCATCTCCATGTGGCCGTATGCCCCGCAAACATGACGACACATGTGTGCTCACCATACGGTTCAGGCCATTGCCATTGCTTGGCAAGTGCATAGACTGAATGTTGTCGGTCCCTGTAAGATTTTGTCCAAAGCTGCAGAGGTCTCTACTTTCTTCAGTCGATGGCTGTGGGGCTTTCATTTGAACGCACACAGCAGAATGTGGTTGTTGTTTGCTGGTCTGCTGGTCTGCGTGTGATAAATTGTGTACTGCAGGACAAACTGTTATGCAAGTTCAGCAAGTTCACCCGTGTGCACACACACAGGCTTACATGTGAGTTAATGCCTAACTGTTTCATGTTTAAATATGGAATGATTCAGACTGAGATTATATAAACTGTCTGGAGAAAGTGCCTTTGTCACCATGAAACTCACTTTTAGTTGTTTAGATACATTTACAGCAGAGGTTTGGAGGAAAAAAAACGTGAAACAAGGCATCGAAAAACCTGTTGTTCTTGCTTAGTATGGCTGAATGTCTGGCCTATGTAATCATGATTATATCATTTCTTCCTATAGACACTTGGGAAATATAGGGTTTGACATTTATTAATGTTTTTTGTTGTTTAATGCATTTTATTAATCTGATATTTGTATCAAGTAAACCTCTGAAACTGTGGAGGCCTGTGTTTTCTTTTTAAATGCCTCTGTTCAACAGCGTTACATAACAGTCTCATCTTGTGGAAAACTACTGATGCAACATGCAAAACCTGAAGTTAAGCATGAGCTGATCAGTAGATCTGCTGTGGCTCTTGTGTTTGCTTTTCTCCACCATAATGTCTAAATGAATTATCTGCTCGTGCATCAGTAAATGTTTTCCTACAACAATTTCACCACGGTCTTGGCATCGAAGAAGCAGCGTTAACATACTTGTGACTAGTCGTGACTAAGCTGATTTCTGTGAGACTGTAAAAGCTGACGCAGTCGACACGTATAGAGCACGGAGTAATCGAATAAGAACAGGGCAACATCTCACAGTTGCAGGTCTTTTTCACGGTGGATGTGGGGGCAAACGAAACGCTTTTGTGTTGCTGGAGCTTTCATAACATTAACTGTGTGGATCTGGAGTGGGAGAGGAGGTTTGGCTCTGGTCCAGCGAAGCCACATCCTGTGGAGAGCCAGCAGCAGTTTAGCCTTGTTTCCTTTTGACAGACAGGAACAAGAACAGTCAGATCCTCCCCAGCCGTGCACTCTTGTTAAGATTCACGTCTGAATGTATGAAAGTAGGGCAAAAAAAAAAAAGTCCTGGATGTACAGTATGTTCAGACTGTAAATGTTATGTCATCCTTTGGTCTAGTTCACTGAAGGCCACCAGAGGGCAATGTACAGCCATTTTCTCTTAAAGAGATTCACATACATGGGGGGGCTGTGTTTTATTTAATGAGGACATTATATCACCACTAATTCTCTTGATCAGACTAATTATTAGATCTAGACAAGGGACTTATTATCTCAAGAAAACTGACCTTTAAATGTCAGAAGCTTTACATGCTGGTTGTTCCTTTTGAGTGAAGAAAAAAATGATGACATAATACTGTGACTGTACGTTTAGCCTTGTGTTGCATTGTCTGTTTTTTGCAGATGAGCTCGTTTTGGTCCGGTCTGCAGCAGTTTGTGGTCGGATTTACTACAGATGAGCAGGAATAGACTATAAAAATCCCAACAGGATGGACAGACTGTACATTTTGAGTATATTATCTTAATTTATTTAATTTATTTTAATTAGCAAATCTGGAAAAAAGGTACAACTTTTCAGTATTTAAAAAGATGTGAGGGAAAAAGTTCCCAAAAGGAAATTAATCTTTACAGTAAAAGTTTTTTTTCCCCCCTTCATGACATGTAGGCAATACATGACGTGTCCTAACTTCCAGATGGAAAACTACTGTATCGTTGATAAGTTCTCATGCAGAAGTTTTCCTGCACAACAGCTCTCCCTAAAGAGATTTGAGTAAAGACATGGAATCTAGTGCGGCTGCCATGTCCTGCCCGCTGTATTCATTACCTCTTTAGGACATCGTCTTGCATATACAATGACTTCATGGTGACCAAAACATGGTCCTAATGAGGCAGAACCTCATTTCTGACGGGACTGGTTAAGTTTAGAGCTGCGATTTGAGTTGTGGTTAACACTTTGTTTAGGTTGACCAAATGAATGGAAATCAATGCAGTATCCTAAGAGAAATACATGTGTGTGATCGTGTTGTTGAAGCAGAAAACAATTATGTGACACCAACTCCTTACCTGCTGACACCAAAGTGTTTTTTGTGTGATCCCGCCCCCCCTCGTCTTTGTTGTTATAAAACATTGTGTGTTCTTTGTTCCCATTCGTCAATCTAAGAGATGTAGGTGTGCCAATCACCCATTCATGCAATGCAACAGTCAGGTCTACGACTCTGACACCAAACCGGTTCCTCTGCTCTGACGCAGATCCGTCAGGCAAAATAACACGACCCAGACAGTGAAATAACTTATTGTAAAATTATATTAACAAGCAATCTTTCCTCAATTTGAAATAAAAAAATATCAGCAAATAAAGGCAACATAGGACAGATGTGTATAATGCATAATGTTCACAGGAAAAACAAAAATCCTCATCACATTTACAAGACTGCTGCTAAGTTTATAATGATGCCTATTAGAATCGGTTTAGAAAGCTTTGACTAAATGAATAGAAGGGCCAATATACATAGTGAAAGATTGTATCAAAATATAAAAAAAAAAAAATGTGTGGGGTCGGGGGGAGGAGGGGGCAACGACCAATGACACGGTGGGGTGGGGGGCAAGTATGCACAACCAATACCTATTAGATTAAAATGGGCAGCTCATTCATCAAAATCAACCAAAGTGGAAATAACACAGGAGGCTACGACGATGAAGAGCACAGAGTGTTAAGCACAGGCAGGTAAAGAGATATACACCACATCTTAAAGCAGGTGTCCACATAGAGAAGAGCAGCACTAGGTAGTATGTTGTGTACACAGATTCTCAGCATTCATGCACTCACGTCTCATGCCCAAGTCTGCTTCCCCCTGACAGAACGCAACAGTGTCCCGGCCCCGTCAACATCAAACGGCACAGAGAGCACGGTAGCATCGCTGTCAACAGTCAAGAGACTGAAAACTGATCCAAAGCTGATCAATTTGACACTCTAAGAACAATTGGAGCACTTTCATACTGCGGAAGGTCGTCACAACAAGAGCTGTGTTCATTCACATCTTTTCCCCTTGAAAAACATCTTTAAAAACAGAAGAGTGGACGTCGGGTTGGGAAGAATGGTACATTATTCAGAAAGGTGGCCACGGAGTAGGAGGCAAATTCGGAGTCCTATGTCAACTGACGTTTGTGACACAGTGTAATGCATGGCGATAAGTAAAATGACAAGACAAAGACTTTGCACACACAATGCATATGCACACTCTCCAGTGTTTTAAGGGACAAAAGCAGAGACATTTCCTGCACATCTTGCACCACAAAGCAATAATTCAAAAGTACAAGAGGTAAACTTCAACCACTTTTTTCCTCTCTTCTTCACTCTGGGGCAGAGGGGACTAAGAGGGGATATGAGGGCTCTGCAGAGAACGTAAAACGTGTCATGTATGCATTTCAGTAGCTGGTTTTGTCACAATCGGGGGTTGTGAAATATGGAAAAAAATTGTCCTTCACTTTGAGCAAGGAGCCGTAGTCGCCAGCCATTTAGATTTTTACTCCGATCAGCATTCTGGCGTACGTGAGGAACCAAAGTGGTGCCTGTCCCTGATTCGGTGCTGCTGTGATTGGCTGTGTCCTATTAGTGAGTTCAGATCCTTGGAATGATGGCAAATAATGTTGGGTGGGTTCGACGAAGGAGGTCACACACTCATCGTCATGGTTGGAGAGTACTGTGGAGGCACAGAGGAGAGAGGAGAGACTATAACTCACATCCACACCATATATAAAAAGTGGCTTCCAGTTTGCTCAGTGAGTCTAACCAGGGAACTAACAATTACTTACTGAATACCACTAATTGTAAAAAATAACTCTGAACGGAAGTCTTTGGGAAAAGGTGATTCATTCTCATTTCAATCTTTTCAAATGGATTAAATGTGGATTAAAATCACTAGTTTCAGGTCTTCAATAGATGTTGATTTAGTAAACTATGTTCCTTGTTTAGAGAAAAACAGATGATTGAAATGGAATCTGTTCAAAAACGGTCATGGCAGTGGTCAAATGGCAAATCTCATGGCTTTAAAACCTGATTTGAATTTCATATTATAGTCATTGTAATCATTTATTTTTTATAACTATCTCAGTTTTATTTTTATCTTTTTTCTTATATTTTGAACCACTTTACCTTATCAGTATCCCCTTTTTATTAGCTTCATTACATACTTTGTTTATTGTATTACTATTGCATTGTATTTGTTATTATTTATAGAAGTATTTTGTCCGGCGTTTTCCTCGTGGCTGATTTCTGAGATCTATGATCGCGTTTCCTCACGACTATTTTGTTTCCGTTTTCATCTTATGCGTCGACGTGATCGGTGATGGGCGGAGCGATTGCTTGTTTTGTTTTTATCCCGTGAATTACTAAAACTGTGCTCTCCACAGAGCTACTAGAGTCAGATGAGTACCACTACAGTCACCAACAACAGTGCAGTTATGTGAGCTGGAGAGGAACGAGGAGACTCACGTTCTCGCTCTGAAAAGAGTGGAGGAAGTTTCCACTCAGCTCCCCATCATCCCTCGGGGTCCCAGGAGGATTGCTAATGCCACTTAAATTGTTTGGGGAATTCTGAAAAAGTAGAGTGCAAAACATTTTGTGTAAATGTAAAACATTTCCCTCCCCCACACACAGATTTGAACCATCCTTGCATAGTAACAATATTTACCTTGTTCATTCCATCCATATCACCAGAGCCTGAGGATGAAATAATATGAAAAACAATTCAACAGTGTTTCTATTCTTAGACAGTTAGTGATTTTAAACCAATGGCTCTCCATGAAACAACCTGCGAGCCTCTACTGTACTTCAGTGCCACATCACAGGCTAAACATGTGCTTATTTAATGCAGAAGAAGTGCAGAAGACTGCAGTGTGATTTTGTTTTGCCTGTGGCTGTAATGTGGTGTTACCTAGTGACCCATTCATGTGGTGTGGTTCCATCCCAGCCATGGCTCCCAGGGGTCCGTCAGAGCCTGGGCCCATTGGAAACTGGAGAAACAAGGAGAATAGCTTCATCTGTCACATCTTCACAGCACAGTAAAGCACATAAAGCTGCAGAGTGTTTCATGACACATGCCCAGCAGAATCATGGAGCCCAGTTTATATGCAGTTATGTATTTACTTATTTCTGTTGCTGTGAATGTGAGTCATTTTTCCACTGGGAAAAAAAAGGGGCACTGATTATTTCAGCACAAAGTTCACTCAATTTCTATCAAAAATATTGCTGTTTCGAAAATTGCTATTTCAATTTTAAAAACAACAAATTTGTTCAGTCCTATTGAATGGTATTGTTAAGATCTTTTCAAAAACCAATGGATCCTAGTTCTTGCAACAAATTATTAGGGCATCAATTACCATCTTAAACCCATCCGTGCATCTTAAGCAGATAAATTTGCTCCATCACATTGTAGGAAGACAAGTCCATATCTATTATTCCCATAGCAATCCACTTTCTTCAACTTGTGGCACCTATGATATCTACACCAGATCTTGTCCTTTCTTTTTTTTATTGTCAAAACAATCGCTTTGTATTTATTTACATGATTGAATGTTTGTGTTTGTTGGGCTGCTGCTCTGCAACAAATGGCCCCATGGGGAAACATTGAGGTGTACTGTAAGAGACTGACTGATACATAAGCTTATATGGTCAAATTACACTGTAATGGAGCCGGTGAAAAAAAAAGCAGGTTTTTGCAAATTCCCTGGTTTCTGCCTCTCCATTCAACAGTAGTATGTGGGGTCTCAGGTTGCACTTCACAGTGATAACATAAATTAAAGGGAAGAGTCATATTTAATTCCATTTAGAATGATGATGAATGTGAAGACGAAGATAAAAGAAATCCTCACTTTAAACCAGCTACATTTAGTCTCTCTCTATATACATATATATACATGCATGTATGTATGTATGTATGTACTCTTTACAATTCCGAATGCAGACACTGAAGATCACTTACATTATTTCGGTTGCCAGGTCCAGTGTTGATCATGGTGTACAAGTTGTCACCAGAGTTGTTTGAGTCTGTAAAAAGCCACAGTCACAGTTAGTACTGGATTGAGCATGAAAACGGTAACGATTAAAACAGCATAGGTCGGGGAAGAACTGACCTGCAGGGCTAGGCATGATGGGAGTTCCAGGTGGTCCTCCTCCTCCAGATGCCCCCTTTGGAGAAGCAGTCTCGTTTTACAAATGTGAACGTGTGTGTGTGTGTGTGTGTGTGTGTGTGTGTGTATATAAATATATATATAAATATAAACAAACATTTGTTTCATGCAATATTAAGCAGTCAAGACATAATGGTGTGTACTCACCCCATATGCGCCAGGAGAGGGTGATGAATAAGGCATCTGAAACCAAACACAAAAACATTTCAGACCAGAAATGGGAGTGCAAACCATTTTTCTACACCTCAAAATGTCATTACTCATCATTTGATAATCCTAACACTATTATGGCCGTCTGTCCAAATGTCTGCGGAAACCCCCGACACATTATACTACAATTACATCCTAAACTAGAACATTAGACCTCCACTGGCATGAGAGGAGATCTGCGCTGCAATCTGAACCCCATTTCTCTAGGTTTATGTGTGTGTTTGTGTTGTGTCTGTGCATTAGTACTCACAGAGTTGGCATTGTTGGGATTGGGCCATGGCCGACCAGTCCCTGGGCCCCTAGATGGTAAGGCAGACAACAGGAACCTAAGTAAGGTATTGCATTTAGGTTGAAATACATACATGTTTTATAAATTAAAAAGGCTCACATGTTCACTCCTGGCATGCCAGGTCCCATGGTGTTGTGTGGAGGCCTCATCCCACCACCGAAGTTCTGAGAGGACAACAAACAACAACAATAAGAACAAAATTAATTTTAAACCATGACATGCAGTACTAAGAGAACTCCACCACTAATTAGTATTCTTGGATTTTGCTGCAAAATCTACCAAATCATTTTACAATAAATAAGAAGACTTGTTTTGTACTTCTTGACAACTGCTTTATGTGCCTTGATTTGGGGAAAAATAAAATAATTATTTTTTTTAAATTGAATGAGTGAGTGCGGTAGCCTACCTGAGGACCGGGGCCCATGGGTCCCATGCCTCGGGGGCCACTCATTCTCTGCATTGGCCCCAGGTTAGGATGGCCTGGAGGGAATAAGGCATTTTATATGAAAACAAAATGTAATGTTATATTTCTGCTGCATATGCGGCGTGTAGTTAATAAAGCACTGATTCTCACCTTGTGGCCGTGTGGGGTCCATGTTTGGCAGCATGGGATGAGGACCTGGTCCTCCACCTGGTGGCTAAAGGGGATAAAATCACAAAGATCCAATTAACCTTGACTTTCAAATACATGCTATGTATTATAAATCTATGGCATGTGTGAGAGAAAGAGGTCTACCTGGTTGGCCATTCTAATGGGGGGACCTCTTGGGCCTCCAGCAAAGCGAGGTGACATAAAAGACTGCAGAAGAGAAGAGAAAAAAAAGAATGTTCCGTGAGATTCCAATACAAAAGGGACATACATCTCTCTAAATTTACTATTATTCTACATTCATTTTGTGAATAGTGACAGCAGCATAAAGCATTAAGCTGAGACGAATGCCAAAGCATGAAGCATCAGCACTGAGAACCAGCGTTCCCAAATGACTGCAGACAGCAAAAAACAGAGAACAAGTGAGAGAAGGCGGGAGAGGGCGCATTACCTGACTGTGAGGCCCCATCATACTGTTAGGGGGAGGAGGCTGGGGGTGAGGAGAGCCCTGGGGACCAGGAGGACCCTGTGGCATTGCACAAAATGAAGAGGCAAGGGCGAAGACGGAGGTGGGAGAGAGGGAAGGATGGGATGAATCGAGATGGGGGTGAGAAACAGTAGTGACAAAAAGAAGGGCAGAGAGAGAGAGAGAGAAGAAGGAGAAGCAGGGTTACTGCAGTGGCAGAGGACAGTCAGAGTGCAAGAACCAAGGTTTGCTGCAAAAAATGTACAAAAATAAGAGGCTCACTTTCACATACCAAACATGGTAAGAGGAGAGAGAGAGAGGCAGCAGAAGAGAGCAAGCAAATGACTTAGCCTTGAATGAAAGCAAAGAGACAGAGAGATGGAGAGGATGTGTGCTATTTTGCCTGTCAGTCAAGACATTAAGAAGCCTGCTGCATGCAGCATGTTATCAGTGCTAATTTCGCTGAATTAACAGCATCAATTAAGCTCTATGCAATTAGCTTCATAACAACACTAAACACCAGCACTGTGTCGCTAATGCTGCTGATCTGACAGAGAAAGAGGTTTAATTGAGCCTCCTCCTGGATTCTGGTATAGAAAGTGTGAGTGTGTGGGTGCTCATGTATCAGTGTCAAAATGCCTTTCCCTGATATTAACGCGATCATATAACGAGTCGCACTTTCTTGGCTTACTGATCAAAATAAAAGGATCGCTTGGTCGAGTGGAGACAGGGCAACGCTGCAATTTTTTATCACCTTTTAGAAGTAGGCCCACACAGATGCCCGTCAAGAGTTTATCCACATATTGATTTACAGTAGGTGCTGCACCTTTCGATTTCTCCATTAGGGAAAATGGCCACGCCTGCCTGTTTACTGCACTGGAGAGGCCCAGGCAGACACAACGTCTGTGATGTTTACTACAAGGTCTCTGAACAGTGTGGAGCAAAACAAGATCCACAGAACTCGGTCAACATTATACAAATCTGAACCCCACTGAAGAGCAACATGAAAAATGGACCACACATCAATTAATTCAACAGGAAATTATTCTTCATGGTTTCGATACTGGATTCATTGTTGAGTGGTGTTGAGATTTGTCAAGTAAAAACAGTGAAAGTGTCAAATGGTTCCTAAAGGCAACACCATCAGTGTAGTGTTGGACTGACCTGGAAAAAGCCAGGTGGCATTGGTCCTCCTGGCATGCCCTCACCAGGGGGCATCCCTCCCATCACAGGACTGGGGGCTGCTGCTGCACTCTACGATGGAAAAAACAAAACAAAAAACACAGTCAGTAACAGTGCCACACAACAGCAGTTAACTGGCAATACTTTAGAGATCATCACCGCATGGATTGTAGGTTAGACATTTGCTCCCGTATTCACTATGAGTCTAGGTGCCACATATGTGACAAATCCAATCCAGGACAAATGTTTCAGGAACCACTTCAGAGGTGGAATTTACGTCCGTCCTCACTCCTGAGTGACCTGATCATGGGCAGATTGTGCCAAGTACAGGTTTGAACACACCAAATCTGTCCCCAATGTGTCTTCAGATTAGAGGTGAGGTGTGAGGACGCATGTGACCTCATTCCTGAGCTGCATGACTGCAATCCTTCGGAGACTGCCTCCTCAACTTACATCCTCTCACACTCTACGGTTTAAGATTTTTGTTTTACACTAAAAAGTGCTCGTACGTCGATTTATTTTTAGCCACTGTCACAAAATTCAAACTGAACGTCGCACTTTCTTCATTGTTAATGGTTCATGTTATAGCTGCGCGAGTAGATTCACTCAGCTCCTCTTTTCTCTTTCTCATTCTCTCGCTCTCACACACACACACACACACACACACACACACACACACACACACTTAAAACTTAATTGTATCCAACAGACTTGATGTAAGTGTGTATTTAAATACAGGCCAGAGGAAGCCAGATCCCATCTCATGTGGTCACCAGAGACACATCCAGGATGCATTGTAATGCTAGGTGTGAACAGTCCTTGTAAGACTGTCCACAAGCGATCAGATCACTGAAGACAGACGTTAATACAATGTCTGAACACACTGAAAGGGATCCACATCATTTATGGATGTCCTATATAGGGGGTATTAAAATGGAATCCTTTTTGAGGCTTCTGAGCCCTGCTGACCCAGGAACCAGTGGATCAGATAAGGATCAGTGGTATTCACCAAGTCAGTGGCTCCAAAGTGCTGCTACACAGCAGGGGCTTGCTCGGCTGATTTCCTGCCCAAACCACAGCTCTAATTCACTAATGTGCCATTTGCTTCTGTCACACACTCCTAATTGACTGATTTTTCTTCCCTGTTGCTGCAGCAATCTGAGATGAGCTAATGTCTATAGAGCTGTGGAGTTTAGCTCGCAGACAATGGCGACAGATGGGGAGAAGCTCCTCTACTCCCATTGTTAATATGTAGTTCACTCATGTTATACGACTACAGCAATAGATGTACCATCATGGACATGCACACATGCGCGCGCACACACACACACACACACACACACACACACACACACAGACAGAGGTTCACGAAAGAACACACTGATCTCTGTCCAGAGCCCCACCACAGCTCTATAGACGTCACTGGTCAATAGCCAACACACTCCCTGATATTGACTGCACCTTCTCTAATTATATCTGTTCAGGCTGCCACTGCAGGGCCACTGTGAAATACCTCAGCAGGGAGAGAAGTGAGGCCACAGGGAAGAGTCACATCTAATCAGCCCTAACACCACTGGGACTCACACTGAGAATATAAATCATCTTTCTTCACTAGAGACGAGATGCAGGGGGTGGATCCAACGAGAGAGTGACTGAGATTTTAAATATACTGAGCACATGGATTTTTATCAAACAGCCCACTGCTGCTGTAGATGCTTAAGAAAATATGTGGAGATCACAGTGGTTTTACAGAATCCAGTTCCACTCCATCCACTGTAGTTCCTCATTCATCGTAGCATGTCACTCAACTACCCAGCCCACTTATGTGTATATGTAGCATGTAACCATAATATGGGATTTCATAGGGATGCACAAAACCTTGACATGTTTAGTGACCTTTGACACTTTTTACCAAAAGTGCAAGAGTTAAAATCAGAGAGGACTGTTTCTGCTTTTCTGCACTACTATAATGTAAACTCATTACCTAGGACTAGGTGCTATAAACCTTGTGTTATGACCACCACGTGTGATATAGCATGTGCACATACAGTACGTGTGTGTTCAGAATGAATTACCTTTGCCAAGGAGGTAATGTTATTGGCAGCGTCCGTATGTGATCAGCTTCACTCAAATAGTAAAATATGGATACGGATCAACACTAGTGTATTGTGTACCGACACGGAAACTGAGCAGGCTTGGTGGAGGTTTCCACTTGTGATGATGTGGTGAAAAAAACAAAAATATCTGTGTGCACAATAACACCTGGGTAAATAAATATCTCTTATCTTTCATTTGATTCAAATTCAGGACCATATTGGATGTTACACTAAACATCGGTTGAAGACCAGCACTGGATGGAAAAATAGGGCCTGATCACCTGCATTGAATAAAAAAAACAACCTGTTTAGCAAGAATTAAACTGCCTGGACAAGTCTTCCATATGCAAGCATAACAAAAGGTAAGGTTAGGAACTCGCCCTGTCTATAACAATTACTGTGTTGAAAGACTCAGTAGCTACATCAAACCTAAATGGCTTAACAAGTACAACATACAGGCATAAGGGGTTTGATGAAAGGTTTATGGGTTTTTCTTAATCATTATTAGTTGATAATTTTTTTGTTTTTTTATAAAAACAAATATCTGTGATGACAGAACTCAGACTTCCATCTTGCATCATCAGTTACATGAGTAACAAACTGCTGGTGTGCAAAAATATCAAGTCCCAAGAATCCTGAACGGAATTGAACAAAGAACTCGGGATAATTTGGAGGAAACAACTGTTTCCAATTATACCTAATGATAAGTATTGTGATCAATTTGTCACAGTCGCAGGAAACATGAGTCATGGTTAAGAGTGCCACTAACAAGTACAGGTTAACTTTTTGCTGAATGCCAACAGGTCACTACCAAGGGACTGTCTGTAGAGAGGCTCCAGGTAACGGCAACTACATCAACATCAGCTCCAAGACAGGCAGGAAGTGGAAGCTGGGAGATATAGATTAAAAGCACCTCAATGTCTCTTCATTTTATTGCAGTGGGACTTTATCTTAAGATAGAAGAATTTGTCTTTGTCTCAACCTATGGCCTTCTATCGGCTTACATGGAAAACCTAAAAGCCTTTTTGGTGGTATTGCTTCAAGACAGACTCAATGGGTTTGTACCATAGATACTGCAACGCTTTACGTGGTTTACCTTAGTTTATTTGAAACATACTAGGCATCTATAAGAGCATATGGTACATTTCGACCGAGAAGAAAATCACAAGTAATATCATATCAAATTGCAATACTTGTGTTACATGTTGATGTTAATATTTTTTTTGTGAAGAGAAGTAGATCTTAAACTGAAAACAACATTTTTGGTGCAAGTAATTGTAAGCAGATGTCTGCTGATCGTGATCTCACTGGAGATAAAGATCTACAGTTTATGGCTAGTTTCACAGTGGAGTGATATATGCTTTTCCAGTCACACTGTCTGGCCCCTTGTAGAGAAATGGCAACTGAGGTTTGTTTTGTTCCTCTACTCTTAAGAGGCCCTTTCCTGGAAGGAGGCCTGAAAAAGAAATAATGAAGTAAAACACTGCCGTATTTAAAAAGGGTAATATTCAAATATCAACAACTTCCTAAGCTCTACTAAGGCCAGTTTGCCAGACAGAGAAGCAATGTGCATGGCAGGTTCCCAGGCATGTTATGTTAGATCTTTATCATGTCTCTCTAAGACCCACAGCTGTGCTTGCTGGAGTTTCCCAAAGAGCCTGATGCCGCTTTTGGTTTAAAAGGAGTTTTGGTCTAAGCATCAGCTCTCTGGTACAGGAAAGGGACAGATGTCTCATATCTGCCTCAGGCTATGAGGATCTTGTCCAGGGCCTTCCATACAACTTCCCAGGGGACCTTCTCTGAGACACACACAACCCCCCCTGAACCCGTACTGATTCAGCACGTACATGTGTGGACTTAAGAGCATACAAGCGTCTCCAGCAAAAACTGATTGTCTCTGAATCCTTAAATCACTGAAGGGGGTTACAAAAGGCCAAAGTGGCAGCGGATGTGCTTGTGTTGCCATTATACAAACAAAGGGTGAGGGGAACACATGAGGGGAGGAGGGGGTTGAAAGGAAAGACAGAGGACGGTAAGGATGACCATGCCTAGGATTGGAAATCGAGAATCTGAATACAATTTTTTTGTCTACAAGAACAGGACATAGCTAACCATTGGTCATTTGTGAAAATTATGTTCACAGAATGAAATCTAAATATCACATTTTTCCTTTATTGTTGCTCTGATTGACTTTTTTCAAACTTGACTCTGCGTTTAAAGAAAAGAAGTATAGTTCAATATTTTTAGCCTTTTTAAAAACCATGCTGGAATCAAAAACTGGGAATCAACTGGAATTGATCAAATTCAAACAATACCCAACCCTAAGGATGACCACGAGGTTTACTGAGGTACTATGTTAAAAATAAGACTAGACGCAGAAGAGAGGCCCACATAGTATGAAGAAAAAAGCCAGAATTTTAAAAAGGATGGGGGACAAATGATGAAGAGGGATAGGCTGCAGCACAGACCACCCAACTGCTGGCTCCTGTCCTAGAGAGCTCTGAGCAGCCTCACTTCTTCCACTCAAACCAATGCTCAAAAGAAACCAGCCCTTATGTTTAGCTTGTAAATGTTTAACCATCAATCAACATCATAAAACCCACTAGATCCCGACACGATGCTTGCTCTCTCTCACCCTCTCTGGTTACTTGTAGCAGGTCCCTTCCACTTCTCATCTACCTCCTTTCTTTTTCCCCAACCCCCCCTCCTCTTTTTATTCCCTCAGCTCCTCTGTGGTGGGCATATGCCACAGTGCCACTCCCCTTTCCCTTTCCCAATCTGCCCCTCAGCTCCATGACAGCCATCAATCAGCCGCTGAAGCCATGGCGACGAGGCCCCTTGGGGAGCGTTCGTCAGCCTCAGCATGAATGCGCCAGGGCTTTACGAGCACTGCCGACTAACAGAGCGGCGCTCACCTCCCCCACTCCCAGACAAAGGCTAGGGTCCGAAGACTAGTACTGTCCACACACATGCACACTTTTATGAACCACCAATGTCCACAAATGAACACAAGAATACCCAACATCAGTGCAAAGGGCAACCACAAGATGTCGGGGAGAGCCAGCCACACTGAAACTCTTAAAGCGTCACACCACAGCAGCACACTGCGCTGACTGATGTTTCACTTACCCCTTATTTGGCTAATGTTTTCCATATTATGAAAATGGTCTCAGTCATGTGATGGACTGTGACATAGCAGCTTGTTTACATGCTTATCGCGTTTAAAACTGATCTGAGGCCATTTCTTCCTTTCACTATAAAGATAAATGCAACGTATCTGCCATTCATACTCCTTTGTCTAAAACAATAAAAAAAAAAACATTTGAACAATATAATGATCTATAACTCAGGTCTGACAAAGTGAGCTTTGTTAAAATCCCAAAGCAGAATTCTTAAATCGTATGAACATTTCCTGTATTCCACAAACAAAGCTACAATCACACGTTCCATACACAATAAAATACAAGATATTGCAATCATGAAACAATTTATGTAAGGTGAAAAACAAAATGATCTCCTCCTTTGTCAGACTCAAAATAATTGGTAATGTGGTTAGTAAAGGGCAGAGCCACGTTGTAGTCTCTCTCTTGGCACCCAGGTCACCTGCCAGATCAGGAGGCCTGTTACCCTGACAACCCTATCTGCCAGGAGGAGGACCAACATCTCTGTTTTAACCCATTCCTGCCCTATACACCACCAACATACCTAGATCCAACCTGAGCTGTTCATCAGTCATCCTGAGAGGTTTACTTAACCTCTAATGTCTTTCTTGGCTGTAGTGAAGCAGCAAAGTACATTAGAATATTTATTTTATTCAAATCAGCTCAGCTCATCTAATCTTTTAAAATGTGGTCAGAGAAGCTTAAGGATGGGAAGAGGAGAAGCCACTGACAATATTTTGTTGCCAACTGAAACATGGAAACAACATAGCACACAGGAAAACAGCCCTAACAACGGCACAATTATCAAGATGCAAAACATCCATAATTTGCTAAAAAAACTATCATAAGAGGAGCAGTGCACTCAGCAAGATCTTCATAAATTCAGTTTAAAACCCATTAGGGTAGTGGTGTTGCAAAATTAATTATATGTTTCAACACAGACTATTACACATTCGGGAAGCTGGGGGTCTTTGGAAGAAATCAAGTTCTGTGTATACGATCTCAGAAGTTGTAATGACCACACAGCAGGTTCCTATTTGTTCTCACAAATCAGGCCAGGTGCCTTAGCCTTTCGTGGATAAGGGGGGGAAAGCACTTGACAGGTCTGACTCAGGACATGCTGACACCAGCATCATTTTCCCAGAAGCCTATAAAGCTCATTGTTGAGCGCATCATTCGTACCACCAATGGGGGAAAGATGACCGACCGTAAATTCAGAGGAGGGGGGGGGGGGCAAAAACTGCATTAGCTAGTTAAACACTGCTACAAAATATATCATTGGAAACAGGTGACTTTTATCTCTGAAACACAATGCCAAACACAGCAAATAATAATAATAATAATAATAAAAAAAATAATAATAATAATAATAATAATAATCAGTCAGACATCATCTTAAGGTGAGTAATGATAATAAATGGGAATCACAATGACCAGAAATATGACAGCTGTATAGCTCCAGACAGGGAGCTATACCTGGTATCTGGTAGCACTGTTGTAAGCAGTGCTACCAGACAAAAGATCATTAGCTCTTTTCTCTGACAGATCCTGCAAAAAAAATAAATGACGCCATTCCACAACTTGATCTGGAGATGTGATAGTAACCCCACAATTCCCTCACATTGTTGTCTACTTCAGGAAAAGACAGAGCATTACTCACGTAATCATGGAAGGCTTTTGCTTCACTGGAGTGGTCACATGTCTCTCTCCTCTCTGGTGCAGCACAATACAAGTCCCAGAATACACTGTGGACAAGACAGGTCATGAAGCACGCACAAGAACCCAAACAGCATGGGCCTATATTCAGGAGACAAGAACACAATCACTTACCACCACCATGAATGTAGGAATCCGGGGGGTTCTCCGAGTGTTATGTTTTTCTCCCATCGAATCTAGGAGAGGAGGATTTTAACGGTCAGCCAAGTGAGTCAATTAAAGACATTTTTATTATTATTGTCAAAGAGCACATGCAGTACATCTATGGGGAAAAAAACAACAATATACCTCTGACAAAAAGGTCTGTGCAGACTTCTGTGCTCCTATGTGTAACAAGTACTCATAGACGTATAGGGCCAACCTGTGTGGTGACAAAAAAAGTTTCAAAATGTATGAAAACATCAGTCCAGTTCAAATAGAGCTGAGCCTATGGAAAACAGTCAGCTGCGGTTTTAAACTTCTTTATTGCTCGAAAACAGCAAACACATTTCACACATCTAAGTTAAAATATTCAGAGTGACTATAAGTGTGAGTGTGCAATGCACAAAATACATTAATATATACCTTTGTTGTTACACAAGTTTAATCACAATAAATATTGTTATCTATTTCTAGCCAATATTGCAAAAAAATTTATCAAATTGGCTAATATGTTACATATATTGAATTATTTTAATAATCATTAAGACTGATTGTTGTTCCCAGGTGAGAGTTGAAGAAACCAATAAACTTTCATGATCAGAAAACAACAGAAAAACACTAAACACAGAAACCCCTCACACAAAACATTCAAAGTTATATTTGTTACATCTCAAAGCACAAACTTTATATCGACAGATGCTGAACCTTTGATACTTGACTGAAATTATATCACATTCATTGTAACTGAATTGTTGAATGATACAGGCAAATACATTATCAAAGTATGTGGCAAATATCAGATACTAAAAGATAGGTTTTTGTTCAAATTAAAAAGAGTCCATCTGGGATAAAACATGCACGGTAAATCTCAAAAACAAAGGTTGTGCATATGAATATATAATCAATCTTTGTTATATTACTATTGAACACAATTATATTGTGTTAACTGTAGTTATCGAAGAGGCAATAAGGCCAAAACTGTTAACAAGGAAAAGAAAAAAAGAAAATGAGTCCACATCAATAATTATACCAATATGAGTCAAACAATGTAAAGATAATTTAAGTGTGATATTTGCTTGTTGAAAAAAAAAAACATTTATTGTGATGTTAAACTTCTTTATGGACATAACATTACAAAATATTATTTGTGTTATATCTCATGGTGCGTTTGTGGAGTGCATAAGTATCATATATCTGAATAGTGAACCGTAGTTAAATTGCCACTTGAAGAAAATGATATTGCGATAATTATTGTGAGAAGCCCTGCGGTTCAATTTTCTATTGAGGGACTAGAGTCGGGCACAGGCCCTCTGAACAATGGCTGCCAAATAGCCTTTGCCAAAAAATTAACTGGGGACTGTGCAGTCAAGCCAAGCCTAGTGAAGACTCACGACAAAGAAAATGATGAGAGAAAGAAGTAACGCGGTAGCACGATTTTACGCATAATTTAAATATATAGCGTAAATATACAGCACGTAGTGTATGAACTAGGTACGGTATCCTGTTGGCACTGATGAGGCTAAGGGGAATAAAAACGGAGCCCATTCACACATACACACACACACACACACACACACAGAGAGCGCAACAGAGAAAACAATATAGTGTTGTAGCAGGGCGATGTTATTGTTTTCTCCACTCTCCGAGCTCTCGACTGACAAATCTCGCAAAAATATCACACAACCGCCGCTAAAAGCACAACCACAATTGATCGGGAAAACGTAAAGAGAGGGTAATTAACCAAAGGCGGCAGAAACACGACTCGCGGAGCAGGAATGGCGAGCAGACAAGGCGGTTCATTCAATTCCAGTCTCGGCAGGAAGAAATCGCCTCCTGCTAGCCTGTCCAGCGAACATCATAGCAACTTACGAGGCAGAAAATAGACATTAAAACACGGTTCTCAGCTTACTTTTCTCGCGCTTGGCTGTCCGACGGCACCGGGGTGCCTTTGCCTTTGGGGAACATTGTTTAATGTGGGTGGACGCCCGCCTTCTCTGTGTTTTTTTTCGCTATTTCATCTGTCAGATCATCGCGGCCGCGACCCTCTCACACTCCAACCGCACTCCTCCTTCTCAACCCGACAACTCAACCGAGCCTGGTCCGGAGGCGGGGGGGGGGCGGGACTATAGCGCGACTGATACTGCTGACAGCCAATCACAGCGCGCCATTCGTCTTAAGGTCTGCCTTCTTGTGGCGCTTTCAGTTTGTTGTTTTGACGTCGCTGATTTAAACTGCGATATGATGTGAGTTTAATCAACACTCAACTGAAACTGTCTCTGACTTTTTTTCTGACTCATGTCATGTTTTTTATGTTTTCATTTAAAACAATATATTATTTGTTTTGTCTAACAAAAAAAAACATCCTTCCATCGAAAAATTAAGGTTGTAAATTGCATTTATTTGTTGATTTTTGTTGTGTTCTGACAAATGGTGAAACATAATATTTTTTTTTCAGGTTTCTTTGTCAGAGATGGGGAAATACATCAGAACATATTCACATTTAACATGCTTAAAAATCATTCAATCGATTATCAACATTAATATCGATTAATGTCACTGAATTAACGGCAATTAATTCAGTGATCAAATAAAAGATATGTCAATTAATTGTTGCAGTCCCCAGTATTCTGTGTGTGTGTTGAGAGAACATCACTGTTTAATTGCTTATTAAAGAAACGATGGAGGGCTTAGCTAACATTTTGAATAGCCATGTACGCCCTGCTCTCACACACTTACGTGTCTGCCTGTCTGTCTGTATTGTGGCAATGTAAAAAATAAATATGCCAGTTTCAAATTTGCTAATTTGAAAGTTGCACACCTCCAATGTCACTTTGTCACCCTTGAGGGTACAATACCTCAGTTTGGGAATCACTGATTTGATGAATGAGAAAAAAGTGCCAAACAAAGTGAAACCAAATCAAGAAGTTTAAGATTGGTAGTATTTTTTTCATGTATTTGAGCGCATGCTGGCAGGACTGCCCCTCCCTAAACACAGAACACGCACTGTGCTAGGGGTGACGGTAGCTCAGTGGTAGGTTTGATGTGTCCTTGAGCAACTGCTGAGTATGAAAGATGAGTGATAGAAAATGTGCTGTACATAGATGCGCTGTATGAGTGTGAGTGAATGGGTGAATGGCAAAACTGTAGTGTAAAGTAGCTTTGAGTGGTCATCAAGTCTAGAAAAGCGCTATATAAATACAAACCATTTAACCGTTTTCATGGTAAATAGGGCCTCAGGGTAGAGCAAATTGGGCGCTGCACAATATGAGACGCACGAAAGGCCGCCAAGCCAGTGTTGTTGAAATAAAAGTATAAACCATTATATATTTCAGATTTATTTTATTTACTTCAGGTTCGTTTCAGGTTGAAGTTATTTTCATTTGACTCTTCTTAAAGTTTCATACTTTTTCTACATTGTCTTTTTAAATGGCATTTTGTTATGTTGTGATTTTGTAAATTGTGTGTGTGTGTGTGTATGGGAGGGGGGCAATTTAAAATTCTGCCTAGGGCCCCAATTTAGCCAGGGTCGGCCCTGCATGCCAGATAAAACGGCGCATAGACTTAAATCTGTAACTGCAGTTCCACCTTAAAAAGGGGGCCAGTACTGAGTTACGCCCCCTCCTCCTCCTGTGACAGTGGTGAAAGTCTTTAGTAAAGCCGCTTTGTGTGTGTTTATTATGAAGTTGTGTTGAAATAACAAGATTTTTTTTCTGCTCTTTCAACCGAGTGCTAATTATATGTTTTGGGCAACGCAGGTGTTTGTCTCGACTTCATCTGCAGCACAAACTCCCAACTTGTGTAAGTATTTTTGAACTTGTTGTTGCTGTTGTTTCACTGTGTATTTACTCGTGACAGTGTGTTGTTGTGAAATAAACAACAGGGTCACTCAGGTAACGCGACAGCATGGTCGCCTGATACTTTTATTTCTGTGCAAGTTGCAGCAAGAGTGCGTGGTGAAAGTGTCGTTTCTGTTGAAGTGATTTTAAAGGTCACTGGTGCAGTGCCGGTCCTCGATCATAGGAACGACAGGTGACCCAGTCCTGGCACTGAGGAGGCTTTTTCCATGAGAGAAAATGAATGGATTTAATCATGAAATAACCTTAGAAATGATGAATAACACCACTGGACTTTAGTTTCAATGTTACCAAGTTACCAAATAACAGAAAAGTAGAATAATTGTGCACAAATTGTATTAACTTGTTTCCATCAAAATCAGTATGTTTATCTATCTTAGTTAATCAGTGCTACACATTTTGAATTGTACTGTCCAATCCAAACCATTTCTATATATATATATATATATATAAAGCACTTTAACAGTAACATTGAATTACACAAAACAAAACAACAAGAAAAAAAAGTGTTATTTCCTCTGCTCTGTTTCAGTCTCAACCAATATTATATTGTAATTTCCATGTAAACCTCATTTGTTAATGGACATGACAGTACTGATTCATGTGGCACAAAATAAATCAGGTAAATCAGGTGACAGCATGAACTGACACTGACATAGTTTGATATGTAAGTATTAGATCAAATAAGTTTTGCCCTTAATCTGTTGTTGTTGTTGTTATTTGTCTTTTTCTTTGCACATTATCACATCATGATACAAGATGTGGACAAACATGACTAACATTGTTTTGTATTACATTGATGTTTTTACATATATACATTAGTTTCATTTATTAGGTGAACACTGATTGTATAAACAGGCTTAAATAGATTTTATAAGTGCTGGTCTGGAGCTTAATTCCAAAAATCTGGTTTCAGTTTGGACATGTTGATATTTCAGTGACTTGTCGATGACTGGGAACGCTGTTTTCTTCTTGGATTTTGAAAGCAACAGGCAACAACAATAACTTCTGTGAAGTTCTTGCCATTCACTTTGCAGGTAATGCAGGCTCCTATAAACGTTGTTATAGTTAATTTAAATGGACACCGTCATGGTTTGGCTGTAACTCACCTTTCTGTGTCTGTGCACCTGTGAGACATGATGTCTGAGGGGGAAGATGTCGACACACTGCTGGACCCTCTGATCATTGAGGAAAGTGGGGAAGTGTACAGAAACCCCACTGAAGTAAAGATGAGTCAGATTGTGCTGCCCTGCCACGCCAATCACTGTGGGGAGCTGAGTGTCGGGCAGCTTCTGAAGTGGATGGATTCCACAGCGTGTTTATCTGGTAGGAACATCTCAGTTTCTCAAGTGTGGAGTATGAATTGAAATCTGATTTTTAAGCCTGCATAGCCTCATACCTTGCTCATATTCAACATATACAACTTTTTCCCCTGCTACATTTCACTGTATATTCACTCCTGTACATGTTGTGTGACCTTTAAAAAGTGGCGTAAGCAAGGCAGGGTCACCGTAAAAAGCATGATATATCCACAATATCTTCACAACTGTGTGTGTCTTTCTTGCGAGGAAACTGTTTGTCTCAGGATCACTAATGTGAGGACATGCAACATCTGAAGGATCTTAAGGGTTAAGATTAAGGGTTGGGAATAGGCACTTCATTTGTAAATGATATAATTGACGCTCTCTTTGAAATTTATTGTGTTCAAATAATTGCTATAATAAGTCCCTTTTTAATTTGTTTCAAAGCTTCACTTTTCACACCTAAGCAGTTTTGCAATGTTGATAATTTACAGAGCATGAAAAAATGATAAGACGTTAAGGCAGTCTGCTGCAGTTGTGTGCATTGTAAAGGGTATTACCGCTATTTAGTGTGACTTCATAACCATATCAGCACACATTGACAGATCAAAAGCTTTCGGACCCGCTGATGCTTTCTGCTGCACTAAATATTTGTATAATCTCTCCGCTCCCAGCTGAGAGACATGCAGGTTGTTCCTGTATCACTGCCTCTGTTGACGACATCCACTTTGAACACACAATTGGGTAAGGTGCTTACCTCAGTGCTGCTGAGACGGAAAGCATTTTAAACACTGTCTATGGGGGAGGACAAATGGGGTCACGTGAAGTCCTCGGATACAAAGGGATACAAATACTGACCTTCGAGTGAGCAAAATTCTGTAAAAAAACAAAACACCTGGGTGTTAAAGGTCCAGTTTGTAACATTAGGACATGTTTATTGGCAGAACTTGTATATACTACTCATAAGAATGATTGTTTGAGTGTATAATTTCTTTAAAACAAAAATGCCTTAGTGCCCTGCTGCACAGAGATCGTCATCTTGCACTGCCATGTTTCCAAAGCAGCCGAAGCTTACAATGTAAATATAGACCAGCATCCTCTCTGGTATGCTAAGGCCACTGTAGTTCCTCGACACACTTGGGAAAGAAAAGAGTCAACTATTTATTACGGTCTGCAGTCCCACCATTAGATTTGACAAATTCTTAAACATAGATCCTGTACTTTTACATAATGACAGCGGCTATATACAGTAGCTACTTTATGTCAAATGTTTTTTTCTTGAAATTATCTTCACTCATAGGCAGTAAAAACACTGATGAGTGAACTTAATGTCTCAGATTGTGTTTGATAGTAAGGTGTCTGTCTGTCTGCTGTAGGTTGGGAAAGGTTGTCAACATCATAGCAAAGGTCAACAGAGCCTTCACGTCCAGTATGGAGGTTGGTGGGCGACTTCAGGACAGTGATTATATGTGGAATTTCTTTTTTTAATATAATGAAGTGAATCTTTTCTCCTCAGGTGGGCATACAAGTGAATTGTGAAGACCTTTACACTGCCAGGCAGTGGAAGGTTTGCCAAGCCTTCGCAACCTTTGTTGCCAGACGAACTGAAGCTGGAAAGGTAAGAGACAAAAAGACACAGCACACGGAGATAAGTGCAACTTTTAAATATTTGTTCACAGTCACCCCTGAAACTGTGTGTGTTGTTTTCACAGGTGCAGCTGAAGCAAGTGTCTCCTCACTCACAAATGGAGCAGATGGAGTACAGCCTGGCAGCGGAGAGAAGGAGGATGAGGCTCATCCATGCTGAGATCATTACAGATCTACTGAGCAGCAGCACAGCTCAATTGGGTACAGACCGAGTGTACAAGGGTTTATAGCACAGCACTTGGCCATATGCCTGCACCATTTAAATAGCTGCTTGGTTTTGTTCTCCCACTAGGAGAATGTCAGGAGTATCAGGGCGCTGTGGCAGCGGAGAGGACACGAGTGGAAAGTGTAGAGCTGGTGTTGCCTCCACATGCAAATCACCAGGTTAGCACCTTTGGGGGCCAGATTATGGCCTGGATGGAGAACGTGGCTACGATTGCAGCAAGGTACACACCAAACATTTATAAAACTGAAATAAAAAAAATGAATCAATCTAACTTCACTGGTGTTTAATGTAATAATTAAGAGGATTTATTGACAAAAATGGGTCATAGTATAACTGTATAATGGCGTCTTTCCACTGCACAGTACCAGCACGGCTCAACTCTATGTTTTTTTTCTTTTGCTTTTCCATTAACGATAGTACCTGGCGAGTTTCCAAGCGAGCTGAGCCGATACTAAATGTGACGTCAATAGACTGCCGAGTGTCAGTTTGATTCCTGTGTCGGATGTTGACACAGGAATGACTTTTCCAGTGCCGAAATGTAGATCAGTTAAAAAGACTCCAACGTTTAGCAAAGACATTTCTAAAATCTCAACAGTTAACCCAGCGACCCCTTCCATCATATTTCAGTTCAGTGACTGTGTCATGCAGGAAGTACTGAACAATTCTGTCAACGAATCCTTTCAATAACTGATTCTAATGATTCAGTACACTGAAAACAACTGCTTAACTAGTCACTAGTTTGTGTGTGTTGCGCATAAAACGTCATACGGGCAGTTTCATGCAGCCATGCTATGATGACTCAGCTCACGTTGAGGAGGTATTATAGTCATGGAAAATGATACCAAGCCAAGTAGAGTGGAGCCATGCCGAGTCATGCTGGAACTGTGTAGTGGAAAAGCACCATAAGAGTATCATTACTTGGAAATACAAATGATTTGACCTTTATTTAACCTGATGCATAAACCAACCAAGCAAAATGAGGTAATGGCAGAGCGTGGAAGATTAGAGAGAGTTCTAGAGTTTCTGGTATGCAAAGACCGGTGTAGTCCACTGACGCGTTTGGGAAAGCCAGGGTTGAGCAAAGGAGTCCTCTGTTTGTTGCACTCTACAGTCTCACCATTAGATGTCACTAATTCTTACACAATAGACCTTTAAAGGGAACTGCTTGCTGAGGGTTAGTTGAGAAAACCACTAGTCCAGCTAGTGGTTTTCTCAACTAACCCTCAGCAAGCAGTTCCCTTCTGGTATGAAAATCTACCTTCCAGCTCCTTCGAAGCTCACAAAGGAACATGCTATATTTCACCACTTACATAATGAAGAGGTGTTATTATGTGTGTGACTAGTTAATTTTCCTTGTGTCTTGCCAGTAAACCACCGCAGAGACATTAATAGGTCCCGTGCCAAGGTTATTCTGCTGTAACTTATTTATATTTTGATCTAGTCGCTTGTGTAACGCACACCCAACCTTGAGGACCATTGATATGTTCCATTTCCGCGGACCGTCTCACATTGGTGACCGACTGGTTCTGAAAGCCATTGTTAACAATGCCTTCAAGGACAGGTGAGTATTCAGACAGTGACAGTATAAGATAACTAACTAAACTCATCTGAATGTTTACAACTGAGCTATATAATATATAGTGTGGCTTTGTTGTATGCAACGCTGTGTTGACAACTCATTTGCCCACATATGTGATATGCTCTAGCATGGAGGTGGGAGTGTGTGCTGAGGCCTACCAGGGTGGGGAACCTCTGCGTCATATAAACAGTGCTTTTATGACCTTTGAGGTGCTGGACAGTGATGGTAAACCACGCACACTGCCACGAATCCGACCTGAGCCTGTGGTGAGTTGTCCAAGTGTCTCATTGCTGCCCCTTAACCAAATAATACAGCGACAAAGGTCACATAATGAGCATCCTTGATTTCCGACTCCAGTAATATCCTCTCACATGATTGACAGGATGGAAAAAGACGCTATCAAGAATCCGTCGCAAGAAAGAAGATTCGCCTTGATAGGTAAGTATATCCGTTCAAGCCATGTTTTGTTATTGGTAGAGCAAGATTGATGTATCAGAAGTTTTAAAAAATTTTTGTAGTCTGTGTAGTCTTTGGCTAAAGTATGTATTTGGTTTCTAAAACACTTTTTATCTGAATGGTTTGTCCTCACGGTACTGTACTAAACATGATCAATCCTTTTGTTTGGACCAATAATGAATACAAGTCTTTTCTTTCACCATTTTGATGTCATAGGATGTAAGAATATATTCAATAGCCACCAGGAGGCAACTCTGCTGGTTACAAAAACAACACTGCTTGAACAGAAGTCTATTGGATAATTAGCATACTTCACTCTTGGTTTATAACGTCAGTAAACATGTTTCCTATTCTCTATTTTCGGGTCTTCAATAGGATATGATGTCAATTTGTAAGCTATGTTTCAGTTTAGAGGAAACTAGACTATCACTGTACATATAAGTGGACAGTGGTTGTTGGCAAAACGTGAACATGGTGGCAGCCAAATTGTGAATATCGAGGTTTCAGAAACAGGAGTTTAGCTTTGTATGGGTGCAATCACTGATCTACCTGTGCAATGCTTTATATGTAATATTAATCTCTCACTCGGCCTAAACAGTACAGTATGTTTTCTGTGTGTTTTGAGGGCGGAGCATGGATAAAGGGGATGGGAGGTACCGGTTGCAGCATAGCCTGCCCTGGCAACCTTTTCATACTTTAAAGCTTTAAGCTTTAAATGCAAAAATTTTTATGTCTTAAAAGAAGGTTATTTTTTTTACAAAGTAAACTTATTTGTGTAAAAAATGTGGTTTGAATGAAACTGGGTCACATGTCATTGAAGAAATAGTTCCTATAATACTGCATCACAAAGCAACATTGTCTGCATAAGCAAACACCAAAAACATTACAAAAATGCACGGATAAACATTTTCAACTAAGACGATCGTGATAAATGATGTTGTATAATGCAAGTGAATCAATATAAACAGTGTCATCAGTGCTGAGTGTGTCCAGTGTTGTGTGACAGAATCCATTGTTTACACTGCTCTGCAGCAGCACATGACTTGGCAGAGCAGCGTATCACAGCTGAGCAGACTTTGGTGCAGAGTCTGTCAAGCATATTAAGTTCATTGTTTGACTGTAAAACACTGAGCCTCCCGTATAACCATTATTCCACTATTTGATACTCAAATGTGTAGGATCATACTGCAGCTGCCAGCTAGAAAGAAAAGGTTAATAATGGCCCTGATGGTTGGTCTTTATGTTTTCACTGGGATCCCACTGATTGTCATCGCTGCCCTTCATGTTTACAGGAAATACATTATCTCCTGCAAGCAAACTGAAGTTCCTTTGTCTGTACCCTGGGATCCAAGTAACCAGGTATTGTAATTTCTGGAAACACGCCATATAAAGATAACCAGACATGGACTCTATTTAAGTCTATTATATCCAACAGTTCTTTTTTATTTTTAACAGATATACTTAAGCTACAACAACGTATCAGCACTGAAACTAATGGACACCAGAAGCAACTGGGTATTAACGTGTGAGAAAAATAAGGTCAGTGTTGTTTATGTTACTGTCCAGGATATGGCTTGTTAAATAGTTACAGCTGCTCAGATTCAACCAGGAACTCTGACTAGAAAATGCATCGTCACAGTGGTTGTACACAAAAAAGGCTCATGAAAGTTGGAAGTTGAGACCTAAATAAAGCCACTGTCAATACGTCTGCAACCAGCAATTAATGTGTTGTATAGTTTTGACAGCAAACTTGACACAAGCACATTTAATTCCTGCCACAAATCTACATTTAGACACTAACCCAAACTGTTTTTTTGTGGTTGCGCATTATCGCTCATAGGTCAGACTCTATACACTAGAGGAAAACCACACGCTGTGCTTCAAGGTGGAGATGCATGTCAATGTCGCAGCAGAGCAGACGTTCCACCTACTGTCAGACCTCAGGAGGAGAAAAGAGTGGGACCCACATTACGAGTCAGTAACTCTTTTTTTTTTTACATCGTCTGATGCAGAGAAACTTATGCTGCAGCAGAATGTACTCTGATGCAATAAGTCTCCAGGGCAAATCTTAATCCTTAAAGCGAAGATTTATTTGACAATATTAATCATGTAATTCCTTGTCATTTTTCCTGAAATTAGATCTATGGAGTTGCTGTTTTTTTAAATTACATCCTGAATGTGATTAAAACAGTTTAGATCAAAATACACAACAGAGACTAATGTGCATTTAGAGATAGTTGCTCACAGATGATGATGGCGGCATGACATTGAACTGAAAGTGAATAATGAATAGTTACATTTGAAATACAAAATTAGAGAATTTTTGTAAGTGAAATAAGTATATGTCATTATTTATGTGTCTATTCTTAAATGTAATATAATAATATTTTAAATGCTTGGGCACCAGTAGATATCATGATTACAGCAGTAGTACAACACAACGGTAAAGTCACATACCGTGTTCATTTTATGCACTTGTCTGAAGTGTTTGTGACGAGTGTGGGACGTAAAGTTTATTGGCGATGCTCATTATTATAATTATTATATTACTTTACAGCGAGTGTGAGGTGATCCATCAGGCAGATGAGGATGACACCTTGTATCGAGTCGCTACACCCTCTGTTGGTAAAGGGGCCAAAGGCAAGGACTTTATCTTACTGGCGTCCAGGAGGAAACCATTTGATGCCAGGTGAGCCATGCCAAAATATTGTATCATAAACATTTGGAAAGTTTGTTCGTCATTTACAGTCCACCTCATATATAAATATGCTAGAGTGTTATTGCATTCCACCTGTTTTTTATAGCCTTGTGATGCTTTCCCACATTTCTTTCCCTCTCAGAGACCCATATTTGATCGCTCTGCGTTCTGTCACCATGCCCACTCACCCTCCCACTGTTGACTATACCCGTGGAGAGGTGCTGTGTGCAGGCTTCACAATCTGGGAAGAGTCCAGTTCTGTCACCAAGGTTGGCCAAATGACAGGGTCACTCAGTCTGGCATGCACGCTTCTTGCTATTCGCTTATGTTACAATGGAAAGCAACACAGCTACAAGAGTTTCTTACATACACAAACCGCTGATGTTGTTGATGATGACAGTGACTCTACAAGACTCATAAGTTAAGACATACTGATATATATACTAGTGACATTTGACTGTTTGTTGAGGGATATGTTGCTTATGGTCATATAAAATGTCCTTTAACTGCATTACTGGTGGTATAGCGATGTTGTTTTCTGAACTGAATGAGACATTACATACACAAAAGGCGGATGTGAAGGTTGGATGAACCATAAG
The DNA here is from genome assembly GCF_958295425.1 of Solea solea. Taxonomy (NCBI): domain Eukaryota; kingdom Metazoa; phylum Chordata; class Actinopteri; order Pleuronectiformes; family Soleidae; genus Solea; species Solea solea. Next base: position 9,244,298 of record NC_081142.1, on the reverse strand, counting down.
TGACCTTTGTTTTCTTTCAGATCACCTACTACAACCAGGCCACACCTGGTGTCCTCCCTTACATCTCCACAGACATCGCGGGCCTCTCATCCAGCTTTTCCAGTGCTTTTTCTGCCTGCAGCCACTTTTTGGAGGCCAACAAGGACAGCCTGCCTGCATCTGTACTGTGATATAACTGCTGAAATAAACATGGAGACGTCATCTTGAATCATATGGTACCTTCACAAATATGCAGAATCACCCATGTCACCCATGTCATGGACACTGATGTTACCCCAAACCATCACACATGCTGGCTTTTGTACCTTTGATTGATAACTGTCTTGATGGTCTTTTTCATCTTTGAATTGAACATCTGTTTCTCTCAAAAACAAACTGAATCTTAGACTCCTAATGTTTTCCATGACAATGATTTTGCTCACTGTCCATCACTGTAGCATGACGGTTTCTCATATAAACCCACCTGAGGGCTTGATGTTCATGCACATTCAGCAGTGGTTTCTGCCCTTGGGCTTTATCCACAGAGATTTTCCCCCAACTATCTGTATTTTATGATATTTATTATAAACTGTAGATGGTAAAATATTGTTTAATTGACCTTAATCAATCTTGCACTTTGACTTTGAACTGGCAATTGTTCCATGTTTGCTCTTGCTTTGGTCGATGCTGCTTTTATAATCAATTTTCATTCCCCCCGTCCTTACTTATTATCTGTCAACTTGCTCATTGTGGAACATGTTTTTCTTCATTGTGTTTCAGTGTCATATTAGATTTTTTTTATATACAGTAGTAGCAAAATCCAATAACGTATCTGTTGAATCAAGGTTCAAGCGATTATTACATACTGTAGTTGTAGTTTATTTTGAGAAAACACCCCAACTTTAAAAAAAAAAGAAAAAAAAAGGGGGTTTGTATATCAAGAAGAGCCTATTAGACCTCACTTGTTGGGGTACTGTGTTTTTTTTGTTTCTTGTTTAAAAAAAAACAAAAAAAAACTGCAGTTAAGTGCAGCTGTGTTCACTCAGATTATAAACATATTGGCAATGAATTTTTTTGTTTTGAGTCAGTATATTATGATAAAAACTTTTGTGCAATAATACTGGATGGGTCAGTCTATCACACGTGGTATATCTTAAGTTTTTAACACTAATCTATTGTAATAGGGCAGACTTGTCACATAGGGATGAAACTTGCCCATAAATTTATAAAGATATTTGATTTTGTTTTAGATTATTTTCTACCTCAATGATTAAAGCTTTCAACCTGTCTGATTTGACTTAAAAACATAATTTAAGATGTACAGTATATTTAATGTAAAATCTCAACTTTATTTTCTAAACAATAAATAATTTAAAGGTGAATACTTGCATGTATTTTATTATATGTGGACATTCAGTGGCCAAGTCTCTCACATAACGACTCTTATTGATTTAACTGGAACAATAAACACATTAGACCAGTGGATTGTGCTCATTTGAGTGGTTTGTTGTGTTCACCTCCGTCCCCCTGCATTCTTACCATTCCTTAACCGGTTTTTATGACTGAAAAGAGGTACAAACACAGCTTGCACTAACTGTATATCCAACTGATTCTTGTGTTGCAATAGATGCACAAAGCTGCCAGAGAACTAAGCTGTGTAACTAAGCTTCGAGGCTAAAAACAGTTGGTAGCTCTGCTGGTTTTCCACGTATTGTGTTTTCTCTGTGATCATCCTGTTATGCTCTCAACTGTTTCCTCCAGACAGCAAAACAAGAACAAGAGTGTAATCTGTAACATGATCTGCATTAAAAAAACAAATTCTGTTTCAGCACTGTGTGGACTTTCAAGTAAAGCAATGACATACTTTCAGACATGTGCTAGTGAATAATCCTGTAAAATAAATCTAAATGGTCGTGGTAGAAGTGTCTTGTGTGGTTTGGCCTGCAGCTCAGTGCGCTCCTTGCCAGGTTGCATTGCTCTGCATAAACATGTTGCCTCTGGAAGGCAAGCTGCCACCTGATGGCAGTCAGTCCTCCTCCTGAGTGTTCCACTCCTGATGGAGCTTTGACTTAACGGACATTTACTGAATATTAAGTGTGGTTAGAGGTGGTAAAAGACCAGACCTGTGCCCTGGGGGCAGCATTTCACTGGAACTGGAACTTGTTTACCCATAGCAGTACGACAGTGGTTGGTCTTCGTCTGGGAGGTATTTTATCTTTTTAATGTGTCTTTGTCATTTATTAATTAATGTATTTAACTTAAAAAAGAAAGAAAAACAACTTTCACATGCAATGGCTCCGCCTACGCTGTAAACACGACTGACCCAAACCACGTGACAGTACCCGGAAGTAGGACGGTGCGAGGAAGGAGTTTGAACTATTTTGTTTGATATCGCTGAATAAATGATATTCAATGGACACAGGAAGCGATACTTTGAGACAACCTGGTGTACGGATGCTACAAACTGCCACGAGAGAAAAGCTCAGAAAGTTTAACTCTCTGCGAGGTGGGTGTTTATTTCGTGTCCGTCGTGTTTTCACCTGCTGTATCTCTCTGTGTTTGTGTGTGTGTGTGTGTCTCTAAAACCTGTCCTGTTGTCTGTGGACTGAAGGTCGAAAGGTGCAGAGTGATGGTGAGTTTTGGGACGTGGTGGTTTTGACCGCTGCCGATGAGAATCAGAGAGAAGCGTATGAGGTACAGCTCCGAGGGAAAGTGGACAGAAGAGAACTTCCACTGGGAATACACTACGAGGTCTTCTCCGACCCTCCTGGACCCAAGATAGGTGAGTGAGTGAGTGAGTGAATGAATGACAGATTATTAGTGAATTGGTGAATGATTCTGAGAGATTATTAGTGAATGGATCTGAATTAGGGCTGAAAAATTAATCGAAATTTTGTGAAAATCGCAGTATGGCCCACTGCAATTTTCAAATCACAGGAGACCCAAATGTGTGATTAAATATTGTCCTGACCTATACACATCATATTCTACAGACTGAAGAAAACGTGTTTGTTTCGCACATATCTGCACACATATCACACTGTAATGATTTTAAACATGTTATTCAAATGAAAATGAGAATAATTATGTAAAAATGACCATTCCCTCTCATATCGCAATCACAATTTCAGTCAAAACAATCACAATTAGATATTTATTCTAAATCGTTCATATTTTTTCCTTATATTTTGCTTCAGAAGTCACATATGAATGGCAGCCAGTAATAATAATAATGCATTTCAAACACTCAAGGACACTTTACAGAGACAAACAATAAAAAACAGACAACAGGAAGACACAGAAAATTTTGAGTCTGGATTTGAAGAGTGGAAGAGAGTCAGAGTTCTGCATGTCTGGTGGTAGTGAATTCCAGAGATGGGGAGTAAAGCGGCTGAAAGCTCTGCTCCTCATGGTGCTGAGGCGGGCGGAGGAGGTAAATAAAGTGCAATTCAAACAGTGAGGTGGATGGAGGAGGAGGATCTGAGGGAGGAGGATCTGAGGTGGCGATGTGGAGGAGGTTGGAGAGATACGGAGGGGCGAGGTTTCGGATGGCCTTACAAGCATACAGGAAGATTTTGACAATCATGAGGTGCCGAGGCTGTAAACAAGGATTGAAGCGGTATGGGGGGGTAAGGGAGGGCTGCAGTCGATTAATGTTGTGTAGATGAAAATATGCAGACCAGGCAATATTATTGATGTGGGATTGGAATGATAGTGTGCGTTCGAGGATGACACCCAGACTCTTAACCTGAGGGGAGGAAAAAACGGAGGAGCTGTCAATGGTGAGGGAATAAACTGTTAACTTTGGATAGTGTGGATTTTGTGACCATAAGGAGGATTTCTGTTTTATCACTGTTTCATTTGAGGAAATTAGAGGTGAACCAGGATTTTATTCAGATAAGCAGTTGGTGAGGGAGAGGGGTGGGAGTGTGGATTTTGGTGAGCTGGATAAATAGTGCTGCGTGTCATCCGTGAAGCAGTGGAAGTGAATATTACATTTTTGGAAAATATTGCCATGAGGAAGGAGGAAGATGATAAAGAGTCAGTAGTGCACTTCCTCATGTTTTTACTACTTTAGAGGGTTATTGACATACTTTCACTTTTATCATTATTATGACCATGCATTTTTTTTTTTTAAGGGAATGGAGGCTCCACTCTGTACGCTCTGCAGCAGCTGGACAGCATGTATGGAAAGGCTCTGGGCAAAATGAGAGTCATCCTGATCCATGCAGGTTTGTTAACTAACATTTCAAAGAAAGTGCCTAAGGGAACGTATCCTCCTTTTTACACTTAGCCAAGCAAGTGGTAATACATTGTCCTTACTCTCGTTCCATTCAGTCAGCGGAGAACGTCAACTCCTTAATTTTTTCCCCTGTCCACTTTGAAGACGTGCAACTACAGATTTACAACAATGCAGTATTTATATACATAAAAAAAATTAGCTCCAACATATCAATGCATTTAATTATATTAATGTAAAAATTGCATAAAAACCTCTGTAATCAGAAACCCGTGTCTCTTGTTGTTGGGCAGTTATGTTTCTTATGCTCTCTAAAGACGTTAAACAAAACATTTCCTGGTAGTAGAGAGATTCATATTGTTTCACTCGTAATGTTTTCACATTGTTCATTACAAAGATAAATAGTATTGAGTAAATATAACAGTGGAAATGAAGAGATATTTTACGCTTCTGGCTCCTTAATGAATGAAAGCTTTAGCTGCATCTACCACAGACAGTTATATGGCATTGATGATTGTTCATTTTTCATTTTAAGAAACAACAACAAGTCTGCACAACAGTTGGTATGAATGTTTTTTAGGGAGCAACAGCTGCGCAGGCACTTTCTGCTTCTTATTTTGTAAATGCTGTGCGGCACACTAAAAATTAGATTTAACAGTAAATCTTTAACACATGACAAGACAAACCTTTAGTGACTTGATGTCCAAATGTTTTGTCACAGGTGATTTATGTGAAAATATGACGCTGCCTCCTGCCAATGTTGATGGTTGTTTATAAATCCTTAGTCATTTTACTGCAGATACTGTATGTGATGTTTCCAACTTAAACCTTCCTGTGTTTATTCTTCCAGGCGGGTTTAGTCAGCGTTTGCCCAGTGCCAGTGCTCTGGGAAAGATCTTCACCGCCTTGCCACTGGGTGACCCTCTCTACCAAATGCTGGAGCTCAAACTCGCCATGTATGTGGATTTCCCATCCCACATGAAGCCTGGTGTACTGGTGACCTGTGCAGATGACATAGAGCTCTACAGCATTGCAGAGGTTGAAAATATCAGCTTTGATAGACCTGGTTTTACAGCTTTGGCTCACCCCTCACCACTGTCCATAGGAACCACCCACGGGGTCTTTGTGTTGGACTCATGTCAAAGGTCTTCTGACTTGGATATGGAGAACAGTTTGTGTTTGCGCTATCTGCACAAACCGAGCATCAACAAAATGCATGAATATGGTGCAGTTTGTAAGAGCCTGAGCGGTTCTTCCTCTCAGTCTGATGCTGAGTTTGTCTACACAGACAGCACCTATTATGCCGACTTTGAAACTGCAAAGATGCTTCTTAATCTACTGACAGAGTTGGGGTCTGTGCACTGTGAAATAGATGCATACGGGGACTTTCTTCAAGCCCTGGGCCCCAAAGCTACAATAGGCTACACCAGCAACACCGCTAATGTTACTAAAGAGGAGAGAGGACTGGTTGAAATCCGCCAAAAGATCTTCCATCATCTACAGGGGACTCCCCTGAATGTCATTCTCCTCAATAACTCTAAGTTTTATCACGTCGGAACCACGTCAGAATACCTCTTTCACCTGACAGAGGACACGGCACTGAGGAGTGAGCTGGGCCTCCTGTCGTCTGCCTTCAGCATACACATGGATGAAAACCCTGGCTGCTGTGTTATGTACTGCGTTCTTGATCCCAGTTGCTCTGTGGGAGCTGGATCAGTGGTGGAGTACTCCAGACTGGGAGCAGGTGTGACTGTAGGTAGGGGCTCCATTGTCAGCAGCTGTTGCATCAGCCCAGGGCTTTCAGTGCCTGATGCCGTCTTTATGCATTCTCTGAGTGTGAACCACCAGGACAGAACCGGGTTTGTAACTGTCGCCTTTGGGATTAATGACAACCTGAAGCGCAGTGTGGAGAGTCCTGCCGACATGGAGAAGCTGAAGCTATTTGGGTTCAGCTTGAAAAAATGTTGCTCCTACTGGGGGATGGAGAATGAAGCCCTGAGCTTCTGTGGTGACTCGCCCAGCTGTAGTTTGTGGAACGCTCGCCTGTTTCCCGTTTGCGCCGATCAGCAAAGCTCGTTCTCGTCGTCTCTGAAGATGCTACAGGCCGTTCTGAGTGGCTCCATGTTCACGCTCCCCAAAGACACAGAGCTGATGTCCATGCAGCAGTGTTTACAGCGTAAGAACCTGGAGGAGATGTTGATGTTCAGGATGGGCCTTTACCGGGACATCACACAGAGATCAACCAGCTGAAGCTGCTGACGCTGCTTCATTTACTTTATATGTAAAAAAAAAAATGATGTGTAAATATCATTACCTTGATCAAAGTCATGGATTTCTGGAGGATTGAAAAATGCGGTGTAGTGGCGAAAGTACACTCAATTCCAAAGCCACTGAATAGTCGTTAGCTGTAAGCAGGTTCGAATCGGCCTGACTCGTAGGTGCTGTTTTAATTCATCAATCACGAAAGCGAGAGAGTTGTGTGAAGGGTTTGCACATTTATTTCCACTTGCCGTACATCCAAGTTACATTTCTATCCACATGTATCCAAGCTTCTCGAGGATCAACAACACATAGAAACATTCCCTTGATGTTCCAGGTAGTGAATGACGATCTATAGGTTCCAACAGTAAGACAACGCAACCTAATGTCCTTGTTACATCAAAACTTAATACAGCTTCTAAAAAGACACATCCATCAGACTGCTAGATATTTTTCAGTACATATCTTCCAATCCCTTTATCTATCATAGCCGTCAAAGAAATCAAAGTGTCCGTGGTACCTTTTATCCAACAGTTAACAACTTCAACTGTTCATAAATTACATTGTAACAAGTGATCTTGTTACGAAGTTAAATAAGCAAAATGTAAAATATATATGAATGTTTTGAGACAGCAAAGTTACAAATTATGCTTTTAAATGCTACGTTGGAAATGAAGGGATCAGTGATTTGCTTTTGTTTTTGCTTGATTTGGTTTGGTTTGTGTTAGTCTCTAAATGCATACTTTGTTTTGTCAGCTGCTTAAAGCAGTTTGAATTGCACTTTATTTATTTTAAAATGCTATAAATAACATTTTATTGATTAATTTCAATTATATTACTTGCATCAATCTTACCTCTGCCAATGACTTTGTTTTGTGTCGTGGGGTGGCACAAGGAAGAATCCATTAAAATTTGCAACAGATTTACGATAGATAAACAGGGTAATTTTTGTTAATTTATCAGTAAACAATGCAGAGATCATTATGAAAAATTAGTTTTCTTTATTTATGAAAATGTCAAATTTGAGGGGCTCTGGATAATCATTGAGTTTTTAGTGGTTGGAAGTGGTACGTCTTAAAACACTTTATTATTAGTCTTTATTATTATTAGTCATTTAAAACAGCAACCTCAGATGAACACATGCAGGTAAAGGGATGGGTTTTATTTGTTTTGTTTTTTTAATTAACAATTTTACATTGTTTTTATGTAAATGTTGCCAACAGCATGTCTGCTGTGTATTACAGTCCACACTGATTACTTGTTTTGTTATAATTTTATCTCGATTATGTGTTGATCTTAGCTCATATTTATCATACAAATTAATTTTTTGCTTAAATGCTTATTTGTATTGTTTGGACAGCACTTTGGTCAGCTGGGACTGTTTTTAAAATGTGTTAAAAAAAATAAACTTCAACATTATTTTAACCTCTAAACTCCGCATTTACACATACGCACACAGCATCACGCTAATGTACGCTTGCTTGCATTTGGAGAGAGATCGGTTGTCATACTTGTTGGGCATTCCATTCAAAGGTGTTTATTTATAGCCCTCAGCCACGATCCCGCTTTATCTGGACCTTTGCTATTGTGGCACAGAGAGAGCGATTGTGTTACTGCTTTATTCACCAAACTACTCGGTGCATTGTACAAGACAACAAACCGATCAATGGGAAATTACAAATCAAGACCATCGCAGACATGCACAGGTAATGGTGTGGGGTCTTTGTGATTTTCTTTTCTTAATGGTCACAGAGTTTGACAAAGTTTGAGCCCAGAAGTGTTTGTTTGACTTTGTTGTTATACTAACTCTGGCAAGTAAGAAGGCTTCTTTTAAGTAAAGATTATTGACGTCAATATTGGATTAAAAAAAAGAAAAGAAGTATGTATATGTGTGTGTGTGTGTATATATATATATATATATATATATATATATATATATATATAGATGTAAATAATGTAATGAAACTTTTTACGTGGTGAAGACGAGTGGAAGAAGAAGGTGGCAGAGTCGTACTCTGTGATCATTGAGAGGTTGGACGATGACCTCAAACTCAAAGACAGTGAGCTTGCGGACCTCAACCTCGCTTTTGGGTGACAAAAAAACCTTTTCTACTTAAGCAATTTTAACACAATAATCGTATAAACTTGCATTCATTTGAATATTTGTGCTTCTGTTATGCCTATGTATGCATGTATTTGCTCATGTCTGTGTCAGTTGGGCTTCAGTTGTTGTTACAGGCAGGTGATGTTGATTTTCTGTGGCTCAGCTCTGATGAGGCTTTTCAGAAGGTGAATTTGAGCTACCGCACAGAGAAGGGGCTGTCGCTGCTACATCTCTGCTGCGTATGTGGAGGTATGCATGACTACTGGAGTCTATTTATAACTCTTTAACAAAATCTAGCAGCGGTGAGAAGGATTACCATGGAGTGACTGGAATTATTGTGTGTGCATGTCCTCTTTGCTGTTTACCTCAAGTAAACAATGGAACTATACTGTGCATCAAGGTTAAATGTTACTGTTATTTAAAGTGCAACACATTTTAAAGCAGCAGTTTTCTTATGGTTCCAGCACTCCTGATCTTATTTTGTAACAGTAGACCTGATCTAGTGTTGAATTAAACATCTTTTCCTCTTCATATTTGTAACCAGGGAACAAGACTCATATCCGCACCCTGATCCTTAAAGGCCTGCGTCCTTCCAGACTGTCGAGGAGCGGGTTCACTGCGCTCCACCTGGCTGCTTACATGGTAAGGATTTTGTCTCTTCTTGCTTGTGTCACGTGTCACTTGTCACCTGACAAAAAAAAAAAAGCTTTCTATGTTTTACCACATGGTGGAGTAGAAGTACCATCTAAACAAGTGTGTTTTATAGCCAAGTCTGAGCTGAAGTTAGTGAGGGTATTAAATCCCCACGCCCTGTGATGTGTATTTATGTCTCTCTATAGGTTTCTCAGTCATTCTTCTTTTTATAATTCTCATAATTCTCTTCTTATAATCTGCAAATGTATTTCAAGTATTTCCGTTCACATTCCCTCAATTAAAGATAATTCATGTCAAAAATGTCCAGTTGCCTACATTTACACTCTTAAAGAGCCTTTTTTTGGTTCCTGTACTCACACTTGGCCAAAGATGCTCTTTGGTGGGGTCACATGTCAAACCAAAGTCAGAACAGTCATGTTTGACTCTTTTAATAATCTAGCACTGAGGTGTTTCAGCCACAGAGGCTTACTTGTTTGTTTTTGAAAATAGGGGTGAAACGTGACCAAGCCATGATATAAAAGGCATTATTATTATTATAAGTGATAATAAGGGAGTGTCCTGGAGTTTGTCCTGACTTTGGTGAATCCATGTCTTGTCTCGATAACACAGGACAATGCTGAGCTGCTGACAGAACTTCTTCACGGAGGGTCAGATGTGCAGCAGCTGGGCTACGGAGCACTCACTGCTCTGCATGTTGCTACACTGGCCGGGAACCAAGAGGTAAGAACTGAACCTGAACTCTTGTTTTCAGTTCACCTGAAGAAAGTGATTGACTTTTCACTTTTCATACATTTTCTCACCAGGCCGCAGATATTCTCCTGCAGAATGGAGCTTGTGTGAATGTCCAAGATGCTGTGTTTTTCACTCCACTGCATATTGCTTGCTACTGTGGCCATGAGCAGGTTAAGTGCTCTTATTAACCATATCTGTGAACTGTTGATTTAATTCGAAATAGTTCCAAATAGATCTATTTGACACATTTCTCTCTCTCTCTCTCTGCCTCCCAGTTAGCAAAGCTGATGCTAAAATTTGGAGCAGATGTGAATATGGGTGGTGAGGTGGGAGACCGGCCTCTGCACCTGGCCGCTGCCAAGGGTTTCCTCAGCATCATGAAAGTGCTGATGGGGGAAGGAAGCAAAGCTGATGGTGAGTCCACGTTTCTTATGTTTAGTGTGTTTAGTAATAAAACACACACATATTCTACCTCCTATTATGGTAAAACAGCCTTTGTGCAACATCAGTGCATCCACTTGCTAAACCGGCAGGTTTCCTTCTACAAAAACCACAGGGGTGCTAATAAAATCTGTATTTGGAGGTGACAGCCCTCTACTCTCCTGCTTTCCCTTCCAGTGAATGCCCAGGACAACGAAGACCACGTCCCTCTTCACTTCTGCGCTCGTTTCGGTCACCAGGAGATTGTGCGTTTCCTCCTGCAAGGCAACTTTGAAATACAGCCGCACTCTGTCAACATCTACGGGGACACACCGTTACACTTGTAAAACAGCTTGCAGTGTTAGTAGAAAAATCTTAAGTTGATGGTGCGGCGTGGACATGAAGTGTGTTGAACGTTGTGTTTCATCAGGGCCTGCTACAACGGGAAATTCACAGCAGCCAAGGAACTCGTACAACTTTCTGGTACAGAAAGTTTTTCTAAGGAGAACATATTTAGTGAGACAGTACTTCACAGGTACTGTGAGTCTTTATAGTCTGAAAACAGCATCATGCATACATTAGGTTGAATATGGACAAAAGTCTCATTAATGAGTGTCACCTTAAAACACACTATTCCTGTCCTATATCCTGTCTGACAGTGCATGCACCTATGGTAAAGACCTGGAGATGGTGAAGTTCTTGTTGAGTCAGAGTGCTATGAGCATCAACCATCAGGGCAGAGATGGACACACAGGTGACTCCTCACGTCCAATAAACTATACCGTGACTCTGTTTAGTTGAATCACGTGTGAGTTCATTTCTTCTGTGTGTGTGTGTGTGTGTGTGTGTGTGTGTGATGTGACATGTTCAGCTCTGCACAGTTCCTGTTTCCACGGCCACATCCGTCTGGTGCAGTTTTTGCTGGACAGTGGTGCAGACATGAACCTGGTCGCCTGCGACCCAAGCAGGTCCAGTGGGGAGAAGGACGAGCAGACGTGCCTCATGTGGGCATATGAAAAAGGTTTGTTTTGAATGATGATGATGATGATGATGATGATGGACTTGGCTGGCAGGAAACGACCAACAAAAACCGGGTACAGCTTTCTTTGTTTGTGTTTGCCAGGTCACGATGCCATTGTCACCTTACTGAAGCACTACAAACGTCCAGATGACTCTCCCTGCAATGAGTACTCGCAGCCAGGAGGGGGTGAGTCCCCCCCCCCCCCCCCCCCCCGTAATGTTATTATCTGGGAAAAGAAATCACAAGTGTTTTCCCACTGATCTGCCTGAATACATCCACTCTCTTCCAGATGGGTCCTACGTTTCTGTCCCGTCTCCTCTGGGAAAGATCAAAAGCATGACGAAAGGTAGTGAGCTGGAGTCAAGCACAACAAATTCTTCCCACAGCTCACGTCACTGTCAGCTCGCATGACACAGGGAAGATAACATATGGCTGATATTATTATATTATTACATCACAGATGTTGCGAACTATAGAGCTGTCTTCTCGAGACATTCATCGGTAGTTACAACATTCAATTCAGTCAAGTTAGGTTAACAAAGTAATTGAATGAAAACTGATTTTAGATCAACTCCACATCAAGTGTTGAACCCAAGGGTTGAAAATTATTATTTACCTAAAACTGAAACTGAAGAAATGATAATGATAATGCAATATATCCCAAGCACATCAGGGAGAAACGTGTTTGCTGAAGATCATGGTCTCCATAAAGAAATAAAATGCTCATTCTAAGGCTACATTACTTTTGATTTTAAAGCAATTGTACATTTACACATAAATACTTATGCGAAGTGTTTAATTTCTGCCAAAATTAAGATTATATAAGTATAATGTGACCTAATCATTTGCCAAGCTTATAAAATAATGCACCAAATGCAAAAGTGTCACTGAATTAAAAACTGTGTGACTTTTGTGTGCAGGGTTAATGCTTGGTTACATGTGGCTCTTTGGTTTCAGAGAAAGCAGACGTTCTCCTGCTCAGGGTCAGCCTTCCATCCCATTTCCACCTTCAGCTGTCTGAGCTGGAGTTCAACGAAATTATTGGATCAGGTAGTTTATTCTATTTTCAGTTTAACAAGTGCGCCTCCAGATCTGACAGTAATATTAATAACCGTAACTGTTTTAACACTCAGGCTCCTTCGGAAAAGTCTATAAAGGCAAATACCGGAACAAAATTGTGGCCATAAAACGGTACTTGTCCTTTTGTCACGCACAGTTATAGAGGCCTTTTTGCCACCTTAGACTAATTCTTGCCTCTCCTCTTTAGCTATCGCGCTAACACATACTGCTCCAAGTCAGATGTGGACATGTTCTGCAGAGAGGTCTCCATCCTCTGTCGCCTCAATCACCCCTGCATCATTCATTTTGTGGGGGCGTGTCTGGACGATCCCAGCCAGTTTGCCATTGTGACCCAGTACATCAGTGGAGGCTCACTGTTCTCGCTGCTGCACGAGCAGAAGAGGTGAGGAAGTCAAGCTGACACACCGCAGCTCACCGTGTGCTCTAGTCTGCGTAAAGGCCTGTTGACACACACAAGCTATGAATTTGACAATGTCTCACAGATCATTCAATCACAGATTCACACACACACACGCATTTAAATATTCAAACCTGTATTGTGTTACATTCAAATTGATGTGAAAATTCTCCCAATCCCGCTTAAGCTTAGCTTTAAACCTAACTCCTTAACCTGATAAAACTTTCAGAAATGAATTATACTGTTAAACTCAACTGGTCATTGAGCAGTTTCACAGGATAAGCACTGCCCGCCTCTGTGCTGCCGCTGTATACACAAACACTCCCTCAGACAAAGCCTGTTTCCAGATAAAGGACGCAGCAAACAGAAGATGTTACACTGTTTCTGTTCACAAAGAGAAATATTAAAGACTTTGCGTGATAAAGTCGTTGCAGGTTCACGTCACAATAATTAATTTGTGGGAAGCTGTGATAGACATTATAATAAATATATATGTTTTTAAATAAATAAATAAATGTTTTTATTTTGAATTGTTGCTTACACTTTGCCAAAAAAAAACTTGCTTCAGCTCTGTTGTCATCTTTGACAACGTGCTCTGATCTTGGTTTTTACTGCTAGACCATTCCAATGTTTATTCCTTCATATTTTTAACAGGTGAACACATATATTCAATAATATTGTATAATGTTTATTAGTATTATTAGCAAAAAAGCTTATTGTTGGAGTTTATTTGCTGTCACTCTGTGGTATTTACAGAGACTTAATCCTGAGCTATAAAAAGAGGCACAAAAGTTTGCTCAAAACAATTGACTGTTTCAAATCTCATTATCCTCTTTAGAAGGACCCCCTTCTTTTGTCACACACAGCCCTCTGTCTCCCTCTCTCCCCCCAGAGCAGCAATCAACATTGATCCAGACGAAGTGTTCCGCTAGCTGTAGGGACAGGTGCTGTCTTTATTGACTGCCCTATTGATCCGTGTAAAGTGCTATGTGTGATTGGCGGGGAATATTGAGCGAGCACTAAGTGGCTGCTGCTTTAATGATGTGTCAATGGACAGGCTCATCGACCTGCAGTCCAAGCTAATCATTGCCATCGACGTGGCCAAGGGCATGGAGTACCTGCACAACCTCACTCAACCCATCATTCACAGGGACCTCAACAGGTGGGTGCCGCACTAATAACACTGTGTGGCGCTGACGGTCTGAAATAACTGTTGTCATTGCAAATAATACATGTGTTCCTTCCAGCCACAATATTCTGCTTTATGAGGACGGACACGCTGTGGTGGCTGATTTTGGAGGTAACTGTTCATGATTGCATAAGTGGACGATCACTGTCAGTACATTATCGACAATTCTCTAATGCCCTTTTGTCCACTAGTGGTGAGAAATGACGTAAATATGAATGTTATTGAATATTTGTGTATAAACGAGTGGGTGTATTCATGACTAGGTGTGAGAGTCACAGGGTGCCTCACGGTACAATACATGATACATGCTCCACGATACTAGTAATATCATGATGCAACAATTCTGTGATAACATATCGTGATGTAAGACAATCATGTAGTGATAGGTCACCATCATATTGCAATGGCAGTTTGTTTTGCACTATGAACTATTTTGTTACACAGTCTATGAAAGAGTCTACACAGCAAATCTTTATCTACACTGTTAAACTTTATCTGCCACCTAAATAAATGTTTGGCCCTTTTAGCATGTGTTGCTATGATGCAGTTTAATGTAAAATCAAATTATTTTAACATTTCATTCTTTGGGAGGTGATATTGTTATGTAAGTATCATCAGTGTCATCCATCACTGGTCCATTTGCTCGCTGCCATGTTTCTGTTTTCTGTTGGTTTCACTTCAGTTAGTTCTTCTAAACAGTGTTTATTCACTGGCTCTGCTGCTAAATGTAATAATTATGTACTGCCCTTTGTTTGCAGAATCCAGATTTTTACAATCTGTAGATGAGGATAACATGACCAAGCAGCCAGGGGTCAGTGCACTCTCTCTCTCTCCTTTCTGTGTGATCACACACACACACACACACACACACACACACAAATTGAAAAGAGTTTGCTTGCTCGCTTCTCTGGCCAAATACGCTCACACCATCTGCATCATCCATGAGAGAATAAGAAGAAGAGCAGTTTTCCTGTGCAGGACCTTAAGATAGATCTTCGGCTGGCACCTGTCATCATTTACCCAGCAGCTTAAAAAAACTGCCTCCGTGCAGTTTCTGTCTTGGTTTGCTGACTCATCACTTCAGAGTGCTTGGCCTGCAGTTTGATGTTAAGTGTGCTGCATCCCTTGGGAGCTTCCTGTTGTGAAGAACTACTTGCCCTTGCTGGGATGCAGTGTTTATGTCAGTAATTGGGCCTCATTGTGTGTGTGTGTGTGTGCATCTTCTCTTCCTTAAACTCTGACCTTGTCAGGACCAGTTCTCCTCATGGAGTCCAAAACCTCTTCCTAATGAGAGAGAACCTTATTTATGGTTAAGGCATTAACTGGTTATGGTTAAGGTTAGGGATGACACTTTTTTGTTTAGGCCAACCTGTGTGTGTGTGTGTGTGTGTGTGTGTGCACAGAACCTTCGATGGATGGCTCCGGAGGTGTTCACCCAGTGCACTCGCTACTCAGTGAAGGCGGACATGTTCAGCTATGCCCTCTGTCTGTGGGAGCTGCTAACGGGAGAAATTCCGTTCGCTCACTTGAAACCAGGTAATGTTTCTCCAGCCATGACTTTAATGGTGATATTAAAGTGCACATGCTTGAGTAAAGTGAGGTGGGAAACACCCCAAAATTGTATGACAAGCCTAGACAAATGTGCTTCTTATATTTTATGTGAACATTTTTGGTGTTTAGTCTTTTAGTGCAGAAATTGTGCGTGCACCAAAATGTACACATACTGCACTTCTACTATGATGCAAGCACCATGTTATTTTTACAATATTGTAGTACATACACGTGATATGGAGGTATTATTGATAGCACATATTATTGATAACACAGCTATGGTACATTAGTTAGGTTCAACAACAACACCATATACAATGTGATATGCTACCACGTTAACATCTCAGATACTACCTGGCACTTGGTGTACCTTGGAAAGACCCATGTTCATCTTGTGTACTATTGTACACATTTCCAAATGAATGAGGCCCACTGTTATATTTATCGTGGTGCTTTTCTGGCTTTCGTATAAAGTATACAGAATGTTTTTTTGCCCCAATTACCAATAAATAATTGTGATTACCCCTCGCTTACATATAAACACCACACACAGCATATCATTAAAATGTGAATAACAAAGGGAAACATCATATTTATATTAGACATAATTTAATATGTTTTGATTTAGATTTGTTTTTTCATGGAACAAAGAATAGATGTTTCAATGAATTTGATAAAAGGCCTAATACCACCATGGTCCACCAGGGGGCTGTGGCCTGCACTTTCTTACAGACTATGAATATCAGAACAAAAATAAATAAATATATATATATATAACATATAACATATGTGTTGGGTGTTTGAATGTTGGTGAAATGGCTGATCGACTGACCAACAGAGCCACAGACTGATAATAGTGTTCCTGCAGGAAACAGGGCTACAGATATTTAGCTCTTTATTGATTATTATGAGAATGTACTGCAGAAATGAAATTGTCCTCCTGTCCTCAGCTGCAGCAGCAGCAGACATGGCGTACCATCACATCCGGCCTCCTGTTGGCTATTCCATCCCTAAACCCATCTCTGCTCTTCTGATGAGGGGCTGGAACTCATGTCCAGAGGTCAGCAGCTTGATTTTCACTTACCAGGAACAGTCATGTCACCAAGTGTCTTTAGGCCGTGGAGCTCTGTGTAGCTAAAGTAGATGAGTCAGCTGTTTGGTGCAGCAGTAATGAGTGGGACTGATGAATCCCCTCATGATACATTGACGCAGGACTGTTCATACTTAGGAACTTGGGATCGTCCCTCAGCACAGTGAAATTCACAATTATCCAGGCAGGTTTTTTTTTTTTTCCTCTGCCTAATTAAGACACGTTATTACACGGCCGAGCATGTTCACACATTTCTCCCTCTGTGGTTCGTCTCCTTCCTGTTTATCAGTTAGTTAGTTTATCAGGTAGACTGGCTGGCAGACTGATGGACAATATGTCTCCCCTGGCATTTGACCTTGTAATATTTCTCCCTTGTACCTTGACTTTTTAAAAAACTGTGCACAATTCTCATAATGCATCACTTATTCAGTATAACAGCCACCATAGTGTTTAGAAGCAGTACGTGCTGCCCTGTGTTTGCACAGCCAGAAACTGTCCCATTGTTGTGAACATTACCTCAAGAATCTCAACAATGCCTCAAGAAGGGAGATTTATTCAGAATTGTGCTTGTAACTGAAGGGTCGCGGTTCGAATCCAGATCAAGTCAAGGGTTGTGGGACCCCTGAGTGAGGTACCCAATCCCCATTGCTCATTGTTAATTGACCACTAGAAGGTGTCACATCCATTGTACTCCCTGTGCTCGTCCCAAGCACAGATGAATGGAAGGGTGAATGTGGGTTGCGTTGAAAAAGGGCATCCGGCATAAAAAACAACAACATCTCTGCTAACTCATCTGCTGTGGTGACCCGCTGAGAGGGAGAAGCTGAAAAAAACAAATTCAAATTTGGTTCAAACCTCCACTTGGCCTCGGAAATTACATTTTTAGATTTGTGTGTATGACCTCAGAAAATATACTTTCCCCACTTTTTCATTCATTCATTCATTCATTCATTCATTCATTCATTCATTCATCCTCTACCACTTTATCCACCACATCAGGGTCACAGGGGACCTTTTAAATAAAAAAAACAAACTACCAAATATGTTCATTGGAATCACCTGTATATAAAAGATGAACTGGTCAAACTTTTTTTGTCTCATCAATGACTTAAGACAAAACTTTTAAAATAGATTTGTAACTTGCATCTAAATGAGTGGACGTCATTTTTGCTGCGATGTCTTGCATGCTTGTTTTCAGATCTCAGGTGGACATATTGTCTGCTGCAGTCTGGGGGTGTGCTGTATAATTGAACTCTTTGTTCTTTTACAGCAAGGCAGGAGATCTAACAACTGTGTTTGAAGCAGAGTTCACATTTGCTTTTTATGGGCAGATATATATATATATATATTTATATGTATATATATATATATATATATATATTTTTATATGTATATATGTATATATGTGTATATGTATATATATATATATATGTGTATATGTATATATATATATATATATATATATATATCTGCATGTATACACATATATATTCTCATATATATATATTCATAATGGTTTTATTTTTCTGCTTCAGGACAGGCCTGACTTCTCCGAAGTGGTTTCCAACCTGGAGGAATGCTTGTGCAATGTTGAGGTAACTTTTCTTTTCTTTTCTCTTGAATGTACACACTCACATGGACCCTTACCTTCTTCCTGACATTAGATTTTCTTTTTATGGTGCTTCAGTAAGTTATGTGTTATCTTTTGTCTTTTACTGTAGCCATTACTTGTCAATACCTAATCCAGCAACTTGGAGCTGCATAGTGCAGTGAACAGCAGTAGCCGCTGTGTCATGTTTGACGCATGCAGGCAGTGGTTGAGGAAGAGCTTGATGCTGCTGGCAGAGCATACATTTTCAACATCTGATTGTGATTAGTCGTGAAGCCCCTGCTGAATGTCCAGGTTCATTTTAAGCAGACAAATCCACTTCTGATACTTTTCATGGGCGCGTCTTGGTGTTTTCAGACATATGTTGAATTGAAAGAAAGAGTCACATAAAGAGTCACAGTGTGTGGATAGATATTCGTCTATATTTAAAAACTAGGCACTCCAGCTTTAAAAGTCAGCCCCTGTAGTGCCTTGCATAACAATGTAATTCGCTAAGTCATTTCTTTATCTCTGCTTTTGTCGTGTGCTCCCACCACAGCTGATGTCTCCCGCCTCCAGTAACAGTAGCGGCTCTCTGTCACCCTCCTCCTCCTCTGACTGTCTCCTCGGGCGAGGAGGACCTGGCCGGAGCCACGTGGCCGCCCTTCGTTCTCGCTTTGAGCTCGAGTACGCTCTAAACACTCGTGCCTATGCCTCTTGGACTCAGAGGTAAGAGAAAAGATGAATGTCCCCAGAGAGGTGAGGGTTAATCAGTTGGAGTTGTGGGATTGATTGATGCAGGGATAACCTGCAACCTGCAGATCTTTCAGTTTAAGTGAAATAAACAAATAAAACACTTTCTCTTGATTGGGGCAGTTAGATAAATGGCTCTCACGTCATCAATTCAATTAAAGGCAGTTTTGTAAATGAAATGAAACAAAGCTCAAGCTTAAAGGTTTTTAGCTGAAGAATGTCTATAAAAAGGAATTCCAGCAACATCATGTCTGGGCTTGTTGAGAGGACAACTGCTCTGCCAGTAACATGTAGACTAGTTACTGTTAAGAGTGAAGTTGCTCAGAGACCAAACAGGAAACAAAGGAAGCAAATGCAATAAAACATGCATGGCACTCTGACTCAGGAGGAAGGACAGTGTGTGTGTGTGTGTGTGTGTGTGTGTGTGTGTGTAGTTGAATCCTGGCAACAGTCATTGTGAGCCCAGTAACTGGAGGTGGGGTTATTGTGATGTGCCATCGGTTTGTTTGTCCTGTTCCTGCTGGTGCTCTATGAAAGGACAGACCCACAGACTTTCCTCCTCATCCTTATATTCCACACAAAGTGTTGATTTAACCACATACAAAAAAAATGCCTGGTCACTCCTGCATGAATTCTGCACGTGGCACTTCTGCAGAGAAAGTGAGAGCAGTCTGTTATTACTTTATTACTTCAAACATTACTTGTTTAAAATTGGTGTGTGTCTGGCTGCATCTCATTTTTCTATTTCTCCACGGAAAGGAATCAGTTTACATTTTGGATTTAGAGTTCAAATTATATTAAGTTATATTAACCTATATTTTCATTTTCAGCGAGCAACGGCGAGCATCTGGAGGCCTCTCACTGGAGGAACTAAGGAGGAATATGCAGTTTCCTCCCATTGATCGAAATGGTTCGTAGGCAGAGTACACATATTACACTGTACACTGACAGTTGTTTAGTTTGTAGAAGTGAAGCTGGAGCAGTTGTAATTTGTTTCTTAAACACTTTGATGGAATATTTGTTCAAATCCATTCCATGTCTGCAGAGCTATCAAGAATAAAAGAAAGAAATCCAATGGGGTAGAAATCTGGAAAAGGTTGCAGTAGCAGGCAGTAATCTATAAAGCCCCTGTGGTCATGTCAAAACTTATTTATTTATTGGTGTCTATCGGGACATGAAGAGGATTTCAGCGAATAAGATCAAGTGTATTAGAAACAAATGATGCACTCCACCTTTAATGGTTCATTGCTGAGCTCAAGCTAGTAGTGCCTGTTAATATTATTCCTGTCTTACAGTCTGTGCCACACATCTAGGTCACGATGAGCACTGTGGTATTAAAACAACCACTATTAAACAGAGACTTTCTTCAGTTGTGAATCAATAAACATTTACTGCTCTGGTGAATATTTATGGCATTGGGACAGTGGATAGATAAACCAATAGATAAATGAATAAACAAATACAGTGCCTATGTTCATAGGGATGAAAGAAGGTGTTACCTAATGCAACACAGTGGCTCAGTGATGCATTTTTAATAGTTTCCCCTACAACAGCACGGCTCTATGAAGGCATGAGAGACGTCAGGCTGTGGCAGCACTGAACATGCTTGTTTGTATAGATATGTGCATGTGATTTGTTGAGTAGGAAGTAAGAGAAATGCAGAGAGCTGAGAAAGTATACTGCTAATCAGTCAATGGTGTTATTCACCAGTGAAACCCCCTGTTTTTCAGGATATGTGTCCGACCCCATGAGCACCATGAGATTCTGCTCTTCCTTCAGCAGCAGCGGCAGCTTCGAGGACAGTAACTAACACCCACTGCTCTTTATTATGGCTTTATTTATTCAGATATTCATCAAATAGGTTTGAAATTGAATTTACACTTGTATAAATATACGGCAGGAGTGTTAGATACATTGCTAAATGTTAACTCATTCGCTGTTGTGTAAGGATAGGTTGTTTGTTAGTTTACGTGGTATGTTCTTCCCAACATGTCCAGTCTTTTATGATATGTTTTGTAAACTTTTCAATACTGAGATGAAGCTTCTAGGTCCTGTTTTAAATATAATTAAAGAAGTGTGTGTATTGATACTGTCTTAGAAAGTGTGTACTGTACACACCTTCATTTTTGAAGGGTAAAAAAAACAAGCCGCTCTCCATCTCAGTTCTAATTTTATTTTCTGAATGGCAAAAATCACACAAGCAGTCAGTCGCTGACAGATCACAAACATGCATAAACTCAAAAGACAAGGCAGTATAAATACATGTGAAGTATAGTGGGTTCTTTTTTTTTTTTGAAAAAAGAGGTAGTATTAGCAGCAAAGACACAAATCAGTGCCCAGATTTGACATTTTTACACGTTATCAGCTTAATTAGAATCAGTCTATTCACGAGAATGTTACCTTTAGGTCACTGTTTGACTAGATACAGAGTCATCTAAACAAATGAGGTCAAATTACTGACCTAAGATCCTTGTTTACACGGATATAAGCGGCGGTGGAGGTGCTGAGAAGTTGGGCTTGTGCCCAGTCAGGTGAAATATAAAGTGCGCTGGGGGCTAACGCCACTGTGGGAGTCCAAAGATCGATGAATTATTCAGTCATTTGTGAGCACAAGTGGAAGAGTATCTGTTTACAGGTAATAGGTGATCGCAGCTGCACTTGAGAGCTCACTAAAGCCTGTGATGCCTCTTTGTCACCAACAAAAGGACGGGATGATCTATTGTATACATTTTATGCAGCCGTCAAAACTCTGTATGCAGCTTCTTCCTATTTGTTGAGTGAAGCATGGAGATGATGAAGAGGTCGTTATGTAAATGAGGAGCCAGTTTATGGGACATTACGTGACAGAAAAGTTAGATTCCGGACATATGCAATGTCATGTGATTGTCTAAATGTTTGTTAAAGTGCTTTCTCTTGTGTCTGCGGAAGTTTTCAGAGTAATTCCTGAACTTTTAATAATTAAACAACCCTTTAGCACACGCTGAGGTGTGAAGCTCTAATGTAAACTCTCTGTTCTCGCAGCATTTAGCAAAGGATATGAGCTGTGGCCAAACAAAGTCTCATCCACTGAGAACGAGCTCAGTCTGTCTTTACTCAGTGTGTGTTTGATGTCTTGGATTAGCTCTTTATTCACGGTCCCATCCGACCGTCTGGGTTGCGTCCCTCCGCCACGGGACTCCTCTTGGCTTCCGTCGTCAGACTTGGACGTTGTAAAATCAGTTATTTCTGTAACTTCTCCACTGGGTTCGTCTGTTTTCCCCCATGTTTCCTCTGTGTCTTTCGCTCCATCCGGACTCACTGAGCGCTCGTGATGCTCCTCTGTTTTGGATGCAGGCGAGGGACTTTTTGTCCCTGGATCATGATAAATAGTTTTCTCTTCACTCTTAGGTTTGCCACTGGCTACTGAATGAAGGGTTCCTGCGATGCTTTCCACTTCAGTTTTAAATATATCACTTTGCCTCGGTTCATCTTGAACCTTGTTTTCCTCGTCGTCCATCTTGTCTTCGCCTACAGATCCTTTGCTTCCCTTTCTCTCTGTTTTTGTAGAGTCTTCATCACTGTCTTCACTTCCTGTTTTTTGTATTAATAAGTCCTTCACCTCAGTCTCCTCCTTCTCTAGGAGACTGTTTTTGTCCTGGTTATTTTCATGGGGTTTATCATCAGACTGATCACCCTCCAGGTCTTCCACATTGTTTTTCTCTCGATCCTCACTTTGACTTTTTTCTGTTTGCTCATTCTTGAGTGGACTCTCGAGTCTCTGCTGCTCTGCAGGTGTTGTCTCCTCTTTACTGGAGCTGGACACTGGCGCGTGTGAAGTGTCGTCCCTCAGTTCATCGAAGGGTTCGACAAACTTCTTGAAGAACTTTGATTCTTGATGCATGTTTATCCAGTTTGTGACCAGATCAGTCTTGTCCTCATTAGCTAGTTCCTCTGGAGTTTCCGTAGCCACTGTGACGCTCTGTTCCGCGACATCAGCCTCGTTGTTTGCTGCTTGAGGTTTGAGCAGCACACTCGCTCCTTCCTCCGAGGCCTTGCTTACCTCCTCCATGTCTCCTCCGTTCTCTCCGTCAGCAGCAGAGATGTTACCACCAGAAGTGTTTTCGTCAGTGTGTGGGTTTTTGTCCGATATCGCAGTGAATTCATCTAATTTGAGAGCCGGGGAACCTAAAGCCGTTGGTGTTGAAGACTGTGCCTGATCTGCTGAAGAAGCAACGATCATGTCACTCATATTATCATTATTTCTGGTTGAGTGGGACTCTCTGTTTTCAGTATTGAGGTCAGCTGTGTTGCAATTTTCATCTTGTTCTGTTTCCTCACTCTCCTCTCTGCCTGTGTTTGTCTTATTTTCTGTGTTTGTTTTCTCCGTCCCAGTGATTTCTAGCTCCGACTCTTGCTTTTCACCGCACTCATCTCCATCACCATCATCGTGAGACTCTTCTTTGACCTCTGTACTTCTCTCTTCATTCGGTACCTGCTCTGATTTTCCTTCATCTTCAACGTGCTCGGCTGTTTTCACCTCATCTGAAGCCTCTGTCTCGTCATCATGACTTTCTCTCTCTCCTCTGTTTGACATTTCCCCATTTTCAGCGTTGACGTCTCCCTTTTCACTCTTGGTACTTGCCCCTTCAGTGTCTTTCTTTGTGTCGTCAGACTCCACCACGTTGTCTGACATCTCCCCGGCTGTTGCTTCGTTATCACCAACATCCTCTGACTGAGCAGTATTTTCATCAGCTGTTTTTACATGGTCAGTGCTTTTCTCCGGTTCTTCAGTGATCTCGGATGTTCCCTCCCCCTCTTCACTCTTACAAGTTGTGATATTTTCCCCTTCGGGTTCTTTGTCATCTTGTTCACTTTGTTCAGCTTTGTGCCCGTTGTCATCTTTTTCTTCTTTCTCTTCATTGAGTTGTGCCTTTGTCTCAGTCATTTCATCACCTTCGTGAGTTTGATCAGCTGTGGCCTCCTTTGCTCGAGATTCCTCGTCTTCATTCTTATTCTCATCACTTTCACCAAACTTGTCTCTTTCCGTTTTCTCTGATTCGTTGTCTTTCTCCTCATGTGCAACGTCATCTTCCTCTTCAGCACTTTTCTCAGCTGCTTTGTCACTTTTAGTGTCTTCTACCATGTTTTCCTCATTTTCTACCTTTTCCTCTGCCTTACATTCATCGTTTCCCTTTTCTTCTTTTATATCTGTTTCATTATTTTCTTTACCATCACTATTTTCACCTTGTGCCAGTTCATCTGATTCAGTTTGTTTTTCTTCCTCCTTACTTTCCTCTTCACATGTTTCCCTCTCTATCACACTGTTTATATCCACAGATTTTTGCTCTTCTTCCGCCTCTTGTTGCCGACTGCCACCATTACCTGCTTCTGCTGCTTCCTCCTCAGTTTCTCTAATATCATCTCTACTGGCCTCACCCTTTGCACTGTCCTCTCTTATTCCTGCTGTATTTTCCACCACTGATTCTCCTGTCTGTGATGCAGCCGGTGTGTCTGTGCTGTCTCTCTGCTGCTTCTCCTCTGTGTCAGTTACAGGTGCCTCTTCACAGCTGATGGCCTCTTGTTCCTCTGAGGGCTCTGCTTTCATCTCCACTGTCTTACGCGCTGTCATAACCTCCTCCTCCGCATTGTCTGACACTGCTTTTTCATCAGTGTTTTTAACCGGCTCTGATACTGATGACACATCTGCATCACCGGTTTCTGCCCCTTGTCCTGTCTCTTGTGGCTGTGTGTCAGCCTCCACTGCTTCTGCACTTTTCTCCTCTCGTTCTTCATCTTTTGGTGCAGTGGTTGTATCGGTGCATTCAGCTCCTCCATCTTCCCGAGGTTCTGTAGTTTTGGGTTCTTCAATCGTGTTCTCCGCCGCCACAGGTTGTGTTGCTGCACCCATGTCCTCTGATTTATCCTTTTCTTCAACATCTTCTGATGCAGGCTTTTCATCCTCCTCCTCTTTTGTGACCGTCTCATCTTTAGCATCGTCACTGTTCTCATGAAGCTCTTTTTCAGTTACACTGTCCTCTTTTTTTGGCTCAGATGTGTCTTCCTGAACCTGGACCACTTCAGCTTCACCAACATTGGCATTTTCCTCACTCTGTGTCTCCTCGGCCAGGGTCTGTTTCTGCTTCTCAAATGTCACTGATTTCTCTGGAAGATGAAAAATAAGTTGGAAAATGTATACATTTTCGACAAAAATGATCTTGAAAATCACAGACAGCAAAGTGATATGATAAAAACAAACTAGTACCATCATTGTCTTGTTCATGTCCCTTATCGGTGGCTTCCTCCTCCTCCTCAGTGCCGGCGTCGGTCAGTTGAGGCTCACAGCTCTTCTGGGACTCGTTTAGTATGGCTTCTGTGATCTTCTCCTGCACAAAGTTATCTTAGGAAACAAGAGGAGACATGGCACATGCAATGATATAAAATATCATGTCCACAGGAACTCTGTGAGCGACTAATGATAAAGCTGCTGTCATCAATGTCGACTTTTGTCTAACTTCTTGTCTGCTGTTGCCGTTAACATTCCCCTTCCTCCTCCCTCTGTCACTTTGTGAACATTTTTGTTCACAAATGACTGAATGAAAATGTTGTGGAATACTGGAATAGTTCTTTTTGATTTACTGTTCTGTCCTGACACTGAAGTGCAAACATTCTCTGGATATTGTTTGGATCGGGTGTAAACGCAAGTGCGTGCAGGAGTTGCTCGCACGTTCTCCAGAGATTGAGGTCATGCTAGAACGCAGGATGAGAAACACACCAGTAACAATCACTGACCAGACAATCTCGATCAGTAATAGCTGTGGAAATACAGAGATTTAACTTTTTAACTTGAGTATTTGGGTTGGTGTAGTGGTTGGCACTCTTGCCTTTGTAGCATGAAGGTCATAACAAGGGCTTCTCTGCATGGAGTCTGCATGTTCTCCCCATGTGTGGGTGGATTTTTTTCCGGGTATTCCGGTTTCCTCCCACCAAAAACATGCACATTTGGGGATTAGACAAATTGGACACTCTAAATTGGGCGTGAGCGTGGATGATTGTTTGTTTGTATGTGGCCATGCGATGGTGTACTCCGCCTTTCACCCTATGTCAGCTGGGATTGGCACCAGTGCCCCCTGTGACCCTCATGTGGAGGATAAAGTAGTTGAAAATTAACAAATTGATGGATTAATTTAGGAGTGTTTCCCTGACAGCAGCTTTAGTAACAATGTGGTTGAATGTGTGCAATGCAAATGCAACAAAAAACGGAGGCAATGACAAAAACATGCAAAAAAGAAAATCATCTTTAATCTGTCCAAGTGCAAACATAAGGGAAAAGCACAACATGCAAAATGATAATAACACTACACAGAAGATGAAAAAAACAACAACAACAAAAAAACAGCAAGACAATGCAACACAAAAATGAAACTTAAACCAAAGTTTATAAAAAGAAATAAAATCACTTTGACTGTTGCCTCTTTTGTGCAAACTCATCCCAGGAGCACAGGTTAACTGTGGAAATAACTTATATAATATGTGGAATTACAATATTTGCAAGTAATTAGAAATGAATCAAACAATGCTGCACATATTATAGTTGTACTCTCTACACAAATATTTTTCATCACATATAAAGCGTGTACAATCAGTAAATCCATGTTCTATTTTTTGCTCTACTTTTGAATAATTTATTCATCTCACTAACGTTTGCCATTTAAAGCCAAAGTGTATATTGCAACTATCAACAAAGCAGTTAAAAAGGGCTTTCCTGAATACACAAGTTGACAGGATAAAGAATGACTTTTTAATATCAAACTCACTTTGAAAAAAAAACGTGTTTGACATTAAATAGTGAATCAGACAGAAAATCATTTCACACACACGAAAAGTCAAAAGAAAACATAATTTTTCCACTATTATAATGTAATCACATTATGATTTTAAGGTAACAATCTGTCAATACTGCATTACTGTAACAGTAATTATTTCATTGATGTACCACTATGTTTACAAATCTGCTCATAATGGCTCAGGCTCAAAGATACTCATGTAATGATAATAGTGGAAAAACCTCCATGTAAGATGGACTGATCCATTCCTCACCCTGTTCTTTACTTACCCCTCTCCTGTTCCTCTTCATCCCGTTTTCCCTCCTCTCCTCTACTCTCAGCTTCTTTTCCCTCTGAGGTGTCATCATTCTGTCTGTGTTCCTGTCCTGAGGGGACGCTGGTGTCGGAGACGTTGATCTCTGTGCTGTCCCCTGCACTGTGCTGTAAATCTGAGTCCCTGGCTAAACCCGACTCGCCCTCAGTGGCAGCTGCTGCTTCTTCTGGATTCAGTTTCAGTTCTTGGTTGTCCTCTCGATGGAGCTCTGCTTTCTCATCCTTTTTGGAATCTTCCGCGTCCTCCGCATCGCTCACCTCCTGGTCGCTGCCTGAACAGCTGGAGCCTGAACGAGACTTTATGTCCTCTGTGCAAGAAACAGGGAGCATTTTAAAATCTTCACACCACCAGTATAAATTAATATACAAAGGCTTTATTCCTCTCAGTGTAGTGGAGGTCCTCATAAACTATTTTTTTTTAAAGTTTAGAAAGTTTTTCAGTTTTTTTTCACATCTGCATTTGGGTCCTCCATTTTTTTTTACATCCCTGACAAATACATAATCAACCGTTAACTGAGATATCAAATTATCATATTTTACAGGTTTCAAATTAATAAAATGAACTTATAAGTCATGCTTTACTTTTATAATGATAATACCTTATTATTTACATAATGCTTTTCAAAAACTTGACAAAGAATAAAAAAAGGAAAAAGAAAAAGATGAAATAGCCAGTGTGTCCAATGTGTTTGCCTCCCTGATCTTTGGGAGAAGGCTCAGTCACCTTTTTGAAGGTTTTTATTTGAGTACGATCACTCACCATCCTTCTCGTCGTCTTGCGTCTCAGACGTGTCTCTGTCTTTAACCTGTGACTCTGTGTCACTGGATGCAGACAGAGGGATCTTTTCTTGTTCATCTTCCACGGGGCCTTCGTCATCTGCTTCAAAGTCTTCTTCATAATCTAAGGGGAAACGCAGTAGACACTGAGTGACGAACACCCATGTCTTATATTATTCATAATTTCCGTCGACATCTCAGTCATACCATCTCTGGCTTTGTCCTCCGCGGTTGCTTTGACCAGTCCCTGTCTCGTTTCACAGTCTGAATGGGAGGACGTGTCCTCCTCACCAGTCCTTTCTGTTTCCATCTCAGCAGCTTCTTTTGGGCTGGACACCGACACCTCACTTCCTCCCTCTTCTTTGGCTCTCTTTGGTGGAGGAGTGGGTTTTTTGTCCAATCCCATTGCGATGATGCACCTGCAAAAATGTTCATCAAGCATGAACTTTATTTGAGAGTCATGAGAACAGGGTGGACATGAGTCTAATATATGTCCGTTAATCTAACGATATAGGTCATCGACACCTGTATTGTATTGATAAAACAAACAACATAACGTGTTCATTATTGAACATACTGCTAATATTCTCTTGTTAGAGACACATGTGTGTCTTACTTGTAGCAGGGCGACGCCCCCTCCACGCTGAATAAGCCAAAGTGTCCGTGCCTGCCGCCCAGTCTGGAGCCTTTCCTGTGTTTGAACTCACAGCAGGAGCTCAGCCGTTCGACCTGGAGCCCGTTCAGGAAGAAGGTCAAACTAAAGGGGAAGCCTCTGTGTCGTCTTGAAATGAACTGGAAAGACTCTGAGGGACAGATTGAGGATGGAGATGAACAGAACAGAATCCTGAACCCTGTGATGGATCTGTGCTTAGTACATATACTCAGATCGAGTCACACTGACCTCCCTCTCGGAGCTTGCCTTTGTACACACAGAGGTTCTCTCCTCCACAGTGCTGCTGGAAGACTTTCACCTCGTCCCTCATGTCGATCATGTCGTGGGAGAGATGCACTGTTTTGCCAAAGTACACCATATTCACACTGACTCTGCTCTGCTGCACGGAGATCCTCAGCATTGGACGGTCCTGAAAAGTTCAACATCAATTTAATCCAGTTTTTTCCAGGAATTACTCAAATTCTCTACGCGACTGATGGACACAAGTGGCTGTCATAAAGTTCTGAGAAATGTCTAGAGTATTCTTCTAACATCCTGAATAATTAATGTGTGTGATCTGGCACTATAAATGGAATAACAGCTTGTAATACTGAAGTCTCACTAATCGTGGTCTTGTATTTGTATCATGGAAAAGCTTGTCCATGATGTGCCAAGTTTGGAGAAGCCAATATCAGGAGGCTGCAGCTTGGAAGTGTTTGTTGCCTGGGAAAAGAGAAGAGCGTTTAACACCTCATTGACGTCAGCTACACTGGTGGCGGTGGTAGGACGCAGTCTGCGGCCCCGGAGCGTGCCGCTGGGAGTGACCTTTACTGCCCTCTCTTTCCTCTTTGTGGCTGGAGGGACGGGGGTGACAAAATTGTTGATGACTGGGAGGCAGTATGGGGAGACGCCATTGGAGGTCTCTTTTGTGGTCAAACATCTCCGGGACTCCTTTTATGACAGAGATGATAATATTCATATTAAAATGAATCTGATTTTGCCTTTTACAGAAGGAAACACACAAATCTGAGAGTGTGTGTGTGTGTCTGAGGTGTGACAGTCTCACAGTGCCGTTGAAGAGCTGCTCGTTGTCGTTGGCAGACCTAAGGAGTCTGTAAGGAGAGCTGCGTCTGAGTGTAGCTGTGGTGCTGTTACTGTGGATCGGCTTCAGACGCACCGGCCTTTGCATTTTCCCTGGAGCTGTGTTTGGTCGAGAGGATCCCAGCTACAGTACACACACACACACACACACACACACACTATTACTGTCACACTGTTCATCATCAAGGAGTATGATATGTTTATTGATTGTTGCTCAGTGTTCCGTCACACAGATTTCTAGTTTCTATACTGATCTAACCAGCCGCAGGTAAATGCCTCATTTTAATTGTAACATAGTGCTGCAATGATTATTGGATTTAATCCATGATTACCTCATTAAGCTTCATAAAAGTGAATGTTTTATTTTTATGTTTCATTGCTCCTCTTTGACAGTAAACTACTGAATTAATCGTCAACTATTTTGATAATCAATTGATCTGTTAGAGTGTTTTTTCAATAATTAAATCAAGTTCAATTTTCAGCTGCTTAAATGTGAATATTATTATATAACAAAGAAATCAATTGAGGACATCATAGTTTCTAGGTTTGGTAAACACCGAACAACATTTTCTAGACCAAACAAGTTTGGGAAAAAACTATTGACAGATTTAATCTGAAATATACTCAGTTCTTTTAATGTCATTTGTGACTCTTGTGAAGACATTTTGATTCATTCCAAGGAATTTGGTTGCAACTGAAATCTGTATAAATCTTTGTAAGGCTGATAGAGATTTCTTCCTGTTTGTGAATTTCCTTACACTGCATTGTTTTCTTTCAGTTTTTACTATAGTGACTTTGACTCTCTTAGGAAGTCAAACGAAAGTTATTGTTAACAACAATGCTGATGCTGATAACAATAAAACACTGCCCTCTTAATCTACTGTTGCACTAAGGCGGACACTCACAGACTCGGAGGATTCAGAGTGATCTCCCTCGGGCCCAGAGTGCTGTTTTCGGACGCCCCTCGCCCCTGTGGGGGGGCGTGGAGACAGGATGCGGATGATGTCTTCTTCATACCTTCTAGAGCGCTCCAGCTTCCAAAAAGACCATTTATTATTATTATATTGAGTGTGGTTATATAAAAACTATTACATTTTACTAAACAAGATTATTTCACACAGGCTGTTTTTTAAATGAATAATCAATTTAAGAGCAACATGTTAAGAGCCATTAGTTTATAAAATAGTGAAGTAGTATTTAAATGTAAATGATCTACCTTGATTTTATGCACTCTTTCCCTCCTTGCAAACTCCTCCAGTTTTCTTTTGATCTCTATTTGATGGAGACGCTGCATGACAGGGGCACAGAACAAACTCACACAGTTTATATGCAATTAGAAGCAGCAATTAGTCTGCAGTGTTTTGTTTCTTCAACCCCCCCCCACACTGCCTTTGTCTGTGGTACACTGTGTTCACCCCACCTCCATCTCCAGCACCTTGTGGAAAATGGCCTGGGCCAGGCATTCACGAACATGTCTCTGGTGGGCTCTGTGGATCACTTTGTGTCTGTACTCTTTGTCTGGAACAATGCGCCCACTCCTGGTGATCTGAAACCAACAATAGTGTCAGCAGAGGCCAATCAGTGTGAGTTTTAAAACAATGATCGAGATATTGTGTGCATCACTGCAGCATTTTGTTCCGTAATAATTATTTTTCTTTTGCAGGTTTTATACAATGATTTATGCAGCTGTGCTCAGCGAGGAACAACCTTCTAGTTCTTCATCAAGTACCTAATGACCGAGATTGTTAATAGATTTCAGTATCGCACACAGTGCCCATCTCGTTACCATGAGGGTCCAGGGCTTTCAGCCACTCTGGAACTCTCACACACGATATCCGTAACATTTTCAGAATTGGCAGCCTGTGGCCAAGTGGAAAGGGAACTTGACTTGTAACTGGAGGGTCGCCGGTTCAAATCCCCACCCGGCCAAAAAGGGCTGGGGTACCCCTGAGCAAGGTACCCAACTCCCAATGCTCCCGGGCGCTACTCAGTGTGGCAGCCCACTGCTCCTAATCCTAATCCTAATTCTAGGATGGTTCAAATTAATTAAACTTAACTTAATTGCCTTCCAGTCCAGCCCAAAAACATGCAGATTTGGGGATTAGGACACTAAACTGACCCCCTCCGTAATCCTCACGTGGAGGATAAAGCGGTAGAAGTTGTAGGGATATTGTTTTGTTTTTGTTGAGAACACATTCTAAATTATACTAATACTGCTTCCCCTATTTGCATATACATAGCTTTGTATTTCTAGAATAAGGGTAGTATTTTTGAAAAATTGTGCTTCCCAACCTCAGTTTCCCCTGATTTGAGAAATATCTTCGTTCTTTTCTGTGTCACATGCCCACCAGTGACACTTGGTCCTGTTAGCGTAACTGTTAGCAAAGATGGCGGACACTGTGTTGCAGCGTTGCAGTTTCAAGCTTTGGACCAAGTGTCACAATACTACCCCTATTCTAGTAACACAAAGCTAAATGCAAATCGGTGAAGTATTCCTTTAATGTCAGTATTAAAACAGTAAGTAAGTAAGTAACAGAAGTACAAATTGAATTTTTAGTGGACCTTCTCATCATCATCATCATCATCATCATTGCATTGACTTACCAGTCCTGCTCTCTGCAGGTGTCTTCTGATGCGAGTGTTGCTGAAGTATCCAGCGAGGTGTTTGTCTGTCAGACTGTTGTAGATTGAAAGCAGACTGCAGAAACAAGGCCTCATTTCATGAACAATATCCTCACTCTATTCTTTAACTTTCACAACAGTCCTTGGTGGAAGTTCTTGATTACTGCTAACAGAAAACTAGAATCTTAACCGAATGGTTCAACTGGCCACAGCACCACTGTTTGTTTGTTTGTTGTCCTCATTACTGAGACATCAGTCTGTCTGGAAGCAGTTTTTTTCCAAACCAGATTTGATTTCCTCTCACATTTGTGTGCAGGACAATTACGACTATTGGGGTCTGTTACCAGTGTCTGATTACACACAGGAATAAGATGGGATGAGACACTTAACCCTGACTGTCGCCCCTTTGTCTACCTGTGTGTGTGCAGGTGTACTATCATTTTATACATGACTTCTCTCATTCTTTATTACTTGTTTAAATTTAACCTCAGGGATGAAAAATTAGGAGCCGGAATAAGTAATGAATGATTAACTTAAATCCAGAGAGCAGTAATACAAAAATATGGATCTTATTTATTTATTTATTTAACCTTTATTTTACCTGGCAAAACATTAAGAACAAATTGTTATTGACAATGTTGGCCTTACACAACAATAATAAACAAGTCTTTAGAAACTTAAAAACAGTGTCAAATTGTGGTAAAACATTTACAAGTGTCATTAAGAATTGCCTTTAGATGGCCTTTAAAAGCAAACGCAGAGAAGAAAAAAAGCATTCTTTTTTGTAATAAGTTCCAGTAATTTGACAGTTGTCCAAAGCAAAACTTGGTTTTGGGGATGTGCAGTGCTTTTTTTAATGGGAAATAAATAATGAATGATTAACTTAAGTCCAGACATAAAGAACATATGGATACCAACTTCCATAAGACATCACCACCAACAACTTAACTTTTAAATTAGCTTAAATAACACACTCACTTAATTGTAGCACTGGTGTGTGTGTAGAGTAAATGTTAATGAGTAAAAAGTTTGCCATGGAGTAGCAACCAATGTAAATGCTCCAGTACCTTTAAATACCTGGGCTATTTGTTGTGTTTTTAACACTTTTATTAAGTGTTGTCAGCAAATATAAAGCCAACACAAGTGTCATTTGTGTATTTTGGTGGACAGTTGACTCAGTCATTTTAAAGTAGTTGCCACTGGAGTGACATATATTCTACTCCCAGTATCAATATACAAGACATGTATCAAGTTATTCTGGGGTTTAAATGTGAGTTAACGAGCTACATACAAATCGACGACTGTAAACAGATCTGACATGCATAATAAAGTTAACAACAACAACAACAAACTGCACCTACCCTGGGTTAAGATGATTCATGGCTGCCGCTACTTTTCAGTTTCTTGTCAGAGTTTCAGAGTCTGCTTGGTGTCTGACGGCGCGCGTGTGTGTGTGAGAGTGTGTGTGTGTGTGTGTGTGTGTGTGTGTGGGAGAGAGTGAGAGAGAGTGAGAGAGAGCAGGAGTGATGAAGTGCGGCAGGACATTTGGAGCTGACACCACCAACCACCATCACCACCGAGGCTGCGGAACTGATGACACTCGCCGCCGGTTGCCATGGGAGATCACGTGACGAGGCTGCCAACAAGGCTGGTTTCCACTTACAGACACATCTAAACCATAATACACACACACACACACACACACACACTGGTTGGCACAGCTATTCTTCTTAGGACAGTCTAAACAAGGCATTAACCCGAAACCTATCCAGTTACCCAGAAAGTATGGCCCAGGTTTTGGTCTCCATGAGGACTAAATGTCTCCTGTGAGTGATCTTCATTATGTCACATATGGATAATTATATATACATGGATTATTAAGCATCAATTAATTAATTCATGCTTAAGCAGCATTCTAGTTGCTCTCAATACTTTGAATTCCCATTTAATCATCTATTATAATTTAATTGTTGTTTGTGTTTGAATATGTTTTTTAAAATGGAGTAACAGTACGTATCCATTTACCACTGGCATGTATACTTTCATGTTATACTCACAGTTCACAGTTTAATGGGGCAAATGTGCAAGTGCATCATTCTTTCATATGTTACCTGCTTCAGTGTTAAGCAGGTAAGGGGGAAGTACACAGTAAATATGTTTATATGACTTAGAAAGATTAAGATAGTACCACATCATTCAAATGACATTAACATATTGAATAATAATAACGTCTCCCCAACATAAAGAAGAGAAGTTTTTGTGTCACTCCATCTTCATGCCGACGACAGTCACATTTATATGCCACTAAAACAGGAAAGTGCATATTCTGTAAAAAAGTGCATTGCAGAAATGAAGGCATGGATGTCAATGAACTTTTTGCATTTTAATGATAAAAGGACTGAGGTCATGTTGTTTGGGCCAGTGACACTTCCATGTTAATCTGGGTCCACACAGCTAAAGCTAAACCATTATTTTCTCATCATCAATTTGAGATTTTAATCCACGCTTTTATCACAACTCGCTTAAACTACTGTAACTGTTGGCCGTAGCCAGACGTCACTTGCTCGACTACAGTTTGTTCAAAATGAGAGCATATTATTCCAATTCTAGCGTCACTTCATTGGCTCCCAGTTCCTTTTTGGATTGATTTTTAAACTATTGTATATGTTTTTAAATGTTTTCTTGGTCCCCACAGTTTCTGTCTGACCTGCTTCAGCCGTACGCTTTTAAATCCTCTCTTAAAATTAATTTTTTTCTCTTTGGCTTTTAACACAGTTGGAGATCTTGGATTTTACTGTGTTTTATTGTTTTTACTTTTGTATTTGTCCTTATGTCTATGGTCAGTGTACAGCACTTTGGACAACTGTGTTGTTTTTAAAGTGCTTTATAAGTAAAGTGGGGTTGGATATCACGAGTTTTAATCCATGCTTTAAGAAATTTGATAAAGCCTTTTGGAAGTGTAGTCTGTGTCTAATGTAGATTCTTTTTTTAATCTTACACAAGTAAAACGAGATCTGTTTTATTGCAAAGATTTAACTCTTAAACTGATATTTACCATTTCTCCCTCGTTTAAAAGGTATATAGTAAATGTCTCTTTAATTTGCTTTGCAATTACTGGTCATGTCAAAGGTTAAAAGTCATGGACACAAGATGTCATCTACCATCACCATGAGTCCATATTTAATAAATTCTCATACATAATCGTGTTAACCTACAGATCACTGTTCTCTTTATTGATTTTAAAGTTACGTCAAATGTGATATAATATGTGAGCCATCAGTCCACTCAGCACACGGTTACTGATCAGTAAACAACCTTCAGCTTCCACCTCAGAAAATGCATGAGCAGCTATAGATGTGATGAAGCTGAATTTGGAGGTCCTCTGTGGCCCTCTTGTGGAAATAAAGGAACATTGCTTTTTGCCTGCAGAATATTATTTTAAACAATGCAGAAGCCGTCTCTGATGTTAAACTTAAAACATATAAATATAAACATACTTAAAGCATATAAATACAGTATCATCGATAAACACATGAAGACGAGAGATTACCGTCAAATGTAAGACACAAACACAGCTGTGCAAGTAGGAAATGTCTTATAATTTCAGAATGTCACATAATGCACAGGTCATGTTTAATGTCAGAATTGAGGGCTCAGATGTGCATAGAACCCTGAAATATAGATTGATGTTTATTTGTAAAGATATTGAAAACAAACCGGGAGAAAGGAGGTTAATCGCAACATTTAACACCACAAATGTATAAATAAAAGATTTTAGATGAATGAAGCTTTTCAAACTGATCAATATCAGTACCGCACACTACCGCTGTGTATGCACAGTCACAATGACATCACGATCTTTGTAACCAGAGTTCACAGTGAACTGTGTGACAGTTGTCAATTATTTGTTTTGATTTTTAAACCAAACTAAGAGTAACCAACAGAGCTAAGTGAACTGCATGTAAACATCAACACAGCAGTGCTATACCATAAACTGTAAAAAATGTGATCATTATTTTCATGAAGTTTGTTGTCTGTTGGTTTTCAGAAGCACTCAGAAGCACTCAACACCTGCAGACACCTGTGGATGTTTGACGAAACCAGGCTGCACAAGGTACGGGAGACAGGTGTGTGTGTGTACCTGGTATTCCTTATGTTGTGGGGACCTAAATCTGTTTATACAGTCACATTATAGGGGCGTGTCTTCCTTATGGGAACACAAATCAAGTCCCCATAATGTAAATGACTGCATTTTAAGGCAAATATATGTTTTATAGTTAGGCTGAGGTTAGGGTCAGGGTTATGATTAGGCCAGTAGTCATTTTGGTCCAGGAAGTTTGTGCAATGTAAGTGAATGGAATGTCCTCTGAAGTCATGGAAACCAGTTTAAGTTAAGTCTGGGCTTAAGGTAAGGGCTCTGATTTTAATTGTGGTTAAGTCCATTGATTGATTGCTCTTTTTTTAAATGAGACAGTACATATTAATGATCATTTACATGTAAGATTGTATCCTGATGGTTAATTTCCATCTCCATTCTCCTTGACAGCTTGGTGTCGAGAGAAGGAGGAGGAAAAAAAGTAAGAACAATGAGAACAAATGCGAGAAACAAGCAAACAACATAGAGCAGAACCATATTAGCACGATGCCCGTTACCCATGTGCTTGAAATTACATTTTTAAATCAACACATGTTCACATATTAGTGTCACCACATATTGCAATTTTCATGCTAATAACCATGTGATAGATAGATAGATAGATAGAACAATAGATAGATAGAAACGCAGACATGATGTGAAATGAAAGAAGCAGGTAAAACAGAGATATCTGAGGACACATTCACCTTCTGCTCAGTTAGGGGGGAATTGATACAGACATATGCTATTGATGCTCACAATGAACACAAGGCCCTGAAATGTAAGTCTTACAATAATAATTAACGCAGAAATAGATGAGGGGTGATTATAAATTCCATTCAGGATTCTGAGATGGTGGAGGAAGGGGGAGCAACAGTTTTCGCAATCAGTGTTAAATAGCGCAGTTTTGTGCCTGTGTGATTGTCAAGTGGGCCATTACTGGTTGATAAGAGCACCTTTTCCTTATGTGGCTTTCCTTATGCGAAAGGGAGCATGCTGCCCCGATGCATTCAGGCCCCTCTTTCACTGCACTGCTATTTTT
This sequence comes from Solea solea, assembly GCF_958295425.1. Classification (NCBI taxonomy): domain Eukaryota; kingdom Metazoa; phylum Chordata; class Actinopteri; order Pleuronectiformes; family Soleidae; genus Solea; species Solea solea. The sequence goes on along the minus strand of NC_081142.1, from coordinate 9,206,777 downwards.
ACTGCTGTGATTTCCACCCAATCCCCCGCTCGCTGCCCAACAAACGCAAACCCTACAACCCCCTACCCCACAGCCACCGTCCCTCCTCCAGCACCCCACCCCACCTCTTCCCCTTCAGATTCAATGATTACCCATTTACAGCAAGGAGAAAAGGTCATGCCAAACTGGTTGTGTCAATTGTAAACCACCCCAATTCTGACTGATTTGAATGAAAGAAATGAGCAGTTGCAGTTTATGGTTGAAATTGAGTATCATTGATAAACACATGAAGAAGAGAGATTACAGTCTAATTAGGAAATGTCAAATAATTTCAGAATGTTACATAATGCACAGTTCGTATTTTCAAATTGATCAATATTAGTGCTACATACACATACTGTTGCTGTGTATGCACAGTCACAATTACATCATGATCTTTGTAATCAGAACAAATGAAGAAGAAAATAGCAAAGAGAGCCTGTGTGCAAACTTTTAATGTGTCATTAGTAACAAACCAGCAGTTTATAGCAAACAACATTAAAGATTACGTCTTATTGCCCTTTGGTTTAAAACTAAAATCTGTTCAGTTTATACCACAAATGGTTTAGTACATGTGGAATGTTACACATATTAATGTGAAAGTGAGCTCTTTGCCCCTGTGTATATACAAACATATACTGTATGTAGGTTAATGTTGGTCAAAGAGATAATACATCTGGTGAAGTAGCAGCTTCATATTTCCTCTGATTCTAATAATTCCTGTATTTTATCTCCAAAAATAATTCCAACACACCCCCCCAACACAACAGACTATATAGAGTTCACTCTGAACTGCGTGACATCACAAACATACAGAGAAAAGTATTTCTGTAGAGCTTGACAATGAAACCAAACTAAGAGTAAACAACAGAGCTGGGTGAACAGCATGTAAACATCAGCACAGCAATGCTATACCATCAGCTGTAAAAAGTCATTATTTTTCATGAAGTTTGTTCTCTGTTGGTTTTAGATGGTGGACTCACCCAGCAGCAGTTTCTCTGCACTGCACTCAACACCTGCACACACCTGTGGATGTTTGACGAAACCAGGCTGCACAAGGTACAGGAGAGAGATGTGTGTGTGCGTGTGTGTGTGTCATTATTATGGGATGTGTCATTCTTATGGGGAAGTAATCAAGGCAGACATTTCACCGGCATAAAAATCATGTATGTAAGTCATGTATGTAAGTCTTACAATAACAATTAATGCAGAAATAGATGAGGGGTGATTATAAATTCCATTCAGGGAAAGGTCTTTGCTGTAAGCTGGGAGGTGGCGAGGAGATCTTGGGGAGTCGTGCAGTTCTGAGATGGGGGAGGAAGGGGGAGCAACAGTTTTTGCAATCAGTGTTAAATAGCACAGTTTTGTGCCTGTGTGATTGTCAAGTCTCACGGTAACGGGGAGAAAGGGGAGAGGACACAGGCGCTGTTCGCCGCTTCTCACACTGTCTGAGTATTTTTTTTACTGCTATTTAGTAGCTGATGTGCCCTGTTAGCCGTCTCCTGAACTTCACATGGAACTCTAACATCTAGCGGCTGAAAAGACTTGACTTTGACATCATTGTTTTACGGATGAATCATACCTGCTGCTGTCAAACTCGCCCCTGCTGTGCCACTGGCATTGGCATACCCTTGGTCTCAAATCAACTGATACCACCGGGCTCCATGAATGCTCCACCAAAATATCCTGTGGATGTCGGCTCTGCTGCTGGGGCTGTTGGCGGTGGTCTTTCTGCTGTGGTCCCGCACAACGTGCACCACAGCTGCCAACCTGTGTGTGCAGGGACTATGGCTGACTGTCAACACCGGGACCACATCACATCTACCGGGCGCCATGCTCCAGTATACACCATCGCAGCTGCTGGAGCACAACACCCATGGCCTTCCATCTGGCCCAACTGTCCACAAAGTTGCCTACCAAGAACACCAGAAGACCTACAGCAGAGCACTTTCCACAGCAAGATCACAATGTTATTCAAACATGATCAACAATAATCCTGGCAACTCCAAACAACTCTTCTCCGTAGTCAATCATCTGCTCAAACCCCAAACCCACGCCTGTAGTAACATCACAGAGGAACAGTGCAATAACTTAATTCTACACTTCACCATAAATCTGTTCCTCGCTGTCTGTCACCAGCCCCCCAGCCATCTTTCTCAGTTCTGTAAGAGAGATTGAGGGCATCATCCGAGGCGGCTAAGTCCCATATCCATTAAAAACGGCAATAATCAAGCCTATTCTAAAAAGTCCTGAAGTTATGGCTAATTACCATCCGATCTCCAACCTTCTGTTTCTGACCAGGGTTCTCCATCACTTCTCATCCTCCTGGACCTCACAGCCACCTTTGACACAGTCGACCATAGCGTTCTTCTCCTTCGTCTCCAGCACATTGTTGGATTTACTGGCACCGCTCTGGATTGGTTTGGGTCCTACCTCACAGATAGAGCTGCGTATGTGGCCCTGGGGCACGCTAAATCGCAGCCCTACACTGTCACCTGTGGGGTCCCACAAGGGTCCTTGGTCCAACCCTTTTTAACATCTACATGCTCCCCCTGGGCCACATCATCGGAAAGCATGGCGTCTCATTCCACTGCTATGCCGATGATACTCAGCTCTATGTGAGGTTGCACCCAGCCTCCCCTACACCCCCATCAGCACTCACCTCCTGCCTGGAGGAGATAAAAGTGTGGATGTCCAACAACTTCCTCCAGCTAAACAGCATCAAAACAGAAGCCATCCAAATTGGCAACCCTCACCAACTCTGTTCCTCCCATTTAAACCGCATCTCTTTTTCTGGCCTCTCCATCACCCTCTCCCCCTCTGTTACAAATCTGGGAGTCAAATTTGACCCCCATCTGTCATTTCATACCCATGTCCACCACCTCAGCAAAATTACATTCCTTCACCTCAGGAATCTTGGTAAACTCCTCCCGTCCCTTTCCCTCAGTGATGCTGAAAGGCTGGTCCACGTTTTTGTCTCCTCCAGACTGGATTGCTGTAATGCACTCCTCATCGGGATCCCTGGCGGGACCCTTCAAAAGCTTCAACATATCCAATTCAGTGCTGCCAGGATCCTGATGAGGGTCCGGAAATTTGAACACAGTACACCTATTCTCCGGACACTTCAGTGGCTCCCCATCCACCAGTGCATTCATGTACACGCCCCACAATACCTCCAAAAACTCCTCACGCCACAATCCACATCAAGAAACCTCCGATCCACAAATACTTACCGTCTCTGCCCCCCCAGGACCAAACTCCACACAATGGGAGATCAAGTCTTTTTAGCAGCTGCTCCAAGGCTCTGGAATGCTGCCTGACTGCAACACAGACTATGGAAATTAAAAAAAAACAACAACTGGACACTTTGGTTAAGGAAAACATACCAAAAGGGCTGCCATTCATTTATAATGTCTTTTAATCTATGTTTTTGTGTCCACTTTTAACCAGCTTCTGTAGCTAACTTTGACTGCTTTATAAATAAATGAATTATTATTATTCTTAAGTGGGCCATTACTGGTGGATAAAAGCACCTTTTCCTTATGTGGCTTTCCTAGAGGGAGCAGCTCCCTTGGCATGCTGCATTCAGGGCCCTCTTTCACTGCACTGCCATTTTCACTGCTGTGATTTCCACCCAATTCACCACTCACCACCCAGCCAATGCAAACCCTTCCTCGGTGGGTTAACCAGGCTGTGTGTGTGTATGTCAATATGGTATGTCATTATTAAGGCACTTGTGTTCCTTATGCAAAGACATGTTTTATAGTAAGGTTAAGGCCGTGGTTCTCAATTATTTTCTGTCATGCCCTCCCTAGGGGACAGAAATATTTTCTATCACTTTCACTATTTGAGAGGTACTGGTTTAAGGTCAGGGTTAAGGTTAGACCAGTAGTAATTTTGGTTAAGGTTAAAATAGGTCTCCAGGAAATTAATGTCAATGGACACCAGTGTGTATGTGTGAGGGACTGGTTATGTTTACCGCCATCATTTTACCTGTGATTAGGTTGATTGATTGATTGATTGATTGATTGATTGATATATAACAATGGGATATTACATATTAATGATATTAAACAAATCAAAGAGTGGATAAGAAATGCCAAATATTAGAATAAAGTGCTACTGCTTCCACCCTTTGTATAACAGTTATTAAAAAGCAGGTGAAATGTTGCTCTTTTTCTTGCCAAATAAACAAGCATGTACTTTTTAGAAACATTAACTATCAAAAGTAGAGCGTGAAAACAAAATGATAATAATAATTTCATTTATAATTCACGATTATAAATTCCATTCAGGAAAAGGTCTTGGCTGTTAGCTGGGAGGTGACAAGGAGATCTTGGGGAGTCATGCAGTTCTGAGATGGGGGAGGAAGGGGGAGCAACAGTTTTCGCAATCAGTGTTAAATAGCACAGTTTTGTGCCTGTGTGATTGTCAAGTGGGCCATTACTAGTTGAGCACTTTTTCCTTATGTGGCTTTCCCTATGTGACCTCTCACATGCTGCTCCCTCTCACAAGCTGCCCCGATACAATCAGGCCCCTCTTTCACTGCACTGCCATTTTCACTGCTGTGATTTCCACCCAATCCTCCGCTCACCGCCCAGCCAACACAAATCCCCCAAACCCCCCCCTCCCACCCCACAGCCACTGTCCCTCCTCCAGCACCCCACCTCTTCCCCTTCAGATTCAATGAGTACCCATTTACAGCAAGGAGAAAAGGTCATGCCCAACTGGTTGTGTCAATTGTAAACCACCCCAATTTGGACTGATTTCAATGAAAGAAATGAGCAGTTGCAGCTCTAAAGAAAGCAAAGGTCCGTGTGGAAGTAGCAAATTAAGAGACTATCTCTCAGAGGCCGAGCGCTCGCCGCCGCTCAGACGTCGCCTACATTCCTCGTTCGTACTGTATGTGGGTCGTGTATCATCTACTACACACTTTTGCGTGTAGTAGATATAAAGGAGGATGATAGGTTCAGCTTCTTATTACTTTTTGTTTTTGTTTAGATGTCTCACTGTATGTTCTTTGGAGGCTTTTGTGGGTGGGTGAGTGAGTTTTTGTTTGTTTCTATCGTTTTGAATGTGCAGCTCTGTTGCCCTCTCTCGTAGTTTTTGTTTAAGCTGACATATGTGAACATGCATCTTTGTTTGGGACTTCACACACCTGAGCGTGTGATTTTTATTTCCCTTCTAACATTTAAAAAAACAAAAAAAACAAATCTCTGATGAAGTCACAAAATGAGAAATTTTGAGAATAATGTGTCTATTTTATATAATAAACAATACTGTAAATGCAATGCGCTGTGTTTAGGATTATTTAAGGTTATAGGGTAAAACTCCTTTAACTTACTGTGAAGAAACTTTCCTTTCATAATAAAACAATTGCACACAGCTTGAGAGGCTGGCACTTTTGAATGAAGGTATGTGGACAAGATCTAAAGTTGATACAGATTTAAATGAATTGGTATCAAAAAGTATTTTCCAGGAATCAGTATCGGGGATCAGATATTGATACCTTATCAAACTTTTTTTTATTTTAGGTCACGCTGCACATACACCAGCAGCCAAATTCAAGGATGGAGGTAAAGCAGCAAAGCAGTCAAACGAGTCTGAAAGTATGTTGACAGATGAGACATTGTTTTTGTCTGGTCCACATCAGCAGAAAAAACATTTATGAACTCAGCCATGCAGAGCTGAAACTGAAAACACGCAACTGTTACACACTCAGATACACATCTATTCCAACCATCTGAGCTCATATCAGGGAGTCCACAAGTGGTGCGTTCAAAGTCTTTTTCACATCTGAAAGATACTTTGTCTTGTCCTGATAAAATTCTCATGCTCGTGACTTTGGGTTATCATGTGTAGCTAAACACAGCTCTCCTCTCACTCCAGACCTCTGCATGTGCGCGTGTCACTGTGAGCAAAGGGAGGCAGTTTCCCCACTACTTTAAAGTGTTGCAGTGTTCAAAGACTCATCCAGACTTTGAACAGTGGCTTCATATCCACACAGAATCGCACGCTGCCTGAGTGAAACGTCTGCTCTGCAGTATGCAGTGCTGCAGATGTATAATCTGATAAAGGGCATTCATCTCCACCAGCTGGAACAGGACACATCTCGATGGAGGCACGCTAACTCCTTTATCCGTCTGCGATAGGGATGCCAACTCATGCCCGTGCAGGTCCGACTGTTGTCCCATGAAAACGGCTGCAAGTAAAAAAATAGCCCACTTTGGAGTGTGTGTGCATGGCGGTTGGGGGTGGAATGGAGTGTGTGTGTGTGTGGTGATGATGATGATGGGTGGGATTGCCACAGTGTCTGGGTTAAATGAGTCAGTGAAAATATAAAATAAAGGGCAGGAGTCCAAGGACATTTATGTTTCCTTTCAGCAAAGCCCAGGAGTTGGTTCATGAGACTCCTGGCATCTTGACCTTGGTTATGTGAAGGTTTACTGTGTAAGAAGTAGTGATGGTGAGACTGCAGAGTAATAAACGGACGACTCCTCAGCTCAGGGAACTATAATAACCTCTGCATTTAGTAGCAGAAAGGAAGAGGTACTTCTCTTTTGGCAGAATAAGTGCCAAGTCATACACTCTGCACCCCCGTGAGCACAGAGGTCCACATTGGTAGATGCTGGGGTGGGCCAAAAATATCAGTTTGGTCATATATCAGCGTCCTTCCTCGTGCAATACAATAATCGATAAGCCAGGGCAAATACCGATATTTTAATTAACAAATGAAGGCGTTCAAAACCGGTGTTTCTCAATCCTGGTCCTGGGGACCCACCACCCTGAATGTTTTAGATGTTTCCCTGCTCCAACACACCTGATTCAAGTGGTCAGATCATCATCAAGCAGGGAAACATCTAAAACATGCAGGGACGTGGGTCCCCAGGACCAGGACTGAGAAACCCTGGTCTAGTGTGTAACGTTTAGACTACCCTAAAGTAAACAGTCCCTGCCAGTTTTTACTCGCCGAGTGTCATTACTTGATGTCTCCTCGCGGCGGCGCTGCTCAAATGAATGTGGGAAACTTTGGCGAAAGTTACCTGACTGAAGAAGAGGGAGTTTACAGCGGGATAATGGCGGAGAAAGCTACGTTAAGAGATGCCCCATCCGTGTTCAATACAGAGACTTTATGCACTTTGTTCTCTATGTTGTGAATAAATAGAGCAATCCTGCACATTTAACTTTTCACGCTACCTTTCTGTTTTCTTCAGTCAGACAGATATTGTGAAGTATCGCTATATGATTGTCTTGCAATATAGTGATTATCACAGAATCGATGTATCGTGATATTATTGGTATCGTGGACCATGTGTATTCCCACCCCTAGTCCACGCTACATTAAGACGCACCTACTGCACATGATCCCTGTAGCACAACACCTGCAGTCCACTTAGTAGCAGGCTCTTGTTTTGATCAAAAGAGACAACGAAGAAGACGTAACTATGGAAACTATATACTATACGGAAGGCTGCCAATACCCACACATGTACAAGTCGGTGCCCAAAGAATACAAGGAAATGAAGTGGAATATGACAGGGTGATGGCCTTGTTAAAGTATGAACTGAGCTACAGGCTTGTAAGCTCATGCCAAGCTGCGACGCCGCTCTCCTCAGACGTGGAATGTGACAAGTACGACCCAGCCCTAAAGCTTCCACCTCACAAATGCAAAGTGCAAAATGCTTGCTGGTTTGTCTATTCGGGATACTGTAGAAATAATGTGGCGAAAGATGGCAGCCTCCATAAAGTAAGGCCCTTCCCCATAAACCCTCCTAAATGTTACACACTGGGCCTTGAAAGTATCTGAATGACCAGAGCTCCCGTCCGTCAGTGCTTCGATGCTGATTGGTCTGCCTCATTTTCTACACAGAGCAACTGTGTGGCGCAGCTGAAGGGATAGAAACAACGAATTTGACTCATGTCCGTTCTGGAAATGTTGAGATACCACGTTAAACTGACGCCACGTTAAAACCAAACGACGGACAGCTTTCTTCATTTGTCTATAGATCGAAGAGACGGTGAAGTCTTTTTGTTCCACCTGTCATCAAACTATTAAGGGAGAGTCTGCAGATCAAGTGTTTAATTATATGGGTGAGTAAGTAGTGCACACACTTAACATAATCCAGGTGTTATGTTTAAGCTTGGATGCATGTTGTTGTCATCAGTTAGTTTAGATACTTGTATTGTGCATTATTCCATGGTTTATTTAGCCACTGTGTTTTAACTCCAAAGCAGGAAAAATGTGCTTATTACATAAAACGTATTGTTTTTTTGGCCATAGAATACAGTTGTAGTTTAGTCGACATGTATTCTAATAACTAGAATAATGCTTAGAACACATTTGAACTTTTGTCTGTACTTCAGGTATTTTTTACACAGCAGGGTTTGTGTTTTAACCTCAGTGAAGGATCCTCACTGTGTTTTGTGGCTGCAGAATTGTAGCAGACGTTTCGTGAAGGTTGACTAGTGGTACATGTGTTGCTGACAGAGGAGTGTACTATAAATAAATTAATCATTTGTGATCGCTCCTTTTGTCAGAGGTGTTTCAAGGGAATTTCAGGGCCTCAAGGATCTAGCACCCATCATCGCAATGCCCCTGTTTTTATTATACCTTATACCTTATTTTAAGATAAACACATTATTTTAACATTCAAACTAAGTTAATGACTGTTGTCTGGATACTGATTAAATCACACAGCAGCAGGACTGCTGCATATAATATGTTTGCTGTATTTTAACTGGTGCAGGGAACCTAATATATTGAAAGTACAGTGTATTGTATAGATGTACGTATATGTGTATATATATATATAAATATGATTGTATACCTGTAGAAACGTCATCTAAACTTAACTTTGAACTGTGGAGGGCGGTGTTACACCTCTCAGTGTGTAACCTTAAATTATTAGTAGAAGAAGAAGAAATAGACATACTGCAGATCCTGAAGAGTTTATTTAATGGCCGTGCAAACTCGGCCACCAATCCCCGAAAACACACACACACAAGAAACAACAAAAAGCACCACTGCAGAAATGACACATATTCAATAATTGATCATTTAATTTAAAAGCAACAGCGTAACCTATACATATAAACTACACTGAAGACAGTAAGTGGTTTGTAACAGCACAGATTGATCTCCAGGTCCCTTAAATCAGTGGGATTCTAATCAGATCTGATCTCACAGGATTAAATAGAAATTAAGCAGATTTTATTTAGTTTTTTATTTTATTTTAAATATATGACATTGATATTTGCTGTTTTCTCTTGTAAATGACAGGATCATCATTTAAATCTTCATGAGTGATTCTCATTCAGCAGACATGGCCTAAATTGTTCATATATTATCAAGTTAATGTGACAGTACAACATTTTTCTTTAGCAAATGCACTGAATATATCCAAAGTAAAAGTATGAGACAAGTTATTGACTATCTGACATTAGCAAGGCCTTCTGCCTAAACAAAAAAACAAACAATTGAGGCCATGTCCCCTGAAATGTCTATGCATGCCACCAGCTGATATGAGGTATTTTGTTTGTGCACTGTAATGTAATTTAATCTCTTAATATGCATCATATTTATTCATCAAAATATCAATAATAATGCAATAGATGTGCAGTATAATAATAATAAGATGTATTATAATAATAAACATTTACATATCAGCTTTCATATAAAGCAACCAAACACAGTATACTGTTCTTCTTCTTTGGAATACTGTATAATACTGAGTTCAGTACTAGAATGCATAGATATGTTGTGATTTATTATTCTGCACCTTCTGGCAGCAGAACATTTGACATCACAGGAGAATAAACAACACGGAGGTAAATTCCAATCATTTACATTATAAATGCACTTTTAAATCATTCTGAATGAAATCATTTTGGCAGATTTGTGTTTTTCTTCTCCCTCTCCACAGCTCCTATAAAAACACACAGCACGCTTTCTCGCCTCGGTAGGCGCGGCCTCAGAGCAGCAGAAGGAAAACATGAACTCTGATCCTCCCTCTGACACACGCAGCCGAGACACACACTGACTGACAGATCCACGCACGCAGGAGTCCCGGAGCAGAAGACACTCGTGGACGCAAGACATGCGCTGGAAGGGCGAAGTGAAAGTGGAGTGCTGCGTCGTTGGCGAGCACGAGCGCGAGTCCTCGTTGCTGTCCAACGATGACGAGGTGAGTGACGGGACACTGAGGACAGAAGGTGCGCGTGTTTGTCTCCCCCGCAGCTGCAGGTTGGACCGTGAGTCAGTGCGAATTACGTCGGAGGTTAAATAGTGTTTAAAATTGCTTTGTCAATTAAGCCAGAGTGGACGTCAGTGTGTCATTAAAGGTCACACTTCCACACGCTGACACCTCACTATTTTCACAACTTGTGAGAAATGTAGAGGGAAATTATCCCTCCGTGGATTCTGCAATTAAACCTCAAGTAGTTAATGAGACCTCTTCACCGTTTGGTTACGAGGCTGACGTTTGTGGTGAACTTAGCCTTTTTGATTGCTGTTATTAAATAAATCAGCCCCCTTATTTCCTCGGGACCCGGCGCTGCTCTTTGTGATTGACGCGCGTAATTGGCGCGTCTGGGTCTCGCACCGCGGCACGTGCGCGCACGCGCGGCCGCACAGTGGTGGCAGCCGCCAGCCTCCCAAAATGCAGATCTGAAGAACATAATGCACGAGGGATTAAGTACTGTGGGTATTAGTTCAAGTGCTGTCTGTTTTTCTAGGTAATGACTACACTTCTCTTTTAAATGTCATTTCGGTAATCGCGGTCGCCGTCGTTGTCATGGTGAAAAGCGCGGGGCATGATATTTATGTGAAGGGGCAGGGGGCCATTATTTAACGAAGCTACGGTGGCGTGCGTGTCAGAGACACGACGTCCTCCCACAGACATGTGTGAAGACTGCAGGGGAGACGAGGAGCTGCTGGGCACATGCCCCGAGGACAGTGGAAACATCTTGGTAGGCCGTTCAGTGGATGAAGTTTTTTTTTGGTTGTTTTTTTTGGCAGAATTCAGTCAGTGTTTGAAAACAACATAAGAAAAATAATAGACGTATCTTAATGAAAATTCCCAGAGTTGTAGGTTAAGGGCCAATGAAGCAATTGTTCGATTTGAGTGCAGATTCGTTGTTATTTTAAATAATTTTGCGAGATAAGAAAGTGTAATAATAACACTGTGGGAAACTCGACGGCCTTGGTGCAGGTTTGAGTGTTTTATGTGGATGGAAAAAAAACAATTGGCACAACATCATTGAATTCTTCTCCATCATTCAAATCGTCTCTTTAAAAAAACGTAAACATGTCTGTGTTGTTTTACGACATTTCTTTTAAGAGAAATGTAAGTGATGATTTTATGTGATTCGGTCACTTCTGCAGAAGTGTGACCTGCATGAAGTGAAAATAAACACACAGATTATAAAGGGGTGTTTTTACCTCAGTGACAGGTGGAGGGAGTTTTAAACACATTTCAGGTTCTAATCCTGCTTGTGCTCCAAGTGTGGGGCGACGCGTTCGTGTGCGTAATTGTCTAACCGCAGCTCTGCTGCCTTCAGGGCGCGCCGGTGGAAGTTTTGGATGAAGACGCGTCGTCGCTGCAGACGATGGCATCCGCGCCGCTGCTGGGCGGAACACTGTGTGCGAGCTGCAACGAGGAAATTGTGGATAAGTATTTATTAAAGGTAAACACAGCCTTGTATTTATTTATCTTCCTTTTCAAATATCCAGCAAAACCTTTGGAGCGGATTTATGTTTGTGTCTGCGTTTGGTTTGCATTGCTGTGGTTGTGCAGGCATTAAAGCATGTACTCTGTGCAAACTTTATATCATTTATCCCCTTTTCTTTGGTTTAGGTGAACGACTTGTGCTGGCATGTGCGCTGTCTCTCGTGCAGCGTGTGCCAGACTTCTCTTGGCAGCCACACGAGTTGTTACATCAAAGAAAATGAGGTTTTCTGCAAAGTGGATTACTTTCGGTATGTGCATCGATTCTTTGAGGATTCATCCAACGAAAACTGAAGCCGCTGCAACGAAATGGCAGAAACTAAATATTGTGTTAAAATATGAAATGCCCAATAATTAAATAAATGTAGTCTTTCGGAAATTGTGTAATCATAATAATAATAATAACACGAATAAAAATAACTTCATTAATTTAAAATATTTGGAAAATAAAGGCACAATAAACCAGTCAGTTTATCCAAATATGTAACACTTCCAGTAAGTTGTCTCCCCATTTGACCTCAGCTTTAACAGATAAAATGGGTTAAATGCTGTTTTATTCTATTAATCTGCCTATTCAGATGTAAACTAACCAATGGCTATAATCTGGCACAGGATTATGTGTATTAATGTGGAATGTCCCGACTCAAATTAATAAATAAAAACTTTATTTAGAACTGGAGAGTAAAGCATCCAGTCACCTACATTAGCCAAGTGTTTTATTAAAGGCCCAGTGTGCCAATTTTAGGTGGACTCATTTTTATTTGACAGTCAATTGAAGATAAAATTACTTACTTAAAAAAAACCCACATTTTTATAATGCATGCACAATCACCTGGTTTGTGAATTGTTCTTTTTGTTTATTAGCCTTTATATTTATATGAGGAGCTGGATCAGATCTGCAGAGGCCACCATTTCGGACCTTTATGTTTTTACAGTTACTAAACATATTTTGAGTTTAGATGCAAACTGAAGGTTTTATATGTTCTCACACTTGGAGAGGAAAGGTGAGGTATAAATGTTAAAAATCTAGACGCTGCTAGGAAAGACACAAAGTTTTTTTTCTTCTTCATTTTTGTAAAAAACAAACAAACAAACAAAGCAAAACAAAAACCCAGTGAAAAATAGAGATAATGAGAAGAGTAAAAAAAGAAAAAGAAAAGAAAAGAGGATCAAGTGTGACGTGCATATCCTTCACCCGCAGAAGATACGGCACGCGGTGCGCGTGCTGCGGCAGGAACATCCACGCCACGGACTGGGTCCGCAGGGCGAAGGGGAACGTTTATCACCTGGCCTGCTTCGCCTGCTTCTCCTGTAAGAGACAACTGTCCACCGGGGAGGAGTTCGCTCTCGTGGAGGAGAAGGTTCTGTGCACAGTCCACTACGAGTGCATGCTGGACAACCTGAAGAGAGCCGTGGAGAAAGGTGAGTGCGTAACACACAATGATTATTATTATTATACTGTTGTTTTCTTCTTAATTTGAAAACAATAATAATAAAAAAAAAGATTTGTAAATTTTAATCAATGTTCTGAAACGTTAAAAAAGCAAACAAAAATACATATTGATAACCTATTTTGAATTAAATTGTAATAGTGTTTGTTTTAAAAATGGCTTGGTTTGGTTTAGTCTGTCCAGACTGAAATGACTGAAGGGGCTTTAAAAAAAATGCAACTTGTTTCATAAAATCAAATTGTTGTTTTATGTCTAACTGTACAGCACTTGTTGTTTTAAAACGATTGGATTGGAAATGAACTGAGTTAAACATGGAATTACATGTCATTCATTTATTCATTTTCTGTCATGGAGCCTGTCAGCTGACACAAAGGTCCAGCCTGGACAGGGTCACCATGCCCACTCACTGCCAGACGATTTAATCCATCAGTTTAACCTCTACAGGTTTTAGAAACCACGAGAACATACAAACTCCATATTGTGATTTTTTTTAAAATTATTATTCCACACATAGTATCTGCTGAACTTTAAATATTTAATCAGGTATGAGTGTTGCCATATATTGTTATGAATGTGTGTTATAATATGTATATAACAAAACCTGCTGAAAGAAAGAAGTGCACTAAATATTTTTCTGCTTAATCCAGAGGGAGGAGAGTGTTTTTTTACTCCCTAACAATTCCATGTAGATTCTTATTGTCTTATATTACTTATATAAGACACTTATATTTGTAAAAAATGTGCACGCAGATGAACCAATACACATCCGTCTGTCTTAATTCCCTCTGATCCTCTACAGAAACTGAATGTCCCTCTTGATTTTCTAACAGCACGTCTTTGTTTCAGGAAACAATGTAAACATGGGGGGGGCTGTGCCCACCGAGCAGGAGATTAACCAGCCCAAACCCTCGAAGAGAGCTCGGACCAGCTTCACCGCCGACCAGCTGCAGGTTAACCTCCATCATCCGTCAGCACAAGTACCCGTCACGTTTACTGATAGAACAAACAAACACACATGTAATTATATGTTACAGTGCAGTGTTGGACAAAAAGACATAACTACAATTCATATAAGTCTTAGCATGAAATGTGTCTCGGCTTCACAAATGCATGAGCATTTTCCCCCAAAACAAGCAAACAAACAATTTACACTCTCCAGAGAAACTCTCCAGTGTAAAGATAAAGATGTTGGGCATAAAATATTGGCTTCAGCCTTTAAAATATTATGATGAAATGCTCAGAAAACTGCATTAAATCACCCGGAAGTGAGTAAACATTTCAAAAAATGCTGGAACTTTTGCTGGATGCGTAGCGACAGAATTAAGATAAATTATATCACACTCCACAGTTTATTCCAATAAAAGCCATTGAGAAAAGGTTGAATTTTAAATAATATAATTGAACTGTTTCGTCCCTCTGTGCGACAATAATTATTATACACAAGAGCTTTTCAGTTCAATCTTTCAGTCGTTATTAAACACAACATGATTTGTTAACAGCACTGGCTTTGACATAGACTGGAGCAGCTGTGGGTCAGTGTTGGGGGTTTGAGTCCCAGCTCGTCTACATGCTGACGTGTCCCTGCAGAAACACTTCCATTAACCCCTCATTGCCTGGTCCTTCCGCCTGATGCCCGGGCTTCTCATCATATCATTACCCTTAGTGCTCACACGGCACGGCTCTGTGCCGCAGGTGCACCCGTGGTAAAATACCGTGGGAATAATACACAGCTCCTTATATGGACGTCCTGGGGCTGTGTGTTTATAGGTCGTTTTTTTTTTGTCGTTGAGTCAAAGTTATGATTCATTTTATATTGTATTTTTCGTAGTAATATAAAGTAGCAATAATTGTGCAGAAAAAGTCACAAAATTTTAAACATTATTAGTACGTTTTGCTCAGGTGTGTTTATATAGTTGGTGAAAATGAAAAAAAACCACATTTGATCAGATTGCCTAAAAAAAAGATATAAGACACTCTATACCGCACATTCTTGTAGCCTCTGTATATACTGTACGTTTTAACAGAGTGACGGACAAAAGCGGCCGAAATGCTCTGTGTTCTAAGGGTTAATTAAAATAAACTGGAGTAAGGTTATTTTAAAGCAAAGGAAAAGGAAAGAAAGGATCTTTATTGTCATTATACACAACTGAAATTGTGAGCTCAGACGGAGGCTCGATGAAAAACACTGTTGCCTTACAGGAGCAATCACAAGGAAAATAACATTGAATTTGACACAGACAAAACTCCCGTCACACCAGTAAATGTTGCTTTATTTTATTCCCTGAGAGGACAACAAAGTAAATCTGATTTATTTGTATTTCTTACCTGCAGGTAATGCAGGCCCAGTTTGCTCAGGACAACAACCCAGACGCCCAAACACTACAGAAGCTGGCGGAGCAGACGGGCCTCAGTCGAAGAGTCATACAGGTCAGTGAAGCTTCACGCCATGATGATGATGATGATGATGAAGAAGAAGGAAGACAAGTCCTTTATTAGGGACATTCAAGGTGCTTGAAAACATTAGCATTAATGAAAAAGGTGATGAATAAGAAAGAAAGCAAAACAAATATGAGGAAAACAATATTTGAGCAGTGACATAATTACCATACTGGTGATTTATGTTGCTGGTGTTTGTTTGGTCTTTGTAAACAGAAGTGATGTAACACTATTTATAGGCTCAGTACTACCAGACCTGACTGAGGGAGCGATTGTGTGTATACAGCAGCAGTGCTGAGGCGGGTGGGGACCTCAAACTGCTTTTTTTGAGCAGCATAATTCACCTCTGAAGGTTTTCATAGGCACTTCTTTGTGTTTTCATTGATACACCAGTGTTTTTGTGGCGCTCTGTTGCAGTTGCCAGTTTTGGTATAAAACAAATCACTTCCTGTGTGCAGTGCGTGAATGTTGCCAAGCAACGCGGGATCTAATCACTCCTATAACTAAGTCATCCAGAGAGAGAGTCACATGGAGCTGACTGAGTCATGACATTTGTTTGAATGTTACACTGAGTCATTTGTTTCTATTCAAACTTTACGCACTACAGCTTTAATCTTGGTTTTAGAGGATCCTTATTTGAACTGATTTAAAGTGACTTTAATCTGTGTCTTATTCTGTATGCTGATGATAACAATGGTTGTCAAAATATGCAACATATAGCTGTTTAGAAAATGAGTACAGACGGCAGTATTTTCACACAAATATACAGTTTTTAACACATTTATTAGACCAACTACCATAAAAACGTGAATACATAGATATTTTCTGTTTAAAACAAAAAATGTTACTGTTATTTATTTGGCAAATAACAAACTGAATTCAACTTTTTAAATGCAAATGTGAGTCGGCTTACTGAGCTTCTTCTCTGAGAACATTCAACCACTAAAACAAGTAAAAAAAAGTTAAATAAATATAATTTGACATCTTAATCAAGAAATAATAATAATGTGCTTTACTATTTTTGTCTATTTTTTGTACATTTTAAAATTCATGGGTAAAAATAATCATTATATTTTAGCATTTAAAATGTAATTTCGGTTAAGGAGCTACTGCATAGTGGTGTATTAGCCATTGCATGAATAATGATGTTGCTGTTCATTTAGAGCATCTGTGACATAAAGCACTGTATGTACCAATAAATGAAAAGGATACTCAGTATTCTTTATACAAAACATATTTTGAAGCCAACAGAATGCATATTTTATTACTATCAGTCGTATTTCCATTATTGCTCGGTGTGATATATATGAATGATGGAAGTGTGTTGAAATTGCTGGTGTGTGTTTACACAGCCGTGGGTTCAGGCACAGCTTTGATAACGATTGCGCTTCAAGCACAAATTATTCATTTGTGCCTCGTGTCACTTCATGGAAAAAAATTAAAATGATCCACTACATCTCAAATGGAGTGGAAAACATTGCATCAGAACATCACGTTATAATAATGTGGCAAAAGCACCTGCTTTCAAAAGCTGTTTCTGTTAACTCAGGTCTGGTTCCAGAACTGCCGAGCGCGCCACAAGAAGCACGTGAGCCCCAACCACAGCTCCAGCGCCCCCATGACCTCCCTGCAGCCCAGCCGCCCCCCCCAGCCAACCCCGACCCCCGAGGAGCTGCAGTACACAGCGTACGGAGGCCCAGAGGGGTCAATGCTCTCAGCACTACACTCCTTCATAGACAGTGAGAACCGGACTTTTAATGATTTTTTTTTTACCTGAATGATTCTGACATTTTAGATATAGTGTTTCTGTTTCATACATGGTTTCACACACACACACACACGTATGTTGTTGTACACATTTGTGTACGTGTAACACAATCCCACATGAAATGATAACGTGTGATACACCAAAGACAACGAAGAAAATAAAGCGTATCACTTGTGAAATATGTTAAAATTTAGACTTAATTGCTTTACCATTTATTTATTTATTCATTCATTCATTTATTATTTTAAGCATAGCTGTTTGAATGACCCGATCTAATCTTACTTAATCTAACATCAAGATTATTTTTCCACTCACTCACTGCTCAGGTTAAGTTAAACAGAAAATAATCTCCAGTGTTTTAACAAACCAAAAGCACAAGGAGAGGCTGCTCCATGATCTCTTTTTATTTGTGTTAAAAATATTAACCTATGGCTCAGAATAAAAATAAAGGTTAACTTGTACCTGTGGATAATCTCATTGTATATTTAACACTAAGAGAAAAAAACATGCACAGGTATAAATGAGATGACAAGGAAAGGATGAGTAATATGGTTATCAACATGCTGTACATCACCCTTGGTAGCTACGTCAATTTTTTCTTATGTTCGTCTCATGAAAGCAATGTGACTACTTTATAAAAAGTATATATAAAATAATATAAAATACATTCATAAGCAGGTTGTAACAATGGCTCAGCATCGTTCCAACAGTGGTCACTGATTTCTGTAATATTAACAGATTTATTAAGAGATTTATATTATATTCCTAATTAGATCAGATTGGGATTCATGTTGGTGACAATAATCAATCAGACAAGATGAGCTTTTGTGTGTTAAATGTGTCAGTCACTGTAATGATTCTGGTGCTCTGTGTGCCCACAGTGCACCCTCCTCCACCCATGTTTCAGCCACTGCTGCCAGCCCATGCCATGACCTCCCTGCCTGTGTCTCACGCCTGAGCCGCACACACACACACACACACACACACACACACACACACACACACACACAAGCTTGTCTATTCTTGTAAGGACAGTGCATTCACTTCCATTCATTACGACAGCACAGAGTGTTTAACCCAATCTGGTTTATACCTAACCCTAACCTTCACCTAACCACAACTGACTAGCCCTAAACGTAACTATTCCAAGCATCCAATAACTTCATTTGCATTTTTTTGGACTGGGGGAGGAAGAGGGAAACCCAGAGAGAACACGCGCACACACACACACACACACACACACACACACACACACACACACACACACACACAAGGAGAACATACACACATCAGTGGAACCAGGAGCCGACCTGGTGACCTTCTTACTGTGAGGCGACAATGTTAGCCACTGGACCACCATTTAGCTGTCTCGACTTAACCATTTACTCAAAAATGAGGTCCTGCCTGATTAGGACCAGGTTTGGGACTCCATAAGGACTACTGGTCCTGACAAGGTCAGTATTTATGCTGGGAAAAGGTAACAATCACACACACACACACACACACACACGTGAAGATAAGGCTCAGACTCCACCGGCGATGATACGTCATTAGTGTTCAGATCAATATAATTTCATTTTCAAGGAATCTTGAAACCTGTCCCAGCAGTTTCTAAAACCCTTGTTTCCTTTTAGTGCATTTTTATGGACGAGTGCAATCATTTTCAACCCTACATTTACTGTACAGTGTTGAGGGGGGAAAGGCTTCAGTGTACCTCGACATATATGGCATTACTATCACTTTCTATCTGTTTGTGTAGTCGTGGACATCGTTTGACCGTGCTACTCGACGTGAAAACCCCACCACATCCCAAACCGTCAACCGGGGATGAACTTGAACTTGTTTGTTTAGCAGTGTTTGTATATTTGCAATTTAAATTTATTTATTGTATGTGAAGTCTGTTTTGAAAATAAAATGTCTAATTTCACACAGCTGAGAGAGTTCTGAATGACTGACGACAGGCAAATATGCACGGTGTGTAGAAAAACTTTATTGACAAAAACACAATTTTAAAAAACCAAAACACATCTGTTTTATACTGAATATACAGGCACATGCGATATATTCTTTTAAGAAATAGCTTTACTTTTGTAAATAAATATCAGACAATGGCAAGAATGAGCAAAATTCCTTCAACACTGTGAGTGAAATTACCGTAATAACCACATGTCGGCTTTAATGTGCAACTTCTCAGCTTTCAGAAACTTAGCTGTCGTGTAAGTACTGCACTTACACGTGCACTTACACGTGCACTTGTGTCGTCGGTGATGCGCTCGGTGTTTAAGGGTTAACGTAAAAATAGCTTTGAGCTTTTAATGCCAACATAAAATAGTATTGTGCAAAGTATTATACAAATAATTTCCCTGCAAGACCACAAAGTGTTACAGATTATAGGCAGTTATGTCCAAAAGTCATCCTCTTGACTGTTACGGCTGTGGAGTTGGCATTAAATTTCATTCTATGGGATATTAAAAAGCTCTTCTTTGAAGTTATTTCCTAGAATTTGATGAAATTGTTCAGGGAATGATCCAAAAATGACGCCAAAGTGTATTTCAGAAAACAAAAAAACAAAAGCCTTTGTTAATGCAGGTTCACTTCTTCCCCTGGTCTGGTGTATAGCTTGTTTTTTTCTGCTTAAAGCGCTGCATCTCGAGAGTTTTATTTTTAACAGTTTGCAGATAGAAAACTGACGCCCATTCCAACAAAGAGAGAAGTTTTACTTGTGTGTACTTGTTGACTGTGGTTGACCAAAAGAATCTAATTTCCAGACGTGGGAGGGAGAGGGAAGCATATAAAAACAGTTTTTACTCCCCTTATCAGATCTCAGGTATTCACTCTCATGAGAATGAAACTGAACCTGAGTTTTGTGCACAGAAACATCAACAACTGAGAGAACAGTAGTTTCCAGCCCATAAATATTGAATAGTGACATGTTGCAAGTGTAATAGGCCAAACTGAGCGCCACACGCACAGTGTCTCCTCTTTCATACGCACAACAAGTTTGTGTGTACGAGTTGTTTTTGCTTTTATTGAATGGTTAACGTTGTGCGTGTCCCAGCGTGTCGAGCTCAAACAGGGGTAGACAGTGTGTAAATCTGCCTGTGTGCTGTCACTCCGAGGCACCATGGGGGCAGGAGGTCTGACAAACACAACAGGAAGCCTCACAAACACCAGTCGCATCTCAGAGATCAGAGGGTCAGTGGCGTACAGCACAAAGTGACGCATACGATGACCTCATCGCAGGTTTCATACGTGGAGGAGACAAGGACTCCAAGTGCAAAATGTGCCAAGAGCTCTTCTTGTTTGGCTTAATAATAGCCTGCTGCACATGCTGTGTGTCATTTCTTTTTTATACAATACAAAGAAAGTCGATCATAATCTGGATTCTGGCTCCAAGAAACAACAATCTTCAGCTGAACTGCACGGGATTTCTCAAACTGACAAATCTACAAAAGTGCATCTTTTCCCATGACTGTTTTGTTCACATAGCTGTTGTGTTAGAAAATCATAGAAGCAGAGTAGGTTTTTAACACCCAGTAAATTAATCTGATTTGTAAAATGTCATGGTCAGGTCATTATAGATTCACCCTCTGTACGGATGAAGCTGCAAGGACCACACAAACTTCTCAAATCACTGCATTTTAGTGGAGAGTCTGTTTGTTGCTGTATATAATCCAGCGTTAGTGAGTTGTTGTTGTTGTTGTTGTTGTCGTTGTCTTGTGTCAGAGGTGACTACATAGTGACAAAAACCTTACACTGAGTTTGGTGTGAATGAAACACTAGATTCTGAGGATGTTATGGCCATTTTTGAAATCTTAATCAAGTAAACATGTTTAATAGCTGCATTTTAATCCTCTGAAACTAATGACCAACATTTTGATGGTTTTAAGACCAGCTTAAAAACTAAAGAAACAGTACGTATGTCACATGTTTTTGCTGCTTGATCACACACTGGTTGCCTCATTGGAAACAACAAAACAAACCTATGACATCTCTTCATTTTCACCTTCACATTTGATTTTTGCTCTGTTGTTAGCGACTGTCCCACAAACAGAAACATGTAAATGTAAACTACGTGGCTGCAAAATCAAATCTCATTAGAAAAAAAAAGAGGCCCATACAACTGAAACACTGCACAGAAAAACATGACATAAGTTGACAATATGCATCAACATGTTGCTCTCAATGTGAGACTAAAGTATTAAATATACTGTGCTTAAAATCCACAGAAGAGTTCACAATAGACTATTTCATGGCAGAAAAAAGAAATGCATTTGGCTCAACAACTGCACACGCATAAGGTCTGGTAACGACTGGCACCACCATGTGGTAGCAAATGGCAACTGCAAGACTTCAAGAACAAAAACCCAGCTGAGGCATACTGCATCATTTGTTCCAATAAGTTCTAACTAACACCATCATTAAACATAAAACAAAACAAAAAATATTAATACAAACTTCCTAAAACTGTACATATATATATATATATATATATATATATATATATATATATAAATGTTTTTTTTCTTTTCATAAAAAACTCTTGGAGTTAACAGTAAATACAAGTAATGACCACATCAACTAGTACTGTGCAGGTAAATCAATCAGTTTGTCTGTCCATTACAGTGTATGTGTATGTGTACACTTACGCCACATGTGGCAACAGTGTAGCTATTCCCATTACTCCGGTCGACGACCTCGTCTCACCTTAGGTCTTGATCTCCGGTTGAAGATGCTCTTCAGGGTCGTGTTCATGTAGTAGGGCCGGACAGCAGAGCCGTCGTTCACTTCCAGGTCCCACACTAGGAGGCAGCAGCAGCAGCAGCAGTGTGTTAACAGTCATGAAAATCAAAGTTACTGTAAACCCCCACCCACCATTCCTCTGATCACGTTGCTACTTTGAAGACGCACTGGACAATACTCCAACCATTTATGTTTATTCCAAAAAATGATTCACATTGTCATTGGATTTCATTGATTAAAAAAAGTCCCCTATACAAAAAGAACACTGAATAGTCTCCAGACAGATGTGTGTATTACACTTAGTATTAAAACAGCACTACATCTGAACCATCCAATAAAAAAATTACCAAAAATGGCTTTGACATCCTTTTATAAATTGTATCGCAAAGGTTCCTGGTGTTAAATCTAAAACAACAGAATAAGAGGAACAATTTCTCTTTTTTTTTTTTTCTTTTTTTTCCCACAACTAGGCACATAAACTAGTGGCTGCATTCAGAAGTTTCCTGAAAACTCTCAGGTTCAGTTCAGATTTGAAGTGAAAACCATAAAATGTCTTTTTAAAGTCTTGACCTCCCCGAATTCTCCGTCTGGTCTACAGTACGTCTATGAGCATAATGGAAACTTTGAAATGATTGTGACCTTTTTCAGAGAAGAAGAGGAGAAACCTGTTTTTCCAAGTGCAGTAGACACACCATTTTGGATTTGTGTGTTTTGTGTTAGTATAAATACAGTGGATCGAAAAAAAACAACAATGGTAAACATCAACAGCCAGCAAAACAATCATGTCAGGCAGAAAAAGTAAATCACATGGTTCTTTTCCCACATGTGAAAGTGCATACAAAACATGAGTTTACACTAGAAGACTGAAGTGCGACAAGAGTGACCACGAGTCCACCACCTCTTTCTTTTAATGGTGATGCTTCATGCCATAGTTCATCTGTGGCATCTGTACATTTTTAAGGTCCTCCTGTTTGTTTCGGTAAAAATGCTCATGTTTATTATCATTTTTTTCTCAGTATGTGCATCCGTCCTTTAAGTTGACAAGTACCCTCTCAATAAGGCAGAGGTCAGCAGAAAATTCAGAAAAGAAAAAGCAGGAAAGGAAAGGGCAAGAATCTGAGTTGGCTTGAGAGAGGAAGTAATCGGATGCCTTTTTCTAATCCCCGATGCCTTTTCTGTGAGGAATTGTTGTAAAAGCCTGTCCTTTCATGTCCAGGTCACCCGGGACCAGGCAGGGATGCATCCAGTTTTGATGTTTAGCCCTACATTTGCTCTCAAACATCTAGACCCCTGCGCATTTGAGTTTATTTGGGGAAGTGTGCGAGAGAGTCAATAGATGAGTAAAATGGCTGCACATTGCTCAGGAGCCAGTGCGGGATTTGGCCCCTTCTTCTCCTTTGCGCAGGATCTTGTGCAAGCCAGGTGGCATGTAGTAGGGCCTGGAGCAAGAACCATCATTCCTCTCCAGGTCTTCACCTGATGCCAGGTCACAGCACGGGGAAAGGAAGAGGAGGGAAAGTGCACAGAATGACAGCCAGGAAGAGAAAGAAAAGAAAGACTTAGTAGAGGTTAATTAACACAGACATGCAGGAATTAACTGAGAGCAGAAACAGAGATACAGAAGTCAAGATATGAGTCAGTCACCAACTGACAGCCTACGGGACATTTAAAGAGGCCGTTTGTAACATAGTTCATGCATTTATTGTTTTTTAAAGACAATAATTCCACAGTAACCTCCTCCGTTGCCTGTAGACTGATTTTTTTTCGATAGTGAATCTACACAATGCAAAGTTGTGTGTGCTCTTGTATGCCTCAGGTAAACATCAGTGACTGACTTCCACCCAATGCTACTGAAGCAGTAACAAGTAGTGAGCGAGTTGTTGTAGTTTGTGTAGGATTGGAGTTTGCCAAGATCAACAAACACGCAGCTCCTACAGTAGCTCAGCAGCCGCCAAAAAAAAACCAAAATCTCCACAGAAGCTAATAGTTTTATCCAGAGGAAGTAATTGACACCAAGCGTTGACTCGAGTGTGCATCTTGTTCCGTGAGTAAAACACTGCAGAGTCCTCTTTTTGGCCAGAGCCCAGGACGCTCACATGTGGATGTTACGAGCTCCTGTGAGCACGAGCACAGCGATTAATGTGTCCCCATAAATAACAGTTTAGCCCCTTTTATCTGTAGTTATAAGTAGTGTGTTTTGTCACGCAGAGTAGTGAGTAAGCAGCATACTTACAAAAGCACAGGAACAGCGTGTCCACACACATTGCATACACATTGAAGAAGCCATGTGCAATCATGTAAGATCCAAATATCAACGTCTGAAAGAATCAACAGTTCAGTATCAGTAAGCACAGCAGTGACTTGGCTATTTTATTATGTGAAACAAAGATGTGCAGCACTAAGACAATGAGAAAGAATACACATGATATGAAACTCTGGTGTAGAGCTGCAACTAACGATTATTTTCATAACTGATTAATCGATTAATCGATAAATCGATTTATCGTTTAGTGTTCAGAATATCAAAAAACCTTAAAAAATGTTGATCAGTGTTCGTCAAACCTGGAAATGATGATGTTGTCAAATGTCTTGTTTTGTCCACAAACCAAAATGATTCACTTTTAATGATTTCTTTGTTATATGGAGCAAAGAAATGAAGAAAATATTTACATTTAAGAAGCTTAAACAATCGGAAATCTTGTTTTAATCATGAAAAAAAGCTTCAAACCGATTAATCGATTATCAAAATAGTTGTCGATTAATTTAGTAATCGATTAATAATCGATTAATCGTTTCAGCTCTACTCTGGTGTGCTTCTGAAAAAATATTAAGAATAATAAGCTGAAGAGAAAACAGCAGTGATTAAAAGTGACTGATTTGCTGAGAGTCAGTTTTGAGTTCTTACCACGATGGGTACCCAGTAATAATTTAGCGACGGCACCTCCTCTTGAATAGCTGGTATTTTACGTGTGAAGAAGCAAAATGCCAAAGCACCTACAGAATAGAAAATACACAAGCAAAGGAAATATAAATTAATTTATTTTACTGATTGAAACACATACTTACTATGCAAATGTCAGTTCATATTTTGGTGAAAAGTGAGGACAGGTGAATAAATACCCTCTAAAACCAAGTTTAAAGTTTAAGTCGGGCAACTTATTCATCAGTAATCAGAAATGTACGGCATTGCACAGCAAAAAAAAAAATGCTTTATCATTCTCCATTTATTCAGTTTAAATCACTTCACAGATTGGAGGTGACATGAAACTCACCAACACTTCCTGTGATGAGCAGCTTTCCTAAGAAGAGCAGAAAGTCTGTCACCTTGTCGAGGACAGCCACACTGCAGCAGACGAGTGAGAGAAAAGCCGGAGTGGAGGAGAAAGGCAGACAGCAGGGAAATGGGAAGACACACCGTTATGTGTTGAAACACACATGCAAGAAGAGATCACTATAAAAGTGCACAACAATTTGTTGGAGTTTTACCCACTGAAATGGAAAAAGAAGCAATTGTCGAACTTGTATGACTCTAGATGACACAGAAGCATAAGAATCTTACCGAATCACATTCCTCATCAACAGGAAGAAAGCGTCCTTTGAAGAGGTGCAGAAGTTCTTCCCATATATTGCCATCTGTAGAGAAAACAATAGACAGAGGTAAGGAGCACAAATTGAACTTGATAACTTGCAACACATCAGTCCAAATCCTTGCCCTGCTCCACAAACTCACCATAATGTATGCATTTCTGTTTATAAACCGTATGAAACGCTCCAGGCACCAGAAGCAGCATTTGAGGCAGCAGAGCAAGAACTGAGCACAGGAGTTTTGTGAACCTGTGAAAACACGGTAGGGAAACAATCATGGACAATGCAATGAATAACATCATTACATTGTGTGAGAGAGAGAGAGAACATCAGTGTGTTTAAAACTGACAGCATACCTTTCAGTTTGTGATCCAGGTACTCCAGAGCAACTCGGACCATCTGCACCACAGCTACAATCAGAGAACCGAAGGCCAGGGAACCTGTGTGATAACTGTGACACGAGGTAAACATCAAGAAAAAGGCTATCTTTCCAATATTTTAACTGGTAAGTAATATGTTTGCTATATGTAATAAGTTATACTTAAAACTGTGTGTAACTTTAAACGACTGAATTTCAAATACAGTCAAGCCAATGCCAATGAGTTCACATAGTGTTGATTAAGCCTATCAGCTCCACACCACTCCCTCTGCATTTCTTAGTATAGCAGTGTTTATGTTTATCTCATGTTCCCTGGTGACATTTTTGCACTGCACACAGGAAGTGTGTTTCTTTAAGTCAAGACAGACAGAGGCAACAGCAACAACTAAGTAAAAGTTGTAAATGTGAATTCTATGGCTCTGAAAATCTGGTTATTCTGCAGTTTGGCTTGATAAACACTTCTTGCCCCCACCCGCCCCTGTGCTGCCAATGTATATACACAAACGCTCCCTCAGTCAGGTCTAACAGTATTGGTGGACAGAGCCTGATTTCAAATGAAAGAAGAAGCATACACATAATGTATATGTGTAAATATATATATGATAAATATATCATTTCTGTTCACAGAGACCAAACAGGCAGAATAAAATATTAACATCAACAAAAAATACTGTAGATTTAAGTGTAATTCCAGTGCATTATGTGTGCATGTAGCTACATACCGTATGGCCCTACTGAATGAGGTGAAGAGGGGGCAGGCAGGGATGTCGTTAGGCTTCTTCAGGGCCCAGTAATAGGAAGCAAAGGCCCCGGCCAGTGTGCACTGGCCCAAGGCGTTGACGAAGTTGACCAACCAGAGGAACACGAACAAGTTACACAGATGGAGGACTAAGATGTAGCGGTGGTATACACTCTCCCCGCCGTAGAAGGCGAACATGCACTGTGACCCGGGGCACACTTTGGTGATGTTGCTCTGATTGAAGGTCTGGAAAAAAAAAGCAAAAGCTTTAGTGTTGATGTGTTCTCCATTGATGATGTAACATTAGAGTAAAGGACCAGAGACTCTTATTTGTCACGTTGGAATGAAACTCAACACAGTGTGTAGATCCTCTTCTACTAAAACTGTAATGCTGCACCACCATGTTGACCCTGTAGGTCACACACAGTATTTCCCCATTAAATGTACGTCTCCTTAAGAGAGTGCATTACCTTTGGACTGCATGTGAGGTTGGCATACATGCACTTATCATCAATAGGTGTGACTTTATAGACTGCATGACCAGATGACGATAAGAAGCTGAGGACAGTGTATTTAAGGAAAATTCTACAGTGACAACTTACACACGTGTTTCTATGTCAATTCATATTCACAGTTCATGTTTGCTTGCGTCCCATAAGTGAGTGTTTCTAAAGTAAAACCATGACGAGCAGCATGAAAGAGATAAAACAGTTCATTAGTATCTCAGTTGAAAGGATACACTGCTGTTACAGCCCAATAAGCGATGCAGATGGCCAGCAGAAGAAAGGTGAAGACAGGGTAGAACAGAGTGGACATGATGTAGCCAATGGCCCTACAAACAGCACAGATCAAATGTTGAGTGTATGGAAAAACTTGGTCAGCACAGTGGTAATGTAATGACAGCACAGCTTTGATCCATTCTTACTTGCTTCCCTCCTTTAGTAATGCAACAGCGATCCGCAGCCTTGTCCTTAGCGATATCAGTATTATCACAATGGAGGCCTCAACCACTGACAGTATGATCACTACAAAAAAAATCACATTATATGCATTATTAGTATTAAAAACAATAATTACAATTAGTGTTTGCTAAAGTGCATACAGAAGAACTAAAATGTACAAACATGAAAAACATTGCTTTTATAACTGGGGCATTGTTATTGTGCTATTGCTATAAACTATAACTTTGACTACAGCAATAATAATAACACATTTATTGATTATAGAACCTTTCACAAAAAGTGCTTAGAAGGAAAAACTGACAAAAAACTAAGAACAAGGCATTAAAAACAATGAAATACGTATTAAAACAAAGAGCATAATATGACATAACGAGTACAACATACTGAAAATGAGCCACGTCTGGCTGAGATGAAGGTAAACACTGAAGTCTGTGTGAAAGCCGATGTCAGAGATGGTGACATTTGCACCTGGTTTCCTGCTCAGAGACCTGTACTCCCAGTGGCAGTGCCAGATACCTACAGAGACACAGAATGGCAAATCTAAATCTTGTTGACTGGCATTGTGGGTAACCATGTGAGATGTATGTACTCACCATAACCAACGGCAGTGAGGAGACCAAACACAATGAGCCACAGGAGCACACAAGCAGTGTAGCGCAGCAGTAGGATGAAGAGCAGACTGATTGCCATGGTTATCACCAAACCACTGCAACGACACAAACACACACACAATGCAAAGCTGCTGCATAAATATGGCAAATTCATCTATAGGTTGGATAATATCACATGGAAGAGCATTGCTACAAAACAACCCTGGGACACCTTGATAATCCGTTTATAGGTAGATTAATTTCTTTGGGGTATATTTTGCATAGCGTTTTCATCATTTCATTATTTCTCTCACTCATGGTTAAAGGTAAAGGGAAAACATGACAATCAGCAGAGGACACAGGAATTCTTACATTAGGATCCAGCGCCAGGAATTTGCATAATCCTCAACAATCTTCATGCCAACTTCTTTGGCATTAAGCAGGCTGGCGATGCCTCTGTGGCAGAGTAACACGGTATGAAAGGAAAAGTGGGAAACAGAACAGGTGACAAAATGAGTTGAGCGTGTGAGAGTTTAGTAATGTTTCTCAATCAATCATTTTGACATTTGCTTGTTAAATGTTTTTGTTGATCTGAACTGTGTGACCGCTACACTGGGTTATAATTTGATATCAAAGAGTCAAAAAACAGTAGCTCTGCTGAAATGCTATTTAGCAATAAAAGCTACAATGGTGAGGAAAAATGGAGTAGCATGTTACTAACTGCGATACAGGCAAGCACTGATTAAAGAAGCATTAAGTAATATCATGCCAGATCCAGAAAGTATTGCGTAGTGTTCAGAGTACACAGAGTCAAGTCTTAAAATGTGCCTGGAAACCTTTCAAAAGAGGGTAACAAAGATAAAACTTCACATGTTTCAGTTCATCTGCAAAGGTATCGTCATATATGTCTTTAATCAGAAATATTATAGAACCCCAGTAACACAAATCACTCACTGACACTGATGGAGAGATCCCTAGATCATAAACCCAAACTTATCGCTGATCCTTTAAATGACATGGGACAGCTTAAGTTAAGCTTCTTTACACAAGTTAAATGAATAGAATGAGAATACAAGACTATGACAAGGCTTGACTACAGAGACACTGCCCTATGACTCAGGCAAATCTATTAAGTGCAGACAGAGGACAAACAGAGGACAAGCTACCAAGCCAGACACAGCACTGAAAGGAGTTCTAAAAACAACCTAATTATTATGAAGAACTCTATTTTAACTGCCTCAAAAGGTCAATAACACCCTGTACACATCCAAGAGCGTGGATAATATCCACCACTATTATGCAAACTCGCCTAAATATGATTTTACAAGTGGCTCATGTGGTGGCCACAAGGGGGCACTACATTACTGTAGCTCTTTTGATTGACCAAGGCTGTGCACAGCCTGGTGTTAAAAATATACCTCCAACAATTTAGTTATTAATCTGTCCAAATTCTTCTTCAGTCTGTCTGATGGAGGGATGCAGGCACAGATTCTTCACGTTGAAGAAAAGAGGAATAAAGGTTAGTCTACACAAAGCTACCGGCTGCACTGGAGGCAAAGTTAAAGGGGTCAAATTAATTGTTTTTGAGACCTTGGTGCTCCCTGTTGAATGGCCACAAAAAGAAAGAAAAAACATTAAGGCGCATTACATTTGCAGGTTACTAAGAGCAAGCGCAGAATCATGTTTATTTACGATGGCAGCTCACTGCTTTAAATGCATGATTCCTCCACTTATCCGACCTTTGTCATCTCAGTCCATTAACACGTCGACAGCGCAGATTTACAAAGCAGCTGTTGTAAGTTTTTAGTAACACTTGCAGTTCCTCTAGTGAAGCTGCACTTTCATGCAATAGACATGCACATGATTTTGAATGTGGTTAGACACATTCCTGGGCATCAGAGACATGCCCACTTGTCCTACCCTGTAACATTTGTCCAAACCTCTGTGGAGTCAGCAGCCCTATTGACAGTACAACAGTTTCAACACACGCTGCGGTACAGTGTAAAGTATTCTCCTTTAACCACAGCACATGTTGTGTTTATCATTTAAACACACTATTTTCTACTTGTGTAACATTAATAGTTTGACAACAAAGACAGGGATTCAGGGTGCAGTGAAGCAGGACTTACTTGGCAGCATCTTTAAGGTCTCTGACACTTCTCTTGTTATTGTCCCCGTCTTTGAAGATGGTCTGATTAGCTACAGTTAAAATTCCATTTCTTGTAATAAAATCTGGGAAGCACCGCTGAAGGACTGAAAGACATTTAGGGGTTTTTTTTTCAGAAAAAGTGATTTCCTTTACATGCATGCCAAAAACACATAAGGAGCTGTTGAATGTTTTGAATGGTTTCAGGGGCACTTACAAGGTCTGCTTGGCACAATCATGGACGGGCAGTCTTCATCTCGTATGACTTCCATCGCTGACTGTAAGGGAAATGAAGGAGATGATGATTCTAACAACTGAAACCGTGATCCTGGTTAGTAGTGATTAAAATTACAGTGGCGTGATCATTTAATTAATTTTCAGTGATTTTAGCTTCAGTTTTCCGCAAGAGGCCTAAAAACAAAATCTGATGTGACAGTCTGTGACTGATGTGATGTAACACTACCACACTTGAGTTGCTGTAGGAAGTGACGATGATGATTCAGTTCTAACAGTATGACTGAGTTGTGAGCTGCTCCCACACACCACCTCACTAAATGATCTTTACAGACCGACATGCTAACGTCACTGTCACCGATCTGCTGCCAGTCCAACACAACCAGACTGTGATGTGCATCAGTGGCTTCTAGCTCAAGCCGGCCTGTGTCTCAAAGCTTGTTCAGATCTGCTTGTTATAAATGAATACCATTAACTGTGTGGATAAAGTCAAGGAAATCTGAGGGTGTTTTAATTTTTGTTTAAAAGTGCATGTAGCTGTCCTTGTGTTAAACAAACTTTAGATTGGCAGATTTTGAAACCAGTATTTCACAGAAGTCACCTGCAACCAGGCACCTACTGGGCAGAACTTAACTGTCAATCCCACTGGTGTCCACTCATATGGGCCATGCTTTATTGTCTGTTTTCCTTTAAAGGGAATGTTCTTTTGTAGAAGACATGAAAGTAGGCTCATTTTCCTGTAGACCTCCAGAGAGAGATGTAGGAGTTTTGTCCATTTTAATATAGCTATAGTCTATGGAAGAGTTGTAATCGACTACATGAGGCCCACCACTTAAGATCATGTTTGGCCCACCAACCTTCTTTAATCACTGCATGTGAGGAACAGCTGCTAGCGAGGTGATAGAATATAATATTTACATTAATGAAACTTAAATAGATTCAACACAGAGTTTTTTGATTGCAGGTAACCACATTATTATTTAATTTTAGATGCATTTCTGTCTGTATTCGATACCAATAGATTTATTTTGCATAATTAATGTTTTTTTTTTATTGTGAAGTATACATCATTCCATATCAAAACATGTACCTTTATTTTCAATTTACGTGAAATATTATCATGAATATTTTTATTGCAATATTCTGATGGGATATTGTGCTCATAGTGTCCACTTGCTACTGAACACGCCCCCTCCCCCAACATTTTTTCTCTAGACGGCCCTCTCTTGACCAGACTAGATGCCCCCAGATCATTTTGAGTTAGACAACCCTGGTGTATGAATAACATGTTCCTTTTCAATGATCTAATATCATTTTTTTTTAGATAATACATGTAGTGATGTGCCGCTATTAAAAAAAGAAAAACTGAACTGAATATTTAGAGGAGAAATACCTAACATAAAATCCAAAATGGACCACTTTCTCTCACCTTACTTCCAACTGTGAAACTTGGCTTGCAGAACTGCTTGTAATATTCCCAGTTTTTGGTATTCCATGAATCCAGGAGAGTAGCAAATCTGTCAGGGCACTTAGAGACACAGAGCTGGAGGAGAGACATCATGTTAATGAGACAGCCCATCAATCTTGAATATCATTCATGGAGGAAAAGTTGGAAGAACAGCATAATATGAAGAGCTGCAAGAGGGGATTCAGTCAGTGTGTTACCTGGGTTGTAGGGCACTGGAGGTTAATTAAAACTGTAGGATTGGCACATTTCAACATGTTAAAGTAGAATAATATGGCTTTGTTTCTGTGGAGACAAACAATAAAGACGAGGAGAAAAGTCAGTGTGCACACACAATCACCCACACACACACCGTACTTGCTATAATTAATCACAAATCATCTCCATGTATTGTGGTGAGAGTCGTTAGTGTGTGGAAGGATAACAATGGAAAGCCAAGAAACAAATTGAAGAACATAATTACTCCACTCCATATTTTTGCACTTACGCATTGGGCGTGTTCTTCTGGCCACAGAACTGACCATGGCTGTCAGTCGGGTAGACAACCTTCCTGGGGTCACCATGGATCCAGGCTGAAAACATTCAACAGTTTTCTAGTTAACTGCATGGACATAAACACAAACTCAAACGTTTGAGTGCATCAGGCCAAAGTCATATCTCTCAGTGAGTACTAACCAATTACTGAAAATAACCTGCACAAGTGAAGGGAAATATACTTGTATGACTGCATGAAAACATTTTTAATGATATGTAAAAAAAAAAAATCAAATCAGTTAAATTTGTTCTGTTCAGCTTCGCATGACAGGAGCAACAGTAACCCTGACATTCAATTTACTGAGCCATTTGTGTGTTTCAATTGTTTGCCCAACCTGAACAACACAGTGTTAAGGCTTTGCACCTAGTCAGTCAATTAAAGATTGTGCTGCGAATGAGACGGCACAACAAAGACATTGTATGAGTCTTTGTCACAGCGAGGACGATGAAACTGAAAAATCATACACAACAAAGCTGCTCAGCTGATTGCAGACTTGTCAGAGTTTATTTGAAGTCACATCCATTGTTATGGCTTATGCTCTTTTTAAATAATTGGAAAACTCTGAGTCTTTTCCTTCCCCAGATTGAGACGTGACACCAATGACAAAAAGCTGGTGAGGGTCGGCACTTTGGTGACAGTAGCTTTGGGACCTCATTTACCCTGATTTGTGATAAATGTGTTTGGAAGAGGAAGAAAATTGGTCATATGTGCTGGAGGAAAAGCATGACGTATTCTTGTGTCAAGAAAAGGGTATATCAAAGAGGTGAAAAGATAAGAGACGGGACTAAAAGAAGATGGGAGAAAAACATGAAGAACAAGTGAAACAAACTAAGGCCTCATCCACATGGTAATAGAACTTTCCCTGTACAATCTTTTTCTTTTTGTCTTCATCCACACAAAAACACCCCAAAATGGCTCTAAACTCTGTAGTACGTATGCCAGGCCTGTATATGGCAAAATCATTTTTATTTGAACAAGTATATATTAGCAATGTGTACAATCACATGAACAGATACAGAATGAACCAAGATTAGATTTGACCGTTCACATTCATAACTACAGCTATTTACTTACTTACTTACTTACTAACTTCAACTATTTACTTTCAAAAAGCAAAGCTGATTCTGTTTACCTTTCACACAAATGTTGCCTGGCTTATATATATATATATATATATATATATATCTCTCTGATATACCTGAACTAGGAACACATGCTGAAGTGACACAAATCTGATTTGAAAATCGGATTTGACTATCAGATTTCTGCGTCCACACAGCACTCAAAGAAATCTAATCTCAATGTAGCCTAAATGGTTCCAAGAATTTACAGCTGGAAGGAATCCAGCAAGGCAAGAACATGACTGGAACACAAAACAGCTTTGCTTCCCCAATCACCTCAAGACAGGATACAACCAGAGTAAACCATACCAGCTGCACCCCAGAGTCCCTTCTGTGCAGGAGCTGCATTTTTAAACTACTACTTCTTTGTTGACTGGCCCGCTATCAAATCATGTCCATTTTGTAGTAAACAAAAATGTTGGAAAAACGATGATTGAAAAAACAAACATTTAAAGAGTGCACACCACCTACTTATTTCACAAGCTACAAATTCTGACTTGTACAAGCAGGCAAAACCCAAACAGAAAATAGGATAAGTGAGCCATTCACACTTCCACAACATGACAAGAAAATATCATTATGCGTGCGCAAGTCCATGTTTGTGTGTCTGCAGTTGCGTCACTGTGAAACTTGGTGTGAGCAATGTGTCAGAACTCACCCACAGTGCCCAGAGCGATGTAGCCAAGGATGACAATGACGAAGACAACACAGCAAACCACATCAGTGCAGCTCCTGGGAAGTGGAAAGATGTGGGGACAATGAGACACATGTGGGAAACCAAGATTACAAAGAGCAAAAACAAAAACAAAACCCTGATTATTTAACATGGCTGGTTAGCTGCATTCTTTAATCCAAGTCTGAATCATAAGCGGAAAAAAATCATTTAGTTTAGTATACACAGGGATAATTGGGAATATGCCTCACTTGAATGAAAGAATATACTGGGTAGGTGTTGTGTTGTTTAACCACTTCGTTGCTTGTAATATATGGTAATATATAATGCAGCTGCTGTGAATAAGTGTGAGATGTATATCTGCGTGCAGTATTTGCTATCAGGCATGGCAAGTTGCCATCCTGATGCTGCTTTTCAATGTTGTAGAGCTCTTCTAACTTTCTAATCAGACCCCAATCCCCAGAATTAACTGTCCCACAGGCACAGACAAAGCATTTTTAACACTGCCTCTCCCTGCACAGTAGGCATAGACTGCTAGATACAGCAGTGTCACTCTCGCTCTCTCTCTCTCTCTCTTCACAGCCTCTTCCATAACAAGCTTTCTTTTCCTTTTCACAGTGAGAGAAGCTGTCAGTCCAGCCCCTTCCTCGGGTGCTCTTTCAAAACTCCTCAGACCGTGAGTACTGAGCCTATCCTTGAATAAAGCCAAGTACAAACCACTGCACGAAGTGGACGTGTATGAGGGACAGAAATACCCTCCAAACACCATGTGCTACACATAATTGACTTGACACCGTCATGTCCTTCAGTTTTCAACCTCTCTCCTCTTTCATCCAGAGGAGCAAAGCCAAGGTCAAAAGTAGGCCTGGGCTCAGAGATGTGACAGTGCCTTGTTTGTGTTGTTCTTTTGAGGAGGGAATTGTCCTTGTTTTGTATGCAGCATAGTTACATGGTTCTGTATAGACACTTCGTACAGTATGTGCACTGTTTTGCAACTTCCAAATGCCACATAAATCTGGAAATTCAGGCTTTTTATTTTGTTGTAATGTCATTAATTAATGGCATTATTAATGAAATGTCTCTAATCTCTTTGGTTGCAAAGGTAAATGCTTAACTTCACAACATGGCATCATTTTCAGGCTTTACAGTAACATGGTCATTACTATACTTAGTCCTATAGAATGCAGACTTTCCTTATAAAATGGCCTTTTATACAACATTTTGTGGAGAAATATATGACCACATTTTTGTTGACCTTAACCAATCAGCTCATGTGATGAATGACAAATTAAAATGCTATCTTTTACGACCATAGGTATTTCATGTGCATGCCGAAGCATTAAGAGGTGGACCTGCCTTAATAACTGCAGTGAAGCTCCCAGCCTATAAAAATGTAGACTGAGAGTATTTCTTGTCCCAGCCAGACTGATAATCCTCTGCGTTTCTCATTTTCGGAAGAAGATTATCCCAATTTTATCTGAATTTCATTAAGACTACACCTACCTGCAAATTCAAAATATGATAACTTGAAACGTGATAACTTGAGTCATCATCTGTCCTCGGCGACATGTTTGGAGCTGATAATATTTGATCTATGTGGTTGGTTGTTATATGAAAAGCTTCGGGACTTACACTACATTATTTTTCATAGATAATCGACAAACAAGGGCAGCCGTGAAGACAACCACAGTTTAGACACAACATGCCACACCACCAGCAAAACTACTGGTGATATTGTGCGAATAATTAAACAAAGAGAGGCAAGGGAGTATCCATTCATTCAAAAAAAAGAGCAAGGGGAAGTGCTGTCTAGGTTGCCATGGCAATGGCTGCATTCTTTGTCTTTAAATGCCTCTCTAACCTAGATATTAGATATGTAAGCTCTAATTCAGCCTCACATCCCAGGTGATTAGAGGGGACGAACTGAGGATAGTGAAAATAACTATTATGTTTTCTTATCTCAGGAAAGCAAGAGCCAGGGAATCCAAGTCTAATCCCAAAATGCAGAAAGTATAGTAACGCCCACCTGGCATCCAGCAGTCTGGATTATGCCGTGTTTTTCTTGCTGTTGTCAGTTTCTTTTTCTGTGTTCTGGCTTCTCTTTTTTCCGGGTCAAAGCCCTGAGGCTCGAACTGTGCAGAGCACAGAGCAGGCAGAGCGGCCAGTTTGAGTCTGAGTTAAAACATAATAAACGGCTCCTAACTGCGTTATCTTGTTGTGTTAGTCCAATGTTGAGAAATTTGATTTCATATAATTTCCAGTCCAGTTTTACTCGGCTTAACATCACGCAAACTTACTGAGTGGTGCTTTACAGCTATCGAGGCTCTGCTGATGCAGTCAGAAACTTTTGTGTCCATGGTATATTTACAAGTCTGCCACTCTGCAGGAGTCAAGGTGACACAGATGGCAGCAGTGCCACAGAATCGTGTGGGTGTCATTGAATCAGTGAGACTGCAAGACTGTGTCCCCTGCCTTGCAGCAGGAAGAGATATTTGGAGTGCCACATATGCAGACAAAAGGGACATTTCTCCCAGTCACAAGGACTCAAATGAGCAGCTTTTCTGACCAACACAAGCCTTTTTTTTTGGTAAAGTGTCACACATGCTGTGACGAGCGAGATCTACAGCTACATTTGTTTGTGCGCCATTACAGTATACTTAACTGCACACAGTAACACCAAGAATGTTTCTCGACATGACATTGTTGTTGTAGCTGGCATAAGTTTACACTGTACCATGTCCACTTCTGTCTGAGCTTGAGGGGACTGCTCGGTAACAGATACAGTAACTTCATTTAGGATTTGAGCTTGGATGAAACCAAGATGACCACCGAGTCAGTTCACTCCCAGTTCTCATTAAGAAAAAGCCTCAGAGCCACAGAAACATCAAAGTATCGTTGGTGCTTTCACCCAGCCATCGCAGTGAAATGGGCTGAAGAGAGTGGGATAAAGAGACACAGGAGGACTGAAACATGCCTTCACAGCAGCCTGCCGAACTGACACTGAACAAAAAAAAAGACATAAGAGCCTACCTCCCCCCCACAAAATAACTAAATCATAAAGAAGCTTGTGGTGACACCCTTGAGGGGTTTTGCTTTATTGCAAAATTTTGCTCGTCGTCGTGATAAATCATGATAGTCTTAGACCTCATTTCAAAATACACTATATATTCATTTTTGTAAGGAAACGATTCAACCTGTGGTTTTGAAAAGTAGATCTTTTTTATATTAGGGTTCAGGCATTATAAATACCAAACTTTTCACATTTTAACATATATTTAATGTTAATATGAAAACATATTCTGTCCAATCATATAGTGTATAATATTAACATTACGGTTTGATGTGTAAATGTGATCAAAATGTTTTTTAAACACTATTTATAAAATAAATATTTGCTATTCATCCAGTAATTTATATTAAATTGTAAATAAAAGTGGAAAGAGAAAGCACACAGAGAGTAATGACCTCTGCCAAGCCTGCTCACTTCCCCACAGTAATACACTGCTCTATTTACTAACATTATTTAAAAGAAATAAACTGTATCACCACTATAATGCAACATTTGTTCTCAGTGGACCATGACCTACAGGCCTAGAAATGTAATCCACATCCATCCTTTACTATAAAAAAAAAAAAAAGATAACCTCCTTTGTGGAGATAACAATTTATACAACTGTAATCTACATGAGACGGGGTGGCAGACTTACAGTTCATCAGAAGACGGACTACAGCGCTGCTGATTAAAAATGACCTCCCAAGTGTGTGCTCTACATCCGTTACGGCTTCTTCTGAGTGGTTGCTAATGTGTGTTATTGTGAGAAGTCCAGCCGTCGGCTTGACTTATGGCCATTGATCTGTGTGGTGGAGTGAAGAGAGCTGCCAACAGTCTGACTCGAACTTTATTAACAAACATGACAAATGATCAATCCACCGGTGCCCTTACAGTGGTGCGGGCCAGAGAGATTATACAACGGCTGAAATCAATACACATGTGCATTCGATGTAGGAATATAATGTATAGTAGTCAAAGGGTC
The DNA here is from genome assembly GCF_958295425.1 of Solea solea. Classification (NCBI taxonomy): domain Eukaryota; kingdom Metazoa; phylum Chordata; class Actinopteri; order Pleuronectiformes; family Soleidae; genus Solea; species Solea solea. Next base: position 9,168,172 of record NC_081142.1, on the reverse strand, counting down.
ACATTATACAAACTAAAGTAATATCAGTGTCTGAAATGTTTGCTTCTATTGTGGGTGATAACAATATGTCTTAATATGTAAGTATTCTGTATTTACAGTACCTCTCATGGACAGGTCCTCTGAAGTTTGGGTCAAACCTGCGTGGCTCACCTATAAAACAAGCAAAAATAATGGCACACATTAGAAATGATTATCAGTGTGTAAAACATTGAGAAGAGGTTATTAGCAGAATCTGAATGTACTACTATGTTTGCATATGTGTATACTTGCTTTGTTTTGTTTTTGTAGCCTGAATAATACTTTTATAAGTACAGTATGTACTCTATGTATGTTGAGTCAGAAGCTTTCTACACAAACAAAGAACAGTGACATCCTTTCTGGTGTGTGCACTTGGATGGCCAGAGAAGTCCTCTGTTTGTTACAGTCTTACCATTAGATGTCACTAATTCTTACACACCGGACCTCTAAAATTCACTAAAAAGAGTGCATATGCATGACAAAGCACCAGACTGTACCGATTATGATCCGCTTCACCAACAGAGTAGAGGAGACGCTGTGTTTGCTTTGTTGGAGAGTATAATTTACATCACAAGTTAAACAAAGGAGACACAAGGAATAAAATATCTAAACATTTATGACCATCCTTTTATTACACTGACAGACACCATACACAAGTCTCACACAATTTAACCCGCTGTGCCAGCCAACTGGCCAGGACAAAGTAGGTTATTTCACAGTACAGGACTGATAGGAAGAGAGATGATAAAAGCCACAACAGTGTTCCTAACATGGAAACATCATCTATCATTTTAATAACTCTTGAGTAAAACAACTTATCTGGGTCACAGTGAGGATTCCCCATTTGACCCAGCCGGATAAATACAGAACCACAGTTGCAAACACCATCAGTCACTAAAGGGGCAAACTCTGACTCTGGCTCTACTTGTAGGTGTGACAGAGCACAAACATTTGCATTCAACATAGACTATTTTTAAGTGCTTAAATGTCTCTCTACCTCCACTGTAAATAATTACAACAAATTCCTGAGGAATTCCTGGCAATAATCACACATGCATTGTAATATCACACATTGTCACACATGCAGTGTAATATCTCCCAGGTTTGGGCAGGTTTAGGGGCAGCATGAGTGGGCTGATTTCCCATCTGCCATACCCAAGTGATAACAGCTTCTCAAACTGTGAGGCATGAGTGCATTGGACAACACACACAGGATGGCAAGAAGGGTCGGCCTTGTTCTTAATGTACTGTAAAATGTTGTAATTGTAAACGTGTGGTGGGCAGCAGCCTTTGTGTTGTTTGGAGATGTTGACAATGCTGAAAACATTGTAGCCCTCAATGCTAAAAGCTCACGTTCAGAAAACAAAACCTATCAAGGACTCGGGCAACAAATACAAAAGCCACAGGGTATGTTCAGACTGCTACACAGTTCAAATCAATAATTACAGATTTGACAGTGTCACACATGAGCACAAATACCTTTTGGCATGCATCATCATCATCACTAACAGAAAATTCATACACAGAAGCTACTGCAGTGAATTTAACTCTGGAAGAAGGCACTCTCCTTCATTGTTGTTTGAGTTTGCCATGCTTTCACGGAGCAGGTCAATGACGTCAATGCTCAACGCATCTGTGTTGCCAGTGCTGATAATTGTGACATTTTGATGGAGCATTTGTATTATAATTTACCATAGCTTTTCTAGCCTTTATAGCACACGAGGTCCAGAAAATGCAGACCAATTGCATGCTCTGTCAATTCCCATGTGACAACATGCAGCAAATCCTATTAGTAAATTCATGCCACACTGGATGTCTGAGTGTCTGCATTGCTTAATGTCTGTCTTGTTTCATTTTCAGGTTGGGACACACGATTACAGCCGCCACACAGAGTGAACCACAATGGATTTCTTGGATTGAGAGCTCTCTTCTGTTTCTCACGTGTCACATACACAGACAATTATCTCCCACAGTATATTGCAATCTGTCACACATGCCACCAATACAACACTTCCCAATTCCTGTTCCTGTATTAAAACCTAAAACTGGCATGATCAAACTCTGTGTAAAACATAGCAGCAGCTCCATGTGTGAACAACTGAGTGAGTGAGAAATACACTCCAGCAAGAGAGAAGGAGGAAGATAAAATAGACCTAGAATCAAAGAAAAATAACGTCCGAGGTATGGTCTAAGAAAACCAACGTAGCACAGTTTAAATCAAAACAAGAGTAGAGAGTTTAAGAACATTTAAATAAGCCATCCATTTTAAATTGACAAAAAAAAGGTATTCAAAATATTATTTACATATACTAAATTTGATTTGGAACTCAGCTGTTGACAACACACATATTTACTTAACCAACTCCACTTGTTAGGCAGCATGATGTTATGGACCTTGGTTTGACGAAATGTCAGTCTAGAATACTGCAGTATACACAAAAAGGGATTCTGATCTAACTGTTATCATTCATGTTACATGGCCACATATCGGATATATAACCGATCTTTATAGATCTGATTTGAAAATCGGAAATGGCATTACGTTTTGGTTTTCATAGCCATAAAAAAATCATATCAGCCAAAAAACAGAAACAAACGTCCAAACATGACAACTTTTACATCAACATTTGAACCAGAGGGTTGCCAGTTCAAATCCAGGATAAGTCAAGCTCAGGTTTAAATAAGCTAGAAAAACACTTCATGAAATAGCCTTTAATGTCTTATGTTAACTAGCAGTTTTTTCTGTTGAGATAAAATATCAATATACTAGTAAATCATAAACTAGTTCATGTTAAAAATACAGCCTGGGACACAGTGGAACTGGATATGTCAACTGGCAGCAGTTGCATCATCTGTAGAACAGACACACCCCCCCAAAAAATCCTCCCCTGTCTCTTCTCCTTGAAATCTAACTGATTCAGCAGCAGCTTCTCACACTCCATGCATCTCTAAGTGAGTGAGTTAATTACCTCGACTGACAATAGTCTTGCGGTGGTGAAATTGTTAGAGGATGTGGGAAAAAAAGGTTTCCACTGCTGATTTTTCTGCATGAAGGTATTAAACCAGGATGTAACACACATTTTACTTGTAAATGTATGAAAAATCACTGGCTTGTAAGTATTTTAACATCCACAGACCCTCCATGCTCTGACAGCTTACTGTACTTGCTTTCACAATTTTTCTCCTTCATGTCCAAGATTCTCTGAACCATTTGCCTGCTGTTGTTCCTCTCCCGCAGCAGAGGAGTTCTGAAGGATAGAGATGCCAACAGCAAAATAATGTTGGGAAAACAGCAAACCAAGCAGGTGTCCTTAAGCTGCACAGTCAGCAACAAACATTGGCAGGACCAGACACTACTTGTATATGAGTGAGTGGGAAAATCACGTCTCTGTTTCTGTTAACTCATACAAGCTGTAATTTGCATACAGTTGATTAAGGCAGATTTATGTTTCAAAATTATTTTTCAAAAAGTCACTGACTGGCCATATGACTTTTACTTTTGTCCTTTATTTATTTTGACCTCGACATCTGCACAAGTGGTGGCTGCTACTCTTTGAAACAGGGGAAGGTCTTTTCGGGCCCAGTTATTTATACATAGATGCTTACATCAATTCTGCAAACAAACAACTCAAACAAGAAAACACGATCATTATGTGAAACTGAAAGGCTATAATAGTGTCTTTATTTACAGTGTATATGTACAGACAAAAATAGTCTATATCATCAAGCAAATAACACCCAACGACTAGCTATTTGTCCATAAACTTCCTTTGCAAAATCCACACAGGATGGAGGCAGTTAATCAAAAACTGGTTCCGCATTCCAGACACTTCCTCCAATCATCATGCAGAAGCCCTGTGTCCGCCCAGGCCCACCCCCCATCCACTGTTGTGGAAGCTGAGCTTCCCTGGAAGTTATGTTTTTGCAATATTTCTCCAATCACCGTAATGAAAAAACCTATTCTCAGTCATCCCATAGAGAACAGTTGGAGCTGAGCTTCTGCAACGGGAATACGAAAATCACGTAAAATAATCCGTCATCCATCACACCTGATTCTGAACGAAGAGTGACACGCTCTAATAGCGTTCTAGCACAAGTTTAGTATTGAAATGAAATACAACACAGTACATATTTGACGAGATCTTAGAGGAAGCTGAGCTTTTCTTGCTGTCTTGGAACAACAGCACTGGTCTGCACACATGCTATGTCAGCAAACCAGTGTTACAACTGACTCACACTCATGATAAAGAGGGAGTCTGCACCAGTCTCCGTTATTCAACTGATTTACATAAACTTAGAGAAATGTTATTAGATCAGTTAATCAGTGGTGTAGTGAAGGTGTGAATGGGCATGAGGAGCATCTGGGAAGGAAAGAGAGAAAGAAGGAAAACTGCCCAGTTGTGATTTTAACCTGATCATGGCCAATCAGCTGAGATGGACAACATAGCAACCCCTCCCCCTCTGCTCCACACTCTAATGACTTGCAACTGAAGAGATTGTCACAGCAGGTGCTCACTGCAGCATGTGTATGGCACTGACATTGAATATACAGTAAGTGGATATTCATTTAAAATAGTCCACACTATTGAGAGCACAGCTCAAACACAAATGCACCAAATGTATACCACAATCACATCTTCCAATCTTCAGACCGTTAACTTTGTTATCATGATGATGATGACATATGACCAACTTCCACTAAAAAGGTGAAATGAGTCAAGTCAGTCAGTGTCAGGCATACCAACATTTTAGTTTTAACATGTGATAACAGGACAGCACCATACAGTACCACTCAGATTATAATTTGAGGTCCATATAAATGTGCACACAATGCACAAACATTCTTCATGGTTAGAGAGTTATGTCACATTATCTCACATTAGAGTGAATTAAAGTTGGGTGCCAAGGGCGAGTGTGAAAACATAGATGGCTACTAGACATTGCCCAATCCAAGCAGAATATATGGAGAATGTTTTTAAAACAATTTAATTGATCATCATAGGTCGTGTGAAGTATCATACCACACATGTCTCTATAGTGCAGGAGCAAAGTGGTAAAAGTAGGTTGGTCCATATGGCGAGAGCAAGCTGAATCACAATGACATCAAAGAGAGCTGGTGGTGAGAGGACAGATTGTGGTGCAGTGAGTATCGTGCGGAGCGGCTTTTTTCAGCCATGTCAGTGGTTTTTTGATCAGCCTCCAGCAAGATGTCCAACACACAAATGACAAAATGGGGCCGTCATTATGTTGGTTAAATCCAAATAACAATATAAGACAATTGATACAATATGACATTGGGAAATAGAACATGATTGTGTAAGGATACTCTCTATCCTGACAATCTCTACAAAAGTTGACAATATCAGCCCCAACATGTGGCTATTGCACACCAAAATACTGAAGAGGATTATATAACTCTTCACTTGTCTGCCACAATAACATTCAAGTGAGCAAGCTAAATTTAGCTTTAGCTCATGTTCGTAGTTATGGCATCAGTATAACAGTTTCCACCAGGCGGAGGAAGTTTATTCTGACCCACATAACAGATTTCAGCAATGGGATAAGAGAGAGGTAAAAATCAGTTGTGATCCCAGGCTGCATTAGATGACAGCTGTTTAGACTGCACTGCAGTCTGCCAGTGCTGGAGACGAGGCTGGTGAGCTAGCTGTGTGATGCTGGCAATGGTCAGGTTGAGTGGGTCTGTAGTCAACATCATTTGGAAAAAGCCTGGCAGGCATGCTACACTGGGACAGTTAGTGTAATCTGTCAGCTCTGACAGCTAGTCTCCTCTATTGATGTAGCATTGGAGAAGGACACCATGTCTCCACTGTGACTTAAAGATTAATGTAAAACACAAAAATGAGGTTAATATTCAAACTATCTAAAGCAATGAGGTTGGTTGGGGTGAAGGATTACACTTCAGGATTAGACAATGTCTTTGGCAGTAATCTTCACTCTCTTGTATCGTTTGCATTTGCATCAAGTGTACGAAAGCAACCAGATCTATGATGAGGATCTAACATTCTAAATTAAGACTGTGAGACCATGACATTTCTACTATCAATGTACGTTTCTATTTAGGTTTTATACAAACACACAAACAGGACTGAAGGGCACCATTACATGCTGCAGTTTGAAGTCCATATGACTTGGAAGTATGTGCTGAGATTGACTGATTGATTGAAGAATCATCCTCAGCGTGTCTGTGCTGGAGGAGAGCCAGTTAATCACCTTATTTTGCAATTTGTGAAGATACAACTTTCCATGAACAGGTGGCTTAATATAACTACATATTACACATACTGTATCTCTGATAGGCCACACGATCTCAACACTAGACTTCTATGCAGGATTTTTCTGTCAGGAATCAAGCAAAGAGAATGCCTCAGGCAGCAGAAACAGAGGGGCATCTCATTGACAGCAACATAGCGCCTCAATGGGATGGATCATTGGCAAAAAGAGAAAGTGGCAGCCATCAAAAAATCTTAACACTGGCTTGAAAAAGACAAGGTCCATTCCCTTCCGCTTGGCCATAGGCTGGCAGGAGTCTACAACAGCAGACAGAACCCAAGATGTTCCTGAAAATTTGCAGCACACAAGCTGGGGCAGCATAGATTGAGAGGCATCACTATGTTGGAGGGTACAGGTACAGGAATATATATATATATGCCATGTATGGGTTAGTCCCCATGTCCCATCTGGTCCTGAAATTCCTGTGAGATTTCAAGTTACATGCTGAGAATTAGCTGCTGGCAAACCAAGAGGACACAGTGGTGGTTGACAAGGAGCAAAATAAGTCTAGATAGATGAAGCAATCCTAGCTGACAGGAACATTAGAAAGAAGTCAAATGAACTGATGTTCATGATCTGCAACTGATGTCAAAGAAGAATGGGTAAAATGCAGGACAAAAAGTTATAGGAATTAGTAAAGGAGCACTGATAATAAAAGAATAATACATTTATTTGTTTTAGGGTGAAAAGGGAGAATAGTGTGATCCAGAGATAATTAGTGTCCATCAACCGAAACTAGAGGAGAGGCTGATTTTAAAGCAAAGACAAGCAAATTAAATGCAATTTGCTTTGACAAAATTTCTCCATGTCTACAAATGTAAGTACATTATTTTATAACGGAATATTTTGACACGTGTTTTACATTAGGAACACAACTCTCAAATGTAATGTGTAGGAATAATAATTATAAAGTACAGCGCACCTTCCAGTGAAAACTTTTTCTTCACCTTTTCCATTCCCTCCCTACAACTACAGCCCCCACTTACCCACATTTCTCAGCACGTCTCTGTACATCCAGTACACAGACACATAAACGTGGGCAGACACAGACACCAGTGTCCCTAAGCTCCACTGTCCAACACAGGCTTCTTTCATACCGTGGACAGGCAAACAGCTCGAACACTGCAGGTGCTTTACATGGGTTGAGTCAGAGGGGCCATTGGGAAAGGACTTTTTTGTTGTTGTTTTTACTCTGTGGATTCATAAATATTTCCAAGACCTGAAGAGAGTGAAGTGCTGACTGCACTCAAGTCAAAGCTATGCTGGTCTTAGAGAGGTCTAAGATCTAGCTACAAATAAATAAAAAGGAGAAAACTAAATGTTAAAAATTCAGAATAATGATGTTGCTCAGCAGGGTAGGCACAGCCTGCAAGTCTGACTGCTGTGTACAGTATATTCATTCATATTTGATGAAAACACTGGCTTCTGTCAATCCATGGGGAGAAACAACATCAGTAACATTGCTTTGGGCCTTTGAGTTTTCCTCTACTCTGTATTTAAAAAAAACTTGCAGTATTCTGGTGCCTCCTGCAATATCAGCGTTGGATACATGACAATGGTTACAAAACTGCCCATGTTGATCATTGTTTTGAAGATAATATGACCAGCAAAGCTGTGGTAGGATAAAAGACTACAAAAAGGTCATGTGTTTGTCTGGGGAGTAAAGGTTCACAATCAAGGTTATACAGCTAAATCTAAAAGACTTAGAAAAACTAAAGGCTCTGAGAGGGTCGCGGTGGGCAGAGATTTATTGGCAAAACTTCACTTACATTAGGCAGCTCTTATGTTCCACTAACCCTGAGACCTCTCTCACACATACCCACAGAAAGAGAGGGGTGGGGTTTTCCACACTCCCTGCAGATGGAAAAACAGGAACTATTGGAGTAATTTTCTTGAAGAATACAAGGAGTTAAAAGCTCCAGATGGCCCACTTCCATTATGATATTAAAAATGTGGAGCGTTAATGCACATAATCATGCTCCATGTGGCAGTCCCACCCTTCCTGCTTCTGCCTTTTCTCTACTGCCCTCCTTACTCCAGAAATATTTTCTGTCTTGCTCATAGTTTCCTTCCCTGGAGAACAACATAACCTTTACAGTACTTTGTCTCCTTATTGAGACATAACATCAACATACAGATCTCTGGTTTAGCTTTACTTAGCACAGTCACTTGGGATCCTTTCAACTATTAGCAGATGGTCCAGGACGGTGTACATGGCACAACTGTCTTGGTAGTCCACAGGGCTAACACCTATTAGTGCATGAATGGTACTTGCTGTTCATATTTTCAGAGGGAAGCAGCACTAGCTGACATCCCTTAAAATGCTGAAAATGAGGGACCCGGGCTTGGATCCACCCCCCGGGAGAGGAGTTAGCATCTCTGAATGTCAGTCACTGACAGCTACCCTGCTGTTCTGAGTGGAGAAATAGCAGTGTTATGGCTGGGGCTTTGTGACCTTGGTTACTTCAGTGGGATCCTCCAGGCATGTCAGTGGCAGCCCCATGCTCCTGTGAAATAGGACTCAGTGACAGGCTCTAGCAGCTTTGGCCTGGATTTATAAAGATTTAAAAATAAGTGGCCACATCTTGATATCCGTGTGTGCAATACACACCAATTAAATATCTCAACATTCCATGGCAAGCTACAGATAATGTATTGATTCTTTGAAGCACTGTATCATAAATATTCTTGACAGTGGTTTTCTGACTGATCTTGTTTTGTGTTGTATTGATAGTTTTCACGTGACGCCACATTCCTTTAGGAGTGCCTTCTGGAGGGCAAAACACATTTTCCTTGTACAGCATTCACAATCAAGATACTCAATGTTTTTTTTTAATCAAAATGCAGCACATTTATTGCTACGTTGGGGCACTAATCAATGAGCAGACAAAACTGGGTTGTGCTTTTACAGGACCCATCCATTACAGAAAATTCCATGACAGAGATTGTTTATCAATGCCATTAGACACGCCTCTGACCCTGGGGAAGGAACACAGGAATGGTGACCATCAAAGTGCACACGTCTTTGCAGCGACCATTTTATCAAAGGTAAGTGCATGCAATTATGGCACTCTTTAATCACTGTATTTTAATCATATCTTAATGTAGTCGTTCTGACACGTTACGTTTTTGTGAACTGACCAGGTCAACTCCAAGTCCAAGACCAAGAGAAATGACTAACAAAACAGCAAGTGATGCTATTAGCAAATAAGCTTGGTAGCTCAATAAAAGTACTCTAACGTTACAATGGAGTGAGGTTTGTCTTTAGTCTGAATAAGTTGTTTATTCGATTGTTTCCATTTGTGTTAACTGTGGGTTATTTGAACATAATGTCCTGTGTAATTGTTTTATGTTACCTGCCTGAAAACCAATGTTTATGTGCAATGATACTTTTAGTGCTGATAATAGTACTATTTAAAAAAGGGCAGAGATTAGCAATATTAACCTTTTCCGTTTGTCAGTATGTAGTCATAACAGTCATATTGTTTAATTATAGGTGCCAAATTTGATGACCTAATCTCCTCAGACTGGGTACCCTCAGTCTTCTCCCGCACTCCAGCTGATGGACTAACACTTTTACTAAAGTTGTATTTGTATGTTTAAAATAGTACATAACCCAAAAAAGAAATCTTGTGAAAATGGCTGTTGTTGCTAGCATGAATAATATCAGGTGTGACAGAAATGGCAGTGAACATGGTCATGAATGTTATGTACAAATTTGCTATAAATAGTAGGTCCCCATATATAAAGTGGGAACTTCTTTCTCTCAGGCAAACGAGTTGTGTCAAACTTAAGACATCTTGTGCATGTCTTCCAGAAATGTGCTCCAGTCGGTCTTCATTATGCAGTACAGACACCCCACAGTAATAGCCTATGTTTTCAGATGGTTTGCTCGCATCCTGTGATATACTGTATGTAGATAAGACCCATGTAGACATCACCAAGTTGAGCTGAGGCAGACACTACGTTGTTTTAAGTGCTTGAAATGCAGCTGCAGGAGCAGTAAAATTAAAATGCAAGTGTCTGAAAGTGTTCTTCATACCTCTGTTTTTCTGTGGCCGTCAAGTAATTTAAATGTCCATTATTTTGAAGAGATGCGAAATTAACAAGCAGACTCCGGTTCAAAACTTTCAATTAAAAGTCTGATCACTAATTGGCAGCTGATTTGCAACCATTTGCCTCTCTCCCCCTGGTTCCACTCCCCTCTGGACAAGTGTTTAGTCTTATTTTTACTATGACAGCTTTTCCTTTTTGGTGGGAAAAAAAGATTAAGATAATATATACTACTATCTGCAGTGCACACAATATCCAAGGCTCTACAGTGCAACCAAAAATGTTTTGCACGACAACATTTTGTTCTTAGGTCGCACCGGTGTGCTTAGACCTTCAACTTTAAACTTCCCTAATGTCTATCTGCGCATGCTCAAACTCATACTCAAGGAAGGATGATGTCCTAATCCAATCATCAACATTGAAGTAGTCTCTGTGATACGCCAGAATATGCCGTAATCCCACTAGAAAATGGCCAGGATTTCAGTACAGCAAATGCAATCCAATGCTTTAAATGCCCCTGCTTGTACAACCATTCATAACATTAGACAAGTGTGACTCTTTTGTTTTAGGGATGACTGTTTTAATATACCTTGCTGCATGTACGAAGCATCTTTACAACTAAATGTCCTATTTTCACAACGTATCCATCGCTTGTCTGTGCAGAGGTGAATCACAGAATTCATTTACAGACCCACCCTATCACTACTGTGAATAATACAATAGAAAAAAAACCTAACCTTGTTAAAAAATAATGAGCATATACACACCAGAAGTCTACAATACAGAGTCGTATGCCATGCACACTATTAAAATGTGTAACAAGAAAAGAGTGAGCACAGCTCTTCATTTTAAATGCATATTTGCAGAGGACAGTGACACTTATAAATAGCACGTGGTCTTAGGTGCAAATCGGCCGTTTTAAACCACAGCCCTCCTCGACTGCCATTTCAGAGGACGGGGCGTTGAGCATTGGATTCTAAAACACACGCTCTGCTTTCTGTCAAGACTCTGTATTGACTCAGTATAAAAATGCAGTGCATAGGTAGAGCCACCCATGCGAGAAATTTGATAATTAACAGTGTGCCTGAGTCACCACTTTCTATAGTGAAAGGATCTCATATCTAAATTGTTACAAACCTTTCAGAGAATGATGAGTTTTTCTCCTTTTCTAACAGACTGAACATTTCAGCAGAAGTGTAAGCCCACAAAACACTTGCAACAGAGTTAGAAATACTATAAAATATACCAGCCTTAAGCACTTCAATCAGGGATGTAGAGCATGTGGGTGTGAACAATGAGAGGGCTGATTGTCTGTCTACCTGCTATCACTTGTTTCAGTAATATTTCTTCACGTTTTTTGTTTTATTTTTGTCTTTGCTACTCCTTCCACTGTTTTCCCAATTATATTCATCTATTCATTGTCTACCACTTCATCACTTACATGAGGGCCGCATGGAGCTGGAGCTAATCCCAGCTGACATACAGAGAGGCCATCACACCTGGTCTTTTTGTCGTAAGGCAACAGTGCTATCCACTACTTTAAGAGAATGGCATCTTGTAATTTTTTGTCCACTATCATCTATCCCTTATTATTCTTATGTTGAATGATGTAACACACTGATATATGTGTCATAGCAATGTGGTTTAAAAAGAAACCTTTTTATATCTCGACTTACTGATGTCTTTGAACCAGCTGGCATGGAAATAATTGATTGGACAGCACCATCCACCTCCTTTTGGTCTGAATCACTCAAGTCAGACAATCAGAGATTCACAGTGCCTTATCAGCAACTAAAAGGGTGATTTTCTTCTGTGCATTGCACATTTACTCTGCATTTCAACAAATGCTGGGTGTGAAGCCTTTAGCTGCCAATGTAGGTTGGCAACACTACCTGGCAGGGGGTCCTACAGTACAATTGGTCTTCTTGCTCAGTTGTGGCAACCAAAATACTCCAATTTGCTCTTCTGCCCAGCAATCCAATGGAAAAGAAACAACAGGGAGCCAATAGCAAAAAGCAGCTGACCTAAACACAGGGGGGCACTATAACTCTGTCCTATGTTGCATTAGCTCAGACACTGGACACTATTAGGGCAAAAAGTATGTTCCTTAATTAAATTGTCTTCCCATATTCTGTGAGATTTTTTGGAGAGTATTAGAAGGGATGAAGCAAAAGGTAATGAAATATATTAATTGTATAATTAGGCACACATACTATACATACTGTATAAATATTGTGTCACACTCCTCCCTGAGCTGTTTGCCTACAACACTTTATCCATCTGCTAATGTCACATTTGTGTTATACTGTAAAGAACCAGCTGGATCATGGAGTGTTTCAATGTCCCACTGGTGAGCTTCATGTCTGCAGGGCACAGGGAAACACAGCTATAGCTGACAGGTTGCAGTTTTGACTGGCGCAGTGCTGGAGTCATGAGATCTATGTGACACAGGGGGTCAGCGTGTGAGGGAATAACTGAGAGACACAGTAGCTTTCCCCATCAAAAGCTGCCGGGAGCAAACTCGACAAAACCTCTGAAGCTCTCAGGCAACACAGCCACTGTACTGATCAAGCCTTTGTGACTGACACGTCTGACATCACAGCTGTAAATATTACACCTAAGGTTAGACAGATTACAGTGTGTTCACCACAATAGCCTTGCAGTGACAACATTTCAAATAATTACATTTCTAAATATGTTGAATGGTCTGTACTTTTCTAGTCTTGGCCACTCAAATGGTCTCAAAGGGTAGTTTAGCAGAGCTCGGAATTGAACCCACATTCATTTGAAGGACAACTCACATGCAACATACAAGGATTATTAAATATACAACAAAATACTGTTATATGTTAGTAGTATAGACATCATATCCCAAAAAACTGCCAGTCTGAAGACAATCACCAGTGTGTGACTTTTTTGTTTCTTCACAGCATCTGGTTAAAGGGGATTTCATAGCTTTGATAACCAAAAGATTACTGAGGTAGGTTAATGAATAGAAAATCTGTCCAAATTGAAATAGCTCCATATAACGAACATGCCACATGGAAACAGATTCCATGCACAGTTGTAGCCAGACTACAATGTTCAACTGGACAGCTGCCTTTGTCCCAGTGTACAAGCACAAGTGGGGAATTCATTTATTCAACAATAAGATTGTCAGCAGCCTCCACTCCGCAAGGGGGCAAAAAAAATAACAACTTTCAGCTTGATGGTATCAGGCGATTTCTGGTTGAGCATGCAGGTATTGTTAGCATGTCCAACACCATCTTCCTATCATTCATTAACTGTCACAATGTCAAATTATTTAAGATGTCTTCTTTTACTATTACTGGGTCTTAGCCAGAGGGTGGGAACTATGGAGCACATGCAGGCCGCCAGTTTGAGTCTGACTCTGGGCCGACTGAGGGTATGCATACTGTTGTAGCTTCTTCTAATGTCGTATACAGGACATTACAAGATTGCAATTATAATCATTAAGGGGAGAAGAAGAGGAGGAAAGTGGACTTAAGACTTGATGATATTAACAGACACCAATTATGAGCACCAGGTGAACAATGCAAAACACAAAAAATGTATCACAGGAGTAAACCAAAGATGTGGATCACTCTGAGCCAGTTCAAAAGAATAAGCAATAAAAGAAAATAATCAAAAGGTATTAGACTTCTTATCCCATCACTTAAAAAAACTATTAAGTAAGGATAATCGACCATTACTGCATATTTGATCCCGGTGACAAATGTACTACACAGCATGGGGCCATTGCTGAGGCTTAAGAAGATTAGTTGTAGCATTTCAGTCAGTTGACAGACAGTTTACTGTCAGAGGTTCTCAAACAGTATTACCAAATTCTTTGCAATATCCACAGAAATGTATATATTTTTAAGTATCAAGAGTTAACGTTTTGTTCCAGCGCATAACACACACTCTGCAGAAAGTTAATATACTACCCATTACTATATTTGTAAAACATTTAAAGTATGGTTAAAATGTGGGTTTTCGTGGCCTTAGAATAAATCTTTTATTATGTATTTTAGGAAAGGGCCTTAGTTTACGGAGGCCACCATCTCACACCACTATGTGTCTACAGCAGCTTGAATGGACAAACCAGCCTGAAATTTGGAGTTTAAGTTGCAATGCAAACAAAATAGAAGTACATGCTTTATAATATGCAAAGGCCATCTCAGCTCAGCATGGAACAAGGAATGGGTGACCATTAATTGTTCCATGCTGCTATTGTTTTTGCAAAGCACGCTCAATTTATACAACCAAAAACACGAGTGCCTGGAGAAAAGGGTCGGTTACCACTGCAGTAAGTTATCCTGAAAACTGGTTCACCATCAGCAAATCACTGAACACCGTTTTGAGGAAAAATGCTAAAAAAAATCTAAAATGTCATCTCCTCAGTACTGGAGCTGATGCTTCTCCCTGGCTATGTTTAAACTACAGGCAAATCAGATTATTTTTTTCTGCATGGGTTGCTTTGGAAACAATGTAGGCACACCCACGTTTGTGATGTGGATTTCAAACATAACATACACAGGAAAAATGGATGTGCATGTGTTCCATGCATTAGTCCTGACTGGCTTCACTGTGTGTGAAGTGGAGTGTGCTGTACTTCTGTTTTTATGACATTGTTGTGTCACGATAAAAGTGATGCAAAAACATAATTGGAAATGTGATTTGAGGAGTCAGTGTTCAGACTGAGCTGCATAAACCAGATCTAAAATCAACTCCAATTGTGGTTTGAATCAAATTTAGATTCATGACATTTATATTTTTGTTTAGTGCTTTTCCTGTACATAATTAAAATGCAATCTGGATAAAATCTGGATGAGTTTTGGTCCCTGGCAATCCAAACAAGGCCTTTGTCTGGTGTGATGCTGTGATAGACTGGAGCATCTTTGCCTTGTGGACTGACTGGTGTTACAACAAAGGAATTTCATGACATCATGTTGAGATTGAGTTCAATGTGAGAAGAATTGTTTTCTTACATTTGTACAACCTCGTCAAACGATCACAAAAGAAAATAATTAAAGGGCATATCACTCATTGATCACGGTCATCTGCAGCTCTTAAGGTGTTATTAATGCTTAATGCTGGAACTATGTGTCAACCTCATGTAGAGGAGGAAAGTGGAGATTACAGCAGGTAAACAAAAGAAGGCAGATATAAAGGCAAAAATGCTCAACAGTTGCAATACGGTTCATTCTTTAAGACTGCATAAGAACACAACATGCGTTCGATTAATGAACTATTCGAACGTTAATAACCCCTTTAAACCATCACCCCACCGGTACTGCGCATTTGATGACAACCGTTAAATAACCTCTCAAATGCTACTTGGGGGAAGCTAGCTAACGTCCCCGTAAATCACGACGAGGGGGTCAAACGTGATTCAGTGTGAGAAACAAACAAACAAACAAATGCAGCGTCACGGGGGGGGGGGGTAATATCTCCGCGTTTACAACAAAGACGAACCGACTCACCATAGTAAGAGGAGGGGGGGATGTCCGTCTTTCTAGCCATGGCACTTGGTAGGACAGATGCAGCACCGTCGTCTGGGTTTTGGAGACTGCATATGAGAGTCGATGTGAAGAGCGGCTGTGTCGTCGGTGTCTTTCGGCGCTTCTGTCGGGGATTGACACTGGAACCTTGAGAGGTCTCTGGCTCCTGGTCTGAGGATGCTTCGACCACGCAGCTGAGCGTCAGTCGTGTTTACAGCTCGACGTCATTAATTATTCCGAAACGGTCTTAAAGGGGACGCGGTGCACCATTGTTGCTGCTGCTGCTGCTGCTGGAAACTGTCTCGCTTTCTCTTTGTTAGGATGAGATTTAAAGGGATAGTTCAGTTTTTTTATTGTTGTTTTTGCTAAAGTAGGGGCGGGTCAAAAATATCGATTTGGTGATATATCGTCGTTCTTCCTCACGCAATTCGATAATATCGATATTATAATGAACAAACGATTGCGCTCTAAAGTAAACAGTCGCTGCCTGTTTCACTCGCCAGGCGTCACCACTTCATGTCTCCTTGTGATGGCGCTGCTCAAATGAATGAATGAATGAATGAATGAATGAGGGAATCTTGGGCAGAAGTTACCTGGCTGAAGAAGAGGGAGTTTACAGCAGGATAATGGTGGAGAGAGCTATGTTAAAAGATGCTCCATCCTTTATGCACTTTGTTCTCTATGTTGTGAATAAATAGAGAAATCCTGCACTTTTCACAGACATTTTGTTTTCTTCAGTGAGACAGATATTGTGATGTGACTATATGATTATCTTACAATATATTGATTATCACAGAATCGTATCATGAGGTACACTGTGTATGGGGTAGTAATGTAGAGTCAGTGTGTTACATGCGGCATTCTCAACATATTTCTACATGTGTAAGTGCAACAAAACAGAATGTGTGTTAGTAGATGACAGCCTGGTAAACCACTGAACCTATTTCAAATGTTGGGAAGAGGTAAAATGTAATAATCTTTATGTTCTTTTCTTTTACAGGACTACAACATGTTTTCTCTGCTGTTCCCATTTACATCGAACATTTGGACGTCTCCCCGTCCAAATGTTCAGAGTGCTGAACCCTGTCTACTGTACCCTCAAAAAACTGAACTGTCCCTTTAAATCACATACCCACAGCTTTTCAGATGAAAAAAACATTGTAGGATTCACACCAGTGACTGCAGGATCACATGAGAGCATCGCTCTTGCCATAGAGATATATTTCTGTACAGAAAAAGCAGTGATTTCCAAGCTGCAGATCAACAGCGCTAACAGCTAGCAATGCAGCTATAGTGATTTTAGATGACAGTGAAAGTCTCACTCAAGAGAGGCCGTGAATAAACACTGACCTCAGCTGGAGTTTCTATGGTATTGCAGAGTATTCCCTCTAAACTCATGGAATCTTCAATACTGAGATCAGATGGATGGTATTTAACTTGAATATGCTTCAGTGTACAGGGGATAATGTTTATGTTCATAGGAACTTGAATATTACAGTCACTGAATAAGGAGTTATTTGGGAGTAATTAAGGAGTTCAATCAGAATGTCAGTTCAAAAATCAATATCTGCTTTGGATTGCAGCATTTTTCCACTCTCTGAAACAAAGGGTAATTTCACTTTCTGTGGTTTTATTACAGGCTAGATAGAAACAGAGGATGGTCTTCACACAACCACTCTTCAGCACCCTTGCTGTGGTTGCAATCATTGCTACTGCTGACCTCTAAAAATTGAAAACTCTGAGTTCCACTGCAAAAATGTGATTCAGCAAAGATGTTCAGCAGAAGCATTACTGCATACATGTGTAGTAAAGATACAGAAGGCCCCGGGTGTTTGGATGGAACTGGGGTCTTTTGTAAATACCATCCAGAGGCTTAGATGGTTTGAGTCAGGGACACCGTAATGAGGGAAAACAAAACTGCTTTTGGCACTGTAAACAGATGCAAACACAACATGTTCTTTTGCATTTGTAATGCATCTGGCTCAGCACAGGCAAACAGCTGTCTGGCACTGCAGCGGATAGGAGGTTGGAGTTAATTAAAAAAGGTTTTGTTCCACATATGCAGCCTCACTCATGTCGGTGTGTGTGCTCCCTGCAGGTGTGTTTTGAGATTCATTTGAGACCTTGGGGACACCTCTAATCAAAGCACACAGACTGCCAGTCACCCAATACTCTGAATTCACAATGATGAGGTGGACGATCGGGATCTACTCATTCAGGATACAGATAGTTTGATTATTCAATCAAGGATAGGGTTTCAAGTAGAGCTGCAACTAACGATTATTTTCATAATTGATTAATCTGTCGATTATTTTCTCGATTCATCGATTCATCGTTTGGTCCATAAAATATCAGAAAACCTTAAAAAATGTTGAAGGGTGTTCGTCAAACCTGGAAATGATGATGTTCTCAAATGTCTTGTTTTGTCCACAAACCAAAATGATTCACTTTTAATGAGTTCTTTGCTATCCAGAGCAAAGAAATGAAGGAAATACTCACATTTAAGAAGCTTAAACAATCAGAAATCTTGTTTTAATCATGAAAAACTTTGAACTGATTAATCGATTATCAAAATCGTTGTCGATTAATTTAGTAATCGATTAATAATCGATTAATTGATTAATTGTTTTAGCTCTAGTTTCAAGAAAACCAAGCCTTCAACAAAGTCCGAGCTTTGCATTTCTGTATATAGGGGAAATTATTAATCCTGCAAACATGTATTGTATATTTAACCGACACATAAATTGTAATTTGCAAACCATATTTTACTATATTTTACCATATACAATCTGATAATGAGACAATGTTATTCCATTTGTATAATCCCCATACACATGTTTCAAATTGTATTGACCATTGTCAATTTTCTCTCCTTAATTCTTGCCTTCTCAGATTTATCATAACCCCTACAAGATGTATATATTAATGTATTATGTATCCAAATCATGTATCACTTAGCCGTAAATTTCAGTATAACACCTCGTTCTAAAGTATCTGGCATTCGTATGAAAGGCTAATTAGTGTAACATGGCCGTTGTTTAAAATTTAATGACTTTCTAGACCATAGAACATGACAAACACAACACATTTTTAAAGGGAATGTCCCAATGTCTACATGGAAATGAAACAAAAACAATTAGTACCAAGATTTTAAGCCAGTTCCCTATACACCTTTTTGTGTTTACATACTGTAGCTCTACAGCATTTCCTCAGAAAAGCAGACTTTCACTGTCCAAGCAGTGAGGTGCAAGCACCAAAACATAACTGACTCAAAACTCTCATAAAAAGTCTTGTAACATGTCACAAATGTGCGTGTTGCGTTCACTGTCCTACTCAGTGTTGCAATTTACAAAACACATCACACTTTGTATGGAAAGAGAGGGGAGACTCTAGGAGTACCAGGTCCCTTCACTACTTTATTACTTATGTACCATCTTCTAATCAGAACCATACACAAATAATTTGGCAATAAAACACTCCCTCTTTTCAGCACTATTTCAACAATGGCAAAAACATTTAAGAACCAAATTATCTTTATATCGGCATCAACTTAAGAGCGTTTCTATCCTCTTGTAACTAGTTCCTGAATCTCTCTGGCTTATTGACTATGTGTCCACTGGTAGTGGACCTCTTCTGCTGAGGTGTCTCTTATTGACCCCATGTGCATGGGGGGTGGGGGGTTATTTCCTCTGAATCCTTACCATAGTCTCTGGCAACAGTAAGACATCCTCATCACTGTATGCCTAGGTCTTGACACAAGAGCGCTGTCATATGGCTTCAGCCTATCATGATGTGTTATCTTGCTGCACTTTAGTCCTTGAATCTCATAGATGACAGGGCCACGATGTGCAGCAACAGTCCACCGTCCCTTCCATGCAGCCTGTAGCTTTGTGCTCAGTCCCTTCTCGTTGGTGTCATCCTTGACATACACCAAATCTCCAACACTGTAACAATGTTCTCTCGCTCGAATGTCAGAGAATGTGACGTTCTTGTGCAGTGCTGAGGTGTTCTCTTGCTGAATCTTGTGCCTCTTCAAGTCTCACTTTTAGACTATAAAGGAAGTTCTGTGGTTGATTAACCTCCCTGCCAAGCATGAATTTGTTAGGTGTGAACTCTGTGACACCATGTCCAGAACTGTGGTAGGGTGAGGTTAGTTGTGGTTAGGTTAGTTTTGTTCTCATAGCACCAGATCATCTGGAGTAAGGATCTATTGAACTGCTCTACCTGAAGTTTGCATATTGTGAAAAAGAGAAGTTTGAGAACATTGCGACATGTGACAATGAGACATGACTCCTTGAATGATAATAACATGATAATAATGGGGTAGTGGGAAGTTCCACCAAGCACCAAGGGCTGGGAAAGTTCCTGTTTTCTTCTCATAGTGTTTCACTGTGTCAAGTCATAACACAGTGAAATGCACAAGAAAAAATTCCTCTGTGTCTCAGGGTAAAAACATGCAGTAATGCATCACCTTCATAATGCATCATTCAACATGGGTCAAAGGTCACAAATGCTTTAACTTTCTCACTCACTCAGGGACCTTAATTAACGCCAATTCACCTGGTTTCACACTGTGACACTTTCCTGTACCGCTTAGTGTCATGAATGGATGCTGATAGTCTGCTGCACTCTCTGAAAGAACCACCAGAAAACGGTGCTTCAGACTGGGTGAATCAGTCTGTTCTCTTCATTTGAGGACTCCCGCTGCTCCTGCTGCTGCTGCTGAAGGGGAATCATGGCGTCTATAGACACACACACACACACACACACATGCATGCAGACAAGAACACACAAATGCCTAAACACGTTAAGATTTCATGCCTTCATCATAACCATGTGTGAGGAGAGCTGGGCTGTAATTTCACAAAGATAGGTGGTAGATTGTGGTCCATTCATGTCTAACCTATGACGTCATTAAGTTCCCTGCATTAATCATTACAGTGGCAGATGGTCCCCTGCCTTTGAAAATAGGGCTGCGACAATCACACACATTTACATGATATACTGTATGAATCCGCTGATTGTTTTCCCATAATATGTCAGCATATGTTTAAAAATGGTTAACCTTATATTCTCATGTATTTTGTTCATAAACCAAATTATTCAGTTTTAATGGTTTTTTTGTGATATGAAACAAAGGAAAACCGAGAATTTTCACATTGAAGAGGCTAAAATATTAGACAACAATAAATTAATTCAAACTGATTAATCTATTATCTAAATAGGTGATGGTTGATTATTAATTGATTAATACTCTATTGCTTAATTAATCCTTGCAGCCCTTTTCAAAAGCTACACATCTACTGCATATGCTGCTCTGAGATTAGACTTCAAAGTTATGGTGCACATTTATGAGGGCTATTTTTTGAAGTCTCTGTGTTGTTGTTGTTTTTTTTCTTCTCCATGTTGCTCCCTGTCTACACTCTGCAATGTCGGCTGATTTTTGTCCTCTCGTGTGCATGTCTGTGCTTTGACAGGCTACAGTAATTAGAGCTGCACAGTTGAATAGACACTTTCAAATGCATGCCTTCACATCCACATACACATTTCAGTTGAAGACATGTTAGATTTCCAGGATCTGTCAGCAGAAAACATCCACACTTGGCCTCGTGAGAGCACGGATGTGGACGTGTGCCTGTGCTGGTTCATGATCCATCTGCTTATTATGGGCTATATAGTGCTGTACTATGACACCTTGTGCTGCAGTCAGGGGCAGAAATAGGCATCATTAGAGAGTCAGTTATGCAAAAGAAATTGTCATAATGGATAAAAGTAATCTCATAATAAGGAAGGTCCAGTGCTGCGGAGGGTGTATTGGCAGGAATGGAATATGCTAACCATCAGTCTATTTTTAAAGTAAGTAAATAATTGCTTTGAAAAAATATATATAGTTTGGTCTTATGTAGCCTTAGAAAAAGCCTTGTATACTTTATGTACTTAATGTGCCTTCATGTTTCTACATTAGCTTGAATGAAAGTGCATCTCATGTTTCACCAGGGGGCGAAACGTTGTTGTAAAAAGCAGTCAGTTGGAATAGAAGGTATTTTGGACTGTCTCTGCTTTGAGCTGATGTTTCTCATTCATCCACTCAGTCCCCAGCATGCGCAAAGACACCAGATAACCCTCGGAGACCAGAAACTATTGAGTTAAAGGCCATTGGAGAGTGGTGCATCTTCATTTATGACAATGAAGGTACCATGATGGGCAAATGTCAGAACCACAAGCTCTGAACAGGCGCTCTAGACAGTTTGAGCCGTGTGTTTGGAAGTATGTAGAAGAACAGTTACAGTGATGTAGACAACTGACTCCACCCTGAAACTTCATTACAGCACATATGGTGTCCACTCCTATGTGCTGTAATTAAGTTGTGAATTAACAGTTGCAGAATCTCCACGTGGAGTCAGCCAAACCCCCCGATCTCGAGGCATCAAAACAGGGTTCTGATCCCTATGGATGACATTACAATCGCTGCTTGGTAAGAACCACACTGAGCAGGTGTCATCTTCAATGATATACATCCCAATTTGTAGTCATGCTAATATACTTTAAAATCCTGAGGGATTTGATGAAACTGTAAAATAAAATTCCAGTCTTATCTTGTTTCTCCCATTTCTCCATCAACTACTCACTGCTAACAAGTCTCTCCAGTGTCATCTACCTCCTTTCCTTTCCTTTCCTCCCTCTGTCTGAGGTTGACTTATGAAGAAAGGAGAGCACAGCTGCCTTGATTACTCTGCCTTTATTCTCGGGAAAATTGAGCGCAGACAACGTCTTGCGGCTGCTTCTTGAATGTGTGTCATCAGGAGTAGCTTAATGAGATGCCGACTGTCCAGAGGGCTGCAGTGTAATCAGTCGGCCTCTGAGAGAGGTAGAGACATTGGTGCTGGTCGTTAAACCGCCACACCAACAAACAGGTCCAACCTCATCTACCAACCTTTGCTCTCAGAGTTTCTATATTATACCTATTATATTCTATATAGCATGCTGCTCATATTATGTGTGATATTTAAGGGGCTATATTGGTGTCATTATTGTTTGAGCAGAGTTCAGATGTTCAAAGTTAAAAGTGACACCAGTCCTTTGCACGAAGACGCAGAACAAACATATATACCCTCTGTCTTCACATCAAGCACGTGGCAAACAAGCCAATGAATAAAGGCCAGAAGAAAAGAAAACATCACAGGAAGAGTCTGGTGATGATGAACTGGTGCTGACTGAATAAAAGCTAGCTGAGATGTCTTTGTCCCGAAAACGTCTCACCTTGATGCAAAAATATGCAGAAAAGCTCTGCCACTTAGCGAGTCACTGCGGCATCCCGTCTACCCCGAACGAGAGACGCAGCATAGAGGGCGTAATGCTGTGTCATTTTCCCCCCTTTTTAAATGTGTTGTGCAGTGTGTTCTGTAGGTTTTGAAGGTTATTTCAAGACAAACTAAAACCACAAGTGAAGTGCGTTGCATTGCAGATTTGCAGTTTTTCTGCTCCAGTGCAGGGATCCTTAAGACAATCATACATTGAACACTCGAATTAAGTCAGTTTCATTAAAATATCACAGTTATAATCAACCCTTAAACTAAAAGGAGTGTAAAAATAAAAGGGACTTACTGTGGAAGTTGTGGTGCATTATTCAGAGCTGAGTGACCGAGTTTGCTTTGAAAGCAAGTATCAGAATCAGAAAACGTTGTCTGTTGTAACAGGACAAAGACATTCAGTGCCATTTCTAAACATACAGTGTGTGCATATTCATAACAACAGCATAAAAAGAAGTGAAAAGCAGGGATGAGTTCTTGTTGATGTCTTTCTTGGCGAGGGAGACTTTATAACAGCCGCCTGAAGGTAGAAGCTGAAAGGACTTGTCTTTTGTGATGAGGCTTTTCTTTGGACTGTACCGGTAATTGAGATGGGGTTTTGCCACGTTATTTTACTTGCTTGATTGATGATGATGACGGGAAAGCTTTGATTTATTGTAGACAGAAATGGAAGTGAACCAAGGATGTGACGTTGAAAGTGAGAATAGATTCTAGAAGTAATTTGTAGACAGCTGTTAAAATATTTTGCCAAGTATCACTCGGGTTTCCCCTGGGAGAAGATCAAACTGATGAGTTGTGTGGGTAATAATTCATCATTTTGTTCCAGACCAGTAAAAACGATGACACAGTTACCCTGAATCACTTCCTCATGTTAGGTTAAAGTTAAATGGTCAGGTGGTAAATGTATCAGACTGATAAAAGTATCTGTTGATACCGGAGATGGTGATACTAGTATAAATAATACTAACTTTGAGTTCTAAAGTGCCTTTCTCGAAACCCAAGGTCACAAGTAAAACCAGAACCAGGAACCAGGACAAAAACACAGAACAAAAAAACAGTCAGATGACAAAAACCTGCAGGAACAAGTATCACTTCAACATCAATTTAAAAGACTGCAGAGTTGGTGCCTGGCGAATAGCCAGAGGGAGTGAGTTCCAAAGGGTTGGAGCAGCGACACTGAAAGCCCTGTTGCTAAAGTTTTCCCTGCAGGTGCGGGGGGTGGAGAGGAGACCGAGGTCAGGAGACTGCAGGTTCCGGGAGGGACGGTGCACATGGAGGAGGTCAGAGCGATAATGTGGAGCAAGTGAATGGAGAGACAGAGGAGGAGGAGAGGCTTGAAGATGATCGATTCTTAACTTAATGGGGAGCCAGTGCAAATGTTTCTGTGTGGGGGTGATGTGTTGCCAAGATTTGGTCCGAGTGAGAACCCTGGATGTTGGAGCCCATATCCAGCATTTCCTTGGGCACCCCAAACAGTACCAGTGTCGGACACAGAGAAGAGATATTGAGCCATCCTCAGCCACCCATCTTCCTGTCATTGGATCATCACTCTAAGAAACCTGGGAAGTTTCAGCATCACTGTCAATTGCCTTCTACTAGTCAAACACAATCCCTGATCATCGACATGATTAAACCTACCTCGGGAGTAATTGTTTGGACAGTGCAGAAAGGAAAATGCAACCCATCAGTCATATGTAGAAGAAGAAACCGGAACATGGGTGTTTTTTTTTTTGCAGTGATGGCAGGAAGGGTGATCATGCAGTGAAGCGTGTAATTCACTCCAGGCTACCCGACAGACTCCCTTCTTTTGGGCAGTATGTTGGGGAATGACGATGCCTGCTCCCACTCCTCAATGTATAAGTCTCCAGCCGTCTCTGACTCCACACTCCGACACATACCAGGTAATCATTCAACGTGGGGTCACAGAGAAGATGGAAGACTATACTAAATATTGCTAAGGGAGAAACACAGCCTGTGGCCCTGGTAATAACACATGTACGCATACTTGCACACATTTCCACCTCAGAACGTGACGCACTGTGAAGCTCAGTGCACAGTTCAGGATGCCAATAGCTCTGTGTTAATGTTGGGAATAATTCATGTGAATAGTCTGGGGTTTTTGCTGTCGGCTCATTCCATCCGAGCTGTGAAAACCTGCGTTGACACAACAGCATCAGGACCAGGTTAAGCCGGTACAGCAGGTCCCTGACATACAGTCCAACACCTTCTATATATCTGCAACACTTGCGCACAAAAACAAAAAAAAAACAAAATTGTCTTCGCAGTGACCTGAATATTTGATATGATGCATTCCCATGCCTTAATCTCTGCATGGGAGCATTGCCATATCTGTCTGTATGACTGGATACAGAGACTTATGTGTAATTATGATATATTAGCACTAAAGATGCACTGCAGGCAGTAAAAGTGACAGACAACAGTGACACAGTTACAGGTTAGAGGCAAATACAAGTGCAGACTGCTTAATTAATGTAATATAACTTACTCATTTTCATTTCATAACTACGGCTAAAGAGCACATGTGAATCAGGAAATAGCCCTTTTTAACTGCATGGATAGTTATGCTCATGCCTCAGGTACAAATTAGTTTCATTAACTCAGGATGTATGATAGCCATTAGACTGCTAATTCGAGTCAGCAACCTCTTTTCCTTTTTTGTTTTACAAATATTGTCTCATTTGGTAATTTGCTGTGGATAATGGTGTTTTTTTTTTTTTTCCAGTACGAATTCCAAATCCTGTGTGACAGGGTTAACGTGTATGCCGTGGTGCCTCCTGATTTCAGCAGGTAGAAACCAATTATGATAAGATTTTTAATGGATCAGATGAATCGATTTGTGCCTCCCCAGAAATGGCTGGATGGTTGAAATAACCTCTGATTTCCACCCACTCTTCATTTGGCCTTGGATAAAAATGACATACCAATATTAAAAGATAGTACCAGTAAATTTTCCAAGCTGAGCAGACAATCATGACAACAAAGTATTTAAAAAGCAGTGTGTTGAAGTATTTCTGGTTCTACGCCATAGTCAGCAAAGTAATGAACAAACAGGCAAGTTCAGCTGTTTGTGGTCACAAACGCAGGCATGCGAGTCTTGTGAGATTTATGCGAGGATACACAAAATGGCACGTATCAAAGTACTGATCTAAGGAATCAATTTCTTCCAATTAAGATTGACATTAATCTGAAAAATCCATTTTTGAACCAGCGCTGTGTGAGCTTGTTCTTCAGTGCAGTCAGAGTGGTGAAGGACTGTGATTTCAGCAAGTATTTACTTTGACATTTTGCAGTAGATGTAACACGTTTGACTGCAGAGGCTGGAAATAAAAGGCAGAGCTGTGTTAATGTGTGAAATTCAAGTTCACTAAAAATAGGAGAATAACTCGTCGGATGTCGTTTTCCACATGCATCGACGTGGGCACAAAGGACTGTTGGGTCATATTAGGACATTCAGAGAGAAATGCAGGCCACACTGAAGTGACTCTCGACAGTCTTCCACTGAGCTTGGTGTGACTGAGAGTATCAGAGGAATAAGACGGTGCATAATGAACACATCTGTTAGCCCAGATCCTTCAGATCTCTCTCTGCTTTTCCTTGTTCCTGATTAATTTCCTCTTCTCCCGTCCTCCGCCTCATCTCATAATTATCCCCACACTGCTTCAGTGCCATATCATTACTACGAACCTACGCCACCCGAGTGCTCCATGTATCTCATGCATTAGAGGTTTCATGGAGTAGGCCGCACCGCTGTTTGATGATGAAGAAGAAGATGTTTCGGGGACAAAACCCTCAACATCCACTTTCACCAGCCAGACTGGGATCAGCATGAACTGCTCGTACACTCCTTCTCCAGCTGGACCCTGAGACTCACCCCAGAGATGATGATCCACAGAGGAGTGCAATATACACGTGTGGACAGTTTCTAGTGTGCAGATTCCCACTCATGTCGATATATAAATGTATGCAACAGCAGTAGGACAGAGCACGCTGTTGTGGCGGTCTGGTCCTGAAGGCCATTGACACACAGTTTATGTTCAGTTACACACAACAACAATATTACACTGTGTGTGCACGCGTGTGTGTGTATGTGAAAGATAACTGAGATATACAGTATATATATAGTCACTATATATAATGGTGGAGGGCAGGTAGTTTACAGTGAAGTAAACAGTAATGATTCTCAATGCAATGATACTACAGGAAAAAATGTTAATGTTCAGAATATGATTTTCTCTTTCTTGACAAAATTGACTTAAACAATTGACAAAATTGTTGCTGTTGGATTTTGTATCGATCGACTAAGTGGTTAATTTCAGCTTTACAATGTGAGAGAACCAGATACATATTCAGGTCCAGGAATTATTCAGAGAAATGTATGAGCTGAACTTGTGAGCCATTTGAACTGCTGATTTCTGTGCGGCTTTATTTCTCTTTTTCTCCTTTTAAGCAATACTAAAATAAATCATCATAGGGATCTTGTCATGTAACCCATTTATTAAACCACCACCCAAAGCCACAGCTGCCCTAAATGAACAGCAGTGGTAAATATCAAAGTCATTTTTTATGTTTCTGTAATGGTTACACCAGTATGTGGAAGCTCTAAAATGAGATGTTGATCCAAAAGGATATTTGTAACACTAAAATATAATTATTATGGTTATCCATGATTTTTCAACAGTAGAATACTAAAGCACATTATTATTTCTTGATTAAGATGTCACTGTTACTTGCATTCCTGAATAGAAAAAATAGTTTTAGTGGTTGAATGTTATGCTTGATTAATTTCTGACTTCTCAGAGAAGAAGCCCAGTAAGGTATTCGGGTATAAAAGGTTTTTGAAAGATTTCTAAAATATTTATATTTTTCTCGCTTTTATGACAGGGGGTCTAATAAATCTGTCGAGCACTGTGTATGAAGTATAAAATGTAGGAATTTAACATGTATCGTTAATCTTAAAGCACCAGCCCTGACTGATTACTTGTGATATATTTGCACAAATAAAAATCATTCCAACATGTCAATCTAGAAATAATAATAACGCCTTCAGTTTCACTAGGGTCTTCTCAGACACTAATACAGAGCCTTAAAAGTCTGTGGCTCCTTGGCTGCTCAAAGAGCCATGTTCCTGACACCTGATGCCATTACTTGTCATGTTAAGTAAACATCAGAACAATATATTGTTATACTGATACAAGTAACGGCATCAAAGTAACCTCCTGTCTGCTTGCTGATGAGCCTGTTGATGCAATCCTGTACTCACACGAGGCAACGTCGTAGTTTTATTGGGAGACGTCGAGAGACACAGAGGATACTGTGGTGTTTGGAGCCAGAGTGGTGGTAACTATGTATTTAGGTGAGCTGTTTTTCCCTTAAGTTAAGTGTGCAGTTTCCTCCTAAAGCTAAGAAAGTAAAAGAACATAAGAAGCTCATTCCTCAAAATGTTTAGCTGTCCCTGCTCTGACAAAACTAAATTCACCTCAGGGTATTAAATTGTGAATGCTACCAGATCCCCTAGTGATTTTATTAGCACAGCATTAGATTATAAAACTAAAAACTGCCCGAGTTATATAACTTTCCTGAAAATGAAAGAAAAAGCTTTATCATCAAACACCCTATCCAGCACTAAATAATTTCTGAGATAAGACTTCAGATCCATAAAATATCTTGTTATCTGTAAAGTGAAATGCAGCCAGGATCCAAAAAATTAAGGTGAGTCTGCACTGACATCTAGTGGCCACATGTGTCCTCACAACCCTATACCGGAGAAAATGTGAAATAGTATGAAGTGTAAAAGTGAAATCACTAAATGTTTAAAAATGAATTGATGCTTTCAGCTGCTAAAGGAATTAAATGTACATTTTGGTTTATAATCGATCACATGACCTTTATAAAAAGTAGTTAGAACTAAACATCTTGCTGAAGGGATTTTCTTTTTTTGCCTTTTTAATCACATGGACGTGCAACACTGTCTGATAAGTATTATACACTTAGAATCATGATCTTAAATGCTTTGAGTCAATATTTGAAATTTCTAAATATCTGTTTTGTTTCATCTCATAAAGAAATGTGTGTTGTATTGTTTGCTCTGCTCCCAACCACAGATTTGATACCTGGTTTGTGAGCGAGCGAGAACATGAAAAAAACAACTATGTTTGGTTTGGTTTGGTTTGGTTTGTATCTTCATAAAACCTGTGTTTATCTGCTCTCAGCTCTGTCACACCTGGTGGGCTTTTTCATTTTAGTCCAACAGAATGTTTTCAACAAATCCTTGACACTAAGTTACTGAGGACGGTATATGGATGGGAGTGAACTTTTCAGACACATCAGTCATAAAGTATGCTGTTGTCATTTGCCTTTACATTTAGATTAGATATAGGATATTCTGTTTTCAGTTAAACAAATCCTCTTTCTGCTTTACTGGTGTTGATGAAACCTGGTTGGTTGAATGATGTAACATCCACATCAACATTTGGCCAGAGCACTGTTTTATTTCTGCAAATGAATCACTAATACTTTTTTCACCCTAATTCCTGGAGCTAGAGGCACAATTGCAATTATGTCCAATATGGTGTCCACATTTAACAAAGCTGCAGGGCTTCCTGAGGCTGAATTAAATGATCAAATGTGCCTCCACTCAGGGTAATCCAGGAAAAGTCTTTGGTCCAGGGTGACTGCGTCCGCGGTTCCCATGATGCCCCTCACTAATTACAAGTGTGTGATGTGTGGATCGTTTGTGTGTCTGTGGGGCTCCTTACGTCGTCCTGTCCTGCCACCTCAGTGCTCCAGCTTTGAGTCATTCTGTACCGTGCTCTGTTAGCATTTAATTAAATTGTTCCTGCGTCAAATTAAGTTGGCACATCCAGGGCAAGGGCCATTAAAAGTAAACAAAGGAAAAATTAAGCAAACTACACTTACCTCGTCTGAACCTCGTGCTCTGAAATGCTCCTGGGCTCTCTTGTGATGAGCAGAAACAGGTGTGTGTGCTTTGTTACCTCTCTATGACCTTTTTCTGGCATAAACATTGATCTTGTCAGGACCAGTGACCCAAAACCTGGTCCTAATGAGGCAGAACCTCATTTCTAAGGAACTAGTAACGTTTCAGTCTTATACAATATGTGAATTAGGGTTAGGTTAAGGTCAAGGTAAGGTTGTCCAAATGAATTAAACGCAGAGGCCTAAGAAGAATAGCTGTGTGTGTTTGTGTGTGTGTGTGTGTGTGTGTGTGATGTGTGTCCAGGTATTACTAATGTTGTGGGGACCTAAACCTGTTTACGCATGTCACATTATGGGGTCTTCCTTGTGTGTGTGTGTTCCTGAACTTCATGTTCAGAGTAGCAAAACGTGTGAGTCGGGTTCTAAATTTATTGGATCAGTTATCTAAATTTATGAACCTTTAACAGCACCATCTATTTGAATGTTGCTAACTCAGCTGTAATCTTTATCAACACTTGCATAAAAGTTAGATATTAGGTTCAGTCTCATAATCTCTGTTATTAGTCAATCCCACAGCTGTCCTCAGTATTCAATGTGAGGTCATCACACCATATCATCAAACATATGCAGCCAGAAAAATGCATCTCACTGGCAAAAGATGAGGCTTTGAGGTGATAGCAACCTGAGGACCGTCCCTCCCATCAGTTGTTTATTCTCGGCCGTAGCACTGGCACATTTTGAAACTCCCTTGCTCTGCTGCATTAACAGTGTCCTACAAATGAGGGGACATCTTTTTGCGAGAGACTAGGTGACAGACAGAGAAAATAAGAGATGACAGGAAGAGTGAGGACAAAGGAACAGCACCTTTCCCACCTGAGATTCTTGGCACGGATGCATTTGTGTGATTAGATGAAGACGTTGAGAAAGTGACAGAGCTACAGCTGGTGCTGCTGCTGCTGGCAAAAAGCCTACATTATGGGTTATTTTCCCATCTTGCTCAATCGACATCCAACTCCATCTGTACCCCACTGATTCAGCAGAGTCTATTACAGCAGCCTCATTTGGTCCACCCAACAAAAGGAAAAGCCGATTGCAGTCCCGCGCCTGCACGGGCCTCGCATTGTGCCTCACCACTCCACTGCCTGTCATTACAACCAGATACTATATGACACCACACTTGTAGGTGTAATGTCACCTGAGAGAAGATTCTTTAACAAAATTCATCTTATGCCTCATAAGAAGCAGAAGATGAGGTTTCATTATCACATCAAGAGGACAAGACGTTCTGTTTTTACACTGACAGAAGGCTCAGCATTCACAGACTTGTGCATGTGAATGGCAAATTAATAAAGGCATTTCTTTTTTTTTTCTGTCATGTCATGTCATTTCTGTCTGAAATTTTCTTTTTATCATTCTCTCAACAGTATTTCTTCATATAATAAGGAAAGGGGCTTGTTCATCAGCTCCTGCAGGTTTTTACTCCATAAGACAAAAATCATGTGAACAGGTGTGGTGACTTCTTGTCAGTTCACTGGCATGTGTTTATCTTCAAAGATGAAATGTTACCTTCATATATCCTTACAATAATTAATAATAACTGTGGTCACCTTCAAACGGTTTCTCTTGCCAGGACTGTTTTCAGGAAGTTCTGCTTTCTGTACCAGTGCAGCAGTGTCGTGGATTTTCATGCACAGTGATTCAAAACTGTAATCCCTTGTGCTGCGTGGACATTTTCACTTAAGGGTCCAGTGTGTGAGTTTCCTGGGTTTCATAGCTGCTCTTGTGGTTGCTGTGTGATTCCCAGCAACAGCACTGCAGTTTATACGTCGTCTCCTTCTACTTCGGGGTCAAAAGGCCGACTCCTGTCCGACTAAGTGTATACATGCAGGACTAATTGGACTATGAATCGTATTATCCAGGTATATTAGTCCGACTAAGACTAGATTTCATACAGACTAACATTAAGAAAACCAAATTATTGTCTACGTCCGACTAAAATTTGACTTTTAACATGCATGAAAACACTGGATTGACA
Source organism: Solea solea (assembly GCF_958295425.1). NCBI lineage: Eukaryota > Metazoa > Chordata > Actinopteri > Pleuronectiformes > Soleidae > Solea > Solea solea. Next base: position 9,136,007 of record NC_081142.1, on the reverse strand, counting down.
TTTAATGGTGAGACTGCAGAATACTGTACCAAATGGAGGACAGCTCTACTTCCTTTTCCCAAGTGCATCAGGTAACTGTGATGACCACAGCACACTGGAAAGGATGTTGTAAGCTAAAGGCAAAAGTGGTTTTTCCCATTCAGGCTGCTGTTGAAACATGGCAATGCAACATGGCAGCCTCTGTCAAGCAAAGTCCTTGCCTATGAATGAATGTATTGTCTCTCTATGTATTTTGCCTTCAGGCTGTCTGATATCTCCTGCTTGAAATCAAAATGAAGATCTCCTTCAATTGAGTCCTACATTTTAAACAAAGGGAATGAATAACTGAATGAATAGATGCATTGGCACTTTGAAAAGTAAGGCAGCACCGAGAGAAGTGAATGTTTGACACAACGGTCGAGCAAGAACTTGGGAGAGGAAATTAACTTTTGAAGGATCATTTCTTCAAACTTCAAGTACGTTAAAGCATCAAAGTCCTCCAGGGTGCAGCATTTAAAAAACAAAAACTCAGAAGACACTTCCAGTGTCGAGTCAAAGTTAACTTCACACAGGACAATAACAAGCTGAAATGCAGTAAAATTACAGAAATACACAGGATACACAATATTTGTGTAAAAAAAAATTTTTGTCTCCTGACTCTGAGAACAACATCAATCATTATGCTGATGTCCAGTGTCAGTGGGAGCTATACACTTACAGAGTTGATGACTGCACTCTTAAAGTGATGCTCTAAAACATACAATATTTGTCCAAATGGTTCATTTTTTTCCTCCTCTCTTTTGAGACCCAGTTTTGTCTCACAGCTGGCACATGACGGAGGCAACTTGACTTCCTCAATAAGAGGGTTTATCATAGGTTCCAGTGACATCGCAGATCTTTTTTGTGAAATAAACAATTTCCAAGTATCACCAAGTACTCTTACAAGTGTGTGAACAGGGACTCTTCAGAATAAAGTTTGTTGACGAATATAAATTCACCAAAAACACAAGAAGGTGAGGTGGGTTGTTGTTTTGAGCAACAGGAGCAGTCAATAAAAATGATAATGAGATGAGCTTGTTGCTGCAGCATGTGATAGATACTGAAGGAGGGAGGTAAGATGGACGAAGTTCATATTTTCAGAGGAAGTGTTTGGAGGTGATGAGGATGCATAGTGATGTGAAAGCGGGAGTATCAAACAAATGAAACACGTGTGTCATATGTTGATTTTGAAATTGAGAAAATATTAATTGTTAGTATTTTTTTCCAAAAGTACTTTTTAAGGATTTAGCAAAAAATTACATTTCCTCTAGGCTTCTTGAATAAATCTGCCATCTGCCCAAAGGGATGTTCAGTGGGGTTTAAATCTGTGATTGATCAAACAATGCAATGTCGTTGTATAATAGATGTTTGTTAACTAATGTAGTGTAGATGAGAGAACTGACCAATGCATCATTCTCTAAGGATGGTTGTTGATTTTCAGGGAGGGACCCAAACCTCAAATATAAGAAAAAGGATGAACTGCTCAGTGAACGATCCAAAGTATACGATACATATATCAAAATATTAAAATGTACTGTTTCTCTCTAACACCAATATTCTGATGGCTTGGACTGGGCACAGTGTTTGGCTGTGGTTCAAACCAATCCTTTTCTTTCATTTTTTGTTTTTATAGCGGCAATGACTCAGTTATGTCTCTTTTTTTTTTTTTTTTTCAGTGAAATAATTCGTTATAATTGCTTTGAATAACCACAGGCAATACGCAGCCACGGTGATAAACAAAACAGATGGAGGCAGATGTTCGACACTTTCCTTCTAAAGAAATATTAAATTGTAGAGCTCAACAATAACAACAAAAAGAACAATAGGGAAATGGGACCCCTGTCGTTATTTGATGAAACGAGTAGTACTTATTTTAATATGCAGATCTCACTCCATGCTACCATTTTCTGTTCAAATGTCAGTTGTGTATACTGTATATGCTTCTAAAACCTCTAAAACTACAAGTTATGCCACATATGACATGTTAAGAATGACCAGATAAACATCTGGATAGATGCAGATGGTTAAAATGACATGTCACCTCCTCAGTTGTCCAAAAACTTCCCCTAAACTTGACATGGCTACTTCAGTTTGTAAATTTGGGCACTTGCCGTGGGAACATTACTCATATTCCTTTCGAACATATACCTGCCTGTGATTTCTTCTTTTGAGTAAAGAACTCTATTTGCGTCAAGATGTGCAGGTTTTGCTCCTCACAGGTCCAGTACGTTTCCTTTTTTTTATGTGATTTGATTTGGATTTGGATTTATTTGGGTTTGTTTCATGGCTAATTTGTCTTTCCTATCTGCATAGATTATTTGGCACAGTTTTTACACCCGATGTCCTTCCTGAAGCAACCCACATTAATCCAAGGAAAGCTGACAAAGCTGATGAAATATGATCACACAGAAAGGGAAATAAATATCGATAAATAGATGCCATCAGACTGGTAAAATCTGACAAATACTCACCACATCTTTTAGAAATAATTTTTTTTGGGGCACTGTAAGACGATATGTTTGAGTCATTGCCTCAATAAGAGAGTATTACTTTGAACCAGAGCCAGGACTAAGCCATTAGAACATTATGTTGTTACAAAGACACACAACATTTTGATGCCAAAACTCAGCCTAATGGTGGAGTCTGACCTTTGATATGTTCATATATTATATATATTATTCTTTTTTTTTTTAACAGAAAATTATTTAATTATATAGTTATTTTTTTTTTATTTAGTTATTTAATCTAAATATCTATTTGAGGACATAACTGAAATAACTGAAACTTCAATTTATAAAAATGCATCCATAGGTGACTGAGGGACAGATATTTATCGTGGGATTTAATCTTGAGCGAACCTTTAGGGCAGGGGTCTCAAACTGGCGGCCTGGGGGCCACATGTGGCCCTCCAATCGATTTCATGTGGCCCTCCAAACAACATCAAGTTGTAACGAGTCATTTCTATATGTTTTTATTTTTAAATTAAAAGATTAATTTTGCATCATAAATATATTTTTTTTATTGTTGCATACAGAATAATGGATAAAAGATAGAAAAGCTCACACAAGTCAAGAGTACATATATAAAAAAGGAATTAATATGGCATATTGATATGTAATTTTGAGCTCCCAAAAATGTTGGGCTTTGTTTTACTTGACTGGCCCACGACTGACCAGACGAGTCATTTGAGTTTGAGACCCCTGCTTTAGGGTGTTGATTATTTTATAGGGAAGAATAAAATGACTTTCATGCTTTCAATGACACAACATGTTATTCCATGTCTGTGTTGGCAGCAGGGTGGCGACCAAGGACTTCGCTCTGACAGAGTTGCTTTTTCATTCATTTGTTTTTGTCATTTTTGAATTAACGAAAAGCCGGAACATACAATCATTGTAATTCCGTGTCCACGTGTGGAGCTGCTCAGGTGCGCGCTCACTGACACTTGGCACCAACAGAGCGCAGGAGGAACAAGTGGCACGGATCTCTGCCTCCATCGCAGCAATATCGAGGAGCGCAGTTTCAGTACGTCCAATGGCATTTACTGCTGCACTGGCGAGGCGTCACTTTGTTTTACTGACGATCATAACAACTGGGAGAAAGGCTTTGGATTTATGGCGAGTTGCGTGAAAGAAGACCGACTTTGAGGTAAGTCAGACGCACTGCGTTATCATCATTATCATCATCATCATGTTTCTCCACAGTCAACTAAACTTTAGACTTCTATTTATTTTGTGTAGTTACCGAATCAAACTTTTTAAATGTTTTCTGTGCGACTCACCACTGTTACCACAAGAGGTTTACTTTGCACATATAGTATATTATAGTATAGTACAGTACAGTACATACTATAGTATATACAGTAGCATAGCATAGTGTAGTATAGTACAATATATAGTATAGTATAGTACAGTACAGTACAGTACAGTATATAATATAGTATATAGTATAACATAGCATATCTTAGTATAGTACAATATATAGTATAGTATAGTATAGTAAAGCACAGTGCAGCACAGTACAGTATTTAGTATAGCACAGTATAGTATAGTGTAGTACAGTACAGTATAGTATAGTATAGTATAGTTATATTATACAGTATAGTATAGTTTAGTATAGCATATAGTATAGTATAATATGGTTTAGCATAGTGTTATGTATACAATGAGTTCAATATAATGTATAGTGTTATACTCAGCAATACTGAGTAACTTGGTAAGACAGTGCAGTTTAGTATAATATAGCATAATACAGTATAATATAGTGCAGTATAGTATAATACAATGCAGTATAGTACAAACATGTATAAAGTAGTACAGTACAGTATAATACAGTCGATTGCAGATTTGTACATTATAGTATGGTACAGTATAATACAGTGCAGTAAAGTATAAGAAAATGCAGCATAGTACACATATGTACACAGTACAGTAGAGTGCTGATCTGTACAGTAAAGTACGGTAAAGTAGAAGCAGTTCAGTATAGTATAGTGTAAGTATATAAGTTTATATAAATCACAAGTTTTAATCATTGTTTTTGACACACAGATTATCTTCACTCTGCCCTCCAGATCACATTTTCACCATGTCGACCAACGAGAGCTCAGAGTCCGACTGCAGGTCAGAGGTCAGCCCTAACAACAACACCTTGTTGTCCATCACTGCGTCCGTCATCTCCATGACAGTGGGCATCTTCTCCAACAGCCTTGCCATCTTTATCCTGATCAAATCCTACAACCGTGTCCGGGTGAAGTCGCGGGCGTCCTTCTTGCTGTTTGCCAGCAGCCTGGTGGTCACAGACCTGTTGGGTCACCTCATCAACGGCACCATGGTGCTTTTTGTTTACAGTTCTCAGAAGAAATGGGAGACATTTGACCCTCACCGCATCGTGTGCAGCATCTTCGGGGCTTCCCTGGTGTTCTTTGGTCTGAGCCCCTTGTTCCTGGGGAGTGCCATGGCAGTAGAGCGCTGTATTGGCGTCACCAGGCCCATCTTCCACTCCACTGTGATCGCACCTCACCACATGAAGAGGCTGCTGGGTCTCACCTGGCTCCTCGCTGCCCTGGTGGCTGTGCTGCCCGTGCTGCTCTGGAGGCCCTATCAGGTTCAGAGCTCCAGGAGCTTCTGTTTCTTCCACATGGAGGAAGCCAAAGACTGGCTGGATGTGTTCCTGCCGCTGCTTTTCTCCGTGCTTGGCCTGCTCGCCCTGCTGCTCTCAATCGTGTGCAACACTGTAACAAGCTGCACTCTGCTGCAGGCCAGACTGCGACGCAGGCATCACTGCAGAGGCACTTCGTACCACATAGAGATGATCTGCCAGCTCCTGGCCATCATGCTGGTGTCCTGCATTTGCTGGGGCCCGTTACTGGTAAGAATTTATCCTCATCATTAAAAAAAGAAGAAGCACAGGCTGACGCTGCAGCAGCTCTGCACAGTGTTGAGTCAGCTAAGTGTTGTGTGGATGGTGTGTGTCTGTATGTTGGCCCAGTGAGAGGCTGGTGAGTGGGGACATTTTTTTCTGCATGTTCCCTGAGCATTAATCTTAGTAACTTTATAAAGTGCTTTACAAAACACATGGCAATAAAACAAAAGAATAAATAAATGTGGATTCTTTTTCCTCCTTCACAAATGTTCTCTGTGAAATTGCTGTTCTATAGTTCTGAGTATTATGATTTGAAAGAACCGTTGCACATTTGTGCACAGTCATGATCATCGTGCCCAAGAACAAAGCTAAAAAAACATAAATGCTGCTTTTGACTCTCTTGTGTGACAATGACTGTAAACGATGATCGCAGTGCATTTTGTGTATCAAACTAAAACATCAAAAGGCAAACGCAGGAGGAAAGCTCTCAGTCATTCCACTCATGTCTTATTTCAGGCTGAGGCGGTTGCATTAGTAATGTTAAATAATTGACTTTAGTCTTACCTAATTTGTAAAATTAATTATGCATTTGTATATTTCTGCTCAACTTGGTCAAATAAAGAATACACTTAAACTTGACAGAAACACAGCAGGGCCTTTATTTTCTTTAAAGGAATTGACTTTGACGTCGACTTTTTGTCAATTTTCCCAACAATTTTCCTCTGTTGTTGTGGGAATGAGACTTGTCTCTCAGATCCACTGCCTGGTGATCGAATAACACATTTATCTCTGGAAATTAGTAAAAAAAGATAAGATAAGATAATCCTTTATTCGTCCTACATGGGGACATTTGCAGTGTTACAGCAGTATACAATCACAGCAATGTAGAAAAGTAGAAACATCCAAGATAAGGAAAAAAAAAACTATTAAGTATGTGCAAGGCAACAAATGAAAATAATAACATAATATTTAAACAAACAGTGTATTCAGGGAAGACAGTGTTATAATTAGCAGTATTGCTTAGTGAATTAGGTAGTTTAGGTGTTAAATTACCAGAATTATTTTTCCAAGCGACAAGGGAACTCAAGGGTTCAAGCCCCTGCTAGGTCAAGGTACCCAATCCCCATTGCTCATAGTTAATCGGAAGCTCTAAATTGACTTCCAGTGTACTCAGATAAAGGGTTGCATCAGGAAGGGCATCTGGAGTAATTATCTTATCCTAGAGAGGCTGTAATAATATAATCAATTTTGCAATTGTATAGTCTCTCAGCTTCTTCTCTTAATTTCCATTGTACCACCAGATTCATGTCATCATTTATAGCACCAGAACCAGCGATGAGCCTGCACCGTTCACTATGTTGATGCAGATACGTATGGCCACGTGGAACCAGATCCTAGACCCCTGGGTCTATATCCTGCTGAGGAGGGCGGTGCTGAGGAAAATCTTCGCGTTGTTGCACTGCTGCTGCTGCTGCTGCTGGGGCTCAAAGCTGAGTAACCTTCACGGCTGGCAGTGCAGCGTGCTCCGCAGCTCTTTAGATGCCAGCAACTCTGGCGCCGCTCCAGGCGACTGTCGCTGCCATGGCACATTACCTCCTCCAGATGTTTTGATCAAATCCATCACTTGAACCACTTTTATTGGTTCTGATCAATCAAACAGAAGGACAGCATAAAGATGTGGAGAACTTTGTTGTTTGGGAATCTGCACATACCACATGATGACATGTACAATATTTGTTTTTATGTTGACTGATGGATGTGGACTTGCACTGCTGTGGTGTATTATGTAACACGGGATTCATTTAAAAATGTTCACTGTGCTCACAAAATGTCAGTCAAGTTAGTTGGAGTTAAAATGGGTTAATGTTTTTTTTTATTATTGTGCTTTTTGTACTGGAAATGTTGCTGTTGTTGGTTATAATTCTGCTGTGAATGTTTCCATGACAACTCCATGGATTTAACTGATGTACTAATGTGTTTCCTGTTGTTGGTACAGTCCAGGTCAAAAACATGGTGGAGTTGATGATATGGACATTTTAATACATAGGACAATTGAAATGATAAATGTCTCTTGAATGTTGTCCATCTTAATATCAGTTTAATTTGTGGCAGGGATCAGGTACATACCAAAATATTAGGCCTGGTCTGTTATTTTACAATCAATTAGAGTCCAGACAAGATTCAGTTGGTCAGTTGGTTTAACTGATTATTCGTTTACTTATTTGTTATACATGTTATTTAGCCAACATTTCTGCAGTTATCCCTAATTCATATAATGTTATATTTATTGGCTATGCCACAAAAGGCAAACTGTAAATTGTGTTACATTTAAGAGTATAGTAAAGATTCTGATCTTAAAATTAAAAAAAAAAAAAATACCTCCGCTTTTAAGAGATAACAGTCAAAATCTTGTATATGTCTATATACCAAAGTTAAAAAGAGATTATGAGCGTCAATCAGTTCATTTATTTGCTTATTACTAGTTATTGTAATAGATAAGTATCAGAAGACGGATCTCTCTGTCAGTGATGGTCACTGTCTAAAATAATTTAAGGTGGTTTGATGATTTTATACTGTAAAGTATTTACATCTTTTGAAGTGAATCATAGACATCTTGTTTTTTACAGTTGATCCACTGTTAATAATGAATAAAATATGTCTTGGTCGTAGCTTGTTTTTTGTGTGTGATGTATTGTTTAGGCTGTGGAGAAAGTGTTAGTGTTAGTTAATAATGGTTTGTGTCTCAGTCAAACACGATACTGGTGCCAAAATCTTTACACACCTGACTTCGAGGCACAAGTCAAGATAAAATAAAATACTATAGTGAGAAGGGGAAAAAAATCCAATAATGATCAAGCAGCTGGTGTCAGTGGAGAGCGGGGAATAATAATAATAAATATTTCTGTTTTTACTCTTTTCATTGGATTTGTTAACAATTAAAGTGTCACTAGCCCGAGCTAAGGCTATATTATTATTATTATACTGTATTTTTGTTTTGTATTTTGTCCAATGCAGCTTTCTACAACAATGTTCATAAGGCATTGAGGACGAGGATGTTCCAGGGACAGACTGTTAGACACAAAAGTAATTTAATAATAACATGTTTGTTTGATTTTCTGCATAAACAAACAAAAAAACCACTTGTTTTTGCACATTTTTACCATTTAGTTTTAGAGTGTATTATATGCAGATCAACCGTATATAAGTTGAATCAAATAAATTCAGCATATCAGAGTGAATACATCATCATTCAGTGTTCTATATGAGATACTTTTTTAAATACAGCAGCCCAAGGATCCTGACATCTATTACACACAATTTGTTTTTCTATGAGCCAAAATATAAGTGATGTAACATTTCTCGATGGTCATTTAGAAGAGTTTCTCAAGCATGGATATTCTGCAATTTATTATGAAAAAAAAAAGGGCAGGCGTTTCACATCTGGCACCATGACTCCCTATATACACTCTTGCTTGCGCACAGTCACTTCTGCGGGATGTGCAAACTGGGGAGGGATATTTCTGTCCACCTCCTGAGTTTCTTCAAAGAGCTGCAGAGAAACACAGGGGAGGAGGGACCGAGAGAGATCAAACTGAGTAGGGCACAGAGAGGGAGGCGAGAGCATCCCATCCTCCGCCTGTCTTATAAAGACTCGGCTGCTGTGGCGCTCCAATCTCCAATCCCTTTCCCTCGCCACTCACATGTAACAGGATAAAATGCTCAAGTTCTTCTCTACGCGGGATGACGAGAACGAAAGCCTTCTAGGAGCAATAACAGAGGGTAAGACATGCACTGATTTCAATGGGGGAGTGGAGATGCTTTAGCCTTCTCCCCCCCCATTCACTGCCTGTGTGTTGCAGAATGATGCTGATGCTGCTGTGTTTGGCACACACAATTGCTGATACAGCATTTGACAGCGCGCATAGTCAGCATCATTCGCGCGCGCGCGTGTGTGTGTGTGTGTCTATGTGCGTGTGTGTTGTTGAATGGCTCACTGAGCATCATCACCTCAGCAGAGTGATGTGATGTGATGTGATGTAACGGGATGCGGGGTCGTTGACTGTGAGTGTCGCATTGCCACCGGCAGCCTCGGCGCCTGTGAGCAAATTAAACACATGCACGTGTGTTGACTGCGTCACTGTCCCGAGAGAAACAGAGAGGGAGAGGGGGGGAGAGAGAGAGAGAGAGAGAGAGGGAGCTCTCACACAAACATCATGTCAGTGCAGCAGCTGCTGTGCCAGGGGGAAATCTTCACTGTGGACTGAGGCGAGCTCTTTCATTCTTTTTTTTTTTTTTCCATTCTGCCTTTGACCTGTTTTTGAGTCAATCAAACACGATGTTTAATATAAGCCGATCATACTGTACATATTGTACATACTGTACCATCAGCTGTTATAGCTGCTGTACAGGCTACATATACTGTACTGCTTGTTTTCTCATGAGCTCCTGACTCACAACTCTCCATACCATTAACTCCCCATACTACTGCGCAATCAATTCTGTGAATGGCAAGATCGTTTCAGTTCAGTGTTTAATACGTAATAGATTTATGTGACACATAGATTACACCATCAAAAATATTAAGAATAAGTAAAAATACCTTTAATTGACAATAAAGTACAAACCCTGATAGTATTTCCTCAATTACAGCCTTTTGTATTTTGGTAATTGCATCGTTTCAACAATGTTTTCATTGCTCGTACTAACAAGCAGTTGAACATGTTGACATGTTTATACAGTGGCCAGTAGGTGTATATATACAGAGCCAATCATCAATAGTGTTATTGTGATATACTTGTTATTCCCTTCAGAGCAGCAGCCATGTGATGTCATTCATTGTATCTACAACACAATATTGATTCAGCATCAATATTTCACTCAGACTGAGTCTGTTGTCTTAAAACTGTACAGTCTGTTCTTCAATCAGCTCAGCCACACAAGCTCTCAAGGACGACCGCATGCCAACGCTGCCTTTAGAGATGATTGAAAATGTGAACATGTGATGATGTGAATTAACACACACGCACACAATTTAAGTGGCCGCTTGGCACATGTGAACACAACTTTTCCACCTAATGAGTCATGATTAATCAGCATGTATGCATGTGTATGTGTGCATGTGCTTGACATGTCATCATGCTCTCCCCTCTGAACAGATGAAGGAGACAACCCGTCTCTGCAGAACACCAAGCATCACTGGCTGAACAGACCCTGCCTGCTGGTGCTCAAAGATGGGGATGTTTCCAAACCGGGATCGGACTGCGGTCAGATCAGACCAGAGCCTCCTTCTAAAGCCGCTTCAGACACAGCAGTCAGAACCACTTTTAAGCAATGTGATCAGAAACCATCTGAACATCCTGCCAAAGTTGCTTCACCCTCCCAGCTGGAGGAAGGCAGCTGCACTGTGACCGCCATCTCCTCATGGGGGGAGAGCTGTTTTGAGGAGTCATCCAGCCCCCTGGTGCTGAGTCCTGCTGAGGCTGCATGGCCAGAGGAGGAGGGCAGAGCTGAGGTGGAGGAAAGGAAATCTCAGGTTCTCCCGTCAAAGGAGGACTCTGTGGTTGAGGAGAAGGAACTGGAGGAGAGCGGGCTGGAGCAGCAGCAGGAGCAGCTGTGCAGTTCACATGCAACTGCAGCACATGAGGAAGCATGTGGCAGGGTGTCTGTGGAGCCTCAGAGTCAGTTTAAGATAGCCAAATCTAATGGTAAAGACGAAACAAACACAAGCAATGCCCAGGAAGCAGGTGTGGAGGGAGCCATGGGAGACTCTGGAGTCAACCCTGGAGATCCTGATAATGAAAACCACCTGAGTCCTGCTGGTATTCTATCAAAGGATCGGGGCAACGTCCTCGGAGAGGTGGCACCAGTGTGGATCCCTGATGCTCACGCACAGGTCTGCATGAAGTGTGGGGTAAAGTTTACATTCACAAAGAGGAGGCACCACTGCCGTGCCTGTGGGAAGGTGAGGAGAATTGTTTTATGGACGTGTTGTGCAGGATTTGAAATAACAATGTTACTGTAAGACGTCCACAAGTAAGTGACTTGACAGTTGATGTGTCAAAACATGTGTTTGTGTCCGTCTGTCCCTTGGTGGTGTGTGTGCATGTGCGCGTGTGTGTCGTCAGGTATTTTGTGCACTTTGCTCCAGTCTCAAGTTCAGACTCACTCATCTGGATGGCAAGGAGGGACGAGTTTGTGTTTCCTGTCACTCAACTCTCATCAAAAGTGAGGACATTTCTTGGCTAAAGATTCTAGTTTTCTTTTTTGCATAAAAGAGATTTTGCATAAATGTTCTGACTTCTTCTCCTCAGGGACACCTCCACGTGGGAAAAGAAGGGTGTGGTTTGCTGAGGATTTCGCCAGCAAGCAGTCCGAGTCCGCGCCCACCACGCCAGCTAGAGAGCCAGTGTTCTCACCGCTGATGAGACAAGTGCTGGGCGAGTCGGCTAAAAGTCCTGTTGGTTCGCCGCAGATCAGGAGAAGCTCAAGGCCAGTCGGGACATCTATTAGTGTAGGATCACCCAAAATATGACACCATATAAAAATACAAGCAAGGTTGTTTACATATGGCAAGATTTGACGCAAACGTAGGACCAGCCCCCCTCACTCCTCCTCCCTCTTCCTCCAGGAGGCATGTGGTCCTTACGGGTGGGGCACCACAGCTTTAGTGAGCAACTCTGCAAACCTCATCCCTCTGGACGGCCTCCCTCCAATCCTCACCTCTACAGGGGTCAAAGGAGGTAAGATGGGAGCAATTCCCTCAACTGACTCCCATCTATTATTCATGCTCCAATCACAGCCATTCTCACACCATAACTCCTTTCTCACCCACTTCTTGCTACAAATGAATTTCCATCCATCCATCCATCCATCCATCCATCCATCCATCTTCTACCACTTCATCCTCCACACGAGGGTCGCGGGGGGGGGGGGGGGGGGGGTTCTTGCTGCAAAGGCAAGAGTGCTAACCACTACCCAAAATGAATTTCCATTTATTGTAATTCATGGGTTAATTATGATGAAAGTGTTCCTGACTGAATGTCTAATCCATCCATCAATCGATTTTCTATTGCTTTATCCTCCACATGAGAGTCTCTGGGGTGCTGTGCCAATCTCAGCTGACATAGGTTGATAGGCGGGGTACACCCTGGACAGCTCGCCAGTCCATTAACGTCTAATATCAGTGATTTTTTTGATTTTTTTTTTTTTCCTCAGATTACACTGTGGAGGAACAGCCCTCTGAGATGCTGCTTATTCAGGAGCTGGAGAGCAGCAGGCCCAAGCCCCTGGTGTTTGTCCTCAATGCCAACCTGCTTGCTATGGTCAAGCTGGTCAACTGTATGTGTTTTAAATATGTTATTTTAGATGAATGATAAAATGTCATTTTCATTATGCACCATGTCCTACAGTTGATTTCACTGATGTAGATGCTTGATTGTGTGACAGATGTGAACAGAAAGTGCTGGTGTGTGACGACAAAGGGAATGCACGCTGTGGGTCAGGTGGAGGTGGTGGTGCTGCTGCAGTGCCTGCCTGAGGAGAAAAGCTTCCCCAAAGACATTTTCAGCCACTTCATCCAGCTGTACAGGGACACACTGACAGGTCAGAGACACACATAATAACTTATATAACATTTATTGAAGTGTGTGTTTTTTGCTGTAACTACACGTCTGTCTCATTATTCCTGTAGGGAAGGTTGTGAAACACCTGTCACTCTCCCTGTTTGGTGGTAGCTTCTTAGGCAGTGAGGAACATGCAGGCTTCCTGTATGTTCACTCCACTCTTCAGAGCCTTCAAGGTCTTCCTCTGCCAAACCAGCCCTACCTCTTTGGCCTGTTGGTCCACAGAGCAGAGGTGGCCTGGGCCAAAGCCTTTCCCTTGCGTCTAATGCTGCGACTGGGGGCCGAGTACAGATGTAAGTACAAGTGGCTGGTTTTCTCAGTTTCCTCCATTTCATAAAATGTTTATCAGACTTATGTATATTAAGCATTTGCATTCATTGTCTACCGCTTTATCCTCCACATGAGGGTTGCAAAGGGCTGAAGGCAATCCCAGGTGACATAGGGCAAAAGGCGGGGTACACCCTGGACAGGTCACCAGTCCATCACAGAGTTAACAACTATTCACTCTCACACCTGGTCAATTTAGAGTCAATTAACCTAATCTGCATGTTTTTGTACTGTGCCCATGTCCCTGTGGTCCCCATAAAGGTTTTATTCAGGCTGAAAATGTGAGCTACCATTGCTCAATCGCTACTTTTACTTCTAAAATCTCAGTACAGTTTATATATATAAAAAAAATTTGTCATGTACTTAAAGACTTTTACTTTTAATATTATAGTAAAAAGTGACTTCAACTTCTGCCAAAGTTATTTTCTGGTAAGTAACAAAGTAAAATACAGATATGTGAATTTTGAACTTAAGTACAGCAGCAAAGTATTTGTACTTTGTTACATTACAACACTGCTTGAGACCCATTATTGTCAGGCACAATATAACCCTTATGCCCACATGGACACGCTGGCTGGGTGAGGGATGATTGTAGAAAACCGACACTCACATGGGGAGAACATGCAAACTCCACACAGAAAGGTCTGTCCAAAGCAACATTTACAAACTAAATGTTAAACACATGAAAACAGGTGATGAAAAAACTAAACATTGTCAAATCGTAATTAAATCATACAGCAGCCACTGCTGATTATTAAAATATGACCCTATTAATCAGTTGCACCTCTTCATATTAGCCAGATGTGATATTGAATCTTCTGCAACACTTCAAGATTCCTCTTTACACCCTTTATTTTCTCTCTTCCTGCAGTTTACCCGTGCCCTCTGTACAGCGTACGCTTCAGGAAGCCCTTATTTGGGGAAATTGGTCACACCATTATGAGACTACTAGTGGTGAGTGTGACATTTTTTTAACTTCTTCACATTTGTCATCATTAATGGGAAGTTTAGTGTTGCAAGTAAGCCTACCAAATTAGATATGGAACTCTTTTTTTTTTTTTTTTTTTTATCCCATCGTGTTCCAGGACTTTAGGAATTATCGTTACAGCCTCCCAGTGGTGCCGGGGCTCACTGTGGATCTAGAGGCGCAGAGGACCTGCATTAAGATACCGACTACAGGGTATAATGAGGTGAGACTGAGCCTTCAAATGACACTCAGCACTAAGGTTATGTCATTTTTATCATGTGTTATCCTTCTCTCCCTCTCTCTCTCTGCCCTGCGGACTCTGTCACACATTAGCTAATGAGGGCTTTGAATAAGTCCAATGAGCATGTGCTGGCCATAGGGGCGTGCTTCAATGAGACTGCAGACTCCCACCTCATCTGTGTGCAAGGAGAGGGTGGCCAGTACCAGACCCAGGCCATCAGCATCCACAATCAGCCACGCAAAGGTGCGGCACAACATTACACTGGACTCAATGCCCTGTGATTAAGTAGCAATAAGGATAGACACTGCCATGTTCTACTACTATGTATAGTTTTACCCATTTTGTAAAACTATACAAAAACCATTTTGTTTACAAATAAAATAAAATGTTTTTGAAAACAAATACCCGGCATACAAACATTGTGCAAATCCTATAGACATGAATAAGGAATAGAACATATTTTATAATGCTGCACATGGGGCTGCATATGAAATAATGCCAATTTGTTCTATATTTATGCAGACACACAAAATAAACAATATCCATGTTAGCTGTAGCGTGTCAGTGGTGCAATTACCCTTACTTGACACTAGATGATGCTACATTATCTTGTCACTTCTCACACTGGTCATAGCTGGTCATAGCTGGTTTAAAACATAACTTTCTTTCTGTTTTTCTTTCTTTCTGTTTTTCTTTCTTTCTTTCTCTCTTTCGTTCTTTCTTGCTTGTTTGTCTGTTTACAGTTACTGGATCATGCTTTTTCATATTCAGCAGTGCTCTGAAAGCATCAGCAGGATACCTGGCCAAGTCTAGCATTGTAGAAGGTAGGATGTCATACACCGGCAGGTCAAGTTCGCCTTGACTTTATTAACCCTCCTGCATTTGTATACATGTATAGTGCATGTTAACACTCCTGCCTTCAAACTGGTGTATTCAGAGTGTGTCGATGTTTGTATATATGTGTGTCTGTGTATATTTTAACAGACTGTATGTCAAGGCGAGCGTACATGTGGATGTATGTGAGTGAGTGAGTGAGTGAGGGAGTGTGTGTGTGCGTGTTGGTGTCTGTTTGTGTGTTTTTCCAGTATTGCTGTCGCCTCTCCTCAGATGGGTTAATGGTGCAGATCACCGTGGAGACCATGGCAGAGCTCCGCCGGTCGCTACGGGAGATGAAAGACTACACTGTCACCTGTGGACGGCTTGACCAATCAGACAGCCAGGAGCTTGTTTGTGTACAGTGGGTGGAGGAAAAATGCACTGTGAATAAGGGGTTAGTGTGGCCACCTGTTTAAAGTTCATGTTGCTGCTGCAAACAAAGAACCTGAGCTCAAAGAGAACAACAGTCACATTCAGTCACTGAGGAATAAAAAAAGAGTTCTATCCATTAATACAATCAATAGGTAATTAAATTCCTCAACGTTTCTTTTTAATCCAATGTTGGTAATAGTAATCCAAACGTTGTGGAACAATGTAACCCCAACCCTACATGTGTAATTTGCAAAATGCTGGCACCTGTTTGTTTCCCTCCAGAGTAATAAGTCCCATAGATGGGAAATCCATGGAATCTATCAGCAGCATGAAAATGTTCCAGAAGTCTGAATACAAAGAAAATGGGAAGATCATCCGCTGGACAGAAGTACGTATGATAATCTGCTGTGAATATTAACCTAACGCCACCTGAAATTGTCTCCTCCTTTGACTTGTGTCTCGATGTGTTGTGCAGGTGTTCTTCCTGCAGACGGCAGATCATGCCAAAGGAGGAGCGAGCGACTCTGCGGAACACAATCGCCTGACAGAGCGGATCGCCCGAGCCTTTTGCCTGGCACTGTGTCCTCATCTGAAACTGCTGAAAGAGGACGGGATGGCCAAACTGGGGCTGCGTGTCACCTTTGATCCTCAAGAGGTCAGAAAAGTTGCCCTAATATATCCAAATATTGAAAAACACCACATGAGAAGACACATTATGAAGCTGCCCTTAATAACATAGCATGAAGACAGAAATATGACAAACATTTGATATTCAAAATAGCACAATGACATATGAAGTCTAACAAACATGCAATTTCCATAAAATAAAGGTTTAAAACTGTGGTAACTTTTAGTTTGTTTGAACCTTGTGTAAAACTGCAGCATTCCAAATTTCAAAATATCGGACAGTGTTGCCTTCTCTTCTCCAGACTCAAAGCTATCGTGGGTAGCCAGATATTTTCCCGAGGGAACAGACTAACTCTTTTGGCAACCAGGGTGTTGAAGGGCTGCATTATTATGCTGGTGCAACAGGCCGAAAGACAAAACTCAAAACATGAGCAGACTTTGCAAGCTATAAATGAGCCCCTGGGTGTGACTATATAAAAGTTAAATAGAGGTTTGCTTTGTAATTTCAGGTGGGATTTGTGGCCGGGAGCAATGGGCAGCCACTCCCTGCTCGGTACCTCAATGCCCTGGACAGCGTGCTCATCCCAGTCATACATAGCAGGGGGCGCAAGCGGGGTGACGAGCCCATCGTGATGGAGCTCATCTTTTACATCCTGGAGAACATCACTTAGATCACACACACACTCTGCACCATTTCATCTTTTTAACCCTGACCACAACTCTCCCTTTGGCACGTCTCATATAAGTGCTGCCTTCGGTTCCGGGGCATTAAAAGCATTCAAAGGGTGAACCAGACCACATCCAAGGCCTGCATCAATCTCATCCACTCATGAGTAGACAGGAGTGGTCCAGCTCTTTAGTGGTTTTCTGATCGCGCTCTGCCCCTGCAGCAGGCGATCTGGGCACGCATGAAACCTTTGATGGAACATCAGAGCTAGGTGCTGTACTAGCCCTGTAGTAGCATTCTCATAGCTTGTTATCACCCATGTCACAATGTTCAAAACTATTGCCAAAATAGAAGAATACCTTTAAAGTGGGAGCTGGATTCAGCCCCACGACCCGAAAAAAGCAAACACAAAAAGAAAATGACTTGAAGTACTGTAACTGTACTGTATGTAGAGCTGTAGCAACTCGATGCACACTGAATGAATGAATGCCCAAAGAATGTTTTCATACTGGATGCATTTTAATGACTGCTCATGAAATGTAATGTCAGCTTGGAATTAAACTTGCAACAATGAAGGAACTGCCGTGTGATTTTCCAAGGACAACACAGTTTATGTTTACACGTGTATCATCTGTTGAAATCACAGGCAGACACTTTTTTAATCTTTACCATCTTTTTTTTTTTTTTTATCGCTGTGCCACTTTCAGTCATCTTGTTCTCCACCTTGTATTAACTAGTTAGAATTGGGTTCATAATACATGATTTCTTAGCAGACCTTTTATTATTATTATTATTATTATGATTATCAATAATAATAATAATAACAATAACAATAACAATAACAATAACAATAATAATAATAATAATGATAATAATGATGATAATAATAATTATAATTACTTAATAACATATACTTCTGCAAGTTAAGCTTTATCTATCAACAGCCACTTTACTGAAGCAACTTCGAGTAGATCAGTTTACAGATGCATTGCATTTGCAGTGACAGTCTTCCAGAAAATGTGGTTTGCTGCAGCCTAAATATCTGTGTGAGGGTTCAGAAGTTCAGTGATGAATGACTTTCCCTTATTTGCACCGCTTTGGCTTATTGAGAGCACAAGTCAAGACAGAAGTTGACTGCCACCTCACTGTGAGATGAGGGACGTCCTCACAGCACCGCCTATGACTTTTTTGACACATTTTGGACGACATACTAACCTATGAATTTTTTGTCAAATTTTGGACGACATACTTAACTATGACTTTTTTGTCACATTTTGGACGACATACTAACCAATGAATTTTTTGTCAAATTTTGGACGACATACTTAACTATGACTTTTTTGTCACATTTTGGACGACATACTAACCTATGACTTTTTTGTCACATTTTGAACGACATACTAACCTATGACTTTTTTGTCACATTTTGAACGACATACTAACCTATGAATTTTTTGTCACATTTTGGACGACATACTAACCTATGAATTTTTTGTCACATTTTGGACGACATACTAACCTATGACTTTTTTGTCACATTTTGGACGACATACTAACCTATGAATTTTTTGTCACATTTTGGACGACATACTAACCTATGACTTTTTTGTCACATTTTGGACGACATACTAACCTATGACTTTTTTGTCACATTTTGGACGTCATACTAACCTATGACTTTTTTTGTCACATTTTGGACGATGTACTAACCTATGACTTTTTTGTCACATATTGTACGACATACTAACCTATGACTTTTTGGTCACATTTTGGACGACATATTATACTATGACTTTTTTGTCACATTTTGGACGACATACTAACCTATGACTTTTTTGTCACATTTTGGACGACATACTATACTATGACTTTTTTGTCACATTTTGGACGACATACTAACCTATGACTTTTTTGTCACATTTTGGAAGATGTACTAACCTATGACTTTTTTGTCAAATTTTGGACGACATACTTAACTATGACTTTTTTGTCACATTTTGGACGACGTACTATACTATGACTTTTTTGTCACATTTTGGACGACATACTAACCTATGACTTTTTTTGTCACATTTTGGACGATGTACTAACCTATGACTTTTTTGTCACATATTGTACGACATACTAACCTATGACTTTTTTGTCACATTTTGGACGACATATTATACTATGACTTTTTTGTCACATTTTGGACGACATACTAACCTATGACTTTTTTGTCACATTTTGGACGACATACTATACTATGACTTTTTTGTCACATTTTGGACGACATACTAACCTATGACTTTTTTGTCACATTTTGGAAGATGTACTAACCTATGACTTTTTTGTCAAATTTTGGACGACATACTTAACTATGACTTTTTTGTCACATTTTGGACGACATACTAACCAATGAATTTTTTGTCAAATTTTGGACGACATACTAACCTATGAATTTTTTGTCACATTTTGGACGACATACTAACCTATGACTTTTTTGTCACATTTTGAACGACATACTAACCTATGACTTTTTTGTCACATTTTGAACGACATACTAACCTATGACTTTTTTGTCACATTTTGGACGACATACTAACCTATGACTTTTTTGTCACATTTTGGTCGACATACTAACCTATGACTTTTTTGTCACATTTTGGACGACATACTAACCTATGACTTTTTTGTCACATTTTGGACGACGTACTAACCTATGACTTTTTTTGTCACATTTTGGACGACGTACTAACCTATGACTTTTTTGTCACATTTTGGACGACATACTAACCTATGACTTTTTTGTCACATTTTGGACGACATATTATACTATGACTTTTTTGTCACATTTTGGACGACATACTAACCTATGACTTTTTTGTCACATTTTGGACGACATACTATACTATGACTTTTTTGTCACATTTTGGACGACATACTAACCTATGACTTTTTTGTCACATTTTGGAAGATGTACTAACCTATGACTTTTTTGTCGCATTCTGGAAGACGTACTATACTATGACTTTTTTGTCACATTTTGGACGACCTACTTACCTATGACTTTTTTGTCACATTTTGGACGACATACTAACCTATGACTTTTTTGTCACATATTGGACGACATACTAACCTATGACTTTTTTGTCACATTTTGGACGACATATTATACTATGACTTTTTTGTCACATTTTGGACGACATACTAACCTATGACTTTTTTGTCACATTTTGGACGACATACTATACTATGACTTTTTTGTCACATTTTGGACGACATACTAACCTATGACTTTTTTGTCACATTTTGGACGATGTACTAACCTATGACTTTTTTGTAACATTCTGGAAGACGTACTATACTATGACTTTTATGTCACATTTTGGACGACCTACTTACCTATGACTTTTTTGTCACATTTTGGACGACATACTAACCTATGACTTTTTTGTCACATTTTGGACGACATACTAACCTATGACTTTTTTGTCACATTTTGGAAGACATACTATACTATGACTTTTTTGTCACATTTTGGACGACATACTAACCTATGACTTTTTTGTCACATTTTGGACGACATACTATACTATGACTTTTTTGTCACATTTTGGACGACATACTATACTATGACTTTTTTGTCACATTTTGGACGACATACTATACTATGACTTTTTTGTCACATTTTGGACGACATACTATACTATGACTTTTTTGTCACATTTTGGACGACATACTATACTATGACTTTTTTGTCACATTTTGGACGACATACTAACCTATGACTTTTTTGTCACATTTTGGACGACATACTAACCTATGACTTTTTTGTCACATTTTGGAAGACATACTATACTATGACTTTTTTGTCACATTTTGGACGACATACTAACCTATGACTTTTTTGTCACATTTTGGACGACATACTATACTATGACTTTTTTGTCACATTTTGGACGACATACTATACTATGACTTTTTTGTCACATTTTGGACGACATACTAACCTATGACTTTTTTGTCACATTTTGGACGACATACTATAACCTATGACTTTTTTTTCACATTTTGGACGACATACTAACCTATGACTTTTTTGTCACATTTTGGACGACATACTAACCTATGACTTTTTTTGTCACATTTTGGACGACATACTAACCTATGACTTTTTTTGTCACATTTTGGACGATGTACTAACCTATGACTTTTTTGTCACATATTGGACGACATACTAACCTATGACTTTTTTGTCACATTTTGGACGACATATTATACTATGACTTTTTTGTCACATTTTGGACGACATACTAACCTATGACTTTTTTGTCACATTTTGGACGACATACTATACTATGACTTTTTTGTCACATTTTGGACGACATACTAACCTATGACTTTTTTGTCACATTTTGGAAGATGTACTAACCTATGACTTTTTTGTCGCATTCTGGAAGACGTACTATACTATGACTTTTTTGTCACATTTTGGACGACCTACTTACCTATGACTTTTTTGTCACATTTTGGACGACATACTAACCTATGACTTTTTTGTCACATATTGGACGACATACTAACCTATGACTTTTTTGTCACATTTTGGACGACATATTATACTATGACTTTTTTGTCACATTTTGGACGACATACTAACCTATGACTTTTTTGTCACATTTTGGACGACATACTATACTATGACTTTTTTGTCACATTTTGGACGACATACTAACCTATGACTTTTTTGTCACATTTTGGACGATGTACTAACCTATGACTTTTTTGTAACATTCTGGAAGACGTACTATACTATGACTTTTATGTCACATTTTGGACGACCTGCTTACCTATGACTTTTTTGTCACATTTTGGACGACATACTAACCTATGACTTTTTTGTCACATTTTGGACGACATACTAACCTATGACTTTTTTGTCACATTTTGGACGACATACTAACTTATGACTTTTTTGTCACATTTTGGAAGACATACTATACTATGACTTTTTTGTCACATTTTGGACGACATACTAACCTATGACTTTTTTGTCACATTTTGGACGACATACTATACTATGACTTTTTTGTCACATTTTGGACGACATACTATACTATGACTTTTTTGTCACATTTTGGACGACATACTAACCTATGACTTTTTTGTCACATTTTGGACGACATACTATAACCTATGACTTTTTTTTCACATTTTGGACGACATACTAACCTATGACTTTTTTGTCACATTTTGGACGACATACTAACCTATGACTTTTTTTGTCACATTTTGGACGACATACTATACTATGACTTTTTTGTCACATTTTGGATGACATACTAACCTATGACTTTTTTGTCACATTTTGGACGACATACTAACCTATGACTTTTTTGTCACATTTTGGACGACATACTATACTATGACTTTTTTGTCACATTTTGGATGACATACTATACCTATGACTTTTTTGTCACATTTTGGACGACATACTATACTATGACTTTTTTGTCACATTTTGGATGACATACTATACCTATGACTTTTTTGTCACATTTTGGACGACATACTAACCTATGACTTTTTTGTCACATTTTGGATGACATACTATACTATGACTTTTTTGACTGATTTTGGACGACATACTATACTATGACTTTTTTGTCACATTTTGGACGACATACTAACCTATGACTTTTTTGTCACATTTTGGACGACATACTATACTATGACTTTTTTCTCACATTTTGGACGACATACTATACTATGACTTTTTTGTCACCTTTTGGACGACATACTAACCTATGACTTTTTTGTCACATTTTGGATGACATACTATACTATGACTTTTTTGTCACATTTTCGACGACATACTATACTATGGTGTTTTGATATCATTTAGGACAACATACTAGATTGTGGTTCCACAAGGTTGGTGTAGTGGTTAGTACTCTCGCCTTTGAAAAAAAAGATCCGGGTTCAATCCCAGGTTGGAACAAGTGCCCTTTGCATTCCTGAGATGTGGCGGTGTAGTTTTGGACGACATACTACAGTCTAACTTTTTTGACTGATTTTGGAAGACATACTATCCTATGAATTTTTTGTCACATTTTGGACGATGTACTAACCTATGACTTTTTTGTAACATTCTGGAAGACGTACTATACTATGACTTTTTTGTCACATTTTGGACGACATACTATACTATGACTTTTTTGTCACATTTTGGACGACATACTAACCTATGACTTTTTTGTCACATTTTGGACGACATACTAACCTATGACTTTTTTGTCACATTTTGGACGACATACTAACCTATGAATTTTTTGTCACATTTTGGACGACATACTAACCTATGACTTTTTTGTCACATTTTGGACGACATACTAACCTATGAATTTTTTGTCACATTTTGGACGACATACTATACTATGACTTTTTTGTCACATTGTGGACGACATACTATACTATGACTTTTTTGACTGATTTTGGACGACATACTATACTATGACTTTTTTGTCACATTTTGGACGACATACTAACCTATGACTTGTTTGGCTGATTTTGGACGACATTCTATACTATGACTTTTTTGTCACATTTTGGACGACATACTAACCTATGACTTATTTGTTACATTTTGGACGACATACTATACTATGACTTTTTTGTCACATTTTGGACGACATACTATACTATGACTTTTTTGTCACATTTTGGACGACATACTAACCTATGACTTTTTTGTCACATTTTGGACGGCATACTAACCTATGACTATTTTGTCACATTTTGGATGACATACTATACTATGACTTTTTTGACTGATTTTGGACGACATACTATACTATGACTTTTTTGAGTGATTTTGGACGACATACTATACTATGACTTTTTTGTCACATTTTGGACGACATACTAACCTATGACTTTTTTGTCACATTTTGGACGACATACTATACTATGACTTTTTTCTCACATTTTGGACGACATACTATACTATGACTTTTTTTTCACATTTTGGACGACATACTAACCTATGACTTTTTTGTCACATTTTGGACGACATACTAACCTATGACTTTTTTTGTCACATTTTGGACGACATACTATACTATGACTTTTTTGTCACATTTTGGACGACATACTAACCTATGACTTGTTTGACTGATTTTGGACGACATACTATACTATGACTTATTTGTCACATTTTGGACGACATACTATACTATGACTTTTTTGTCACATTTTGGATGACATACTAACCTATGACTTTTTTTTTCACATTTTGGACGACATACTAACCTATGACTTTTTTGTCACATTTTGGACGACATACTAACTTATGACTTTTTTTTCACATTTTGGACGACATACTAACCTATGACTTTTTTGTCACATTTTGGATGACATACTATACTATGACTTTTTAGTCACATTTTGGATGGCATACTAACCTATGACTATTTTGTCACATTTTGGATGACATACTATACTATGACTTTTTTTACTGATTTTTGACGACATACTATACTATGACTTTTTTTGTCACATTTTCGACGACATACTATACTATGGTGTTTTGATATCATTTAGGACAACATACTAAAGTATGGTTCCACAAGGTTGGTGTAGTGGTTAATACTCTCGCCTTTGAAATAAGTGAGCCGGGTTCAATCCCACGCTGGAACAAGTGCCCTTTGTATTCCTGAGATGTGGTGGTGTAGTTTTGGACGACATACTACAGTCTAACTTTTTTGACTGATTTTGGAAGACATACTATCCTATGAATTTTTTGTCACATTTTGGACGACATACTAACCTATGATTTTTTTGTCACATTTTGGACGACATACTATACTATGACTTTTTTGTCACATTTTGGACGACATACCATACTATGACTTTTTTGTCACATTTTGGACGACATACTAACCTATGACTTTTTTGTCACATTTTGGACGACATACTATACTATGACTTTTTTGTCACATTTTGGACGACATACTAACCTATGACTTTTTTGTCACATTTTGGACGACATACTATACTATGACTTTTTTCTCACATTTTGGACGACATACTAACCTATGAATTTTTTTGTCACATTTTGGACGACATACTATACTATGACTTTTTTGTCACATTTTGGACGACATACTAACCTATGACTTTTTTGTCACATTTTGGACGGCATACTAACCTATGACTATTTTGTCACATTTTGGATGACATACTATACTATGACTTTTTTGACTGATTTATGACGACATACTATACTATGACTTTTTTGTCACATTTTGGACGACATACTAACCTATGACTTTTTTGTCACATTTTGGACGACATACTATACTATGACTTTTTTCTCACATTTTGGACGACATACTGTACTATGACTTTTTTGTCACATTTTGGACGACATACTAACCTATGACTTTTTTGTCACATTTTGGATGACATACTATACTATGACTTTTTTGTCACATTTTGGACGGCATACTAACCTATGACTATTTTGTCACATTTTGGATGACATACTATACTATGACTTTTTTGACTGATTTTGGACGACATACTATACTGTGACTTTTTTGAGTGATTTTCGACGACATACTATACTATGACTTTTTTGTCACATTTTGGACGACATACTAACCTATGACTTTTTTGTCACATTTTGGACGGCATACTAACTATGACTATTTTGTCACATTTTGGATGACATACTATACTATGACTTTTTTGACTGATTTTGTACGACATACTATACTATGACTTTTTTGTCACATTTTGGACGACATACTAACCTATGACTTTTTTCTCACATTTTGGACGACATACTATACTATGACTTTTTTCTCACATTTTGGACGACATACTAACCTATGACTTTTTTGTCACATTTTGGACGACATACTAACCTATGACTTTTTTGTCACATTTTGGACGACATACTAACCTATGACTTTTTTGTCACATTTTGGATGACATACTATACTATGACTTTTTTGTCACATTTTGGATGACATACTAACCTATGACTTTTTTGTCACATTTTGGACGACATACTAACCTATGACTTTTTTGTCACATTTTGGACGACATACTAACCTAAGACTTTTTTTGTCACATTTTGGACGACATACTATACTATGACTTTTTTGTCACATTTTGGACGACATACTAACCTATGACTTGTTTGACTGATTTTGGACGACATACTATACTATGACTTATTTGTCACATTTTGGACGACGTACTATACTATGACTTTTTTGTCACATTTTGGATGACATAGTAACCTATGACTTTTTTTTCACATTTTGGACGACATACTAACCTATGACTTTTTTGTCACATTTTGGACGACATACTAACTTATGACTTTTTTTTCACATTTTGGAAGACATACTATACTATGACTTTTTTGTCACATTTTGGACGACATACTAACCTATGACTTTTTTGTCACATTTTGGATGACATACTATACTATGACTTTTTAGTCACATTTGGGACGGCATACTAACCTATGACTATTTTGTCACATTTTGGATGACATACTATACTATGACTTTTTTGACTGATTTTTGACGACATACTATACTATGACTTTTTTTGTCACATTTTCGACGACATACTATACTATGGTGTTTTGATATCATTTAGGACAACATACTAAAGTACGGTTCCACAAGGTTGGTGTAGTGGTTAGTACTCTCGCCTTTGAAATAAAAGATCCGGGTTAAATCCCACGTTGGAACAAGTGCCCTTTGTATTCCTGAGATGTGGTGGTGTAGTTTTGGACGACATACTACAGTCTAACTTTTTTGTCACATTTTGGACGACATACTAACCTATGACTTTTTTGTCACATTTTGGACGACATACTATACTATGACTTTTTTGTAACATTCTGGAAGACGTACTAACCTATGACTTTTTTGTCACATTTTGGATGACATACTAACCTATGCATTTTTTTTTACATTTTGGACGACATACTAACCTATGACTTTTTTGTCACATTTTGGACGACATACTAACCTATGAATTTTTTTGTCACATTTTGGACGACATACTATACTATGACTTTTTTGTCACATTTTGGACGACATACTAACCTATGACTTTTTTGTCACATTTTGGACGGCATACTAACCTATGACTATTTTGTCACATTTTGGATGACATACTATACTATGACTTTTTTGACTGATTTTGGACGACATACTATACTATGACTTTTTTGTCACATTTTGGACGACATACTAACCTATGACTTTTTTGTCACATTTTGGACGACATACTATACTATGACTTATTTGTCACATTTTGGACGACATACTATACTATGACTTTTTTGTCACATTTTGGATGACATACTAACCTATGACTTTTTTTTCACATTTTGGACGACATACTAACCTATGACTTTTTTGTCACATTTTGGACGACATACTAACTTATGACTTTTTTTTCACATTTTGGAAGACATACTATACTATGACTTTTTTCTCACATTTTGGACGACATACTAACCTATGACTTTTTTGTAACATTTTGGATGACATACTATACTATGACTTTTTAGTCACATTTTGGACGGCATACTAACCTATGACTATTTTGTCACAATTTGGATGACATACTATACTATGACTTTTTTGACTGATTTTGGACGACATACTATACTATGACCTTTTTTGTCACATTTTCGACGACATACTATACTATGGTGTTTTGATATCATTTAGGACAACATACTAAATTGCGGTTCCACAAGGTTGGTGTAGTGGTTAGTACCATCGCCTTTGAAAAAAAAGATCCGGGTTCTATCCCAGGTTGGAACAAGTGCCCTTTGCATTCCTGAGATGTGGTGGTGTAGTTTTGGACGACATACTACAGTCTAACTTTTTTGACTGATTTTGGAAGACATACTATCCTATGAATTTTTTGTCACATTTTGGACGATGTACTAACCTATGACTTTTTTGTAACATTCTGGAAGACGTACTATACTATGACTTTTTTGTCACATTTTGGACGACATACTATACTATGACTTTTTTGTCACATTTTGGACGACATACTAACCTATGACTTTTTTTTTCACATTTTGGACGACATACTAACCTATGACTTTTTTGTCACATTTTGGACGACATACTATACTATGACTTTTTTGTCACATTTTGGACGACATACTAACCTATGACTTTTTTGTCACATTTTGGATGACATACTATACTATGACTTTTTTGTCACATTTTGGATGACATACTAACCTATGACTTTTTTTTCACATTTTAGACGACATACTAACCTATGACTTTTTTGTCACATTTTGGACGACATACTAACCTATGACTTTTTTTGTCACATTTTGGACGACATACTATACTATGACTTTTTTGTCACATTTTGGACGACATACTAACCTATGACTTTTTTGTCACATTTTGGATGACATACTATACTATGATTTTTTTGTCACATTTTGGATGACGTACTAACCTATGACTTTTTTTTCACATTTTGGACGACATACTAACCTATGACTTTTTTTGTCACATTTTGGTCGACATACTATACTATGACTTTTTTGTCACATTTTGGACGACATACTAACCTATGACTTGTTTGACTGATTTTGGACGACATACTATACTATGACTTTTTTGTCACATTTTGGACGACATACTATACTATGACTTTTTTGTCACATTTTGGACGACATACTAACCTATGACTTTTTTTTTCACATTTTGGACGACATACTTACCTATGACTTTTTTGTCACATTTTGGACGACATACTATACTATGACTTTTTTGTCACATTTCGGACGACATACTAACCCATGACGTTTTTTGTCACATTTTGGACGATATACTAACCTATGACTTTTTTGTCACATTTTGGACGGCATACTAGCCTATGACTATTTTGTCACATTTTCGATGATATACTATACTATGACTTTTTTGACTGATTTTGGACGACATACTATACTATGACTTTTTTGTCACATTTTGGACGACACACTAACCTATGACTTGTTTGACTGATTTTGGACGACATACTATACTATGACTTTTTTGTCACATTTTGGACGACATACTAACCTATGACTTTTTTTTTCACATTTTGGACGACATACTAACCTATGACTTTTTTGTCACATTTTGGACGACATACTATACTATGACTTTTTTGTCACATTTTGGACGACATACTAACCCATGACTTTTTTGTCACATTTTGGACGACATACTATACTATGACTTTTTTGTCACATTTTGGACGACATACTAACCTATGACTTTTTTGTCACATTTTGGATGACATACTATACTATGACTTTTTTGTCACATTTTGGATGACATACTAACCTATGACTTTTTTTGTCACATTTTGGACGACATACTATACTATGACTTTTTTGTCACATTTTGGACGACATACTAACCCATGACTTTTTTGTCACATTTTGGACGACATACTATACTATGACTTTTTTGTCACATTTTGGACGACATACTAACCTATGACTTTTTTGTCACATTTTGGATGACATACTATACTATGACTTTTTTGTCACATTTTGGATGACATACTAACCTATGACTTTTTTTGTCACATTTTGGACGACATACTATACTATGACTTTTTTGTCACATTTTGGACGACATACTAACCTATGACTTTTTTGTCACATTTTGGATGGCATACTATACTATGACTTTTTTGTCACATTTTGGATGACGTACTAACCTATGACTTTTTTTTCACATTTTGGACGACATACTAACCTATGACTTTTTTTGTCACATTTTGGACGACATACTATACTATGACTTTTTTGTCACATTTTGGACGACATACTAACCTTTGACTTGTTTGACTGATTTTGGACAACATACTATACTATGACTTTTTTGTCACATTTTGGACGACATACTATACTATGACTTTTTTGTCACATTTTGGACGACATACTAACCTATGACTTTTTTTTTCATATTTTGGACGACATACTAACCTATGACTTTTTTGTCACATTTTGGACAACATACTATACTATGACTTTTTTGTCACATTTCGGACGACATACTAACCCATGACTTTTTTTGTCACATTTTGGACGATATACTAACCTATGACTTTTTTGTCACATTTTGGACGGCATACTAACCTATGACTATTTTGTCACATTTTGGATGATATACTATACTATGACTTTTTTGACTGATTTTGGACGACATACTATACTATGATTTTTTTGTTACATTTTGGACGACATACTAACCTATGACTTGTTTGACTGATTTTGGACGACATACTATACTATGACTTTTTTGTCACATTTTGGACGACATACTATACTATGACTTTTTTGTCACATTTTGGACGACATACTAACCTATGACTTTTTTGTCACATTTTGGACGACATACTATGCTATGACTTTTTTGTCACATTTTGGATGACATACTAACCTATGACTTTTTTTGTCACATTTTGGACGACCTACTAACCTATGACTTTTTTTGTCACATTTTGGACGACATACTAACCTATGACTTTTTTTTTCACATTTTGGACGACATACTAACCTATGACTTTTTTGTCACATTTTGGACGACATACTAACCTATGACTTTTTTGTCACATTTTGGACGACATACTAACCTATGACTTTTCTGACTGATTTTGGACGACATACTAATGTATGACTTTTTTGACTGGTTTTGGACGACATACCAACCAATGACTTTTTTGTCACATTTTGGACGACATATTAACCTATGACTTTTTTGTCACATTTTGGACGACATACTAACCTGACTTTTTTGGACGAAGGCATATTGTGATATAATTTAAGCTAAACAGATGGACTTTTCTTCATTTGACCGCCCCATACCGATCAGGTCATTGGACTTGAGACCCCTGACTTAAAATATAGTAAAGGAAAAAGAAACCTCTTCACAAGACCAATAATGAAATATGATCTGTTTCATACATCACATTTTTCCCCCAATGCACGGGATGCTTTCTCTCTTCCTGTATGAATGGGTCTCTTGTTCTGCCTCCTACTCTGCTCCGCATACTTGAGATAGCAAAGACAAGAGGCACAAGCATTCAATGCAAATACAAACACAACAAAGCACAATGTCACTCCCAACAAACAACAAGCGAGTTACACAAGCAGAGCAAATTAAAACAAAGTGTACAATGAGAGGATTTAAAATGAAATTTATTGGCATTTGTTTTTTTGTTTTAAATACAAAGTAACAAAATTTGGAAATTCTAAAGCAATACCAATACAATTAGTTATAATTTTTTTGATGTAAAACTATTTACAAAACGTTGTTTTTCCAAGTTCGATAGAAACTGTACAGTCATCTGTCCACTGGAGTTGAGTGGGGGTAAGGTGTGGGTGTGGTAAGAAAGTAGTGAAGGCAAGTGAGGTGAAAGGCCACCAGTGTGACACTGAACTAGGAGGCTGTTTGCAACATCAGTGAAGATAACATTTGAAACATCTTCTCTTCATACATTGTGATCCAATGATGTGAATGCAAGGCCCCAACTGTGGAAATCATTGACCCTGTCTTTTGTATATAAAACTAAAAACAGGAAAAGAAAGCCAAAATTATCTTTGGAATCTGTAGTAGTTTTAACAGGTTCTTGGATCATACATTTTGGGCTTTTTCTTCCAGAGATCCTACGCCTTCTTCATCTTGCCCGTGTGAGAGCTGCCATTTTCATGGTGAGCAGAAACATTGTTGGTTCCATTGGTGACTCCGAACTTGATGCCATTACCGTTCTCATGGTGTTTACCATTGTCGTGGCATTTGCCATTCTTGTACACAGCTGTGCCATTCTGACACTGCTTAACGTCATGTTTGGGCAACCGCTTGCCCTTCACGTAAGCCTGGATCCAGAAGTTGGAGAAGAGCACAAAGAAGAAGGTTCCGTATATCCAGATGAGATGGAGAATAATGGGGAACTGGTAGGCACAGCTATCCAAGAAGTAGTACTGGGTTGCATGGAGAGATACTAGCACAAACTGGATCTGTTGGGAAGACATCAGTAGCAAGTTAAACACTTATCTTGGTGTCTCAGGAGGGCAAACAACTGCGTGAGGGTTTACATACAAGCTGAATGGCAGTCATGTATTTCTTCCACCACAAAAACTTCTGGAAGCGTGGTCCAGCAGCAGAAAGGCCGTAGTAGAAATACATGATAATGTGGACACAACAATTCACCATGGCATGGAAAGATCCCATTCCACCTGAAATAATGAATCGCACAAACACATTAGACTCCAGCAAAGTGAAATAACCCCTCACAATGACCTCACAGTGGAGAAAAAAAAAGAATGTGAAAGCTGTGGATGTTTTGTGCCGGTCAATCATTTTGTTGCACAGGTTAATCATTTTCTAGCAACTAAAACCGGCGTTGAGTATGTCACAAAGTTTCTTGCGGAGGTCAATAAGCTTAACATAGACACAAAAACAAACATTGTGACACATTGTCAAAGTCTGCATGTAAAAGACTGACTTTACTACACCCCAGGCTGCATTTGTTCCTTCATTAATCAGTTTCTAACTCTTTGACAAGACCCGTTTTAGTTAATATGTACTCACCAGGAGCATAGCCAACTCCCCACCACCAGGTCCAGGGCATGAAAGAGTGGTGGAAGATGTGCAGGAAGGTAATCTGACCATGCTTCTTCCTCAACACAAAGAAGATCTGAACAAAAAGAGGATACCGATTAGTTAAAGCCAAAAGGTTGCAAACAAATGTGTCACATTTGATAAAATGAACTTACTGTGTCCATGAGTTCAATAATCTTTGAGAACCAGAACAGCCAGGCCACTCTGACCATCTATGGCACGCAGCACAATGAAGTAAATTAACAATAGTCATTAGCAAACAAGTGCAACACATAGTGAATATTGATTTCAGTGCATACAAATCAATAATTTTGACTCGAGTCAATGTGCAACTTACTCGTAGCGCCTGAGGACTATTTGAGGTATCGACTATGTCACATCGCCAGGTATATGTTGTGGCCCAACCAGACATCAAGAACTAAATGACAAGAAAATTAAGTTATTGACCTTTATCTCACAAAAAGCCCCTTTTAAAACACATCCTTACAAAAGACATTAAACTGCAGCATCTTACCTCATAGACGATGAATATCGAAAGCCCCACGAGCATAAAGTTGTAGACTATCATGGCTTCCTTTAGCTGGAAAGGCTTGCGATTGGCCATCAGACGAGGACCCAGGTACATTACAAAGAACAGGTAAGACAGCAATATCGCAGTCATGTGAATGGGACTCTGCATCAATGGATAATCTGCCAGACGTGGATCTAGAGAAAAAAAGAGATAGAAATAACCATTTCATTTCAAAATTAACAAGTATTATTGTGTTCCGTTGGTTCGATCACCTACCAATGCCTGCCAAAAGGTAGTCATAGATGTCCTTGGCATGTGCTCCAATCTCCTTGATCTCTTGAAGCATGGTTGCCATCTTGTTCCGCGCCCCCAATTAGCTAAAAAAGAAATAAAAATATTAAACGCAATTCATTTACAGGAAACAACATTTTTATTGCATTTCAAAAGGGCATGATGCACTTCCTCATCCAGTAGACTTTTAAGATTTGTTTGGCAACTAAAAAAAAAAAATGTACCAGACCGCTT
Organism: Solea solea; assembly: GCF_958295425.1. NCBI lineage: Eukaryota > Metazoa > Chordata > Actinopteri > Pleuronectiformes > Soleidae > Solea > Solea solea. Next base: position 9,102,222 of record NC_081142.1, on the reverse strand, counting down.
CCTCACCCAGTGTATTTTGTTTTGAAATGCCTCATTTTGCGGCTTTTTGATACTACTAGATTGAAATTCAGAATTGCTTAAATAAATAAATACATTGTATGCATCATTTTGTGTTCACCCATGACCAATAAATGACAGTTTGACAAGTTTTATGCCATTTCCTGATTCTGTGAGACTGGAAACGATTACTTTGTATACAGTGAGTTCAAGCCTCAAACAGAACACTCCCACATAAACATCCCAGGATGCTTTGCTCCGGCTTCAGCCACTCTGACATGGCTTGATATCAGAAAGGTGGTGCTACAGGGAACTGTGAGGACGTCCCTCATCTCACAGTGAGGTGGCACTCAACTTCTGGCTCGACTTGTGCACTCAATTAGCCAACGCGGTGCACATAAGGGAACGTCAGTAATCACTGAACTTCTGAACCCTCACACAGATATTTAGGCTGCAGCAAAACACATTTTCTGGAAGTCTGTCACCGCAAATGCAATCATGTCATCAAATGTAATGAGAAGCCTCTTGCTAATTTTAAAGTGCCATCAGATGCAGCCTCACACATGGGAATGTTGCTATGGTTTTCAGGCCTGCAAAAGTTTCTGTTGACAAAGGATTATCATATCAAGTGTGAACTGTAGACACAATGTAGAGGACAAGCAGGGTGTGGTCTCCTTTCAGCATACTGGACGCAGAGGGAGCCTTTGTTTGAGGCACAATCTTCAATGCTCTGAAATTTCACTGCCCAAGGACTAAAAAAAAACAAACAGCACTCCTTAAGCCAATACACGTACAGTATAAGCAAATCATTTGACGTTACGAAACGGAGGCCAGGGAACACAGCTCATGCAGGTGCTGCTTGACAAGAAAGGAGAAAAGGTAAAAACAAAGACTTTGGATGCAAAAGCCCAATTATTAATTTCTTTCCTTATTAAAAGTACTTTGAATTCATTTGCAGTCTGTTGTGTCGCAAACAGGACCTTCCACGTCCTTTTGTAGATAAACCCCTGTAGTTTGTTTTTATAAGATTTGCTCACAGTTTCAAATCCCTGAGCTACGTCAACACCACTTTGTCTTTCTGGTCAATCTTCTTGTTGAGCCTCCAGGTGACGAAGTCCAGCATTCCGAGCTGCACTTAACACCACAGACCAACTTCCTCCCACTGACACGGTGGAATAGGAGCAATGTCTCCTTGCAGTTGTGAAGTGTTGTAAGTGCAATGGTAACAGATTAGACACATGACATTTCAGAAAACTCTTACACATAGAGTTGTGGCTGTTTCTGAACCGGTGATGAGGCCTTAGGTCAGGCGCCTCACATTTCAACAAGAGTCCCGTCATGTCTGTAGTGCAGTCTGTGTTATTCTGAGGAAAAATGCTGAACAGTTACATAGATCATACTCATACTCGAGTCGGGTTAGTCGTGGTTCTAGATTACTGTAACACGGTGACCTTGATCACATGGCTTGATTTTAACGACAAGGTTATCAGCGGAAACCTTGACTGATATAGTCCTTAATTACATTTTTGTTGGAAATAAATTGTATAGTTTATAGTCAGTTTGTGTTCATGAGAAAACCATTTGGTTTTATGGGTTCAAATTATTTTGGAGAAGGCGTAAATTCAATAATCTATGAAGGATTGGCGTTTGGTGTAATAGCTATTTAAAATTTCCTCATTTCTGTAGGACCATGTGACTCATTTTAGAGTGGATTTTCTTTTGAAGTCAGGGGGATACAGTCTCATGATTGTACCACTTATGAGAAAGAATAAAAAAAAATATTTTAAGACCCAGGTGAAGTTAAAAAAGGTTTCCAAGAAAACCCAAAATGCAGCCCCTTCCACTCCAACTCAGTGAAACCATGACTATTGCACAAAGGACAACTACCAGCATTTACTGCCCCTCACATTTCTTTAGTCTCTTGCAGTTATGCAGTCATTGATGAAGTCAAACATAATAATGACAGCTCACTGATCCAAATTTTCACCAATTCTGATTCACACAGATTTTGGAGAGGCAGAGTAAATAGATCTTATTCAGTCAGTGTTTTGATGTTCTGCTATTATAAAATACTGGTAGTGAGTCTACAAGAGGACAGGGGACTGCCTCATAACTGTGTTAATATTAAAACGTGCCTCCTGTATTATTCCCATGACAGAGTGATGCCAGTAATAGCTGCAGACACACAACACTTCAAACACCAGTCTTCATCATTCACAGCCCAAAATTATACCAGCCAACCCCCCCCAAAAAAAACAGTTACTTCCTGTCCAAGTAGTGTTTGTCCCACCTCAGCTACCCAATCAGTGTTGGGTAACCTTGACAACAAGGTGCAAGGTGGTTGATTTCCATCTACCAAGGAGACAGTACGATGGAAAGGGACGGGAAACATTTCCCATGTCCATGATTCATTGGGATGGAAAAAGGGAGCTCACGCTCACGAGGTGGGAGTTAATGATGAACTGACTCGATGCAGAGATGCAGACAGGAAATCAGAGAGCAGCAGCAGAGAATCCATTGCTCAACAGATGATTAAAGAGAGACCAGTATGAGATCATTAAACACCAAATCAATAGCAACCTACTTTGAGGAAGCCAAAGTAAAGGAGGAAATTAGAAATAAACAAACAAAACACACCCAGAGCTGCTCCAACATGTGGGCAGACTCGACACACACACACACACGTTAGTTCACCTATGTAACATTGAACAACTTACCTTAGGACTACAACTTTCCTGTGATCCACAGCCGGAGCGGCGACTCCCTTTTCCCGAGGACGGCAAAGGCTCTTTGTAAACTCTAAGAGTGGGCAGGCGAGCAGCAGCAAGCAGAAAAACAGCAGAGCGGGGGGGGAGAGAGAGGGAGAGAGGGAGAGAGAGAGAGAGGGAGAGAATGAGAAAGTAAACTGACAAAGTGTGACTGGTACAGCAGTCGTCCAAATCTCCACCCTCCCTGACTCACACAGTGGATGAATAACCACCAAAGAGGCAGAGCCAGAGAGAGAGAGAGGGGGAGAGAACGAGCACTGTGTGTAAGAGAGCGTCAGGGAGAAAGTACAACTGGGGTGAGAGAGAGGGATGGCGCCAATTTAAAACCCTCGCCGCCTCAAATAAAAATGCACCCAGTTACTAGTGTGACCGCCGCCCTGAACTCGACATGTGCAAGGTTCCCTTTTTCGCTCCTGGTCACACCCGTCTCCCACTAAAACACACAACTGTGGAGTGGGCCTGTAAGTTTTCTGTCAGAGTGGGCTGATAATATTATTCAAAGGCAACGGGCGAGAAATCAGAAGAGACTCTGTTATCATGAAGGGAGCCATTGTTTCCCGACTTTCTACTCAGCCAACACCCACAAAACAAAACTGTTCTTTTTCTGTGTTGTGGGATATTTATTATATTATGACTAAAAAAATAAACTGAAGTTTGGTTGTGAACTGCAAATTTCTTTAAACTTGTGTCATGTCAAAGTTTTTATTTGCACATTGTTATTATTATTACAACAACAACAACAACAACAATGATAATAATGATAATGTTATTTGCCATTTGCAGCTAAATTTATAGTTTTATAATCGTTATATCAGGGAAAGATTCACCACATCCTTGCTACATAATCTTCAAAAGACAAAAACACACATGTCCAGTGCACTGGCAAAGTCAACAACACTCTGCAACATCAATAGTCTCTTAACTGTGATGTTTGCTCAAGGTTGGACAGGGAGGTTAATAGCAGACAACTGTTGATGAAAAAGAGGCGGTGACTCATGAGATAATGCTTAAAATTCCTCCGAGTGTGTTGTAAGGAGGTGGTTCTCTCCACAAAAAAGAAAAAAACACTGTGATCACCATCACGCCCAGACAATCAAAATATCAAAACGTCGTAATCAGCACTATTACTAACAGGGATTACATTTTCTGCTTGTGTAGTATTTTAAAAGAGAAACTGCCAGTTACAGGTGAAACACTGGAGGGAAATGCAGTAATTTCAACTCTATATTTGTGCATAGATGTCAAAACTGCACATAGCCGCTAACACAATTTGCTAACACAAAATTTGCTTTCGGCCTATAAGACTCCATTCTGCAGGAGGACAAAGCTGCATTATTCTAATTCCGTGTAATTTAGCTTTAGTAGACTAATTAATGGAACACAGTGGCCAAGTAATCGAGATGTTTGTTTATTTTGAAACTCTTCCACAGGTGATCTAGTCTTTGTCAGTACCCTCCCCAGAGTTGCACTGTATCCGACTAACTGGGCTGGTTTTTACCTGTCACTTTTGGCCCCGTGGGTAAGTGAGGGGAAGGGAGGGGAGGGATCGAGTGGTGGTAGCAGCACTCAGCACATTTTAGCCTCGCCTCCAAACACCAAAACACACCTGACAAAATAGATCATGGCTTTCTTGCTGACAGAGACATTTCAGATATGATGTGAAACCAACACACACACACACTATAGTCATTTAAATTCCTAGTTATTCAGTTTACTACTGATACGGTTGACGTCTGCGATATGATCACCACAAATGCTCGCATTCAGACTAAACAAGGATCCATCATTACATGTCATTTACATATTTAAATGACCATCAGACCAAAACTGATCTGCACAAATATACAATCACTCGTGGTAAACCCACACCAGAGAGGAAACTGAAGTGCTGGATGGATCAAGAAGTTGCCACTATGTCACATAACTGTAATTTAACATTTTTATCAAAGGCAGCAAACCATCAATTCACTCATCACCTACCACTCTGACAACCAATTTATCCAGTTGAGTGGGTTATTGATCTTCAATTTTCTTCAATTTGAATTATTTTATTTATTATTTATTTTTATTTTATTTGAAATATTGGTATCGGGCAATATTAGCTTTACAACTATTATTTCATGTTTATTTATTTTGCACAATGAAGAAAATGTATCACCTCTGCTGCGGCACAAGTGTGGAAAATGTGTCAATTTCACTACAGAAGAGATTAAGGCCATATCCACATGTAAACAACTATTTTTTTTTTTTGTCATTTTGAAAATGTTTTACGTAAACGTTCTCATGAAATGTCTTCATCCACACAAAAACCCTCAAAACAACTAAACGCTGCAGTTCATATGCCAGGCCTGTATGTGGCGCTGCTACCAAAATACAACAAAACTATCCGCATACAACACGGATCAATATTTTATTTTTACAGCAATTTATGGATAAACCACTAACCAAGTAATTTGAGAATATAAGGCATACTGATAAAGGATAAATTGTCTTACCATTGTTTAGACTAGTCTATGTATGTTTTACACCTGATTGCATTCTACACTGGGATCATGTACCAGCCAAGTCTTTTACTGTCAACCATTTTATTGAACAGAAACATTGGACGCCAATTTTGAGCAGGGCGTAAACCTTTTACATTTGTGTTTTTTTTTGTTAAAGACAAAAACTGCCGCTAGAACAGTGTCAAATAAAATGTCCTACAAAACAAGTTAGCAGCTGCAAAACAAGTCACAACACTCAGGTCTGATTAACTGCACATCTGCAACGCGATGTTGAAAATCAAGAACTAACAGTGGTCTAAAAGCTTCCCAGGAAGAGACTGTGGTTTCACAACCATTCAATGTGGATGTCTGCATAAAAGCAGAAGACATTTGCAGCAGATTCACTACAGCTACGAGCACATGACTTTGAGAATTTCCATCAGCATGTGACACGCTGGTGTGAGGAGTCAGACTCTGCAGCCAAGGCTTTGTCACTGGACAAACTGCAAGTAAAGCTTTGCAAAAATCAGACAGACCAAGCAAATATTTTGGTCGAGCTGTATAATGGAAAAGAGTTCAACTCTTGTTGGTTTAAGCCCATGAAAGATGTTTAAAAACCACAATGACTTGGTTTCTTCAACTGCAGGAGCAAACAGCAATTTCAAGTTATTTGACATTTGAGATCATTTTACATGACATTAAAAAAGGTCATCATGATCATTCTGGCCCTAGTTTTTCTTGTCAAGATTTAACTTCATGTGCCCACAACTTGAAACTACTGGGTAAAAAAAGAGTCCTGAATAGCAGCAGCTTCAGTGAGTCCTGCAGAATGTCAAACTCAAGAGTAAACAAAGCATGACACCGTGCTCTTCCCAGCTGCAGGTCTTCTCAGCACAGACATATCTGACATAGTGACATAGAATGAGTTGTACCCAAACAAAGGTGTTTCTCATTTGACACTGGTTACAACTCAACCTCATCTTAACGTGTTCTTCTATTTGTGCTTTCATTATTTAAAACAAAAAGAGGAAAAGCCACCGTTTCGTAACTTCTGTTTCATCCATTGCGCAATTTACGGGCAAGTTAAAATTCTAGAAAAAAACAAAAAACCTGTGACTGAGAGAGGGCATGAACCATGTTTTCATATGAATGGCTGATATGTTATCAGTTTTATGAATTCATTTTTTCCACACATGCAAAATAAAAACAATTGCAGAACAGTAATATTTTAAAATTATAAACACAAGTCATGCAATTTACATTCAATTGTTTAAATAAAATTAAGATTTTTGAACATATTGTCGGACTCAAACCATGACCTCAAAAATATGATATTCTAATAGTGAGTAGTGACATTGTGACGGATAAGTGTTTCAACAATTAGTGGAAGACTACTAAGGCAATAATTACCCATTATTTTTAATAATCAGTTTGACTTTTTACAAAACAAACATGCTTACTATAGTGTCTTTAATGGGAATATTGTCTGGTTAATTTGCTCCTCTGTGATAGTCACCTCTGTGATGTCTTTTGTTTGTGGACACTTGACTACTACTCTAGAATAATACAATTTGTATTTTGCACGTGCAGACCAATCTACCAAACAGAATTCAAAACAAGAAAAACATTCCAAGTTTCTGTTGCTTTTATATTACATAAATGTCCAATTGGTCTCGAGCCATTCGCGGAAGATTTGTGGCACGATAAGAATACCAGTGACTTAATGATATCCAAGTGGATATCACACGAGTATAAGAATGTTGCTGAACTTGATTTGGGATTGACACATTTATGCCATCTTCCCTTTACTGTGTGTGGGTGTCTGTTGCGAATAGGTGGTGGTGGAGGGGGCACAGTACTACCCCTACCTGCAAGTATTCAGACCGAGGATTGAGCGTTCAACACTGGTCTCATTCTCTTCACGCCCCCTCCCTCCCCCTCCCTCCCTCTGTCCCCGCTGCAGGTTTCACCTACCAACGTCTCAAATTTCCAGACCAAACACACACACACACACACATCCACGCAAAAAGGGGATTGCGTTGGTGGCATTCGTTTGTTGGCCTGCTTTCACAAAACTGACTGCAGCTCATTGATTTGATGCAGCTTATTCAGTACAATGTTTTTCATGAAGTAAAACCTACATGAAGTAGTGTAATGTCTAAGCCCCTAATGTCTAAGCCTTTTACGGTAGCATTGCAAACGTGCAAAAATAGTAAGTGGGAAACCTTGTGCAGGGTTAGCGCCACCTGTTGGAGCTGCAGCTCAACTGCAGACCTGCTAAAAAGAATAAGCACGGCTCTTGATTCGACTCTTTAAGCACAAGACAGCTCAGAACCAAAGAAAATTTGACAAGTCTCGACTGTGACTTGAGCAGTCATGTGAGGTATTGTGCCATCCTGCTAATCTGAGAGGAATTCAACAAAACCAAAAACTCCAAAAGGAAAAATTAAGTGGGATTTACATGGGGAAAAACACAAGTCATAACTTGAAACACGTGAGACCACAACCTACCAGTGTCTGAACGGTAATTGCTGCAAGGTTTATTTGGTGCAAACATTCAAGTCTCGGCATTCAAAGGCCTACATTTGTATGAATTACCACATAAAAATGAAATAGTTTCATTTTGAAATTCTAACAAGGAAACTGGTATTTGGAACCACTAACCAGCATGCTGATACTCGTCCCATTGCCTCAAGGTGTGCATCATTCCACACAGTTCTTCAGCATGAAAAAAAGTGTCAACAATCTGATTTCTTCTGTTGCAATATCAATATCAATATCACAACAACAGATGACGTCACTGTAATAAACAAAGCACAGCAACTGGGCAGGAGATTGACCTTACTGTGAAGGACTACACAAACAAGCGTGAAAATAGTATTAACAACAGTCAAACCTAAACCTTAACACACTTAATACTAAAAAGCATCTCTCCAGGCATGCTGGTCAAAGAGCACCAAGTCATAATGCCGTCATGACATGTTGTACAAAAGCAGCACTTCACAATACATAAGTTGCACAAACCGACTTTACTTATGTCAGGAAATATATGTACAGAATCTATTTCTCGCAGGTGCAAAGACAGCAGAAAATTCTGAGATCTTTTCTATGCTTTACTAAGTTAACGCTCTGGTGTGGAACCTCCATCATCCCCTGCGGAGTACTGAGTAATTACCTTGTCTATGACCTGGTCTTCTCCCCCACCCCACACATACACACACACACCGAGAGAAGAGCAAAAATGTGATGCAGTCTTCTTTTTGTATAAAGCACGTCTTGCTGTTTTCATCTGAAGTGCTGCTGTATGTGCAAGTAAAACTCCTGCTGCACCGACATCAATCAAACTCCACACAAGACAAATTCTCACCGTTAGTTTCTCACTACAAACCATAAAATAAAACAGCATCCCTAAGCGACCCCAACTCTCTCTCACAACACCTAATTTAAGTACAGCTGATTCTCCATTTAAGAGCACTGTTTAAGGATCTCATACAACTTTATAATGGCTTTATGCACTTTGGACATTCCAGCGGTTCAAACATGTCAGTGTCACAGAACAGCCTCTCAAAAATTCAAGTTTAATGTTACAGACTAACAGGATTTTAATATTGACTGTGCAAACATACGCCTGTAAGTCAACTGACAGGGAACCTTTGTACCGTCTGCTGGCGATGCCACGGATCCTTATCTAAAGCGATGTTCAAACAGTCAGAGAAGACGACTGTGTAAAGCATCAGGATCTTTATCGGTGACACCACGGCACGTCACGCTTCATTGAATCAAGTCGCCGGGTAGTAACACTGTATTGACAAGGATTGGTGCGGCAGAATATGTAGTGACGGAAATATATACGAGTGACATTTTCCTCTGAGGGTAACACTGTTGCATAAACACACCCAGATCACCTCGGATCATCTCTACGGGCTGACTCAAGCTTCAACATCTGTTCTGTTGATGCGAGCGCTTCAGGTGAGGGCGTGAGCACTGGAGGCTGATGAACAGATAACAATACGCTGCCTTGAAGCGTCAGAGACCCAGCAATGCTGCAGTGTTTACATTAGCATCACAGATACACCTGGGCCGGTTGACCTTCAGGCCCATTGTTTCCATCCCACAACCGTTAGCTACAGCTAATGTTTACGCACACATACATAGAGAGTGGTTCGTTATCGGCTGCAGGTAAGGTTTGTAAGTATTTACTGTTGTTGTTTCCCTTCCTCCTTTATAAACATAAATTTTCAACTATTTATCACACTGCAGGTGCAGTCCTACAAATATATATATAAAAAAAGGCACACATTAATATTTCTATGGCTGTTAAATGACAACAGCATTTGTGTGCTCCATAAATAAATGGATAAGTTGAACATGACTGTTGAACACTGATGCCTCAGGTAAAACTAGTGACTTTTTAGAAGGAACATTATCCTAGTTTGAATGTACTCATGTTGGCAAACAGTAAAATGCTCAACTTCTCTTTAATTAGTTATCTTTTGAAGAGACAAACACCATAAAACCTGCTCATGAAACTAATAAATGAAGCCAGTGAACTTATTGACCTTATAACTCAGGTTCTTTTATAGCAGGTCTCTGCACGTTAAAGCGAATTGATGCAAGTCGAGCCCTCATATAAAGTTATGGCATAATATTTCTCTTATGCTTTTCCTTTACAGCTGGGCAATATGGCTATCAAAGTTATCGCAATAAAACAAATGTCCACAGCAATCTGCTTAATATTGAAAAAACTGCCACTCCATTGTGGTTTTAAGACTCTTTATTAAAAAGGAAACATTTCACACACTGAGGGTTTATCTCAAAGTGTTTGTGCAATGGATTAATGATTTATGCCATGTATGAACATAAGAGTGACATCTGCTAATTTTATTATTATTATATTGTTTTATTGCTTTTTTATTATTCTATTCTTTTAACTGGCTGACTAATTGAAGTCAAGCTCAAGGTGATTTCAAAATGTTTCCCGTTTGTTGCACCACCTCTGACATTAATTAATCTAATAGCACCCGAGAAGACAAACACCTGGTACTTTAGAGAAGAAGAATGTGTCTTAAAGCTCTTTGACCTAAAATCAAACAGGTTACGTATAGGAGAGAGAGACAGACATGTGTCCACTAGAGTTCACTGAAGACCCACAACACGTCAAACTTACCTGTTCACACAGATTCACATTCTTTGTGAGGTCATAACGCACTCCCTAACCCCAGTCTATTCAAATGGCGGCCCGTGGGCCAAATTCGACCCATCGCCAACTTCATAGTGGCCCAGCCTGTGGTTCCACCACAAACACAGAGAAAGAACGAGAGACACACTTTTCGCTGTCCCTCAAACATTCCCACATACATTCCTACAGTAGTCTGATTAACAGTTCTTTTGTATTCTGTTAAAGGCATTTTGAGATGTCTGTGGGTCGTGTATGACATATATTTATGTTATCAAACCATAATATTGTGCTACTTTTTTGATTTTATGTACTACGAGATGCACCCAAGAAGACAAACCCATTTATTTTTAACTTAATATAGTTACGGCTACTACTGTCTGTGAGGTGTGTGAAGGAACGAGCAAAATCATTGTATTGCTAGTTCTGTTATTATTTTTTGATGCACTTCCCCCCCCCCTGTACACGTATAGTCCTGCCCTAACCCCTTACTCCAACCTTAACCATCACAACTGAATGCCTAACGCTAACCTTTAGCCTTAATCGTACAAAATGCGGTGTGGTCCTTGACATTTGGTCCTCACAGCTTGAGATACAGACGCTCCCTTTTTTTTAAAAAAATATGATTGACATCTTCAAACAGCAGAGGCGACACTAACAGTCTGTCTTCAGCCGCACAGGTGAGAGAGAATCACGAGCATCTAACTCGCAACCATCACCAAAAACTGATACTCATACATTTGCAAATGTACTGCGATCAAACGCGGAAGCGCATTTTGCCACAAAACGCGGACATTGTTGAAACAATGTCGTCAGTTTTCTATACCCCCACCCTCCCTCCCTCTTTATCTCCCCTCCCCTCCCCCCTGAGACAAACGCACCTGAAAGTGACCTAAAACCCGACACCGACGCCGAGAGTCTACAGGTTTCCACGTCGTGTTCACAGTTATGTGCAGATTATACTCACTTGTGTCGAGTTTAGAAACCCCTCGCGGAGTGCGTGGACCTCGGGTGGATGAAGTGGCTCAGCGGCGCGTGTCTCGACTCAGCAGCTCCGCTTCCTCTTCCTCTCGGCTTAAATCTTCCTCCTCATGACCCAGCCCAGCTTTGATGGTGCTGCTGGAAAAAAAAAAAAAAAAAGGTGGAGTCATTACGAGTTTACTGTTGCTGCCTAATATGGACGCACTCCACTGTAAATGTGCTGCTTCACATTAAAACTCACTTATCAGTGGGTCGCGATAGGTGACATAACCTGTAACTGACGTGGAATTACTTACAGTAATGTTGTAATTATGTATGTGTTTATATGTTATATTTGTAGCGTTGCTATATTTTTATAAGTGGGGAAAATGAAGTCACAAACACCTGAAACATAGTGATAAAGTATACATTTAAGTGTAATTATATCAGAGCAAAGACACAGGGTGAGTTTGGTGACAATGTGTGATAATAAAACAAGCATAATGCATAATATTTTGTTTTACCTTTAAGCACTTAGTCACATGTCCTTTTTAACTTTGATACATGTTTGATAGTGTTACTACCTCAGTCTTTGATCTCTTTAATATAAAATAGCAATTATTATTGCCTTCAAATCAAAGTAGCAATGTTGCTAACTGAAATAGCTCTGATTACATCCTCACACAATACAAGAGTGACATTAAGGGAAAATGCATAGTTTTATATTTTTTTTACTATGATACATGACTAAGTGGCATCAACCTGTTTCATATGAAGGAGCGGAATATGTTTGTGAATTAATTTCCAAATGAAAATACCAATATTTATGACTGAAATGGCTGTGGTAGAATAGAATAGAATGGAATGCCTTTATTGTTATTACATGTGGCATACAATTCACTAAGATTTAAGTAGATTTAGAAATCTCTAAATCTACTTAAATCACTTGACCCACTGACAGTTAAATCTGGAACAGCAGTGGCAGAGATATGCAGTTTGATTTAGTTCAGTTTATTGCCAAACTCAAGGTCCAAAGGATAGAAACAGATATAAATATAATAAAGGAAAGTTTAAGAAGCATATGCATACTTTATAACTATTTCTGGACTATTTGAGTGTATGACTGGTAACGTCATACAGAGTAAATTTATGTATCTGTTTCATACAGATGTTTCTGATTTAATTTCCTTTTATAATGCCAAACTAGAGAAGAAGAAGAAAGTAGGACTCCAGAGTCCAGTAGAAGGCAGTAATGCTACATTCTGGGTGCCAATTGCCGTAAAACACAGACAACTGTTATCAGGCTTCAAATAAATGACACAATCTGCTTGTATGTTTGTGTATAAAACAGCACCAGTGAGATGTTTTACACACACACACATACCTCAGCTCAGGTATGTGTCAGTATTCATATATCACAAAATATAAAATATAAAACCTCTCACAGTCTGTTTAACTGAGATGGATAGTAATTCAAATCTTGGGAGTAGTAATTCACACACACACACAAACAATTACAGAGACCATGTATGTAAGCGCCTGCAGCCAAGTTTATAGCACAATGACACCTGTTCACATAATCATAAATCATCCGCCCACTGAGGCTGTCGAACACAATCCCCTTATCTTTGACGGGCAGGGGAGGAAAGAACAATTCATTCGACACACAAACTGATCTACATGTATTTTATACATATACATATACACATGTGTTTTTGTTTGTAAAACACTTTGGATTTTGTCTTTGAAAGGTGAATTCATTCATACACCAATGTCACCAATGTGTGACTTGTTAAGATTCAGATAAAACACAGAAATTAGCTGTGCTTAGCTGTGCACTCATATTATAATGATGCATTATCTTCCTGGCGTAACTATAAAAATACCAGAAAAGCTGTGCCTTTTGTTTCCTTACTTTATTTCTACTTGATATACAGACACATCACTCTCCTCTGATTCCTCAGGTGTGCCAAGCTGAACTTTGTCCCCATGTTGCTTGGAATCTGTGAGTGGTTTAAAGGCTCTGAGTGACAGGTTGTGTGGTCTTGTGGTGAATAATGAGAGAGTAGTAGAATATGTTGAATGATGATCAAAGGTGAAAGAAGGCCTGACTGGTTACACTTCCCCCTGCGTGTGTCACATTTCTGGGTGATGACATAGTGAAACAGCAGCAGGTCCAGTAAGTCACACATCTGTCTTGTGGAAATGACCCCTGTTGTTGTTGGTACTCATTATTCTTATTTTAGTGATTACAGTTTTTAGGGCTTTAGGTTTGTTTTTGTTTTTTTAAATCTAATCTAATCAAAATCTAATTTGACCTATCCTACCTGACTATACTGTATATATCACACAAAATATTAGATATCCCATGTCCATACAAATATTTATACCAACCCGATTCAATTATATTATATTAAATCATTACAATATTACATTTTCATTGCTGTTATCGTCACATTATTTGTGACTGTATATGTTTGTCAGTTTTTGTAAACTTATAAAAGAAGATGAGAAAGAAGAAGAATGTGGTGCAGGGAGACCATATTTTATTCACAAGCACAGTGACCCCAGGTGGACATGCTGGGTTATTGCAACTATTTTTTTTTCCCAGTCTTGAGATTCTGCAGAACTGAGTAAACCTTTATTTTCATTAATAATGCTCATTTAACTCTTAAATAAGTACTTAAATAAACTCTACAACTCATGTTGAATGTTGTGCGAGATTCAATTATGCTCTGACATTTCATGTCTATCTATCTCACTTTTACATGGAGGACATCTGGATTGTGAATTAAATTACTTCATTAATGCACCTTAGTAAAAGTGGTCAAATATATACACTGGCTGTCAGGATCAAACTAAGTGCTGCCTCTAGTAGTTGTTGGTTGTTGCCCCTTCTTGAAATCAAATATCTAGTATCGAATATACTGTTTCAAACTCAAAAAACAATATTATGTGCAATTGGTGTGTTTGCACACATTCAAACACCAGTATGTAAAACGTGTTCAAACTGAAACTAATCCCATGTCCTACTGTTACGTCAGTTAAAACCGTACCACCATACTGTTTTATCCCACTAACAATAGTCACAAAGAGTATAGCCAGTTTGTTTTTGCAGGTTTGTGTTTCATTACACATTAGAGAAATAGACACCCCTGCATGTTAGTGTTACCCTTTGACATTCAAGACAAAGGGAACAGTCATGGCAGCTATCACAAGAACACCCAGCCCTCAAGGGCACAGGGAAACTGGACTGCTGCACTTTCAGACATGCCTTTATCATCGAATACAGATTCTTATTTGCTTTGAAGAGCATTGTTAGTGAGAAGCACGTTCACTATTTAAGGCTAAAACTCAGAGTTCAACTGTGTCTTTAAAATACCAAGAATTCAAATGACATGTTACTGAGACTGCACAAATAAAAGGAGCAACACAGACTGCCAAACATCCAGAAATGTTTGTGGGATCACTCTGCTCCTTCAGTCCCATATGTGGCCTCAAGAAGAAGGGTTGTTTTCTCAGGACCTTCACCAGAGGGCCAGGCTTTGACGGGACAAGTGGGCTGGCTCCTCTGCTGCAGGATGAGGAATAATGGGGGAAAAAATGGAGCAGAGGGAGGGCAGAGGAGGGGTTTGGAAAGATCTTTTCCAGCCCTTCTTTTCTTTCAACTTATAGGTCCTCTTTACACACACCCACTTATCCACACACACAGACAGCGACAGCTAGGGCCCAGCAGACAAAGTAAGGATGTGACATCATCAACAGGAAGAGAAGCCAAACAACTTTTTCTCCCTTTACTGCTGCCGAGGGAAGTGGGAGCCTCTCGGACTGTTAGCGTCTGACAGAGATTGAGAAGATCCAGAGGAGCTGGAGGGGAAAAGTGGCCGGAGCTGGCACATGCAGGGAATTTTAAAGTAAAGGGATCAGCCGCCCCAAATCCTCACTCAACTTCCCACAGCTTTCCACCCTGTTCCAGTATTCTAGGATTCCAGCCAGGTACAGTGCAGACAGGTTTTTCCCATTCAGTTGTTATTGTTTCTAATATACCTCTCTCTTCTATTGCATCTAGTTTCTGCAGCGTTTTTTTTTTATTTATTGAAACTTCAGTTTTCTCTCCTTCACCCCCCTTTCTATGACCTCTGTTAGGCTTCATGGTAACTTCATAAAAAACCACAAAACTATGTGTGAAGGGCTGCCAATAGTACTTGTTAAGACATGCATCAGATGTACAGGACACAGTGTGTTTGGGGAGAGATTGAAACACTATGACTGTGAGACTTCCCACAAGCCCTTTTGTTATGGACATTTTAGAGCCATCTCATGACCACGTATTCATGCTCCCCCAGTGGTGACTTTTAGGCTGAGATCAGACAGACTGTGAAAGCTAGTGGAAAGTAAAAGTACCCCTCTCAAATATCAAATGGTGAGTGCATTTTATACACAGGGTTTACTCCGAATGAATCAAAGAGTGAGGAGGGCTCTGAAACAAGTCACTCAGTGAGCTCACATTCACAACAAAGAGTCCTGTCAGTGCTTGGTCTCTTGTGTGAGGACAGAGGATCATGCAGAGACAGAAACTTCCACCAATTTGTGTCACGGCCACAGGAAATGTTAAGACTTGCCGTTCAGAATAGGACTGAGGACACAAATGCGGATGTAGTGTCATGTTGCAACCACAGTCACTTGAATGTGACTGCAGTGTCAAATCCAGAGAGGCAACATATGTTTTAATCCTCCAAAGTACTGAAATAAAGTCCAAAAATCTTTACTGTGATGTAAGACAGTGAAATGAAACCAATACAATGCTGTGACAGACTTTATTTCTAATAAACATTGCACTCTATGTGATATGTAAATGTGATAATTTGGGTTATTTAAAGTGTAGTTCCATCACTTTCAGAATCTTACCCTCACTCAGAGACTAGGAAAAGCATATTTTAGCTGCCCAATAAAATCTCCATCCACTTAAATCTAAGATATCTTATGTTGTGGTTGCCTCCACTGGTTGGAAACTTAACTTTGTCACTTAGTCAATCTGCACACCAAAATCAACATTTGTAACTTGCAGGGACTCTTGTGTGCAGTGATGTACAGTAAAGTGTTTTTCTCTATGGACTTAGGTGTCAGGGAGTGAGGTGTAGCAACATAAACTTCAGTTTCCAGTCAGTGGGAAAAGCCTGCCTAACAGTAAGAGAAAAAGAAGCAATTATATCTCTATTAATTTAAGGACTGTCTGTCTGTGTGTTCGTCACATAAATGTCAATGGATTAGCTTGACAGGCTTCGGGCTGACACGTGACTCATTAAGGGCACCGGTGTATATGCAGGGCCGACTTTTGCAGTGTTTGGACAGGAAATGCGAGAGATATCAGTAGAAATGCAACAGATACATCACTAAATGAGTCGTCTCCACCCTCCATCTGTCCACAGATACAATCCCAGAGCAGCAGCGAAGGATATTTTGTACCACTAAATCCACTGGACTATTGTGGATTTCAATCTTTTATGCCTCCCTTGATAGGCTTCAAACTTGGCACCAGTGTGTGCAGTTCCAGTTTAAGCACATTTAAAACTGTACTTGATTAGTTCAGCAGCTATTGACTAAGTCAAATATAGTCGGAGACAAAAAATGGATAATGTATAATTCAAGTTTTCCACCATGTCAACATTTCACTCTGCCCTGCAACCAAAGCCCAGGCAAACAACAGAGAATGTGTCCTGTGCAATGACCTGTGAGAGGCACTAAGGAATATTCCTGGTTGTGAAAGGTCTAGTGTGTAACATAACTGATAAGTATCTTTGAATGGCCTTTAGTATATGTACTTTTGGCAAGGCCTTTGCTTTACAATCTTGTGCCGCCATTTTCTACAAACAGACAAATTAGCCAGACCAAGCATTTTATTCACACATCTGTTAACTTTGTTTTGGATTAGAAATACAAGATTTATCAGTAGCAATGCTGCAGATGACTCAAGACAGTCGTTCCAATAGAGAGACGACACGCAAAGCAATGTGTCATGCACGTGATGCTGCATCAGGTGAAGCCTGAGACACAACTTCTGCATTGGTATTCTTATAATATAATACACTTCCGGGTCGTGCTAAGAGTTTATTAGGTTTTAGCCTTTTGTTAAGTGGTTAAAATCATCAATTTCTGCAGCCAAACCACAGCAAAGTTAGCAATGACTCTGTGATAGCACCTCCTACAACCACACTCAAAAAAATCATCCCTAACATTTACATTATATGTTTCATAATAGTAATTAAGGTATGAGGCGACAGCATCATTCAGCGAGCTCTCACTCCTAATCAGTATGTATTATCTGCCAGATGGTTAATAGGTATTAAAAAAATTGTTTGTGTCATATCCAAAGACTAATTTCCCAGGGGGAGTAACTATCTCTCTGGTTCCCTAACAGCTGCCATGTTCAGTGTTTTTACACTCAAGTGTGTTGTGAAATCTACTTTCATCCCCAGTGAGTTGCAGCATATAATTTATTTTCTCACATTGACTCCAGTGACCCGATGTTGTACTAGCATTTGCCATAGCTGATTGAATCTTTTTAAATTAGTGATTGCTAATGAAATCTTGTGAAGGTGAACGTTATTTTTTTGTTTTTATTATGCAGAGCAGTGGGTGCAATGATGACACATGCAAGTTTCCTGTTCAGTGTGGACTTTGGTCTTTCTTGAAAATGTTTGACTAGACCATGTTAAAGTATTGTCTCTTTTTGACCAGCAGTGTAATGTTGTTGTGTGGCCTATTTATTCATCCTTGGCTGAACAACGAGTAAAGAGCAAAGCAATAATCTGACTTCTCTTGCTGTCCTGTTTCATAGGTGATGTTCCACAACCTGAAAACAAGAGCTTGCTGCAATCTTTGCATGGCAGATGCTGACCCTGTGTGACAGGATTTTGTAGCTGCAACCCTGGTTGCCGCTCTCTCTCTGGAAGATTAAGCTCTATAAAAAAAATCTATACCAAATATTATTTTGGAGAGCTCATTCTCCCCGTATCTCAGGGGATAGAAAAAAGTCGATGGCGTTGTGTCTTGGACAAGTGTTCATCAAAGACAAAACCTTTAGGCCAAAGAAGAGGTTTGAGCCTGGGACCCAGCGATTTGAACTCTACAAGAAGGCCCAGGCCTCACTGAAGTCTGGTCTGGACCTGAGGAAAGTGGTGCAACTCCCTGAGGGAGAGAGCCTCAATGATTGGATGGCTGTTCATGTGGTGGATTTCTTTAATCGGATCAATCTGATCTACGGCACGGTGAGCGAGTACTGCACAGAGCGCACGTGTCCCATCATGTCCGGGGGTCTGAGGTACGAGTACAGGTGGCAGGACGGCGACGACTACAAGAAACCCACCAAGCTGCCCGCTCTCAAGTACATGAATCTGCTGATGGACTGGATAGAGTCACTCATCAATAATGAGGACATCTTCCCCACCAGAGTAGGTGTGTGTGAGGAGTCTACAAATGAAGGCCATTATTGAATGTGTAACCTGATACCTGATTGACTGCAGCCCGCACTAATGCTCTGCTGCAGCGGTGCTCAAGTGTCAGCACAGAGCGATCCCCACGGTTCTTTCATCATCAACAATCGCAAGTGAGATGATGAAGTTCAAGCAGGGGTTAATTAAACAATAAGGCTGACATTTAGAGGTGTTAATTCATCTCTGCACCACGTTTTACAATCAACATTTCTTAGCCGTGACAATTTCATGCATAATGGAGGCACAGGCTCAGGGGCAGCACTTATCACTTACACCGAAATGGCACTTTATTTTTACCAATCATCTGCTTTCCTTTATGGACTTAGACGTAGACATGGAGGTCATTTACGGTGGAAAAAAACCTCACAGATATGAACAGGTCTGTATAGTGGATGGATAGTAGAAAGCACCCTCAATATCCCAGAGGGGCATTTTGCCATACAGCAGCAGTATAAACACACCACACATTTTAGCAAATCACACTAGATCATTTTCATAATGAGCTGTTTAACAAAGCAATGGAGGCAGGGACAAATTAGTGTTTCAGTCTTTTTTTTATCCTGCATCTGGGCAAATTCAATCTGTGGCCACAGAAACTGGAACTCAGACAAGGATCTGTTAAAATACACTTAGCTTACTGTAAGAATCAGGCCTTGTACATGAGGAGGAGGGCATTCAAGACAGTTCCTGGGATTTTGCTGCAAACAGAAAGTGGTCCTTAAAAGCAGATGAGGGAGAAGGTGAGGACAGATTCAATGAACAACAATAAACCATCAGAATCATAATAGTCTTTCACAAGCTTTTCTTTGACCCATAAGTAGTGTACACTTTACCATCTACTGAATAGCTTGAAAAAGCAGCTTTTCCATTTTGCATCCCTTTGCTCAGTGAAACAACACTCCTGCAATTGGTAATGTTTAGGTTTTGTCTTCATTTGGACATCCTGTTCCCATTGTACTCTCAAACATTTAATTTTTTCAGGTCAACACCAACATTTTGACTGACTGAGATCTTGCATGTTTGAAATATTGCTTTAAACAATTTCAACTACTGGTGCAATTATGTATTTTTTTAACAGTTCTGGCCATTTTGACTTAGTGTACTTGTTTTTATCAACACTGCAGCAGTGTTTCAGTCATAAGAATAATTCAAATGTTGTCTTAGATATAATTAAACAACTCCTCAGGTGGAAATCTACTCTTTTTTCTTAGGCCTGGTTCACACTGGATGTGTTGCTGCTGTGTTTATTTTAGCGGTGGCAAAAGGGGGGGCAACAACTACAGGAAAACCCTGTGTAGGTTAAACTTATATCAGGTGAAGGACAGATTCTCTCTCTCTCTTACGCTAAAGCAAAAATGGCAGAGAAATATGACCAACAATCACACTTGATCAACAAAGGAGAAGGTGATTGTTTTTATACCTAACCATCATCATAAATAAATCTATTTTTTGTGATTATTACAAAGTTATTTTTTAAAGTTTTTTTTTTTTTTACATAGATCCAAACTAAATCCAAAAACTAAGCTGGAGATTTTAGGCGAGCCAAACAGGCAGCCAGTGTGAACATTCTCTCATCCACTGGATGTGGCACTGTGAACCAAGCGTAATACTTATTTCCCTCCTTCACTTTAGGTGTACCTTTCCCCAAGAACTTCCAGCAGGTGTGCAAGAAGATCCTAAGCCGTCTCTTCAGAGTCTTTGTGCACGTTTACATCCATCACTTTGACAGCGTCTGCAACATGGGTGCAGAAGCGCACATAAACACCTGCTACAAGCACTACTACTTCTTCATCTCAGAGTTCAACCTCATCGATCACTCAGAACTGGAGCCCCTGGTGAGATAACTGTTTGACCCTGGATGTGTTTGGGTGAAGTGAGGGTGTCAGAGAGAGGCTTAGTCTGTGTCATGCTCCCGACCTGACTGTCCCGCTGCTAGAAAATATGTGTCCTCCTATCGTCCATGACCTCACTGTTCACCAGTCTCAATGAGCTTCACTGTGTTTTTCCCTGTTAGTGCGTGCGCATGCTACATGAACACATAACTTTACATCTGACACAATGGTCGAAGTCAGTATTCATTCTCTTACACTCCCCAGTTTTCCATTATAAAAGAAACTCATTAACTGCTCTGCACTAACAGTTCTGTTTGAAGCAACAGCCCACACTGGAGGAGTTGCTGACTTTGTGCAGCCACAATGAGAAATAGGTTGTGTAATTGCAATAAAGGGACCTCCATCACACACGAGCTGATGGAAAATGGTTCTCCTCGCATCAATAAAAGGCTTCTGTTATCATCATTATGTTGCATAACTTCCTTCACAGTGTGTGTTGATATCAACACACGGCAGAACAGATATGTCTTGTGAACAACAGACCCGCTTTATTGTCCCATCTTTAGTAACCATGGTGATTACTATTGTTGTCGGTCCTTGAGGAACAGTCTGTTTCTTTGCTCCTCATAACAGTCTTTCATCTCCTCCTTCGGTATTATATGAAGTTGATGCGTTAAACGTGTCCTTTGTTTTCTTTTATTCCCCACAGAGAGAGATGACGGAAAAGATATGCAACTGAGCAAAAACCATGTGGGACAAAGGAGTTTACATTCTGACGTAATCTGAGCCGTGTGAGAAATCGTCAGCTTCGAAATACTCAATAGAAAGAACTATTTTACACAAATCTGTGTGACTGGTTTCAAAGCTTCGCTGGGGAAGGTCCAGTTACATACCGCCCTCCTTCAGGTGGTGGCGCTGTACTTTCACCAGTGTTTTTACTTAATAATCCAGTGATGTCATTGTCACAGCACAGCATACTATAGCTATATTTTCTTTGCTAGTGCATGTTTTTGTTTGACTCTTGTATATGTTCAGATATACAGCATTGATTGTTTTGATGAAAGTTTGCCTCTTGTGTTTTATATAGTTTTTGTGTTTTGTTTTTGTTTTTGAGTTTAAACTTGTCATAAAATGCAGTCTAAAATAACCAATATATTGGATTTGTTTTAAAGGCATTGCACCACACAAAACACTATTAGAATTTCATTATGGCAACTCTTCCTGAACAAAAAAGACTTTCATGTGCATTTAACAGTTGGAAAGAATGAACAAAAACAGCATTACCAATGAAACTATTACTGCTACTATAACTTATTAGACCACCACCCAATGTGAAGGCTTTGTTTCTGTAATGGTTAATACACCAGTTAATAGAAGCTCCTTAACCAAAATTTGATTTTTAATGCTAAAATACAATTATTATTGTTATACATGAGTTTTCAAATGGACAATTTTACCAAAAAAAATTGGTAATTTCTAATTGATTCATTTCTGACTTGCACAGTGAGTCGGCTCGGATTTGTGGGTATAAAAAGGTGAATTCATTTTTTTTTTAATATTTCTAAAATATTTATGTTTACTCGTTTTCATGACGGTGGTTAAAGCACTATTTTATAGTCAATGTGATATTGACTATAATCTAAAATGTAATTCGAAACGTGATGTACACTCGGTGATGTGTAAAAAAAAGTGTATGTGAAATACTTTGTCAACTATGTTGTCACGATCTGCCTAACCTTTCATTTGAAATTCAAATTCCTGCTCAGACAAAAAAACCCTCTTCCTACGTGGAGTGGGCGGGGCCGAGAGTGAACACACGTCATTTGACGTGGTTCTTACGGCTTCATTCTTGGCCAATGGGAGACGATGAAATGCTGAAATGGGCGGAACAAACGCCTGTTTTGTGTGTATTCCCGCTCTGTGCGTCACCAGCTGTCTAACTGATGGATTTCAGCTAGTAATGGATGCTTACATCAGCTTGCAGAGGCTCTGACAGAGCGAGAGGGGATCTGGCGAGTGTGGAAGGTAAGAAGTGAACTTTGCTGTTTTTTGTTGTTGTTGCATTTACATTTTATCTCTTGACACTATATGAACGGTGTCTGAACTTACTGTAGCAAATAGACGTCCAACGTACATGCTAGACAGTTTGTTGTTGTTAGCTAGCTGGAGCTAGCTTGGGTTTACTCTGGTTAACTCAGACTCTAGCCAGTCAAACTTCATATTTTATAAATGTTTCCTCTCATTTCAGTGTGTACAACGACACCGTTTGTTCTAGTTTTCCACGTGGTTGTTGTTCGATGTTGGTTTTTTAATAAAACACCGACATGAATATTAGTATCAGTCCGTTGCTTTGTTTAGCGTAGCATATTTTCTTTGACTTATGAGAGAGTTAATATAACAGACTGGACTTGAGGCTTCTCTCGCCCAATAACTGGAAACAATCCGAAATTAAGTGTAACAGATTAAAAGGAGGACACCTGTGCTGTTTGACTGGCTTTGACTTTGCTCTGATTTATCTTTGTAGTATTTATTTAAATGGCGGGTGTGTATCAATAGGTCTGTGTATTTTTGTATTTGCACAGATAGAACAAAGAACAACTAAACATAGAATGGCAAATTATAGCCTTTGCAGTTCGATTATAAACATCCTTAATTGTTTAACTTTTATTTAAAATAGAACATGAATGAAATCAGAACATTTTTTCCTGCAGATGCAGTTTGGTCCACACTGACTGAATCTTTCTGACATGCCCTTTCTCAGGTGCAGATATGGTGAGGGACAGGATGGTGACCGAGTTGCAAACTTTCCAGCACTCTCTCCAGGTACAATCTACTCTGAAATGTTATTTCTGGTCATTCCTGAAACATGCTGAGTGAGTTTCACTCACTCTTTATGAGTCATGCACTATGTTTGGTAGTGTGACTGTTTCTGGTAATATCCAGGGTTAGATGTTTCCTCTATTCTTATCACACCACTGTTATGGCAGGCCGCCAAAGTGGAACGTAGTCAGTAGCACTTAGCACCTTGTGACTGAATTGCTATAGTGGTTACTTTTTTTCCTAAATAATGATTTATTAGTTACATGTATTGGCCTTGTAGGCAAAACCTTTTAGTTCTACTTTATCCTCCATGTCCTGTCACTGCCATACTACTTCCTGATTTTTACTTGTGTGCTTTCCCTCTTTCTCGCACTCCTATGCGGTCTACTTCTGTTACAGGGTAATTCCCTGGCTTTGGGCCACATGGAGCAGAGCTGTGCACAAACTACGGCGAATGAGATCCCCTCTGAGGAGAGACGGCACCTTTCTGGGGCCACATCAGGTACAGCAGCACTGTATTATTCAGAATTGTATACTACACAGCAAAGTATCTGTGTGTATTTTAGAAAAAATTCATTTTATTAGTCCTTAACTTCTTAAGTCCACCTGATCAAGGCTACATTGTCACTACTCTGTTTTTGTTTAAAAACACATCAATTCTTCTGGTATGCCGGTCATCCACACTGCTCTGGCTCTTTTGAGCCCCACAAATAGAGAAGTTTGAAAACGTGTTTGGTCTTGTAACAAAAACCCATGCTCAAAAATCCCCTGTTGTTCCTCATTGGTAGTACTTTCTGAAACTGCAGATTTTTTTGTTTGTTTTTTACATTTTTAAACAAAAATGGTTATAAGAGTATACAAATGTGAATCGGGTGACTGTGAACTGTGTTGTAAAGGGCTTCAAGTGGTTGTTAAGAAAATATATAAATCCAATCCATTTACCTTTTTTCCATTTTGCTTTCAATTTGGCAGATTTGGAAAAAAGCCAACCAGTGAACATCCCAGACACAGCTAAAAGAAAGAAGAAGAAAAGAACTAGGGCAACAGACAGCTCTACAGGCTCTTTTGATGGTAAAAAAAAAAGTATGAAAAGTATGAAAAAAAGACCACTATTCCACTCCTGCTGTTGAATTTATATTTTGTTATTGTTTTGTTTTCCAGATCTTTACAAGCTAACAGATGAAGTGCTTGGTCAGGGAGCGTATGCCAAAGTTCAAGGATGTATCGGCTTGCAGAATGGACAGGAATTTGCCGTGAAGGTTAGTGAGGATATTTGTAATATGTAGTCAAGTTAATTTATTAAATTTACTGTTTGCTTTGTTTATTTATAGTTAAAATAAAAACACAAGAATAAGAAAATACAGAATACAAGCAGCTGTGTTGGTATAACAGGGTGAAATCAACATGTAATGGTTCTCTATCTCTGTTGTTTTACGAAGATCATTGAAAAAAGTGCGGGGCACAGCCGCAGCAGAGTCTTTCGAGAAGTGGAGACACTCTACCAGTGTCAAGGAAACAAGTGAGTGCATTTAGAGTTCAGAGAGAGATTCTTAAATGGAGAAAAAAACAAAACACAATTTTTAATCATGTGAACATATCTCGATTCAGGAATATTTTGGAGTTGATCCAATTCTTTGAAGACAGCTCATGCTTTTATTTAGTATTTGAAAAGCTACGTGGAGGTAAGCATAAATGACTAACTCTTAAATGATGGCGTCTTTGTACATGTTCACATTCCTCTTTCATGTGACTCATTCATCAACATGTCGTGATTGCTTCAAGTGTTTCTCTTCCCTCAGGCTCCATTTTGACACACATCCAGAACAGAAAGCACTTTGATGAGCTTGAGGCCAGTAAAGTGGTCAGGGATATTGCCCAAGCACTTGACTTCTTGCACACTAAAGGTGGGTAAATATCCCAACAGCTGTCCAAGCAAACTGAGAAGGTGTTGAACAGCATGGTGACAGTGTGCTTGTCTACAGGCATTGCTCATCGAGACCTTAAGCTGGAGAACATCCTTTGTGAATACAAGGATCAGGTAATAGGCCTTGAAAGGCAAGACACTTTCACAAGGACTTTGGAGAAGAGCCCAGAGATTAACTTAATAATAATGTTTTTCCTCCATCTTTTACCCAGGTGTCGCCAGTAAAGATTTGTGATTTTGACTTGGGAAGTGGAGTGAAGCTTAGTAGTGCCTGTACCCCCATAACAACACCAGAACTCACCACACCGGTAACAGTCTAATTTTGAATTCTTATAACAGACATGCAAAGGAAATCAATATCAAAACGATATAGTTACTTGACTCCTGTGTTTTTTTTTTCTCCCAGTGTGGCTCAGCTGAGTACATGGCTCCAGAAGTCGTGGAAGTGTTCACTGATGAGGCCTCCTTCTATGACAAGCGTTGTGACCTTTGGAGCCTTGGAGTCATCCTCTACATCCTGCTGAGTGGCAGTCCTCCCTTCACAGGTCACTGCGGCACAGACTGCGGCTGGGATCGGGGAGAAACCTGCAGAACCTGTCAGGTAAACTTGCCCAAACAGACTACGCAATCACTCATTGTCTGTCTTGATTTATACTGCCCGGAGGTGTTCAGTTCTCAACATCTGTCCCAATTCTGAAAAGAAGATGAGGTTTAAACATACAATATTGTTTTTTGTTGTGCAACAGCCATTAGTATGTTGTAAAAGCACATCTTTCTTACATTACTGTTGTTGCCTCTTGGAACTAGTATTACACTTGGTTGTATACACACCATACTCTGGTTTAAAAGAAAATCGAATTAAATAATAAAAAAAAATTATTTAAGTATTTTTCAAGTTACAATAGCAAATATTTACTAATTTTTCACTTATTCAGGTTTTTTTTAAAGTCTTTTATGTTTATTAACTGATTATTTGTGGGTGTGAACTGTAAGGTCACAAAATAAGATGGTTTTTTTCTGTGCAATTTTCTCCAAATTATCAAAACAAAAATGTACACAAAAGGGCACATTAATCAATTAGCTGAATATTTTAGATTCTCATATAGGAAAGCAATACAAAAAAAAACTTTACTACTAGACTTTATTTTGAACCAGATGTTGACTCTGTTTCCCCATGAATAAAATCACAGAAACACTGATCGCTGAACAGCTAAACACAATATTGTGTAACCGTTTGTCCTCAGAGAAACCTGTTTGAGAGCATCCAACAGGGCAAGTATGAGTTTCCAGACAAGGACTGGTCTCACATCACAGCAGGAGCCAAGGACCTCATATCCAAACTGCTGGTTCGGGACGCCACACTTCGCCTCAGTGCTGCTCAGGTTCTAAAGCACCCATGGGTGCAGGGGGTGCGTATCATTTCCAGTGTCCTTTCAGTTATATTTCAAGGTGTGGTGAGGTAAACTATTCCTTTCATTCATTTTTGTTATAGAACGCCCCAGAGAGAGGTCTTCCAACTCCTCATGTTCTACAGAGGTATGGCATATAATAATACTATCATAAATTACATGATGAAGAGGTTGTGGCAATCATGGCACATGGGTGAAATGAAACTGTCATGACATAAAGTTCAGCTACAAATTTTGGCTATAGAAGAGGGGGTTCAGTTACGATTCAACCCAGAGGTCCATTGTGGCCCCGGCTTTAACCTGTTCTAACCTAACCTTTTCTTACGTCCTCCTTTGCCTCTTGTATTCTTTTAGGAACAGTAGCACCAAAGACCTGACTCAGTTTGCAGCGGATGCCATTGCCTTTAACCGCCAGCTATCGCAGCACGACGAGCAGCAGGAGGACGTCACAGTTATCGTCTGCTCCATGAGGCTTTCCCCACCTTCCAACTCCAGACTGGCTCGCAGACGCGCACAGTCCAATTCCATGCGCAACAGTGACTTTGCCCCTGCTTCAGACGACCTTGCAGCCTGAAGTCCTACAGTCATTCTCAGACGGATTTGAGCCTCCGCCTGCTCCCTGTGTGTGTTTCTTTGTTTTATAGGGAGCTTTTTAAAATGAGCCATTAGAAGTGATTATCTATTCCTGGTGTTAAAGCTCTTCTCCTTAGCCAGTAATCTTGGCACTTAGAGCATGAGCACTAAGGGGACAGATAATAATCCTTGGAGATGGTTGAAACTCCAGAGGTTTGTTCAGGTGTGTTTTTTAAAATTGCCTGTTTTCAGCTTTTGTTTTAAATTTGTGTTTATTCAAGTTTACCTCCTGAACAGCAAACCGCTTTAATTTACAGTCTACACTTTATTACAATAGCCATTGCATAAGTTCAGTACAATTACACAGCTATTGCTGTCCTAATGCAATGTTTTACATAGCAAATAATGGGGGTTATTTTATTTCTTGTTGTGCAACAGTGCATTATTAATATGTAATTGAAATGCTGCTTATTGTTTCTTACTTTACTTTAAGAAAAGTTTTATTTTTTTAAGCCTGTATGTCTATGTGGTCTGATATGTGTGTGTATGAGGTTTAGTTGATAAAAAACAAAACTGAAACACTTAAGAAGTGCGTACAGGAAGTGCATGAGTCTGAACAGATGAATAATTTTAGTGGAGACTCACTGATCAGGGTGTTTTTATATTTTTACTCTTAAGCTTACGCACCAACACAAGCTACCTGTAGCACTAATGTACTTTAGAAGAAGGTCACCCATCTCGTCCAAAGGGAGTACAAATAAATCGGTTTCATCCGAAAGTGTGAATTCATCACCTTTTATTAAAAGTTTATCGTTTTAAGAACTTTTAAAGTCCAACATTACTGTAGACTCTTAATTTGCACCATGTCTTACTTATTATTAGCATGTTTGTTGTGAAAACTGCAAAATCATCCCAAAAATACTGAGTTTCTTATTGTGCATCTTAGTTATTATCTTAAATGTGAGGATGTATTGTATTATGGGTTGTATGTGCAGTACAGTAGCCAGGTGGAATTATAGTGGTTATTTGACGTCAATGAGGGTGGATGTGACTGTGAGATCTATTCCATGGTGGTGTTGAAAGTATTTATTTTTGTAAATCATTGTAGTATTTGTATACTGTTCAGTTTTGTATTTTGGATTCTGTGAGTGTGCCTACTGAATGAATGGTGAACTAACCAAGACTTCTCCATCAACTTATTTATTTATGTATTATTTTTGCTTTTGATCATTTTCTTAGAAGGCATACTTTTTTTCTTAAGTGGTTTATTAATTTAGGACCCAACCTTTATCCCCAGACTGTTATTTGTTGCCTGTTTAATAACATTTCCCCAGATTTCACACTGTTGCCATGGACACCCAATCACTATAGCAACTAAGGGCCTTCATAGGCTGGCAGGGATTGACAGAGATGTGCACAGAGCAAATACACACATTATGAAACAACCCCTTGCCACATTAAACCCCTATTACTCTTGCCATGAATCGGGAAGGGAATGTGTTTGTTTCTCCCAGATCAACTTGTAATGACCCTGAATGAGATACAGTAGTCTAATTGGTTTGTAATTATGAGGTCCCACTGTTATTTGTCAAAGCTCTTGCGGGGTCCTATGCAGAAAGCTCTTACTGCAGAGCAGATTTTCACTTGTGTGCCGTGCTCAATAAAAAAAAAAAAAAGATCCTTAACATTCTCTCTTGTCTGTGTGATATAATGTAAACTGTTCATTTCGTATTCTTTTCACTGCAGAATGTGTGAGTGCATTTGGTTTTATTCTTTCAGAAAATGTTCTTCCATTCAAACCGGTGACAGGAAGAGGGTGTAATAAACCTCCCCACTCTGACCAGATAAGCACAGCTGTGGCTGAAGTGTTTTTATAAGCTCTTGTAAAGAAATAGGGAGAGGAGTGGAGATGTTATGTATGTGGCTGCTTGTAAAATGCTTAGATTACAACTATTTATTTCACAATGTGCTGGATTTAAAAGAAAGCAGCAGAAGCATTATACACCGCTCATCCTGTGTCCTCCTTATATTGTATCTACCAATTTTGTAGTGTGCCAGATGACAGATTATTTTTCATTTTCATGAATTCACTGCGTGCACATGCAGAAACTAAAAGGGGCCATATGTAAAATATGTAAAACTGTGTGTACTGTATATTGGTAAATCCATGTGTCCCTTGTCCTCTGACTCGAGGCTCTCGTGGGTTGCCAGATACAGTAGTTTCCCAAACACAGAAACAAGGATTTACACTTAGAGCCAGTGTTACACTTTTTTTTTTTTTTTTTACTTTCTGTTTTACTTTCATCAAAATCAAACCTATTTTGTTTAATATTTTCATGTCAGCATCAGGTGGAGATTAAAAGTGAAAGTGTGTCGTACAAGCAGAAGCTCAGTGAGAGCAGTGGATAAAATTATCACATGATCAGGCAGCAGTGTAGTTCAAGGGGTTAACTAACTAACTAACTAACTAACAATTGCTGTCTTCAAATTCCTCTCTTTCAATCGTCTATGTTTTTTTAATGTACATTTTATATCTCCATCACAGACACTTGTTAGATAGTGAGGTATGGGCGCTAAGAGCTGCATTATTGGGTAAACTCAAAACATCAACAGAGTTTGCAAGTCACAAATTTAAACTGTGAATATTCATTTATTCATTCATTCATTCATTCATTCATTCCTCTTCTACCTCTTTATCCTCCATATGAGGGTTGCTGACGTAGGGCGAAAGGCGAGGTCACACCCTGGACCGTTCGCCAGTCCATCACGGGGCCATAAACTGTGAATATGCAAAAATACAAATATACTTTAAACATGGTTCCTTTAAGTCTGTGTAAGAAATGGATTACATAAAACACATATAATTACAGTTCTTACATTATGTGCCTTTAATCACTTCACTGGTTTGATTGAGCTGTCCTCTACAGCGCCCCCAGTGGCTGTCTGTCTTCATAGCATGTGGTGTGTGTGAGCAGGAGCTCCCGCAGCAGCAGCAGCAGCAGCTCATTCTGCTGCTGCTGCTGCTGAAGAACAGAGACCTGCTCTCACCTCCAGCTCCTGTCCAACAGGATGGACGGTGGAACCACGGGAGAACACTGCACTGGATTATTATGAGTCTGAACGAATGTAAGTGGCTCCGTGAAAACACTATGTTAATGTTTACTGAAGTGTGGCAACGTGACATGCAAGAACATATGATTTCTGTGTCGCCTCAGCTTCTTAATCAGCGTTAACACGAGGAATTACTGCACTTTGTTTCACGCATGACACGTTTTGCTTTTGCTGTAGAACTTTTTTTTTTGCAGGAAAATTATTCATGTATTTTTATCTTAGTCAAAGGTCACACACTTTCTTCTTCTTCATCATCATCATCATCATCATCATCCTCTCTCTCAGAAGTAATGATTATAATGATACGTTTGTCAAGTTAGAGATTGTTGGATATATTTGGGGTTGTATGCTGTGCAGGGGCATTACTAGGAATGTGGGGGGCATTCACAGTTTCACAGTTTCATTTACAAATGTCAGGACACGAAAACAAAAACAAAACAAGATTGAATAAATATTACAGGACACACTTTTCCTTCAAAGATATTCAAACACCCTCCACACATGTTTGTGCATCATTTGTAGTGAAGACCCCCCTATCAATTTCTACCACTTAATATCAAGTTATAATGAGTTATTGCTGTATGTTTTTTTATTACTGGATTCATTTTGCATCTTTCCATGTCAAAACAAACACTTTATTTTGAAATTATGTGAAATATCATTATAAATATTAGTCAAAAAGTTTGACTTTTTTTTCACTTGACCGACCCCTGACTGACCAAACTAGACCGAGTTTGAGACCCCTGCCCTAGGCCCTTACCCTAACCATAGACAATTTGACAGAATGTGAGGACCAGCCAAAATGTCCACACTCCCCATGGTTTAGTCAGCAGATTTGTTGGTTACTTTATGTCTGCAGTGTAGAACCTGTGATACTTCCACACACAGTTGTTTAGATGCTTTGGATTCATGATTGTCAGCTAAGGACGATGCTTTATTTTGCTTGTGTTCTACATTTTTTACATCAGAACAACAAAACATCATTGTCCTTTTGTCCATTTTTCTGATGGACCAAGGAGGCATTCAAAATGCGCCCTCTGCTGGACCTTACAGTAATTACTTGAGATGGTCTGATACACTTGTAGTCTGCATAGTTTGAGCTCAAATGGGTTTTTATGGTTCCTCCCCCCAGTTTGAACAAATGTACACGGACTTCTATGGTGGTAAAATAGCAAATAAGTCATGAAAGGTTTTTGACTCCGGTGATAAAACAGTCTCTATTTGTTTCTCAGAGCTCTTCATTAGACATGGTACTTCCTGAAAAGACCTCCAGACCATCTGCTCCGAAGAGGGTCACGCAGCAGCGTGCTCTGCGGCACCAGAGCTTGCCCTCCCCGGCTCTGTGCTGTGCCTGTGGCCTGTGCATCATGCTGGCTGGCATTAACATCACCCTGGTGGGAGCTTTTGCCTTTGGCACCTTCGTCCCTACTGGTAACCCTCCCATCATCATTGGGCCTCTTCTTTTGCTGATAGCGTTGGCCTTCTTCACGGCCTGCTGCGTGGTCAGCAGGAGACCTCGGGCCCAAATGGCCAACAAGGCTAAAGGCGCTGAAAAGTGGGGGTTGATGCGAATGGGTACTGCGGCATTTGAGATGGAGACAAGCGAGCACACGCTGCAGGACACCACAGCCGTTCAGCTCAGCCCCACCAACTCCCCCAGCACCTCTCACAAGTCCGGCTCCAGTCAGGGGGGAGATGCCGCTCTACCTGCCTGCCAGGATGACACCAGTGAGCTGCACAAATCTGAGACCTCTGACAGCAAGGAGAGCACTCCCATACTAACGCTGCCTGCTCACAAGACTTCCTCCACATAGTGTGGACTTCAGCCTGTCTGCAGGGATTCACAGAACTGGTCACGTATAAACCTGCAGAACCAGTATCCTGATAAAGAGCCAGCGGACTGTTAATCTGTAATCCGTTATGTATTATGATTTCTGTAAAGTGCCTTTGAGTATCGTATACTATATAAACACAATGTCTTATTATTCTTATATTTATTATAGCATGATGATGATATGAACATATTTATTGACCATTTTATTAGGTACACTGGACAATAAAGTGGTACCTGGTGTGGTCGTCTGCTGCAGTAGCTCATGTGCTTCAAGGTCTGATGTGCCGTGTGATCAGAGATGGTTTTCTGCCTCTCTTAAGTGCTAATCTTAGTAACTGTTGTGGGTTACTGTTGTCTTTCTATCACATTCACAGAGAAGTGCTGCTCACTGACTGGATGTTTTCTCTTTTTGAATCATTATCTGACATTAGTGATGGTTGTGTGTGAAAATCCCAGAAGATCAGCAGTTCCTGAAATACTCTTCACACGTTCAAAGCTATCTATTTATACCTTTCTTCCTCATTCGGATGCTCAGTGAACTCTGGCAGGTTGTCTCGATGTCTGCATGCCTACATGCATTAAGTTGCTGCCATGTGACTGGCTCATTAGATATTTGCATTAACTAGAAATTGAACAGTTGTACGTAAAAGCGGTGAGTGTATATTGATTTGCCAGAAACGGAAACAAGCGATGATGATGATGATACCGTGATCTAAGTGCCTGTGTGTGTTCTTACTGCTGTGCAAAACAATGTGTTAAGGCAGATTATCTTATTATGTTCATGTGTTAGGGATCAACTGTGAATCATCAATGCACGTCACTGTGTGAATGGGAACAGAAGATGAAACTGTTCTTAGCCTCATTTTTTTTTGTATTCACACCTGACATAAGTGTTATTATATCTTTATTTTTATTGTGCATATGTATGTGACCCTGAGATTTGAGATAATGGATTTCCAGGCACAAATGTGTGTTTTTAACTTCAAAACAGTCAGTATAATGTCATGTTGTAGTGCCACGATGATCAGTTATTATACAGATGTTAGTGCATGTTTCGGGTTGTCTGTACTTTTCTTTATAAATAAAGCTCAAATTTTACTTGACCGTAAGTTACTGTCTGAGGTTTAAAGGAGCGTTGCACAAAACAAACAATAGGACAAACATACTGGTGAGAAACACAGGTTGTGAATAGAATGCATTGGTTATCTGAGAGAAGCCAGTGACTGCAGTGCAAACAGCCCCTTCCAAACATGTTGCCCATCACTTTGAACCATCTAACCAAACAGCTGCTCGCGAAAGCCCTGTTTACTCAGCATTACATCTGCTGTCCACAAACACGGCGAAACACACACACACACACACACACACACACACTGTGCTCAATACACACAAGTCGACCACTGGAAAAGATAACAGAACAGCTGGTGCTGGTTGTAATTAAGGTGTAATTAAGGTTTAAATCATTTTTTTTTTTATGAATGGCTACACAGTTCCTTAAGTTATCCAGTGAGAGTTGTATTCATTTATTATTTATACATTAGACGATGACATGTCTTGGCAACCCGAGCTCATTTTTACTGATGTGACAGTGAGGTCATACTGCTCTGGAGAACGACACAATGGAAGTTATTCCGAGCACAGCTGCTTTTAACTGTTAATGTCCAATTTTACGCTCATCATATTCAAGTCTGTGCCGTTTCCCGTCTCATCATTTTGATTGTGGAGGATTTTAGCGGAATCATACCAGCTTTGTTCATATTCACCTAAAGACAACGACCTCTCGTCTAATGACGAGGATGATTCATTCTTGTACAAAATGTCAGTACCAGCGGTACTTATTATAATAATTCAGTAAAAATGTCCCTGTCAGATTGTGCTCAGAGGAAAAAAAAGTGGTTTTAGAACGTTTAGTTTATAGCATGTATGTCTCAAATAAACGTTGGAGTAACAGACCTTTTTTCACTGCAGATATTTTTGGACATGAAATAGGTTGTCATACTAGTTAGGGTTCTACTTCAGAATTTTAAGAATTTAAGATTGCACTATTGTACAAGTGTAATGATAGATCACAGTGAATACTCTCTTGTTATTTTAAAACTACATGTTTCCCGTATTTCCTCGATATCTGAGGGGTTTTACAGGTGAAAAGGAAAATAACGCATTCTGTTGAAAAGCAGAATAAGTCATCATCCTGGCCCCTGCCTCTGCTTGTCCCCACTGCTGAAGACGCTCCGTGGGGATCCTTCCTTTTCACAACCACCAAAAAAAACAACCCACTACTGTGACAATAACCCCCTGCTCAACCAAAAGAAATGAGAACAGATTCCAACTTTGTCAGTTTAGTGCGTCATATTTCACGTCAGCGAGCTCAGAGTGAAGGTAATTCATTTTACAGTAGCAGTCTTGTTTCTCTGACCAATGAGACAAACTCCGCTTATACACCATGTACTGTGAGCAGTATATGTGCAGCATGAGATTAAATTACATTTTAATAATCCGGTCAGAGTCACACCACCCTCAGCAATTCTGTTGGATTCATTTTAACACAACACTGTGAATATCCCTGTGAGTGAAAGCCGTCGACAAAATTATGGTAATTTGCCAGCCAATGTTAATTAATTTTATTCCACCTCGCTCATTAGAGTAATGACAAGCAACTGTAATGATGCTGATTGCAAGGCCGATGGTTCTTAATCACACAAGTGTCGATGAGAGCTGAATGAGTCACAATACACAAAGTCATTATCGAACATCACAAAGAGGAACGTGTTGAATGAGAGAACTCGTCACATGATTTATGGATACAATTATACCCAAATAAAGACAGCAGCTCCATTGACAGACACTCGGTCCTCAGTCTTATGACAGTAGACCCTCTAAGTTCATATAAATGTTCAGAATCAGGCAATTCATTTGTACCTTACCACATTGACAATCACAAAAGCAACACGTAATTCTACAGGGGGAAAAGATCAATAAGCAAACAGAGATCAGTGAAGGACAGCAAGATAACTAAGGTAAAAATCATCAGCAATCAATTCGTCTTCAACCACTTTATCCTCCACATGAGGGTCACAGGGGGCGCTGGTGCCAATCCCAGCTGACACAGGGTGAAAGGCGGGGTTCACCCTGGACAGAACACCAGTCCGTCACAGGGCCACACAAACAAACAACCATCCACTCTCACACTCACACAATTTGCCAAATTATCACAAAATCTGCATGTTTTTGGACTGTGGGAGGAAACAGTGACACCAACCATGTGGCCTCCTACTGTGCAATAAAGTAAATGACAAAGCTAATCATTCAAAAGTGTCAAAGGTTAGTAACCTGACAGCAGAAAGAACAAAGCGTTCTCTTGCTTCCTCGTGAAGGGAAATCTCTGTTGCCAATGCTTGACAGTAAACGCAGTGTTATATCAATCAAAAGAATCAAACACTGTTCCAGGGTATTTATAGGAGTCCACAGTGTGGATGTCTTCACCATAGATGACCCTGGCTCTGTGATCAATGCCATGTCTATAGTTCGGAATTATTTTTGTTGTTGTTTATGACACACTGAGGTCGACGTAATTATCATTAGGCCATTTAACAAAGTCAGGTAAAGCAGGGTCATGATCACACTGTGAACCATAAGGATGAGAAACCTGTTCTCCTTAGAGCTGCAGCTGTCAGTGTACGAGGGTTACAACACAGCCCAGAGGCCAAACTGTAGAAGAGCCACATGAAGAACTACTTTCTCTCCAAATTAGACATTTATAGAGAAACTTACCATTAAAAAATCAAAAACAAAAAAACAACATTAAAGTTGGTGTCATTTTTTTTCTGCTGGTGATCCAGATAACAAATGTAAAGACTTCCCCATGCTTGCTTCTAATTTGGAGTGCATGCATTGATTCTAAATAATGATCAATAATCAAACCACACAGAGGGAAGTGATGCATTTCAAAGTTCCCAATACTGTGTTGTGGCACTAGAGGGCAGCATCGCCCTTCACACTGTCTTTCTGAGTCAGCTGCCGATGATAAAGTAACAAAATGAAAAGGTTGGTTTTTATCCCACTGTACAGAATTATAAAGAGCATGTGCACAATATGACACTAAAGCTGTTTTGTCTATGTTTAAAGGACATTACAATAAAGAAGGGGAAAGTCTTCTCCTTTTACCTTTGGTTCTCAACTGTGTGTGGTCTGTGGGCGCAGTGAAAACACTTAAGGATACTTAGTGTACACCAATAATCAATCACTATCTTGACCTTAATATCACATCAGAGTGTGCACCAGATCTAAATTTACCCCGAAAAATAAAAAAGTGCACTTATCTAAACTTTTTATTTGAATTAAATGTATTGGTACATTCATTGATTAATTACAGTTTGAGTGAACGGGGGGCGTCATTTTGAGATGCTGGAGAATTCACGTGTTAAAATATAAAATAAAGGCCTCCATTGATTTGTTATTGTGTGAATTTGTCTGTGAAGCAAGTATATTAACAAATATGTTGTATGGACTCTCTTTTTCTCTGGTCTTCTGCCACAGTGGATCACCTGCCTCCATCTTACCCTATCACTGTTTTCATACAGTATATTTGATTTTTCCAAAGTTTTACGCCGGGCTTTGGACAGGCATTAAGAGAACATTGGACTGAGTGCTCATATATTTTGTTTAGTCCCACCTTGAACTGTAATTTAGTCTCGGGAATCGAATTATAATTATTTTTCAATGACTGGGTGCAAAGAATGTATCGTGACCTCTTTGCTGTGCTTGATCAGAGAGCCTGGCTGCTCTGCAGTGATCCTCCTGTGGCCCTGAACCTGAATTAAACATTCCCCACAGGTAATACACTACATTAGCAGAAATCAGAAAGCTATGATAGAACAATAACAGGGTCACGGTGTCTTTGGCCTTGTCTGTGAACATAGTCATCACTAGTTGAGTGACCGCTGTACTTTCATCACAGACTCGGCTCCTGCTCTTTGTACAAGCTATGTTTCTTTCCACAGTCATCGGACAGAGCAGACATTAAATATTACACCTCTTAAAATCAAGTGCCATCAATTTTATTTTATCCTTCCGTTCACTTCCTTGAATTAACGGCCGGTTCCTAATGACTGTTGTTGAGTGCTGACTCAGCTGCTGTAAAACAAATGATATCTGGTGTCTTGTTGGAATAATCCTAATCTATCTCAGTGGAAGGGGCTGCATTAAAATGACAAGAAAGGGTGGGGGTGGTGGAGGGGCAATATATTTCCATCTCATGATAAATGTGCAGATGTCCACCAAAGCTGAATCAGACGCCGCGTGTTAATGGCCTGATTGCTCGTTCATTTCTCGCCTCATTCTCCTGCAGCCCTGCTCCCTCCCTTTAACTCGGAGCTGCTCATATTTTGTCACAGATTAAAAACAGACAGCGTCTGACAGTCGCCTCTGCTCAAGGTATTTAGGAGACATAATTCATTTATACATCTAGAAGTGCTCCTATTTGTCATCCCCATTTTTATGCATGCTGGTTATGCTCGCGCTGTATGTGTGTGTGTGTGTGTGTGTGTGTGTGCTTATATTTGTTACCTCTTTAGGACATTTTTCTGGCATACACACTGATTATGTCAGGACCAGTAGCCCCCATGGAGACCAAAACCTGGTCCTAATGAGGCAGAACCTCATGTCTGAGGAGTTAGGGCTAAGATTTGAATTGTGGTTATAGGTTAAGGTTAGAGTTAGGCATGAACTGGTTATGGTTAAGGTTAGGGATAATACTTTGTTTAGGCTGTCCAGATGAATCAGAGCCAATGCAGTGTCCTAAGAAGAATAACTGTGCAAACGTGTGTGTGTGTGTGTGTGTGTGTATGTGTCAAGGGAGATGGGGACCGGAGCCCGCTTTCAGTTGATGTATTAGCTGGCATATGCAAGCAATGAATTATCAAGGAGGCAAAGGAGTCAATTATCCACTCCTAAAGAGGGGCTGGGCCTGTGTGGCCTAGGGGCCCCATTCCATATTTACCAAATCATTTCACAAAGGGCTACAACTGGGAGACCCAGTAAGCAGACAGTGAACACACAGACCTGCAAACACGCTCACACATTCAGCTGCTACCCACTCCAGCTCTAAACCTTTCTGCACTTGCTCACGCTTTTCTCTTTCATCAACAACTAAAGACAAAGCGAGACTCCTGCGGTACGTACACGTAAGTCGTCAGACTGCGCTTGGCAGAGCTGGAATAGCCATGCCATGACCATCAGCCATTTTACCGTGTCCCAGTTCTGTCCCCCGACTCCTCTCGAATCAAAATGGGGCCCTGATTGACTGTGCCGCTCAGACTAATAGAGTGGATATGGTAAATGAAATACTCGGGTCTTTCATTCTAAAGTCTCTTACCCCCGGTGTCCCCAGTCACTTTGCCATGACATATTTTCAGAGATTGAGCATTCTATCCTGTTTTTGATGAGAACAGGCTGCGATGTGGTGTCTGCAGTGACCGCGGTGGCTGCGATGCCTTTGAGCAAGCTGGGCCCTCGGACATGGACGGCCGAGCTGACAGGGCCTCTGGTGACTGACAGGGCTGACACTTAGGGAAATGAGGTCATTAGACAGCATTACAAGCGGGCTGATAGCTCAGTAATGGGTTTTAACTTTGGAGTTTAACACAGAAGCCCACCGGGGATGGGTTTGATGTGCAGGCAGACAGACAGACAGACAGACAGGTGGGCTTCAGAATAAAGAAGGCAACTCTCATGGACCAGGGGGAACTGTCTTGCATGGGAGGGGAGAGTGAGCAGTGGAAATAGGAAGGTAAAAGTTCTAAAAATAAAGACCAGACATTGGTCCTTTTAAACACGAGGAAATGAAGGGCAGCAGGAGATTGATTTTTGTTTTTGCTCCCGCTCTTCATGTTGACCTCACTGAAAGAGTTCTGCTGTCTGTTTTTGACAGTTTCACATCAACCAGGTGAAAAAATGATCTCCTTCATCTCCATCATGCTCCTCCACACTGTTTTGTGGCTTGGTCCGGGTATTGATTACATTTTTGATAGACATCATTGGTATTGATATTGATATCTAAACTTTGATAGTGATTCCTGAATACTTTTTCGATACCAATTTCATGCAATTGGTTTAGTAAAGATGTGTGAGAGTGAGAGTGAATGGTTCTTAGTCTCTATACGTGGCCCTGCGATGGACTGGAGAACTGTCCAGGGTGTGCCATGCCTATCGCCCTATGTCAGCTGAGATTGGCACAGCACCCCTAGTTTAGCTGGCCGATGAGTAACTTTCTGCTCTCATATTTATTATGTGCACTATCATGTGTTCCTTATATTTGACTTTAGGTCTCCCTAATATATCCAAACTCATATAACAAGCAGTAACAGTAACTTCCTGCTGTTAGATCGTCCCCAAACTTTCATGCAGCATGTTTATTGGCTCGCGGACGTTAACTGACATTAAACAACGGCACATTTTTAGATATTCAACACCACAGAAGTACTGGAGGTCGATACACGGCCCTAGTCGTGGCTTGACCACAGAAGGTAATGCATCCTAAAACATTATCACATCCTTTGTTGAGATTTAGAAGTATGCAGCCCTGTGATGGAGTGACGACCAGCGCCCTCTGCAGACCTCCTGTGGAGGATAAAGCGGTAGAAGATGAATTAATATATTAATGAATGCACACGGCTCCTAAGCTGCCTTTAGTCTTACGCAAGGGCTTCTAAATTTAGTTAGTTATAAGACATAGGCTAATGAATCAGGATGTTTTAACCAGTGTGACGATGAAGAGACATATCATACTCATGTAAACCTCCATCGAGAGCGGTGTGGTTGTTAGGTGGGCATCTTTTGTTTTCACACCGGGCAGGAGAGGCTCACAGATCACTGGCCGTCAGTGAGTGGCTGAAAATGTCTCAACATCACTCCCATTACTCCTTTTGGCTGTGCTGTGAAAACAAATGGTCCACTTTACTGCTGCTGTGGAGCCGGCGAGTTCTGTGGCTGGAGGAAGATTTAGAAGTGTGTTATGGTTGCCCAGCAGAGGGCAAGACAACTCACAGAAGGGGGGGGGGGGGGGCGGATGGATGAGGTGTGGTAGAAAGATGACGGCAGTTTCAGTCATTCCACTGACTTGGTATGGGGTCACATGAATGTTACGCTTGGCCTCGGTGAAAGGTTTATGGAAAAGGGAAAAAGAAGGTCAGGTTTCCATCGCGGGATCTTTCATTGATGAGTTCAGTTGAGTTGGAAAATACAAATCAAGTCGAGTTGCCTCATAGTGTGTTTTTAGCAAGAATGTGGTGCACACCTCATCAGAACAGTCAGTCCAGCTGTTCAAGAAGGGAATTCAGGTTTGTTAGACTCTCTCTGGCTCTGTCGCTCTCTCTGTTCACGTCCAAAGTGTTAAGTATCTTTCACAAACCGCCACTGCTTTAATCAGCATCTGTCGGGGAATTCATCATGCCACTTTCATTGGCTCAAGTGAACATAAAGCCTTTCTTCAGTCGCTGTGAAAAAAAAAATAAAAGCAGAAACATAACAGCCCCTTTCATTAGCAGAGGTGTGGATGATCGCTGCAGTGGGTTTAAGTGACAGGTAAATTGCAGGTTAAGTGGAGAACACAGTCTTTTAACAAGAGACTTCAGGCTCCTCTAAATCCTCCTTAGTCTTTAATCTGAATACAAAAGGCAGGGGCGGGGGGGATTAAATCTGACCCTTCAATGTTCTGTTTGTTCCATACTCCACTCAAGGGCCTTGCTGTAGCCACACAAGAGTCCCAGGTTTGCATTTATATGTGCCATGTGGTGGCATTTAAAAACTTCATTGTCCACAAGCTAATTTGCCCTGGACAACGGGAGGCCTGGCGTCATCGGCGTCTCCTCATTTGCCACTCTCAGCAGATGTTAGTGCAAGATGTACTTTGAGTTCTCTGTAGATGGACTGTTTATTTAATTGTGGATACAAATGCCATAACACAGATTAAGTGCAGCTCTGTGCTGTGGTTAAAAAGAAAATCCTTCTTTATTTAGCGGCAACGACGATTAGAAAGAGGAGAAGGGGCCGGGGTGAGGCAGGCGGTTAGGGCTTGCCGAGAGAAAGGCGCTTTGGGTTGTCAACGTTTTAGAGGCTTAGAGTCAAACCTATCCGGGCTCAGGAGAGAGGAGTCTAGGTGTTAGGCTGGCAGAATGACTCCTGATAGAAGGAGTTTGCGGCTCAAGTCGAGAGGAATCGTCTTGGCTCCTGGATGAGGCAAGGACTAATTGATTCTCTGAAGTTTCTCGTCGCAGAGCCTGATTACAGGTATGACCAGATTAAAAAAGGAGAAGGGGAAAAAAACATGGGATCTGGAGGAGGGAAAGTGGTAGAAATCAAAGAGAAAAGAAGATGAGGGCTGCCATAGTCGGATCAGCATCACTTATTCACATTTATGTCCCTGCTTTTGTGTGCAGTCTGTTTTACGTGTGACTATACACACATGAACACGCACCAGTGCAGCTGTGTTTGATCTCTATGCTCAGTGGCAATCATCAGGTCACATTGCAAGGCCCCGTTCTCCGGCATGTTGCACAGGAGCACATTGTGTTGTAGCAGCATGCTTCCCATAATCACTCACTTCTGGTTAACACGTCTCAGAGCCAGAGGCATATGTCTCGCCTGCCCATAACAGTCTATGACAAGATTGAGTACTGAGGCATGTGGGAGCCATAG
The DNA here is from genome assembly GCF_958295425.1 of Solea solea. Taxonomy (NCBI): domain Eukaryota; kingdom Metazoa; phylum Chordata; class Actinopteri; order Pleuronectiformes; family Soleidae; genus Solea; species Solea solea. Next base: position 9,060,149 of record NC_081142.1, on the reverse strand, counting down.
TGAGGCAGGCTCTAAGAGAGAAGCCTCCAGGAGAAGGAGAGTTAGGACGCATATCTAGACCTAAGCTGTCATGCGTGCAGCTGTAATGGCTTGTTTAGTGGCAAAGTCCAATCTAGGGCCCCAGAGAGCCATTATTCCTGGACTATCGATCGGGCCCTACGGCCACCGCAAGCTCAGGCCCCTGTCCCTGATCCTGTTCAGTAATAAGCGTACTCGTGTCAAGGTGGTAATTATCATTGATCTGCAGCCGCTGTGACAGGGCCGCAACCCATTGCAGTGATTCATACCTGGCGTGGGGCTACTGAACTTGAGGCACCAAATCACCAATCCCAAACTAGCATCCAGTTTTCTGGTGGCACCGCCATGCCCGTCCCTGGAAAGAAAGCAGTTAGGAGATGGATTTCATTTTGGGTTTGTTGCTGCTTTCTGGGTGGCAGTTTGGAACAAAGCTAATTATCAGCACAAGGGTCTTGGCATGTTGAACAAGAATTGTACAATCCTTAAAAACTTTCTCTCCTCTCACCCGCCAGGTATTCTTTCTACCTTTCCTTCCTTCCTTTCCTCCTTAGGCAGGGAGATTCATCACTGTTGATCGGCCTCTGCCAGGTAACCTGTGGCAGAGTGAGAAGAGCAAACACCATGTAGCGATATTATTGTGCAAGCTTCATTACCATATCGTACATCCAAGGTAGAGGTCACTGTAACACAAAATATTTGAATTGAAATACTACAAGCCACTCTGCGTTACGCTCCAGTAAAATCTTTCATTTGACTGCTCAGACTGAACTGGGGGAAAAGAGTGTTCAGTTCTTCTGCCGTACTCTCCAACCTGAACTCAAAATGACTCATAAATAACTCATTTCATTTCTTAAATGACAGATAAATGGGAATCCATTGATCAGTGCCTGTGTTCTTGTTTATAATCTGTTTATTGTAATCGTGATATTTATTAAGACTTGTGCTATACTGACCTCTCGGCCAGGTCACCCTTGTAAATCTGCAGATTTCAAGCTCAATATTTTTATAATATTTTTAGTAGTCCTGTTACGCAGAAAATAAAGCCTATTTATTTATTTATTGGTCACCCCCCAAACTGCCCCACCACGAGTTTTAAATTAAATTTTGGTGTGGTAACAATAACCACAGGAAGCACTTACACAGTACGAACCTACAACAAGGCAAATCAGCTTCCCACAGTGTCCTGTCTCGCAAGGTTAACAGTTAAATCAGTAAAAGTAAAACTCTCTAATCTGTATTAGTATCTTCATCACCACCATATGATATATAATATTAATTTCTCCTTTTACTTTTTGTGTCGTGCAAACAAATTAATTATTATTATTTTTATTTTTAGTAGTAGTAATGTGAAAAAATAAATATCATTGACTTTGATCACCTGACATTTACTTACTCGTGAAAAACTAAAGTAACGCAGATCCGTCACATGTACTTTGTGTTTAGTGCTGACAGACTAATATTAGTGTACTTTATGTAAACACTATAAACACTAACACTACACACCCGCATGTTAGATTTGTCAGCATTTATCAGTCAAATTAAAGAAGATTTAAGGCCACAGAGTCACACGCATAGACTCTTTGTGTTGTCTGTTTCTCATCAAATTTATATTGTTGTTCTATCATTGGCTATGTCTGATTAAATCTCGATGTGTTTGTACAGGAGTGACAGAGGAGCGGGCAGGGAAACAGGACACAGAGACACAGAGAGATGTTGGGCGGGGGGGGGGGGGGGTTCAGGGTAGGCAATCAGTTTTCTTTTTGTGAGCACCGGAGCGGGACTCGTGTCACCTGCAGACCCAACCCCATCTTCTCTGATTAAGTCCTTTGAAATATTCCATTTGTCAGTGTCACAGCCCTGGCTGCGTTGCCGCAGCGAGCAGCCAGCCGTGTCTGTTGACTGTGTCATTCTCCAATTTACAACAGACACTGACAACATCATCATGTCCCTAATGTCCACTTGGTTTGCTCTTGCTCAACCCTTTGCTCACGCTCTGTAATGTTTTTTTTCCTCTCCTCTTCCTCTCGCTCTCTCAGTGCGATGCACTATCATCCTATCTGCGAGCTGTGTGATATTGTCTGCATCCACCTGTGAAATCCTGAGCAGACTGAAGCTCCGACTGTTTGGAGGAATCTGGGGTCTGGGGACTATCACTCTGTTCACCCGAACCTTAGGGGAGTTTTCTTATTAAAAGTGTTGTTTTTGTCTCTTTTTTTTCCTCCAACCTTGTGTCTGGAGCATCCACCGCTAACATCACTCAGGCCTCAAACTCTCATGCGTGTGATCTAACCCCATTAGCAGCCAATGTCTTTTCCAGGAGCAGAGTCGGCATGGTTCAGAGAGGATGGAAATTTCAATCTCCCCTCTATCATTTTCCCTATCATTACTCCATTCACCACCATTTCTCTCCATCCGGAGTCCCGAGAGGGAGTGGAGCAGCTGAAAAGGAGGGCATCGTGCACTCTGTGCCCAACTTTAATATGAGAGGAGCAAGAAAGGGAGAGGGGGTGTTTATACATTATTAGGGGTCTATTATAAAGCAGCTATCACATTCTCCCTCTTCTCTCGCTCTGCCTTTCATTCCCTCACTCTCCTGTCAGGTAGCGGGCGGGCTGCCTTGATGACTAGACTCAATCACCTGTGACAGTTTTGATTTGATGTCACTCTCTGGGTCGCTCTATTTGTTTGAGCAGTTAAGAGGTAATTGTGTGACATTGGCGGGGGAAGACGTGCTTTGGCGGCGCACCCGCTGAACCGAGGGGACAAGACGAGGGAGTGTGGCAATAATAAATGAGGGCTATTTTCCTCAGCATTCCCAGAACTATGGGTATGTGTGTGTGTGTGTAGATGATGGGGGGGAACAAGATGGGGCGATGAGCCCCTCTACCCTGGGGGAATTCAGCTGTGAGATGCACAATGAGGTCGCCTGCACCCACTATTATCATCACTTTCTTTGGTCTGAACAGAATTGTTTCGTGCCATATTGTTTTGGGGTTTTTTTTTTCCCCAAAAAATTAGTTCTGTGTCAGTCCAAACTTTCAACACTTTCCGTATGTTTGACAAGTGATGTAGTATTTTCTGAGCTTTTGATTGTTTAGTTGAGTTACTTTAACGCCCAGCGTATCGCAGACGACATGTTTGCGCGAACGCACTTTGCACTGCCGTAATTAAGCGAGGATTTGTGCTATCGGACAAATTCTTCAGCGTCTTTGTCACCAGACAGGAGAGAGTCAGAAAAACATGTGTACATAGTTTCCATTTTTTGGCCTGTTTTTGCTCAGTGAGAGACAAAGACTCAAAAATGGGCAAAAGCACTTACTCACAAGACATTTTCAGGCCCTTTTATGGTTAAAATAAGCAAAAAAGTCCAGATGGACATGTTGAGGCTTAGGTGTTAAAGGGTTAAAAGGTCAATATGAAGTTGGATTAAAGATTGCTTGCTTGCTGCTGTTTGTTAATGTAAATTGTTGTCCAAATCACGTGATTCCAAAATGCAGCAAAGATAGGTTGTCAAAGACAGTTAAATATAAACATTATTATAAACATGTCTTTTGTTTTTCATAGATATATTTGAAAAGTCAGGAGCTGCTTAGTTAAGAAAATAGGCCACTGCTCACTTTTTCCAAAAGTTACAGATTCTGCTTACCAGCATTTATTAACATGATTATGATATGTATATAAACAATAAATGAAGACCACCAAACAACAATCACCACAAAATCAGTCACCTCTGACTTCCAGACTTTAGAAAGCAAAAGCGGAATTTATTTTATATAAAACTGTCATTATCTGTTCACTTTAGGCCCTTGTGGTCAGCCCACATGTACAAACCATACTGTCAGAAATCCAACAGTAAATCTAATAATAACTGTCTCTATTGTATGGGCCCATTGCCGGCTAAGTCCTCTCTGTATTCAGGAATCTTCAACTCCTATTGGCTCTGAATTCCAGAGATAATCTAGAATCCTTCTTTTCTTATGTAGAAGAAGCAGAGAGAAATCGTGGCTGAAGATTGCAAATCTGTGAGCTCCAGCTTTACCTCCCTCCTCTCTCTCCATGGGTCCATCTCTTTACGGCAAACACGGGGGCGAAGGAGGTAATTCCAGGAGAGCCGTAGCTCGGTCCAGTCCAGAAATCAAAGCATCTGACCCTGTTGTGTTTTCTGCTCTGACCACTGTGCGGCACAAGGCTCGCCTCTGGTTTTTAGCGTGCCAGCAAAAAGGCTTTCTTACTCTGCATGTTGAGCTCATCCATTTGTTTGTTATCTCAATCCAGGATTTGGAGATACAAAGCTGATTAAACAACAAAAGCATATGGGAAGATAAAGAACACTTAGGTAATGGGTTTAGCCTGTCTGTTTAGCACGCTAAATTCATCCCTCTTTTCACTTGGCTCTAAATGTGTTTGTTATTCTTTGCTCAGTCTTGATCCAGTCGGGAGAATGGGGAACAAAAAAAGTGGGGAAAAACAACAGAAAAAGTGAGGGAAGAAGAAGGTGACAATCTCGTGAGAGAGTCCAACAAATGCAGTGTAGCAGTGACTCCACTTCTGCTGATCTTAACTTAACTTATAAGTCATGAGCTATTTGTTAATTGACATAATAGAGGTTGAACAGAATAACCATTATTATTACTTTTAGGGAAGTTGGTCATTTCAGACTGAAGAGTTTCGTGTTTTTCTATATTAATCACTACATTTGTCAAAATTCATTGGACTCTATATCCACTAATTTACACTGATGTGTAAACTGTGTTTTTTTTCTGAAATGCAAAAGCAAAAATTTGACTGATATCACCCAACATGGATCTACTCGTCATTTAAAGGGAAACCAGATGAGACAACAAGACAACACATGATCCCATGCTACCTCATAACATCATCAAACTATAGGTCTTTTGTTATTGTTTTAATTAAGAGACTCCTAGCTGCAGAAATTACTGCATAATTTGTTCCCAATGTGGGTGTATATTTATTCATTAGTCCCTATGATTAATAGCTGCTCTTGCTGGGTTAACTGAATGGTGTATGTAAACCACTACATCCAATGCCGCACTTTCCCGGTGAACCAGGTTAGAAGCAATCTTGAAGCGTTTACATGTCAGTAATAATAGAACCTCAGTGAGGTCAGTGAGCAACGGGGAGGGATGAGGGAAAACATATTTACGTTCCTCCTGCTGCTTCCCCACTCATGGAGGAAGGCATGAGAAAGGTGCTTACTTAGACGAGATAAAGAGCAAGATGAGAAGCAGCGGACTTGGATTAGAGAAGGGAGACGACCACGGCCAGAAAAGGCAGTGAGGAGGAGGAGGGGTGGAGGTGGTGGAGGACAGCGGGGCCAGGAGCTGGTGTCTGGGCTGGTTGGATATGGGGGGAATATTAATCTGGGTTTAGTGTGAGCAGGACCCCACAAACGGCTCAAGCAAACAGAGCTTAGATGAGGCCAAGCCTCGGAGAAAGTCCTAAATCTTCACATTAGCTCCCCGCGTTTCTTCTGCTGAACCCGTAAGCTCTTTTTCTAAAGGACAGCACAAACAAACCACAACCCAACCCCCCCCCCCCCCCCCCCCCCCCCCCGCCACCACCACCACCAACACCAACACCACCCCACCCAATAGTACCTCTTGCCAGTCTTACACTTTCCCCTCTCACAGGCAGACACACACACACTCTCACATGGCTTTGGGAATCGTGATTGCAGGAAATGTATAAATCCGTGGGCCTGAGTGGATAGGGAGAGATTAGATGGGTCTCCCTCTTAAAGCGACAGGATGCCTCCCCCAATTGTGTTGCTCATTCTACAGTATGCCCTACTTCTCTGTCAGTGAAGAATGAGGACGCAACGAGAAACACTTTGAGGGTTTGGGGAGCTGGTGTCACGATAACCTTGGCAATCCTTAGGAAAAACCTTAACTGAATTCTGTGTGTTCTCATTGGCGGGATTTCTGTGACAGGAAGTCTGAATCGTCGAGCCCACTGACTGGAACAGCCATGGAGGAAAGTTTTCTGCGTTTCAACTTTCTGTCACAAGTGGCAGTTTGTTGATTACATGAACAAAGAGGTTAAATTGGGCCATGTTTCTCCTCAATTTCTTCCTCTGTAGGCAAACAAAACCACACTAATGACTTCAACTGTGGACTGACACTGGGTTAAAGTGACTGACAGACAACAACAACAACTACAACAGTTTGTGCCACAACTACAACCATGTTGTGCATGTGTTTCTGTACGACACAAAGTCTAACCCCAGGGATATATGTAGTTCATAAGAGTTAATAAGTCCACATCTCTACCCCACACAAACACAAGACAGTCACTGACGACACGTTTGCACAAGCGCACTTTGCGTCACCGTAGTTACGCGACGGTTTGTGCTGTCGGAACAATTCCAATGGTTGCACGTTTAAGCCGAGAATCAGCGTGTTTGTTGCCCGAGAGGAGAGAGTGGGAAGAACACATAAATATGTTTTATACTGTTCAGATTTCAAATTTAGCATGCAAAATCTGTTGATCATGTAGAACTGCAGCATTTTTTTTCATTTTAAATTGTTAAAACAGTATTTTAACATGCAGTAAATTGTAAATAACTGTAGAATATCGGAAGCCATTCTGGAAAAATTAGCATTACAGGACATTCTTTGGTCCTTTTAGGGTTAAAATTAAAAGAGGATTTAAAGGGTTAAAAGTTCATTTATAAGACAATAGTCTGGTCCTATAGTCACCCGTAGATTGCAAAATATTTTTGTCTATAGATGCATAAAGCTTAAACAGAATGGGGGGTTAAAACCCCTTGTGGCCCCGGCACTGGGACTGGGCTACAGTCAGCAGGATGTGTGAGAAAAGAAGGTTTGCAGAGGAGTTCAGTATCTCAAGAGCATCAGAGTCTAAAGCGGGTGTCATACCGTCCCAGGCGGGTGGAGAGGGGTGGGGGAGCAAGAGAGGGAGCTACTGAACCTCATCCCATCACCCGCAGCTTCCTGGTGGGGAAGGAACCAGAGGAAAGTGCCTTCTGACTGAGTTTCATTAACCTGACCACATGTGCCAAAAGCCCTGGTATTAGAGTTAATCAAAGTGACACCGACACCCTTGCTGCAGTTTACCGAGGCCTGCTGCTTCTCATGTCGAACACACACACACATCAAATATGCACGTGCAGTCACACACGCACATACACATATGATGTGCATACACTCATTCTCCAGCTGACTCAGTCATCACCACACGCCGCAGTAACCGTAACTACATGAAATGTCATTTGTGGCATTTCAATTAAGCGTGGAGCAGCATTTGATATGAAGGGAGTGTGTCCACGACTGTAAGACTCGTGACTAACTGTAACCACTGCATCAATGTCATTTAAACATCAAATGAGACATTAGTGGGCCCACAGGTCTTATACAGCGGCACACTTTACACCATTAGGCTCAAGTGAAAATCTGAATATCACGCATATGATGAAGATATAAAATGATCTTTTTCATTACTTTTTTTTAATCAAATCAGTTTCATGCATGTGGTCCAAGACTGCAAATAAGTTTAGAGTTAAGGTCTTTTCAGTGTGGGTAAAAAAAAATATGATTCAAGTAGACTAACAGATGAAAGTGTGGAAACTTAATACAATATAATGCAACTTTATATTAAATAAAAATAAATGTTGAAATTCCAATTTATTTTAGTAAAACTAAAAATAAATCAATGAGTAAGTCTAGGTAGAAGTACTAGTAAGAGGTAAGATGTATATTAAAAATAAAATGCCCTGTTTTATTTACATCATTTGACCCACAAAAGTTTATCATGTAAAAAGTGCCTGTCCAATGGCAGTTTAAACTTGACAGTAAGTAAAAATCTGTTTCTCTTGACAAGAATTGCTAATGGAAAGGAGTAAAATGAGGTTTTAGATATGTACAGTAGGAGGACTAGTTGTATTTAAGCTCCCTGCGAGGTCTCCCACTGGCAACATTATCCAGTCTGTGCACCTGTCAGACAACAGAACACGAATAACGCACTTTCATCAAAACGAGCCGAGCAAATGTTAGACAATCTTTGAAAACATTCGTGACGGGACAGCTCCGTTCCTCCACCTGCAAGCATTTATTCACAGGAATCATGGAAAATCACAACAACATATTTAAGGCTCTTTGAACGTGCACTGACACACACAGCGTGACAGGCTGCTCTGTGGGCTTCAGATGAAGCCCCTGGGGTGTTTGCAGAGGGTAACCAGGTGTCCACTGAGGCGCCCAGTCAGTAGAACAACCTTCATCAAACGCCCTCAGCAGATCAATCTTTCTGTGACACTTCATTTAGACTGCATTAATGTGGAATTAGGACCCATTACAGCTATTGGCAGGAATTGACAGTCCCACTGCACAGCGATCCTCACTTCCCAGAAGAGACAGATCGCTGCTGAACTGAGCAGATAAGACTTTTTCTCGGCTCTGCTACAAAGATGAAGCAGTCATTAGATTTTTTTCCCCCTCTCATCCAACCCCGTCATCAGTATTGCTAATCAACTAAAGGGATGTGTAAGGGTTTTTTTTCCCCCTCTCCTTAGTGCTCCAACTCTTTTAAGTCAAAGGTTTTTGAAGTGCAGTTTGCTCTATTTCCTTCTAATCTAAGTGCAATAAAATCTATGTGCAACAAAATAACAGTTTGTGTCTGTGTTCACAAACTTTATTTGCTGTTATTGTCATATTTGCTTTATTCTTTTATACTCTTGTTTACATGTCGATGTCCACGCATGTGCAGTGTCCCTGCTCATAATAAAATAACTTAATTTACATCAGAGTTTAAAATTTGCAGTCGGGTACTCATAAATCTGCTTTATCCCGGACGGCCAAATGTGGTTTGGGCTTAAACCAAATCAATGATGGACACTTTTCGTCATAATATATATGTTTCTTTACATTTAGCTTTGTCTGTGTTTGTGTGTTTACATGTCCACAGAGAAAGGATCACAGAGATAAACACAGAGAGTGTTAAAGCATCATCACTTCTCACATTTGGAGCACAGATCTACTGTATCTCTCTCACACACCGGCGAGCACATGCACGGTCATGCACACAAACCCCTCAGACATACTCTCAAATGACATTATATGTTTGTACATTTCAGACAAACAAAAGCAAAATCCTCTGAGCAGATATTAAGCTGTGAATCTGATGTGATATTTGCCATTTGAGCTGGTCGCCATGGTCAGGATGGAGGTGGGGTCAGGTCAGCCTCGCTGCGTTCTTTACCCCCACCTATTTAATGTGTCACCCCACCCCTCCACCCTCCAGTGTCTCTGTGGAGCTCATAGCGAGGCCTCCCTCATGTATCCCCTCACTGACCAGGCGGCTGAGAGGCACACAGATACCCCCTTAAGGAGCTTTGCTCTCTGGTGGAAACTTAATCTCCTTTTTAACGCCATCCCAAGGCTCCTCGCGGGCCCTGAATAGAGCGGGGGAGGAGCCGGCTGCAGAGTATCTCAGAGCCCACATGGCAGCCCAGCCAAAATCTGAATATCTGAGCCACGATGGAGCTGAGGAGCTCCAACGCCTGCACAGGAATTAGCCTTCCGACAGGCCACGGTAAATCCCACCCCTCCCTCCCTCCTTCCTTCTCCTCCGCTTTGCCCCACTTGCTCCCTCCCCGTTTTCTCTTTGCAGGGCCTCCCTAAGTTCACCCACTGCCACATGTGTATGATGAGGAGTCTATGACAGACAGCTACCGGAAATATGACAGTGACAGACTGAAGGCTGAGTTTAAGACTACTATATTTGTTTATTAAATATGAAGCTGGAGACGGACACTGAAAACAGGATATGACACTTAGCTCTAGTGGTCAAAAAAAATAAATAAACTGATCTACCCGCATCGTTTAAGCTCAAAAATAAATATATATCTTATTTGGTTTGTTTCTGAGCATTAACATGAGTTATTAAAGGGTAATGTTTGGCCCTATTTCTTTTCAAGGACCAACAACTTGTTGTTTCTATAGAAGGAGTCCTTTAGTTATTGTATAGATGAGTCCTCTCACATCACACAGAAGAATCTGAACTAACAAATTAAAGACTCCTGAATCGTGATTTGGCACCATGATCCTATGGATGATACTAGACGTCAATCTCAGTTTTTTTTATCACCTATTTATCACTTAATATGTGCTATTGAAGACGACCTGAAACTCTACAGGAAAGCGTTTACTGACATTATAACTCAAATGAGAAGGCTCATTTTCCCTTAGACTTCCATTCAAACAGACTTCTTTTTACAAATATATTGTAAAAAAAAAAAAAGTAAGTATATAAAGTAACTTTTTATTATATTATTATATTTTCTTACTTTCTAAATGACTTCAGTGAGGAAACCAAACATGTACGGTCTAAGGATACAAGAAGAGTCTGTCAAAAATAACAAATTATGCGTGCAGAACCTAATCTCTAAGAAGAAATGCTGGAAAATTGAATGTGCAAATGGACAAACAAACAAAAAACTGGTGAGGAACAGAGGGAAACCACTTTGACAGGTCACAGCAGGAAAAGCACGCAGGTGTAAATAATCAAATGAATGATGGCTGCGTTCCATTTAGCTGCCTCAGGTTCAGGGTGCGTGCTGGCTCATTGTCACTCTCTCCTGACTACTTGAACAGAACAGAGCCATCATTTACTCTGTTGTCACTAAAACCTGTACTTCTCCTGCTACAATAACGTGTCAAAAGGCCTGTGGTGGAAAAAGACTATGAAGCGCGGTGAGAGATAATGACGCACAAGTGAGAATGATGAGGACCAACGATGTCCTAATCCAAAAGAAAAGAAAGTCTAAATAGAAAAATCTAAATTTCAAAGAGTTTTAAAGAGATATTATGATTAATTATTTAGTTGAGCTAACTTGTTGCTTCTCCTTCTTTTTTTAATGTATATTAATGCTTTATATCTCACACATAAGAGCACATTTGAGCAGACTAAAGTTAATAGGTTCTTGTTAACTCGTGATTATTGCAGTCACTGAGGAAGAAAATCCTGATGAAATGTTTTGTCTGACAGGGTTTTATCACGTTGTCAGCTGTAAGGACACACAGAAACTCTCTCTCCCGCTGTCTATATCACTCTCAGCCTCTTGACCAAAGGGCACGGGTAAATATTAACCCTGACAGACTTGTGTGAAAATCTCTGAGCCATTTTATTTGGAAGGAGGTGTGACAGATTACCGAAGAAGGGCAGATTCCTCAGTGGCAAGAGGTAGCCACTCTTTTTGCCCAAACACTTTAGGACCTATGCTCTGACATGCTCCTTTAGCACCCTGTCAGAAGACTATTTCCAAAGCAAACACCACCAAGGCTTTCTCCTCACAAGGCGGGCCCTCATAAACTCCCTGAAAGGGACTTAGGGTGCTGAGGAGCAACAAGAAAACAAGATGTGGGGAAACCAAACAGACCTTACAAAGCCCTGGACATGGTGTCTTTAGTCAACTTAACAGGAGCACGGGGTGTAAAGAAGGGAAGGGGAAAAACTCCAGCTCTTTTTTTTTTTATCTCAGCAGGTCTGCAGGGCCGTATTTCATACTGAAAGTGATACAAACAGCTACAGGAGGAGAAACACCTGATAAAGCAGTTTTCTGTCTGAGATAAAAATGTTTATTTAAAATCTTTAATCTCCAAGATTCTGTGCACGTAAAAACCACAAAATGACCCTGAATATTGGGTTTTCAGTGAGGAAAAACATATTTAAAACTTGAATATAAATATTAAGTCTACTTAACAATCAGGTAACTGGTGCTCCCTGTGGGTTGAGTAGCGATTTTGACAGAGTCATTTATGGTCATGGTGTGAGATTTTGTCACAGACATGATAATACGGTCCACACACTGGCTTAAGAGAGACATGAAGTATATGAGGAATTTAAAACCTGACCAGCTGTTGGACTGTAAAGGAGATGTGTGCATGCTTCTTTTAACAGAAGTGAGTTTGAGGCTGCTCTGAATTAAGAAAATAAAGTGATCTTTTTAAATAGTATGATAGTCCATTGGCTAGATGGTTTCAGAGTTGAGGAATTAAAGTGTCCCTCTGACACTAAAACAACAGACGCAGTAAATTTGCTGAATTTGAACTGGATTCAAGTAAAGTGTTTTGTTTTTTTAAATTTTGTAGCCAATCCTGTGGATTAAATCCAACCTTATATTGACTCCATATTCTGAAGTTATGATTTTAGATAAACGGAATTATGTCAATCCATCATCAATTATAGTTTCACTATGAGGTAAATAAATACCAGGCTCATTAGCTGCAAACGGTGTTTATTAATTGTGCCTCCTGATTGTTGTTGGACAGTAAGGGATTTTTTGTTTTTCAATATTGTCCGCTGCGATGTAAACATGATCGTATGACAGCAAAAAAAACATAGAAACATTAAATTAAAGTGTAAAGCTAAATCAATGAGCTTAAAAAGGTTCTTAAGGAATTGAATTTGTCATTTGACCCATGATAACTGAAATATTAAATAGATAATTATAGCCTTGCTCAGTCTTGTGGGTATTTTTTATTTTCATCTTAAATAAATATAAATATGGCAACATGAATAGCTGTCGGGAACGTATTTTCATTACTGCTTCTCTTCATAATTTGGTTGTAATGTTTCTCTGGAATTGTGCAATTAAACTCTGACATGTGGCACTTGTAGCCATGTGACCCTCAAAAGTCACTCCCTCACACTCGTTTAACACTTGGCCGGATTCCTAAAAACAGAACGCATGTGCGTGCGTGCGTACTTGTACTAGATACTATTTTGGCTGGTCCTCACATTCAGTCACAATGTAAAAAAAAAAAAAAAAAAAGGTTGTTTATGGGTCATGATGGGGTAGAATTAGAAATTGGGTTTATGTCAGGGTTATTTGTTATTTGATGTCATTGTTTCAGGAAAGGGACAAGGCACTGCATTAGCCCCTTTCCCGCCAACATTTCCAGGAACTTATTCTGTGTGGCGTGCGTTTCCACCGCACCTCACAGTTCTTGTCACAATCAGAGTGTTGTTGGGGACGTACAGTCGGCAGCTGATCGCTCAAAACCTGTTTCATTTTAATTAAACAAGAAATCATGTGTATGAGTGTCCTCATGAAAGGTTGCTGCACAACATGTACGAGCATGTGCAAAAACAAAAAAAAAACCTGTAAACCAAAGGAAGCAAGGGCACTTTGGCTGGTCCTCAGTACTGTCACACCTTAAAAAGGCTGTGCATGGGTTCAAACCTGGTTTTAGGGTTAGGCGTGTAGTTGAGACGGTTAAGGTAAAGGTAAGGGGCACATAAATGCAATGTGTGTCTAATGTGTGTGTGTTAGTCACTTGCTCCTGTGTAAGCCTCAGCCTACAACGGCACTGAGGGAGCAAACCTGAGCTACCTTTGGAGCAAGAAACTGTGTCAAGTAATTGAACCAAGAATCAATTTACAGGTGGAGGTGGTGTTGAGAATTACAGAGGTTCACTAGGTTGTACGGAGGAATGTGTTCATAACGGGTACGAGGGCAAATGGGGGGAAATAGAGTTCTTAATTCATACAGAAGACCCTAATGAGTGGATTCCACTGAGGCTGGTAAGAGGGATCAGTATTTCCTATTATCTTCAAGTGAAAAAAAGAAAATCCATTTATTTGTGTGAGAAAATCATCTTAATTGAAATTCAATTTAGCAGTGTGTGTGTGTGCGTGTGCGTGTGTGTGTGTGTGTGTGTGTGTGTGTACAATCACAGACTCTCCTTTTAAATTTGCTGCGCCTGATGGGGTCTGAAATACATTTCTCCTGAGCCTCGAGCAGACTTAGATACACTTGTCACATAATCAAATGTGAAATACAAAGCAGTGTTTGGTGAGAGGGCCAGGACTTTATTCCAAGGAAAATAATTTGCTTTTTTTTTTTTCTCCCCCTTCTTTCTCTCAAGCCAGTTGCTTTCATGTCATTTAGATGAGTGGTTAATAAGGCAGAGCGTTAAGAGGATTATGATCTGGTTGGGCCAAAGCATAGTGATAGTGGTGGTGATGGTGGAGAAGGAGGTGGTGGTGGTGGTGGTGGTGGTGGGGGGGTGTCAGAACATCTAAGGCAGTGGGGGGGGGGGGGGGCATATGCTCAGCTGTTACAATACTGGGCAGGAGGAGAGCATCCTCCTCACTGTCAAGATTCATTTAGTCAGAACTAAGCACTCCAATAGACCTGAGCTCTCCAAATAGACCATATCTTTTTCCGTTCTCTCAGGCTGAGAAGGGATTTTCTTTAAAGACTTGCTCCATTTTGCTCTGTGCGTTAATGAAGACCCTCAGAGTGGTTCGGTATAGGGAGGAGCTTTAGGTACTGGTGAGTCAATGAGCAGAATATGATTCCCGAGAAGCATCTTTTAAAAAGGGCAAATGGGGAATCAGGGGCAAAGTATTTCAGCATTGGTCTGTGAATATTTTAGTGTGCTGGGAATCCAAAGATAGGGCGTATGAGGGGGACAAAAAAGGCTTTAGGAAAACTTACACTGTGGCAGGGCATGAGAGGAGAGGAAGGTATTGAGGTAAAGTCTCTTACAGGTAGAGCAGACTTCACCTGGGAATCATCCTCCTGATGTGTTCTCAGCGTAGACTGTATATAAAAAAAATCTTCTGAAATCTGAAAAGTGAAGCCCAGGAAGTAGGACAGAAGTAGCAGTTGTCCATGAGGAGGGGGCGACGCTGCCCTTACCTGCCCTTACCTGCCCTTACCTGCCCTTAAAAGAAGTCTGTTTGAATGGAAGTTACAGTAATGGTCCCAGTCACTCGTTTATAAATGATGTTCCCTTTTAGGTGAAATAAGACAATAAAGTACAGCACGTGCAGTATGTGTAAGTGGACACCAGTGAGATTGATTGACAGCTGTATATCGTCCTATAGGAGCCTGCATGGTCTGTGAATCTCAAGGCTGCAAAACAAGTTGATGTTGCAACCTGTTTGTTTTTTTATACAGACTAAACTCTGAGGATGGACAGGAACTGACCTCCTCTCTGCTGGGGAGTCCGTCCAACTCACACGCAGATCCCCACCACTGGCCATGTCCTCTGATGCCTCGTCCAAGAGAGACACTTTGTGAGCACCCATTTTAAGACATCTCCATGGATCAGTCCCAGCTACTGCTCTGCTCTCTCCAGGGAGAAAAAAACACAAGCCCCCCCCCCAGCACAACCTCCCACCCCACCCTGCGACTCACAGCACCCAGGCTTCTTAAATGCATCTTTAATTCAGCAACTTTGAAGTGGCACTCTGGCAAATGCACTCAATCAATTATAAATGAAATAATCTCCTTATGATATTAGAGATTTTTAAAGTCTAAGAAATACTGGGAGATTAGGGACCCAAATCAGTTTTAGCGGTATCTAAAGTGACAGCAGGAGAATCATCGGAAGGAGCGGGTAGAAACTTAAAATGATTATGTAGATCTGTGTCACTGCTGAATGTTTCTGCAAATCCCTGCTGGATCTACCGCAACCAAGGAAACAGATTATTCTTGGTCTTTTTTTAAAGGGTTGGAGTTCTTAAGTGCTTTTTTTTTTTTAAATAAAAAAAAATGAAATGTTTATGTATATTTACACATATATTTACAGCTACTCTCTCTCCTCCTCCTCCTCCTCCTCCTCCACAGCTACTTCTCCGTCACTGGCATCTTTTACCTCAGGGTCAGCCTGCTGCATCGTCACATGACTCAGGAGATGAACAAACATTCACTCTCACATTTACACCTACAATCAGTTTCAGAGTGTCCAATTATTGTCTGCATGTTTTTGGACGGTGGGAGGAAACTGGACCCGGAGAAAACATACACACACACACACGGGGGAAATGATGTTAACTACACACAGAAAGACCACAACTGGAAGGAAAACCTGCAATCTTCTGTGAGCCTATTTATATATTTATTAATGTTTTTTGTTATTTGCCTTGTATTACTTAATTGGCAATAATCAAACATACAGTAAAGACGTGATTGCAGTTCATTACTATGTTATTACCATGATGTAACTGTGCTGTAATGTAAAAAGTTTGTATTTAGAGGACGTTGGGGCCTCAGTTGTGTGTTTATTTATACTGCAGTGGTTGGTGTGCTTATCCATTCCTTCCATTGCTGACAGTGGTAGAAATTATGACCCAGTGCGCATTTCTATCACGCTGGGGCTCATTCATCTTTGATTACACCTTTCAGATGATATAAATTAGGCCTATCCCACTCTGTTGGCGTGATGGATTACAGCATCCGATATGAAACACACTGATCAATATCATGGATTTGTTTGTGTGTTTCAAGGCTATGCGTCTCTGTGAGAGCATGTTTCTGAAGTCGGCCTGTGCAAGTCTGCTCCGTGCTGAAACCAAAGAGCAAAAAAAAAAATCCTCATCAATGCAATGCTGTAAATAAATAAATACTAGTTAAAGTATTTATATTACAAAACATCAGTGCTCACGTGCATTTTGAGTTGGAAGTTAGGTTGCAGGTGCCACACTGTACACTGCCACCACCACAACGTTCTCTGCAAGAATAGATCCTTCCTTCCACGGCTCTTCCTCCACCTTCCCAGTGGATCGCTTACACTATCAAAGCAGGAAATTGTGTTGATCGTCGCCGACACTTGGCTGCACGCGAACAAAGCTGAAATCAATGAGGGGCTGCTCCTGAGGGCAGAGGTCAGTCACATCAAGGCTAAAAAACTGGGTCAGAAATGGAAAAAATCAAATAAAATACGCACAGGAAACTCAACCTTTTATAAAACTTTTCATCAAAACAATGTATGCAGCTTGTTCACCGGCTAAACAGCAGAGAGGCAACAACCAGCCGGCGTATGTAACGGAGCATTTAGCAGCTAAAGACTCACATGGCTCCCAGAGGAGAAGGTGTATATTACATCAGAGCTGTAGGGGGGAATCGAGGTTAATGTCACTTATGTCCGCTGGATGTGCAGTGGTAATAATACATTGTTAGGGCCCAATATGTTCACTGTCTGAAAAAAATAATAAATGTAATAATAAAAACAATTCTGTTCTTTTGGTAAAGGTGTTTGCACTAAAGAAGGAAAAGAGTATTATTTATCTTATTTTGTAGTTTATCCATTAATAATTCATGACTAACATGAGTGCAGGCGAAGCCCAATCTTTCATTTCACTCATAAATTACCTCATAAATGTTTTCATCAAGCATTTATTAGAACACAAATCCCCCCCTGCCTATTAATCACAGCACTGTGCGCATTTCTGAGGCTGACGCAGGAAACATCTTGTGTGTGTGTGTGTGTGTGTAGAAGATGAAACATAAGTAAATGCATGCAAGTGTAGACAGCACAGGCAGTGTGTGGCATTTGGCCTCTTTACAGACCTGCTGACAATGTTGACAGGAGGTGTGTTTGACAGTCTCTTTAACACAAGAGGGAAAAACACAGTCAACGTGTGAGCTGAGGAGACCCAGACTTTTCAGCCAAAGCAAATTTGAGAGCATTAGAAAACTTACTGAAGCATTTATCAGGCTCAAAGAAAGTGCACCATATGAACACGGTGCAGGTCAATTGAATAGGCTTTTAAAAATCAATCTAGCCAATTACTGTCTGTCTCGCCTCTGAGTGAGTCACGCTTGACTCGGCACACAATCGGGGAAAGGGGGCAGATGCAGCGAGAGGCCGAGGAGGGAGAAGACTGACAACTTCATGTTTAGGTAATTATCACCACTTCTGGCATGAGCCGAGGGGCCTCTTAACTGCCTCATTGTTGTTGTTAAACAGTTTGCTCTGTTGATTGATGATGAAAAGCGAACATGCACCCACACCTCTCCTGGGACTGTGTGTGTGCATCCCCTGTGACCCTGCCAGCTGGGCAGGCTAAACACAACACACACACATGAGATTGAGTGGACTATACCACAGGGGGCTGGCTATCAATACATTATTCATATCCATCTGATGGGACACACTCCGAGGCACACACACACACAGGCTCACGGGCTCACACACACACACATATATATTCAAATTCAGCCACTTTATCATATCACTGGCAGGGCTGAGAACTCACATGTCCCTGTAGATGCGCTGGTCTTTTCTTGCACTGTCATCAGATTCCCTGACTCTCCCCTGTGTGTTACTTCCTCATTCATATTCATGTGGAGTCAGATCGCTGCCAAAGGGTCTGTGTGTGTGTGTGTGTGTGTGTGTGTCTGTGTTAGCGTCCGGAGGCAAGGAAACACACACACATAAACCAGCAAAATCAACGTGTGTGATTTTGCAGATATTCTTTCAGATATTATTTCAAAAATTGCATTAAAAACAATATTTAATTTTAAAACTACGTCATTTTCACCCATGGTGCTTTTTTAGGATGATTATACCTGGTTCTTTTTTCCAGGAAAAAAAAGTTTCAAAGCAGCTGATAATTATTGTTATTGGGATAAAACTATAAATAATAGCTTGTGTTGTCAACATTTGGATTAAACACTGTTTACATTGTGTATATGAACATATTTCTTCATGCATGCGTTCATTAATTTTCATTCATTAATATTTGACATGTCTCTATATATTCATTGTTTATAATTTAGTTTACAATGTCTTACCTTGGCTGTTGTACTATTTATGCTGCAAATTATAACATTGGAAATTTCCCTATTGTGGGACAAATAAAGGATAATTTTTGGTGCCTCTTAAAGATTAAGGTTTGCTCCTAAGTGAACATAAAATAAACAAATCTTTAAAAAAATTGACGCAAAATATTTAATTGCAATTATGAGTTTTGTCTCAAAGTGTATGTGCCCAGAGCATAAACATTATATCGATGAAATTACTGCCCGGGCTCTATTTATTTACCATTATATGTCCTGCACAATCACGGTCACATTAAAACCTTTTCAGCTTCCTTGTGCTCACGTTCCAGCTCAGTGGGCCACTAATTACGGCTCATTGAGGACAGATAAATACTCTCAGATATCCATAGACAGTGGCTCTCCTTAACAGACTCTCACTGCTCCCCTGCTCCTGCTGTGTGCTGGACGGATTATCTATGGAGAGAACAGCGGCTCTTACTCCTGCAGCCATCGGCCATCTGACAGGCAGGGCGGTCCGGCTCTTTACATGGCCAGTTGGGCCCAGCAAGACCTCTTTTTATTCTCAAGGCCTGTTTCTCTATTTCCTCTTTATATGTCCTCCACCCCCCTCATCTTCTGTCTGTGATGATTGAGGAGCTGCTGATTTGTGGGGGTAAAGACTGATTTTCTTTTTATTCAGTCAGTAAGAATTACACTACTGTTCATTCAGCAGCCAAACCGCTCACCTGATCTACTTTTCTTTCTTTTTTTTACCCCCAACATAACGAGAGTTCTTCATGTGCCTGATTGGAGGGATCTTTGTAAGCATGTATCCAGGTTAAGTGGTGCAGGGTCCCTGCAGAGAGCCTGATGCCTTCAGGCCCCACACAGTAATTTCTTAAGCACTTATGTCCACACTGGCTTGTGTTCTCCTGCAGTGGCCTCCACCACGCTGTAATTAGAGCCGAACGGCCAGGAGCAGACCTGCTCATCTGCAGCTATACAACCAAGAAAATATGATCATGACTTTGCTGCCTATTGTCACTACATAGTAATTAAGGAGTGCATGTTGTCAGAGAAGATCACATTTCCAAGTTACACAGATTCTATATTGTTAATGAAGGCCACATTAGAACATTGGATACTGGATATAAAAAGAGGAATAAAATGTTATGTTTTTTTTCAAAATTACTTAATGCATTTATTTATTATCCTTTGAGGGTCTTAGGGAGGAAGCGGAGTCTCTTTCAGGTGTCACTGGGTCTTTGGCAAACATGAGGGCAGGCTACACCCTGGACAGGTTTCCTACATAAGCCCCTTTTCCACCTATGGTCCCTTGCCTGGCCTCTGCACGGTTTAGGTCTGTGTCTGTGTCTGTGCTCCATGACCGGAGCACACAGTCACTGATCTGAAATACAGCGGCAGGGTTTGTGATGCCACTCGCGATCAGCAATGCTGTCCCTATGCACCGGACTCCTCTGTTATATATTGAGATTTTACACATTTCCCTGGTAATTGTTGGAGATAAACCCACGTTTTTAGGATTGCTAAGTTTTTTTTAACTGATCTACAGTTCGGCACTGCTCAGCCTCTTCCTGTGACGGCACTCTGACCAATCAGTGACCGGCAGGCTTGGAACCTTGCCAGAGCAGGTACTGAAAACAGTACCAGGTACCAGGTACTATTGCTAGTGGAAACGCAAAATAACCCTGCCACGCCGAGTCAAGTCGAACCGGTGGAAACACGCTAAAAGTAACCAGGAAAAAAACCTTTCGAACATATAAAAACTCAAAACACCAAAACACCTTCTTTACGTACACATTTTAAACTGCTTGTCAATCAGCCAATCACGTAGTTAGCATCAGAATGGGGGAGAAAGATGATAGGGGCTTTGAATGTGGTATGGCTGTTGGTGCCAGACAAGCTGGTCTGAGTATTTCAGAGCCATCTCTGGGTTTTACAGAGACTTGTCTGAAAAGCAAATCCAGTGAGCATCAGTTGTCTTGGTGTCAGAGGTCAAAGGCCAGACTGGTCCAACTATAACCACTCTACCAGCATCAAAACACCACCCTGGCCACATTATTGGGTATAATTTTTACTTTTTCTCCCCTTTCACAAACTTCAAAACCAAAGTGTGTAAAAGTAACAAGTTATGTGGTAAATTACTGTCAGTTGAAGGATTTTCCATCCACATAATTCTGACTGCCAGCTCAGTGTGACTCCTGTTGGGTTGGTGTCCCTGCGGTCTGCCACTGGGTGAAAGCTGCTCTGCCCCGACAGTCAGCCAAAGCCTTTTTAAGAAGGCTTTCCGCAGGACAAGGCATAAACCCAGATTATGAAACAACAATAAATCGATCCCTTATGCTCATTTCACAAAACACTGTATAATAAAGCTTATGGGGGTTTAACAGGTCCAGTGCGCTGTGCTTGCAATGGGACACAGGTTCAGATCCGATGGGTAAGAGAGTCCACAGTGGATAAATGGGTGTCTCAAAAATCAATGCTGTTTTATATTTACATGTTCTTCATGTGTGTGCACACACATGCAGACACAGTTGCGTTTGACCTCACTGTGGCTGATTTGGCAGATATTAGGTTGAGAGAACTGTAAATTCAGAGGTGTTTGAAACAGAGCCTCTGTTCAGCAGCCATTATTCTGATGAAAGACGAGAGGAGTCCAAGTCAACAGTGACTTAAGCTCAACAGATGAGCCCCAATTCACCAAATGTATGAATCCAGATGACCCACAGATGCTTTAAAGCAGATTTCGTAACAATAGACAGATGTCAGTTGTTGAGAAGTATCCATGGGGAGCCATTATTACACTTGCTGACTTTCCTCCCTGCCCCTTTAATCAAGAAGTGACTTAGAGCTGTTTCTAAGTGCTTCTAAATCAGATAAAACAGACAGTGAAAATCAAGTTCTCCATGTAAGCGGGTGCTGCTATGCGAGGCTGATATGGACCATGGAGGATTATTACTGGATGGAAGGCTGGCTTTGGAAGGACTATGAAGATGGAAATGTAGACTTTCCTGCTTTAAAAGGATCACAAGTCATTCTTGTGCCACGTGCACAGATGATTAAAGCAGGCGGCTGAATTTCAGTTTAATACTTTATTTCGTAGTCCTGGATTCAAACATCTATATTCCACTGATTTGCCCAGTGTATCTTCACTACATCAGGCAGAAATGTGGCTGTAGCATTTCTAATTCAACAGACCTAAAATACTTACTTAGCTTTTAAAAATCGGAACTAATATATAGGAGTTTGTACTGTTAACCTACATTTCATTTCATTGGCAATTAAATGCTTCATGTTTGTAAATAAACTAAAACATCTAAAGTTTTTCCCTGTGTATACTATATTTCTGAAACACCTCCTTGTCTTAGCTGTTGTTGTAAGATACTTTTAAACTTGAGGATGCAGATCAGTAGAACATAAGCTATATGCACTTGCTTAACTTTTTTTAAAATAATTAATTCCCGTAGGGATATTCTTTCTCTGCATTGGACCCACCCTCTACTAGGAACCTTCCTAGAAGTAGGAGTAGTGGGACAACACCTGGGGAGTAATCAGGGTTGGGTACCTTGTTCAGGGGTACCACAGCCCTTTGACGTGGTGGGGACTGAAACTGGCAAACCTCTGGTTACAAGGCAAGTTCCCTTTCCACTTGGTCATGGGCTGCCCCAATGTATGACAATGTTAGATGAGAACATACTCACATCCACATACAACAATCTTGGACTTTCTCTGTGAGACGTCCGATGGCAGCACAAATACACCGGAATGTAAAGTCCACTGTGTAAGAATTAGTGACATCTTATGATGAGACTGTGGATTGTAAGACATGGAAGACGCCTCTGCCTAGTAGAAAGGATGTCGTCCTTCTTCATTTGCGTCGTTAACTTCTGTTTCAAAACATGAAACACTATGTTTCTGTCTGGTTTGTCCTTTTAGGCTGTGATAGAAACATGGCAGCACAAGGTGTTAACCTCCCTTTAACCAAGGCCCTTGCCTAAAGAACATTTTATTCATTTATTGAAAGGGCAACAGACAATTTGTGCCAGTAAAACCTCCCAAATGTCACACAAATGTAACTGTGATTGGACAGCCGCGTGTTTAAAATAATTGTGAAATCATTTATTCTATAAGCTGTAGGTCCATTAGTTGTGAGATATTTTTGCTATATAGACAAACAACCATCCACTCACAATCTCACACCTACGGCCAATTTAGAGTGTCCAATTTACCTAATGCGCAAATCTGTATGTTTTTGGACTGAGGGACACACGGGTAGAACATGCCTTCTCCATGCAGACAGATCCTTGTTTTACGACCGGGGCATGAACCTGGGGGGTCTTCTTGTTGCAAAGGCAAGAGTGCTAACCAACCGTGTGGCAATATTTTGCTACATTTAAATTGAAATATCTTCCTCATGTCTTGTGCACTGATTTCTGAATAATGAGCATTCAGTATTTCAATGGCTGGAAACCATTAACTGAGCAAATATAAGTGGGGTCTTCTTGTGCAAGTGTGAGACTCCGCTGTAGGTTACTGATAGCCCCAGTTCCAGCTCTTTCCCTGGGTGATAGTTAATTACCCCGAATAAATCCATTGGCAATTTGTCAGTCAGTTCCAGTGCGCCCACCCACCCAAACACAGCCACTTCCCTCCTCGCTTCTTCCTCATTCTAAGCTCATGTAATGAATCTCTAATCACTCTGTCTCTGAAGAGCATCCCCCCAGCCTGTTATCTTTTAATTACCCTTTTCACGAGGCATCAGCACAGGCCAGCAGGGGGCGTGCTGTCAAACAGAATGTGATGAAAGTGAGCCCGCATCAGCTCATACGTGAAGATGTATTAAATTTAAAAAGGGCTGAACTTTATTGTGTGTGGATGAGGACAGTGTATTTACTGTCAGGCGGTGAATTATGTTGGTCACCGTGTTTCACCTCAGAGGCCACGCACGACACTGAACGCCCCCCGGCTGCACTGGTTTATGTACATAGAGCCAGCACGAACTAGCTTGTCCTCAATCTCTGCTGGACTCGCCGACTGCCAGACTACAAATGGCTCTCTGGTGAAGCATTTGTGCTGTAGCAGAAAATGGAGCCTCTAACTCACAGAGTCATTTGCAGATGTGTCACTTGGGATTCCAAGCGAGTTGCCACAGATCAAAGCTGTAAATTGGAATTGGCAGCAGACACGAACTGGGGTCAGGGGAATTGTCCCCAACACAGACACACATGCACCCACAGAGAGGACATGAGTTTTAGGGGTTCTGTGATTCTACAAGAGCGGTGTGTTCAAACAATGGCGCTGTGGATGTACGGAGTCAGATGTACACGTGACATCAGATTTATCCTTGTTGACTTGCACTTATTTGGAAGTAAATGTGTTTAGGACAAAGGTTGGGTTCACTCAGTTTGCATGATGGAGCAGATTTGAGGCAACAATAACATATTCCCATACTCTCATTTTGCAGTCTGGGAGAAAAGCAGAGAATAGGTTTAAAATCGCATGGTTGTCGCATGTTTATATCAAAGCAGTAAACCAATAACATATTATACTATAACGTCAGGTGCCCCCCGCCAAGTCCCTTTTAATAGTCAAGGTTTTTTAATTTAATCTCACTAATTTCTACATATCCCTCTAGGGATCTTAAAGCTTAACTTTAGAAAAGAAAAAAAAAAGACCCTGTACAGCTCTTTTTGGAATTGCGGTGTCGGTTTTTTGTCAACCCTTTAGTGAAAGCCTGTCAAAAGTGGTTAGCTTCTCCAATGAAACTACTTCTTTGCATCTTAGCTCCCGGTCTTGCCCTGTGTCTGCACAATTTCTCTCTATCCTCTTGTTTCTCTCCTTTTGTTTAGATAAAGCGAGGGATTAGCAAAGATTTGCCCCCATAAAGTAGTGGTTTGATGGGCTTTTATCCCACCATGTTGCTAAAGCTGTGTAGCCCCTGGATTAGGGCCTGACAATAGGAACCCTTGTGCTGGGCCGCAGCCTGAGGGCCACAACCAAAGACGGGCTCTGAGAAAGAGGGAGGAAACAAACCTGCCAACCTCGATATGTCAAGTCTGCCAGAGAAACCGTTCAGAGGAGTGGCCCTGGCTGGAGCATGGTGTACCGCATTTATAGATCCTGCAAGGATAAACCATATGAGAAAGAAAAGAGTGTGCTTAGCCTCACAAACGCAGATATAGGTTAATAGAAAAGAGATAAACTTAAAGGCCCTGGGTTTGTTCTTCTTACAAAGCACATGTGTGCCATTTGTGGCTCCAGATGTGGAAATGTGGTGTCTGATCCATCTATCTTTTAGGCTACTCTGCTAGCAGGTGTTGCAACTGGGTCTACATGTATTGTCTGGGGCTCAACTGATTAAACCAAATAAATGTTTGTATAATCAATAAACCTCTGTCACATATAATAATGAGTTACAATACTTAATATAAAGAAATAATATAAAGAGAAAAGTACTGTGGAGTCAAATATTTGTCCATATCCAGCACATACTGTAGCAGGGCAGTCTTACAGGTGAATGCCCGACTAATACACAGCCAGAGAATCGCTAATGGCAAGTTGCTTTGTTACTCCAGTCACACAAATCCCATGAAAGCAGTCAATTCTCAGCCATACATCAAAATGATTAATTTCACCCAAATGAGCACAAGCTAACCTTGACTAAGAGCATGTGCAGACCACAGCAGCTGGATTGAAACCTAATATATTCATGAAGTTACTGTAAAGAAAGACCCTAATGATAAAAGTTAATGGGCTCTGAAGGCTGAAGGCATCAACTTTCTCCCCAACTTGACGTAAAAAGCCATTTGGAAATATAGGGAGCCATTTGAGGGGTAAAATTACAAACTCTCATGCGTTATAAACCTGATTAAAAACTGAACATGGTTTATAAATCACTGCAGCTTCCTCCGCTGAGCCTTGATTCAGACTGCCAAAGTCCTGATGCAGGGATAAAGTTTTGATATTCAGAAAGCGAGCGGAGAGGAGGATGATTGAGAGCAAAGACGATAACTCAGATCTGAGGCGAGGCTTTAACGTGATACAGAGCTTGAATGCAGCCAGAGTGCAGAGAACAATGTGTGTGCACCAATGAAATCCACGGAAATCTCAAGATGAATGTGGGTTTTAGAAAGTTAGCCTGGAGCGAGCGGCGCTGAGATCCCGAAGATGATCAGGATGAAGTGTGAGCTGTGAGGATTGGGAGTAAACAGACGGGTATAAAGTGGAGCCATGTATTCAGTGGAGTTCTGTGGAAAGAAAACATGTAGTTACTGTTTGTGTCTGTTCACAATGAAAATCATTGGCCACTTATATTTGGTAAGTATACATCATAAGAACAATAGTTTGATCATTAAGTTGTTCTCTGAAGATCTCTGTGATTACAAATGTATAATCTTTGTGTTTTAAAACTGTGATGAACTTCTCCCACAATGTTGACGTCTACAAACCAAACAATGAATCACTTCTCAAAATGGTTTGTTGCCTCACATCTACATTGTGTTTTAATTGCTCAGAAATAGCAAAAACAATTGTCCAGTTGTCATAAAAATATATATTTTTGGAGGGTGAAATACCATCTGCAGGTAAGTATGCATGTATTCATTGTGATTCTTTATTGTTAAAGTCTTCATAAGTGCACACGTTTGAGAATACAAAGCAAAGTGTGAGTAAAGTTTGATATTATAGTCTGGGTTCACAGTCCACTGCATCACTACTGCTGCTGCTGCTCAACTGGCCTATAATATGTCTCTAATAGACGGCCTTGTGACACCTGCATGAAAGCCTTTAGTCGTGCTGGACATTAGCTCGCAGTGAAAGCTGATTTGAGGAAGAGCAGCTGAGAGGAATTTCCTTCTCGCTTTAATTGCTTTAGAAACGGTTCTCACAAAGAAACACTGGGCTGGGACTTATCTCAAGTTCTTATTTCCATCGGTTCACAAGTTAATCCGATTTCTCTCTCTCTCTCTCTCTCTCACTCACACTCACTCTCTCTATCTCTCCATATATATATATATATATATATATATATATATATAGACAGAGAGACCAAATGCACTGCGATTAAGGGCAAAATTATTATTGTTTTTATTATTTTTGTTGTTGCCGAAAACCATCCATTTGTGCATTTTCTGGCTGAAATCACATGTTTTCTATTTTACACAAAAATAATAACACACACACACACACACATATATATGTGTGTGTGTATGTATATATGTATATGTGTGTGTGTGTGTGTGTGTATATATATATATATACATATATGTATGTATGTACTGTATGTATGTATGTATTTAAAAAGCATGGCTGTTGTCAGGAGTTTTCGACTTCTCCGACTGAATGTGGCCAAAGATCAAATTGAGTTTAAGATTTTAATCCCTCCCAACCGCAGCACACCTCCCCTCTTTCTCTCTCTCTCTCCACAAAATATGCAAGCCTTACATTAAAAGGCTACTTTTCGTTGCCCTTAATTCCAGCCTAAACGGGTTTTCTTCGGGAGAAGAAATCTTTTCTAAAAACCTTGAAGAAGAGAGGGGCATTATTGTTTTAATCCTCTTACCAGCAGTCATTTTAAGACATTTTTTGGAGGGTGAAATGGCGTCTTGTCTACCCAATCCTAACCTAAATCCCTCGGGGCCGGGGAGCTGCTGGAGGCAGTGCGCTGCAGCGCAACCTGCATCTCTCCATATCTGCTGCTGCATTCCCCGCAAACCTGCAGTCACACCGAGAAGGGGGGGGGGGGGGGGGGGGGAGATCAAATTAAAGCACGGAATTAACCTGAAGAGCCCCCGTGCTGGAGAGTCTAAAAAGGCCATTACTTACCATTTTGCATATCATTTTAATTAATACCTGCTTTTTAATTGGCTGAAACCAAGCGTTTGGATTTCCTCTGATATTAGACAACTGCTGACGCAAAAGTCGAGGACGCACGAAAAAAGAAAAATACTTTCTTTACAGGTTTTATTTGCGTCACATTTGTAATATTTATTTTTTCCTACAATAAATCCAAAACGTTCATAATCGTTTCAATGATAATGAAGATGTGATTTTAAATAAATATCAGTCTTCCAGCCAAACTGTAATTTAACTTAACTATAGGAAGGGAAATTAAGATTAAAATATCTTACAAAACATGCAGTCGTTTAGTTTCCGCTTTAGGTCAAAAATAATATTTGGAATGCAACTTTTTATGTTGAAATTTTATCAAATGTTGTGTTCAAAATAAATGCAATACAGCATGCATAACAGGTAGTTTTATATAAAGTTAAATTATTAAATTAAAATCTGATTTAATTTAATTTTGATAACGTCAGTGTTGGTTTAAAATAAAACCTCATCATTAATATTATATTAGTCGTAGTAGTTTGTTCTCAATAGCTTATAATAATAAAATAATTATTCTAATAAATTTTAGTTAAGAAAACTACAGAACTATTTAAAAAAAAAAAATAATATTCTTTTCCCGGGACAAAAAGAGCGAGAGCTGGAAAGTCGGCGGCTTGGATGCAGAAATCAAACCTGAAGTGTGAGGTGTGAAGTGAAGGAGAAGAAGGAGGAGGTGAGAGGTGTGGAGGGAGAGGCGTGATTGGCAGAGAGGAGCAGCGCCTGCGCGTCGCACTGACCCCACCCAGGGTCGCTTTAAAGGCCGATAGATGGCAGCTGAGCATCCTCCCACATCCACGGAGAGGAGAGAAGGAAGAGAAGTGAAGAGGAAGAGAAGAGGCCACGCACAAACACCGGGGACACAGAGTGAGAGGATAACTGAGAGAACACAAACAAACAGCAGCGACCTAAAGAGGAAATGAAGCAGCACCTGCGGATTTTAGTGGAGAAGATCTGAGGAACATATTCAGCTGCTTTACTGCAAGTGGACGGTTTTTCCTGCAGAGACACAGAGAGGACACAGAGGACAGGTATGAAGTTTGCTGAGTGGAAGTTGGACCGTGATTGTTACTACAAGAGTAATTCGTTTTCTTTAAAAATAGATTCGTGTCACTTTTTCCTCCATGTTTGTTTACTTTGTATTTGTTTTCATGCTTGTAAAGTCACATTATTGGAGCTTTAAAAAGTCGGTCTTCATATTTATTTCTCTTGCTTTATTCACACTGATGTCGATGCTTTCGGGGATGAGGACTATAATTAAGTAAATCACGCTGTAAATTCACACTAATAATTATAAATAAATGTAATAATTTAATAATTCAAGTTGTATTATTATTCCAATTCATCCCCTCGTTTACGGTAATGATGGTAAATGCTGCTGCTGAATCGCTGTGGCCTCAGGGCAGTCTTTAGTAAACCATGTGTAACTCATAAATCCACGGCAATTAGCATAATTAGCCTCAAATCAGAGCCCGAGGCTGTGACATTGTCCTGAAAGAAGAGCATTATGTTGATTTTGTTTTAAAGAAGATTAAACGGAAATCTAACAGATTACACGAATCCAGCCAGAGACTGAAAAATAGTCACATGAAATAAAAAGTGTTATTACATTAGTCACACGTTTTTCTCTGAAACACACACACACACACACACACACACACACACACACACACACACACACACACACACACACACACACACCTTTCACGTGTCAGGCCTGATGATAAATTAATAGCCTTGTATCGTGGAAACCTATTTGCACCCACATTAGACAGGAGGCCAATTGGGGATCGTGTGCATATTTCACCGCAGAGCTGTCACACATCTCCGTCAGCCTGCAGGCGTCTGAAACTGACCGGGGACCCGCCACAGATTGAAATAAATGACCCCCACTCGAGTCAAACTCTGTGGGAGCAAGTAAATGTTTTTTTTTTCACTGCAGTCCAGTCTGCGCAGATGAGAGCGAACAAAATAAAACCCCGCAAAAAAGGAACAACTCTTCATGTTGAAATTGTGTTATTCTATTAAACGAGATAAAATAAACTTTACATATAAAATTATAATAAATAATAAATAAATATTTCCTCCGTACACAGTAATGTAAAGAGAATACAAAAAAATAACAACAATAAAAACAAAAACAATTTTTACTTTAACCTGGGGCCTATGGTAAGTTTATTTATGAATGCAAACATGTATTTTTCACTGGAAAATTCAATACTATCATTTATTTTATAATATTTTGGCAGAACCAGCTCGGTCTACTGTCTTTTGTTGAATTGTTCTGAATTGTTGTTGCAGTGGATTGATAAAAAAAAAAATTCCTGACCGATTTAAATAAATTATCATTTTAAAATGTTAAAATGTATTTACTAAAAATATGGTTGACGGTTATAGTGTACCCAGTATGTACAACTCCTATATTCCCTTACTTTGAAAAAAGAAAAGAAAAAAGTTTGGTTCCTCTCGTAACTCAACATTTCTAAATTTGATCCAAATCATGATAAATAATCTTTATATATTATATAAATCTTATAAATCTAAATCAGCTTTTTTTGTTTCCTGATTAAATGAAAAAACTACTTTTTCCCAGTTGGAGCGCCGTCTTTAATTCTTGTATGTTACTTCACCTGTTGTCATGCCATTAAGATAACATCAAACATAACCAATAACTAAGCACTTAACTATTTATATACCATGAATAAACATGTATTAAATAACACTTTTGAAGGCCTGACGCTCACCACGCCGTGTTTTCTCCTCCTTACACAGGCGTCGATCATGCAGCACTACGGAGTGAACGGATATTCTCTCCACGCCATGAACTCGTTGAGCGCCATGTACAACCTCCACCAGCAGGCGGCGCAACAGGCCCAACACGCACCTGACTACAGGCCATCAGTGCATGCGCTCACTCTAGCAGAGAGACTTGCTGGTAAGAATCAGTTGTTCACTTTGCTTTGTATTTCCTCAGTTTCCTCCATCTGTGTCATTCCCAACAACAACGGTTGATTCCATTGTATCAATACTCGGGTGATTTCATAGTATCAATAACTGAAAGATACATTGCTGGAAAAAATAACCTGCAACTCATATTTCCAAAGTCAACGCACATCACATGACAGTCAGTCAGTCTGACGTGTATCTAAATTGGTACAGTTGTACATAACATACAACAGAATATTTGTTTTATGTTAACTGTAACATGTAGCCGTTAATAATAAAATACATACAATCAGGCCAAGTCGAAAATGAAGCTCTGCGTACTCAGTGTTCTCTCCACAATTGTGAGGAAATAAAATAAAAATGAATAAGCCTCTCAAACAGGACAGAGTACAATAATGTGAGCCTTCCAATTAACATGATTCAAATGAACCTGAAAAAAAAATATCCCTGTACTGCAGATAAAACTGATAAACACACCTTTCCAATACTTCAATGTAAGCGACGTCAGAGTAAATTACTCTCTGATCACCTGACCTTCGACCTGTTCCCCATTTAAACTAGTCCTGTTTCTTCTTTCTCAACGGCTGCACATTTCAAGACATTATCCTTGAGGCCCGGTATGGCTCCCAGCACCGAAAACAGAGGCGGAGTCGCACAGCCTTTACTGCCCAGCAGCTGGAGGCCCTGGAGAAAACCTTCCAGAAGACCCACTATCCTGACGTGGTGATGCGAGAACGTCTGGCCATGTGCACCAACCTACCTGAGGCACGCGTGCAGGTACGCAGACAATGACACGTTATTTGTATACAGGGTTCTTCATCTGAAAATGGGCTCTGTGAAGCAAAACTATCAGACCTGACTGAGGGAGTATCGGTGTGTATATAGCAGCAGATGCAGGAGCCGGTGGGGTCAAGAAGTGTTTATCCCCTCAAACTGCCTGACAACTAGATTTTTGAGCAGCAGAATTCACTTTTGAAACTTTTCATGGGCCCGTCTTTGTGGTGTCAGTCCCATCTCCCTTTTTCTATCTCCATCTGTCTTGACATCAAACTATTTACGTCCTGTGATGGTGCTGGGTGACACAAGATCTAAACACAGCTATAGTGAGAACAACAGGGAGAGTTATGTGGAGCAGATAGGCAATAATGTCAACATCACTGTAGCAAACACTTGTTTGTTTGGATGAAGCACTGATTTCTGTGTTTCTTCCGGTCAGGTCTGGTTCAAGAACCGTCGGGCCAAGTTTCGTAAGAAGCAACGCAGCCTGCAGAAGGAGCAGCTTCAAAAACAGAAGGAGGCGTCAGGACCATCAGAGGGCTCTACAGAGGAATCCAAAACTGACCTCACCACCACCAACAGCACTGCAACCGCCACCACCGTGGTTCCAGAGGCCCGCACTCCTCCTCTACCTACCTCCCTCTCATCCTGTCCCACAGTGACAGAGACGCTGGAGGCGGTGCGGCCTCAGCCTGGTGAGATGAGTGTGGAAGTCAACGTCACCTCCCCTGAGCCGTCAGACAGCGAGTCAGCAGCAGAAGATAATGCTGACAGGGAGGAGGAGGACATGAGGGGGGAGACTAGGGTGAAGATCAGCGAGGAGACACAGGGGGAGAGAGGAGTGCAGCCCGGGAGCAGCTCCCCTTCCTGTAAACGCCTCAGCCCAACATCAGGTAAAAATATAGACGTCAAATAAAGTGCTTAACTTTTTACTTTCCCTGATTATATGACATATTGCTATGTAAACACCATCTAAAAATGGGACAAGTCTTACATCTGCTCTCCTTCTCTCCATCAGACTCTCCCCTGAGCTCCCCGGCCTTTCCGTCCTCCAGCAGCGTGACTAGTGGTTTGCCTCAGAGCAACTCGTACGCTTCGTCTCCCCTCAGCCTCTTTCGGCTACAGGAGCAGTTCAGGCAGCACATGGCTGCCACCAACAACATGGTGCACTACCCGTCATTCGACATGAGCACACCATCGTCTCTGCCCTATCTGGGCATGAACGTCAACATGCCGTCCCCACTGGGCTCGCTGCCCTGCCAGTCCTACTACCAGACCCTGTCCCAGGCCCAGCAGGTGTGGAACAGCCCGCTGCTGCAGGCAGCAGGTGGCAGCCTCAACAGCAAGACGACAAGTATTGAGAACCTGCGTATGAGGGCCAAGCAGCACGCAGCCTCATTGGGATTGGACACACTCCCCAACTGAAGCTCAGGCTGCTCAGTCTACATGTGGCCTCTGCTCCGGCCCGTAGCCATGTCCTCAAAAGGCAACTCTGGTGTCTTTTCACTTTTCTCTCAACCGCCTTCATCAAATATGTGTGTCTACGTTAAAAGAAAAAAAAGGATTGAAAAATATCACAGATTTAAAATTAAGCTTTTTTTTTTGGTTGCCCTGTTGTGTCCAAATCTGTCCAAATTTAAGCATTTGTAAAAAAAAATTATCCCGGTTTGTTTCATTATTTAAGTATTGCTGAGGATATTTTGTTTGCACTTTACCAGAATTGAACTCAAACCAATTTAGAAAACAACAGAGCAGCGTGAGAAACAGAAGAAGCAACAAATGAATGCCACAAAAAGCAGGAACACGGTCCCTCAGCTTGGGGCCCGGAACTCTCAACACAGCACATCACATGTGCATGCAGCTTGCCAGAACCTGAAGAACATATCTGCTGGACAGACCTCAAGAGTATACCACAAACTTAAAGAACTTAATTAAGAAAGAAAAATGGAAAAATCCCATGTGGACTACTGGAGCCATGACTGAACAGTACTTTCTGCCTCTTTGGCTTGAATGTGACCATAATGCATGTGTGTGCACCCTCTACAGCATGGCTTACAGCTGCACAACAGAGGCAGAGTAAAGTCACATCCCATCATAATCAGAAATAAATCTCATGCTAAAGAACCAATCACGTTAATCCCTGTGCCAAATGTTTTTAGTTTTTTTTTGCAAACAACACAATATTGTCGTTGTTTAAAGTCACAGCTTAGCCTGTAAGAATCTATTGAGCATTGTAAATATTCCCTCAGTGTTTGCCTCCACCTGCCTGCTCCAAGAATACCGTAACTCCATGTCTGCTTTTGTGTGACAAATCTGACAGGAGATGTTCAGTTTAATATTTCTCAAATGTGGCTTTAAAAAAAAAAAAAAAAGGGACCTACAGCAGAAATGAAATGAGGGGAGAATCTGAAACGGAGGCACGGTCAGTCAGTGACACACATACTTATGTTGACTCGGGTGCCAGAATCAACTTTTCTTTTGCAATGGGACAACTCTCTATGTATTATAAAACTGTAGATTTTAAGATGTGTATTTCTCAATTGTTTTAAATGTAATTTATCTGTTTAATTCAAGGGAATAAATGACACATAAGAATTACTCCACTTCTCAGTGTCGTCAGTTGGTTTATTGACTTGCACTCATTTTCCCAACACAAAAAAGGAGCTATAACCTCAAAGAATTAACACCGGCTACTTGAAATTAAAGAAAATATACATAACACAAACTGGGGCAGCCCATTGCCACGCGGAAACCATGTTCCAAGGCCGGATAAAAGGGAGGGTTGTGCAAGAATAGAGCCTGTAGAAGGAGTCGGCATTGTAAACCAGGAATAATTACATGTAGAAGGACATCTCACCAACATGCAAACATTCACTAAAACACCCAAAACATTTACCAAAGGAAGAGGAAGTATAGGCAACAAGAGGGATTAGTTAAGGTTGTGCTAAACCAGCTCCTCTCCAGCTGTCGCAGAGCCCGACTGACAGAAAACTGAATCTTAAATAGCACTTTTTGATTTTCTCACACATTGCCTTCAACACTTGGGTGTAATTTTGGAGCTTTGGCTGATATGGTCAACTGGAGAAAACCTTGATTATCCGTAAATAATTTAGATGCAGCAGGAGGTCCACCGTCATCCTCAGTGATGTTTACACACCACACTGGGGAGAACCTGCCACTTGTTCACCCAGTGTGGAATAACTAATCCTAAATGAAATGACTGAAGCACAGTGTCAGGCTCTTTAAGAGTCTCCAATCCACCACCCACCCCTTTCACACATTTTCTCTCTCTCTCTCTCTTTTCCTGCTCCCCTCTTCCCCCACCCTGTCAATCGAGGTTTGGCTGCACTGAAACAGAATGCTCTGCCATAAGAAGATTACCTTTGGTTGGGATATCGATGGATTAAGTAAGAATAGAATGAGATAAAATAGGACTGAAAGAGTTCCCAGAGTCAGCAAAGTTCAGACACCTGTTCTTTCACTGCTCTTTCGCAGTTGCTCGCTCCATGACCATAAAGATTATATCACTTTCTAAGTACAGAAGAGGAGGTGAGAGGGGTGGGTGGTGTCGGGACGAGGCCAATTACAGTATATTAAAATAATTTGCAGGCTTAAAAGACTTGTTTTTCTAACAAGATCCCTTAGGTTATTTTCAGGCATTCTCTTTAAATATGTAGTCAATTTGTCATGAGTGTTCAGGTTTTGTGTATACAGAAAGATCACATGGGTGTAAATCAATGGGAATGCTGTGTGTGTGTGTTTGTGTATGTGTGTGTGTGTGTGTGTGTGTGTGTGTGAGAGAGAGAGAGTGTGTCTCTGGCAGCTAAGCTGCTGAAGGTTTCCAGGAGCTCTTTGATGTGTATCTGGGCAATGCACTATTAGAGGGATTTTCCTAGTTGACAGCTCAGAGAATGTGTGGAGGAATTGCGATGCCAGCGGGTTAAAAGAATGCTGGAAACAGGATTAGGATCATATTCTGGCAGCTCCTGTCACTTCATCAATGGGCTAAGGTTTCCTCAGTGACAGCCCTCCTTCTCTGCCCAGCTAAAACCTTTAGTGGGACCATAAAAGGGGTGAGAGAGGGGAAAAAACAATGATTGAATGGTGTGCTATGATTTCTGTGCAGGGCTTGCTCTGAGGGCTTTGTGTTGGGAGGTCTGAGGGGGGTTTGTGTTGATTTGGAGGGAGGGGTAGGTCATGTGGATGAGAAAGGGGGGGGGCTTTTTTTTTAAGAAGGGAACATTTTGGGGAGGGGTATAACTATGGAAGTTTTACACCCAAATCCCCATGGCAGAGCATGTGGAGGGCTTTTACACTGATGCTGGCAGACAGGGAGAGCAGCGTGGTGTCCCTCCGGGGACAAGAGCAGCAGCGGCAGGTGGGAAGGAAGAATGGCTTTTCCTGAATCTTCTGGATCCACTTTTGTCTGTATAATCTCGGCCCGCAGTCCGGACAGAGTGAGAGTGAGATCTCATTCACCCCGAGATGGTTCATCTATTCATGCATGTGATGGGACAGTGACAGTGTACACTGCTGGTAACAGTGGCTCTCTGTTGTGATTATTCTTCACTGAAAGGGAGACGGTCCAGAGTGTAAGATGTATTGGTTGAAAGTGGAAATATAGTCGTTTTCCTAAATGTATGATTTGCTGTTCTCATTACCCCAGAATGAGCCTTTATACTGTATTTACATTAGGGGTGGGTCCTCTCTCTGATGAGTCTGCCATGTTGGACGACCACATTGTTACAGTAGCCCACAGTGGACAAATTAAACACCTTTTGAGTTTTAATGCGGCTTGGAAGAGAAGGGTGAAGTGAGATGCTGCTAAATCCTACACGCTGTACATTTGAATGGATTTTATTTAAATAACAGACAGTCAGTTGAGCTCATCAAGAAGAATGAGCTCAACTGTGCTGCCAAACCGGCTCATTTCTCAGTGCCATATACCTTCACTGTTTGATGGTCTATGTACTGGTTGTTCCTTAATACAGCTAAACAGTTATGGTATAGACATTCCTTATAAATTAGAAAAAAAAACAATTTAAACCACTTATATAGAGTATATAGTAGAAGGTTTGTTTCTCACAAACAGATTTTACAAACGTATTCATTATTCAGCGCAATCAGCTCAACACAATTAGCAGCAGCATTAATAATCAGCTACTAAGTAAAGCTTTAGATGAGGTTCTTTGCGACTACAGATTTTTCATTTTTTTTTTACATATGTAAAGATTAGATTATTGATATCTTGAAAACAAGATATCAGATAATGTTGTTTTTTTTTCAAAACAAGATGATATATATTGTTTTGTAGCTGTGCCGAATATTTCTTGTCGATTGGGCTTATAGGGTGGTCTCTAAAATTGTTTCAACAATGCCACCAAAACCCATTTTCCCCACGAGTGTAACTCCACACTTTGCTCACCCCTGTGAAACAATACTTTCACGATAATACCGGAGTTTGATTGCTGGCGACAAGTGATATAATGCCAGGAAATACAGACAAGCATGCAAATGCTCAATCCTCCTTTTCTCCTGAGAAGTGGATGAGACAGACTATATCTGCAGGCTTCACTCTGGCTCCCCAGCTTTGTGCTACAGAGACGCTCTCCTTTCTCCCCCTGACTTGGGTGATAATCCTGACACGCACTGTCTGCATTTTTTTTTACTGTACGTGTTTAAGCGCATTTGCAGAGCATTTATCTCTCCAATGTAAACCAATTTGGCTATAAGGGCCTTGGGCCAAGCAAGGCCCTGGGTGGAAGAAAGGAAAACTCAAACCTAGCAGATGTGCAGAGAGGGGAGGCTGGGAGAGCTGGCGAGGACGAGGGGGCTGATGAATAACTGCATGCAGAAGAAAAGGGGAAAAGCAGAAGCGGATGGGAGAAAAAAGTGTCCCTTGTCCGAGGGGTAGGCTTTTCAAACTTGGGATAGGGGCCTTTAAAGCTGATAGAACGTGGATCACTGAATTGTTGAGTCACAGAATCGGCGAAAATTATATGGAGCTCTCAGTTAATCCTGTCATAGTGAGATCGGCGGGCATACTTTGGGGATCCCAGCCCCTTGTGTAGAAATGGAGCCTGCTGTATTGATAAAGCTGCTGTTTGATACCGCCTGTACACCTGTATCAGCTGTCTGTTAATCTGCCTTCTCCTCCTCCTCCCACTAGTCCTCCACAGCGTGTCGCCTCTGCCAGTAGAAATGGCTGATGAAATGCACCAAAGACCTGAAAGCTGCCAATCTTGAAGCTTCTTGATGGCTTGTGTAAGTGGCTCTGGGTGCAGGATGAACTTGTCACTTTGATCATCTGAAAGGCAGGAGCCCTGCTGTGTCAGACATTACTACCTGCAATTCTGAGGAGCCATAAAGACTATGGACTCCTTGGTCCCTGAAATGGGACATTAAGACAGAATCATCCTCGGTTAGTTGTGGCGATATCAAGGTGTTTTATTTGCTGGCACACAGGCAGGGTCTGAATGTGTTTGGATAGCTTTTAAAGTACCCGATCTCACAGCCTAAGGTTCCTGTAAATGAGGTGTTTGCTGCTCTTATCAATGAGACGTTACATGAGAAGAGCACCTCGGCCCGCCAGGGGTGTTCAACCGTTGTGTTGTACGATTACACCAGGCTGAGCTTTGGCCAGATGCCCTCCA
This sequence comes from Solea solea, assembly GCF_958295425.1. Taxonomy (NCBI): domain Eukaryota; kingdom Metazoa; phylum Chordata; class Actinopteri; order Pleuronectiformes; family Soleidae; genus Solea; species Solea solea. Next base: position 9,022,316 of record NC_081142.1, on the reverse strand, counting down.
CATCTAACTCAAACAATTTTAACAGCTTTTTCACTTTCTTTTTCAAGATCTTGTGTTGCATCTATAACGTCAGACTGTTTCTAGTATCAGAGCATTTACAAAGTTTTCTCAATACACTGAGGTTGTTTTTTTTTTCTTCAAACATTTAAAGCTTTAAATCACAGTAGAACTGGTACTCGGCTACAAGTGCTTACCTGCACAGACAGCTTATTGAAGTTTGTCAACTGTAAGTTGTACGCAGGAACTCAGCAAACATACGGACCCGTGGATGAATGAGATGATGAGCTGAAAAAAGAGAAAAAAAGTCAGTAAAACCACTCGTCAGCACATTTTTGTTACTGAAATCACTGACTGGAACTTTAACCATGCTTAAACATGGTTCAAACGTGAATCGAGTTCTTCTGTTTTGCTACAGAAGCAAACATGTGTTTTTTGAAGTAATTTTTAGGTAATAAAAGGTATAGTGTGTAAGAATTGGTGAACTATGATGGCCTTCACGTACCTGAAAGGATATTATTCTTCATTCATGCAGTGAGCTTCCGCAGCAAAACACGTGCTCTGCTTAAGTCTGTCCTTTCGGGCTTCTGTAGAAACATGGCTTAATGGCCATCGCATTCATTTTTTTCCCCCTCTCTTCCAGAGAACTGTCTGTAAACACTATACTGTATAGTTGTGCGTGAAAACTCCAGTAGATCATCAGTTTCTGAAACACTCAGACCAGCCTGTGTGGCATCAAAGGTCATGCCACGTTCAAAGCCACTTTTGAACGCGTCTTCCCCATTCCCATGCTCAGTCAGAGTCACTGTCATGGGATGTAGATATGATTAGATAATTAGATAAGGCCGTGAGCGGCAATTCTACTTATACACATATACTGCAGACACATTTCTTTTAGATTTAAGCTCTTAATACAACAGTTGTGTCAGTCACCCATTCACACACACATTCATAAAACATCAGGAGCAATAAATGGTTTTGTGTTGTCCGTCAGCAACAAGACTAGAGGAACAAACTCCAAATCTACAAACTGGAAGACAACTCACTCTACCTGCTAAATTATCCTCTTCCTAACAATTCATTTTTCACAGAAAACATTACAGGAAACATGAGGAAGCTTTCATTTCTAAAAATGAATAATAACTTCATAACAATAAGACTCAATAAGTTAAACTCAAGTGTCGCAGCAAGCAATTATGGTGTGCCAGTGAACATGCACAATGGAAAAATTATTGAATTTTAATCAATGAGCATGTCAAATGTAAGATTTTCTCTTGGAATAGGCTACCATGTCCCTTTTAAATAGACATTTAAAAAGAAGACGTTAATACACGTCATGCTATAATTAAAATTAAATAGGTCTGGTAATTAGGTTTTGCATGGACAGATTTGTGAAGTCTTTAAACACTCACTCATTCCTTGATCTTCCACCACTTTATCCTCCAGGGTCGCAACAGGTGCTGGTGCCATTCCTAGCTGACATAGGGCAAAAGGCAGGTCACACCCTGAAAGGCCGCCAATCCATCCACTGACACACTCACACCTACGGTCATTTTAGAGTGTCCAGTCTTTAAACAAGATTAAATTAAAAGTTTAAAAAGTTGTTTTGTTTTTTTAAGAAAGTGTACACCAGGTGATGGGCAGAAAAAAATGTCCACACACCAGTTGCTCAATCAGGTGACATCACACAGTTGGTAATAAAGTGACCAATTACTTTTTTTGTTTTTTGTCATTTTTTTTCTTTCTGATTTTAAGATTTAAAAAAGCAAAATGTGTCTGCAGACCAGTTGTTGCTTCCTGAGAAATCTCCTCATTACCGACAGTCCTGAAACATGACCTGGTTTCACTCAAAACAGAAACCCTTTTCTTTATGATTTCTGGTATTTTGTTAAACCTGCTTTAACAAAGTGTGATTGTCTTGTGTGCTCATGTTTTAAGGTTTTAAAATAACACAATGTAGGATTTTCTCTCTGGGGTTCCCCCACAGTTGGTAAACAGCATTGTTTGTTACAATTGTCATAAAATGTATGTGGAGGTAACATGTGTATCTGTTGACAAAGTCTTAAGACCAGGTACAGTAGCCCATGTTATAGCATTTGATTCAAATATGACGACATGTTTGAATCACTTGATGCCGAGGTGCCGTAAAGTAGAAAGCTGTAGTTGTTTTTGTGGCACAGAACTGAAGTTAAATAGTACCAATGCACGAGATGCAGACCTGCTCAGGCTTTGACAGAGGTGACATTCACCGTGTTATGAGTTCATGTACCATTAACATTATTATTTGAACGTTGAAATCCTACATTATGTCACTTTAAATGACCACAGTTTACATAAAACTACATTTTATTACGTTAAGTATTATACATACAGCTGCCAAATTATAAGGCAAATGTATTTAATGGGCCAATTTAAAGGATGTATTTTAACGTGTGTGTGTGCACAGGCAGATGTCACTGCCACTGTCTCAGATCACGAGGGATTTATGAACAATGTCAAGTTCCCTCTGAAAACCGGAGTCTCTTCACTGCCTCTTAAAGCTTAATGCTCCCTGACTGTGTGGCACAGTAAGAGCCACACTGTCTTTCTCTCTATGTGCCACAGATAATACTAAGAACAACCTCTCAATTCCAGCTCTCCTCGTCGCCTAATGTGCCCTCCTTCCTCCGCTGCACGCACGCGGCCATTTCCATTCAATCAGACATGAATGCAAACACAAGCGACTGTAATGGAAAACACTAATATTGTCCCTAATGGTTTCCCATCCCAGGAGAGTTTTAAAACATATGTAAATTTATGTGAACCCAACAAAAACACATATTTACAATAGAACAGGGTAATCACAATATGATGACATGGTGGGCCGGCCTTGTAGATGGAGGCGCCATGTGTCATTAGTCTCTTTTATCTTTTTTCCTGTTTCATGCAATGGCATCGGCGCAACAATCACTCACAGCAAGAATGAACATGATCTGCACTCGTCTGTGGCGCAGTGATGGAGAGGCAGAGGGGGAAGCAAAGACGCAAAGGAGGCAACGAAAGAGGTTGTGCGTCTTCACTGCTACGGAGTACATGAAGGTGAGGAGCAAGTGACAGCGGTGAGAAATAAGCAACTCTGATTTAACAATATAATACAAGAGGCCTTCAGTTCTTGTAAAAAAATTTAAAAAAAAGACAATATAATTAAAAAAAAATTATAAATGATTATTTTCATTCATTTAGAAGTTGAAATATAATTTATGTGCTCACAAAGCCTGTGCCTACAAAACTGAATTCATTCTACACCATGTACAGTTACGGGGGCAGAATGGCTTGAAGAAGATATCGAATTGCACATTTTCTGACATTTTGCAATTGGGATTTGATATGCCATGTATTTATTTTTATGTCAAGGTTCAGTTCATTATTCACCATGTGATGCATCTAAAATGTACTGGAGTATTACCACAAGACACCACCAAAACTTTAACTACTTGTTGTATACAATTTGCATAGAAGACATCACAATCAAAAACAAAACGATGTCATTTGCTAATTGTGCTGTTCCAAACTGCGTTTAATTGTTCAGCCCTGACAGACACTACAGCCCGTTACATGTGTTCCTGCCGTATGGCATGACATAATCAACAATGTGAGTTCCAATCAGATAATTAATCACAGTTTACTCATATCAGCACAATAATAAATTTAAGATTAGACTTCAATTCAGATTCACCAAAGATCGACAGTTTTATATCATGAAGGATCGAAAGAAGAGTAAAAGCAAAGCATCTTTGTTAATCAATGTTAATTCATGTTGTATTCTTCAGTAATTTTCACCATCATCAGAAATGACGTTTTGGGTACTGTTTCCACAGCAAATGTATCATAATATCCCTGAAGGTTGTAGCGCCACCTGTGGGCTTCAGGATCTACTTTCTGCTCTGTTTGACCAAGTGTTCCACCTCCTTCATGAAGCGCAGACACAGCTCATCCTGCCACGGCAGGGCAACACACTGCACCGACACAGGCAGACCCTTTGCCCCGGAGACAGCCTGAACACAAACACAGAATCCAGAGAGTCAGCAGTCGCTCTCAAGAACCACCACAGTCTGCTGCCTCCACCTACTGACCAAATGTAGAAATACAGACACTTAAGAGCATCTAACATGCGCACCCATCTCCTGATTTGAATACAAAAGGCTAAATAATAATTAAAAAAAATAGTCCCACCTTAATTCTAGATACCGTTACCTTTCAGTTTTTCCCTGTAAAAGTAAAAATACAGCCACAACATTAAGCTGGTTTATACACTGCATATACAAGTGGATGCAGCCTCCTGTTGTAAAACAAAGACCTACAGTGAAATATTGAGGGATTTTCATATTAAAACTGTTAAGATTAGAGTTTGTTAAGTGGAATGAACAATTATTGATATTTGTGTCCGATTACGACTGTTGTATTACATACTTCTTTGTCCCGTTTCTTACCTGTTTGAAGACCTTGTCCACCTGGTCCTGATAAATGCCCTTATAGTGCTCGAGTTCCTCCTCATCTTGTGCGGTCACTGTGGAAACAGGAACCACTCCAGCGGGAAAAGTGAGGAGATTGTAAATGGCTGTGTATGAGAGGACAGCTGAAAGAAAAGAAAATAGACATGTACTGGGTTTTAATTTAACAATAACATAAGCACATACTGTATGTCACTGAAATGTCCGTTACAATTCCTTTTGTGCATTAATATTATTATTTGGAGTCTTGATGACACTAATTATAAACTAAATTAATTGTTTCTATAAAAATTCCAAAGTAAAGGAACATAGCTCCATATGATTTATGACAACTATTAGAAAACAAAGCCCAAAAGCTCTTTAACCCTTAAACCACTAAGCCACAAAATGTCTGTCTGGACTTTTTTGCTTATTTTAACCATAAAAGGGCCAGAAAATATCCTGAGTAAGTGTTTTTGCCCATTTTTCCAGAATAACGTTAAATATATGGCCGTTACTCAACTTACTGCATGTTAAAATAGTGTATTTACAATTTAAAATCAAGAAAAATGTAAGAAAACATTAAAATAACATTTGTTTGAGTTATGGCTCAATGTCCAAAAACAGGCCAAAAAGCAGAAGCCATGTACAGGTGTTTTTCCAACTCTTTCCTCTCTGGTGACAAAGATGCTGATTTGCCTGCTTCCTCCAAAAGTGTGAGCACAATTACCGTAATAACCATATGTTGGCTTTGACGTGCAACTTCTCAGCTTTCAGAAAGCGTGTATTTACGGTAATGCAAAGTGCGCTTGCACTATCGTGTCGTCTGCGATGCACTCGGTGTTAGAGGGTTAAATGTATTAGACAAACATTGGTTCAGTATATCGTACGCGTAATCTTTCCGCAGTATAAGAAGTTGTAGGCTGGTCCAATCACAGGGCACAGCAGCACGTCAATGTTGCACCTTCTCCAATCCTCTATCGTTTCATAAATGTAGTCCTAATAAGAACACAAGAACACATAGACCTTTCATTTCCCATAGAACAAAGAGTGAAAAATTCAACACACCATTTAAAACCTTTTCAAGCTCAACTTCATGTTCAGCTCTACATATATGTGAACATTTTGATTTCGTTTTTAAATAATGAACTGAAAACTAATAGAACCTCAACAGCGGCATGTTGCTTCCACAAGTTTGGAATAGACCTGAAAACAAGACAGAAAGATTCAGTATGGGCAGGTATTTTTGTCACATCACATGCAATGAAAAGAAAAACTCAAAGTCTCTCACCCACATCCAGCTAGAGCGCCACCAATGGCATAAAGACGAGGAGACTACAAAAACATGAAACAAAACACTCGTTAATTAATGCACTGCATGGCAAAAAGAAATTCACATACTCTTTATAAACCTCGCCTCTACTACTAATACTACTACTCTACGTCATGTACTAAGGAAGATTTATGTCTGTTACTCACCAGGGGGTTCATGAGGAATGACATGGTTTTTAACATCCATTTAGGAATATGGCGAAAGGAAATTTGATGTTTGAGAGAGGGGTCCACAGGACTTCCCTTCCTGAAACAGAACCAATAAGAGACAATTGGAACAAAATAGAGCAACCTGTTGAAAGAGACTCTTCTCAGATTTCAAGTAAACATAATGAGGTTAAATATTTTAGCCTCAGTGATAATATCAACATGCTAAGAAGCTCACACAAACAAATCATTTTAGTTAACTGCTACATTTACCTGCCACTGCTAATAATACAATAAATACAGTCAGGCCAAAATGAACAGAGCATCTCCAAATAGGACAAAGCACAAATAAGAGCCTTCAAATGAACATCCTTCAAATTAAATTCAAACATGTCTTTTCTAAACTGGCGATAATGCTAAATAAACTTTTTGTGGTAAATTAGTAATTAGCGATGATTTTGTTAACCAAGCTAGTAAAAAACATCACAATTCTGGGGTAGTAAACAATTTAAATTTAAAAATAAATGTATATTTTTCCTCCAGCACCACAAACACTGACTTCATAGTGATGTGTAACCGGTAAACAGCTTACATGAAAAAACATTTCAGCTGCAGATGTTAATGTCATTGTAAATATTAAATAAACATCATTTTATATGAAGATATGACCATTAGGTCTGGGTTCGTTTGAAAAGCCTTTGGTTTTTTTTTTAAGATTATAAGGAATTAGAATAAAAACAGTCGATCATAAGACAAAAAGATGTTTGTCATTGGTATTTGTTATTCATGAGAACAGCACTGGTATTCAAATGTATGTTTTTACGTCTGATCGATCTTCTTATGCTGTGACTTCACAATGTGAAATGAACAATACACAAACTCACTAACAAACTAAGAAATATCCAACTCACATGTTATTTAGCAGGGTAGTACCTCCATCTGCAAGGCAACCCTTTACCACCAGCTCAGGGAAAGCATAATCAATCTTCAAAGGTGTGTAAGGCACCAACTGACAGGACGGGAAAAGACACAACTTTTATTTAAAAAACATGGACCTCATGTCACATGTAACTGTGGATCAGTGGGTGGTTTGCTCTTACAGTGTGGCCTGCGTCTTCCAACAGCGCCTTGACTTCTCGGACGGCCCGTGCCATGCTTGGAGATGGCTGCATGTAGCCATCATTTTCAATGTAACCAATCCTCAGGGGTTGGGAGCTCTGGTACAACTAGTAAACAAACAAGTGTGATAGATGTATGTGATACAGTAACAGTGTTTTAGAGCTTTTAGGGGAGGTTTTTCTTACTCCATTTAAGGTTATACTGTATATGAGATCTGCCTTAATTTGACACACCTGCAAATTAAAAGGCAGTGGTGGAACAGTGGGGTCCAGGGAAAACATGTGGTCACACAGCAGAGCCTGCATGCACAGAGCCAGGCTGTCAACATCCCTCGCCATGGGTCCCGGAGATGACAGCACTAAGTTTATTACAAACAGAGGAGGAAAACAGTAGGTCATTATAACAGGCACCATATGATGACACTTATATAGAGTGCACTGTATATGATATGTAAAATATTTCACCATACCTGACTTTTGCCCCCTACAGGCAGGCCTCAGACCCATTACACTGACCAAGCAAGAAAGAAAAATAAGTTCAGATAAACATCTGGTGCAGTGTTTAATTGGTGCGAAGCGATTGATAATAAAACTGCACCAACCACAAACGCTCACCTCAGCCGACCTGGCGTTGGCTTGAAACCGCATGTTCCACAGAAAGAGGCGGGAATACGGATGCTGCCGCCTATGTCATTGCCTAAACCCAGCAGAGAGCCACCTCCACCGATGAGAGCTCCCTCTCCACCAGATGAACCTCCAGAGGTCTTCTGAAGGTTATGGGGGTTTATGGTCTGCCCATAAATAGGGTTACAGCAGTCATAACTGAAAATGTGGCAACAATAATAATAATAAAAACACAGACACAATGACAATTACAGCATCTGCACATTAAACTATATTGGAAGTATACAATTATAAAAGGCATGTGACACGGGCTTTCGACTCATAACTGGAAATGATTTACCTCAAAAGGCCTTGAGGTATGTTGGTTTTCACAAAGGGAATAGCTCCTTGTCTCTTCAGAACTTTGACAAGGACACAGTCTTCCTGGACAGGTTGCTCCAGATTAATGATCAAGCCACAAGTAGAGTCGCAATTCTTGAATTCAAATATGGCAAAGACAAAATGAGCATTGTTAGATAACAGCAGACGAAGGTCATAAGGTAGGCTTCATTGAGATGTAGCACAACGTTTAACAACATCCTCAGTGAAAGAAAACGCACATGTCAGAGTGTTTCCACTCACTACTCCACTCCCCTGTAACCATTCATCTTGATTACATAAGAGCTGCTAATATAACATTTAATTGCTGCTCCCATTGTAGTAATTTTTGCTTTTTGCACTTAAGTTGAGGAATGTTGTACTTTCCTCATTGGTCTATAAAAACCTCCTGATATTTTTTCCTGTGCAGAGAAATGCAGAAGCTGGAGGGACATTTGGGTCATGTAATATCTAAACAAGAGCCTTTTGCAATATTTGCAATATTTGACTTTTCATATCCCTATCCAAATCCATTATGGACCCTTTCAGTGTAATCATCTCCACCAGGGAGTTTATGCTTTTAGCCGCGTCTGTCGAACTGGCCAAATGTAAGAATTATTCAATTTCGTTCTTTTCCTTGGTGGAGTTTTGTTTTCTCTAGCTTTCATTGTGCTTACGACCAGTCAACATACCTTGTATCCAAAGTTGTCTTTGATACTAACTGGAACGCCATACAAGAGACCTCCCTTGTTGTTGCTAATAGCTTTCAGTTGGTCAAAACTATCCGGCAACACCCCTGTGCAGCAGTTCAGCTTTTCGTTTACATCTAGAGTCTGTAAAAAAAAAAAAAAGAAAGAAAGAAAGAAAGGAAAGAAAAAACACATCACAGACAGATTCACATTTTAAAGGCTGGTTTTGTAAAACATGAAAGTCAGTGTAGGCAATTACACTTACTTAGTTACTTAGTGTCAATGACCTGGGGAGAATTACTGTGTATATAAGAGTAGATTCAACATTTGTTCTAGTAATTTCATACAAGACATGTCGGTCCTGAGAATGTATGTATTATCTGTCACCTGGCAATGGAATATGGAACTTCATTGACATGCATATTGTATACAGATGTTCATTAATATGCTGGAATATGGAATAATCTTGCTTTCTGTCAAGACAACGGGAAAAGAGGAGCGTGAATTTGCAGTTTTGGAGACCTGATTATGGAGAATAGACTTTACACAAAGATCTGCATTAGCTTGGCTGAACCTTGGCTGAAGCTCAATTGCTTCCCTGTCCAGGAGATCATTATTCACACCAGCATGCACCTGTCTGCTTACAGCCATCTACATTTTATTTTTAGGTTCAGTAACGCAGCCTATATAGGCCGCAGTGAGTGAGCCTGTGCCCTGTCCACCCACCCCACCTATACCTATATCCTCCACATGAGGGTCATGGGGGATGCTGGTGCCAATCCCAGCTGACATGGGGTGAAAGGCTGGGTTTTTTGTCATCACAGGGCAAACTACCATTCACTCACACAATCACACCTACAGGCAATTTAGAGTGTCCAATTAACCTCTGCATGTTTGTGGACATGTAGAAGGAAACCAGAGAACATTGGAGAACCACTTCTGAGTTATTAGGATCTGGCATCAGGGGGTATGGTACAGCATCTGCAATAAACCAGGAACCAGGAGTTTGCAGCTTGTTGTAGACTGTACAACACATTTTTCACATTTCAATACCTAGACTAATTCCTACACCTACCGGTTCTGTGTTTGAGAACTTAACTGCACTTGTTTCACCAGAGGCTCCCACCCTTGCTTGAGGATAACTTCCTTTCTAATGCTGCAGGTAGTTTGTGTACCATGTTGTAGCAAGTAGCAAGTGTTTACTGAATAAATATATTTTAGAGAGCCTTCTTTCAGTAACAACACATGTTAAAATGCACACAGTAATGTCACTTGGTTAAATACTGTGGTATATTTATGTACTGCAATTAAAAAACAACTTGTTTTTCCAACACTGGACACAATTAGGCATGTAGCTTATGATGTATTTTTGGAGGGCTCAGTATTCATTAAACAGTAAGCAGCTTCATTCCAAAACAGCTATAACCATTTGCATGTACTGTATGTTTTCCAATAGGGATAGCACATATTCACGAATACTCACATATAACCGTGCCAGACTGAAGGATATAGGCTATAGGCTATTTTCCATACTATCAGCAAATACATTTATTTAAATGTTCCAAGCTGAACATCCATCCATCCGTCTTCTACTGCTTTATCCCCCACATGAGGGGAAGCTGTGCCAATACCAGCTGACAGGGTGTTAGGCGGGATACACCCTGGACAGTTATGCCAGTCCATCACAGGACCACATACATAGAGAAAAAACGATCCACTCTCACACTCACACCTATGGTCAACTTAGAGTGTCCAATTTACCTAATCCCCATATTGTATGTTTTTGGACTGTGGGAGGAAACCAGAGAACTTGGAGAAAACGAAGCTCAACATTCAGCATGATTACAGTTGAGTTTCAGTCTACAGTCTGTGACTCAGTGCCTTGTGATAATTATCAATGAAAGGTGATTATTCCAAAAAAAACATCAATAAGCACAGATGAAACACTGAGAAAGGTCGAAGAGAATGACTTAATTAATAAAGAGATTACTGATTTCCATGTTTGTTTTTCTGTGATGATAAATGTAAATTTGGATACTATACTGAACCTTTTCCACATAAGCATAAAAGACATCCTCGGGGTTCAGTGAGCCTTCCTGAAGTTCCTTTGTCAACTCAGACAGGGGCAGTGTCAGGATTGCATCAGAGTCAGCGGTTGGATGCTAGAGAAAAACAACACACACACACACACACACACACACACACATTAGAGAGTGGATCAGATAATCAACAATCTCTCTGAGATGGTAGGGCAGGGGGTCTGCAACCTTGATAATGAAAAGAGCCATTTTGACATTTACATCGACACGTGGACTCCACATTGGCTTCCCATATTTAGACATTGGATGTGATGCACAAAATGTCAGAACACTTTTATTTATCACCTTGATCTCTAAATAAGAAAGAAGAAAATGAAAAGAAACTTCTTTTTTAATTAGTATTCAAAGCTACAAGGACCTGTGGCTCAGAGGAGACAAAGAGCCACAGGTTGCAGAACCCTGCTATAGGGCCATATCAAATTAGTTTTTTTATTACTTTTGCTACTTTTGAAAGCCTGTAATAGAGAGAGAAAGAGAGAGAGAGAGATACAATTAAAACAAACTATAAATAAGCTTTATATAAAATATAATAGAAGGAGAATAAGATTATGATTAAGATAATGAACAGTAATCACATATTGTTTGATTTGTGCTAATAATTAATCAAAATATCAAAAAAAAAAAGTCTCACCGACTTCCTGTATCGCTGCACAGCCTCTTGTGCATGCTGCAGACTCTCGGTCCTCCGAGCTCTGGCTCTCTGGATCTTCGACTTTGCCTCTTGGAAACTACTGATCTTGCGGAACAGCAGCACCGCAGCTCCAGCAGCGCAGGCACCTGTCGTCAGCAGTGCCGCAGTGCGCTTGTCCATCTCCATACTGTGGATAAACTGCGTTGCCTTCTCCATGGATCTCTCTCGCCTAGTCACATGGATTATTCGTACTAATCACGTCACGTCGCGCTCCTTTGAGAACGTCTCTCTAGCGGCCGACTGCGAAAAGCTGCTTCACAGAGAAGTTACATCGACACTTATGCGAGCAGCAACTAGCAGCAACTACTGTAGTCAAACTAAAATTGAAGTGGGCCCGTATTAAAGCATTTAAGGTAGTCAGTCCCAGTGAAACAGGAATTTACGGCTGCGACCTGTGGAACATCCAAGTCCGCTCACATCGACATCGTACGTCCGCCTCCCAGCCCCAAGGTCAAACTCCGCCTTTTCTCTCCATGAGTGAGAAATTTCAAAGTAAAAGTCGCATTGCTGTATATCAGAAATCTGAAACCTGAGCGACTGTAAAACTAAATATCCCCATGACTCCTGCAAAGACAGATACATGTGTGTTGAGGATATGCCTAAATGCTAACACAAAATTAAACATTTTACTATATCAATAGGGAGACATTTCAAACGTTGGATAGATTGATCACAGTCAGCAACAGGGGGTTCTTCTATGACGTCACCGTCGGCTTGCGCACCACCCTCGAAGATGGCGAACGTCTTGGAAACGGGGTGAAGCGCCGACTGATTAAAAAAATAAATTAACATAACAGCCACTTTATACACTTGTTCAACTGGTAGTAAATGTAAATATCTAATCAGCAACTCAATGCATTTCAACTTGTACACATAGTGAAGACGACCTGCTGAGTTTGAACATCAGCATGGGGAAAAAAAAGTTTGTTCACATTTATGTTGTTCATGGCCTACAAAGTTACATGTGACATAATGCATCCGATAATTGCTGTACAGTTCTCAATATTACTGTATCTTCCCCTTCTAAACACAAATAAGTGAGATTTAAAAATGTAGGTCAGTGATGGCAACACTCAGCACAAGGCATAGGTAAAAGTTAGATGGATTATTATACGGAAATTCACATTCAGGTCTCTTGGCACACATTCTAGATATACTGTACATCATATCTAGCACCAAATCCGATTTGAAAATTGGAACTGCCAACGGAATTTCTGTGTCCAATCCATAAGATGCGAGTCACATCAATAGAATAAAAAAGAAGATACAAATCACTTCACCTGGTAATGTGGATGAATCCTGAGTGACATTGAATGTGACATGGTTGTTGGTGCCAGATGGGCTGGTCTGAGTATTTCACAACCTGCTGTCTACTGGGATTGCCACACACACAACCACACCTATCTTCCTGAGAAAACATCCAGGAAGTTGCAGTTCTCTGGGTGAAAATGTCTGGTAATGATACCAGGGGACGTAAGAGAATGGACTGGTAGCTGTGAATGTCCCTATGGCTGTACGCAGCAGCTCTGAGCCCTCTTAGAAAGGGCCCCAGAGGGTCATTAACACTGCACAAAACATCCGTTTCCCTGGAGGATAACGACAACAGCCACTGCCTTATGAGGGCCCACAGCATCCTCAAGGATGGCCATCACCTCTTTGAATTACTACCCTCAGGGAGACGGCTCAGGACCATCCAAAGCAAAACAGACTAAAAAACAGAAGTTATCCCAGAGTTTTGGCATTTAATAATGCCAAAACTAGTCACTGGTGAATACATAAACATGCAATACTGTCTATTTTAAAAATGATCTAAAAAGACATTTTTTTTTATATACAGTTTTGATCTTATTTAATTTATATTGTGCCTGTTGTCTGTCTCTTGTCTTTTGTACCTTTTGCACTGATGTGAGGGTTTCCACCTCAATTTCATTGCTATGACAATTAAAGATATTCTAAATATTCGAAAGGCAACAGAACTTTCCTCTATTAAAACCAAAAGATAATCTCTGGACATAACACGTCAAATCTTGAATCAAATGCCTCAGCTGACGTCCACACTGACCTAAGTTCAAGAGTCACATGAAAGTCAAATAATAAATTAAACAGACTTGCAGGTCAATACAATCTGTGCTTATCTCTGAAGTTGTGCAAGGAAACAAACAATATCAAGACTTGTTTTCTTAACAGCACACCATGTGGCACAGAAGTCAAGGTGGAACAGTTCATGAAGATGAATAGATCGGCACAATTTGACAAAAACACATTTGTAATGTATTTTAATGTAAAATAATTAGTTTAGCTTTAAACCTAATTTGTTGAGTCCTTTATTGCTGAAATCAATTGTGGTTAAATTTTTCCAAGAATCATTAACAAACAATGAATTCACACATAACCCACACAATAAACCTTTGACACCTGGTAAGGATTTCAAGTCTCCACTTTAATGAAACATGGACTCAGCCTACCTTGTTAAATACTTAAGTTTCTTCACATGAGCAGACACATTATAGTTTACATTTAAAGATACAGCATACAACAGATCCATATATGGATGTATTTGAGCCAATTTCTTTCCCACAAACACGATTTGAAGAATGTCTTCAGCCAGCATTTAAACAACCAGAAAGGATTTCATTTGACAGAATGGAACAGTTTGTGTGACACCTAGAGAGAGAGGACAGGAGATTAATGTATGTAAACATACTAAACACAGTAGAAGGCAAGGCAAATATAATTAATGATTCACATTGTTCATCTTCAAATGATCAATGTCACTGTTAAATAGTGCTATCCAAGCTCTTACATGTCAAACAAATGAACTCTGAAGGAAACTAGGCTGAATTGTGATGTATCTTGATTGCTTATTGCTTAGTGAAAATGAAGTCTGTCACACTTACACAGTGGTCACGAGCATGCAGGAAGTCAAAGAGTTCCTCAGTGCACTCCTCCTCTGTATTGGACCTAGAGTTAACTCTGGTCTCACACTGTTCCAGACGCTCCCGGGTGTGGATGCAGTGCTCTATCTCTTCACACTTCTGTCGCACTGTTTCAATAGGATCCTGTAATAAAAATTTAAAAAATACAAGACGTTCAGAATATATATCTTACAACGTGTCAACAGGCGATGCAAAGCATTCCCAACTGCACTCAGCAGCACCAGACTAAATATCTCAGTACGAAAGCCAAATGCCGCTTTTCCACTACACTGTCCCGACACGACTCAACACATTTTTTGCTTTTCGATAGTACCTGGTACTTTTTTTTAGTACCTGCTCTGGTGAGGTTCCAAGAGAGCTGAGCCGATACTATTCATGATGTCGTCAGACTGCCGGCCACTGATTGGTCAGAGTGGCAGAAGAGGCATGAGCAAGACATTCGACACAATAATCAAACCAAACAATGCCTAAATGCAGTGGTGGGCAAAATCAAAAAAGTATTTTTTTATTATCATTATTATTATTTTTTTTTAATAATCAAATTAATGTGTGTCTGAACGTGTCTGAATTCAATTACTTTTTCAGTATGTTATGATTATATTTCCAGAAAGAATATGGTTATTTTTTGTGAAGCTGAACTGGATTTTCCATATGTCATTAAATGCTCATAGCTCCGTGGACCTGCTCTAGTAATATTGCTGGCCTTTCGTTGACGCTGCCATTTCCTATTTGGTTATAACTTCGACTGAAGTGTGTCGTCAGCCAATCAAAATTTGATGCCTAGTGACAGAACGCCCCAGGCCCAGCGATGTGTCTGGCGCTAGCCCCTGCTGTTGTCATCAACGATGTTTGAACCTTTGGCGGGTTTTGAAGTTAAGTAAGTAAGCATTAACACCACCGATCTATCATGTGACTGATCTCCTTTGTGTGCACTTTTTACGGCGACCGTTTGGACAAAAGAAGGAAATTATTTCAAGAGGAAGACCTACACCGAAGAGGTACATCATTTCCGGTAGTTCGAGCGTTAATGATCATTTTTTTTAGAAGTGGTGAGGACAGAACTGTTGATCATAAATAGTGCCGGGGACGTGTTCCCCGCGTAGCTGACGCCTACGCTTTTGTGGAAGCTTGCTTTTGTGTCATATAGTGGCTTGTGAAATTGCGGTAGCTGAGTGAAATTGTTTGTTTTTTTGGGTTTTTTTACTGAAGGCCCTGATTGAAACCCCACGGTACGCTTCTGCCTAAATGCAAAAAGGGCCTTACTGTATGGAGTTTGCATTCTCTGCCTAGGTGCGCATGGGTTTACTCGGGGTACTCCAGTTCCCTCCCACAGTACAAATACAAGTAGAGGTGCTGTAACTCTCTCTATAAGTCAGAGCATATTGATTCAGTTTCCTGTTGACCATAATGTCACAGAAAAACAAACAGCTAACGGCAAGATGGTTCGTGCTGAAGTTCTGTATGTATCGTACCTGCTGTACATGTTAATCGTTTTACAAATAAGATGGAGCATGGCTCTGGTGGTTGCTGCATTGTTCGAAGAAAAACACCACCGCCTTATGATTTCCAGCAACAGTACTGCAGTCTATACGTCCTACTTCTGAGAAAGACCAGGGAGGAAAACTCCAATCCTAACCACATACATGCAAGAGTAATCGGACTATGAATCACATTACCCAGGTATGTTAGTCGGACTAAGACTAGCTCGGTTTAAGTGGACTAACTCGTTTTAATGACACTCTTTAGTCTTTGATGAAGAGTAATTTCAGGAATAATCAGTTTACGCCACAATCTTAACAGAAAACTTGCCAGAGTTATAATAATGTCTCTAATTACGTTAACAGACGGAAAACTTATGTTTTAAATTATGAAAATGAGAAATGTTTGGAGCAGAGCTATATTAAACAGAAGTTCTAACCAAAACCTTGAAACGCTTGCTCTTAACAGTTTGCTCATGTTAAAATAAAATGCACTTTGTAGGTAAATAAACAATATTTTGATTAACATACCACCATCTCTTCTTCCTCCTCCTCTTCTTCTTCCTCCTGAGACAGAAATACACAACCACAACCACACAGTTACATCATACACATTACGCCAAAGGACACTAGGGTACCCTGACGATTCTCACGGTGGCATCGATTTCATTTAACACTTAAACATTCAACAGCTACAGACAATGTCATTGTGATAAAGCACAGGATGAATTCGCTTTGACATATTTCTGAACGACAACAGGAGCGGCTATCTGTAGCATTAGCTAACCTTGTAGCTCGTGGCGTGATTGCCTGTAAGCACAAATAACCAAACATTACTAGTGTAGCAGTGATATCCTAAAACTGTAAAAAAAAGCTACTTACATCCTCAGGCTCTCCGTTTGTGATCATTTTCTCCTCGAAAACCATGATGTTATTGCTCTTGTCCTTAGACGACCGGTTTTCTAGCAGCAGCAGTTGGAGGACAGGACACACGGCAGGTCACAGAAGCTAACAAGTGCACTCTCTTCTCTGGAAGCCTAAGTTTTAGCGACAGCGCCACCCAATGGTTTGAATGACCAAAGGTTGCACCTCTCTCCCTCGAGACCTAGTTCCATCGTTTATTCCACAAAAACGCTGGTTCCCATATAGGGGACAAATGGATCAAACATACACGTGGAAAACAATATATAGCTCATCTTTGCATTAGAATATAGGCTAGTAGTTGATGTTTTAATGCTCCATGTTGTTCCAAATATATTTACACAGTGAATTCTCAACTTTTTTAAAAGTTATACAACTAATCGCAATCATATTTGTCAGAAAAATATAGTTTGAAATTTGACATTTCCGCCAAACAAAAATGGGTTTCCTGGATCTCAAGCAGAAAGCAGAGACACAAATGTTCTTTTGTAGCCAATCTCAGCAACTTTATTATAACACATTTTCACATCATTGGAATTTACCAGTCTAAATTCATAGTATTGTCCTGCTAATGAAATTAAAACATTATTCAAACAATGAGCTGCCCTTCATTTGTTAAGCATAGTTGTGCTACAACAGACGTGAGCTACAGGAGGGGCAGTGGAAAAACTCAGGATTTAATGCATCTTCTCAATTCAGGGATGGGTTTTCCTTCTTGTTCTGTACAGTCTGTACAGCACAAGGCAGAATCTAACACGTTCGCCTTGTCGAACATGACACATTTAAGTCAAAATGGGTGATAATATATTAAGAATATATATTAAGATTCAAAGACTATACAATGGTGTAAATGCTTCATTTGGATCAAACTGCTTCTCATTCTCTGCCTGCATGCAGAGAAGTGAGCTCTTTGGACTGATTTTTAGTCTGTCCAGGACTTTTTCTAGCCAGACTGATCCCAAGGGTCTCTTCAACTGGGACACCAAGGGCCCTTAGCTTTATTTCATAGACCAGCATCAAATCCTCGCGTGCCTGCAAGACACATCATTTTCCATAAATATAATGAAGATCACACCCTCATGTGGAGGATAAAGCAGTAGAAGATGGATGGATGGCTGGATGGATATGAATATCACTACAAATATTGTTAAAACATCATCAGAGAAATACATGAATTCAAAACTAACCTTGGATATCTTTGCTTTTTTAAACTCTGAGTCCTTAATAGCATTGTTACTTGAGTCAAGACTTTCCTACATGTGAGAAGCACAAAAGTACATGTGAAATTATGTTGTTTTTTTTTTTTTTACAAACAGTATGACAACATGCACCAAAAATATCAACAATTACAAAGAATAAAGGAGGGAGACAGTACAACACAACCATACCTCAATTTTCTTTGTGAGCTCACAGAGGGCTGTTTGGTCCATGTTTGATGCAGAAAGCACAGAGAGGAGCTGAGCCTGTGTCTTCTCCAGGTGGTCAGTCATGGATTTCAGCTTGGTCTCCAGCAGTGCGCTCTTTAGACCCGCTCTGTGTTGCTCCCTCTCAATTATCTCAGGGAACGTCTTGTACAGCTCATCCCTTTCCAGCTGAAGCTGTGTGACAAACACACACACACACACACACATTATACACATTATACACATTATACACATTATACATATTCAATAACAATCACATAAATAATAGCAGGCACACAAAGCACGGAGCTGTGATCAAGGTGCACACATTAATTACACAGTAACATTTGAGTGACATGACACTGTGCAACTTAAAATTTACCTTGTTGAATTTCTGCTTCATTGCCTCATGATTCTTTTTCAGATCACTCAGCTGCGCTTCTTTGAGCTTCTGATGAGTGTCAGAATTAATCTGTGTTGTAAATGTAAAAAACAGTCATAAATACAGTCCTTGAGCTCATGAACATATACACTACACGTCAGTTGCAGTGGAGTGCAAGCTGGAATAATAATAATAATAATAATAATAATAATAAAACCCAATTTTTAAAGATTTACAAACATTGACAGAAATGACCTTTTTTATTCTGTCAATTTTTTTCTCTTTCTCAGCAATTTCCTCCTTGACTTTCGAGAGGCACTCGGCAAGATGTTTGTTATCGTGTGTGACGGGGATCAGGTCCTTTTTCTTCTTCAGTTGGATCTTCATCTCTTTAATTTGTGCCTAGGAAAAGCCAATGTGAATGAATGAATTTAAAACATGAGAATGGTGACATGAAACATGACAGGATTTCTACAACAATTATGACAAATACAAAACACAGATTGGTATAGAAGACAAGCTATTAACATCATTGACAGGCATTTTTGTGGTCCTTTTAGATCTTAAATAACCCTTAGTTTTTACCTTAAGTGAGTCACAATTATCCAGAACCTGTGGGATGTCACTCACACACTCATTCACAGCCTTCAGAGCATTGTTATGGTCTTCTATAAGACCAGCGATGTGCCTGTTCCAGTGATCCTCTCTCTCACTGAGCTCATTTTTCCTCTTCTCCTCCAACTCTTTTGACAGAA
Organism: Solea solea; assembly: GCF_958295425.1. Lineage (NCBI taxonomy): Eukaryota > Metazoa > Chordata > Actinopteri > Pleuronectiformes > Soleidae > Solea > Solea solea. Next base: position 9,002,918 of record NC_081142.1, on the reverse strand, counting down.
ACTCCATCTTTTCCTCATTAGTGGCTTGAATCTCTGTTCAAAAAACAGACACCACAAAGTAATAGCACCCATGTCTTCTGTGGTTGTCATGGGGTTGAAATTAAACTTCACAATTGTTTATTTACCCGTGAGCTGCTTCTCAAATCTGTCCCTTGTTTCTGCCATTTCTTCATGGTGTTTCTATTCAGATAACAATGAAACCAGTATTTATAGTGTGCAAAAAATATCCAAGAAGCGAAAATAGATTTTCTGCAGATCACAAACCAGTTTAAGTTCCTTGACGAGGTTTTCATTGCTGACAAGCATGTCTGCCATGGTGGCCGTCATTTCCTTGTGAAGCTTAATTTCCAGCTTTGCTTGCTCTTTCTGTCGAGCGTCAGCAGAGAGCGAGTCAAACGCTTTGAACTCGGAGATCGTGTTCTGGTGTTCGCACAAGAGGTGCTTCATCTTCTGCTTGTACACCTAGTGAGGAAGGTGAAAAAAAAATCTAAATGTGCAGTAGAAAATTAATTCTGTTTTCATCTATCCCTAGTTGCTGCAGTGGGTATTAGGCTGTCTTTATATCCTACTCTCACCAGGCAAAGGGCAGATAATTCAGAAGCCTGATCCAGTCTTGCATCTTTAAAGTATCTCCTTGAGTTAAAGACTGCATTTGAAAATTATACCAAAAAGGTCAGGGCTGTACCTGACAAGTTACTTCAAAGGAAGCAAAGATGTGACCAAACAATAGTTACACTTCTCTATATTGGTTAACATCTCCTCTGTATCTCTATTGTGGCACAATTTGATATAGATATTGTCCCCTGTATCCCCCTTATTTCCTGTTTGTTGTTTTACTGAAAGGATAATGCAGTGCGTCAGTGACATGTCTTTGTTTCTTACAAAAAAAAAAAAACAAAACAAAAATCCAAAGAGCTTTCTGACTCACCCTTACTTTCTTATTGTAAACCTGATTAGAAGCTTTCACTGTAGATCCCACTAATCTGCTAACACCGTGGCTGATATTGGTTATGAGACTGAGATTTAGTGACAGCTGTTGATCGTCTTTTCCTCCACTCGTGCAATTTCCACCGACTTAAAGGATAGTGATCACACCGCATGTGAAGGCCAAACGCATGTCCTACACACCTGTCCCTTATTACCTTTAGAAAAACAACCCAAGTAACCCACATGTAACATGTTACTCATCCCACATGCAATATATGTGTAGAATATCTCATGTTCAATCCTGTTTATACTGTCAATATCATACTGTATGTCTATATGTACATTCTATTTTATTATTTTTTATCTTTTTATAGTTTTATTGTCAATACTTTTCTCTATTCTATCTTATCTTATCTTATATTGTCTTATCATATGCCTTTATAACTATTCTCATTCTTCACGGTCTCCAGGAGGCAACAGAGCTTGTTTATGGGCCTTTCACTGACTGGAGTGAATCTGGAGATTTGCTCCTAATGTGGTCCCTAGTATTTTAGTACACAATGTTGAATGTAGGTCCCTTTAAACGACAGTAGTTTGTAGTGCAGCTCGATCCTTTGGCAAAGATATTTTTTGCAGTCATCAGAGTGACTGCAGTGATTTCAGCCCACAGCTCACAAAATAAAGACTTGAAATGAAAATCCAGTTCTTGATACCGGGAGCAGTAACTACAGCTCCTGTATCTTTCCAGAACCCTTACCTTGATCTCCACTTGGTGGCGCCACTCATCCTCTTCAGTTGCCTGGTCCATGTTTTTCAGTTGAGCCATGACCTCCTGTCCCTCTCTTTCTGTGCAATCCCAAAAGGTGTGTATCCTGTCCCTCTCTAGCTGGAAGTAGTTCCTCTCCTCTCTCTCTCTATCCAGCTCCTCTCGAAGGCGCACGATGTGTTCCTTCAGCTGAAATACACCAAAATAGATTTTAGTGTTTGCTGCATCTGAGTCAAACAATGTGATGTTCATGAGCAGTGGTTTATTATTAATATCAGCTCAGTTTATGTCCGCAGTCTGTGTCTCTGTCTGTAGCTCTGAAGGTAAGTCTCGAGGACTATCTGAGGATTGGCATCTGTAATGTGTGGGTACACATAATCCATCATTTTCTCCTCAGTGTCGCACTTGTTGTGAGGAAATGTTGTCAACAGAATTGTGGTTTTCCAGCATTAACAGCATATTCAGCGGCACGTTTTGGGACAGAAACTGTCACTGCATGGGTCTCGATTTCCTTCAGAGGTCGTACAGTGGACCACAGAGGCTGAAGGCAGTCTGCTCTATGGAGGATGTCATGAACATGTTACTGCTGCTGCTCCAATTTATTTACTAATTCATTATTTATTCAGTAGAATAAGACAGTCAATAAGAGTTACCCCTTAGTGCTCATGTGGCACAGATCAGTACCACAGGTGCACCCTTGGTAAATTGCAGTGGGAATAATACACAACTCTTATATGGACATCCCAGTGGTGTGTGTTTATAGGTCACATCTATCTTCAGGCTTCACAAAATGCATTTTTTTTCGATACAAAATAGACGATTTTTGTTCATAAAAACGAGCCAGTTGAACTTTGAAATGTGACAAATTTCTAAATCTCACAAATTCAATCAAATTTTGATAAATTTGAGTACTTTTTGCTCAGGTGTGTTTATATAGTTGGTGAAAATGGAAACAAAAATCATGTCATCAGATTGCTTCAATGTTGTGCTGAAAAAAAAGGATATAAGACACTCTATATTGCACATTCTTATCGCCGTTTTAACATTATAATGGAAAAACGCAGCCTAAATGCTCAGGTGGATCCAAAAGATCTGTTTGGATGGAAGGACACATTTTTGGAGGAGCCTTGGAAATGGGACAAACAAATGCACCCTTAGAGGGGAGGTAACTCCAGCAGCCTGCATATTTCCCCTGTATCACTAAAATGATGCAGGTGTGAGTGACTCTGCACACTCTCTCATTCAGTTTCAACAACATTTGACTCACGTGTAATGTCTGTAAACAAAGGTCAGTGTTGTATTAAACCCATACCCAGCATCTGACACCAGATTGATACATACCAAGATGTTCTGTTTGGGATTATCTCATAAGTATTGTATTTAGAAGGATTTTTGCAAAGTAAAATACAATTAAATTAAAAGAAATGACTATGTTTTCATCTTTTCACAGTCCAGCTCTGACCTGCTCTTTGGATAGCTCCTCCTTGGTCAGTCCATCGATCAGTGTTGGCGTCCTTGTCTTTGCAGCCTTTTTACTCGCGCCTTTGTTTTTGGGAGGCTGGAGGGAAAAGAAGATAGAAAAAAAAGAACCGCTGATGTCGCTTCATATACTCGCGTTTGGCTGCTAATGTATTGATTTCACTATTATAAGGGTCGTACTCACCATCGTGTCAAACAGCTAAGAAAAGGACAATGTTTCGTGTCAAGTCCACGTCGGCCTCACAGTAAACCGAGTAAGCAAGACTTGTTGGTGACGGTTGCCATAACAACCACACAGTGGTAGAGTAATCTTCGCTCTACACTGAAAAGAGGAAGTTTATCCTAAACCCTATCCATGAATTCCCTGGGGAAAATATTGTATATAAAAATATCTCGGACCGGTGATTAGGAAATATTTAGATTTCCTAACCTACACATTTAATCCAAAATATTTTACTCTATGAATGAATGAACATTTAAAAACCAAACGTTATGTGCTGTGTTTTTCTTCAAAAATGCATCATTAGGCCTAAAGTAACTGCAGCAGTGGTAATCTAACAGTTTGATTCACTTCTTTTAAAGTGAAACAACACAACCTCACAGTAAAGGATTCACAAAACACTAAAGTGCCTTAAAGTGCCTTAAATCCGTGAGCAACTCATAAACCGAGAGTGTCGCCCTCTACTGGTTGAAAATGACACCTGCAGCTAAATTTGACTTGAAAACAGAGTTCACGTTCATATGTGCATTTGTTGACGATGCCACTTTTCAGATTTAAAATTTAGAAACGTGAAGTTTATGAAAAAGGCAGCATTTATATGTGTTTTACAGCACTTCTTTATAAATCCATACATCAGTCATTTTAATTTAAAACCTATTTCTTTTTCCAGTCCCATCCCATGTTGGCTCAAGTCTACATGGGCAAGAATGATGTTACAGTTCAAGTTTGTGAAAGAAAGGTCATGGTACCACTTAATTCTAAGACTACTATGAAATCTGTGCCACACTATATATTGAACATGAAATTCCTCCTCAAGCTTTCAATCAGTTTAACCCTAACCCAGTTCAATTTGAGAATATTCAATTCTGAAATACAATATCAAGCATTATCATGAAGCTTTTAAGATAGACTGAAATTAACCAGACTATTGCATAATATTCTTGCTAAACTTAAAAGTTCATATCCACAACAAAAATGCTATTTTATTTTTAAAAAATTGCAACTACTCCTCAACCACTCTTGTTTAACCCTTATCTACCTTGCCATTTCTGATGGTCAGAATAAATGGTAAATCAAATGTCTTGTATGTGCACAGATACTGGGTCTGCTTGTGTTTATTTGGAGTTGGCGCTAGTCTACGGTGACTTCCTGCCATTTGGTGCGAGTTAAACACTAACTTCCAGTCACGTGTGCAATCCACTCACCTCCAATCTCTGTGTCGATAAGAGCAATAAATTGTTATATAGTCACAGACCTTACAAAATGACACTCACACAAAGTACTTGTATCGTCTTGTTTAGTTGGATGATTACACAAGCTTTTACAGAGATGGTCCAGTCAGTCATTTAGTGTAACATCGTGTGTGTGTTTGTGTGACAGTTTTCCATTATTACAATCATTCCTTCAAGTGAACTCTTCAAGCACAACCTTTTCAATGAAAGTCATTTTAGAGGAAAGGAAATGAGGTTTTAGAAGACTGTAAAAATATGAAGAATATTGACACCATTTTGTAAAACAAAATGTCAATTTAACCAACTTTGGCTGCCACATACTGAAAAAAACAGTAGAGATAATTAAACTATTGTACATTATTATACCAAAGGGATATTTCATATGAAATGTAAACAGTAAATGATTGTGTACAGAAGATAAAGATGAACAGCACGAACCAAACAAATCATTTCAACATGGAGGCTTGATTTAAAGGTGGCGCTGCCCACAGAGAAGCCACTTGATGTGTCCTCCACTGGTCTCATCTGCCACTCCTCTCCGGACACTGAATCTTGTAGCCCACCCTGTAGGCCTGCAGGTACACGCGTGCCTGGTTCATCCTGCAAATACAAACATGCAGCAGACACAGCTTTGTCACAGTGTACTATTATAATAATAATATAATAAAAGATCTAATGATTACACCTGAAAATTATCTTCCAAAAATTCTATTTTGACACAAATATTACATGGTTTTAAGCCTTAACCTTTACAAGACCTTTCAAACTATTAGTACTATTACAGACATACGTACTTTGCCATGACAACTGTGATAAAACTCTCAGCTACTTCTACCAGAAGACAAGAAATGTATGAACTAACTTTGAGTTTGGGGAAAACATAACAAGAAAAACAGGTAACCTGTATTTAGTGCAAAGCTGAATTCCCAGTGGTCCACAGCGGTCAACATAGCTCTCCCTAAACGCCTTTCTCACTGCGCGGGCCATACTGACCACTGTGGTCACTACAGGACACGTCCTTGAAAAAAAACAGCTCCATTAGAATCAGGAACATTATTGTACAGAACAACAGACTTATTTAAATGACTGCAATCATCATGTCGTATCATTTGTCGTTTTTTGTTCACACTTATAATTTCCGCTGGTCTACAGTGACGTAAACTGTTGTTAACAGTAGCAGAATTGTACAGTTTCAAACAGTTATTTGTAACTCTGTTGTTGCTGCTGATGTTGTTCATACTCACAGTCTCTCACAGCGCAGGCCCGCGGTGCCCTCTGGACAGGTGCAGGTGTTGTGTGGACTGCAGGTGGCGCCGTGTTTACAGGGTGGCACACAGGGGGTGGTCACCGCTAGGGACGACACGGCACACAGCGAGACTCTTAATGTGAAATGAACACAGTGGCCTTTGTAACGTACGCACACATGCACACGTGCACACATGCATACATACACACGTGCACACTGACCTGTTTCACAGAGGTTTCCAGTAAATCCGTTGGCACAGCTGCACCTGTTGAGGCCGACACACGCTCCACCATTTTTACACGGTTTCTGACACTGAACAGGTTCTGATGATCAAAACAGAGAAGAAAACACACTTTTAACAATTCATTTATGGTTTATTTCTCTACTGATTTGTTATCAGTGACTCTTTATGCCAAACATGCACATATACACACCACCACTGCCAGGAACTTTCTTTCTTGCCAGTAAACTTTTAAATGAGGCAATGAGTAAAAATCGAATCATCAGAAGTAAAATGGTATTTTATTTGTTACAGTTTTATTTGTGAAGGTACTTTGCTTCTGATGAAAGGATTTTGAAAGCAGGATTCCTTTGGGTTTGATCCTATTGTTCATATTGTTAATACCTTTAGGTTTGCTGCCATTATTGTGTATGTGTTGTAATCTATGTTGTATTATAAATGTCTGTTCATTGTTAGTCACTGCTTGTTTCAGACTCCGGAAAGTGTTTGTTTTAATGTGTCAAATTAAATAAGCCACAACTAAACATCCTGCATACATGTCAATAGATACTGTTAACTAACATGTAACAATGCTAATATGGATCATCCCTGTCAGATGACTCAATAAAAGGAATAAACCTATAAAGTATGTAAAAAATCTAATTGTTTTGTAATGTAACAATGGGCGAATGCAGTGACAGTGACCGTGAGTGGAATCCCACCTATTTGGCAACGAGCTCCCTGCCATCCATCGACACATGCACATTTGTTGACGTCCACACATCTTCCCCCACTTTGACAGGCAGGAGTACACAGAGCTGCAACGCACAGAAACAGGCATGGACCCAATCTTAGTTAGTGCAGCGTAAGAGTTCTTTGGTTTTTTTTGTTTTTCTATCATTGTATGTGACAAATGTGAATTTTCAGACATCCATTACTGAGAAGGTACGTTACTCACGCAAAAGACACTGAGTGCCGGTGTAGTCGGAGGGACACTGGCAGGTACCAGGCTCCACACAGCGACCTCCATTAGCACAGGGCAACTCACACACCGCTGACAGAGACATGACATAACAGCAAAGCAGGATAAAGAGTAGGTAAACAGATTATTTGTATTTTAAACCAAGTTGGAAAATTAAGAGAAAAAAGTGTACCATACAGTTCATATTATACGGAGCCCCAGACATGACATGGTGGGAGGAAAACACAAATTTGTCACCACAAAATAGGTATAACGTGCGCCCAAAATACTAATTAATAAGATTAATATCATTCTCATGACTGAGATACCTTTAGATCTGTGTAAGCAAAACAGGGCGCAAAATGGCTGAAGCTCCATGATGGACAGAGATAGTGTGATTGTTTTATTTAGGTTGGGAATGAGCTACAAAGATATTCTGTCAGTTAAGTTAAGTGAACTTAGAAAGAAATTCACAGATTCAAACTCCCACCATAAAAGACATATTTTGAATTATAGTGACGTAGACAACAAGCTACAACCTCATTTCCATCAAACATGAGTCTCACTGGCGACTGCATGCACAGATCAACGCAGTTTCTGCAGCTCTGTTTTTTTTTAATGAAAATGAGGTTGTAGCTTGTCATCTACATCACTGGGATTCAAAATATGTCTCGCATGTGTTTCAAAAATGTTTCGTTGTAAATGTTGTTGTTCGTGGAAGTTTGAATCTGTGAATGTCTTTCTTACTTCCCCCCATGTCATACCTGGGGCTGTGTAAGATTGAGGTATGAAACAATATATCAGATCTTTTTAATATTCTGATTAAAAATGTAACCTCACAATACTTATGCTTACTATACATTATGACATTGGCATTATTATTGCTGTATGTTGTTTCCTTTGTATAACCATTCTTTATATATACCCATGATGACTTGACCAGTGCATGCTGCACACTGAAGTGGATCAGTCATTATATCGGAGGTTGGGACTTACCTGTGTGGCAGCCTGCTCCGGTCCAACCAGATGGACACAAACACTTGTTCCAGCGCATACAGGTGCCTCCGTGGGCACAGGGTGGTGAACATATGGCTGAAACACACAGACACATTATGGATTTCATTTCTTTCAATTTCACCCATTCCCCACAGCAATGCAGTCAAGTTTAGCACTCACATCATACTGACTCACAAGGTTCTTTGACAAAAAAACACCCATCAGTGTCAGGATCAAACTTATTAAGCACAGACAATTTATATTCCTGTACAAAAACTCCTGAAACAAATGTCTCTCACAACCAAATCGAGTTCATGCAATGCTGAGGAAGTCTCTACACGACTTCCTGTGTTCCTGTGTTAGATCTTGTTTCACCTGGCAACACCTGCACGAGCTATTTGTTTTATGTCAAGACAGATGACGCAACATTGAGGGAGTTAAATGCAAAGGCTTCAAACTGGTTGGAGTATGACTGCAAACACAAAAGGTTTCAGAAGTGAATTCTGCTGGTAAAAAAACACGCTCATTTACATTGTTTCTGTTGACAAAGACCAAACAGATGCAGAATAATAACATGAACCACAAAAGACAATTTGTAAACTGAACAACGACAAACCTATGTCTCTATCACATAAGATATATGCATATATACTCATATTTGTACACATGTGTACCTGAGCAGCCTACACCAGGGTAGCCTGGAGGACAGTCACAGCTGTTTGGGGCCACACACACTCCATAGTTCTGGCAGGAAGGGTCACACACAGCTGGAAAAGCAGAATCATATTTGCAATAATTGATGAGGACAAAGAGAAGCGGCATTTTTTGCTAATACTCTTGTCTGCGTGATTTATCACCATCGTTATACGTTGACTGACTCACGCTGGCACTTGGTGAGATCGTCGGTCCGGACGTCATACCCTTCCCTGCAGGTGCAGTTGAAGCCACCGGGATGGTTTGCGCAGAGCTGCTCACAACCTCCGCTTGTAAAGTCGCCACACTCATTCACATCTCATGACAAAGGACAAAGACAAAGTTAAAAAGGCAGAGGCTACAACACTTCCTTCTATTTCCTTCTGGATCTGATTTTCCTAGAAAGACTGGCCCCAAATAAACTGTTTGGTATTATTAACAGCTATTACATTAATTCCTCTACAAATCAGATAATATCGGAAGGATGTGCTTTCATTGCTGTGTAACCTCATTTTACACTACACAGGGTTTTTTTTTTATATAGTCTTAATATAGTCTTAATATAGGAAATCACTGCCCAGAACAGAGGAACAAATTAACAAAGGTGGTGGCAGTGTGAGGAGTGAAAATGAAGTCTCACCTACGCAGCTCCTCAGGTCGTCGTCCAGTTTCCAGCCTCTTTGACAGCTGCACTGCACGCGGCCCTCAGCCCACTCGGTGCACGTGTGGTCGCACCCGCCGTTTCTCAACTTACAAGATGTAACATCTGTCCAGATGGGAAAAAAGATGAGTATAATATAGTATATTCCCTCATTATAAAAAAAGACAGATAGATAAAACTTACTGCTACATGTGAGGTTGTCTGTGTCTAATACCAGAGCAGGAGGGCAGTGGCACACGTGTCCTCCTGGAGAGTTGGTGCAGCCATGGGAGCAGCCTCCATTCTGGAGTTTACAATCATCAATGTCTGAGTGCACACACACACACACACACACACACACACACACACACACACACACACACGTACCAAAGGTAAAAAGTCTCTTAATTATCTTGTGCTTTTTGACATCTCACTAATCCTCCACAGGAAAACAAAAAAAAACAAAAAAACATTTGAGGTTGTTGTTTCCTGTGTGCTGGTAAACAACTGATGCTGCGCCAAAATGGCAGGAATGGAGTGAGTAAACAGCAGTGACTGACCCACACAGGTGCGGCCATCGATGTGCAGCTGATAGCCAGGCTTGCAGGAGCACTGGAAAGATCCAAGAGTGTTGACGCAGATGTGTTCACAGGTCCCATTCAGTGCTGAGCACTCGTCCACATCTGGAGGATCAGAGGGATTTTGTCATGACTATGACCACAGCACAGTACAGGGACTCATTCAGTGTTCAGCTGAACAGTGTTCTCGTATGAAAGCCTGAAGGGCCAGGTGAGTGGGGTTTGCAACAGATGACAAGTTAATAAGAGACAGCTTGTTGGCTTAAGAGACCAAAAGTGGCACTGGCTGCTGAAGATAATGTACTGGTCCAGGGAGACAACACCTTCCTTTAGTTACTGGTGAGTCACACAGGGATTCTGAAGTGCACATAAGTGGAGTGAAAAGTAGAGATTATGGCTCATCTTGAAAGCAGGAACACTCTATAAATTGTTTCACAGACTGCAAAGGTTGTTGGGCAAAGGCAGTAAATATGAGCGGTCAGCACCTTGTACTTGTGTGCTATATCAATACTATTTTATCTCTATACATCTTCGGTGATACGAGCTTTCTTCCATTATCGGATGCTTTTGCACTCCTTAGTGTGAATGTCAAACACATTTAATCAAAGTTAACATGTGCTCACTTCTTTAGGTACAGTATACCTGTCATTGGCTGTTCCAGATGCAGCCAATCGTGTGGCAGCAGATGCATTCAGACATGGTCTACATGTCGACCTGCTGAAGTTCAAACCAGTGTCAGAATAGAGAAGAAATGGCTTGGCTTTGAACATGGACTGGTGCTGGTCTGACTAGTCCAGAAATAACCATTTCTAGAGTTTACAGATAATGATCCAAAAGAGAAAAACTATCCAGCGAGCGAATAGTTATCTGGGGCGAAACTGCATTGCAGATGCCTGAGATCAGAGGAGAACGGCATGAGATGATGGAGCGGCAACAGTAATTCGAATAACCTCCCTTTACAACCAAGGTATGCAAAAGACCACATCTGGAAGCACAGAACATCAAACCCTGAAGATCACACCAGCACTTCATTATGTACACATAATATCAGAGGAAGTGTATGATGACTGTTCACCTGTAAAGCACTTTTAATTGAATTGAATGTGTTTAAAATATGCTATATACTATTAAAGGTGGACTGATTGGCCTGTTGGTTATCTAAATAAGTGTGCTAAATATTCAAATTCACAAGTGAAAGTACTTTTTGGTGTTTTGTTGGCAACTTGTTTCAGTTTCCACCACTTGTACCTGTGCAGTTGTGTGCGTCTTGGTCCAGCTGATACCCGGAAGCGCAGTGGCAGCTGTACCCTCCTGGCTCGTTGGTGCAGTTGTGTCCACAGTGGCCATTGTTCACAGCACACTCATCAACGTCTGTAAACAAGAGCAACACTAAAGGACTGGTGTCCAGTGAGCACGGCGTGCTCAAGTGGGTGCTGGAACACGGCGAATATCATTGACTGACAGTGAGCACCACTTGTGGGCAACTTGTATGGAATGCATACATAAACACGTACACACACTCAGTGCTTACCCACCAAAACAAGAGTATCCATCTCCATTGAAGCCCTGGTAACACTGGCAGAAAAAGGAGCCAATGATGTTGCCACATCGAGCGTTGGTGTCACACCCGTGACCACCGAACGCGCACTCATTCTCATCTGCACAGAGGGAGCACACAGTATTTTGTCTTGTTCCAGTCACGTCCCCAAACCTCTGTTTTGTTTGTTCTTCCACTAGGCATCAGAGTGAGAATTAAAACCCACGCACACAGCGAAGCTGACCCCGTCTACAGGAAACAGGAGTTTTCCCATGGAGCGACGTCAGCACTAATTGCTTACCTTCACAGTGTGTGCCGTTTCCCCGGTAACCCAGTCGACAAACACACTTAAAGCTCCCGGGCGTGTTCTCACACACACCCTGACCGCCGCACACGGCAGAACTCTCGTTGCATTCGTCCACGTCTGGGACAGAGATGACAGACAGAGGGAGAGAGTGGTGCAGGAGTTTTTAATTGACTTATTACTCTGCGATCATTTGGAATAAAACATTTTATTGTTGTGTGAAAAGCGACCGCCATCTGTTGCAGCGTGCCCTAACAGAATTACCAGGGAATTCTCATGTCACCAAACTCAATCAAGTCATTATTAGGCACAAGTGGTGTGAAAAGTTGTCCCTGTAATACCTGAGAAGCTGCTGCAATGCAACAAAGCTTGACATTAATTTATGACAGCATTATGGCTGTTTGGGAAGACCTTTTCCAAAAATCACAATCTTGGCTTATGATGTGGTAAGCAGCACGTGTTAAACATGGAAAGCTCATCATACTTTGTAGTTTTTTGGAAGAAAGATTGAAGAAACAAAGCAGATTGGTGCTCACTATCCCTGCAAAGTCTTCCTCCACAAGTAATTCAATCTGGGGCAACCTCAGTGAAATATGAAAAACTGATAGCACAATAAACCTGGACTTGAGTCTTAACCTGCTGTGGACGAGGCTTTAACAGCAGACTCACCAACACAGGCAGTCGCCTCCGCTCTGAAACCCGGCTGGCACTGACACATAAAGCTGCCAGGAGTGTTTACACACACATTACCCAGCTCACGGCGACACTGCTCCTCGAAGCTGCACTCATCTACATCTGCAGTGAGAAGAAAAGAAGCTCTCATTTTACATTTGTCTTGTTGGAATCCGTTAGTATCTCAGTGTTAGTGGTTTGATTGTAAACACATTTTGCACCACGCTGTTTTAATGTGTTACTACAGTAGTTTGATTTTTGGTGTCAAATGTAAACTAAGGTAAGGGGAAAGCAGATTAAATGTGAACCACACCTATACTTGCTATTCTATTATAAATGTTCTTTCCAGCTATTGTTTAAGCTGCAGTAGGCAGGTTGTTGAGTTTCATCTGCAAGTTATTAAAATACCAACGCTTTGGGATCGCCGCTCTCTGTCAGAAGACCCCGAAGCAATCTCTCCATCTCTGAAACTCTCTGACACCTATTGACACCTAAATTGCATTTATTGACTCCGTTTTAGACGCTTTCTTTTTCTTTTCTTTTTTACATTACTCTTGTGATATGATTGGGCAAAGCCTCCCGTAACACCACATAATCTAGTTGTGAGGCTGTAGACGGAACTCTCAAACGCACTCACATACACAAATGCCTTTTCTATCACACGTCTATCATTTTCATTCATAGTATCGCAGGCACGTAGGATAGAGGAGCTGGGGATCAAGCCACTGCTCCACAGCTGCCCAACAATTACATTACTTGGGAGTATGTGATCAGATTGTAAAGCCCACCAAGGCAAACTGTTTTTTGTGAATTTGTTCAGTATAAATTAAATTGATATGATTTATGGGAGAGTTATGATAAAATCACTGATGAATAATGGGGAAAAAAATCTGCCTACTATACCTTTACACTTGTGTTTTCACTGCAAACCCACCAGTGCTCACCTCACTACTACCTCAGTGCAGGTGCTCTAAAGCAGGGGTGTCAAACATACGGCCCGTGGTCCAGAACCGGCCCACCCAAGGGTCCAATCTGGCTCGCAGGATGAATATTTTAAAATTTCACATTATGATTACAGTCTGACCATGATGTGAAATACTATATTTGTCAGTTTCAGATACCTGCGACTAAATGTTTTGTTCCTTTGTAAATTCACTGTGATCTGTAAGTTGTTGAAATTGCACTTACAGTATTTGTCTCAAGACATGTCAGGTTGTTCATAATAAGTTTTGTAAAAAGATACGTTGTTTAACAAAGGGAACAATTGTTGTTTATAGGTTATTATGCTATTGCTTTACTGGTCCGGCCCACTTGAGATCACATTGTGCTGAATGTGACCTCTGAACTAAAATGAGTTTGACACCCCTGCTCTGAAGAAACATCCACAGCCCAAAGTCATAAACATCAGTCTCACCAACACAGCCTCGTCCACTTAGGGCCACTACATATCCTACAGGGCATGAGCAGGTGAAGGAACCAGGTGTGTTCTTGCATTCAGCGTTACCCTCACAAGCCTGCAGGCCCGTCACTGCAGCCAGAGCACACTCGTCTACATCTGTAAATCCCAAAAAGCACATGAACATTACCGCACAGGCTGCACGGCACAGGTGACCATTTCTGAAACTCTCTTTTCAAACACATCCTTTCTAACACACACAATGATGGTTTGAAGAAAAATAGTTTTTCTCGCCATCTCTGTCTCTGTCACACACACACACACACACACACACACAGATGCTGACAAACCCTGGCATCCTCCAGCACCCATCAGGTAACCACGGAGACAGCTACACACGTAAGAGCCGGGGGTATTAGTGCAGCTGGCATGAAGACCACACGCTCCTGGTCTCTCTCCTTCACACTCATCAGTATCTGTCGATTAGAGCAAATATCATGTTCAACATCTGTGCGCACACACACACACACACACACACACACACACGTGTGAAACGTGCTCTGGAATCATGTGGTTTACAGAGGGAGAGTGTTTAGTATCACGCTGTAATACTAAATGCATATTATAATAATTTCTCATTTGCTCTCTCGCTCACTGCACCTTATCTCAGCGGTTATAAACTGTTTCCAGTGCAGAGTATGAGCTGCCCACCATGCCTCCTTCCCCTTATCTGTATAAAGTAATTTCTCAAACTAAATGCAGTAATGATTTTATTGATTTTTTTTTTTCTCCGACACAGCATGCAGCACCTCTAAGAGGCTGATTTCTGCTGTTTGATCGTGACTCCTCTCACCTCTACACTCAGCAGGTCCCTCCATAATGTAGCCAACAGGACAGGTACAGTTGTCTCCAACCCCCAACATCATGCCAGATGGACAGCCACATCCAGCGCTGCTCTCCAGCATCACTTGGTTTCCGGGACATGGAGGAGCAAGACTGGAGCTTGGAGAATTAGTGGTGGCTGAAGGAGCAGCTATTTGTATAGAAAACAAAAGGGGAAGAAAACCTAAGTAAAAAAAAAAGGGTTGTTGTTCTTTTTAATTTTTTAAAGAAAAGGCATAAACATTAGACAAACTCACATGTGGTGGGTGTGTGGCTTGTTGTAGCTTCACTGAGATTTCCGATTGCATTCTCAATCACCTGATTGTAAACAAGACAAATCAACAGTTGATTGTAATCAATGCCACTCAAAGAAATGTGCAGGATACAAAGACAAAGACTGTAAAGATGTACGTAGTCTTCCAGTTGCAAAAAAAAAAAAAAAAGAATAATCCATTATAAAGCCTTGAGATTTAACCAGCACCTTTGTCTATTTTTGAAACAGGTAAATTCAAGTCATCTGTAACCAGGCACTTATTGGCTGTCAGTCACGCCAGTGTCCACTCTCATGTGCCGGCCTTATCGTCTATTTTCCTCTAAAAGTGAACATCATTTACAGAATGCATATTAAAGAACACCTGAAACGAGTGAGTGAGACCATTAACCCTGAGGAACATAACGTCATAAATTAAGTGAGAGGCAGGCTCATTTCCCCACAGACTTCCTTTCAAACTGAGTTATTTTTGCTGCCACTGACCCCTATGAGCTACTGATTCTACTTCTTCCATCCTACTTCTTAGGCTTCACTTTTAAAAATTGGAAGATCGCCTCCAATGGGTCCTTTTGTCTCTTGAAACAGCCATATTACACACTAACCTGGCTCTTCATGAACTCTTCCTCTGTCTGTTTCAGGACTTCATTTGCAGTTTCCTCAGGACCATTCAGAGGTTCCGCCACTGACGAGACCAGCAGCAGGGCTGAAAGTAGAGTCCACAGGTGAGTCATCTCCTGAATCTGCATGTGCACGGGGAAGAAGAGACGACTTTATTGAACTACAATCAAGGAAAATGGTTCATGAAAGCATTTTCATCCCTTCAAATGTCATGTCTGTGTGTAGTCATAGTGTCAAGTCCAGTTCACTTCTGCAGGGAGCGTTGATTAGTTCACAGTGGCATTACAAGACCTACTGTACTCCTGCACAGCAGTAACACACAGACACACACAGTGCATGTCTAAGCAGGCAAAATGACAGAGGGGTAAAAGCATCCTGTTATTAAGTTCATCATCCCTCAGGGCTGTCTGCACAGAACAAAAGGAACTGTAACACAGCTGTTATTCAGCTACACGCTTTAAATAAAGTCTCGTGTCCACTTCATGTCACTTATGTCAAGTTTAGAAGTTGCAGTGGTGTTTAAAGAAAACATTTACAAACAAAGAGGAAACATAAAGCCTACTGTGGGACTAACTTTAAGAATCATGATGTATATTCACAAGTTTAGTAAAATAAAGGGGGGGGGGAGAACTCGTGTTCGCGACTTACCCAGGATAGATTATCCACACAAAGACACCGGGAAGTAGACGGAGAGCAAAAAAAATCGATTTCCAGATGTGGAGGAGTAAGCGCCTTCTGTCTTCTCTCCAGATGTGGTTCCTGCAGCCGCAGCTCTAACTCTGTGGTGTCAGGGGAGGGAGTGGGTTCACGGCACTGCAGTGACTCCACATCCTGCTCAGGAATTTCCCATTCCACAAATCCCAAACCAGCGCAGAGAAAGTGCTGCAGACAGGCCTGCAGGCTGCTGCAGCTGCAGGAGGATACCCATTAGCCCGGCTCTGAACCCTGACGAAGAGGTCAACCCACTCAGTATACATGAAATAAAACTATAAATATATTTACTTCAAATTCTAATTAAAAAAAATACTTTATTACTAATATAATAACACACAATAATACAATATAATATAATGCTTTAAGGGACAACTTAAAGGCTGCAAACAAACTAGAAACACAACAAGAATACACTCTTTTATCAAGTGAACTGACCTTCTCTTGAACTGTTAGCGTTCATCAGTCTGATATTGACCACAAACATTTTGTTCAAGCCAATTCAGCTTCAAAAAAACATAATATTTGTTTTCATATTGTCAGGAAACATGTGCCTGTTATTTTGTGGAGTTAATGTAAGGGGCAAAAGTCAATTTTCCAGGTTACCAAACAACAGAGATTAGGGACTTGAGTCACATGACTTGACTCGAGTCTGGCTTAAGTCTCAAATGTGAAGACTTGACTAACGTTGAGTAAAATGACTCCAAATGACTAGACTTATGGAACATTAAATATTTTCTCAGATATTCAGGAGTTACCGAGACAATTGCTTGTGAACAAACCTGGCAACCGAGCAACACCAACACCACTACGTGAATTTCCATTAACGCTTTGGTAGGTCAAAAGTTGGTTTACGATAAGTGTGTTTTTTAGCCTAATATTATAAATTAATGTCCATGGTTTAATGTAGGTCTAATGTTAGTGTTCTTTACATTTCAGGCTCTGTAGTTTCACTTGTTTTCAACCATACAATTCAGTTGTATGGGGCAACAGCAGTCCTTCCTTACATTGTGTGAGTAATACAGTGTTTCTGTAACTGATGAAACTCTAGCAGTTCAAAATGACTGTGTTTTTAACATATTTAAGTGTGGAATATTTGGGAAGTCATCTTCAGCTTCTATATTCATATACCACTTGACTTGTAATTGCCTGATTTAAAGCAGGGACTCGACTTGACTTGCTTGATTCTTGCACATGTGGGATTTACTCTCATTTCTTATCAAACACCTTTGGTTTCCCATAGCCTTAGAGAAAGCCTTTTACTTAAGGCACGGGGCTTTACTGCTTCTTGAATGGGCAAACAAGATAGAGTGAGAGCTGTTTTATGTTCTGAAGCAGAAGCTTATTATGCAAACACAGAAGAACCACATGCTTTCCGGTTTTTCAAAGGCCACGGTAAAGCAGCTGGGAAAGGCAGAGGGGAGCAGAGGTGTTGTCTGTTTGTTATGGCTCTGCAGTTTCACCAGCGGATGTCACCAATTATGACACACTGGACCTTTAATGGTTCCTGAAGTCATTCATTCCCTCCTGCATGTGTAATATCATGGTAAAATGTGTTATTGTTTCACAGAAACTAAATAGCTTAACTAAATTTGTATTTCAGTCAACCAGACAAAATATTGCTAATAGATTAAGGGGGAAAAAAACGACTCATTTTGAATATTTTATTTAAAACTACTTTATGGATAAATATTATTCCAGTATCACGGTAACTGCATCTCAGTTGACCCCAGAGACTGTCATGTTGACAGGCTGCCAACTGAATTCCTCTTCCATATGGTGGGGGCAGTTACACAAGGCACAACGAAAGCAGCAACACTCAATGCAACCAGAGAACAAGAGACCTGAAAACCAACAGTCTAGAAGCAACTTATACATTCAGTTCAAGGCAAAATGTTGCATTTACATGTCACAAACAAAACTGCTACAGGATGGCACTGCATGGTACAGAAAGTTATTCATGATGACGTAGTTCATTTCACAACAACACATGAAAACTCAACCGATTATCTCACACAAATCATGTAGTTATAAGCATTTTTTTATATATAAATGTAGTTGTTTAAAGCACTGAACAATGAATGTTAGGCTAAAACCCACAATCTTCGCCTGTTGTTCTAAGCTATAGAACACGTATTAGTGTTTATTTTTAGGATTTAAAAAGATCTTTTGGTTAAAGCATGATATTGTTTATGTTTAATCTGAGACGGACTCAGTGCTGCTCACTTTCATTATCTGGATTACCAGCAAAATCTATCATTTCTTCCTCAGGCCATCACATACATTCTCCTAACATTTCATGAAAATGTGTTGTTTGCCTCTTTTTCTTTTAGAGTTTTGCTGCTCACAGACAAACATGGACAAAAACACTATGCTCCTTAGCTGAGTTAATGATAATTTTAAGCTGCAAAAAGAGTGTAAAACTACAAGACAGTATAAATACACATCCAGTTCATCTCTACATGCGCTGCACAAGGAATTACAATCAGTCGATGCTTCCCACATTCCAAGATAAGAAATTGTAAAAGTCATTAATAATCGCTTAATTTGTGTTATCGCCTGAGTCTTAATGTGTATTTGCGTTGGTTATAATCCAATGTAAAAATCAATATCCAATGAGTCCAGTCACTTACTATCCTTAGGGCTAATCTTATGCACTGCCCTGTCCACAGCTTAAATAACTACATTCAACGTGCCTTTTCCAATCTTCATTTAACACTGAACACTAGCAAAACAAAAGCCAGGATCTTTAACAGAAATCTACCAGTGCCCGAACAAAATGTTCTCTCTGGATGGTTCCGAGATTCAGTTTGTCAACTGTTTCAAGCATCTTGGTATTTGTGGCTCGACTGCTCACTTTCGTTTGAAACGCACGTCAGCACTCTGCTCTCTAAAGTCATAGCGTTTCCTTTATCGTAACAAATCCTCATTAACACACTCCGCTAAACAGCTTCTGCTTAAAATGACAGTCCTCCCACTCATCTCAGCTTACAGAGAGGTCATTTACAGATCTGCTCCTAAATCTTTCTGGATGTCATGCACCACGCCGCTGCAGTTTATATTCCCTGATCATTGGCCCTCTCTTCACCCTCGCAAACACATTGGTTTCTATTCATTTATAAAACCCTAACTGATAAAGCTCCATCTTATCTTCACTCATTCACTCAGCTTGATTAACTTACTCATCCCCAGTTTTCTGCTGCCTATGACTGGAATCATCTGCAACAGACACTAAAACTCTTCTTTTAAAAACTTAGTGAGGGCAACAGTGTGCGACATTTAACATTTATCCTTTTTCACGCATTTGTGTTGTTCATCTGCCCTGTTTCTGTCTCTTGGCCAGGTCGTCTTTGTAAATGAGAATTGGTTCTCAATTGTCTTACCTGGCCAAATGTAAAAGGTCAAATAAGATAAATAAAATACCAAATACTGTAGTAGTCCTTTAACTTGGCCACTTAATCACCTCCAAGGAAATCTAAACATCTGTCCATGTTGTCTTGTGGTTGACATACTGTGGGATTTTAAAACCCTTCTCCACCAGAAGGTCCACCTCTATTGTGGGCAGTTAAACACAGTTTGCAATGAAAGCACTCTCAGGATTCATGGTGCACGGCTAACAGCCACTGGTAACTGTACAGCCCAGTGGAGACGATGACATACACAGAAGCGATGGTCAGTGAAAGTACAGCTGAATAAAGGCGTATTCAAACACTCTAGAACGGCGTGTCCATCTGGCTGCCCTTTGCAGCAGGTGACACCACCCCATAGCTCTTCTCCTGCCACCTCAGCCATTGCATGTGGACCTCTTTCTGGACCTGTCACACACACACAAACAAGTTCATATAATTATGCAAAGGCAACATTGCACCATGCTTACTTGCTTTTTTTAATGTGTTAAATTAGAAAATCGATGCTGCGCTGTGAAATATAGACTACAATCCGCCGTCAGTCTGCTTAGTTTAGAAAGACTGACAAGTGTTTTATGACCTGTTTTTTTTATATCACAGAGATGAAAAGTAAAACTTAAAATGTAGAGTTTGCTCTTAATACAAGAGGTATTTGTAGTAGTAATGTCCCAGAGTTTCAGCAAGACTTCATGAATATCAATCTTCTTCTTCTAACTATTCCTAAACTATTCCCTTACATTTCAAACACACAACGACGTTCTTAAAACTAAACCTAATACAATTACCTTGTGTTCCTTGTAGAGATAAAGTCATTTTATTTTATATTAGGTGCTTGTGAAGTATGATGTGGTTTATTATTGAGGCTTATTATCAGTGAAATGTTGATGAATAAAATCACAAATTTCCCTTGGCATCAGACGAACATCCATGAATAAACCAGAGCTGTGCATTCACCATCATCTACTCAGTAATATAGACATAGATCATATGAACTTATCCATCACACTGCAGTGACTTCAAACAGATGATCATGGCTTTTGAGTCATTATGTAAAACGTGGAGTGGTGCTGCCCTCAGACTGTCAGGAGTTGACCTCACATTAATCATGGCGGTTACATTAGCGCCCAGGTCCTTCGCTTTCGCAACAAGGTGAAGAGAAGTGGGAAATTATCATGCGTTCTAAGCCCTGGCAACTTTAAACCACTCACCCCTCGATGCCATATGATCTGGCTCCACAGACTCATTATGCGACGGAGAGCCCGTAAATTATGTGTGTGAATGGGCTGAGATGAATGTTTGAGTGGTGTGGCTCGTACTGACCTCTTGATTGAGGAAGCAATAGAGAATTGCAACGAGGAGCCCCTGTAAGAGAGATGTACTCAGTCACTGAAATGTAGGGTTAATCCACATAATTAAAAAGATCACTCATGTTATGGTGACAGCTTAGATGTCAGGCACAAACGAGAGCTGATAGGCTGAAGAATAAAGACCTATTATGTTTTGCTTCCACTTGCAGCAAAGTGGAATCATCTTGATTTATGTGTGCGTAATGCACTGCTACAAACCATAAAATGTGCAGCTCAACAAAAAACCTAGAGCTGTGGAGTTTAACTATTAAATATAAACAAATGTGCGCAACATTATGAATTCACACGGTGCTGATTAAGCCTATAATCTCCACATCTCTCTCTCTGTGTCACTCTTGTTTTCATGTCTTTGGCGACATTCCCACTCTGCAAACATTTGTATGTGTGAGAGTGTGTAGGGCAGCGGAAGGGAAAAGTAGATTATAGAGACAACACTGTTTTGGTAAATACTCTATAGTCCACAAGGGGTGATAGAAGTTCTGTCCCTCTGTAGGTTGGTGCAAGTAGTAAAACAGCTGAGTTTTTGATGGTATATTGCAATCATGTGGAATACTTCACTGATTTGCATTTAGCTTTGTATTACTAGAATAGGGGTAGTCATTTTGTCACTGGTGGGCACGTAACACAAAAAAAAAATAATGAAGATATTTCTCGACTCTGAAACTGAGGTTGGGAAGCACAATGTTTCAAAAATACTACCTCTATTCAAGTAATACCAAGCTCAATGCAAATCGGTGACGTATTCCTTTAACATGTTACCAGAATTATTTAATGCAGCAAACGTGCACACTCGACCTGGTAAATGTAGTGTATATTCTATGCATGCTGAGGTTAGCTTTCAGATCAGCCACTGCCTTCAGAGAATTTTAAGTTTGCATTTTAATTGCTGCTGTGTCACAGCTAAATGTCACCTAATAGCTTATTTACTACGGTGGCCGACAGGGGCAAACGCACTGCAACGACCCAAAACACATGCAGGAGGAGGAACGAGCTGCATATTCATAAACGCTGCAGATTCCCAAAAAGCCAGCAAGTCACAAAACACCAATGATCATTTATAAATGCAATGTTTTTTGAACCTCTGAATGCATTTAAGAGAAAATACAACATATGCTACCTTTCACATTTATATCAGTGGTGTAATGGATCTATTCTGGATGTGGTGTAAATTGAATGCATGGATTATTCAGACGGTGTGTAGCACAAAATGTGTTTTCTGGGTATTACAAGCCATTGCTGTCACAATATTGAGTGTTAGTCCTCTTATGTACCTGGAAGGATCCCAGGCAGAGCTCAACACAGAACCGTAGGTTAACACTGGCGTAGTCGGGCAGAAAATTGAAGAACATGTAGTGAGTACCAAACAAAGGGATGAGGAGGAGGGTGGACTTGGTCAGGCGTCTGTGTCACACAAGCAAAGAAAAAAACAAGATTCAGGAGATGAAGCTACCTGAGGGGGCCATTCATTGTACATCTCATTGGAATGCTGCTCTGGATCGCACCATGCATACAGACACACTAATCATCAGGTGTCAATCAAGAGGACACTCGTGTTTGTGCGTGTGTGAGTGTGAACACAGCTTTTGTTCATGAGGGGGAAATGCAGCAGCAGGTGCATGATTCCAAGGGAGGATATTAAAATACATAAAATATGTATGTGATTGGGAAACATATTAATCAAGCTGGTGCAATTAAGTCAAGGATCAATTAACTTAAATTTGGTATATCTACTTTATAAGATGAGGCTATGCATGACGTGCCTCATTAATGTTGGCCAATTAGTGAGCCTATTTCCATCGCAAATTCACATAAGTCTCATTGGAAGTTAGAAGGTAGACGAGGCCAGTCTGATGTGTCTCTGGTTTGGTGGTGACTGAATGAATTATACATTCTCCACACACACATTTCTGGTCAAAATGCACTCATGAATAAAATAAACAACACAGCGTCCACTTGTACTGTGTCCACAGCTGTGTCTGCAGCTGAAGAATTACCTGTACTGAGAAGAGTTGTTGAACTGGATGAGTCGAGGATTGAGCTTCTGTATCAGGATTCTGATTATGTTCATGAAGAGCATAAAATTGACCTGTTAATAGAAAAAGGAAGAATACAAAATTAAAAGAACAACGTTCAGCTTCAAGGAGCTAAAGCCTCAACAGGCTTTATGACAAATGTTGCTCACAACAATGTGATAATTGAATGTCATGGCAATAATACGGGTACTCAAGTGTGTAATTGGACATGACTGCTGCGAAAGAATTGTGTATCGCAATTGTGAAGTACACAAAAGACATTTTTGCACATCCTTTCTCAGAAATCATCTCCCCGAAAAAATCTGTAATCTGCATAAGAATTTATAATCTGCTAGGTGCATGCATCATTTTGATCACTTTGTTTATTTCGGCACAATGGAGGTTATTTACCGCTATAGACACAACAATCGGTCCCTTTATGATCCACCAGTAGGGCGAGTCCTCATTGATGTCCCAACATCTGTGTGGAAAGACATGCAATATGCACTTTAATCGGCCTGCGCAGGATCATTTCCAGGGTGATGGACAATGAATTCAGCTGTCTGAAGAATAAAAGGGGCAATCTCATAACAAGCAATCACAGTGGTGAGGACACAATGAGGGAAAATTAGAGTGCAGATGGTGTATGTGATAAAAAGAAAATAATAATAATTTTTTAAAAAAGCAGTTTCTAGTCACAGGTTCTAGTTACTTTTCATTGTGGACACTGATAAATCTGCTACAGTGTCCTGGAAGTGTTGTAATTAATAATGTAAGTTTATACAAACTCTGTGTCCTCAAAGTACAGCCTTGTTCCAATCCACAGGATGATGAAGAGCACGGGTACACCTGCAGTGAGACAGAAATGATATGAATTATAATTACACAGGCACCAGAATGTGAAGTTTACTAATAATAATAATAATCTGCATTAATAGTTGCAGCAAAAACGCTGTGCTAATGCAATAATATCAGTTTACACATACAATATGTGGCAGTTATAGCTTAACTTATACCCGTACATTTAACTATTTAGCAAATAAAATGGCTGTGAGTGTCTGCTACTGTATATATTTTTGAGATAACATTGTCCAACAATATAAAAAAGTGAAACATATTATTGACTAACATGGGAATGTAAGTCTAAATTCAGTTTGTCTGTTATTGTAGATGATGACACTTTGGTTTTGTCTCTACACACTTAAGTTTAAGTCTTCATCAAGATGCACTGAAACATCTCTGTATGTCTCGAGTCATCTGATAGTTTTTGTGTTGTATCCAGCATTCCACATTAAAACAAGCATTTTCGCTTTGAAACGAAGTGAGATATCGTTATGAACGTCTTATTTGCGGAATTGACGGTATATTCTGTTATAGTTTCGAGCTCATACTGCCCACACGCTGCTGAACTGTCGTTTTTCTGTCCTCTAGACCAGACTAGACGCTCATTGGCCCCGAGGTCATTCGAGTTTCACCCCCCCGATCTAGAGTAAGAATGCTTTCACAAATAAATAAATAAATTCTAATTTCAACAATTATACTTTATATTTGTGAAAGCATTCTGACTTTACAGCGTTGTCCTTCCTGCCTCAAACAGTTGCACAGTATGACCAAGTCTTTTTAAGTAACCTTCTGTTACTACTACTACAAACTGATAACCAGGGCAAGGACAAGACGTTTCTAGCATGTCTAACAGTGGAAACAAACCCTCAAAGTTTAGTCTGAAGCTCAACACACTCAAAACACATTTCAGGGGAAGCTGCATGTCAAGGTTTCTCACCCCATCCCAGCAGACTGAAGCACCACAGACACCGACGGCTGTGATAGAAGGAGGAAAGCAGTAGGGAATTCAGATAAAGTGCCTCCACCAGGAGCCAGAAAAAATTTGCCATTACACAGTAGTGACAGAAGACCACAGAGGCCTTACAGGTGAACTAGACGGGAAAACAGAAACAGGAAGAAACAGGACAGAGAATGAATTGCAAGGAGGGATTAGTACAAGACAGGAGAGTGTGATGAGGGTGACATGTGAACACGGGATAAGGGAAACCTCTAGTTGTCAGCATCATCTTACACTGGAGAGGGTGCAGTGGTTGGTGTCATCACTTGAGAACAGAGAAGCATCTTTTATGAACACCGACACAGATTTCAAGATAAATGTAATGAAAAGCTGGATGTGAATGAAGTTCCGGGCACAACGCAGCCTCCTGTGAGGGGAAAAGGAGCAAATTCAAATGAGGTATAATTCCAAGTGTGGCTCTGAACAATCTGAATGTATCAGTAATCTGGTTACCTCAAGAGCAACAGGATTAACACAGCAACAGCCAGCACCACTAATGAAATGCTGTAGCCGATAGTGTAAATCGTTTTCACAGTGGCAAAGTACGATTCTTCTGTCTGAAAGCAAGAGGAAACACGTGATTTTAGTATAAAGATGTATTCAAAATGCCGTCTTGGCTTGAAAATGTATTTAATGTCCAAAGAATTAGAACAAATTGCTGAATAGTTTCACACAGGATGTTTTTTGTCTAACACTAGACTCCTGAATCAGCTCAAGCTTCCAGATCCAAATTCAGAGCTTGTAATTAGTGTCTTTCCACCTCTGCTTGTGGAGGACGTCCAAACTTTTTTCAACCTCATTACAAAAGATTCCCTGAATAGCACTAAAAGTGGTTTTCTCCATTATTATCATCCAAAAAAGGAAGAAGAAGAAAATGGAAATTGGCTAATTTCACCTATTACCTCATGGGTGACATTCAATTGAACTACTTCTACCTTGAAAAGGAATTTTCAGTGGATGCGCATTTATGTGTTCTTTTCTTGTCTCTAGAGGCAGTGAACGGGCAAAGCCTATATTTAGAACCCAACAATCCAGTAAGAAACAAATGCAAGTACGTAGGCAGCATGTTCTCTGACACAACAATCTTTTAAATCATGGTACATTTATATAATTCACTTTTCTCATAGTTCAGCTGCCGGTGGAAACCTCATCCAAGCTACTTGATGACAACACATCCAAAGTACCAGATTGCTGTAAATTATACTACCATCAGGGTCCTTATTCCTGCATACGACCCATAGTTACGCTTTGTTGAACGACAGTCTCAACCATTCCGACTGCATTTTCTCTTGTTGCCGGTTGCCACCCCCTGACATCTGCACTCCCAGTGGAGAGTCTCTGACCTCTGCAGCAGCTCTCACCTCAGGAATGTCATCATCCACACTGCAGGCGATGTGGTACGGTGGGAAGGGCATGGACCAACCTCCACTGGTGCAGTTACGGCTCACTGAACCTGAGGTGAGAGGTGAAGAGAGCAAGAATTCAACGTGGTCATAAAGATGATTATGTTTGTTTCTCGCCAGAGAGAATAAAACCTATTACATATACAATACAATACAGCCCGTGTCTCTAGGGAACGGTTGTCGTGGTTTTTGTGTTTCCAACAGAAGTAACACTTCCAGAGGACAGTTGTAATCTTAGACGTGCTGAAACGAAACAAAGCTTTGACATTCAGAGACATTCATGGTTCCCAGATGCTCCTTCAGCAGCAGCATGAGGTTTGTATTTGAGATTTGTTTCACGGGCTGCCATGAAATGTAGTTTATGGACATTTATGGTCCCCACAGGAATAATCTTCTTGTCTTGGTTTACCCACCTAACATTTCTTCAAGAGGTTTTGAATGTATTTTATTTATTAGGGTCCTCCGTGCCTTGTTCACTGTACATTGACTCTTTTGAAATTGTTCTTTTTATTATTGTTCTTTTATTTTTTGGGGGCCTGAACATGCCCCAAACTTCATAGATTTGTTGTGACCGTGGTGAAAATGCACGACTGAAAGTGGTTGAGTGAATGGGCGTGAAAAATTGGAAGTGGGAGGGGCTCAAAACCGGCCCCCTGGTGTCAGGTTTAATTTGATATTTTGTTTACTTTTAAACTTCCATTTCCCATGAACTTTCTATTAATTGCACATTTTAGAGTGGCCTTAACTTGTGACCAGTCTAAGTCACCTGTACAATAATCATGCTCCTCATCTTGCCTGCCATGTGGACAGATTATTAAATTGTAGTGTTCACACAGATTTTAACACATTTGTGAACCAAATGTTTGCCTTTTGTTTCCATATAGCAAATCTCATATGTTTCCGTTTCTGTTGCATGTATGTGATGACGTTGTGTACATCAACAAGCACATTTTCAGTCATTTGGATGATTTGTTCATCTTATACATTTCAATATAATCATGTAATTCTTTAGTCACCTGTGTTGTTACTAAAGAGGGAGAAGACTGCAGGACACCCTCGGTGGACTGTATCTCCAATAACTGCATGAGGCCAGCAGACGACAGCATCCCAGAATGGCCGACAACCTTTACAGAGGGAGGAAAACAAAGGAGATAATCAGACTAGAGTTTGCAATTTTTACATACCGTCCTAAGGTTTGAATATGCTCTCGTGAAGATAAGTAAAATCCAGTGTATATAACAATACTTAAAATAGCATTTTTCAAAGGCTTAGCCATTGGATCTATAAGTGGATTAAGACGGGGGTGTACATCTCCGAGGAGATAGATTTCATACATCAATAATCTGCTTTGACAACTGGAAATACCCAGTGTAGCTTTGACTACTCCTGTACTAAAAAAAAAAAGAAAAGAAAAAACACACACACACCTTCCTGGCTTCTGTTATCCTGTGCTGCAATATACTGAAGGCAGTGAAGCTCCTCTTTCTCCAGCTGAAATATGTACTCACATTCAGGGTGAAGGCTTGATAAAGCCTAAAGGAAGGAAAGAAGGAAGTAAAGGAAAATAGAAAGGGGGAAGGGGGGGGGGGCAAAAAAAAGCTTTCAAGATTTACACAGAAGTATAAATTGATGACACACTCACCACTCAGTCTCTGGATAACAGTTTATAAAGGATGGGTTTCATGATGTTTTCCCACTGAACCACAAGCGTTTTTGGCAAAAATGCACCTGCTTGTTTGATGGCATTAAACTAAACAAGCCACACAGAATCATTTGAGTTATATTTGTTATATATATAGAGAGAGAGAGAGAGAGGCAGAAAGAGAGAGGCTTGTGTTTTGATCAAAGAGTGGAGGAGGCATTCCTGAGCTACGATGACTTCAAAGCACAGTGTGGATATGTAATATAATTATGTAGAGAAGAATGAGGCTTCCAGATTACACAAACACTTATGTAAAAGGTCGAGGTGGCAACACATGCCAGTTCACACTGTATCAACCACTGCGTTGAAACCATGGTGTTAGACTCTCAGGTCTCAGCCTCATACAGTCCTCACTTTTCATGTTACATTCTACATTCCCTGCATTTCATGCATTTCAAATGAGCCAAACGCCACGTGGAACAGTGAATTGTTCCACTTAAATTTACCACTTAATCTAGTACTATTTGGGTGGTTATATCTCTGTATATTCTGAGCCACTCTTGGTTTAATTTAAGTGGCATTGGCAGTTTTTCTAACATTCTTGTATGGTGTCGGTTAACTGAAATTTGAAATTTCCAATCAAAGCAACAGTGTGTTGTATGTACTACTTTTCGTTTATCTGTGATTATGTTGGTTCAACTCTAACAATTCTGTTATTGGCAGGAAAATAATGGTAATATCTTTATTTTGGTGAATAATGCACCGTTAAAAAATGTAATAATTATCTTGTGTGTCCCTCTCTCTTTCTTGCTGTGTGTGTGTGTGTGTGTGTGTGTGTTTTGAAGCTCTAATCCCAGTTGTGTGTCTTAATTAAGTCGGCTGTAAAATGGCAAGGACAATGCACCGATTTTAATCCTTGAATCAACTCGGTTTCATCTCCTTAGCGACAATCTGAGGAAAGACAAGTTGAAACTGGAATCAGAGGCACAATGTCAAACAGCAGTGGCAGCAAAAGTGTCTGCCACTCAGAGACAAAGAAGGTGATATTTTTTTATTTTTTTGCTGGATAAAGAATTTGAGTCAAGCAAATTAATATCTTTGAAGGAACACACACTGTGAAGTGAAGTGTCTGTGGTACATGAAGATAAGGAGGAAATGGTCAGACATTGAGATTTACACCTCAAACACACAAATACTTTTACTAATACTATTAAAATACAATATTGACATCATATACTGTTCTGCAATAGCAACATGACAAAAACACAATATATATGCATATATATATATATGCATATACATATATATATATGCATATACATATATATATATATATATGCATATACGTGATGTTTATGTCTTGCACAATCACACTTTTAAAATGTAACAAATGTGTGCTTTCATCTCTCTTTTTCCTTTATCCTTTGTTTCTTATCTGTTTACCATCTCTCTCTTTCTCTGTTGGAAAGTTGTTGGAAAAATAGCCAAAGCTTGTTTTTTTATAGAATTATTATCTTAAAAAAACAAACAAACACCGACATAATAAACAAAACACAGAAAACTCGAAACTTAACACAGTTATCCTGACATGAAATGTTTTCCCTCCTCATAAATATACACCATCTCTCCCTCCGTCAGTAAACGACGGCGGCGCTGGAAGTAACCTCAGGAGATCGTCAGCACTCCTCTTTGTTCCTAATGCAATGCTAATAATCTAATGAGAGCTGTTATTGTGCAATTTACTCAGCAATTACTGTTAGTCCTGTTCAAAGGCAGACAAGGTACATGTGGGAAAAAAAAAAAAAGTCAACTTAGACTCCGGCAGGGAAAGTGAATATGAAAAATCACAGACTGCAGTAAGTGTGCATCAAAATGGGACATAAACACATGAAAATAGATAGAATTTCCTGCTAAACTGTGTGTGTGTCGTTTGAATTTACAGGAGAACAGGAAGATGTGAGTGTTTGAGGCACAAAAAAAGTCCACTAGACATAAGCATCAACTCAACTGTACAGTGGAAACTCAACATTAAACCCACTTTTCTGTTGTTATGTCAGATGGGAACCATGTGAGCAACGCTGCAAATGGCAGAGAGTGTGAGTCAAGTCTTGATTCCAGGGCCTGAGGGTTGCGTGACACGCTCGGGTGAAGTGCTGCATTTAAAAACAGACATGAGGAGGCTCTCTCACGAGGTTTAAAACCAAATGCAAAGACCTCTTCACACGGCCAGAGCGACACACAGTCTGTTGTGAGAAATGTTCTACGAGAGGTGAAGCCCATTATCCACTAACTACCCAAAAAGGGGCCATGAGATTTGGCTCACTTTGCAGATGTTGCAAATCAGGTGCACTTCCCACACAGCGGGAGCAGAAATACTAAACGTGTTCAGTCAATCGAAAAGAGAGCACAAACATATTTAGATTCCAAAGTTCGCTGTTCTGGGTTTTGGTTTTTTTTACTTTTAGGGAAATAACACTTGTTCATTTTAGAGCCAAAAAGACACGAGGCGTTGTAACCGCACGCATGGAGCTCTGCTCGCCTGGCAGTGCTTGTAAAACTACTTTATATGAGACCTCATTTTTAAACACAGATACAGTACACATGTACATGTTCATCTCATTCTTTTTAACGTCTTTATATTTTTTTTATATATTTTTTCTTTTTTCCTTTTTATACATATGTTTCAGTTTATATTTAGACTGTACATAGACTTGCATGCCTCTTATGTTTCTATCTTGTAACATATTCTGGAGCTGCTGAACTGTGAATTTCTCTGCGAGATGAATAAAGTATCTATCCATCTATCTATCTACACATGTATAATAAATCAATCACAGCATCATTTTATGCACGCTACTAAAAACATACACACGTTAAATTAGTTTAGAAATGAGACAATATAAATGCATTCAGGTGATTTTTCTTTAGCTGGACCTCCTTTAATAGCAAAGCCTCAAAGGGCAGAGACTGTGGCTGTGGCTAAGAGATGCAGATATAAATGTGAGGTAAGAGATTGGATACAATTCTGCTAATTTCCTTGGTGGAATTGATTCATTTATTTATGATATGATATGATACATGTATTTACCCCACAGCCCAGTCTCTGGAAATGACTAGCTTATAGAACAGAGACTAAAGAGAACAACCAGCTTCTATGGTTTCAGACACAGCACAGCCACATTTTATCTTGGGATGTCAAACTACATGATGTTTCCACCTTTCCTATTTTTCAGTCTTCATGCAAGGCTGCACTAAAGCTAGGTTTCATATAAAACGTGCAAAAATGAGTCTATAGTCACAATATATAATTATCTCCTGGGAAAGAAATCGAAGAACAAAAGGCAACACTCCGTCACTGACTGCTGTGTGAATACATTTTGTAGAGGAAGATAAATGACTGTCCTCTCATCTTTTCTTTCTTTGTTTCTTTCATGTTCTGCTGATCGCAAGTGCACATTGGTCTTGTACATTGATTATGTTGCACGCACTTGTGTGTGTGTGTGTCGTGGACACCAGAACATGATAATTATCTGTGGTCCTGAGCAGTGAAAGAGAATATCATGGAGAGAATGGAGTGGAACACAGTGATGAGTGTGTGCCCTGTTCACATTCTCTCTTTCTCCCGCTCTGCCACGGGGATCATTGCACCACCACCGGTTTGTCTGACTCTTATATTTCTATTCTGTTCTGGAAATGAATAAGGTGGCCATGTAATAATGAATGAAGATATGTTGAAGATGAATATTTAAAACGCGTTCCACTCTCTGTGTTGCCGTGTCACAGTCGATTGGCCAAAACAAGTACAAAACAAAGTGGAATGTAAGTACTCGTCATTGCATTAATCGGGAGTGTGTGTGTGCACATGCATGTGTGTTCATTTTTATTACCTCTTCAGGACCTTTTCTGGCATAAACACTGAGCTTGTCAGGACCAGTCATCTTTGTGGAGACCAAAACCTGGTCCTAATGAGATATAATCAGCTTTCTAAGAAACTGGTTAACCCCTAACCCGTAGGGATATCGCTCGGTGTGTGTGTTGTTATTGGATGTGAGGACAAATTTCGATTAAAACCACTGATGTGATGACATCACGAGGAAAAAGATTTGGGGCTGAGTGTTTGTGTTGGAATTTGATTAAGGGTCAGGACACTTAAGCCGTTTGGCAGAGTCCGCACCAGTCAGCACTAGTTGGACCCGACCTCAGTCATGTGTGTGGTAAAGTGTTGTATCATAGCCCAACTTTTCTCAGGATCATCATCATAAAAACAGAAGACAAAACAACAACCCGACTGGAAGCTGGGGTTTGATCTTCTTACCCTTTAGCCACATAAAAATATACAGTTTGTCCAATTTGCACTTATTCTGTGTACAGACTATAGTTTATAGGTCACACAGGCACAGACACAGGTACTCACCCAAATTAATGTAATTGTATGCCACAAAATACACATTTAATCCTAAACATTATTTAAAAATTAAACATGATTATTATTTTGAAAGATTATTATTAATCTTTCAATAAATAAATATCTTTTTCTTTATTGAACACCACTTATGGCCAGTCTGTCATTCCAGTCTGTCATTCTTATATGCATGTGCTGCACACTCACGTATTTGAAATAGAAATAATGCATGCAACTAAATATTCAGTGGTAATCAAAGATAAACTGTCAAATAAACTTTTGAATTAAAATAATAGCATTAGCAGCATTCATGAAGTATCTGAGAACAAATTGTGCTTATTAAAAAAAAATAAAAAATAAAAATGTACCTCTCACTCACTGACTGTGCTGTGCATTCACCTGGTTTTCCATGAAGTGGCAGAAGTGCCGACCGTTTACAGTAACGTGTGCACTCTTTTATTCACAGTCATGCACAGCGTGTGAGTGAGCAGCCTGCTGATTCTCTCCTGCATCCTCTCCTTGTTACGACAACACAATGAACATAGTCATACTTAGACTCATCACTGTCAATTGACGGGGCTGCGTGTGTGCATGTGCCTGCACACACACACACACATCTGATTATCATGGGCTAGAAATAAGAATGATTAAGAATTAAGAGGAGCAGATAAATCTGCTTTGTGCATTTTGATTGATTCTTTTTTTTCTTCTCCCCATTACTCAGGTTATTTATCTGAGATAGAACTGTCACAACTGTTTTTTTTCACCACAAAGAAAACTGACAATGAAACTTAATTTCCAAAAAAGAGCAGAGACACACACACACACACACACACACACACACACACACAGGGAGAGAGAGAGAGAGATGAAATAAAATGAAATCACTCACAGTTGGAGCCAAACAGAGTGTGAGAAAAACCCCTCTGATGTGGAGACAGGACATGTTGACTGTGCTGTTCTCTTCATTCAATGTGGTGCTTTCGTCAATGACACTGCATGATAACGGATGCTCAGCTCTCTCTCTCTCTCTCTCTCTCTCTCTCTCACACACACACACACTCTAGGTGGGAATAAAACATCTCATCAAGTAAACCAGTTATAATGGAGGAAATCCTACATTTGCTTTCAGAATAAAAGCTCTCCACCAAAACAAACTGTTGTGAATGAATTATTTTGACACACATATATCCACATCCATGCAAAGATATGCTCTGACGGGGTCATACACAGCTGCAAAGAGACATATATGACTTTTATTTTGTACCTGGTTTAATACAGGATAAGTTTATAAAACAAAATAAAAAAATAGGTGGATATGTGAGTCTAAAGTTTACAATTCATCCACCCGCTTTCCTCAGAAACAGACTTGCAGCTTTAATACTGTTATTGGCATAATATTTTGATAAACACAGAAGCTGCTGATAACATTCACGGTTCAGTTCATGCAGGGCTGGCCCTATGCATTTTGCTGTCCTACGCAAGATTGGGATTGCCCACCCACCCCCACCCTGGTCTCTACCGTCCCGTCACCAGTACACACATACACACACACCAGTGTCTTCTAAAAACAAGGTTTTAAGTCACTCATCAGACAAACTATACTGTAGTTCTCCATGAAAAACTGAAACATATATATACATAGGAAGGTCGAACAGTCCTGCTGACGACAATAAGACTAACACATCAATCTCCCCCAGATAATTGAGAGTTGGTACCTGGTCGTTGTGTGGAGGGCGGCCAGGCCGTGGTCATCGTATTAGAGGTTTCGAGTGTGGCAGTGGGCGAGTCCGGTGGGGGTGTCTACCCAGGGTAAAGGCGATGCCGTCGAGTTCATCGGCCCCGAGAGCGGGTACGACAGGGACGCTTCCTGTGCAGACGTAACCCAGACTAGAGCCAGGGGGAGAGATCTTAATTACTTTCTGTTGTGCACTTAAAATGACTTGAAAATTCGAGGTAAGAGCCTGTGTTTTGTTCTTTGAGAAGGCATATTGTTTTTTTTTTTTTTGAAAGTGCACTTACTATACTATACATATAGACTGTTAATGTTACAGAGAACTTTAATAAAAAAGTTGCTCATTGTTGTACAGCTGTGTTCCTCCGCTGTGTCAATGTGATGACGTCATCAAAAGACTTTTCCACTCGACTTTATCGACAGGAAAGTCGATCTGAAAAAATTAGAAGTCATCAATGCCCTATAATCCAAATCTGCATAGTAGTAAATAACAGTAAACAGTAATAAACATAGAAAAATGGTCAAATAAACAAAACACTAATTTAATTAGACATGTCTGAACTTCTGTACACTCGCTTTTCCTTTTTTCTATCTTAACTGTTATCATATTATACAGTATGTTCACTTGTTGAGCGGATTTTAAGCGACTGCCTATTTGGCCTATGCCTCTGAGTTCATGGAAGTCAGGACAGTGTGAAAGTTGAAACCAACAAAGCTAAATGTTCCTCAGCCATAATTAATTTGTACACCTGTGATTCTTCTTAAAATTGTCTTGCACGATCAAATTACATGTTTTAGATGATCCTCAGGTGTCGGCTGCGAGCAGTTATCAAACTGTGGACACACAAGTGAGTAAATATGAGCAGCACCATTGCTCTCATGTTTATTCATGTTTACTGTGCAGTGGCATGCATCAGGCAGTGATAGTGCACTTTCTATTCTCCTCAAAGACATCAGTCAAAAAAGAGCAAAGGTAGAAAGGACTCTGTGATCATGTAAACTTAACAGATTTCATATTGTTTTATACAAAGTATAAAATACTTCTCTCAAAATGGCTGCTGTGTAGAAAAACGAGGCTTTACAC
This sequence comes from Solea solea, assembly GCF_958295425.1. NCBI lineage: Eukaryota > Metazoa > Chordata > Actinopteri > Pleuronectiformes > Soleidae > Solea > Solea solea. Next base: position 8,967,677 of record NC_081142.1, on the reverse strand, counting down.
ACAAATTGCACCCCTGAAAAAACATAAAGAAGACCTGACAGTGAAGCACAAACAGATCTCTACAAAAGCAGCATTGAGTGCTTCAATAAGTGATGTGTCAAAAGTGATCAAACTTGTTTTCCTCTTGTTGAACTGCGATAAAAAAAAAAAATCAAACAATAACAAACTTCACACAACGTTCAAAACCATTTCATGTGAGAGTACAAGAAAAGCCAGAGGGGTTACTTCAACATATGACAGAAAGGTACGAGGCACTACAATGAAAACCGAACGGAAACTGAAAGACATCATATTGTGCATGTGCATATTTCATTGTTTTATGTGTTCTGCAAGAATAAAGAGTCCTTCAGCTACAGAAGAAAACTAGTTCTCTGTAAATAGGCACTTTCAAAGTAAGAAAGCTCACTTGCTGACAGTGAGTGATAGAGTCAAAGTGAATGTTATTGCAAATACATCATACAGCTGTAGTGCAGGTCTCCTGATAATAAAGTGGCAGTTCCTCTATTTTTCTGTTTAGTTCTAAATAAAATAGAATTAGGACATTATACTGCTAGAGGACATTTTTTTCTGTCCCAATCCTGAGATTTTTGGCAACTGCACATGTTTTGTAGTCACTGCTTTCATTCTATCTCTGTGCTGGAACAGTATACATTATTCAGACTTTTAATTAATTAAGAAACCACCAAAGAGAAAACAGCTTCTTCTTCTCCTTCTTTTGGCTGTTTGATCTAAAAAGAATGTGCAACACTGGAACAAACGGACCATTTGAAGAAAAAGTTAAAATCTTCTCTGGGTCTTTATAGACTACGTTTTGTAGAAAACGATATTTTTATGTAACAGCATAATTAGGAATACAGGCTGAGAAAAATTATAGAATTAAATACAATTACAGTTTCTTTAAAGGAGATGTAATGTGTATGTATCGAATAAAACTGGAATAAATACATGTATTTCTGTTTCTTTTTCTAAAAAGCTCTAATTTTGTTGATTATATTTCACTGAGACTACAGTGAAAACATTAGCACATCTAAAAACGTGAACGCCACAGAGTTGGAAAATGCAAAAACCAATAATACTTGGTTAAAAGCAGGTTTAGGGTAAAAAAAAAAAAAAAGTAAATGAATTGCCATTTCTTCAGTCTCTCCGAAGCCACAGTGTCATCATGAAGCCTCTGTGGCTACATGTGTAAGACACTTTCAGGGACAGTCACTGCCATCATAGATTATGGGTTTCTCCATGGTCAGATGGTAGAAGACTTTCTTGGAGATAAACCTGTTGGTTTTGGAGAAGGTTTTTTTGATTAAAAGGAGGCAATGACACACAAAGGAAAGCAGATTTAACACAATATTAACACAAAAATCATGCAAATCACATGAATGTTTTCATATGATCACTCAGTAAGATATTGTCATGAATCATCAGAAGTTAGCACAACACTTAAACATTCTCTTACCATATGCACAATTGAATGCATACAACATTTAAATGAAAAAAAAAAAAAAAAAGTATTCTGTGTTAAGCCAGAATTTATATAATTCTCGATTGACACATCAACATGACAGCCTTTCATATTATTTTCTACCCTGCTGGTTGCTCTCACTCACTGATATATATAAACATTTATACAAGAAGGGATAACATAATAGAATAAAAAATATTAGAATGTTAAAGTGTAAAAGTGTAAGGACATACACCACAGCTTAACAGAGAATAAGAAATAAAATAGAACGCAGTAAACAAATCCACCAACAATGAATATGTTTCGAACTGTGCAAAACTCTTATGGTTTTTTTTTGTCTGTTGAATTTTGTGATCTTTGGCAATGATGAGGACTATATTTAGCAAACTTCCAATGATTAAACTCACACAAGTTGTCTTTGAATGCAATTCCTTATTCTCTGTGTACTGTATATTTGTTCCTCCTTGTACAGCTGTTTGTACAACTTTTAAATAGTTGTAATATGTTATTATATATTTTATTCTTCCGTTTGCATGTATATTTCCATTTCATCCCTTACATCTTTCTATAGTTTCAAGTTTATATTTGATATGTATGTTATGTATGTAGGTACAACATCCATCCATCCATCATCTATATATCTATCTGGAGAGGGATGCTGATGTCAGGGGATCCATACCGTGAGAATGAGTTATCAAAGATGAGCATGTAGAGGCCCGGGTTACGGACTTTGAGCTGCCCCCGAATTGTCTCTTTATGAGAATTGCAGCGAGTCAGAGGAATCAGGACCTGAGAGCAAAACAAAGATTTTCGGACAGAAGTGAAACTCAGTGTAACAAGCCAATCAATCTATTATACAATCTATAATACCCTGGCATGGCTTTTATAACAACCTTTAATGTTTAAAAAAAAGTATAAGATTATCATAATAGTTGTAATATAATTTAAATCCCAACAACAATTTGCAAATTATGTCACTAAGTATAATGTGTCTGGTAATAAAGTTGTATTTTGAAATACAAAAGGGGGGGACACATCAAGTTAAACAGGGCTTCCAGTGGTTACTGGATCCACAACTAACATAAAGATATTCGCAGTGAGGACATTTACCTTCGACTGTTCCGCCTGACTCTCAGTGGATTCCTGGTAAACCACACTGAAAGAGATGCTTTTGGGCTCCGAGTTAAACATCCAGCTGATGGTTGGGCCATGGTCCTCCACAACAATGGTTATCACACTATAACAGCTGGACTTGATGAAGAGTTCCCGGGATCCGTCTCCAAACTGACAAATACCATCAATGCTGAGAGGAACAGACATCCTGTAAGGACAACAGAGGAATGTTAAGATGCATTTAACCAAGACCACAAGTGACCTAAAATTATACAGGTATGTAATTCAGTGAATCTGTTCACTTACACCTGGTGTTAAAATGCATATCAATAAAGGTCACACATGTTTATACCATGTGTTATCGGGATCAATCAATGTCTAAATGCCAGTTGTTAAAGGAGTCAAAGTAAGGACTCACGTGACTTCTCCTGATTTTAGAAGCACAATCTCCGAGTCCTGAACAGTGGGGACGGATTCCTCAGGATCATCGGGCGTCACGTCTCCTGCGTCTCTGCAAAACAAATCTTATTTTAATGACTTTAATGGCTTTTCATTTTCCTCTTCTCTCTGAGATCACCAGCAGAGTATTTTCATTTAGCCAACATAAACAGAGCATATCTGTGAACATATTTTGGATTATGAATTTAACTCACAGACAATTGTTTTTAGCCCATTCACTTAATTTCTCATTCATGATATGTATCCATTATGCTTTACATTAATATTCATAATGATAATGTCTTTAAATTCTTTCTCATTAGAATTGCTGAGATACATCATTTTACATTCAGCCTTTTTCCAGAAAACACAATAATATTCTATAAAGTGGATTCAATATAGTAATGATCAGTGTATTTTAGACATAGTTAAGCCATCCCACAGCTCTGCTTCTCTTGTTCCACTCACAACGCCGTTGCTCCAGGAGGCTGTCGGTCGTTTTCTCCATCCATCGAGCCTCCTGTGGCCTGGGAGTTGGTGTCACTGTCATAAACACCATTCACTTCCTCTTCTGTGATGATGTCAAAAACTCCATCATCAGATCTGTTGCTGGGATCAGAAACTGTGAGGAAATAGTTAAAGAGTTAGATACTCAAAATACTGAACAAAAAGCAACAACCACACGTTCAGATGATGCGTTGTGGGATCAAGTTTCTGTTGTTGTTCCTTACAAATGAAGAAGCCAAACTTTTCATTTCAGTTTGTCAGTAAACAAACAGTGAAGAAAACAGACGAGGGCCCTGAAACCAACACTAATTAACCTTCAAACCAAGTGTGACTTTGCATCTTACCTGTTACTGTGGGTGTGGGTTTGTACTGGGCTGGTTCAGGAGGAGACTGAGGTCCAGCCTCAGGTGGTGGTGGCGGAGGTGGAGGCTCTGTGTCTGAAGGACTCAGCTCTGCCTGTGTGAACCTCTCTACTACAGCACTGTGTTGTGAGTAACACTCTCTGCAGCAGCGCTCTTTCTTCCCACTGTGTTTGGTCAACACAAAGTTGTTGCTGCAGTAGTAGCAGAAAATGCGACCACAAAGCCTAGAAAAAATAATGACTACATTAGACGAGTGTGACATTACTTTAAGCTGCAGTGCTTAACTTCTGGTGATTTTTTGTTGTTGTTGTTGTTGTTAATATAAACTACTGCAGTATTTCTGTGTTTATTTATTTTTTCATTGAACATAAATACTGATATTGAAACAATGACCTATGACAGAGTGAAAGAATTCAAGCACTTCCTGTGTGCAGCACAATTACATTAGGTGACATGAGATCTAAACACTGCTATACAATAGTGTGGAGCTGATTGGCTTAATCCACATTGTGTGAACTCATTTAACAATGTGTTTATATTTAAAAGTTGGTTCACAAGTTTAATTGAACATTTGTACCCAATATGAAGAAATTCTCTAAAGGACTATAGACTTCAGAACATCATGCACACATGATGCAAAACAAATAGGTCCCAATATCAACCGCAAACCCTCACCTGCAGTGATGTCTGCGCAGCCACCAGGTGAACTGACCCTGGCAGTCGAGGCAGTGAGTGGCCTCTTTATCCACCAACCACCAGCGCTCCTCTGCTCGCAGTTTCTGCTCAAACTCTAGAGCGTCCGATTTCTGCCACAGAGCATCTTTATCCCTGTTGGAAAGAACAACAAAGACAAATGTATGGAGGTTTTCGGTGACATGACGTTTTTTCCACATCGAAAAATTCAACCTTACTGGAAGGCTGTACTATTAATAAACTTTACTTGAAATACTGTCATTGTTCCATGTGGGATGTTTTTGTTTCACAAAACAAAAGACTGAAATAGTGTTGGCACCTCCCGATGGAATTGACTGAATCATTGTATTTGTGTTGTATCCCTGTGCAGCAGCTTTGTGAGCCAGAGAGCGAATCCACAGATAAAAAAGTTTATCCGACCTGTTCTCAGTAAACTCTCCTTGCATTCAAAGACAACTCTATCCTCCAGACTCCTCAGGCCATTAAACGTGGAAGAACCAAATCAAAAGTACATGCTTCTCGATGTAAAAAACAAAGTGCAGGCAGGGGAAATTAACTAATTTAATGTATCTGCCTGTTGCACAGACAGCCTAGACATGGCTGACACAACTGTAATAAAGACGTGTTTTACCGTATCAGCTCAATGAGTCGTTCTTCCAGATTGGTCTTGGTTCTGTTGAGGTCGTCGATCTCTGCAGTCATCGTCAGATACTGGTTTTGGTTCTCAGCACTTGTTGCATCTAGTTTCTGCTTCAATTCCTCACATAGCTTTTGCACAGACATGTGCGCTTCTTCAGCTCTGAAGAGAGTAAAAACAAACAAAAAAAGTCATTATTTTAAACAATAAGATGAAATTCAGCAGTAGGGTGAAATGTGATGGTCATGAACACACCTGCTGCCTGCATCTGTCAGTTGCAGAATCTCACGTTCACTCTCCCGAATAATTGCTTCAGTCTTTGTGATGTGAGCATCTTTCTCACCAGTTAGCAGTAATAACTGCGCATTCTCAGCCTTTTAAAATTGTCAAGACATGAAAATATTTGTCAGTGCAAACATGTTTGGCATGATTTGACAAGTATTGTGTATTTGCATTTTCTACTTCTAAAAAAAACTACTTTTCATTGTTGTCTTGCACCAGAGGGCTTATACACAGTCAGGTAAATACATTAATATATTTTAAAATGATCTACTCATCTCCTCTATTAAATATAGAACAATTAAATACTGAATTATACCAAATACAGCTACAGGCTTTAAACTGAAGAGAAAAATTCAACATATGAATGCAAATTTGTGTTGTTTATCATTCAACAAGGAGCAGTACACTACAATAAATTATTCTTTCTGTAATTTTCCACAACTGTTAAAAGTGTCTCATAAAAAAATAGTAGGTTATTATAGCCTATGGGTGCAGTTAACATCTCAGTTTTTCTCAGAGATTAGACAAAGCATATGTCGCACTATTAACATTTGATAATTTAGAAAAGACTCACACCTCTAGTTCTGACACTTTAGCCTGGAAGATGGATAGATTCTTCAGCTCCTCCTGCAATTGAGTTTTCACCTTGTCCAGCTGTTCATTCACATTCTGGCATATAACAATGGCAGAGGAAAGTGGAAAAAGGACAATGGTAAATGCAACATTTCATGCCAATTCATCAAATAGTATTTCATTATCAGACCAAAGTGGACCTGAGTTACTGCTGATCGAAACATTAGGACACAATAACATAAAAACTGTGTTGCCACGAATCACAAAAGAAGGAACAAATAACCTATACAACAAATAAATAATCAGCTTCTGACTGGCTCACCTTCATCTGGGTCTGATGATTCATGCTGTCTGAACTCATCTGGAACTTGATGGCCTTTAACTCCTCTCGGCTGGATTCCTTGACACCCTGCAATTGGTTCCTGGCCTTCTCCAGCTGTTCCTGGAGCTCCACAATAGTCCCAGGAAGGGTCTCTTTCTGAGTCAGCTCGCCTCTAATTCGGTTATTCTCCAGTCGTAGTTCTGTCATGCACTCTTCTTGAAGCTCAACTTGTTTCATTAGCTCTGTGATACTGGCAGCATCGTTTGTCCAGTGCTCTAGGGCCTCTTCTTTTTCTGCACTTAACTTACAGATGGTCATCCCCAGCTCTGCCATCTCTGTGTTTGCCCTGTGCAGGCCCTCGCCTTTCTCACTGTTCTCCAGGACCAGTCTGTCATTTTGTGCCTTCAGGTTGGAAAGCTTTTCACGGATAGCAGCTTCAGAGATCGCTAACTCAGCATGAGCAGCTACTTCTCTGTCACAGTTTCTGATCAGAGCCTCTTCTTTCTTTTTGCACTCCATAAGCTCTGCTATATGCTTTTGATTTAGTGCTTCTGTCTGAGATTTAAGCTGCTCAGTCAAAGTCTTGAGGTCATCTCTTTGGGCTGCTGTCACTTCGAGCTGTGCTTCGAATTTAAGTCTTTCCTCCTCAGACCTCTGAACCTGCACTCTGAGGTCCAAGATCTCTGCCTGGAGCCTGGATACCTCTTTCAAATTCAACTCCAATTGGCCCTCAACCACAGTCAGTTTGCCTGTTACTTCTTGGTTCTCCTTTACTTGGACAGCATGACTTTCTAGCTGGGATTTCTCCATCACTTGCTTCTCAGAGGTCACACGTTTAATCAACTCTGTCTGTTTAGCACAGGTTGCTTCTGCATCAGCTTTGGCAATATGAAGCTCCTTCTCTCTGGCCTCCAGAGATTTTAACATGGACTGGAGCTCAACAATGGCTTCCTCTCTACTCACTAGCAGGCCTTCTTTGGTTTTGAGCTGTTCTTGAAGAGCAGCTTCATTCTTGAGTGAAGCTCCTAGATTTTTCTCCAACTCTCCAATCTGTCCGTGAACATTCTTTAGGTCTGCTTGCATGCGACTGAGAGCTGTTTTCACAGCATCTTGCTCCTCCCTCAGACCCTGGTTCTCCTGCTCAAGCTGCTTTAATGTGGTCTCTGCGAGCTTGGCAGCCATGGTGGCTCGCTGCAGACTCTCGTCCAACTTGCAGTTCTCCTCACGCAACAGCTTCTCTTTTTCATCCACAGTCAGCTTGGTGTCATCCAGCTGGCCTCGAAGCTGTTTCTCAGAAGCCCTTACAGATGCTAATTCAGCTTCAAGCACAGATCTGTTTTCTGCCATCTCCTTCTTCAACTCTTCATTTTTCTTCACTGTGGTCCGCAGCTTCTCATTCAGTTCCATTAAATTGGCATTCTGTGTCATGTAGTCTTCGACCTTTATGGCCTGTTCTTTCATGTTACCCTCCAGCTCAGTGAGGGTAGCAGTCAGTTTCTCCCTTTCTGTGTTCAAGCTTTGATTCTTGGTTTCTAGCTTATGTAGTGTCTCACAGGTGGAGGTTAGCTTTGCTTCTTTCTTTTGAACATGCTCTTTAAGAGAAGTGATTTCTCTTTCTAGTGTTTCTTTCAAGTCAACATTCTTGTGCATTGCATCTTTATCTTCATGTGCCTTTCTCTTCACCATCTCCACCTCTTTCTCCTTCTCTTTAAGAGATTTCTTTAGATCTTGCAGCTGTCTTTGTAGAGTGCTCGCCTCCTTCTCCCTCAATGTCAAGGCCCCCTGCAGCTTGTCAAGGGCACTGCACTGTTCTTCCACTTTCACCAGCAGAATGGCATTCTCCGCAGATGAAGATGTAACTAATGCTCCAAGTTTAGTTTCACCATCTTTTGCAGCTGCCTCCTTGAATCTGAGCTCTTCCTGTAGCCTTTCTGTCTGCCTTTTCTTCTCCTCGGCCTCAGTGACAGCTTCCATCTTACCTCTCTCTGCCTCTTTCAACCTGTCCAGCAACTCGTGTATCTTTTGGGCTGAATCAAAATGGCTGGCAGCCTGCTGGCCCTTCTCATTCAAAACCCCATCTAACTTCGCCATGAGCTCCATGTTCTTTGTATCAGCAGCTGCCAAGTTTTTCTGAAGCTGGGCGTGTTCAGCCTCCATGGCTTTCTCTTTGGACCTATGAGCTTCCACTTCCTTGTACAGGGCTCCCTCTCTCATCTGCAGTGCCTTGAATTCTACCTGCAAGCCCTGTTGTGCCTCTTGGGCAGCAAGCGACACATCCAGCTGGCTCTGCAGCTCCACCACTATGCCCCTGAGCTCAGAGGCCTCCTCACCCAGCTGCTGCACATTATCTAGGAGTTCTCGATGCTTCAGCTCTGACTGGTCCAGCTCTAGACGAAGGTCTTCAACTGTGCTGACATCTTCGGTGCAGGAAGGCAAGGACTCATTCAGGTCATTCAACAAACTGTGACCAAAGTCTGGGCTAGAGGGGAACTCATGTGCTTGCTAGACAGAGAAGGGTAGAAGTGTCTTGTTATAAATCTTTAAGTTCTGACCAAATGACAGAATGTTGTGTAAAAAACACAGTCTATCAAGTACCTGGGAGTAGGTGCTTGCCAGACTGTTAATGCTGGAACTGCGACTGGGTGGTTTCCACATGTGGCCAGGTGAGTTTGCACTTCCCAGTGTTCTCCTGTTTATTAGAAAATGTATTATTATTGTAAACACTGGCAAATATCACACACCAGGTAAAGGAAAAGCTGTAATTCGATAGATTTTTCTTTACTGTAAACATTTCTTAATGCTTGCTCAGCATTTATTTTCATGCTTTTTATTTGATGTGTTTTGCTCTGTGTGTCGTTTGTGTGTTTGTTGTGTTCCTTACCTTGCAAATGTAGGCCAGGCGGCATCAAGATCATGTCCTCTCGAAGCCATGTCAAAAAGGACCTCATTGAGTTCATACAGGTGATTGATGATGTCAACACTTAGATGGGGCTTTAGGAAAGGACTTCTTGCATAGTACCAGTCACTGTGGGAAGAGAGAGGAAAAATAGGTCAAATTAATGCAAAGCAGAAGTATAACAAAGATTGTGGTTAAATACATTTCTTCCTCACATTGTATCATAGGAGGAAAGTGACATCTCAACAAGGAAATAAAGACATTTCTCACAATTGTGTTAATAGACTGTGACACTGGTACTATGCTTCCTCTTGGCACACTGCATGTCTACAACACTACACACACACATTTTGACTTCTGGTAAATCAGTGAAAACAATTACAACATTTACTAAATACTAAATCATTTAAATGTATCTTTATATTCTCCTAATACTGACCATTATTTCTGTGAAAGCAGTAGGTCAAGGGAAAATAAGTGTTAAATAGTTTTGATCCAGTTTTCATGAAAATGCTTTTAAGCAAATATCCATAAAATGATTAAAAAGAAAGATTGCAAGGGGGAATTCCTCAATATCCATTGGTTTTACCTGGTGACTCTCTGGTTCATCAGGCACTGCTGCAGTGTGTCAGCCAGTCGCTGATGTATGAGGGAGTAGCGAATAAAAGCTCGTCCTTTCCCCAGAGATGTCTTCAGCTATCAAAACAGAAGGACACATCGTTTTAAACTGTGTGTTTAGTGCTTATTAGAAGATAACTTACACAACTCCAACTGTAAGAAATGGAAAAAAAAATAATCCACTTGTCCAAAATTATATCCAAATAATATGTTTGCTCAACTGCACATCATTCTTCCTGACAAATAGGCATAAGTGCATAAAAAAATAACCCAATCTTGCTACAATTACAGTACACAGTACGCTTCTTTTATATCACGAGTCAGCATACCACTGCTCGGCTTTAACAGCAACATGAAAATGAAAATCAAAAATAAAAACAAATGTTTTAGTTATTTCACAAAAGAGAAAATGTATGTGTCATGCTTTGAGGGGTGATCTGATATTATTAGGTATATAATCAGTCATACATTAGAGGCAAACAAACAACAAACAAACTTCATACTTCAGTGATGGATTTGACAAAGCGAATCCCATCATTGGCCCCTTTGATCTTAGCCAGACAGTCACTGAAATAATCCCAATAGTCCTTCTTTGTACCAAGAAATGTCCTTTTCTCCTTCTGGTCAAACTGAAAGAAAGATGACAAAAGTAGTTAAAATAAACTGCTCAATGTTTTAATCTTGTGTTGAAGAAAACATTTAGAAAATATTTTTTGCCAAGGAAATATGAATTTGGGAAATAAACAACAGATATTCCTAAAAACAATTCATATGACATCATTTGTTTTTGTCTTCTGTGAGTAATAGGGAGTCATACCTGTAGCAGGTACTCCAGTTTATAGGAGAATTTGTGCAGGTTGGCACTGTCATCTGTGATTGGCTCTCCAGTTTCCTTGTACTCCTTAGCAAGCTCTGCAACAGCCTCTGAAAATCACAAACACAGATACAAGTTAAAGAATGAGTAACACAAATATTAACATGTAAAAGTTTATTTTCTTATAAACAATAGATAAAAAAATTATTTGGACACCATGCAGAAAGTACAAGAGTGCCATTTTTGGGGAAACAAGAAGCAAGAAAGCTCTTCGCAAACAAAAAAAACTGGAAAATGTATATTTCTTTTGAAAAAGTCAAGAAATTCTAAATGATAATCTTTTAATTTCTTGGTTTTACAGTTAAACATACTGTTGGCTATATTGCTGAACCTATTTCTGACCCTTTTATTGCAATCAAGCTGTGGATTAAAAACTTGCCTCTTATCCACCGTAAAAACTGGAATGAAACCTGTGATGGATGCACCCTTCGCACACACCGTCTGTCTCGCTGCATGATGAGAAAGGCTTACTCCACACCCTTACTAAATAAACATGAGGTCAAATGTATGTTTTCCCAAATGATTTGGTAGCCAGAATATATCAGATAGTTCCAAGCTTAACACATTTACCAAGACTTGATACTAAGACTGAGGTCATCAGGAAAAAACATTCTGACTCCTCTTTCTTCTGTCCAGTCATACGATGTCAGCCAGAGACTGCCTGCAACTAATCTAGTCACACACACGCAAACAGGGATACGCACATAAAGCTGACCTACCATGCAGATCTCGAATAATCCTTTGAAGCTGGCTCTCCCCAACAGTAACCCCAGTAGCCATGGCCACACCAATTTCTCCCTGGCAACCAGGGGTCGCAGTGTCACATCCAGTCTGCTGAATCAGATAATCCGAATTAGTCAGGAACAAAATGCTGACATGAAAAGTCCAGTATACTCAGGCATGAGTAAACTGGGCAGGCATGGATAAACTTGTAAATACAATTCACATAGTAAATTTGATCTTTTAAACTTTTATGTAATAATGTCACTTTGTAAATTCTGACCTTGTGACTGACAGCTACAAATCACCTTTATGTCCTTCCTGTGAAAAAAAAGCATAATTGTTTTAGTAACAATCAGTGACATGTTTGTAATGTACATCTTGATAGATTCAATCACATGATGACAGCTTGTCTACGACTTCTCACCATCCCACTTTCTCACTCCCACAGAGGTAGGTTTTACAGCAGCTATTACTAGGAAATGTGGAGCTGCTATTGTTACATGATCTCTTGTTATGGAACGGAACATGATAAACTATTAAATGGGAAAATGTATGAATAATTTGTCCTCCCTTTTCCCTCTCTTGAAAAATTGGAATTAAAAGCACTTAAAATAGTATCACCGTGGTGAATTTCCATTAAGGGGATCATTCTGAATTAGGAGCATGGATCCAGCCATAATTATCTTATTATTGTGTTTGACTTTAAATTAGGGATGCATGATACTGAACTTTTTGTCAATATATGGGGGGTGCTTGGGCCGATAACCAACATATATATATATATATATATATATATATATATATATATATATATATATATATATATATGTATATATATACACTTTATATATATATATATATATATATATATATATATAGTGTATGTGGTATTTGCTGATATCCAATAATACAGTTTAAAGTCAATGTCTCCCAATTCTGATATTGGACTTTTAATATCATGAATCCCTGCTAAAAATATTTATCCTTTGCACAAAGCACAACATGAGGGTTTGACTTTAAACAAGAGTATAGAACTTGGCATGCGGGATAGTGAGGTGACATGAGGAAAAAAACATTATCTAACTATTTTTTTTACATGATTTTTAAAACTCTGCTGTCGTTCTACTTGGCCAATAACTTGTCAATCAAACTTTCGTGACTTGTGAAAACAATAACAGTTTAAGAACCAGCAGCGACAATAATACTTATCTTACATATATGAACGACGACAAAGCACTCACCTGTTACTTTAAGGTTTTACAGTCGACCTTTGTGGCTTCTTTTTTGCCCCCTTGTTTGAGTTATGTTTAGCATGACAAAGCTCAATTGTCGGACATTTTGACAACCGCCGTCACGTTAACGCGACAGCTTTAAATCATGTTAGCGGTTTCTTGTTGGTGAGTACAACAATAAAATCATTAAAAACTTCCAACATTATATATATATATATATATAACTGAAGTCCTTAACAACGATCCAAGTTGCCTGCGAGGGCGAACAAACTTGCTGAAATTGTTGTATGATTGACGTTATATCACAGCCAATGAAGATTCGGCATGTCGCTCTCGTTCCAATGGCTGTGAGGTGAGTAGGCGGGCTCAGGAGCTGTGTAGTTTGTTTGACGCAGCAGAGTAAATAGAGGTGTCATGTGATCAAAGACTGACATTAGTACGTGACCTACTTTACTACTTTATTGTGGTTCTTCTTCTTTCACAGCTGATCGTACTCATTTCAGATTTGATTACATGGGTTTGTTCAACCCTCGTCCACCACAAGTTTAGATTGTTTTGTTTTTTTATGTATGTGTTGAAAACAGTAAGTTCAGTTCCTAAAAACTTCAGGTTTCCTACACATAACATAAACATCAAAGTAGACAGATAATACTAAAGTAGACCGATAATAATAAAATAAAAGCAGTTTTGGCCCCATTACCAATTAGTGAGATACCACTACCACCACTAGTGACATTTCATTAATAGTAGCCTATACTATATTAATGAGATATACATGTTGCACCGTGTAGGAGGTCTATTGCCATCTAATACCTGACAAACTAAATTGCCATGATATGTTCATTTGTTAATGTTGAAGTGAATCGAATCATGCCTGGAATAAATGTTAGATTTATTTGTAAACACAAGACATACAACTGAAATTTATACGATTTAATATTATAAAATGTTGTTGTCTAGATCAGTGGTTCTCAAACATTTTGAGCTCTCAAAGTAACACCATTATCACCAATGGTAAAATACAGTGGTGTAAATAAATCGAGCTCAAAGGAGGCAGATTTGCTCTCTCATCATCATCCTCTTCCTCACATATACTGGTATAATCTATAATGTGTAATAATCTATGTTTTAAATACAGTATTTGACAAGAGGAAGAAGTTTAACAACCTCTGAGGATCAGCAGTAGTAACTAGATACAGACATTACATTCTTATAGCATTTTGGATAAAAGCCAAAGCATTTTTAGGTGATTGAATATTATGAAAGTGCAACACAGAACCTCAAGTTTTATTTCTCCTTTCTACATTAAGTGTCAGTCTTTTTAAACAGGTGGTGTCCTGTCAGACAAATGGTTTTGGATTTCACTTGGCCAGATTTTCAGATATCTCTATAAATGTTTCAATGTTAGTCGTAAGGCGATCACTGTTTTAATGTACTTTATATATCATTACATTACATGTAATTTAGCAGACGCTTTTATCTAAGGCGACTTACAATGGAATTGAGTACAATCAGCCAGGGGTGGAGTCGAACTTGCAACCATTGCGACCATGATGTTTTTTGCACACAGGGTACCGGTCTTAACCACTGAGCCACTCCACCCCCCACCCCAGCATTACAGGGACAGGCAACCCATGTGGCTGTAACCATGATGTGGTTGATGAAATCTAGATGATGGGTCTTGAAATAAGCATTACTGATAAAATAATAAAATTTATTTTTTTGCAGGGCCCTCTCATCTTATCTTGTATATTCTAGTGTCACGCCCTGTTTGGTAAAATTCTGAGGAAACAGGTGAGCTGTTTGCTGTCAGTTCTGTAAAACAGATACCGTAGATTGACTAGAATGAGGAACAGGAAACACCACATTATCCACACAGGATTATTAAAGCGGATAATTTTGGAGCCACTTTGAATAGTAAGCATCACCTTCAGCAACATATCAGTCGGATCAAACCTTGAGGTAGGTTCATCTTTTTTTGCTATTGTGTGCTTTTAAGAGGAATCCAGCTGTAACATGTAGTGCATTGGAGCCTCACATGGTTCAATAAAGCCTCAAATTAATCATGTACAAACACAAAATTAACAGCAATAGGTAATAATGAATCCTATTTCTTTTTTCCAGCTTCCAGTCGAAGAACAATGAATGACTCATTTAATGACAGCCAATATTTCACTGACTATGCCAATATCAATGATGAAGTCTGTGAAAAGGAGGATTTAGTCAGCTTTGCATCCATTGCCATTCCGGTTTTCTTCACCGTTGTGATCACACTGAGCCTCATAGGAAACATCCTCGTCCTCGTAATACTGGCTCTGTATGAAAACATCAAGTCTCTGACCAACATTTTTATCCTCAACCTGGCCATCTCTGACCTCGTTTTCACTGCCGGTCTTCCCTTCTGGGCCATTTACCACATCTCGGGATGGGTGTTTCCAGACCTGCTTTGCAATATTGTGACTTTTGTTTTTTTCATTGGGTTTTACAGCAGCATCCTTTTCCTGACCATAATGACCATCTACAGATATCTGGTCGTGGTCCACCCTCTCTCTAAACTGAGCGCACGAAAACACAGAGTTGGCATTTTTCTGTCTATCCTAATGTGGATGATTAGCATCGGAGCAGCCATGCCCTCGCTACTCTACAGCGCTGTCATCTCCATCCCCCACAAGGACACACATTCCCGAGGCTGTGAATACATAGCCACCTTGTGGGAAATCAGTTCTGTATCCCAACAGAATATTGTCTTCCTGGTTGCCTTTGTGGTGATGGCTTTCTGCTACATCAACATACTGAGGAAAATCACACGGAGAAGATCCCACACAAAGAACAGGGCAGTTAAATTAGTTTTCTGTATCGTGCTTGCGTTCTTTGTCGGCTGGGTGCCGTATAATGTGCTCATCTTTCTGAGGACTCTGGCTGACAATTTGGTTGCACCATTTGATCAATGTGAAATAAGCATCCAGCTTGATTATGCGTTCCATGTGTGTCGCCTCATCGCTTTCTCCCACTGCTGCCTGAACCCTGTCTTTTATGCGTTTGTCGGTGTGAGGTTCAGGAGCCATTTGAAGTCACTGCTGCGTCAAATGTTCAGTCGGCAAAGTCCAGTGAAGGAAATGCAGGTTACAATGCAAAACCTTGTGTCACAAGGATCACTGTTGTAGTCATTGTGCATCACTGATTTTAAAAATGAATCTAGTGTACATTTGATGATGCAACTTGTTAGATAGTCAGCAGTTAAGAAGAAGTGTCGTTTTTCATGGGAGGATAAAACTATTAGCAACAGTGGATCATCAATATCCTCAGTTCTTTTTTTCCACTTGTTTTAATTTTCTTCTGTATATTTATCATAATGTGTCATTTCACAGATATTAAGTATTGTATTTATAGGATACTGTGGTATTTCAATGATTCCTTTTAAACAAAAATGTTGCATTCTCTGTTTTGTGTGTAGAATTGAAAATATTCAATAATCATTTTCCATAAAATATATAGTTGTTATACCGTGTGGGTGAAAACTGCATTTATTGTTTTTCCTTTTGTTCAATAAAAACATCCGACAATGACTTTATTTAATTAAAACAAGCTTGTTATTTTTTAAGGACCTTTTATAGTTTATAACACAATGACATGGATTCCAAACATGCACACATTCACTCACCAAACACAATGTGGTTGTAGCAAATACGGAACTATAGAAACAATCAAACGGGAAACTATATTTGTTATATTATTTTTTGTAATATTTTCACTTGTGTGGTAGCAGGTACAGCCTTTACATTACATTAAGTGCACTTTCTCACTTCCTCATTTGTTCCACTGAGTTGCACTTTCAGTGTCCTGAAAGCAAAGATATTCATGAGTGTTTCTCCTGAGGCCGTGAACAGAAATCACTCCTTTTCCCTGAGAGTCTTAGCTTGAGGTTTGTGTGTATACTGCGATGGAATTATTTAACAAACTGTTGGTTATTTTCTTCTATGCAGAAAGCGATAGAGATAAACTAATTTACCTCTTGTTACATTCAGTGCAACACCGAACACCCATCAATAGAGCTTCTGTTTCTTTGTTCTTCGTCTTTAGGAAAGAACCATAAAATAACCAAACGTTCTGCCATGCTGAAGCAGGGTGAGATACAAAATGAACAATTTGCTTTCTCACCTTGTCTCTCTTCAGATCATGACCATCCTCAACAGCTATTTTTTTCTGACTAGATAAGGTAAGGCATGAGCTATGGAGCTTTTGTTGTCATAGTATCCACCTCTAGATCTCACCCCGCATCCTTAAATTGTAGAGTAAATGATAGATCCAGCCACAAACAGTAAGGGTTAGGTATTGTGGAACTAATTACAGAATAAAACATTCTATGACTTTTTCCAGAAAAAGGGTCAAGTCAAGCTTAGGGTTTAGGAGTAGGTTATTTACTACACTATCCTGTGTTTATGTGTCCATGCCATTAATAACAAACGCTAAATAAACATGAGCCGTATCATTTTATGAAGATAATTTAAAGTGCATGTTATGTCTTTTATAGATGTTAAAGAGACTGTGCAGTGTGTTGTGTGCTGCAGTTGAAACCGTGGCTTTGGTTTCGATATGAAACCCACATTTCTGTGTCACTATCTATAAGTGTCTCCGTCTGTGTGTGTTCAGGTCACTCTTGCAGTTCTTGTGTGTGTATCGTGATAGTGATAAACCTCATAGAGCAGGTCATTGTCTGTCTGCCGTCATGAACTCTAAGTGCAAAACCTTGCCTTCACCTTTTCATGTGATTATGTGACTTGACCTTCACATCAACACTTCACTGACCTTCACTGACAACAGTTTGACCTCTCTTTGCTCTCGAAACTTATAACCTTTTACTCTCAGACGTTAGATGCATTTCAGACAGGTTCCTATTTTTCGGTTCCTGTCTTGGCTGCCCCACACACACCTATTATGAAAATCTGTATTTAAGCCTGACTCTGTTTCTGCGGAGTAGGGCATTGTATTCTATCTGTTTAATACGTATACATTGTTCTCTGCTCTTGCAACAGCATTAAAACTCACTGTGTTAAAACTTCAACAATTTCGACTGCCTGTTTGACTCTCCAGCCTTTCCATAAAGAACACTGTTGTGAATTTTTGCCGCCACAATAGTCCACCTAAATCCCACAACTTAATCTGCTCCAGGGCAAGAAGTATTCAAATACACAACATAAATTAGTGATATTCCTCAGCAGACCTTTAAACACAGGTCAATTAGAGTTTTATGTTAATGCTGAGATAACCGGCCCTCATCTTTCTTGGTATCTAACTCTTGGTACACCTTTATTATTTTAAAATGTTGATTTGGGGCAGGCGCAGCGGCACAGAGGCAGGGACAGCTCTCAAACAGATATTCACAAATCTGTTTTACACACAGCTGCCATCATCTATGTTGGTGCTTTGAAGTTTGTTTCTGGGTTTTTGTATTCAGGACTTACAGGAAACAAATACTAAGGAGAAGTAGAAGGAGAAAAGGTGAATGACATGTAATCCTATGCATGAAATACAGTATCAATTCTCATATCTGTCCCTATCGTCTTTTACAAAGTGGATCTGCGACTCATCTGTCTGAAGAAGCTCAGTGTGGCTGAAGTCAGTGTTGTTGCTTTTTTAAGTCGTCGTCCTTGTTGGAACGATTACCTTTTGATGCAGCTGTCATTGTTGGGATGTGTGGGTCTCATGGAGGTCAAGGTACATTTTCTGTATCATTTTATGTTTTGTCAGACATTTTAAGTGGAGTAGCTTTCGTAATGCTTATAACAATGTCATATATATCTTCATGTGCAGCCAATACTACACACAAGTCTACATAGACTGACATAGATTGGAATTCATTTTCAGGTCACTCTTAATATTTGCAGTTAGTGAGATATGGATGTGCAGTTATACACTTTGAGTGATTATGCAGAAAGTATGAAGTTAAGATTTTTTGTGGCAATTCTGTTTGCTATTTCCAAAATAGCTCATTCTGAGTTTATGTTCCTGGCAAGTAATTCTTGAGAAATATTGCATCATATTGCACAATACTGTATTCATAAACAGGGCCCAAATGGAGGAATAGTGGTTTCAAATTTAGTCTGTGTGAAGTTCGTATGTTCTCCCTGTGTGTACATGGGTTTTCTCCTGGTTCTCTGGTCTCCAAGAACTTGCAGAGGATTATTGGACTCTCTAAATTGTAGTAGTTGTGTGTTGTCTCTGTTTGCCCTGTGATGAACCGGTGACCTGTCCAGGGCGTACGTACCCTGCATTTAAACATATACATATACAAGATACATAATCTTATGACCTGCTTATTTCATTACAATTGGAAAGGTAAAATAAATGGATTGTGACCAGCCTTTTATTCATTCATATTTCATTTTCAAGACCACCTGTAACTGACAGATAAAAACAGAAATATACACATCAAATGTAAATTACAAAAAAGTAAAAGACAAAATTAATGAAAAGGAAGCAGCACCGGGAGGCGACAACCAAGAAAAATTTACTAGATATTTTGACCCT
This sequence comes from Solea solea, assembly GCF_958295425.1. Classification (NCBI taxonomy): domain Eukaryota; kingdom Metazoa; phylum Chordata; class Actinopteri; order Pleuronectiformes; family Soleidae; genus Solea; species Solea solea. The sequence goes on along the minus strand of NC_081142.1, from coordinate 8,948,420 downwards.
TGATCTTTATACACAATCATGTTATAACCTCCATGTGGTATTTTTTATGAAATGAACATAGAACTTTGTCCACCTTCATGCTGATGACTCACCCATCACTGAATCTCTGCCAACATGTGCAGGCACACCTACTCACCACTTCGTCACTGACTGAACCTGCTGGAGTTAATTTGCCAATTAAGTACAATACTGACAGTGAAGCAAGAACTTGCCTTTTACTTCATCACAAAAAGGATTTTCACACTACGAGTACGGTCCGTAAAATCCTTGTCTTGAAACATACCATTATTCCACAAATAAGACAATTCTCCTTAAGGGTGACTCATAACTCGCCAAGTCACCATTGTTCCAAAAGTATACAAGCGCACACATAAAGCAAGGACAATTATGATTAAGACAACTTAATATTGTCTTGTATCAAAATAATTTTTATTGAAAATATCCAGGTCCTCATGAGCAACACAAAAGTCATCTCAGAATATCAACATAAGAGGAATGAGTGATATCATTTTCAAATTCAAATTTACAAATTACAAAATTGATCTATCAGCAAGTAATCTTGTTCTGTCACATGACTATGCATGAGTGTTTCAGTGCTTTTTAATTCATGCCTGATTTTTCCCCCACATTGGTGTTTAAGGCACATATTGTGACATTTACTTTTATAAAACATCTGTACAAATTCAGAACCTGTGAATTAAAGTTGAAAACATTGCAAGAGCATTTCAGTGAATACTGGGGGTTTGAGACAAAATAAACAGAACAATAACTATAGAATATATATCTTTTTAAAAGCCAGTACTCCTGTTTAAATGGGTTGTTATTGAAAGTCAAACTTTTTAAGTGCAAAACCAATCCACAAAATGAATGAAGTGACACACATGAATGGAGACATTTAACAGAAATATAAAACAAGCCTTCAATCGTCTCTGAGACTGGAAACATATCAGTGAAAATTGAATGTCTACAAAAGAAAGAAACAAACAAAGCTTTTTGCTGTCAATTCAACAGAATCTCTTCTGTAGACTGGAAATGTCAGTTAAAAAGCAATTGTGCTGAGTGTTCCTATTGTATGTTAATTCCCCAAGAGACTATGTACCGAATCCCCTTCTTTGGAAGTAAAATGATGCTGCAATGACATTGTTGTATCCTTAGGCAACACCTGTACAAGAACACACATTTAAAAACGGCGACATCTTTAACAGTTAAACTGAATCAGATCTCTCCGACAGAGAGCAATTAATATACATTTCAAACACCTAAAATCAAGTCTATATGTGAAATATCACAGCACACTCATATTTCAAACTTCCACGTGTCTTCTAAGTCCTGCCCTGTGTCAAGAGGGACCAGACGGCCTCATCAGCATCCTTCTCGCTCCACTTCCTTCTCAGACACCACAGGCAAGATGAGGTGCGAGATGCGACTCCACAGTCCTCCGAACTTGTCAACGTCCATCTCGTTAAAGGAAGTTTGACTGCTGGAGCTGACCAACTTCTCCTTGACATAGTCTTGGACCATCTCCTCCACATCCATCATACTCTGCTCAGTGCTCAGCTCATCCCGAGGCAGTAGCACAGTAAACAACAGGAACACACTCTTATATGCTGCAGTCTCATGGTCGCAGTAGCGATAAAAAATGAGGGTGGAACCCGGAGGCAGTTCCTCAAGGCGATGAATGACTGCCACAGGTTTATCACCTTCAAAGGCTTCCTTTAGCTTGCTGTCGATGTCCAGCTTTACCGTGTCGCTCTCCTGGCCAGCTTTGCTGGCTCCATCAATGTGGAGGATGGTGCCATTGAGGGCAGATGAGAAAGAGGAAGCCAGACTCTGAGCAAGGCAGTGCAGTGTCCTCTTAGCCCTGCGACCAGCTGTAATGATCAGGCTCACCGGCTCCGTGGGCTGGGCTGTTCTGAGGTGCTTTTCCAGGTGAATTTTGCTCCGCTTCCACAACTCAGGCCGCTGACTGGGGAATTGAGTCTCAAGAAGAGACAACTGATCTACAAACAATTCAGCCTCCACAGCCCTGGTTGAATGACTCCCATGATCTCCAAGCCTTTGGAGGAGAGGGATTTTTTTGAATGCCAACAAGGCAGCAGAACTAAGCAGCACCAGCAGAACCACACAGCACAAATACCACATAAAACCTGAAAGGACATTAGGCAAATTTAGAACTTCAAATTATTGAGACAAAGAATCTTCTGGTGTAAATATGACAATCACCTCGAGAGGAGTGTCCAGAGCTTGTCTTGATGACTTTGGTTTTTTTTACCTGTTCTGTAAGAGAAAACCTCATTTAGGCACTGTCATATACAATCAGAGTGACATTGCATCATGTCAAGAGTAAAATTCAGTTAAACGTGTAATACCTTGTTTCTTGGACTTGACAGGTTCTTTGTTAATTGGAATGTTATTAAAACGGTGATGAATTGTGCTGTAATCCCTCGGCCGTTGATCACCTGACAACGGAGAATTTATCAATGTAGAAATATAAAAAAAACAGTGATTGGTGCAATTTTCTTGACCAAAACCCACATTAATAATGGAAATGTGTAAATTACCAGCTGTACTGGCCATGGACTTCATCCTACTCTGGTACTCAGGTATGCTGGTTTTGGAGGCTGGAGCATCGTGCCTGTTTAGTAGTGGTCTCACTGGCACTACAGGCTTGCTAGAAGCTGCAGGTTTTTTGGTTGGTGGTTTTTCTGAACACAAACAAACCAGAGTAGGACAACTGTATTATCCTCCCTTAATATAATCATTACCATACACAATTCAGTTACTGCATATTCATACCTGTTATTGTTTTCTTCAAGTCTGAATCTTTAATTACAGCATAGGGTTGGCAGCGTTCATTGAGCTCTACCAAAGGGAATAAATTGACTTCTCCAGCAGCGTCTAACACAGAGAAAATCCCAGTGGCAAATCCTGTGAAAATTCATGTAATTGGTGTCAAAATGAGTTACATTTTAAAATGTCCATCAACCAGAACACATGTGGAATTTAAGATGATGCTACATCTGTTGTTTGATTGCTCACACACAATAGCAGCAGGATGAAGAAAAAAAAACCCTTTCAATTAGTGATTAATGATGAGCTTATGAGATTGATATCATTAAAACACTACACTGACACTTATCACTTCAAATAAAAATGCGAAGTCATCACAGCCGTATCATTATCATCACAGTGTCAAGAAAAAAGATGTTTAAATGTAGTAAAGGACAAACCTTGGCATAATACGGGTGGACAAGTGGTATGTGATGAATCCTCCATGGGTGAGTCCACTACCTGGTCTGTAGTTTTCTCCATATTTTCAGCCGACTCCTGAGCCTCCATCTCATTCCCATCGCCATGGCTGCCGGCTGCTCTTTCAGTCTTCAGTCGTCTCTTTTTGCTAGGGGACTCTGTGGATGAGGGAATTATGTTTTTTTTCTATAGCACTTTTATTGCTAAAATGCAGTGTCTTATAAGCCCTTATGGGCTTGGCACTAATGAGTGGATGACACACAAATCAATCAATCAATGTACCCAGAGCTTCATCCATATATTTTGTTGTTTCCCAGACTTAAAAAAAATAAAGAGCTGCATTTCAAACCCTCTCCCAACTCTCCTCTATCAAACCTAATCTACTCCTAGCACTGTTAGGTATTATTGATGTGAAGGGATTATCAAAAGCTAAAAGAGATGCTCTGTCCTTTCCCTCTCTTTTGGCATGACAGGCAATCCTTCTGAGGAAGAAGAGGTCTACCTAACTCACACATTCTCACAGTCTTTAGCACCCTTGTCTAAACTGGAGAAAATTACTCTCCATTATTATTCTCCATGCCTGTCTTTAAACTGCCCTGTTGATTTATTTCCTATGGGAGGAAAATTGCAGGAAAAGGTCAACACTCTACAACACTCATTTCTGCTGCAAGGCATCTCTCAATCAAAACCTAGTTTGACGACGTCATGAAACAGCAGGTAATCACGGTAATTGTCCAGTGAGACCTTCAGTGGCAGCCAACGGTAATGAGTCGTTGTGATACATTAGTGACCAATACACTCAATAAAATTAAAGAGACAACACACTGGCTACAAGAAGAGGTACTGATTATTTCCTTGCAAAAATCTAATTTTCTCTTTAAGGGTTGGTAAAATACTATATTTTTACACTTTTGACAGACAGTTTGTTCTTCTGTTTAGTTTCAAGACTGTTTATGCAATACTTATTAATACATTGTCTATACGTTTGTATGAAAGTTTGTCTCATTTTACAAATGCTGTGGAAGTGGTTTGTTGTCTGAATGTTTAAACAGAATATTTCCTTTTTCTTCTTATACATTTACATTTGAATATATACACACACATATATATATATATATATATATACATATATACACATACACATATCAATTAACACATTATTAGACGTATAACTGACATTATAACTGATATTTTTCAGAGCAGATACATTTGAAACACTGATAATGCATCACATAATGGGAAGAAAATTAAACTGGTTTCACTCGGTGGTTACGATCTGGATACATGTTCTGTATGTATCATCTCTGTGCTGTACACGATGTTAATGAGAATAAGTTCGAGGATCTACAGACTCAATAATCAACTTACTGCTCTGAGGACCAATACTTTCATCGTGTATTGCTGTACGCCGAGAGGCTTGCCTCTGTTGCCTCTGGGGTTTTGTAGACTGAGTAACTTTATTGTTTTTAGGCATGGTTGTTATTCAAACTTAGCATGGGATCTGAAAAGAGTATTTTCTTCTATAGGTATTGGGTATTCAATACCTCATTTTTTTTCTATCCTTTGTTCAGTGTTGTCCTTTTATCTTTGCTTTGATATGTACTGATTATTACACACGAGGAGGGGGTGCTTATTAGAAATTTGAGCTGCAATTCATTTTTCCTAAGCAGGGCAGCTTTGCACCTCTTGGTGTACAACCTGTTGGACATTATTTGAAGATTTATAGTATGAGGCTTATAAGGACTTTGAACTGCAATGAAGGTCTTCTCTTCTTTATGTATTGGGTATCCAATAGCTAATGTTTCTAGCATTTGTTCAATGTTCTCCTTCAATTTTTGCTTTGCTTTTGAATTTGATAGTGAATGATTGTTTGTCTCTATGTGGCCCTGTGATGGACTGGTCAACTGTCCAGGGTGTACCCCACCTATCGCCTATGTCAGCTGGGATTGCCACCAGCAACCCACCACGACCTTCATGTGGAGCAGTAGAAGATGGATGAACACAGTTTAAGGCTGGTGTATTGTTAGGTTCCCATATTTCTGAAAATCTGACAAGCATGCCCCTGCAATGTTTTAAATTTGCAATACAGAAACTGTTTTAAATGTTAAAGGTCGCTGTTGTACGTTACATATTTGATATACTATGTCGTCTTTAAAGTAAGTAAAGTTTATCTTGTTTGTTTATCAGAACTGGGAGTCATCCCAAAAGCTTTTTGTCAAATTGCAATAGAAAAACGAAAGTTCAATAGCCTCGATGTTTAAGTAACATAGTACACGTTACATTTTTACATTTAACATTTGCTGTAAAAATAATAAAACAATTAATGTTAAGAAGAGCATCTCACCTCCCTCGTCTGAATCACCCTCCTCCTTTTCTCTGGAACCATTGACGGCTGCAACAGGAGCTTTGTTACCTGAGCTGCTCCGTGTCCTCTTCAGTGGACCCCGAGGGGTCACCTCAAAACTCGATGCTACAGAAGGAAAATTAAGAAAATATGAATTTGTCACCGCTACTTAAGTGAAACACAGCAAAGTAAAGCTACGTAACGCAGAGTGGTTTCGTTAGTAAACTTTGCGTGAGCTAGCTCCGGCGGCTAAGCTGACTAACTCTTACCTCTGTTACTGGATAAGTGTCTCGTCGATCTCCTCAAGGGGACGAGTTCCTTATTCTGAGAAATCTTGGCATCCATGTGTGATTATAACTCGACGTCGCGACACCAGAAAACACTAGTTACATAGTACGATAAGTGAAAACATGTCGCGAACGGAGAGATCTTAGACCGGATGGGACGGCACCACTATCAGGAAACTATCTCATCAGAAACAAGGGCAGCACCGAAGGTTCCGCCCAAATAACGTGATCAGAGTGTGTCTGCGCGAACACACAGGGGCGACAAGGAAACTGCACAAAGGTCATTTCCAGTGGCGATATGATCGACGAATCCCGTGGTAAGAACTTTTTTCTCTGTATTTATCTGTATATATATTCCAATCGGTCGATAACACAATTCAACGGCTATGGAGACTTGCTAACCTGTAACTAGCTTAAATTGTCTGTCACACAACCTGCTAGCTTGTTAGTTAACCAACAGTTCACACATTATACATGTTTGTCGGGTGGGTTTTCTTGCGAAATATTGTTATTTAACCTCAACTTTATAGTTGACATGTTGTCTGCTCGCGCTGCGAATTTAGTTGTTAGTTAGCCTCCACGTATTCGTTTACAAAACCACAAATGATACATATAAACGATGTGTGTTCATCTGCCTGAAAACGTTGTTAGTAAACACTTGAGGAGTGCAAAGAACACAGAGAGAGAGAGAGAGATTGGTTGTCATGATAAATTAGGCCACATCAGCAGTTTTATGAGGACTCTGACTATTTGAAAATAGAATACTATACTATCAGATGTTAGTTGACCTGTTATATCAAACGTTACATTTGTTTTGTACAGATTTGTATAGCTCAGTGTTTATTGGACACAAAGTATTTTCTTTAGTCTTTCCTGCAGATACCAGTCAATAAAGTCCGCAAATATGGAACATTATGTCCCAGGTGAAGAGAACCAACAGGAAAAGAGTGAACACTCAAGAGGTAAAATATTCAATAGTAATTATAGTAATTATTATTCCAGTAAGTGATATGAGTCATATTCATTTCTTGATGCCCAGTATGTATTTAATATTTTACACATGTTCTGTCGCCCAACAAGATTTAGCTTCTTCATCTGCATCAACAATCAAAGAGTGCAACAGTGACAACAGTGAAACCACAGAGAAAGCTGATGTTAAAAGTAAGTAACATTAAATATTCTTTCATTTCATCAATTACTCACTTACACCTCTAATCTTTTGTTATTTACTTGTTTGGTAGAGGATACCATATGTTGACGTCATTGTGACCATGAACCAAATCTGAAGACTGAAGCAGAAATAAAAATAGCCTTCTTGAAAACTGAAAAATTAAACTGGTTCAGTCAGACAGTAATGATAATGGTGATCACACGAGAGAGTTGACAACAAAGCAGCCAGCAATGCAACCTGAGATTCCTAGTGAGTGCTTCCTGTAAAGGTCTTATCACAAATAATTCAGAAGTAATATTGTGTTTTATTAAACAAAAAAAACAAAAACAAAGAAGCCTCTATAATTTCTATTAGTTGTAAGAGTTCTGCAATTACCAATGTTATAAATGATTGGATGATATCATATCTGTCATGGAAGTTAACGTTCATTTATTTTTATAGTAAACAAACTCATTGGGCAGAAGAAAGAGACAGAAACAACTGGTTTACCATCCCAGGATGATGAAGCGAATGACCAAGTAGATCGACACGAAGCAAGTCCCACTCAGGAATCATCAGCTGTTGAATACACACATGTTGGAGCTGGAGGGGGTAAGTTCAACTACTTTTCTGAAATTATAATTTTTAAAAACTTTATATTAACTTCTGTTGTTTCGAGCTTTTTGGTTCAACTGTCCAATTTTATCCGATGTATTCATATCCAGCCTGTTCCAGTTTACAGCAGCAAGCATAATTTACAAGTGGGAAGCATTTAAGGGATCACACATTTGTATTTTATTATTATTTTTTTGGTGAAGAGAACCAACAGGAAGAGAGTGAACACTCAGGAGGTAAAATATTCAAGCAAAGTCAATAATATAGTGATATTATTTCAGTAAGTGATATGAGTCATATTCATTTCTCGATGCCCAGTATGTATTTAATATTTTACACATCTTCTGTTGCCCAACAAGATTTAGCTTCTTCATCTGCATCAACAATCAAAGAGCGCAACAGTGACAACATTGAAATCACAGAGCAGGCTGATGTTAAAAGTAAGTAACATTAAATATTCCTTCATTAATTACTTAATTTACTTACTCGTCAGAATTACACCTCTAATCTTTTGTTATTTACTTGTTTGGTAGAGGATACCATATGTTGACGTCATTGTGACCATGAACCAAATCTGAAGACTGAAGCAGAAATAAAAATAGCCTTCTTGAAAACTGTAAAATTAAACCGGTTCAGTCAGACTAAACCCTGGATGACACTTAATTTGCAATTTTTATTACAGGCAGTGGTTCACCTGAAGACGAGATGCCTCTTACCGAAGGATCTCCTTCACATGAGGACAGCAAGACCACTACTCAGGCTAAAGACAGTAATGATGATGGTGATCACAAGAGAGAGTTGACAACAAAGCAGCCAGCAATGCAACCTGAGATTTCTGGTGAGTGCTTCCTGTAAAGGTCTTATGACAAATAATTCAGAGGTAATATTGTGTTTTATTAAACAAAAAAAACAAAACAAAGAAGCCTCTATAATTTCTATTAGTTGTAAGAGTTCTGCAATTACCAATGTTATAAATGATTGGATGATATCATATCTGTCATGGAAGTTAACGTCCATTTATTTTTATAGTAAACAACCTCATTGGGCAGAAGACCGAGACAGAAACAACTGGTTTACCATCCCAGGATGATGAAGCGAATGACCAAGTAGATCGACCCGAAGCAAGTCCCACTCAGGAATCATCAGCTGTTGAATACACAAATGTTGGAGCTGGAGGGGGTAAGTTCAACTACTTTTCTGAAATTATAATTTTTAAAAACTTTATATTAACTTCTGTTGTTTCGAGCTTTTTGGTTCAACTGTCCAATTTTATCCGATGTATTCATATCCAGCCTGTTCCAGTTTACAGCAGCAAGCATAATTTACAAGTGGGAAGCATTTAAGGGATCACACATTTGTATTTTATTATTATTTTTTTGGTGAAGAGAACCAACAGGAAGAGAGTGAACACTCAGGAGGTAAAATATTCAAGCAAGGTCAATAATATAGTGATATTATTTCAGTAAGTGATATGAGTCATATTCATTTCTCGATGCCCAGTATGTATTTAATATTTTACACATCTTCTGTTGCCCAACAAGATTTAGCTTCTTCATCTGCATCAACAATCAAAGAGCGCAACAGTGACAACATTGAAATCACAGAGCAGGCTGATGTTAAAAGTAAGTAACATTAAATATTCCTTCATTAATTACTTAATTTACTTACTCGTCAGAATTACACCTCTAATCTTTTGTTATTTACTTGTTTGGTAGAGGATACCATATGTTGACGTCATTGTGACCATGAACCAAATCTGAAGACTGAAGCAGAAATAAAAATAGCCTTCTTGAAAACTGTAAAATTAAACCAGTTCAGTCAGACTAAACCCTGGATGACAATTTGCCATTTTTATTACAGGCAGTGGTTCACCTGAAGACGAGATGCCTCTTACTGAAGGCTCTCCTCCACATGAGGACAGCAAGACCACTTCTCAGGCTAAAGACAGTAATGATGATGGTGATCACAAGAGAGAGTTGACAACAAAGCAGCCAGCAATGCAACCTGAGATTCCTGGTGAGTGCTTCCTGTAAAGGTCTTATGACAAATAATTCAGAGGTAATATTGTGTTTTATTAAACAAAAAAAACAAAACAAAGAAGCCTCTATAATTTCTATTAGTTGCAAGAGTTCTGCAATTACCAATGTTATAAATGATTGGATGATATCATATCTGTCATGGAAGTTAACGTCCATTTATTTTTATAGTAAACAACCTCATTGGGCAGAAGAAAGGGTGTTATTTTTTTTTTTTTTATACTTCTGTTATTGTGTGTTCTCCCTCAAGGTAATGGAAGAGGCCCAGAGCCTGATCCCTCAGAGAAGGAAGAGGAAGAGAATGTGGAGAAACATGAACAGAGACTAAATGTTCAAGAGACAACTGAATCCCCATTTACAGTGGTTACTAGATTTCTTAGAGGTAATCTTTGTCTCTATCTTCTATCTCCTCTTGTTTGTTTTGATTGTAAATTCATAATACATTTCCGATTAAGACAAAATGTGTGCCCTTCTCTTCACAGGAAAAGTAAAATTCCTGATTCCAGTGGTTTTAGCTATTGTTGCTGTCCTCCTGATGACTCCCCACCAGCCTGAGTCTCCACCTCTGATGAACAATGTAGACATTCTCCTCAGGCAGATGGAAAAAGTAAAGACCCAGTTCCCTCATCAGCGTGCTGAGCTCTGGAAAAGGAGCAAGATCCACCTGAAGAGGCACCTCCAGACAGCTCAGCCTACAGCACCTGTGAATCTCATCCTAACTGCTGGCCTCAGAGGTGAGAGGACGCTGCACTGCCTGGCTCAGAGCCTGGCCTCTGCTTTCTCTTTTGCCGTCAACGCCTCTGTCCTCCACATTGATGGAGCCCGTGCAGCCAGCCAGGACAGCGACCAGGTCAAACTGGACATTGACAGCAAGTTGCAAGGAGCTTTCGAGGGGGACAAACCTGTTGCTGTCATTCACCGCTTTGAGGAGCTGCCTCCAGGCTCCACGCTCATTTTCTATCGTTACTGTGACCACGAGAATGCGGCGTATAAGGGGACTGTACTAATCTTTACGGTGCTGCTGGAGGAAGAAGAGATTCCTGGCAAGATTTCTTTGAACTCTGTGGAGGAGATGGTGGACGACCACCTTAAGAAGAAGTTCCTCTCTCATAGCCGCCCTGTGTCTTTTGACAGGATGGACCTTGATAAGTATGGTGGACTGTGGAGCCGTATTTCTCACCTCATCCTTCCTGTGGCAGCTGAGGAAAGGATAGAATATGAAGGATGCTGGGGTATATAAATAACCCCTCTGTCATATCTTAGCAGGTGGTGTGGTGGTGTTAACAACCCAAAGGTTTCTTACTCTTTTTAAGGTTGCAACAAATGAAGGTATCAGGTGGAAATAATTATGCCTATTTTGATAATTATGCCTTTGGATATTGTCTAATATCTATGTGGACCTTATTATTGAAAATGTTTGATAAAACTAGGGCTGGGTATCACACTTCAGTGGTACCGACATGAGTATCATGTCCCCTAAGAGCAAAAATGTGTTTTAATTTGACATAACATTTGGTACCGAAGGAGATACATGTGTTGTAATTTAACATAACATTTTGGTACCTAAGGAGATAATCTCATCAGCGTTGGAGAGACAATAATCATGCAGCTCGTGATCGTCTCAAAGCGTGCAGGAAGTCGTGTCTGAAGACAGAGTTCATTTCCAATGTGAAAAGAGGAAGACGGAGCGTGAAATGTGTGTTAGTGTGTCTGAGCTGTATTTTCAAAGGCTCTTGGAACCAATATGAGATGACTAAGTGTGACTGCATGGGTCAGTTAAAAGTCAAGAATTTTACCCTAATGTGTAATGTCTTAAATAAAAAAAAAAGTTAAATAAAATGAGTATAGAAAAAAAGTCCAGATAAAGATAATGACACCTTTTATGGAAAAATGTAAATTAAAATGCAGCAGCACTTTATTAGTAACTGATTTACTTTAATTATAGAGAACTTCAGAGTGTGTAAGATTTTGATGGTAGCTGATGTAATGTGTATACATTTTTAAAAGTATTTCATGAAAGAAAATCTAATTCTCGTCACAAACTCAATTATTCATTTGGTATCAGGACATTGGTGTAACTTTGTTTAGTTTCTGTGTGATTGTCAAACCTGCATGGCACCATCACGTGCCTTAAAATACATTTTCATACACCACTTTCTGTAAATATATGCACATTATGGGGACATTGTGATGGAGGGGAAGAAGTAAGCTATTAAATGTGCCTTAAGGTGTAAAATAAATACTAGCCCAACTTAAGTTGTTTTCATTGTGTGCTGCTTTGTTGCGGACAGAGGGCAGCAGAGCTTCGAGTGAAACCAGGCGAATGAACCGTGATCAAGTCATAGTGCAACAGGCTGAACAATGTTTTTGAAACAAACTGCAAGTTGATCCTTACACACACACACACACACACACACAATCACAAAATCAAACTCACATCTTAACTCCCAGTTCCATCTAAATGTGTGATTCTAACTTAATAAAGTGCGCGTCGAGTAAGAAGAATTTGGAAGCAGTTGAACCCCTCCTGCCTGAGAATCAGATCCGCCTCCTGTCAGCGCTGCTCCAGCATCAACAGCAGATGCCGGCTGCTCTCCTCTCAGGGTGCAACGGTTTCTCTGGGCTCATTTCGCCTTCACCCTCTTCGAATATGAAGGACATGGCACTGCGCAATGATGCGTGATCCACTCTGATGACTTTTTGGATTCACATATCTGACTCTGGAGCTATGCCATTTCATTTGGAACCTAATTAATTAATTGGTGACAATTAATTAAACTGTGTCCTTTCTTCGCTCTGTGAGCATCCAACATGTATAATTTATGCGTCGTCGTCCTGGTGTGTTGTGCGTTTTATCCACGGGGCCTTGCCGCGCCACAGCGCGTGGGTGCAGAGCCCGGGTCGCAACCTGTGAGCAACAACGACAGGCTTCAGGAGGAGATAGAAGGGCAGGAGAGCATCCTCTCCAAGGTAGGGTGACATTTTCTTTAAAGCCATACAGAATTTCGTTCATGTCTTTTGTGCGTAAAAATTCAAAAAAGTTTGAGCGTGGTGTAAAACATCCGTCCTCTTCTCTTCGTAGCTGCTGGGTGATTATGACAAAGTGAAAGCCGTGTCGGAGGGCTCTGACTGTGGCTGTAAATGTGTTGTCAGACCCCTGAGCAGGAGCGCCTGTCGTCGGATAGAAGAGGGCAGCGCCACGGTGCAGGATTTCTTTACCGTGGAGACCATCACATCTGGACCTGAGTGCAAGTGCGCCTGCATCGCGCCTCCGTCAGCGGTCAACCCCTGCGAGGGCGAATTCAGGCTGAAGAGGCTGAGGGAGGCTGGAAAAGAGAATGTCAAGGTGAAATGTCCATTGGATCACTGGAGGCGTGGATGTCACGGTTTAAAAAAAAAAAATCAAATTCACTGAAGGATAGCGCCTCATTTAATTTCATAACCAGGGATTCAAAGTTGGACGCGCCCATTTTACGCATGGTTTGTTATGGTAAACCCCACCTTTTTTTTTTTTTGACGGAATCTACTTGATCATTTTAGTTGTCCACCATCCTTGAGCTGCTGGAAGGCTCCTTCTATGGCATGGATCTACTGAAGCTGCACTCCATCACCAATAAGCTCCTGCATCGTGTGGAACACATTGAAAAGGTAACAGTGTGTTAATGTTCTTCGGGATTCAATGGGTCCAGTCAACTCTGAGAAAAACCAGGGAGAACTATATAATTGTAATTGTGGTTCTGTCTTTAAATTGAGCCCACTTGACCTTATGTAATGGACCAGCAAAACACCTCAATTGATCTCCAGTACTACATTTATTAAGTATTTCTAAACAGTTTCAGCTGCTCACTGTCTGAATGCTTGAATATGAAAAAGCCTCCTCAAGTTGAGGTGGAGTTGTGCTGCCTGGAAGTTTGTTGAAGTTCTCAAACTCCCAACAAATCATAAATCAGAAGTGAAAGTTGTACGCCCAAACTGGTGATACACAAGTCGCATAATACAAACAAAATCAAATACATGATCAAAATACACAGACCAGCCACAATAAAAAAAACTGGTAACTGTTTAGAATGTGATGGCAGAGCCGTGAAAGTCTGTGCCCTCTTTTATAAGTTCATTTTTGTCATGATCTGTAATGTCATTTAAAAGTTACTTTGAACTTTCACTAATTCTCCATAATAACTTCATGACTGGACAAAATCAAAACCACACTGATCAGCCACAGCAGTGAAGCTCCTTTTGTTTTGTATTGCTTTAACTGAAAACACCAAAGTGTTTAGTTTTGATTCGGTTTCTTTAAATTCCAAAATATTCAAAATGATCCTGACTGGGGCAACTGCTGAGGATATTAATATTTTTATTCAATTTATTGGCCTGTTTTACTTAGTATTTTATATCCTGATCAGTAAAAGCAAGTGTATTTTTTTAAAGCTGATGTCAAAGTCATATTAATTGTAATAATAACTACGTATGTGTGGTTTGTCAGGTTAATATAAACATGTGTTGATGTTGCCCCATGTGATTTACTGTAGCTGCCCAACGTTGAGACAGCCGTGATGTGATGGGTCGACCACAAACTGTCTCAAATGATCACTTTAAGAGTTGGCAATAACATGAATGGCTAAATGAAGTGTGGCCTTAGTTTCACCGTTTTGAAATTCTAGTGACCTCACTAAAGGATCGCGAACACGGGGAGTGTCCCTGTTTTAGCATTTAGACTCTCTAATGACGACATTTTGATGTGTCACACTGGGTAAGGCAAGCTTGTAAAACTTTTGGCTGAATTCCATTTAGCTGCTTTAGCCACCTTCTGATTCACTGTCACACTGTTCAATCTTTTTAGGGACATTTGAATAGAAAAGGAGAAAGGTATTATTTATATTAAGTGTTAGTGATCGCATTAACGACTGTGTGAAAGTGAACCAGCATACATCCCAAAGCTGAGGAAGCGAAGTGGAACTCAGGCATCATTCATTTGATTATTTACACCTGTGACCTGTCAAAATCGCTGAAACAATTACTCAATTACTCGATTATTAATCAGTTACTAAATGAATCTTAACTATTTTGATAATCGATTAATCGGTTTGAGGGTCATATGTTTCGGTTTTTTGTTCCATAAAACAAAGAAATCATTAATCCTCAATCATTTTGGTTTGTGGACAAAACAAGACATTTGAGAACATCCGTCATTTCCAGGTTGGACAAACACTGGTCAACACTTTTCAACACTGATGACTTGATTCATTAAGAGAATAATTGACAGATTCATTGATTATTAAAAACAATCGTTAGTTTCAGCCGTACTGCTGTGCAAAGGGCCCCTCACACCTGTTCTACTAGTCAATGGGTCTTTGCTTCTCGTGATTACAATGGCTATTCCTTATTAAATGTCCAGTGTGTGACAATTAGAGATTTCTAATGTTGAGACTGCAGATTGTGACTAATGGAGGACTTCCCTGCTCACCCGTCCCTTTCCCTTTCATATGCGAATGAAGCTCCCGCTTTCATGCTGTACAAATATGTCGTCTCTAAATGGCTGTAAATACTTAAAAAAGGCTCATTCTGCAGCTACAAAAACAACAAAAAGTATATTCAATTTCGGCCAATATACCCTCGTAAATGTTACACACTGGACCTTCAACCACATGGACAGTATTTCTGTTAATACCTTGATTTGTCCATGGCTGCATGAAGGTGGTGTCTCTGAACAACACCACAGATGAGGTGAAGCCCCAGGAGACTCCTCCCACTCAGGCAGATGTCACTGAAACCCCGCCCACCACTCCTGCTCACCAGCATCAGGACAAGAAGAGAGAAGAAGAGGTCAGTGGGGCAGCAGCACATCAGAACCCACAGGTAAATGTTACGATTGAAGTCTGTGATTGACTTAACTGTTCTATAATAATTCTGTGATAATAACATAATTAGTGTTTGGAGTAATGAAATAACACATTTGGATTTACTTAATTACTGATTAAAACTAATAATACCATTATACTAAAAGCAAAATACTTTTTTATACATGCAAACGGTAGTCAATACATAAAATACAGTTGTTCACTGTCACATCAAGACTATAACTTAGCCTCTACTATGAAATTAGATGGGACACGACACTAATTAGTAGGTTTGAGGTTATTATTATTAATGTACACGCTGTTCTACATACATGTACTGCATGTCTTGGGATTTTTACTATTAAACGAAGTCACTACAGACTTGTTTGGGTCTTGTGAGGAACTAAGTAACTTGTGTAAACCAACTATTACACAGCTTATGTGCCATCATTTGTGTCACAAGTCTCATACACAGTTAATGACACTAGTACGCTGTCATTGGTTTTTAAAAGTACATTTTAAGCATTTTGAAAACCTATTTGTGTGATTCGCTCCTGTGCTGTATATATATATATATATATATATATATATATATATATATATATTGATACTGAGGCAAATCCTGACATCTTCTGCACTAAAAGCGGTTGATTGAATTGCAATTAAGAAAACTAGCACACAATAGGTTATCGGGTTCAGATGTTGCTGATTATGTTGTATTACTTCAAAATGAAATGAACAACTATGTGTTCTTTCCACAAGCTCCTCCATAAAAATCATTGTCTACATGATTAAATATGAAGAATGTGTGAAGGAGTCCCAGTGGACAAGAGCAGACCTCAGACCAGTGGGCCGTCATCCACTATGGTCTGCAGTGTTGGGTGGATCATGAGATTTTGCAAGATAACTTGTTGCTGAGTTATTACTTATTTTTTTTGTTTAGTCAGGTGGTGCAAGAAACACAAACATTCAGACGCGAATGCTTGAACAAACCATAGGTTAAGCAAACACATTTGGAGAAATAATAAAAAGTAAAATAAACAGTTAAAGAGTTCATCCAAAGATCCACTGTTCACATGAGTCACCGTTTGGAGACTCACGATCTGGTTCAGCAGAGTGAAACATTCTGCTGACATTTTGGGTGTACTAACTTTTGAAGGTGTTTCCAAATAATGTGTTTCAGATGATGCTGTGTGTTTGTGTCTTTCTTTTGTCTGGCATCTGCATCTGAGTTAGACAGATGTATTGGTGTCGTTGTTTTGCCTCATTTCTGTTTTTATGTGTCTGTCTTTCCACCAACAGGCAAAGTATGAGGAGAAGTCGACTGAGGAAAACACATCCTTTTTGCAGATGGATGGTTCTGCTCAGATTATTGAGGTCAAAAACGTGGCGAACAAGGAGGCTCCTCAGGTATCGAAGGCTGGGCCCAATGGCATGATCATTAGAGGAATGACTTTTTACAAATCCGAGCCTGAACCAATGGTGGCAGATGATGGGGAACCTGGAGAGAACTGTAAGTACACACAATAAAGTGCAGCATGGTTTTAAAAATCAATAAACTGCCCATTCATCTGGATAAATTCATAAGATCTTTTAAAGCTAATTACACAACCCTAATGCTTACCTGGATTCTGCCTGCTGTCATGGCAACAGTCAAAGTGTTCATACAGATCTTGCTTGATCATCATGTTACAATATAGGTTTCCTTGATGAAACGTTTCCCTGTCTCTTCTCAGTTTTAGAGTATCATGGATTCAGTGGTGACGGCCCAAACGATCTCTTCATCGAGGAGAAACTTCTTCAGCACAGAGCCCCTCGCCCCAGGATGCGGGCAAGACCGCGATCATTTCGACCAAAGACAACGGCCCCGTTGCACGTCTCCAAAGAGACTGACCAGTCAACAAAACCAGAAGAAATCCAGTCCACCTCAGAAACTCATATCCAGTCCGTCAGCGCCACTGAATCCACATCACTTTGGTCAACACGAGCAAACAGTGACACAGCCATGACGACACAAAAAACTGGAACCCCAGACAGTGAACCTCAGACTACACAAAGAGTCACTGTTGCAAACAGTAAACAGATGATCCACTCGATGAATGAAGCAGCCGGCACCCCACCAAGTATCACTGCCAAGCAAACAACCCAAACTACTTTGAACACAGTTCATCGTCCTGAAGTTACAACCACAGAGGTAATCCTACCAACATTCACGGCAGAGAATACACTCGCTACTGTGATGGAAACATCTGCCTGGGAACCGAAAGAGCAAATGCACACGATGCCTGGCAGCACAGAATCGAACCCAAGCACACTTGCACCAAATCCAACCACAGAGGCTTCAACTATCAGCCCAACTTCCACTTATTCCATGACAACCCATGCTGCCCCGACCTCCACACCAGTTACCTTCACACAGGCTGCTACAACAGTGACAGAAGAAGAGTCTGGTTCAACTTTGCCACCAACCACACAGAGACTGACAACTTCAGCCTCACATTCTTCTGCAGCCGCCGCCGCTACCATTAGTACCACCACCACAACCACAACCACCACCACCACCACCACAACCACACAGGCTTCTCAGGTCAAACAGAAATACAAAAGCAGCTGGGAAGAGAAACTGGGGAAGGAGGAACATCGGGAATTACATGAACCAGTGCTGAGACAGCAGGACTCTGCTTCAGGAAAACCAGGTAAATAAATGAGATCTTCGTGTGAAATGACTAAATGACTAAGTTTTTCATTGTGTGAGGTCCAGTGTAAAAGAATTTATGGTGAGACTGCAGATTGTAAGAAACATTCCCTTTCCCATGCAATGCCCGGGAACTACGGTGGCCTTTGCATACCAGAAGGGATGTTGTTGTCAACAAGTGTGTGAAGTCATCCCTCAACTGATGATGTTTTACAGCTCTCTCCAGTCGATCACGATCTCACTTCATCTGCCATCTCCTCCTCCTCCTCCTTCTTCTTCTTCTTCTTCTTCCTCTTCTTTTTAGGTTTATGTGGGCACAGTCATTCTTCATTAGTAGCGCAGTAAGCTTCCACTTCCATAAGTGAAACCCACTCTCTGGCTTGTTTGTTTGTTCTGGCTGTTGTAGAGACAAGCCAGTGCAAGATGGTGGACTTCATTAAAGCAAGACTCTCGCCTCAAGTACATAGTCTAAGGATACAGACACTAAACAATATTTAGTCTCAAGTAATTATACACTTATGGGTAGAGCTGAAACAATGAATCGATTATTAATCGATTACTCAATTAATCGACAACTATTTTGATAATCGATTCATCGGTTCAAAGCTTTTTTCATGATTAAAACAAGATTTCCGATTGTTTAAGCTTCTTAAATGTGAGTATTTTCTTAATTTCTTTGCTCTGGAGAAAAAATTAAATCATTAAAAGTGAATCATTTCGGTTTGTGGACAAAACAAGACATTTGAGAACATCATCATTTCCAGTTTTGACGAACACTGATCAACATTTTTTAAGGTTTTCTGACATTTTATGGACCAAACGATTCATGGATTAATCGAGAAAATAATCGACAGATTAATCGATTATGAAAATAATCGTTAGTTGCAGCTCTACTTATGGGTAGTATATTCAGGTTCTACCTATTAACCTTCCTAAATGTTACACACAGTTCAAAAACTAGCAGATTTGGGGATTAGGCAATAGGCAAACTATTGACTGTAGGTGCATCCAACAGCTTTCACTAAAACACCACACATCAACCGGACGGTGGAGCTATGTAGATGGAAAGTTAAGTACCACTCAGTTCAGTTATCATCCTCGGGGGATCATGAATATCTGAGCACTTTTATGTCATCAATCTGATAGTTGTTCAAGTTTGGACCATAATGGTGGACTAGGTCACATAAAAGACCACAGCTACACTGTGTGGTTAAAGATATCTTATCACTAGAACAAAATATTGCCAAAGAAAACCCAGAGCCCACCATTTGTTGTCACTAGTTTGAAACACCAGTTGGTAGAGACATTTCATGCCGTTACCATTTTCATGTTAAATGTGTCAGAACTGTGAATCGATGTTGAAATCCAGTGTTCTATCATCTGTGACAGCCTCACCCTTTCCATGATTCAAGCTGCCTCAAAACAAGAGGCCGTAATTGTTTTCAGACCCTTTGACGTACTGTAGGTCTGGATGATGTTAAACTGTTGAACTTCTAAATCCTCACTCGAAGATCTCCGGGTCTTTTTTTTTTTTCCCACAGAGGAGTGTAAGGACACTTTGGCAACAATCTCTGAGCCAGTGACTCACAACACCTATGGCAGGAATGAAGGAGCATGGATGAAAGATCCCAAGTCAAATAATGACAAAATTTATGTCACAAACTTTTATTACGGAAACAACCTCCTGGAGTTTCGCAACCTGGAGGTTTTCAAACAAGGTAAGACCTAGTAGTGCAGTCTTGTTATCTTTTTTGTTAGATCTCTTCCTTGACCATTCTACTTCCCTCCCTCTTTAGGCCGTTTTACCAACTCCTACAAGCTTCCATACAACTGGATCGGCACTGGCCATGTGGTCTATGACGGGGCCTTCTACTACAACCGTGCTTTCTCTCGTGACATCATCAAGTTTGACCTGCGCCAGCGTCACGTGGCCTCCTGGACCATGCTCCACGACGCCCTGTTCGAAGAGTCGTCATCACCGTGGGATTGGCGCAGTCATTCCGACATCGACTTTGCTGTGGACGAGAGCGGCCTGTGGATCATCTACCCAGCGCTGGACGACGAGGGCTTCTTACAGGAAGTGACCGTTTTGAGTCGACTGGACCCCTCGGACCTCAGTATGCAGAGAGAGACCACCTGGAGAACGAGGCTCAGGAGGAACCGCTATGGGAACTGCTTCATCGTATGCGGCGTCCTTTATGCTGTTGACAGCAACAACCAAAGAGAGGCCAACCTGGAATACGCCTTCGACACACACACAAACACACAGATGATTCCCAGAATGCCCTTCATCAACAACTACACCTACATCACACAGATTGACTACAACCCCAAAGAGGGTGTGCTGTATGTGTGGGACAATGGACACCAAGTCACGTACAACATTAAGTTTGCTTATGTAGACCCCAATTAAGGGTTAGAGAGTAGTTATTTTATAAAGTTAATTCTATGGAAAGTGTGGATTGTAGATCAGTCCATGTGGCCTTCAGTGTGGAGACAAACGGAGGCCAAATGTACATAGAGTTGGGTCCAAAGGTTTGAGTAGAACCCAACTTTTTATGCTTTGGTATATTGTGATAAAATTGCTTTATCAGGACCATCTGAAATACATGAAACGGTGAGCCCGAAGTTGTAGAATGAATTAGACAAGGTGTCAGTGGATTTTGTCGAGCCAGCTCACATAAATCCCCAACTATTGTGGACAAATTCATTCTTTCTGTTTCATACACTTTATTTTCTATTATGATTTTCTTTGCATCGTATGACACAGGTCGCTGTCTTGTGAAAGCACTTACTCCCTCCATATCAGACTGCTTTGAAGAGACCACAATAAAGCTTGAAAATACTAAAGGGAAAGTTTCTTCTTTGTTAAAGTAGCTTTAATTATAGTTTTTGAGAGTTGGTCCCACAGGAAGGCTGACTTAAGACAGCCTGGCAGGAGAAGACAAAAGGAAGAGTGGGGCCATTTAATCCTGTAATCTACTGTTACAGTCAGGTTGGAGTAGATGAAAACACACAGGAACAGTGAATATATTGTACTTGCTGAAAACAGAAAATGAAATATTGCAGTTGTAGGACAGCCCAAGGATGGACATATAAGTCAGGTTAGAGAAAATCCAGTGTTTATTACACAGAATACAAAAAGAACCCCACACATGTTAATATTTGTTCTGTTGCCTTGACCGCAAGTCTTGTTGGGATGCAGTGAAAACAATGTGGGAAATCAAATTTATTTTTAAAACCATGGGGAGAAAAAAAGTAAACGAAAACGTTTGGCTTTTAACATCACATGTGTTAGGTGCATGTGTTTTTTTTTTGTAGCGTAAGAACAACCTTCTGTACAACTGTGTTCCTGAAAGAAATCCACTTCCACTCACAGTGGTATAGTTAGTATGTTGTGTAATCACAGTACAGACAAAATGGTACAGAAATAGTGACTAAATCTGATGACATTATTTCTAATTTAAAAATTCCCAAATTATAGGTAAAAAAGACACATTGAAATAAGGCATTATAATCAGAACTTACCAGGTTCTGCATTTACAGTGCAAATGTTGACAACTAATTTGAACTAGTATCTATCACTACTGCACACAGGATTTAAACAAAGAATGTCCAAAATACAATTTTACAGCTTTAAGTGCATCAAAGTGCAATTCATATATTATTTATAATAACCGCTAGCTTTTTAGTGGAAATTTCAAATTAGTTTTTTTTTCTTTTCCATTTAAGGATTAAATGTCTTTGTCTTTAAAAGTATTTGATATGCCCGTTCATTTTCAGTGGTCAGTTACAATAAAAGGTTCCCAAAACAAAACAAAACAAGACAGATGAGGAAAACAAAGGCAGAAGACATTTTAACAGCAGAAAGCAAATTGCTTCACACCACAAAATTCCTGTGACATAATAATAAACAGATAGAATATATATATATATATATATATATACATACGAGTTATTTTATAAGCAACGCACAGTGCAATGACAACCATAAAAACATAATTTATACTTGAAAAAAACAGCACTCGAAACCAGAAAATAGTGGTTTGTGCTCACTGATCACTTACCTTTCCTGAGTTTATCGATTCTTCTGGTGCCACATGTAATTAATCTAGCATCTTATTGTTTCACAAACAGAATTTCTTTTTTTCTTTTTAGCTGACTACAGCACTTAAAATTTTGTGTTAGAATCCCATGTTCAATGCTCTGTGTCCTGGCACTAAGCAGTTACCCTTCTGTGGGATGTCTAGGGTCAAAGGGTGAAGTCGGTCTCACCACACATGGAACTCGCATCTGCTTGGACCCAGTTACAGGCGACTTCTGGGTGTCATTGCTATGAAAGACTGTGGCTAATGGTTGGGTTTCTACAGAAAACATTCATATCTATTTTGTATTATTATGTCAGCGAGAGCACGACAGCTTCATGATATTATTTATCAACTTTCATGGGTTTTGTTGAGTGGTTAAGAAATAACGTGGGTGCTGATGGGTAATTTTAGGCAGACCCCATCAGCACACCAACAGGAGGCGTGGCCTGGCTGTTGGTCGGGGAGTGCTGGTAAAACACGTCTGTGTGGTTGACCCGGAACGAAGGAGGAATTGAGGAAGACCTGATGTGCAGGATCCTGGTATCCGTTACTTCACAGTCGATCTGCATCATCACCTGAAAATCTTTGTCCCTGATGACGCTCTCTGTAATGACAGAAGAAGAAGAGAAGAGTTGCTATTATTGGATGCATCAATGAGTGTCAGCATATGAATAGAAACCCTCTTCCAGTATACTTGAGATATACAGCTACATTTACATGGACACCAATATTCCAACAACTGACATGACTCTTAATATACAACACCAACAAATTAAGTTTGTTTTTGTGAGTTGCTTGAGGATTAACATTTATTTTCTCTTTTACATGCTACACAGTACATTTCCATGCAGTTGAGTCAAAGTTGTTTATTTGGAACTATTATGTCACAGACCAAAACAACTTATGCTGGGAGGCTAGTTAGTAGCATATTGATTTTGACAATCCAATTTTCTGCAATCCATTAACTTTGAAATATTTAATTCTTAAAGCCGACACAAGCATAAACTCCATCTCCTCATCAGTCCAAAATGTACCAACCTGGATTTAGCCACATTTTTCTTCTACCGTTTACCCACTTCTTTGACTTCCAGTGGTTGGGAACATGCACAGAGCTCCTATGTTAGATGGGGTCTGACTGAACATGTAATAGTAATTTCACTCCCAACTAGGGTAGGCATATTACAAATTTTTCATGTACGATACTGATATCACAAAACTACCAACATCATGGGACGTATAGGATTTTTGCATTTGATTTGATATCTGATCTATTGATTTTGAGTATCACATGGGCTCATCCCTATTCCCAACCACATTATCTGGGTGTGCTTGAGAAATGTGGGAATTTTGATGTTTACAACATGTTTACATGTGTTTCAAAGGCCGTTTAAGTCAGACTGACAGAATAATTGGTTTTTTTCTGATGTCATGTGAATGTTTTGACAGTGCAATTATGACTCAGTTACGACTCATTGCAGCCACTACAGTGAAAACTCCAATAAGAAGTTTATATCTCTAATATTCTCATATCTACACACATAATCATATCTACTCTATCTACTCAATACAAATAAGACTGGAATACTTCTTATGTCTTACTCTGAATATGGCCTTAGTCTGGTAAAAGTAAAAATAAATTGCTTTCTCCACAACAGTGTCAAAATCAGAATACTGCTGGTGTAAACGTAGCAGTCTAAGCTTGCCAAACATAATTCCACATCATCATCATTATTATTATGGTTGGAAAGAGACAAGATAACAGAGTACGAGAGTATTAAGGGAGTTCAGAGGAGCATTATATGAGGCAGATGGGGTGGGGCGGGTGATGGGATTTGAGAACTGGAGCGAGTATGAGGACGCTTGATTACAGATGGAGTCCAGAGGTGAGTCACAGATGGGATTTCTCCTCAGTAAAGATAAACAACACACTAAACAAGAGTGGGACATGCACATCTGAGAGAAGAAAGTCTGGCAACAGTATGGGAGAGGAAGACAAACTGAGACCACTGATGATGAGTCAGGATCATTAAGGCATTGCGTTTTGTTGTTGTGTTCAAAGGAGAAGAGAAGATCCTCTCAAAAGCGAAAATCAATGTTGATGAGTCAGGCAGTTAAGTTTAAAATAAACCGCAGAGACTGCAGATGTTTTTGAGGATGATAATAAACACAAGGATTGAGTACATTTTAATTTTCATTTTAAAATCTGTGGATTAATGAACAAACAAGCTATTACTGTGCTCTGGGTTTATCTTGGGAATTTCAAGTTTGGGAAAAAACGACATTGGCATTGAGACAATGAATGGTTCATGGCTTTTGGTCTCCCACAGCCTGGGAGAGGAAAATCCTTGAAATCATACACTTATAAAATGATCATGCTCGGTGATTTGTTATGAATTTAAATTAACAGTTAACTTCAAACTTGTGTCTTTCTTTTGTGCACCAGAGATGATGAAGACATTACCCATGTAGAATACAAACCAAACATGGTTCAGTCAGTTTTAGTGCACCGTTATATGACCCAGAAATGGAGCTGTAGGCGTCTTTAAAATGCCTGAGTGCCCTGCAAGTTGTTTAAAAGCTGGAATCCTTTTCCAGAGACACCTGTGCAATGCATCGGCTTCATCTGCCTTTCTGAACTAGCTCCATGGACATATATTTCAGAAGTAGAGCAGGTTTGTCAGATTGGACAGAGACTACACAATGGCTTCTTTAACGGACGGATGGTTGTTCACATCATTAGATGCTAAGCAGACAAAATGCTGAGTATGCCTTTATCTAGCGCTGCGCTTCCGCTTTTGCACCTGCAGTGAAACTGGAACTTGTCAGATTGTTCCAGTGTTTCAACAGACATGTCTGGACATACTCCCCCAGGTTTGGATTTAACTCCTTGTCACGCAATGTTGATGTTAAACTGCTGTCTGAAGTCGAGCAGAAAATCATAAACCCTGATGAATGCAAGTGTTTCATTGTAATTGTAATGTCTCTTTAAGCCTGTCTGTAAACCAAGTTTCCCCAACAGGGACAATAAATGACTGAACTGAAAGCACAACTCTTATTTCTTGCTGAGTTCAAGATCAAAATCTGTTCACTATGTAAACAATCATGTCTACAAATTCAAATAAATAAGGCATGAGGCAGTATCACAAGCAAATGAATACACTGAAATAAAATGAGGTATAAATCATTGCAGGCTTAAGCTGTAAACTGTTGATTATGAGACTTCTTCTGTTACCCTTAATGGCATTATTGTGTCCTATAATTATTTGTAAGTGCGCATCAATTAAAAAATAAGTACACCATAAATTGTTGGCCATAATCTAACCATTATCCAAGAAGACTCAAATGTAATTCCCCCACACTGTTTACAACCATCTTTCACCAAATTACTGAAGTCTCTAACATCTATTCAGCTAATTGCTTTGAAGGCCTGAGGAGTAGAAGAGGAGGCACAGAAACACACAGCCACAAGGCCTCAGCTTCAAACAGCAGCTCTTTGAACAGGCTGCCAAATCTACCATCCTGCTCCGCGTGGTCTCCTTCCCCCTTTTACTGGTGCCATATGGAAATGTTCCAGAAAGTTTCAGCAACATACTGAGCTGCTGTGTGCTGATAAAAGCCTCACGTCTGGCAATGATGTATCTGAGGAAACCTGAGTGAGCATGTGGAGAGGATGGAGGCTGCCAAACTGGCACAGACTCCAAAAACCCACTCATGAGGAAAGAGTCATTTTCTAAACATGAGAAAGGAAGCAATTAATTATCAGAAATTTCCAAAATTCTAAAACATGATTTGGTTTTAACAAAAATAGATTTAGGTCTAATTAGATATCAATCGAGTAGCTTTACAGGTAACTAAATTAAAAGTGATATTACCGTCAATGTAGCAATACAAATAGGATTTCTTAATATGGATCTTTAAAATCTGCATGGCATTGCTCATGAGGCTAGTACATTCCACAAATGTATGGATTTATAGTGAAAAAAGGCTGCTAGGGAAGTGTCTTGTCACCATACTGATTAGCGTTAACAGTGGTTAAAAGCGTCACTGCAGCTATGACACAGCATGACCACCTATAGTAGCTTAACATAGAAGACAGCCTAATCTCTATTGTAGGCAACTTCTCTCTACCACCATTGCCTAGATCTGTGGTTTGGCCAAAGGCAAAGCCAAGTATGATATTTCCAAGGAAGAGGATGATGAGGAGGAAATTGCAATGCATCCGAATGGTACACCAGGATGGTGTTGGCTCGGCATCTAAAGAATCATATGGTGCATTTCCACCGACTCTACTCTCCTCGCCTCGCCACGCAACAGTTTAAGTAGTGTTTCCACTAGCATAGTACCTGGTACCAGGTACTATTTTTAGTACCTGCTCAGGTGAGGATCCAAAAGCGTGCCGAGTAAGTACTATGCGATGATTGGTCAGACTGCTGGCCACTGACTGGCCAGAGTCCTGTCACAGGAAGAGAAGTCCCACACACATATCAAGCCGAACAGTGCCAGTTTTAGGTGTAGATCACCTAAAACTACTTAACAATCCTCAAAACATGGATTAATCTCCACTAACTACCAGGGAAACCTCTATATTTAACAGGAGTCTTTTTAAGTGGAGTGGTGTATTTAGGGACAGCGCCGGAGATCACAAGCGGCATCACTGACCGCTGCCGCTGTAGTCTGTGGAGTAGGAGGCTGTACTCCGGAGACGTGTGGACAGAAATCAAGCCGAACAGTGCTGAATTGTAGATAAGTTAAAACTACCTAACACTCCTAAAACGTGGGTTAATCTCCAACAACTACAGAAGTCTGGTGTAAAGTCACTAGTTACCCGTGTGTGTGTGTGTGTGTGTGTGTGTGTGTGTGTGTGTGTGTGTGTGCGCGTGTGTGCGCGTGTGTGTGTGCCGCATATAAAACGAAGTATCCGCAGTTTCACTCAGCCGTGTAGTGATGACTCCGCCCACGTTAAGTAGGTACTTTTTTTGTAGTGGAGATGCAACCTAATCGTGCCATGCCGAGGCGAAGCGAGGCTAGGCGAGTAGAGCCGGTGGAAATACGCCAATACAGTGCTTGACTGGATGGAAAATGGTATGCTCCCTGAGTATAAGAAGAATCTCAAAGCAGAATCAAGGCGCAGCAACCTCTAAAATACTATAGGAATATTGGGAAATGGTTCTTTTGATATTACTAGTACAGTAACCTTTTAATATGTGTTTTTGTAGTTGCTAACAACATAAAATGAATGGAATATCTCTGGCATTTCTTATCCAAACAACAGCAAAGTTGACACTGCCAAATGTGAAATCTGTTAAGTGCAACATATATGTGATAAAAGAGGCAAACACTGAATAGTAAGAATTTAATTTTGTGTAGTAGGATATATATATTGAATTATTTGGGGATGATAAAGGTTTAACATTTGGGTTTGTGAAAATGCACTTTATTTCAAGGATAGAAGGGGATGTTTTGTTTAAATTTAAGAAATGGAAATACCTGATCCCCAACTCCTTCAGTGGTGTGGACCTCAACCTTGAAGTAAACAGTTCCCTCTACCCAGTGAAAGCTGTCTGTCGGCTACAGTGCACATGTACAATCTCAGTGCAGTAAAAACAGACTGCAGCCCCACAGTCTATCCACCTGTAAATGATGTCATCTGCAAAGCATTTTCTTCCAAACACGTCACTTCCACTTGATTGAGCTGCTTTCAAACTCATGGGATCATTAAACAAACACACCATCTGTCCCGATAAAGACCCGCTTTCACAGAACTTCTGATCCGTGGACAGAGCAACTGAAACACACAACGGCTCACATCAAAGTCTCTTTCTTCAATGATCAGTTACCGATCAAGACAGACCCAACAAACCCTTCAGATTAGCAGAGCCTATCCACCTCCTCCAGATGAAAACCATTTAGTGACTGGAGAAGGACGGCATTCCTAAAACACTGCAACAACAGGGAGCTGGAAAGAATTAGCCCCCACGGTCGGGCATCTCGCTCCAGAGAGAGGACAGTGTTTCTGCTGTTCTAAGGGTCTCATCCATCCAAATATGTACGTTAGCACGTAATCGCTTTTAAGTATCAAACAAAGACAACATAAATCTAGTATGCTACTTGAATGCTGTCATCTGTGTGACACATGAGGGTTTCATATGTAATGGGGGGAGAGGGATCCTGCAGGTTTTTCCATTATTAGAGAATCACCGCCATCTTTTGCTTTGTCAGCATTTATTAGCTTTTGACTGTCACGTCAATGAGAAACTACCCTATGGAGCAATTGTAGCATTACACTGGTGCAAGATGTAGCCAACATATTAGAACCAATCACACTCTCTGCCTGAATAAGCAGGAAAAGGCACAAGGCCGACGGCAAGCATCAGTGACAGATTATGCAAATGTATGACGGGGATAGTTCCAGAGCTTGTATCTTTCCCTGAATCTATCTTTGTTTAGCCATTACAAAAATTAGCCGAGAGTGGAGTCTTAAATTTCACCATTTGCTGCTATTTCAATGGGCTACCTTACCGGCACAGACCCCCTGTCAAGAGCAACCAAGAACAATGTTTACCTTCATCAATCTTCATCCCAAACACACACATCCCCTCCCAGAAAAAGAAGTTATTTCCAAATGACCATTTTTTCCGTGCTGAGTAAGAGGCTCATATTACACTGACTCACTCTTCTTACAGCTGCCTGAAACACTAATCAAATCTGTTGCTGGTGAACTGCCAATGACGGACAAGGGAATATCAGAGGAACAAAAGGATTTCTGATAAAAACGTTAAACAATTCGGACATTGCATAAACGGTTCCTTTTAGGTAGGTTTTCCATTTTGGTTCACTCTCTCCTGCAGGCTCCGTGAAAAATCACCCAACAATTAACCCTGCAGAAGCATGAAATTCATTTCCACTGAATTCCACTCTCATGACATGACTTGTTATATTGATTTATTGTTATATTGAAATTGAAAAATGTTATACTGATAGTCCAGTAGAAGTGATCTCCATGTGATCCATGGTGAAAGTTCATTGAAATCATCATCATCAGAACATGTGTGTCCTAATGATTTATAAGAAATAATTTGGCAATGAATGTGTTAAAGGTTATCCAAGTTTTTTGGTGAGCAAGCATAGAAATACTGCATGGAGGACTTGTTCAATGTAAATAGGAGTGACACATTTCATTAATTCATCACTCATTTGTTATTAATATATATTAAAATATATGACTATACATTATATTTAGAGGAATAAATAACTGAATTCACAAATGGAATTAATTACAGATTTTAATACACTTAAAAAGCACTTATTCACTAGTCATTTTCTGCTCCGGTTGCATTTCCCGTCTGATTTTACCTTTTCAATTAACTAATTGATTTTCTGAGTCATTTGGCTATATCCATGTATCCAACCCATGACACTTTGGGTCTTTGCTCATAAATTGAGGTAAAACAATGCAAATAAGCCTTTTAAATTTGTCAATGTATATATGATTCATATTTTTTTATGACCATTCATAAATTAATTTAGTTGTACATACAGTTATGAATTTACAAGATATTTAGTTTTCATTCCCATGACACCTGCAATCCTCCACATACCAAGGTGCATCTCATTTCTATTCTTGTTAAAATATTTGGGTTTGTTTTTGAGGGCAAAAGGTCAAATAAACGGGTGATTGCTCTTCAACTGGGTAGGTCAAAACCAGGCCCCATCCTTCAGTGAAGTACACTCTGATTGCCACCCACACTGACAAGCTGTGCACTCACGGCATTTGCTCTCTTTAAGAGGAAATTAAGCAGGTGTGAGCCTTTACATGTCCCTGCTCTTCAATTTGTTGAAGATTTATAATCGCTCCAAGGTAAACTGACTTTTTTTTATTACTGGCAGTCGGCCATAAACTGCAGCAAAGACAGTAAATTGTTTGTCTGGTGAGATCAATCCAAAGAGTAGAAGGACCAAAACATGCTGGCTTTTACCATTCATAGTGGCATAATACATTTCTGAAATGCAAGCACCATATTTTACCAATTAAAAGTACCCAAATTAGTATGAGTGTTGTTTTGTCAGTGGCCTCAGCTGAAGCTGCAGTTACTTTAAAGTATTGCCCAATGCAGAAGAGTATAGTTAAATAATGAAAGACATAAAAAAAAAACACACACACACAAAGGGCTCTGGGGGAGGGATGAGCATAGATAATCTTCTAAAAATAAGCCATTTTCTGGCAAAGAAAATCTAGAAAGAAAATTTCAATAAGCAACATTAAACTCTTTTAACAGCCTTAAAAAGCTTGAATGCTCTGTTCTGAGATGTATTAAGTGACCCAAGTCCTGGACTGGTGTGTCTGTGCTGCACACTTACCATTTATGTTCATTGCAGGCAACACCAAAGACATCTTCGGTGGACTTCCTTTATTGTGGCTGGTGGCAGGAAGTAGAAGATGATCCTAATAACAAAGAAGAAGGAGAAGGTCACTGAATGGAAAATACAACTCATTTGGAAATAAATAAAACAGGTGGGTGCGTGCATTTGCCAGTTGTTGTAGCTGAAGTTTTAACTCTTAACAACATACCAACTGCAAAGCATTCAGTGAAAATTACAGCTAATCAGTGATGTAAAGGTCATTTGAGATGGTTAAAAATTCAGTGCATGAGACAAAAAAATTCCATTATAATGCCAAAAACTGATTCAAACTGAGTAATTTTGTCACACTCCACCCCATCATGTCAACAGCTAAAATCACTCCAGTACATTGAGCTTGGTGAATTTTGTGGCATTTATATTGCATGTTAATCCAATTGTAGTCTGATATCAAAATTCCACTTCTCAGTACTGAATTTACTAGTGCTATTAAAATTAGCATCTGTGCCACTCATTAACAATGGCAGGAGAGGGTTTTATTGTAAGCACATCCTAGAAGGAGCTGCAGTGGAGAGGAATGCTGATGTTCAAACACATGTGATCCACACACAACACTGCAGGCAGTGTTGTAATATGGCTCAGATAAAAGCTCCAAATGTATGGCTTGCATCGTTAAAGATGAGATGAGTGAATGGAATGCTCCCAATATCTGAAAATTAAGAATGGACCATTCAACATCTTGAGGCAAAACAACAATTGAGCAAAAATAATAAAAACAAATCATCTTCAATAACCTAAATGAAAACAGCATGAGGCTATTTCTGCAAGAAACCACTAGGCAATTAAGACTTCCTAAATACAAACAAGGTTTTCAGATGGATATCAAGAAGTACTCCTTTCTCAGTCCAAAAGGACAAGGACCGACAAAGAAGACAGCCATTTCAAACAAAAAGTGCATTTGACAAGACTAAATGAAGACAAGCCACTATCTAATGCAAGAATGGGGTTTTTGTTGTTTTCCAACAACCAAGAGGCCAACTGAAAAGTGCTCAACTCACTGACACACTTGAACTGCAAAGCTTGGTCTGGATAAAATGAAAGATGAAAAGTTGGTTTGAAGCAGAGAAAGTGAAGACAGACAACATAGGGTGTAGAAGGATACAGGAATACCAATCTCGGACTTGTTGGAAAATCGGACCCACTTCTTCTGGAAGAAGAGTTTGGTGTGTCATACGTGGTCATGACATTTATCACATGCATGTCTTCAGCAATAAGCTACAAGCCATCAAAGGGAGTATTACTACCTATAAAATAAATGAAAGGGTGCCTTGCCTTGCATGGACAGTGCAGGGGGTAGGAAAACACATTACTGCTAATCATCAAGGCACCGACAAGCCTGTCAAGCCGGCACAACAGCTGTAGCTACCATGACAACAGGTGAATTTTCCATGAGCTTTATAGACAGTCCACAGTGAAAGCAGCCAGTGTTACCACCACCACCACACCTCAGTGCTCACTAAAAGCACAGGTGCTAAAACCGCTCAAGAAGAGAAGCAAGACAGAAAAATGACGGTGGGGTAAGAGCAGTTGCAGAGTTATGGTTTCCATCACTTCACCTCATGCCATGTCTGTGATGTATCTGTTGGGGGCTTAAAGTAATCTTGACCTAAGCATGACCATGTGTGACCATGACCTCAACTACTGGCGACAGCAAGAACAGCCAGTGTTGAACTCTATGAAACATTTTTTGGCTGGAAGGTCATTAGTCAAAATTTGGTAGTGATGGGCTTTTACATCTCAACAAATTTCAAATGCAATCCAGAGCTTTGGCAGTCTTCTAGTAACATCATACCGTCTGGAACAAAAGACAAAAGCATGTACACACACACACACACACACACACACACCCTGAAACCCAGGAAACATAATACAGGAAAACTAGATGCCAGAGACAAAGTAAAAGATAGATCACACAATACAACAGGTTTATAATCTATGCACTTCACCACTTCAAAACAGCACTTAATAACCCAAACAATCACATTCAAACAGAGTAAGTAATGCATATATTTTTCTATAACCTAAACTTTAAAAGAAACTTTATTTTTTAAAGTTTAGGTTTAAAACAATTCAAATTTTCATTCTTAGATGCAAAGTTTGACATTTGATAAAGTAAATAAATAATAACTAAGGCACAAAAGCCTCACTGCTCTGCCACAACACAAAGCTGGCAGAAATCAAAGAATTGCCACTTGACCTGCAGAGGCCCTCAGTTCGGGTGCACCATTGCTTCCATTATTCCTACTGTCACCATGCCAACCCATGGAGACTTTTCTCACTCTTTGTTTACCCCAGAGACCACGATTGTTAACTCCTGCCCTTAAAAAGCTAAAGAATGTTCACAGTATCCAGAGGTGTTGAATGTGATATAAAGTGCTCAATCCAGCTATGTCCGCGTGTGTGAGTGTGCGCAAAGAGTATACAAAAAAACAAAGCCAAGCCAATCTAAGAACTCGCTCTGAATGATGTCCAGTTATGAATCATATAAGAAAGAAAACAGGTTGCCCGTTTCAGATGTGGAAAAGTGGTCAAATGATTAGAAACCAAACAGATTAAGAGTGACATGGTCACACCTAAAACATGATCTTCTTTATTGCATTTATTATGGGCAAGGATAACACTTGACTGGTAGTTTCAACCCCAGACGTGTGCATTTCCTCCCTTTTCTTTCCAAATCAACTCATGCTGTTGAAGAAACCACACACAATTTATGATTCAAGAATTACTCATACTGTGATAAATACGTGACTTTTACAGTCAGCATGGAAAAGGAAATGTTATGACAGACTTGATTACTCCAATTAAAGACATTGAGAACATTTGGAGAACAGTGCCCAGTTCTCCTCTCTCACCAGGGCCATTTCCCTGGTAAATTGATCCTTACCCTGCGGAAAGACACCACGTAGAAAGTGTCGCCACGACGGTTAAGCTCATCAAAGAAGTCAGTGTAGGTGTTATGAGGTGCATAGTACACCTGTAACTCATTGCCAGGATTCCTGTTGGACAAGAAGACTTACATGGTTATAATGTATTAAATTGTTGATAATGAGTCATAATAAACTCTTTCACATTGTAATATGTATAATTTTACATATTATAGCCTGCAACTCTGACCCAGTTTCCCCTTTACATATAAGTTTATGACACAAACTGAAGTAAATGTGTTCAAATTAAACATGTATTTACAGAATGTTCTGGCCAGATGAGAATTGATTATGTGGGGCAAAATTAAAAATTACATCATATTATTACGGTAAAAAACTAGTTGTACTTACTTTTCCTGAGTAGTTTCTGTGTACTGGACCGTCACAATCTGGGCAGCCTCCTTATTCTCTGTTTTCTGTTAGGAACAAAGACAGAATTCAGTACAACTGCTTTAAAATCACATCAAGAAACAATTAAAGAGAGAGAACAGGATGCACTGTTGGCAAACTTGTATACAGCATAAACACAGACTCTATTCAAGACATTACAAGTGACCATCACATCAAAACATCTTGACATCAGCACTCACATCCCAGCCCCAAGTTTTCTCTGTGTATTATTTTATCCTGTTAATAATGTAGGGCAGGGGTGCTCAGTACGTCGATCGCGATCTACCAGTCAATCGCAAAGGTAGCGTGGGTAGATCGCATAACGTTAAAAAAAAATAGACTTCAGCCTATCATCCATCCTGTCACTTGATTGATATACAGGGCAGCCAGTCAGCTGACATCTGACTTTTTCTGACACTTAGGTCACTGCGCATGCGCAAACAACGGCGCTAAGTGCAGCAGCAAACATAACAAGATAGCTAGCGAGTTACCTCCAATTTTTCTCTTAAACTTAAGAAAGGGTATAAAAATTAGTGGGGGAGCTGGACCAAGTTAAAAGACAAAAACGAATCACTTTCATACAGAATGGGAGGATGGCTTTTGTTCACGATGACATTTTCGAAGTGCGTTTGATGATCATTTGTTAGTGTGCTTGAGGCTGGCTGTCAGCAGCTACTGTGCTGATTCCATTCAGTGCAAGTCATCAGAGTAAAGTCAGGTAATGACAAAAAATGTACATAGTTAATTGTGTTGTGTTGTGCAATATGGGCTCATGTGGTTATGCAAGGTACATCAACATACATTGTACATATAAAGAATTCTCAATATATTTATAAATAAATATATGTTTTGCATTTTTGTAGTAGGTAGATCATTTAGACTTGGTCATTTTATAAGTAGCTTGCATGCTGAAAAAGTGTGAGCACCCCTGATGTAGGGTAATAGATACTCTGTCAAACAATGCTTCAGAAACAAAGGCGTGTGGAAAAGAGTGAATAAACAATTCAAAGTAATGAATTAATTATATGACTTGTACAGCATCATGTATAATAATAATATGAAGGTTTAAGTGTGCAGCGCTAAAACAAAGCTCAAATCAGGTAAATAATAAGTATATACTAAGTAGGCGGCTCTTTGTAGATTGGACTTTGGGTGTTTTAAAAAGTAAAAGATGAATAAAAGGAGGCAGGGGGCACTAATCCTGCAGCTCCCCTTTAAGTGTTGTGTTTACTTTCTCAGGGCTGTCGGGTTAAACTCAGCCCAAAAAAAGAAAAATGAGAGGCAGAAAAGGGGAAGGTGTGAGAGACGGAGGGAGAGGTGAACGCACTGGTGAAAATAAGACGTCTTAGTTTGCCAGATCACATGGAAAGTAATGGCTTGAAATGTTAAAGCTGTAGTGCATAACTTTTGGTGATTTTTGTTTGTTGTAGTTAATATTCTCCCTCTGGTCTTTGTGAACAGAAAATGTACAAAATTATTTGTAAGTAGGGTCCTCGGTCTGAAACCAGGCTCTGTCAAGCAATAGCCTACTGTCAGACCTCAGTGAGGGAGCGTTTGTGTGTTGCGGGGGCACGTAGCATTTATCCCGTCAAACTGCTGAATGACCGATTTATGGGGAGCATAAGCACTTTTTCACGGACACAACTTTTGTGTATTCAGTCATACGCCAACCCGTTTGCAGCTGTCTTAGTTTACTAGTGCAATGTAGCCATTCTCTCAATCTATATAAAATAAATCACTTTCTGTGTGCATGGCAGGAATGTCGCTGGACACCATGAAATCTAAATACTGCAATACAAAGAAATACAGAGAGAGTTGTGTGAGGCTGTTAGGCTTAATTAGCATTGTGTGAACTCATTTTGACAATGTTTTGACTGTAAAAGACATTTCTTCATATTTAAATGTTACACACTACACTTTTTAACATTGTGTATATTTTTGCATGGGCTAATAGAAATGTTTTCTTTCTCATCTTTCAGTGCTGCTTTCACCTACCAGAATGGTCCTGGTGGGTTTGTGATTGTTGTTACTCATGCGCCTGGATTTGGTCTGCTGCACTTCATGGCGGTGAACCCAACCCCTCAACTCATGGGCCAACCTGTCAGTCAAAGTCAACATGGCACATTTTTAATTTGATCATATTCAAGATAAGACTTGGTTGATTATGTGGAAGTGGAACTAGGACATATATTGAAGTGTCCATAACTTACTCTATACACTTGGTCCTGTTAACAGGAGGCTGGCAGGGTGGGGGAGGTCTGAGAAAGATGGGATCTTTCACCACCATCAAGGCCTTATCCTCGGAGCTAAAATGTACAACAAAAAGCCGAGGATGGTTAGTGGTTAATAATATCAACAGCTATAAACATACCGGCTCTTCAAATGCTCTAAAATGAATGTTACAATTTCAAACAACAAATCTGGTAAAAATATTTTCCACATGTTGAGAATATGCTTTGAATGCTAACTGAGAGCCAACATGGCTGCTTGCCCTTAGACAGAGGTGAAACATCCAGAGTGAATTTGGTAACGGCAAGCAAAGGGGTGCTATAAAGAAACCAGCATGGCTTCAATGTGCAGCCAGTTATAACTCTATTGAATTTGATTGGTTACTAATGCATTTTATTCTTACTTGACATGTGCAAACGAGACAGGGCTGCACTCAATGCACGCATGGAAATGCTGACTTGCATTGTGCTGGGAAGTGCCAAGACTTTGACACGATACGTCCTCATGCAGCTGTAAATCATGCTCATAATTATCATAAACATACTACAGAGAACTGTGCAGTTCCTCCAGTGGGTCATACCTGCACTGAATATGGATAGTGACAGCCTAAAAGCCTTAGTTTTAACCACAAGGTGGGTTCACATACATTGAGGGTGACCAGCTTATTACACATTGCATGACTTTCCTTGTTACTTTGACTCTGATTGT
This sequence comes from Solea solea, assembly GCF_958295425.1. Lineage (NCBI taxonomy): Eukaryota > Metazoa > Chordata > Actinopteri > Pleuronectiformes > Soleidae > Solea > Solea solea. Next base: position 8,911,450 of record NC_081142.1, on the reverse strand, counting down.
TGCCTGAGGTGCTGATGTAGACTGTCCACAGTCCGTGCCCACATGTGTTACGAAGAGTGTCTGCCACTAACACAATCGCCCCTCAGGGCCTCCCTGATGTAAGCCAAAATGTTGACTGTGCCTCCAACTGTCCGGGAAATAGTTTCATGAGACAAAATGTCAGACCACAGAGGCCTGAACATAACTTTAACTAATGGGGCCATATTGACTATCCTGCACACACACCTTCCTTTTCTGTAGTAGATTTGGTTGCATATCTTCCCCAATCATCCCCCTCTATGTTGCATTTACTGCCGTCACCCCTTTTGTAAAAGCTAATGTGTTCCTTCCTGCCCGCTGCCAGGAAACCTGATACAAGGGATGAATGGTTTGCATTAACCTGTCACAAACCCTACAGAGGGATCTGACACGACACAGGCTGGCATCAGAAACTCTGACCACCTTGTAAAACATATTTTTGTGGACATGGGGGTGCAGGTAATGTAACATAGAAGAGTGTCATTTATGCAATTTACAAATGAGACAGCTAGGCCTCTACTGCATTTTAAGGAGTATATAGGAAAATAGGGAAAATAAACAGTTACCAGCAATAGAAAGCAGAATGTCAAACAAGGCCTGACCCCAATTTCCCATTTTGTTGCTCAAAGCACAACTGCTGGCCAACTAGCCAGAGGCCTGAAGCCTTTGAAAGGCAGACGTTTGGACAGAGTTGTTAGTCAGATAGCCGTGTGTTTACACAAACCGTAATGAGCTGTACCAGTTAAGACTAAGTCCAGCCACAGGTGCATCCTGGTTACATAGAGTGTTGTGAAAGGTGTAGTGGCGGTTGAGCTCATTACCTGTCGGCCATCTTAGAGGGGCTGCCGTCGAGGGGCTCAGGGCCCATCACGACCTCAGTGTTTGCCTCTGGAGAGAAACCCAGCAGGTGTCTGCCGCTGTGCTGCGTGGAAACAACTTCAAGCTTGGAGCCTGGACCACCCTGAAACAAACTGATGAAAACACAAGACAGGTGGGATGAGGAAAGAAAATACGAGTGCTGTAAATGAGGCTACTTAGGATGGAGGAAACAAACTGAAAAGAATAACGGCACTGAAGTAAAATGACCACTGAATTCCATGTGGTCCACATCCTGTTCACGGGAGGGCTTCTCTGTTTTTTTGGAATCTGATCTGATCTAGACTTCATAATTTAAAGAATGCCAAGGCACACACAAGCAAAAATGCACAGTCTCTTCCAACAATATTATTGCACTGAGTGGCACTTTCAATTCAAAGGATATGACCTCAAAGCGGGCATAATTTACATTCCAGAAGAGAGCCCGGACACAACACATGCAGAGTCAAGCACAGGTAAAAAACACACACACACACAAAGTTAAGCTACTGTGAATTCAACTCAAGTTGCATAAGAAAACTCATTCATGGGTCCCATTAAACTTTTTCATGTTTCAGCCCTAGTGGAACACTGAAAGAACACAAGGGCACACACAGTATCAGAGTCAACGAGTTCAACAAGTAGATTCCTTGCATGGTTGCGAAGAAAATTATTCTCCAGAAACATCTTTTTATGACATGAGAACAGAAGATCTGTAGTTATAGTTGGAAGTGGATTGTGGATTGAGGAATGACACAATTCCTACATCTGCAAGCTGGGTGGAATCAAGCTCTTTTCCCCCTGTGCAGTGTTATATAACTCAATTTAGTTTTGTCACAATTATTAATATTACAAGCAGAGATGGGAAAACCAATAAAGTTTTATGCTTCTTTTGTCATTTAAAAGAATGATTTTACTATTTGTAAATGGAATGTTTACTTGTCCCTCAAGACAGCCAACTGTTTCAAGATTTAGGAGGTTGTTATTTGGTGCATTTGCTTATTTGTCTGATTTTGAGTAGCATATCGTGGTAAAGGATAGTTTTGATCACATTTTGTGAAGAGGATATGGCCCTCGGAGGAAATTATTAGACTTTGGTGGTAATCCAGATAATGATTCATTTTTTTAAAAAAAAAAAACACTCACAAGATAGAAGTGTATCGAGGGGAAACTGAACCATCATGGTGAAGGTTTGTGCACCCTGAATGCGAATGCTTTCACTAGCTGAAGCATTCTAGTCACAATATGACAACATTAGGGACATGCACACAAATGCAGCGTGGAAAAAATTAACCATTGACAGGCACTTGATTTACCAGCTACATCACATTAACAGCGGTTTGTGGGGAAATAAGGTGGCAATAGAGTTTTGTCATCTTTTATTATTAGGCCAATGTGTTAAGAATTGTGTCAACTATAATAGGGATTATGTAAATTCTGATGACAGGAAAAAAAAACATATTGCTTCAATGAGGAATGTTATGCACTGTTTTCAATAAACTTTTTTTTGCCAATTTGTACATGAGAGCTGCTATTCCCACAGTGAGTCATGGGGCTTCCCATTTAACTTCCTTTTGTAATCCAATATTTGTTTTCCTTACTGTTAGTAATCGTCTTGTATTTCAAAGTACAGTTTCTGCATTTAAACTGAAGCCACAGGATGCTTAATCAAGTTATGGAGTAGAGCATTTGAAGGTATACAGACATTCACTGTCACATGCTCACCTTGTTGGTCCAACATTTAGCACAATGAACACCAAAACCGCCATGAGACACACAGCTCTCCTCTTGGGCGCTGTTGCTTTTAGTACTGTGCTCTGTAGGAAAAACATAGAGAAACATAATGTTATCAGTGACAATATAAAGATGTTTTTTTTGTTTGCTGTCTGTTGTCAGGCATCCTTTCTTGTGCGTAGGTTATATAAAAGTTTTAGCAAAGCTGTAACTTCTAGCCTCTCACCTCGCACAGCAGACCCTCCAGCTGCCTTTTGAGGTTGCCATTCTCACACTTGAGTGCCTCATTCTCGGACAAAGCTAATTTCAGGCGGGCCTCCAGCGTAAGCAGATACTCTTTCTTCTTCTTCCGAGACAGAGATGCTGACTCGCGATTCTTAATCATGCGCTGCTGTCTCTGGGATAACTTCGACTGAAAAGAGAGATAGGAACAAAGACTCAAGAATAACATTTCATGTCACATCATCCATTCAGTCTTTCATCCACTTGACACCTATCCAAACAGAAAAGGGACAGTTATTGTTGGAAGACAGTGAAATGACTGGCCACCTGTTATACATCACAGGTTAATTTCACTAGTCTAGTGCAGGTAATCTTATGTACGCTTATTAAAAGAAGACTTTACCGATATGCATACATATGTTTTCATTTGAAAATGTCTTTTTCAGATGGAAAACATCTGTGTCCAGATGAGCTTTTTAGCACCTTATAAGAAGTACTTTGCATGCACCTAAGCAGCACAGGGCATGTGGATGGCAGGCAAAACTACAGCAGTTTGTTTAAAAATACTCAAATGTAGTAATGTGGATGTAGCCTTGGATATCTCCTACACAAAGGCATATGACATAGTGAAAAAGGAAATAGAGAAACAAAGGGGAGACTGACATACACGCCAGGGGTGACTTTGTTATTCCCATGAGGGAAACCTCCTGGCTGCTGATGCTTCACTTAACGAGTGACAAGATAAAAAAATAGAAGATGTTCAAGGTGTACTGTGATGTTAGTGACACCTCTTCCTCACACAGCTTTAAAGTGATCGTAAAAACCTCTGTGAAAGCATGTCCAAAAATATTTACTCCAACATTCTGTGAGAGGTCAAGAGGTCTCTTTCAATGCCTCTGTTCTATACCTGAAAAAGGATGTGTTTACAGAGTGTCATGCTTTGAGAAATGGGTTCATGTGCATCACGTCAGAGACACATAAACAATGTATGCTGTAGAACTTGATGGAAAAAAGGTCCAACCACAGTGGCTCATAATTGCTGCAATTAGTCTTGCATGCTTAAGCTAATCTGCAAATAAATAGATGACCTTTTGCATTTCTCTGTTTGTTTATCCAAGAATTTCTTTCAGATCTGAGCACAAAAACATGGAAAACAAACAGTTTTTTCCACTGGAGGTCAGATGAGCGAGAGCTGAAATCACAGTTCTGCAGGCTAACCCAAATATCACATATCTTGACATGGCCCATCACAAACAGTGGCAGTCATTAACCAAACACCTTCATTGTTCAGCACTACCCCTCTACTGGCCTTCTTCAAGCGCTAACACCCTCTCCAGGGTAAGCCTCTAAGACCCTGCGCCTTTAGCCCCACTGGTGATTAAGTTATTTGGATCCCTGTATTTGTGCTCCGTCTCCTGAGAAACTCCAACTCCCAACCCTGATCTGGGAGCCGTGCCACTAGTTTGAGCCTGGGAACACTGCAAGTAAGCAGTTACCAGGGAGTGGAGAGTGTGTGTGTGTGTGGGGGGGCTTCGCATCAGTGCCATAATGAGGTTAAGCAGTGTAATATAGGGTATGGGGCAAATATTGGAGTGTGGCATTTCACAGTGACACTCATATGAATGAATGAACACTGGTTCAAACTCAAACTAGGCATGTGTTGATGGGAAACGTCAACAAGAAAAAAAAACTACACATACACAAGCCTCATGCCACCAGCTGCCTATGCTGCACTGCAGAGTGGCCAGCTCAAAACAGCTGCTGTTATTTTGAGCGGAAACAGTCCTGCATGGGAATAAATATAGAGTATGATGATGCTGGAGGGTATTGCTGCAAGGTAAACAGAAAGAGTTGACACCACATGACTGTCACACTGCTGTAAATGGTCTACTCTTTCAGTCCAGCATCTAAAGGGTAACTCCTGGCAGAAGTATGTGATGAACCTTTAACCGATCCAAATGGGAGGAGCTTCATTTAACAAGTCACGGTGAAAATGTTGCCTGATTTTATTGCCAGTCATAAAACACCTTGGACTGTGGCATGTGCTTCATTGGTGAAATAATGTCGACCTGTGATAATGACTGGGTTCTAAGAGCTATTTTGTACTGCATTTTCACTCGTTAAGCACTCAATTTAATACAATCACCTTTTTAAAAACACACAGTGAAATTCCTACAGCTGCAGTTGGTTATATTGGTACAGCGCGAAAGAAAGAACTCAAATATTTTACCTTTAATTCTATTATATTTTACCTCAATCTAAGTTTTGTTGTTTTTTGTTTTGTTTTAATTGTGGTAGTTGTGTGGCTGTGTATTTGTATATATGTTGTTGTTGATACTTTATTCAAGTATATCCGACTTGAATAAAGGTTTTCTCTTACTTCTGGGCCAAATGTAGGAGGTGAATTTGTATCCAGATTCACAGCATGCTTTTCTTGGGTACCCTCCTGTAAAATCTACCAATGGGAGTATTTGTTGAGGCCTGCAGTTCAAGGCTGGGCTGTTTTTCAATCCCTGCCTGTGCAGGAGCCCATTACATTACAGTGACCCGATGGCTGATAGCTGTTTACAGCTGTCTCAAAATGTTTTGCCCTGCAGAACACCTGTCTAAAGCATGTAATCGTTAGCAGCCGTTTAACACCCAGGCTTATATAGGCTAACTATAGATTTAAATACAGTACTGTAAAGAACATGAACATAGACACACATGCACACTACCATACAGTACATATAACATGTAGCTACACCTGGCCCATGTATGTCACCTTTAACATGGATTTTACAGACATCCTCTGCTCACCAGGTCCACCACTGTGTTGCAGCTAAACCGCAGTGAGGTTATAAAGTGAACACAGCTGCACTAGCATACACACTTACACAGCATGGCATGGCGCAAGAGCTGGCCACGGAACTAACTCTGAGGTCCATTTGAATTACTGCATTGCTCATATTTCCAACTTTTGAATATATATATATATTCCCTACTTTTACAATAACAAATGTAAAATAGTGTCATTTGTTCTTTAAGTCGCTAAAATGCGGTTCAGTAAATGTCGTTTTTGTGCAATTAATCTGATAATTTCGTCCCCTTTAACTGCCAATAGTGATGTGGTTAACTTTACAAATGGCTGAGAGTCATATTAGTTTTGGCCTCTGTGGTTTGGAATTCCTTGACACTGCTCTCCAGGTTTGGTGTGAAAAGTGCTTCTCCAGACTTGATTATGACCATGAGTCATAATCTCTCCCCCCATTTTTTTTAGGGGCCAGCTATTTTTAAAGCCAAGGTTAACCATTACCATTCATAAAACAACAACCACTAGTGAAATTTCTTTTGACGTTACTCTTTTTTTAAGAACCTGATGTAAAACACCATTAATGTCAAGGTAAACTAAGCATAGTGCTAAAATAAAGCATTCTGACATTAGGGTTGTGAGCAATGTTATTTATGTGATTGTTCCTTTAACATAATAATAGTTGACATTGGATTATTATTACTACAATTTAGGTGATAGTTCATCAATGTGGTTCTATGTAATCAAAAAAGCCATTTATAATGAACCATTTTTGAAAGTTCCCTGCAAAAAAAATATGCATTTTTGCAATCTTTGCTGTCTAACTGAGCTTGATGGTAAAGGAGAAACACTGTGAAGGTGCAGTTAAAAAAAATATTTTAAAAAGATGATGGAGTGAGAACATGTTCCTAAACTCTGTAAAGGTCATACAAGAGCAAGCCATTAGAAAGTGTTGAGCTGGAGACAAAATCCTAAAACAACACAGACATTGCTGAAAGTCACGGCATCTTCCTGGCTGCACAGTGAAGGCTGACAACTTTGGACAAGAAGAAGCAAACAGCATTTGCAACTGATGCAGGAAACAAAGAGATGAAATTCAGAACAAACAACTGTCCAAAACCAACGTATACAGCTCTCATGCCCAAAATTAAATAACAGAGATAAATTTGTGTGTGAGAATGAGAAATACGATGTGTGTGTCTTTTCTATCCACTGCAGCTGTGCTGACATCACTCTTGAGTGCAACACACAGATGGATCTCGGTCATCCACACACAGACATGTCCTTCTGTGACACGTCTGAACTGCAGTTACATCACATGCCTGTCTTTCCAACAAAACCCCACTGGTACAAACAAAGCAGACACCAATAATGATCATTCTTCTGCAGTTTGTTGCATCATGATTGCATTGTCGAGTTGAATCACACAGTCGGCAGACTAATTTAAACAAACACTGATCTGATTATATTTTTATAAAATTAATTAGCAAGTAGATGTCCCTCTTGTAAAAAGTCCAAGTAAGTTAATTTTGACTTCAGCTGTGAATTTAACATTCTGGAAACAGGGTAAGATTAGAATCCAGTGTGACTATGGCAACCACAGCATTATGTTTACGTTGTGGGCAAGTGCATACATGTCCACATGGCTTCATAGAGGCATTCATCGCAGAGGCAAGTCCACACATGAGCACACTGCAAACACAGCAAAGTGTGATTTATTCGTGTGAAGATGCCGAAAGACCTTCAGGGGAACTTCTGACAGATTAGACAGGGACACAAACAAAGAGAAAATGAGTTAGTATTCCCCTGAGAGTAGAACTATCCCTGTGGTGTTAATTAGAGACGCTTGTGGTCCTGAAACACTAGAGCACAAATTTGACAACAATGTCAAACACTGGCGGCCAGTTTGTTTGGGCACTCAGATGTCCATGACCACACATTACTTTAAATACTGTACATGTGCCCATGCGTCATCTTCAAAACTCTTGATAGCCATATAAAATAAACAGGTCTATGAAAAACCATGCTGCGTCTGACCAATCATGGAGACGCCAGATAAAAAAAGCTGTTAACATACAATTCAATTCACTTAATAAACATATGTATACATGCATCAATGGTCTGCAACTGTCAGACAAAATAACAAAAGGGACTTACATCATCATCTGAGGAAGAGGTTCGAAGTGTGACAGAGACTAATGGTGGCGCCGCGACAGGAACTGGGACAGGCCTGTCATGGCTGAGTGTTGACATGGTGACCACATTGCTGGTGATGGCCTGTGGTGTTTGGATCTGTAGCACTTGGCTTGGCTGAGAAAGCACTATAGCACGACCTGTGAGAAGCAGAACACATTAGATTCTCCTAAATTACATGGGATTAGCGATACTATCATCATATTTCTACTGTATGATTACCACCAATTATTGCTGACTGTGATGGTGTTGTTGTGTCAGTTTGCTCTACAGTTTGTGAGAAAGCCCCTTTTTCCACATTTGTAACTATATCCAAAACAAATCCATTCAAGCTAATATTTTATTTAAATCGTAAGCCATATCAGCTGGCTGTTTGAAGAGACTCCAGCTGCAGATGCTACATGTCAGCGCCTTGAACCCCCGTCACCTCTGGTGACCTACATTAACCCTTAGTCTTTTATGGGGCTTTTTGAGTTTCAAGTACAGATGGAGAGGATGTTTACCATCTTGACCTGTGGCCTTTAACTTCCAAATACTTGACTGAGAGCTGTGTGAGTTTTATTTGCATGAATGCACATAATCATGCACATGTGTCTATATTTAAAATTCAAAGAGGCCCAAAAGATAAAACTAGCACACAGAAAAGTAAAAAGAAAGAAAAACTCAACAAACAACAACATTGTCTGCATATATAAAGGTCCTGTTAAGGTAGTGGCCTCCCACAATGTAAGCCCACCCTTCCCACAAATCTGTGTTAGGAACCATTCTTCAAAACAGATCCAGCAACCCTCACTTCAAACACTTAACAAGTCTGTCAGTGGTAATGGAGCAGAAGTATTAGCCAGTGCTGCTCATTGCTAACTACTAAGGTCAGACTTTATAAAGAGTGACCTCATCATTAAATACCTACTGCAGGACTTCCTTTTGCCTCCCTGGTGCATTGTTCTCACTCATCAGCTGCTCAGCTGCGCACTGTGTGTCAAGCTTGACTTGCCTTCCATCTGGAATCCTAAACTTGGAAATCTTGGCCATAGTTATCTATCATCTTCACCATTACCACACAGATGGGAGATCCAAGTTCAAATTCAAGTTGTAAAAGGTCATATAATCCAACGATAAGGGTCCAATGCAATGACATAACTATTTAAACTGGCCACAAACACAGGACCAGATTGGTAAACCAGAGCGATACTGACTTTGATGCATGAAACTCACAACAGCTCATTAACAGTTTCTAGTTTAATTGTGTGCAATTTCTAATTATATATACACAATGGCCGATTCCTACATTTAGACATATTTTATAGTAGAACATCATGTAATTAGTATGACATTAACCTCATCATTGAAATAATACTTAGGTCATGGCGCCCTCTGTTGACCAAGGAACAAAAATAAACTAGTTGGTTGATAAAGAATATTAACCAAATTCATCACAAACAGCAAAAAATACCAATATTGTGTCATACAGATCGCTAAATAAATACCATTATCACATTGCTTGCTAATTTGTCCTGCTGTGCACAAGTCTAAAGCAGCACATTGTGACATGGGACAACGTGTCTGTGTTTCAACATGTTGCAGTGTGAGGTCTGACCTGGAGGGGGCGCTGGTTGGATGTTGATTGGAGCTGGTTTGACCACAGGCAGCAAAGTGGTCTGCAGGGGCTGGATGATGATTGTCTTAGCCTGAAGGGGAGCGGCTGCTGATGCTAATGGCACAGCTGTGATAAGCGGTTTGGGCTGGATGGAAACTTTGGGGCCCGTCTGAATCGGCCTCTTGACAGCCTGAGTTGGTTTGGCTGGAGTATCAGATAGATAAGAAGATAAGAAGGAGTGAGATAAGAGACTACATCTTAACAAGGCAAAATCAAATATCAGGTAAGGAAGTTTGTATTTATAATTTTGACGTATCACCAATTTTCTTATTCTTTCTCATAAGGGAATACTTTTATCTTCTTTATGTTCTTCATCAATATATTGCAGAACTTGCTTTTTGCACAAAGAAAATAATAGCTAAAAGAGCAGATGAGCAGCAGTGGATGTTGCCTCACCTCGTGTTGTCTGGTTGGTTCTCTTTTGACCCGTTTTGGTTGGGGAAGAGATTTCAGAAAAGCCACTGGACTCTGAGCAGACTGAAAAAGGTGAGTGCTGTGACTGTGGTGACAGGGCCTCATCCTGGAAGGAGAGGAAAAGAGGTTGAGTTACAGTATCTTGAGTGCACCTCTTGTTTAAATATGTGGTACTTCTGCTAACACATGCTGTATGTAATGCACTCTGTGTAAGACATGCGCTTGAGACACATCAGATCAAAAATGGATCAAGTGTCCTTGTTAATATTCAAAAATGTGTGTCCTTGGATTCAGACAGGGTGATTCAGAAAGGAAAAAAATTTCTGCAAACTGTGCTGGGGCCCTATAAAGATGTTACCTTTGAACTTATTTTGATGCACTGTGAAAACATCTGCCTGCTAAATTATGCTAATGTGGTTTAAGTTGTCAGCACCTTATATTTAATGAAGGAGCATGGCAACGCTCAGAATGACGGTAAATCATTAGTTTGACAAGGTGTTTAATGTGTTTATTAATAAGGGCTTTAAGTGTGTGTGTGTGTGTGTGTGTGTGTGAGAAAGAGCAGCTGTCAATGTTTGGACACCATCTGGATTGACTGTAATAATGCACCAGAATGGGCACATGTGTAAATACTCACAAACAAAATTTGAATTGGAAATGCAAGTCAAATACCAAAACCTCCAGAGGACAATGACAGTGAAAACAGTGACTTACGTGCAGGGAGTAAGGGGACAGAACTTCCACAGAAGAAGGAGACGGGACAGAGCTCAGAGTGTGGGCAGGTGACTGAGAGCCCATGCTCACCTCACCATCTGGATACACAATGTCAAAGTCACAGATAAATGCGTCATGCAAAATATTCAGGCTTATCAGTATGGGATATTCAGAATTATTATCACTGTATATTTCCACACGTTAATTTGAGACTATGGAAAATATAATTTATGTAAACAGTGCATGATTTAATTACTAATGTATATACACAATGATTTATTTTTATTTTTAACCACAGTATGTCCGACACCTACTCTTTGCCCCACTACTGCTTGTGGGATTCAAGTTTATCTTAATTAACCTTAGGACAAACGGCCTAGTATCTTATACAATTCAGCATACACATCTGTTTCCTGTAAATGCACAGCTAATGAATATGCTACACATTCATAGTTCATACTCACAAATGAGGTAATACATTACTTAGTAAGAAATCTAAATTCATGTGCTCATTTATCTTATACCTTTGACCTATGTACTATTTTTGTATTCCAGTTAAGTGATCACCTTGTGAAATATATTTTTTCTTTCTTTTTATGAAGTTATTTCTTAAAGGTTCTGTTGATATTGTTTGACTTTAGGGCTGCAACAATTCTTTTATAACTGATTAATCAGCTGATTATTTTCTCACTGTTTTTTTTGTCCAAAAAAAGTTGAACTACATTTTGAGGTTTTGTACATTTCTAAAACCTCAAAATGATGATGTTCTCATGTGTCTTGTTTTGTCCACAAACCAAGAATATTGAGTTTAACTATTTCTTTGCAAAATGGAGCAAATAACCCAGACAATATTCCCATTTAAGAAGCTAAAAAAATTAGCCAACATATAACTACGTAACGACAAAAGATATCTTGAGTGTATAGAACTTGCTCCACAGTATAGGCTTCCGCTGCCTTTGTAGATGAATCACAAAGTAGTCCAACAAACAAAAGCAAGTTACTTAACTTATGTTTCTTTAAGAAATATTGTAACATTAAACCAGCAAACATGACTGGTGGAGGTTGCCACAATCATAATTACTGGGCAAAATTATACAGTGGTTGCACTACATGACTACAGAAGGCAAAACCTGACAAGACTACCCAGTTTCCCACAGTGTCATAACACCTCCATTTCTCGCAAGGTTAAAAATTGTTTTTTTAATAGGTGCTTTTATTGCCTTTTATTTCATGCTGAAATGTATAACTAAGTATTTACCATCATGTAATATTGTACCTGTGCAGGTGCTGCTTGTGTCCATTACATTCCATGGCGGTATATCAATGTCAAAGTCCAGATGTGGACCCTCACTGGCCTGAAAAACCAAACACACACTATTTAACCAGTGAAGTGTAACAGGATGTTAAGTGTAAGTAACAGCAATGACTTTAATCATTTATTTATATCAGCCTCCATTCCTTCAAATGTAGAGAAAACAATTACTGTTTCACATGAGTAGCTGGTAAAGACTAGGGGTTCAGATACAAACTCTTCCACATTTTATTCTGTGAAGCTCTGTGTTAAAAGCAAATTTCCCATTGCATACACTTCATGTAATACTACAGTTTTTGTTGACAATGAGCATAAGCAGAAGATGAGTTACTTACATAACCAGTACTATACAAGGCTTGAAACAGTTCATCTGCATCTCCCAGGTTGTCCAACTCATCAAACAAGCTTACATCTGAAGAAACAAATTAATTATTAGATATATTAATAATATATGAATAAACATAGTGTTAATATATATTGAATGTATATATAAATATATATATATATATATAAGGATTTGAGAATATATTGTGCAAACACAGAAGTTAAAAAACTAGCAATAAAAGAAGAAAAGAAGAAGAAGGTTTCAAAGCATTGAAAAAGCCAAAAAAAATGCAATATGAATAATTATCATTAAAAAAGGCAAGACAAATGATAGCAAAACCAATAGTTATTGTTAGTGTTGTTGTTAAGTTGTTCATTGAGCTTCTACCGAAACAAATGTAGTTAATAAACGTCAGCAGTTAATATTAAACACCGTGAGACCCTTGTGTGGAGAACATGCAGGTGCCATATTAATGAGACGTTATTATTTACATATTACACCCAGGCTCTGCAGATTACATCATCACATCACAGCTCGGTACTAGCTAATGCTAACTGGAGGCTAAGGCGCATAAAAACACTTTCAGTATATCGACTAGGTGATACGTTAAGTGTTTTAGAAGCAGCAACCTTGGAATTGTAAACCAATACAAGTTATAGTTCACTGAAAGTCAACAACAGCTACCTTTGCTTACGCGTGTGTGTGTGTGTTTGTTTGTTTCGAGAAAGTGTAGTTAAGCGACGCTTACCCCACTCTCCTCCCTGGTCGATAGAGATGCTCCCTGTCTCGTTATTCATCTCTGGATATTGTTGTTGCTTTTCCAAGTTTGAATTCATTAGAAGAGAATACCGATGCGACACATTTCCAACGAGCGACGGTTTGTAGTACTATTCATGTTTCAGATGTTATGTAGAACTGTTTCCGTTTGACGCAAAGATACACGTCTGTTTAACCGTAAATCTACGGGTGCCGCCGAGGGACAAATGTGGAGCAGCGCGATTGCGCAGAGAAGCATTGTGCAACGGGTGCTGCCGAAACTGACCACAAGTAGGCGGGAAAGTACAGCACACACTGTGCCACGGGAAGTTTAAAACTTTTAAAGTTTATATTCTTATTTAGATAAAACACACTCACATATACGCCGTCAAGGTTAGCATTTTAGCATTGGAGTCATTACACAGACCTGTCTTCAATGTCCAGTATGTCTAGCGGCAGAAATGAAATATATCACCGTAACACACTCTCCGTCGCCGTAATCTCTCCCACCTGACACAGCCAGGTAGGAACCAAAAACACGAGGGATAAATTCACATTCAAATAATCACCCATATTATTTATATACACAGGTATACATCAGTTTACTAGTACTATATGCATTGCACATAACTATTACATATAATAGCATTGAGATGAACTCATTGAGAGCTTGCTTATAAACAGGACCAACTCTCAGTTTTGCTAGGCAAGGCCACCATCAATGAGAAATATAACTATATAACTCTTGACAAAAAAGCTGGTGGTTTAAGACTTTTGCAGAGTACTACATATGTATCTTTAAAACAACAATTGATTGCCTTAGAATAAGCCTTATATATTTACTTTAGGCAAAAGCTTTGCGCCACCATGTTTGTACAGCAGCCTAGAGTGTGAATTTTAAAGGAAAAGCTTATGATGCACATGAAAAAGAATGACATTCTTTCAGGTATATGAAGGTAGATACCGTAGATTCCTGATGCACTTAGGAAATGGAGGGGTGAGCATATTAGTCCTTTGTTAAAATCTACAGTCTCATCTATTCACTGGACCCTAATTATTGATACAACAACATTCCATCAATAAACTGGCCTTCCTGTTTGGACTGTCAGTCAATGGGTTGGTGCTCCTGTCAGTGTTGGGCCCTCCATATGAGACATGGTTGGTGGCATCCCTACATTGCAGCCAGCAACAAATTAGCTATTTAACATCATTAACACAACCATGCTGTGCTGAGTGTTGCTCAAAGTAAGAAGAAACACAGCATACAATGAACAAAATGCTGTAGTAGCTAAAGAGATAAGAGAAGAGTAATAAGGGGCATTTTTGATGTCAACTGATTCCACAGTGGAGGGGCAGCAACTGCAAAGGCTCTAGCTCCTTTTTGCTTGAGCCGAGATCGATGGACATGAAGAAGGCCTTTGCTGACCTGGAAGATAACTGGGGACGTAACAGGTCACAGATGTAGTTTGGGGCCAGACCCTTGAGACCTTTAAAAACTTAAGAAATTAATCCTAAAGTGGACTGGAAGCCAGTGTATAAATGCTAAGATTGGGTAATACTGTATATGCTCCCCTTTTTTTTATTATTATTATTTTGGCTTCAGTCAGAAGGCTTGTCGCCACATTCTGGGCCATCTGAAGGCAAGATAACAGGGAATGAGGGAGACCAAAGACTAAATGTGACAGCAAAGTTTCTAATTTAACAGCCCAAAGGCCTGTTTTTGTAGGAAAATCATTTGTGTAAATAATCAAACAATGAGTTCCATAGCATCCTCAGTTTAAAAGTGAATGCTGTCACAATGTGTGGACTGCTGGAACTGAAAAGAGCCATAATAAATGAATAATGATGTAAGACCTGTGATTTTCCTGTTAAAATATTTCAAAATGCTTGCTGTGAAAAGACCCATTGGTGGGTGTGTTGTGTTTGTGACCTGCAAATACTGCTGAGTTATTAGATACAGCAATAACAGCTTACAGCCCCCTTTCTGGAGCAAACATTTTGACAGAAAAGCACAGGTGACAACATATGACTTGTTTGTTAGTTACGCCTGTGCTTTTCCTACCTGTAAAAACATGAGCCATTAAAAGGGCACATTATGCACTTACTGATGACACCACATGATGGGTCTCTTGTCCAGCATGTGACAATGAGAGAAAACAAGAACCTGACAATCCCTTTTGAAACTCATTCAAATTTGGTGCATCTGAGTTTAGCAAAGGTAGCAAAGTGCAAATACTTGTTGTCAGGTTGTCACCAACGCTGAGGATTTGTTTAAGCAAAATGTCTTCAATCTCTTGTCTCACCAAAGAGAAGCGGTTCGAGCCATCATGTTAGAGAGGATAATGTGATGTATGTTCAGTCATGTATTGCTGAGATATAGAACAGCTCAGTTCAAATTAATAGTTGAAGATATTACAATTTTCACTCATGGGGCAACGTCAAGCTGTTGAGCAGCCCCAGGCAACTTCACACCCTCATGTCACATGAGTCATTAAGCCCTCATGGCAGTCATGTGAGAGCTGTCACAGTCACATAAGTAAAATGTGAACGGATGTAAAATCACCTGGGAATGGATGTCAGGGTAATAATCATTTTAATAGTCTGCATGATGTAGACTACCTGTTCAAAAGGCATGAAAACTGGGTGCTAGGAAGACTCCTTCACAATATTTCCACTGGAGTGAGATCTTTACTCCCGTCAAAGTCAGATTTTATGCTGGTGCTGCCCATACGCTATGAATTTGTAAAGTATACAATTATAAACCTCTACTCACGTTCAAGGAAATCCTCTTTAATAGTTACACTGAATGTAGCTTGCTTTTTTCTGTAATATTCTGTCTGATTAAAGCTGTGTGGTAGACTGTTGTTGACGACACAGTCATGGTTAGTCTGCTTCAGGAGAAAGAGGCCAAACATGGTTTGTGGAGTGGTGTGACAGCCATTCCTTCAAGATAAACATTGACAAAACATGGGCAATCGCTTTAGAAAATGGTGGTTGACTCTTTTAACTATTTGTGTTAAAGTGATCAACAGAAACTTGTCCCATTACCTCAACACCCAAAAAAGGTCTGCAGAGACTGTGTTTTCTGTGTAGATTGAATTATTTTAATGGTAAAGGGACTTGATGGTTTTATTGTACGGATTTATTATTGGATCAATTTCAGCCTCTTTTAATGCCAATCTCCCACTGCAAAATAGAAATCATCTGTCCAAAATTGTTGAGGAAGTAATCAAATAATTGGCATATAGCAGTTCTCGCTTTGAGCTTTAGAGCAACAGAAGGCACAGACGCTCCGACTAACTGTGATCCTCCACTTGCAGAGGATGTCACTTTTCCTCTTTCTGGAAAAATTTAAGACTAAACGATGCAAACGCTGTTAATATGCACAATTCTTGATGGCACTTTTGTTGTATTTTTATAGCTTTTACTCATCTTGTTGTTTTCTAATGCACTTTATTGGCAGTTTTTAAGAACATGAAATCTGATTGAGATTGTTTTAACTCATGTTTGGTTATGTTATATCTATGTTGTCCTATGTCTTTGTCTATTCTGCTTCTTTAATTGTTTTTATCGACAACTTTAAAACAAATTTCCTTTTGAGAGGCAATATAGCTCTGATCTGTACTGAACAGAGTTGTTGTCATCTGCTATAAAAACACCTGGTTGTGAGGACTGTAACAGCAGAAGGTTGGTTAGAGTTGAACAAATTTAGACTTTTATGGGACGTATTTGCAACTAAAGTGCCACTTCAGGTTGGAGAAATATGACTATGATTCACTTGCAACAGTGTATGGCTCCGGAAATTATTTATAATGTGTTGAAAATTGATCTAACATTGAAAAACACAATGCAAGAGAGTCTAATGAAACACAATATTGAGCTGCATTTTGGAATGTGATGAATCCAAGGTTTAGTGATCTAATGAAGGCTTAATTGCTGCAGTTCCTCTTAAAATTCAGACAAATGTGCATGTGCCGTTCATCAAATCAGCTTGTAAAAAAAGAATCTCTCTCGTCATGTTGTTTGGTGCTGCAGTTCTGGTCAGCTGCATTAGCCCATGAATCATCAACCATTTCAATCAGACCATGTAAATGTGAGTGTATACCATTGCACCTATAATTTGGTTTAGTTCTGTGCGAGAGTGTGCTCATAGAACAAAATGTTTTGAACTTCAGTGACATAGAGGCATAGGGGTAGAGGAGTATACACTGTACGAAAACAGCCAATGCCATTCTTATTATTCAGCAAACTGTTGACAGGCCAGTGCAGACCTGTTTTGTAAGGTCCTGTCACAAAATAAGCCCGGTCTTACCAGGTATGTACTTTGCTTTGTTTCTGAAATGCCATGGTCACAGTAGTCGTTGACATTTTGTGCTAAAAATCAGTAGCAGGTGGATACTGGGCCTAATCCTTCGTGGACATTTCGGGTCGTAGTGAGATTAACCTGAGGTGGTCCAGTTGATTCCCTGCTGGACTGCTCTCAGCGACCTACTCCTCTGCACGATATAACTTGTAGCTGCAAAACAAAGATGAACAGAGGTCAACCATCAACCTAAATGATGTAGTCCACCTGAAACATAAAACTCAATCGTCTAATATTAGCAATCTTATTTCTTGAGTCACTGGTAAACGCAGTACCATCTTTATCCTTATAAGACACTGTGCATTGTACACTAAGTGTCAGACACTCTGCCTTATCGCAATGGCAATGATAATGTAAGCATCTCTGATTGGAGTGGTGTGATAATAGTCTTTAGTCTGAGAACAGGGCTCATCATATTGATTGTGTGTAAAGCCTCTGGACTCAGTCACGGACAGCAGATTAACAGGTTGACCTGATGTGAAGGCAGGATGGTTAAAACTAATAGCTGTGTGAAATAGATTAGGGGCTTTTGTTTCTGATGAAACTGCAACAACGGACTTGGATTTTTTTATTTTTTTGGAAACATCGTGTCCTGGATAAAGGCTCATTAAAGTGGAATATCACACCTAGATCACAATTATCAGCCGAGAATACCAACTATGTCATTTGTGAGCACCTGACCCAGAAATGGAAATCTTTGAAGAATGAAAATTCGACATACTGTACATTCTGAACTACTCTACTTTTGCTCACACCTTCAAGAAAGGAGATAAAACTGCTTACATCATAATCCAATCCAGAAAGGCCTACACAAATCTGTCTCTTTATGCAATGCAACACTTACTATCTGTACGATGGCTGCAAAAACAAAATGTTAAGTTGAGAATTTATTTTTCATATCCACAGTAGTGGTAGAAGTACAGCTTTATTGGCATTGTTTAAAATACAAGAATAATGCAATTACAGAGTTTACCCTACACAGCAAAGAAGCAACAGAAAAAAAACACAAAACATTTCACACATGCAGTAGTATGTGATGTGTTATGTGTTTCACAGTAAAATACACAACCCAAACCAGCCCAATAGAATAATCTCACTGGTGATTAGACATTTTGAACCCAATTAGGCAGGGAATGGGAGAAACAAAGGGTAGATTAAGTGTTTCATGTACTGTCAAATAAATAAAAACAATAACACACCTGGGTACACAGTCTGATGACTTTTTTGTGCAGCTACAGTTATAGTTATCATTAATATTCTGTCATTTAGAAATACTTGAAATAGTTTAGATGCATTAAACCCCTTTTCCTCCCATGTGGCGGCACATAAGAGAAGAATTTGCTGGTGTGCCACCAACAGTGAAAGGGGAGCAGCAGAAGTGGAGGACAAGCTTCTTCTAAGCAACGAGAAACCCCTTTTGCAAAATGGGAGTCCGGGCTACATTTCATCTTTTGTGTCCCAGATTGATGACCTACGAGATGGATGATGTTCTGTAGTGCTGTGCAGCATTGTCTTATGCTGCCTGACACAAAGAGGGAGAACACTTATCATCTCAGGCTTATGTGTGGGGCAGGGGGCAGGGGTTGTCAGAATGCTGAAGTGGGTCCAGGAAGGTGGGGGTCCCTCTGATAAAGCATGATGGAGATGAGCTAATGACAGCAGAGGCAGATGGAGCGAGCCATCTCCCATGACGACGCAGCCAGAACCTCTGTCCTGAAGCCAGAGAGGGACAGACACGGAGAGGGAAGGAGAGAATTTGAGGGACGGGGGCCAGAGAGAGAGCGAGAGACAGAAAGACCTTTAAAAATGAGTTGTAGGTGTTTGAATGTGTTACAGTCAATTATTGTTGGTGTCCTTGTCGATGTCACAGGTCTTTTAAGGTGATTCAGAACACACAGTGTGTTGCTCTGTTGTTTTTTGTTGTTTTTTTGTTTTGTTTTTTTGGTTTTGTGGCTTTTAGCTGCAGCGCTAGCAGGTGGCCCAGGTTTGTTGAGCTTGGTTTAGGATTAGACTTTTGGAGGGGAATGGTGCTGTGAATACAAAGGGATTAGTGCAAAGGGTTGCTTCATTGACTGTGAGTTTGTTTGTGTGTGTGTGTGTGTGAGAGAGAGAGAGAGAGAGAGAGGGTGGGTGGGGTGAGGACTCAGAAGTTGATGGATGGATGAATTTGGATAGTCACCAAAATAAATTATTTGCTGTAATTAGGCATAGGAAATGAGGCACTCAATGAAAACATTTGATAATTACAAAAATAACAAAAAAAAATTTTCTTCCCCTGCTGCCATGTCTCTATTTGCATTTTATTGTATGTTTTACCAATTGTTCTTAGGTCTATTAGATCTTTACATCTCATGTTTTTATATTTTATTTGTCTTATTTATCTCTGATGTAGCAGTGTAGCACTGCTTCAGCTGTTGTTTTGTTTTCAGAAAACGTTTGTTGAAGAGAGCAATAACCAGTTAAATAAAAGTTCAATTAAGATTATTGTTAAGTAGAAAACATGTCCCCTGTTCCCACGTCCCTCTCTAAATGCACTGAGGGAGGGAGAGAGAGAGGAAAAAAGCCCACCAAAAATCATCTCAATGCCTTGAACCATGTGCCACCATTAGGAACACACAAAGAGAGATCTGACAAATGACCATTTTAATGTCCCTCTTTGACTTTAATGAATTTATACGTTATCTGGCCCTAATGGAGGCTGCAGTGGAGGGGCTGGCGCAAGGCCATAACAAATGAAAAGCTCTGATTAGTGTAGAATGAGCTGAGAAAAAAAGCCATTCATCTTGGTTAGCATCCTCCTGTGCTCTTTTATGGGACGCTGTTACAAGGACGGTGGAGCCGGGGGTGCTGGTCCCATTAGGACCAAGCTGAGTGGTCAGCCAGCCGGCATTGACGGAGCGTCTGCCCGCTCCGTGGTTCAAGACTCTGAATGCCACAGTGCGGCGTGACTCCTGAATAACCTTCTGAGGTACCGAGAGCTTCACCCCTGCATGACCCCGCTCTCAGAGCGGGGTGAGGTGGTGGTGGTGGTGGTGGGGGGGACTTCGGGGGGGTTCCCAGACCAGGGAACCAGACTCACGGCAGCAGAATAAAAACACTGCAGAGATGCTCTCAGAGGAAAACTGCAGGGGACTAAAAACAGTAGTTTGCATTTGAATTTTTCGAAGCACATAACAAATTTACTCAGTTATCATGTTTGGAGAAGGTTTTCTATTGCAGCCTGATGTGCAGACGGAAACTGTAGCTCAAATGTGAACTGACACAAACATGTGGCTGTGGAAAGGTCAATTTGATAAAGGCTGCTCAACATAACCAGAACAAACAACACAAAGAAATAACAAACAAATCAATGCAAATGCTGACATTGCAACAACCCATTCAAGTCACTGACATGTGGTTGCCATTTCCTGATTGACTTAGTTGTTTTTACCAGGCCACTGTCAAAAAAATGCTCACAAATAGTCAGTTAGATTGTGGTGAATTTCCATATTTGGGATAATTGTTAAGTCTTTAGTCTTAGAAAATGTAATCTGGCTCCATAACATACAGTCCTAGTGATTTATGTTGCAATGGCACCATGGGTAAGCTATAGCATCACATTTCCAGAAACACCAGGATCTCATGATGTTATTGATTTAAGACTGTTGTTTGTCACTTTAAAATGTTTATTTACAAATAATCTGTGATCACTCAAGTTATGTCTTTTTGCGTGACATAACCACTTGTTGGCAACACAGGAAACGTTTTATGAAATGTAAACATGCATTTGAAACATTTTTGGTAACATCAGTAATGCAAGTGACATAACCTCCTAAACATGTAGGCTATTTGGTAACATCAGTGATGTTTTTTTTTGCAAGATAAAGAAGTATAGTTCATCTGCTCCCCCTGTTTATTTTAGCTGTCTGAAAGCTTTATAATGCTAAATGAAGGTAGAGTAAATATAGAAGGGTTTACCATTTACATACATTCATCTTAAAAAAATGTATGTATGTATTTTTATACAATTATCGCGGTAATATTGTTGGTAAGTACTTGATTTGATGATGGGAATCATGACTACTACTATTAAAATGCATTATTTATAAGTAGTCGAAGTGGAAACATAGTGAGAGGAGAGATGTTTCGTCACTATGGTGTCGGCGCTTGATATCGACCACTGTTGTCATTGGGAGAAGTCCTCTCTAACCGCCCCCCTCGCTGGGCCCCCGTGTAGAGCCGCCTTGCAGAGTTCAGTCGGGCTGCGAGAGGAATGCGCTGGGATGCGGAGCAACACCGACTGTAGGAAATCGACGCAGCAACTTGCACAGTATGGACAGTAATGATCCGTATTTACACCTCAGTAAGTACAACTCAACAGTCTGTTTAGAGCCGCGTGTGACTGCGGCGACCAAGCTGCTGCATTTTGTTCTGACTTAGTGGGGGGTGCGTTTGTCTCATGGCGTCTTCTCTTCACTGAGCGAGCCGTGCGCGAAAGCGTCCGCCGACTTTAACGACGCGAACTTTCACCGTCCGCGAGTCCGGTTGTTGCGCTGTTCTCCTCATTAGTAGTCATTGTTGTTTTTTTTGCCGACTAAACCGCAAGCCGCGGTCAATGCAAAAGTCAGGTGACCGTGGTTGCGCCGGTCAGGCAAGGTCAGAGGTTGGCACTTTAATTGCGCTTATGTAATTTATGGCGCTTGTCGCACGACTCTCGCTAAACTGTTTGAGACAGAAAGAGGATATATTGGTCTGGGATGGTCGTTGGAGAGGCATGTAACAGCGTTTAGGAGCGGAGCATTTCCACTCCAAACTTGTTGTGGCGAACAGGAGTGAAGTGCGAGGCGCGCCCTGGTTCTCGCTGTGGCTATATTCAGCTGAATGACAGCTTGATGTGATTTTGCTCTGTGAAGCTGAACTCTGCTCTCGCTCGGCGACGTTGCCCTTGACCCAGCTGATGGCTTTTATCAGGATTTTTTTTTTTTGAGCGTGTGTGTGTGTGTCAACCTAAAATCCACAGAGGCAGGAAAATGGGGCGGCTCTCTCTCGACTGTGGAGTTTGCAACATGTGGAGGACATGCACAGTCGTCCATGTTTGTGTGTGTTTGATTGCTACATCTTTTATCAGATTAGACTCCAGGAGGCTTTTTCGAGCCTCAGTGAGTCACACACTATATGCATCATATGCCATGTGATGTTTTTTTCTCCCTCTGCAAACGACACTCACTATCAAACCAGTGCAGGAGAAATATGGCATGTGCCTTCAAACCTTTGTCCTTTGTAGGGAGAAATAAAAGATAATCGTGCGCCATTACATGGACACAAGTACAATAGACCTTTAAGCTTTGAAAACAAAATTGCGCTGCCCCCCTTTATGTTATCGCAGAGATGTTGGCTCCATTTGGAGGGTCTGAAAATCATTTCCATAGCGAATGTGGATCCCAGGGGGAATGTGTAGAGACATCTGGATGAGAACATGTAGAGGGAAGCCCACAGTGGACAGAGCAGTCCCCCCCTGGGCTACACAGTCTTTCTTGACTTTTTTTCATCAAGCAGTAGAGGGATCCCAGGATTTGTGCAGATTAGAAAAGTATCGCAACAGTGTAGTTTTATCTTCTATTGATCCCATTCTGATCAGCCATCTTCTCCTTCTGCTCGTAATCCGTACGTTTTTTTTCTCTGTATCGCAAACACACAAAACTGCCATAAAAAGTGAATTGAGACTTTTTTTGGCACACTGGCCCCTTTTGCACTAAACTTTGGTTGTACAGTGTCGTAAACATTGCCTTAGTCAAAGAATGTCACCACTCTTGGTTTCAGTGGGGAGATTTGTTGTCTCATTACGGTCCGACAGTAATCCTGGTGCAGCTTTTCCTGCCCACAGAGGCCAGTGGCTTTGGTTAAACTTTGGATGTTTGTCATTTTAAGTATGAAAATAGTTAAAGGTGGGCTAAGCAAGGTCGGGGGAATGACTGTTGATGTTTGAACTCGACATCAAAACAAAAACATCTCTCCTTTCTTTGCTACTTCAGAAGCGTCATCCCTCACATTCATGCATTCTGTGTGTGTTATAGCCACACTTTCCTGCCATAGCTGAAGGTAAATGGGTCATGGTTTGTATGTATAGTTTTGCCATGTATCCATTCACAGAGCTGTTCCCATGGAAAACACCATTTCCGGTTCAGCAACTTCCAAACCCACTTTTTGGGTAGTTGGCTTTGTTTGTTTTTCAGTTACAAAGCCAGAGCTCTTTATTAAAACACGATTTTCATGAGAAGTGGTGTGTAAAGAGATATGAGTAGAACTTGACAAAAAGTGTTTTAGCTCATAATCTCCACCTTTAACATAAAAGTAATAAATGCTTCATTTCTGAAAGTGAAGGCAGTAAAACCAGTATTAGTTGAACCTCGGATGAGGACAGTTCATATCTTTACAGTTAGTCACTGAAATGTTTGTGTCTGAAAGCTGTAACCACTGAAAGATCAGTCCAAGTCTTGTTTTGTCTGCTTGTTGGCTCACAACTGTTATTTATGATATTTTGTAGAGTCAACGACCTGCAGACCAAAACAGATTTGAAAACAGGGCCGTAAACAAGACCAATTTCTTTAATGGGAAAAGAGATCATCCTTTGGAATCTGTTGTGAGTGTGAGGTGAGTCAGTGTGAAGTCAAACAAACAGTGAGGCGATTATGTGCGAGTTGTTTCGTGATCCACTCAACTTTTTCCCAGACATGTTGTGTTTCAGCAGGTCTGATGCAGGCCTGCCTCAGGCATTAAGTAGAGTCAAGGAGTCAGCATTGTGTGTTTTTCTGCCGATAGAAGTGATTCTAGACGCCCTGACGAACACCACCTTACCATGTTTTTACAGTGAGATCTTATTTAGCACAAAGATGAGGCAAGAAAAGTCAGAGGGATGAAGTGGGCGGGAGGAGAGGGAAGGGAGAAAAATAAAGGGGAAGTGTGGGGTCTCTGGGGGTGGTGGGGTGGGGGGGGGGGGGGTGAAAGAGGTAACTCCAGTTGATGTGAACTCTCATCACTTGCGAGGGGTCAATGATTCACCTCCCATACAAACACGCACACACACAAAGGTTTGCACAGCTATCTTTTTAAGAACCTCACTAACCTTAACCATAACCAGGGAATGCCTAACCCTAACCTTAACCTAACCAAATCTTAGCCCTAAACATAACCAGTTCCTAATTAGCCTAATTCGAGCCAGACTTTGGTCTCTATGAGGACTGCTGGTCCTGAAAAAAAATGGTGTTCATAGTAGAAAAAGTCGTAATGGGGTAACAAAAATAAGCACACACTAGTTTTTGTTTTGACACTGGCACCAATGTGAATTGCAATACTTTTCCATATTTTTACAAAAATGTCCTTATTGTTCTTTATTTTAACACAAAATCTTTCAAAACCATAGAAAATAGAACACATTCAAGTTTAACGATAACTTTCTTAGTAACACACACTCATGTGGTTTAGTCTGCTGATACGCCGCAAACATATGTAGAAATGTTGTACATATTTCAGAATCCGATAATGAAAAGTGCTTTGTGTGAGAACAAGAGAGTTATCTTTACTAGCTTTATTATTTTTATTTAACCGCCTGTTGGTCCTCAAACAGGTCTGGATGCTTGTCCTCCAAATGTTTTTGCCAAGTTTGACGTGTTGCCACCCGCGATGAGACACATTTCAAAGCACCGCGTGCAGACCGGCGCTTCACTGTTTTCCAGGTTCCCCCTTTGCATTTGCCTTGAAGCCAAAATATTTCCAAATTGCATTCTCAGCAGCAGGGTCTGTAACTATACTGCGTGACAAAGATCTATGACGTCTATGGCACTGACAGGCATTCTCATTAAAGAAAAAGAGCACAGTTTTTCCCCCAAACGCAGTATAGTACCGTTCTGAACATTTAAGTACATCCCCAGCACACACACACACACATTGCTGCTTACATTCCGACGTCCTATATGTGTAACAGCAAAAATATGATCAGGATATCATGTGACTTAAAGAATGTGTCTGTTCAAATTTGACTGTGAAGTCCCAGGAGTATTAGAACCTGCTTTCTTGTGGCCTAACCCTGTACTGAGCATTCCCCACCCACCGCCCACTCCTGCAGAGTTAAATTCACCACACAGGTAGAGAGGGTTGGGCTCTCTGCAGGTATTTGCTCAAGGATTCTATACCTGCGATCCCTCAGTGCTGTCACACTCATTAGCACACAATATACACACACTTGCGATTGAGTGTGTGTATTAATGTGGCCGAGTAAAAGATTGCTTGTCTTGATTGTGTGTAAGTAGGTGCTAATTGTGAGAACAGGATGAGGGAAAAGACAAAGCGTAAGGAGGCTTTTCTCTGGGCTAATTTCCATTAATTAGTCATTAGTGAAGAAAGTCAAAAGCCTTGATTTAATTCCATCTTTAATGATGCAGAGAACCTTGAAAGGCCCACCGGCTACTGCTGGAGTTCACTTGTTAGATGTTTTAAGCTTTTTCTTTGTTAATAACGCTATAATAACAAAATACTTCTCACACATGGACCACACACAGGTCTCATTTTACCCGCACTCAACATGCACTTATGTGTGACACATTTCTGATTTTATGAGCGTAATCTGTTCAGTGTTTGGTTTTAATTAATTTGGCAAATGTGTGGCAAAACAGTTGAAGACATGCTCCATTTACAGCCACTTTTGTCAAGCCAACAATACAAACAGAGTAAATAAGACATTTTGCAACTGCGCACACACACACACGCTAATTGTTACCAGTCACTGCTGCACATTTTTGATGGGATACACGATTGGTTGCCGAAAAATGTATTGGAGTACTGAGATAAAAGATAAAATCACAAAATTAACTTAATTGTTTAATTATCAAGAAAAATATTCTCTGGTTCCAGCTGCAGCTCAGGACTTATGGGTTGGCCGTCTTCTAATCTGCAATTTCACCGCTGGCGTCTTGAGTCTGTGTACTGCAGTGTGTGCGCGCAAGACTCTAATGGTGCTTTTCCATTATACAGTGCCAGCACAGTACGGCTCGACTCGACTATACTCGTTTTTTTATGCTTTACATTAGCGATAATACCCCGGTACCTGCTCCTTTTTTCAGTGGGACTAGCATGTATTTTAATAGTCTGGTTTCAGAATGACTAACGCAGCGCTTCAGTTTTTTCTAACAGCACGTTTACCGTACTAACCTGAACCTTGAATTGCTCCTGGTGGTGTGTGGCTGGGTGAGAACGATGTGTGATGGAAAATAGAGCTGCGCTGGATGATTGCACAAGTGAATGGGTGTGAAAAGCGAAACTGTGAGTTAAAGTGCCTTAAGAGGTCTTCAAGAGTGGAACAGTGCTTTATAAATACAGATCACTTATTTATCATTTTACTCAGTTTTAATTTTGGACCAGAAAGTTCAATTCAAAGACACCACATGAGGGTTATTTTCTACTAAAAAGTGCTTTCAGTGGTCTTCAAACTGGAATGTTGATATTTAAAAGACAGATTGGTAAAATGTCACCTCTGTTTTTTTCATTTCCTTTAAATAAATCGATGAATTCATCAAAAAGGAAAAAGCAGCCCTATACTCAGAGCCATTGCCAAAGCAAGTAGGTCATTAAAAGTTGCCGTGACTGACCAGCAACATTTTGTTTTATGACTCTCTGTTGCCCACAGTAGTACAAATGGCAGCTACAGGTAACATAGTACATTATTGAGTTTATTAAAATTCACGCCAGCATTGAGAGGCGTGAATAATGTGTTAATAATGTAATAATCACAGGGCCATTTTATTGTGCTGGACCCATCTCACACCCACAAATGCAGGCCTGTACCCATTAAGACAATGCACACATCACTGTTTCTGCCCATTTGTTGCTGCTTGTCTTCGCTTACACATGTCCACCCAACCATGAATGTGGCATGATTATATCCTTCCTACTGTCAAAAAAACTCAACTTTTCTGCAGAGGAGAAAGTGTAATGAGGCAATAAACTGTGTTTGTATCTGACACTGATGGAGACATTGTACATTAAACAGAGTGTACGATTAATTGCGGGTTACCGATAATCCTCTCACATCTTCACTGCTCATGATGCATCTATGAATGCTAATCATGGCTCACAGAGTTAATGTGACAGTTTTTATGTGGGTCACAACACCCTATTATAACACAGCGTGCAATTAAGAAGGACCGCATTATTTTTGCTTCTCCCGGTGGGATTTGTGAAGTCTGAAAGAGAGGCAAGTGTCTCTTCTTGGCTGTCTCCTCCTCTTCTAGTGTCTGTCTGAGTCTGAGTGACTTGCCAGGTTACTGTCACCGAGGGGATCTGGTTACTGGTGGCTGTCCCTCCAGCACTGTATAGTCATTTGATCCTGCCGCATGCAGGTGTGCTGCACAAGCGTGCACCAATAAAGTCATGTGGGTAAAGTTTATATGTATGTGGCCACATGCTCAGGGAGGTGTGTCAAGTTATTAACGTTATCTGTTGGTGTTAATATTAAACTGTGTCTACAGATGACAAGGCATGGTCAACACTTGATAGGAGGGGCAGGATAAATTAGACGTAGCAGCTGCAGACCTCAATCAGTGCCAATTTTTTATTTATTGGCTAGGGCTATTTTCTGGTAGTTATGATATGATACACTTCCTTGGCCAAGAATATAAACTGCCTCAGCTACCGCTGTTCGCAGGCTGATTTTTAAAATGTTTTAAATGTCGAATTTATCCATGTGTTGTTGCAGTTTATTGAGATTCCCTGAGGGTTTTGTCATGTATTGTTCCATGTTGCCTTTAAGTTATATTTTTGGCCCATGTTTGCATCTGGTTGTTCACTTTGCTGTGTGTTTGCATTGAGAAAGACAATCCCTGACTTCCTGGAATGCCATAGCTCTTGTTAAGAACACAAATACACTTACAATGCACACACAGGCAACTCTGCATGCCACTACAGTACAATTAAGCTTGCATGCTGGCACAGCTGTTTCTTGGCATGAAGGTGGATTTCAAACACTGGGAAGGAGATTGAGGTGAATTCTTTAGCCCCTGGTCATTTCTTTCATTTCCCTTTTCAACACTCACATCCCATTTATAACTAAATTTTTTTTTGATTAGACTGAGACTTTGTGACTAAGAATCACAAAACAGAGAAGTTGAGAAAGGTCTCTGACTCATAATAATTGTTGTTGACTGAAGCAACAGCATTGTAGCACAGTTTTCTCATGCTCTCCAATCCTGATCCCTTTTAAGAGGTAAGTAATTGGAAACTTGTGGGTGGGTGTACTGTTCTGAGACCCCCCCCCCCCCCTCCACCATGACTACTCTATCCATGCCAGTCACCCTGTTCTGCCACTACAACAGGTGTCTCTGTGCAGATAGTTTTAACAGCACTCAGAGAGAGAGAGAGAGAGATTAGATTAGATGAGTGGTGGTAGAAGATCTGATTTATACAACAGTCAGGCAGCAAACAGTTCCTGTGGGATTGATCTGTGTGGAAGGATAATCTGGGTAATCCTATAACTGGTGCTGGTGGACTCCGCCTCCATTGCTCTTCAATGATGCCCCCCTCCTTTCATGCACAACGACCCTTCCATTTCTGTTCTGTCCAAACCATGAAAGTAGCCGATGTTTAGAGTGTATGTGTCATTTTTTTCCCTAGTTTGTCACTGAGCCAACAATTGAGACTGAATCCTGGTCTTGAGCAGCAACTGGCATCCTGCCAGGGCCAAACTTGCATTTGAAGGCATGTGGCACCCTGTATCATCACCTGCAACTGGAGGAAGCTCTGCGAGGGAGATAAGTTACAGTCACTGTGAGTAGCCAGGATTGTCCTGCATGCGTGTGTCTGTTTGTGTGTATATGTGTTTTGCTGAAATGCAGATTAGAATCATCTCAGGATGGTTTTTTGGCAGAAGATGTTTGCACCACTGTGATTTTCTACAAAGCACTTACACATGCACCACAGTTATGCCTCTAGTCTTTTCTTGAATTTTTGTTTTTGTTTAACTGGGGATTCTAAATGTTCATGATCTCAGTGGCTTTCAGTAGATTAGAAAGTAGTTGCTAGCTTTAAAAACACTTACTTATTGTAACTGACTTAGGGATGCACCGATACTAAGATCGGCATTGGGCATCAGGCCCAATTCTGCACTCGGTACTCATACTTATTTTCATAAAAAACTACTCTGATACTCCTGCAACCTATACCACTTTAAGCAAACTGAGTAGATGTGTAGCAGTAAGCGCATTGTGACACAAATATCAGTGTTTTTTTCAACATGGTTAAAACGTCAACACAGCAGCTGATTCGTGTACATGCAGCTAGTATGAAACGATAAGGCATTTTAAATGTGTAATTATTGTACCTACTTTCTTTTCTTCATATCTAAATTTAATTTTAAGTTGCTCTCTTGGTAGCAGGAACAAGAAATGTCACTGCACATTGTACTGCGTATGATTGCGTATGTGACAAATAAAACTATCTTATCTTATCTTATCTAATGCGAAGAAGCGGGATATTTGGCACCGAGAAGACAGGCGGTGAAATGTGGAGTTCAACTCGGGTTAGAATCAGCGGAGCGGGTTTTCCTGAATAACCGCTTAAAAATACGAGGGGAAGTTCAGTAGCACCCGTCTCTAAAGGTAAACCCAGGCATGACACAGTAGTAACATTAGTTCCCTCCCTCTTAATTATCCAACCAGAGAAGCACAGTCACATCTAGTGCCACAAATTGCTGGCTGGTCGGAAGTAATTCAATAAAACACTGAAAGAACCAACACGACACACAGCAAAGGCTTTGACACGTAATATTAAGTGTAATTCATTTAATAAAGGGCCTCACTCTTCCAATACTTTTGACGGGAAATGTAAATGTTAAAACAACAGCAATGGTATCTAATGTTGCTTTTCATCACAGTGACGGTGAGGCAAATAGAATTTTGTTTTGTGCTGTAATACTATTATTCAGTACGGTGTCATCGGTGCATCCCTAAATCGATTGTATCAGGTACAAAGAACTATACTCAATTTTGTTGTATTTTCTGACAATAAAGGCTATTCTGATTCTAGAAGGCTTTGATGATGCATGTTTATTGCAGGTTTCAGATGTGGTCAGTATACATGTCCTTCAATGCTTCCAGCTTCCAGTTGCCTTGTCCTTCACTATCTGTTCATCTCTCAACATGTGTCACTTGCTATTAGCCCGCTCCATTCCCCTCTCTCTCTCCCTTCCCCTCTCTCCCGCTCTCTCTCTCTCTCAGTGTTTGTGTCTGCTGTCTGTCACCCTGCATCTCTCCATCGACACTCGCTCTGATGACTTATTTTTCTTTTCCTCCCTCCTCTGTTAAAAGAGGTGTGGGGGGAGTGTTGATGTGAGCTCACACAAACAAACACTGTTAATTTCTTGACACACTGCATTTGTGATTTGATGTGCGATGCATTTTTGATTTGCGATAAGCATACATTCTTTTTGGTTGTGCTATGGTGTTAAAATGCATAACTAAATATTTATGTTGTAGTGGACCATATTAACTATTCTTAGCTGTTGAAATTTGTGCTTGTTCCCTGTAGAACAATTAACTTACTTTACCTTTTTTTTTTTTAGCTCCGTTTCCAACAAATTCCCATCAGCCTGAGATGCATTTAATATTTTGTGCTAATTAATACGTGACACTAACACAGAAAACGTTATTTATGTAAAACGTCACTGTGAGCTATTACTTTCATTTTGCTTCTCCAGGACCAGTTACATGTGTTCAGACACTGAAAGTCTGTTACTTATTTCTTATCTTTTACTATATTGAGCGTATTGTTGGCTCACATAATTTATTCATGTGCCACACGAGTGTAGTTGAAGTTAGCAGGTGCTCTGAAGGTAGTTTCCGCGTCTTTCTAGGATTTTGTCTCAGGTCCAGAGGTCGCGTCGTCACCAGCAGCAGCAAGAGATGAATGGTTTACCGTGCATGTGTGTGCATGTGTGTGGTGTGTGCATACATGATGTTTGTGTGAGAGAGGCTGCTACTTCCAGGAACAAATTGCTGCACAGAGCCACAAAAGTGGTTGCTCAGGTTTGCACTGAGCCTGTCAGTTCACTTCTGTTGTTTGTTTACCAGTATTGCATGGTTCCTGTTCTGCCAGCCTGTTACGTCCGTGCAAGAACTATGTTAGCTCTTCTCGTTTCAGGCTTTATTTTCATCAGTGAACATCTTTAGAGCCGTCCTCCTTACCGGTCCCCCGCTACATCTGTTTAAGTGGCAATGTTCTGTGTCATGACATTACAGCAACAGCCTGCACATAAGAAATATAATATGTTATCTAGTACATGTTGGTTGGTTTGAATGGTAATTCCTTTTAGTCTCTAAGCAACAGCTCGAAAAACAGGGATAGATAGAAAGGAAGCAAGGCTAATGTCTCTTTTCAGGGACAGTGTGTGGGAGACCACTGCTGGATTCACTACAGGGCAGAAATTAGGGTCAGAGAACCTCACTGGCTGAAGTGCTTGTGTTGTCACAGCCGTATGAATTCATGGAAAAAGCTTTTTTCATCTAGAGAGAAATTATACAGATGTACTAGGCCATCAGGTTTGAATTACAAGGTTTGCACATTTGCATTAACGCCACACATGATAGAATAGAGAACCACAGAGGATCATTCCATTTTTCTCCTGTTATCTCTGAATTGAAGCTGTGCAGAAAAATATCAATTGATGAGATAATGTTCTCAGCCAGGTGGAGAGATTAGGTGTGTGTGGTGTTCGGATCATGTGAGCGTTGGAGAGGGAAGTGGCATCCTGCCAGCACCACATTGCCCTCCCCCCGTCCACCCGTCCTTTGCTCCCTTCTTTCCAATCTGGCTCCGCCCCCCCCTCCTCGGCCTCCCGCCTTCTTGACAGCTGGCCTGCTGAGCTGCAGATACTTACCCAGGGATAAGAGGATTTACTGACACAACTGATCAGACATCAACCTCATTTAGCAATGAAATGAATGTTTAAAGGGTTGTGATTTTATGCATGCGTGCATGGAAAATGCATGTTGTTCTTTCTAATGTGAAACACGAGGCCTTTATGTGTGATTGTGTGTGTGACAGAGTTTGCAGCCAGGACCAGGGAGCTGGATCTGAGTGAAGAGATCTCTTAATGACATGTGTGTTGTATCTAATGAGCTCCACAGGCTGTCCGACTGATTACTTTAGGATGCATTCTGCTCTGTGTCATTTGGTTATAGCACATATACAAACATGCAGCTGTGCCACACACACACACACACACACACACACACAGGTTTGCATAGGTATTATAGCTATTCTTCTTAGGTCACTGCATTGATTCTCACCCATTCGGACAGTCTAAACAAAGAGGTATCTCTAAACTTAACCCTGACCTGAACCTAACCACAATTCAAATATTTGCCCCAAACTTCAGACCTCAGAAATGAGGCTCTGCCTAATTCGGACCAGATTTTCGTCCCCATGAGGACTACTGGTCCTGACAAGGTCAGTGTTTATGACAGAAAAGGCCCTAAAGATGTATCAATTATACTCTCAAATACATGTGCATATGCATACAAGAAGGGTATCAGACATATCACTGTACACACGGAGGATCCTTCTTAATGGTTGCTAATCTTATTGGTACTGAGGCTTGTTTTGGTGCACAGGATCTGCTGCTCCCACTCCTGTCACTTAACCATGAGTGCCTCGTCCCAACAACACCACTATAGACTCCCACTGATGCTCTGCTCTTCAGACAGAGATATTATTCATTAGTGTGCCATTGGCTTATTGAATTACCATCCAGTTATTAGTCCAGCAATTAACAATGAGGGATTTGGTAGGTTTTTGGTGTGTGGTGTTTATTTAAACCTGTTAATCACTGGATGAGTGCGATACATGTGTGGTTTTGTTTTTTGTCAGCAGCTTATTGATGAGATGTTGTGACCTTGGAGGCGGAGGCGCCTTCTGAAATTCTTCTCATTCGCTTTGAATAGAGCAGCGTCAAACACGGTTGAACTGCATTGTGGGTACACTGCTTCACTTTGCTTGTGTTGCAAATGGCAATAGTTGTAAAAAAAGCAGCCTGAGCGTTGGCCAATCAAAACATGCTCTTCAAATATGCTAACTCAGACGCCACTGCATCAGCCAATCAGACACTGCACGGCTCAAATGGAGCTCTCGGACAAAGTTGTCCCGGTTGCAGATGTTTTTTCACGGGCAAAGTGCACCCAACAATGGTGGACATTACGTCACCATCACCTCAGCAATGTTAGCAACCCTTGCTATGGAGTTATCTATGACAGACACTGCTCTGTTAACTTCCAAAAGCTACTGTACCTCCAACACCAAGCCTCAGATTTGCCCACTGTCAAGCATTTAAGTGACATACCTGTAAGGCTGCAACGATTAGTCGATCGGTTTCAGTGTTTTTTTTTTTTTTATAATTAAAACAGGTTCTCTGAGTTTTCCGCTTCTTAAACATGAACATTTTCTGATTTATTTGCTCCTTATAACATAGAAATCTTTGAAACGTGGACAAAACAAGGCATTTGAGAACGTCATCATTTCAGTGTTTTGGAAACACTGATTTTGTGACATTTTATGGACCGGACAAGTACTTGATTAATTCAGAAAGTAATCGACAGATGAATTGATTATGAAAATAATTGTTAGTTACAGCAATGCACATGTGAGTGCAGTGTCAAGCTCTCTTTCTGAAGCATGGAGCATTTTTCCATTATCTATTAATCCATTGCCAAGTTTTGTTGAACCACTAAGTTCAAAACTCCAAAATGTTTGATTCACAGTGAAACTTAAAAAAAAAAAGACTCCTTTTATAATATGAAAATGTGCAGAACCGTTTGCACTCTTGAATAATAAATTATTTAGACAATCAATCAATTATCTATGTTTTCACTGTGTTTTTTATTTTTGTCAGCATAATTATGGCATTTATTGTAGTGAAATAAGAACATTTGGATGATTCCAAACTTTATGTTTTGGTGTTTTAAAGACATTGTGGCACTACATCACTTACACTGACGTGTCATTTCTGATCACTGTAACTGTCGGCTGCTGCTGAAAGGACTTTTAAACTTGGTTCAGACGTTTGGCAATAGACAACCTTTGATTTGTGACGCCAGTGGTCAAAGGTGTCCTTCACTGCTCTGTCAGTTTGTTTGCTCTCAAACAGATGCTCTTCGACAGAGACTGACGGGAAAGCCGGGGAGCTAAGCCGGTGTGAATTCAGAGAGATTTGTTATGATGAATGATTTTCCACAGAACAAACCCCACCGCTTCAGTAATGAACCTTTCTCTGCCGTGTGAACATGTGACAGGGCTGTACATTCCACAAGCCTCTGTGTAGAGGTTATTTACATAGAATGGAGATGGAATACTCCATTGGGTCATTTAAGGACAGGCTTTTTTGAGCTGCTCTGGGCCAATGTGTGTTTCCTCTGCTGAACATGTTTGCCTCCTTAAACACACACACACACACGCACACACTGAGATTGAGAACATTGATGTTATTGGTGCTAGCACTGTAAATTAAAAACAGTTTGGGGAACAAGTTCCGAATTGAGTTCAGGTTTAACTGAAGTTTGAGTTTGAGTTTCTATCAGTTAGGGACACTTTTTTTAAATCGATGATCATCAACACAATACATTTTAATCCTGTTTGCTGTTTTTAATATTGCAAAAGCCACAAAAACCTAACGAAGTCATGAAAAAAATAATGAAAACAAAATGGATGAACGATCCTAAAAGGCCCCCTAGGATACATGATAGTTAATTGACCTCTACTGAAGAGTAGTTGTATCTCTAACATCCAATCTGCCTTTGATGGGTCCATAGAGTAAAATATGGCCCTCATTTATTTAATGTCTGGATACTTGTTTGACCACATTGATTGTGAGAGCATGTTGGCTCTTTGTTAGCTGGAGTTCTGATCTCCCACTCTACAATCCAATAGATCGCATTAGCCACAAAGACAATTTGCTGTGCACATAAAGAGAGGAGTCAGTGCACTTACTGAGACAGTTACATGTTGTGTATAGAGTCATTTCAAATCTTAAGCTTCATTGCATTACAGGCCATAGAACACAACTGAGACTGTTTTGAAAGTGTTTGGTTTTGCAATGTATCTCTTGTATCAAGCCAGCTTTGTGGGAGAGAGTGAGAGGGAGGCCCCCCGATACATATTTGCCTGCCCGGGATCACTCGTGGAGGGCTGGAGAGAGTGGGCGAATGAGAAAGGGGGTGGAGGCTATAGTCTCCCTGCTAAACAGGAAGTTGCACAACATCTGCTCCTTGGCATACAGAGAGAGACTGAATGGCCAGCTGTGTGCTTGAGAGAGCGCCTTAATGCACAAGAAGTGCTACATCCAGGCAGACAATGTGACGTTCTTCTCTGTTTTACAAATGCTTGACATCTTAAAGCAACTTTCTTGCATTACTCATACTTTCCGTTTGCTTTAAATAGCATTCATACTTCTCATATCCACTGGGGAAGAGACTGTGCTTAGTCACTGCCAGAGGTGAAGTGTCAGAGCAATACTTTCAAAAGTCTTCCAAAGAATTAAGCAAGTTGACTGGCGGAAACACTGTTGGTGAACACAAGCAATTATTTACAGCAGAAAATAAACATGGTGTGTACACCTGAGATGACAGTTACGCCCCAAAGAGCAAGAAAACCTTTTTTTTTTCTTTTTCGGAAATGTTTCACAGTCATTTATTGCTAAGAGAAAATAGAAAATGATAGTTTACAGGGGATTTGATTGCCTCACAGATTCAATTGTCATACAAAATTATCTTTGGGGGTGTTTCATTTCCAATTTTCCAAATAAAGTGAGACCAGAGCTGAGGGATTGCTCATATCCCAGAGGTTATTCATATGCAGATAACTTTATAGTTACTAGTTTACCTGCCGTCATGCATGTGGGCGGCATCCATCTTTGTGTTAGTTTGCCATATGTTGTGCTTTCGATAACAGCCTCTTACAACATGAGTCTACTTGTGCCATGTGTGGAGAAGTTTAGTTGTGGAGAAAGTTCTGCTGCTTGATTTGCAAATAATACTTTTCCTGACAGAAAACTCTATGAGACAGAAGTAGCCCCTCTTTTAGCTTTGATCGTCTTGTTTTGCCTTGGCTGGTTGAGATTACCTCTGTCACACTCACTCACCTTCATGTTGGTTTATGTTACCTTTGTGCAAAAGTTAGAAATATTACCCTAAAGGTCAAGGTCACTGAAATCTGATATGATCCCAAACCCCTAAAAATCACCATGCTTTACTTAGCGTAGACTGTAAAAATGTAAATAAAAAGCAGCAACAGCATTTTAATTGGGTCATGATGTGGAATGTTTCTTTCTTTTTTTTTATGGGACCAGAATATTTGTTGCACAGTTGGAGCTTCAGCCCAAAATGTGTTGTTCACAGTTAAGTAGTTTAAAAGATATAAAAACTGTATTGGACTGATATCGATATTGAAGGGTCGTAATATCGGTATCAAACAAATGACAGCAAGCCATCCATAAATACATATTCTTAAATTGCACATAGTCCTTTCTGTAGTTTAGCCTATTTGCTGGAAAACACCTTACAATAAATGATCAGCTGAAGGGAAAGATGGAGGAAAACTGTGTTTTTATTCTGTACACAAACACAGGGGCTGTTCTTTGTGTGTCAGGGTATCATGCCACCCGCCATCTTAAAACACAAACATGAACAAAACTGTGGAATGTGACATTTAACTCAGAACAGTGTGGCAACGGGCCTAGTATCACACAGTGTAGTGTGTTTGTGTGTAGATGGGTGAGGGATGGTGGCTCAAGGCCTTTTTGAAAATCCCCTGAAATAGACATGGGTCAATGAAAGTGCTTGAATTTTGTGCAAGAAAGAAGTTAAGTTGATATTAAAGGTAAATGTCTCCCTTGTTTATTGTCACACCACCCACTGTTTCATGCGCCCTGCATTGATGATGTACGTAGACTAGGCCTACGTCGAGTCATAATTACTAGCGGTGTTGTGGGGACTGCACACTGTCTCTCTCCACTGCTGCCGTGAGATTCCATGCAGAACAATGATCAAGCAACGTTAAGCTAGAGGGAACAAATGACGTGATTCCTGGGAAATGCAAATTTCAAATCTCTTACACACCAAAGAAAATGACAAAGACTGGCAAAGACAAAGATCCCAAGGACAATCAGATGTACCCTCAGATACAAAGTGTGCTGCAAATCAATAAAAGTGGACGCCATGACCATGCATTCAAAATTGGGCTGCAACGATTATTTGATTAATTTGATAACTGAATTAACCGTCAACTATTTTAATAATCGATTAATCAGTTTGTGTAGCTCTCTGATTTTTCAGCTTAATAAATGTGACTCTTTTCTGGTTTCTTTGCTCCATAAAGCAAAGACATTATGACAAATTAATTATTTTGGACATTTGAGAACATCTGTCATTTATAGTCCAACTTGAACATTTTTCTACACTTTCTGTTGAAAATTAATCTGTCGACTCATGAAAATAGTCGACAGATTAATCGATAATTCAAAATAATTATCGACGGATTAATCGATAATTCAAAATAATCTAAGGATCCCTTTCAAACAACTTGTGTTTTTTGCGTTTGTCTCCACCAGTGCATGCGACAACATGTGACAAACACGGGATGTCTGTGTGCACAAGATGTTGGTCCTTACATGTAGCAAATGTCAGTACTTGCTGATATTTGTTGATGAATGAACGTCCTCACAGCTACTGCACATGCATGAAATTATACTCTGCATCCTGCTCGTCAGTTGACTGACAGCTTTTCAAAGTAGGTCATCTCTGTAAATGCCAGCCTGTCAGTTTGCATCACTGGATGCAAAGCAAAGTCAGCAGTGGCACTCTGCGGCAAAATCAGGTGGGCACTCTGTAGAGCCATATTCCCGCCACGCTGATGTCATTTATGCATATTGCACCGTCAGCCAGCAGTAATTAAAACTTGTAGACATCTATTTGCCATTTGTTTCTGTATATCGTATGTTTCATGCTTGTAATTTGCCTCTGCTACACTACACTTTAAATTGTCACGTTGTGAAAGCTGCTGCAGTCTACATTTTCATTTAAGTACACTATCATACCTGCTGCTGAAGGAGCATGGCAGACTTAAATACATAATAAGGACTTATTTCATTGCTACAAACGTTGTTTTTTTATTATTATGATAAAGTGATCTTTAAAACCTTGTAAACTGCTTTTCAAAAGCAAAATAATCTCTGTCCAAATGGCCCCCCAGTAGAAATGGTCTCTGTCCATACCAACACGCCTGAGAACACACATCACATGACAGTGTAAACAGGAAGCAGATTGTCCTCCCTGCAGTTTGTTGTTTAGTTGGTTGCATAGATGATGAGGTGGAACGTAAATGCATGCAAAGCTCATTCATATTACATTTACTACTGGTTATTGAGGCGGATTCTTCTTATTTTCTTCCAGAGAAGTGTCACATGGTCGGAGTGTGGCGAATCAGAGAAAGGATATGTTGTGACTGGTTGGACCATAACAGGATCTATTTTGGTCTTCGGGTTTAGTCTGTGTCTTTGTTTCCAAATGTCTTGAGACCAAAGTGTACCCTGAAAATGAACACACTCACCAGCTATGCTCTGTTCAATGGTGTCACAGTAGAGGAGTGTTTTTTAATAATATGTTGTCTCCCATATGTGTGTATGAATGTAGTTATAAATACATATAAACCATTGCAACGCAGCCTAAAGACTTGTGTGAGAGTCAGTATAACCTGTACAGTCACAGGGTTTGTTGTGGTGCACATGACAAACATGACACTTTCATATCACACACCTTTTGTTTTCTTCCAGACTCAACAGGGCCAATGAGCGCGGCCCACACCCACCCGCCTCCCATGGGCGGCATGGTGGGACACCCGTCGGTCATCAGCACT
This sequence comes from Solea solea, assembly GCF_958295425.1. NCBI lineage: Eukaryota > Metazoa > Chordata > Actinopteri > Pleuronectiformes > Soleidae > Solea > Solea solea. The sequence goes on along the minus strand of NC_081142.1, from coordinate 8,872,172 downwards.
TCCAGGCACCTGCCGTCCCCCATGTCCACCATGGGCTCACAGATGAACGGCCTGGCCTCACCTTACCCTGTTATTACATCATCTTTGGGTTCACCCTCTGTATCACTGCCATCCACGCCCAACATGAACTTTGGACCACTCGGCAGTCCACAGGTGAGAAACTGTGTCGGTGTTTTGATGATAATGAGCACAGCAGTGGACGTTGACTTCTCTTTTCAACGGGAGATAAACTTACTGTCCTCATATGTTAATAATGTTTGTACTTAAAAACAAGAAAGTTTTTCAGCTTGTGATCAATGTATGATATTTGGCGCTTACTCTGTGAAATATGGTTGATCTTTTCAAAAATACACAGGGCCTTTCCTCTATCGCTGCACTCTCAGCAACAGTTGTTTATCATAGTTTTGGCAAAGTGATCTTCACGAAACTATCATGTTCTTTGATTGATTGTGTGCCTGTCGTTCTTGAAATCCCTGACAGTGGATACGATGTTGAAGGTTAACCCTATCCAATGTGTTTAGCTGGCATACAGCAGTGGTGTTTCTCACTATCTTCTCTCCTTTTACTGACCTTTACACTTCTCTCCCAAAAGGTCATTGCTTGAGTTCCGTGCTGCTGGCAAAATCCCAATATTTAGCCCTTTAATGTATATATAGACACAGAGGAAAAAACAGAAAAAGAAAGACGCCTCAATTTTTCTTGTTTGCTTCCACATTCGAGACATTTTTCATTTATTTTACTTGACTCTGTTTGCCTTAGTTTCTTTCATCGTGCCAAGTTGGTGATTAGTCTCTGTTGATTATTACTCAGTTCCTTCATGTGTGGGGGTGCATTTTTCAGATTACATAAATAATAAACAGCAACACCCTCAGCCTGTTCTTTTTACTCTCTGGCACACAAGACCTAATGGAAATACTTTCTTTAAGTTGTATTTTTGAATCAACTACAGAAATGCACACATAAACACACACACACACACACACACACTGTGCTTGGATTGAGGCCACTGCTGCAGGACAGTAATATACTGTGCATTGCTTCAATTACAATATGGATCTGTGCCTTTAGGGACAGTCAGGGTTAATTCAATTGTGTGGTGTGACCATCTTTTCGCAGCTTACTAGCAGCCACTGATCAAACTACCGTCATGTACCGTCTCATACTGTTTTTATGGGTGAACTGGAGTTCATAAGGAGTCATGGGCTGCAAGCCGATTCACGATTAGGCTTGTACAGTACTGTTCATATGTCTTAGGGCGCCACTTTTTAGTTTTATGTCTGTCAAATTCTATGATCATTGGTATTTGGGTTGGAATAATGTGACTGGAAGTTGGTCTTTTATATTAATAAGCTGTCAATGACTTTAACATTAATGCTCAAGCATGTCTTGAATAAACCTGGTGTAAGAGACCTTTTTTCACAGCAGAGTAAGACAGACACGAGTTTTAAGGGAGCCAGAGTCATATTGTTGTTCAAGTGTAAGGATAGGTCACACTAAATGCTTGCCAATTTAACCTGCAGAAGCAGTTTTTTAATCCCAGCAAAATTTGTTATTTTAATGCTGCATACATGTTTCCCACATTTTCTGTATGCGTTCCAGTGAAGGTGATTGAGAAATAATAACAATGTAGTGTCATTATAGCATTGCTAAAACAACAAACCTGATGGTGCACAGTGCAGTTTTGGATAAAAAAAAAAAAACGTTAACTAGTATTGCAATTTTCAACCTGAAATATGACTATTTTACTGCTGCATTTAATAGGAAATAATTCACATATCTTAATTAATATCTGAATATCTTAAAATAATTCGATTCTATTTCAATTGATTATATATTCAAATACTTCAGTCTAAAACTCAATGTAGTTAAATATGTTGGACTAACCCTGCACTGATCACCAAATTGATTAAGTGAGCAATCAGTTCAGTTGTGTTCGGATCGCTGACTGAGCCTAGAAAATGAATTTAGCACAATGAATTTCAAAACTACATGATTACATTTAAAGCTATAATCTGTAAGACTGTCTGAGTTGTTGAAATCCCCTTCATGTCCTGAGAGACATCGATAAATAAAGTTGTCTGGGGAAAAGACTCGTAAAACCACCAGCAACAATTTTATTTAAACCGACTGCATCGATTCACTGGCATTCACTCACCTCGTCAACATTAGGTGTTATTTTTCTTCCTGTGATTCATGCATGATGTGGTCAGTATCAACAAAGCTGACCTCACAGTACTTTCCTTCACTCAGCTTCTGTGTGTGTTTATGAAGGATGGATTGCAGTGGAGATACTCCAGGCTCTTACTGCGCAACAAAACTATGTTGTTGTTTTCTTTGATTGCAATTATGAATTATGGTCTGTAGCTTTGAGAAACACAAGGTCACAGAGAAGTAGATTATGTGCACGTCTGGCCCATTAAAGCCCCAGTAAACCTTACATGTAGGATGCAGTACGGTCTTCATACCATGTGTTGTATAAAGAATGTATGAAACATCAATAATCTATATACAGTGCTTGTAGCCATTTTGGCACCAATGTGTCATCTGTCTGTAATGGCTAGTGCGTCTGAATGCACCAAAAAAGGTGTTTTTCTCTTCAAGTCATACATGGGTTAAATTAATTATTTGTGAAAACTGTGGAAGAGTGCGCTGAGGAGGAATAACTGTGAGCTATTGACTCACTGATGAGTGAATGCACGGGGGGGCTGAATGCTCATTTAAGTGTGACCATCTGCCTTTGGGGCAAATACAGCTGAAGAGGCCAGTGGCGGTGGAGAGAAATAGTGTTCTCTGGAAAAACTGAAAGAAAGTCTTGCATACTCTCCTGTGTTGTAAGGTCACATACGTAGAGTGTCATGTGTCATCAGAGGATAGTCATAAGAAAGTGCACTTTGTAAATAAGTGATAAGAACAGCCTGATGTAACTGTCCTTTACGTTTGTCATCAAATATATAAGACAGGAGGGGGCCTTACAGTATGTAGGTCAGTGTTGTTGTTTCCAGCTGAAGTGCAGGTGTCTGCACATGTACAAATAAACAAACATGAGTGTGCGGCATGTGCATGCTTCCTTGCTGGCTGTCATCAGCAGCAGAGGGTCAATGGGCTTGAAGAAGGTAAGAGGAAAAACGATGTGTTAAAGCCAGACTTGTTGCCTAGCCTTCTGTGGACGTGTTTGCCTTTTACATCACTACAGAGCTGTAGAGCCTCCAAAACACTTTTTTTTTTGTTTGTTTTAAAACAATTTACAATTTAAAATTTTGTTTGGATAGGCAGAAATGGAGATTTTTGCAAACGATGATGCAGTTACCTGCATTCGCTCCTCGATTGGTTATTATCAGGCTTCAGTTAACACTTTCATTTTCATTGTGAAAGTTCATTATGTCTTCTGATTGAACCAGCTTTGGCTTGTATCTTCCGCCTTCCTCAGAACTGTCAACTCATCACACACGCCGAAACTGGTTAACGCTTAAACGTTAAAGAAAAACTTAAACTTCTAATCATCTAGCCATCTGTATCCAAACAGAAATAATTGCTCTGAATTTTCACCATCGCTGTGTCTCATTATCAGTAGCCTACTCTATGAAACCCCATTTCCTCTGGTCAAAAAAGTTAATCCTAGGTTTGAATGTGGTTTTTTTTTGCCATTGGAGAGGTTTTTAAGAAGCATTCACCCCTGGGTCAAATGACTCTGCAATGCATGCAGTTTTTTATCGGCTTTGTCGCTAAAGAGGAACCTAACAGGAACTTAAGAATTGGGTGAATGTGCTCATTTCTTCCTCGTTTGCTCTATTTCTGTTTTCCCAGAGATGCCCAACTGCTGGCGCAATGCAACAATCCATATTTATCTTCCAATCCTTACTTTTTTGGTAAAACATGTGTTTGTCCTACTATCTCATGTCAACAAATATCTGCTGTGAAAAAAGTCTATTAAGCCAGGTTTATTGAAGACATACACATGTTGTATGAGTTAAACGTGTTAACAGCTTACTAATATATAAGACCAACTTTCAGTTCCACCAATCAATTATTACAGAATCTGACATAAAAACAAAAAGGCTGGTGGTGCACACTTCAGTAGCTTTTATCTTAAAAAATATTTGAAATGAAAACACAGTTGTACGGATGTAGCCTCACTTATACATATCTCAGTAGGTTGCTCACACCTTGCTGTCTCTTGAGATGACATGAGACCATATTCTGTCTTTTTGAACCTGCATGTAATTATAAGAAGCTTTTAATGTTCCTAAATGAAGCATTTGTCTGATAAAATGAATTCTGTGTTGATCAGAAGTTTCAACATCTTCGTCTTCTAACAATTCATTTTTAAATGTCCTTCAATAACCTACACAGGGGCGCCCTCTGGTTGTTGAGTCTGAGAATTGCATTTTCTGCACACGTGACTTCAACCTCTCCTTGACAACAAACATTAAAAAACCAGTATGACAAGCCTCAGACAGAAGGCTCTGCTCCTCCCACAATGTGAGCATGTGATCGCACCCTGCGACATATTCTCAATAAAGTGTGTGGGTGGGGAGAAAATAATTATATGGGTGAGCGGAAGACAAACTGAGAAAATAGAGGAAGAGAGAGAGAGAGTATCATAAGACCTGCCTCAGTCTGCTCACTCTTGTTTCCCTTCTGCTTCCCCACTCTTTGTCTCTGTCTCCGTTTTGTCTTCCTGTCATCCTCAGATGAACTCTATGAACAGTGTTAGCAGCTCGGAGGACATCAAGCCTCCACCAGGTCTACAGAACATGGGAAACATCAACTACCAGAGTACAAGCCCCGGGGGAATGTCAAAGCACATCTGCGCCATTTGTGGGGACCGCTCCTCAGGTAATGTTAGAGGGTGAGGATGGAGGAGAGGAATTTGCACTCCCACTCCCCGCAAACATTGCTTGATTGGAGGAAAGATAACAAGTTGATTTCAAGGTGATTAGTCAGACTGCTTGTCAGGATTATCTGCATATGTTTATGTTTCTTTTATTTTAAATTATAGTTACTGTTACTGAGTTATGAATGGGGTTTTTTTTTTTACTGTGTACTTTATGGCAACATGCTTACAACTCTGATTCCAACCTGTGTCCAGAAGAGGGTCAGAGACTACAAGTGCAGTGAGGTCTATTGGTGGCTCGTAGCAGAACTGATACGGTGGTCTTTGTTTCCACAGGAAAGCACTATGGTGTGTACAGCTGTGAGGGATGCAAGGGCTTTTTCAAAAGGACTGTCCGGAAAGATCTCACTTACACGTGTCGAGACAGCAAGGAATGCCTCATCGACAAACGCCAGCGGAATCGCTGTCAGTACTGCCGCTACCAGAAGTGCCTGGCCATGGGCATGAAGAGAGAAGGTGGGTCCAGGATATTTAATGTTGTTTTCGAACCCAGAAAACCATCCAAAACCATCCAAATGCGAGAATGTGTGTCCAGCATATACTGCACAACTGACTTTTGTAATTGTGGGATAGCGCATGTGATGTCAGTGATATTATGATGCCAACGAAAACGATTCCAGAAGTTGATTGTTTGTGTGTATGTGTACATGCATGCAGCGGTGCAGGAAGAGAGGCAGCGTGGCAGGGAGCGAGGGGAGAATGAGGTGGAATCTACCAGCAGTTTCAACGAGGACATGCCTGTGGACAAGATCCTGGATGCTGAACTCGCCGTGGAGCCCAAAACAGAGACATACAGCGAAGGCAGCCCGGGAAACTCGGTAAGAATCACCGACCCTGATCACGCTCACATTCACATTTAAAGTTCAGTATGTATTTTTTGCATTCCCATTAGGAATAGAACAAAATTATCCTGCCCCAACCGTTCCATTTTTCGGCACCCTTCCTTTTGGGGTACCAGTGTTATGGTACAGTACGGTATGGGTGGAGCTAGACCCACGACAGTCAGCTGATTGGGCAACAGAAAAGCGCCACTACCTTGCGACCGGTGTTTATCTCATACAAAGCTTGACACAACAGCCACAAACCGAGCAGGAAAAAAACGAGCTGCTGGATGTCCTTTGTTGTCCGTTGTGTTTTTGTCAGTTGTGAAAGGTACCGTTCTCAGTTGAAATGCAAGGCTGACCGAGGACTTTACTCTTCCAAACAGTACCGTGCTGTACCAAACCAAATTGTACCATGATGGAAACATGGCACTACAGTCTCTAATTGGCTTTTGAACCAGATATCCTCATACAGTGCCCCAACGGTACAAAGCGCTGCACCACTGTGGTACCCCAGAACACAATCAGACTAAGTGAAAATAAAAAAAAAATCTCCAAACACTGATATGTCATAGCGAGCATAAGTGGAATCTTGGAGACTCAGTAACTTCATTCAGTCAAGCTATTGTCAGTGTTTTTCTGTGTTGTTTGCCATTTGTAAAACTTATTATTTAATTAGCTCCATCTCAACAGTCTCACGTACAACCCTGCGTTATATATCCTACTGCACAAAGCTCATGTTATTGTTCTGTGGTGACACCGTGCGAGCGGTCAGTCAACTTTGCAATCATTTTTTACAGTGACTTCCAGTGAACTTTCACAAGACTTTTGGGTAATTTGTTGGTTTGCGAAGCATCTAAAAATATCCACAGCTGTATGTGTTCACTCTCACTGCGGACAGCAGAGTTCACACGTCAGTGAAGGAGTTCACCGACGAAGCTGTCGACTGTATTGCTTTAACATTTTATCTTCATGTTCCCCTCTAGACCAACGACCCGGTCACCAATATCTGCCAAGCAGCAGACAAGCAGCTCTTCACTTTGGTGGAGTGGGCGAAAAGGATCCCGCACTTCTCCGAACTCCCCCTCGACGATCAGGTTATTCTACTACGAGCAGGTAGCCTCGACAAGCACACGTGTTAGTATTTATTTCTTGCAGTGATCAAGCCTCTCTATGACCCAGCAGGTATTCATCCACTCCACTGCAATCCAATTTATTCATAAAGTACATTAGAAACAACATAGTGGACCAAAGTGTTGTAAAGTAGTAAAGCAAATATTTAAATCAGAGCACATCACACATTACCAAACCAAATATAACTGCACTATTTTCCAAGTCCTGACAGTGTAGTGTGTGGTTGCACCAGGGGCGACCTCTGCTGGTGAGAGACGTTATACACAGACCTAAGTGAGACATTCGAAAAGTGACACAGCAAACCTATTAGGATTGATCTTACATTCTCTGAAAATGTATTTCAGAAAGTTTTTCAAGACATGATAGAGGTTAGACAGAAAGATGGAGTTGTCACGGATGTTTCTGTTTTGTATCCAGGCTGGAACGAGCTGCTCATTGCCTCATTCTCGCATCGCTCAGTCACTGTTAAAGATGGCATCCTATTGGCAACAGGCCTACATGTCCACAGAAGCAGCGCCCACAGTGCTGGAGTAGGCTCCATCTTTGATAGGTAGGTAGCAGATAAGACCATGATGAACCTGTTCAGACCTGGTATTAATAATAATAACATTTGTCCTCAGTGATCCAATCACATCCAGGTTTAAGTAAGTTTAAGTAGGTTTAAAAGGGTCCTGATGAGATGTGAATGTTCATAAAGAACATGTTTTGTACAATAATCCAATATGTCATGTGCAACACTTCTCTCTCTGCTGCTACTGTGAACAACTATGTTCTTATAAACATTGTTGGTTTGACAGCATGTTTACATTTTTTTTAAATATTCTTGTTTGATTTCATTTTAACTATTTTTTTCTGTACATACATTCAATCTACAGTATTTTTTAAGTGTTTCTCTTGTTGCATTTTTCTTAATCACGTTCCTTATATTCTCTTTGTGAGTGTTATTTAATTAAGTATTTTGATGTGTCCACATCCGAATTGCATTAGAGACATTAGAGACTGCCTACTCAGCTGACACTGTCTGATCTGTGGTAGCTTCACAGCATTATTACACCAATCAGTGCTGCTTGGTGCAATAATACTGTAATTATTGATTATGGTCACCATATAATTTCCTTTCTAATGGTTAAAAGTTTTTTCAATCACTCTCTCTATCATGCACACACACACGCTCAAGCATGCGCACACAGTGCACACATACTGTTGTGTCAGTGGCTTCAGCAAACAGATTATAAAAACATTTAGATCAGTTTGAGATCCCAGATTACAAATGATCCACTGATTTTCAGTTCATCCTGTGACTCTCATGTTATACACCTGATCTCCTGCAGGGTCCTAACAGAGTTGGTATCCAAAATGAAAGACATGCAGATGGACAAGACAGAGCTCGGTTGCCTTCGAGCCATCGTCCTCTTCAACCCAGGTCAGTTTACTCATCTGTCGCCTTTGTGTGATAAAATACAAAACACAAAATAAGCAGGGCATGCCATTTGTCTGAACTTTGAGTTACTTCGATATAGAGTGAGATTTTGTGTTGTTACTCACAATGCAGTGATTCAGTGGAGTGATTGTTAAGCCTGAGTCTGCACTTTTTTATTTGTGAAAATCCTGTTCATGTCGGTATAGCCATCAAATAATAAAGAATAAAATGGACTTCAGTAATTAATGGACACTGTAATCGATGCATCACACTCCCACCTGTCTTTTCTCTCATCAAATCTCGGCCCTCATAACATACAAACACATACTCCATTACAACTTCTAGAAGCTACCTACCTCATGTATGAATAATCTGTGAGAAAACACATAATCCTAATGAACTGCACAGGTAGTCAGTTAGTAGATACAGTAGGTATGCCAGCATAAATTCATTGGGTCCAAACTAAATTGACAGGCCTTGTTTTTTTATTATTCAAAAGGATCATTAGATCTATAGGATATTTCTATCATTATTGTGAGGGCTACAAGATATTTTCTTTTTTTTCCCCACACAGCTTTGTTTATTTTTGGCTATCAGGACATGAGGAGGATTACTAAGACAAAAGTAGTGCTGGCTGGTATACCGGTTCATACTGAAAACTGGTATTTATTTTTTGAAATATATATGATATTTTCCATATAACGCATGAAAAAAGGAACGTGTGCCACTAACTCTGTGTCCTGTCGCTGGCTCAATACCAGCGGACACACACACACACACTATCTCGTTCTCTCATTCATGCTCATGCATAAAAACTGTTGCATTCAGTGAAACCATTGAAATATGAAAAATGCAGTGAAATCGTTTTTGGTCATACCACCCAGCAATAGACAAAACTGAAAACTATTACCTAATGTTTAATTTTTAATAACTGGAGGCATTATGTGCTCAGGTTGTTGATCAAATCCTTGTGAATTAAATGTCTCAAGAACCTTTTCAAGGAATCCTTTTAAATTTGGCACAGACATTCACTTGGACTGAAAGATGAACTGGTTAAGGTTGCTGTGACCTCTCAAATCTTTATTTCTTTTTTTTTTGTAACCTTAAGAATGCCTTTCAAATTTGAATGAATGAAGTAAATGATCACTGGGACTCTGAGACTAATACTTACATTTGAGTGGCCCCTTCATCAAGGACACGGTGGCGCAACAAAAACATGTTTTTGGCCTCTTGAACATTCAATTTAATTTTACTCAACATGCACATGTGAGACAAGTATGGAAAAAAAAAAAGGTTTGCTGACCGACACTGTTAAAACACATTGTTCTCCAACTTTGTTTATGACTGAATTTGCTTTTGTTCTTTTCAGACGCAAAAGGTCTTTCAAACCCACCAGAGGTCGAGGGACTGAGGGAAAAAGTCTATGCTTCACTTGAGTCGTATACAAAACAGAAATACCCAGACCAGCCTGGCAGGTAGGAAATACATGACATTGAATGATGGATCAATAGAAATGAAAAAAAATGCTCTGATTCGATTGCTTGGTTAATTGTTAAGAATCAGTTTAGGACCCAAGAGCAGGCGTGCGAGGAGACGGGGCAGTTTTCACAGTTTACAATTAAAAAGGGTTTTCAAACGTGAGGCTCCAAACACCGGGGAGGAGAAGCGTCATTCACCGCATGCACTCAAGAGAGGACAGGAATTAGTGAAAGCAGCGAGTAGACGCTAGAGTAAACAATGTTTTCAGGAGCGACATGCCGTTGCCACAGAGTTGACTATTACAATCTAGCGATGAGTGACTGCAGGGACAGGAAATATTAAGGCTGAGCTGATGAGTAGATTGGAAGCAGGCGTGCTCCCGCCGCAGGTGAGCTGATTGCATGCTGGAGGAAGAAGCAGGAGAGAAAAGGAGGAGATGTAGGAGGGGGCATGACAATTGATGGTTTTATAAATGAGCAATTTTACTAGTGGTAGATCATTTTCCTCAAATTCAAAGCCTCCCTTTTACTACAAAAAGGGGAAGTGCAAAGAAGCATTGTTTAAACTAAAGAAAAAGCTCAGTAGAATTTGTAGAGTAAGCGTGAGTGGTTGAATGGTTGTTTGTCTGCGATGCAACCGACTATCACCCTATGTCAGCTGGGATTGGCACAGCACCACCGCGACCCTCCTGTGGAGGATAGATGGATGGAATCCCGACACGATGATAACCTGAATTTATATTTGCAAAAACAATTGATCTCTCACTGTATCTAAAGATTATTTTCCTCCGTCCCCAGGTTTGCTAAACTGCTGCTCCGCCTGCCGGCCCTGCGCTCCATCGGCCTCAAGTGCCTGGAGCATCTGTTCTTCTTCAAGCTGATCGGGGACACGCCCATCGACACCTTCCTTATGGAGATGCTGGAGGCCCCTCATCAGATCACATGACACCAGTTCCCCCTGTCCCTCTGTATATACTCCCACATTGTGAGCAAAATGAAGATAGAATGGGGAAAAAAAAGACTTGATTTAATCTGTAAAACTGCATATTTTGTACCAAGCAAAACATTGTAATTAAGGATTTAAAAATGTATTTTGATGCTGTGGGGAGGGTGAGATGGACTGAGTCCGCCGTTCAGAAAATGAATTATAATACACAGATTTATTTTATAAATGCATAATTTCAGGTGTTCATTGAAAAGATGCCCAATGCAGTTTTGAGGAATAATATTTTGTTCAATGAGGAATTGAATAAAACGGGAAACCATTCCTGCATTTCTTAATACACATTTGAGAATTCAAAAAATAATAAAGTTATTTAAAAATGTATCGAAAATCAGTGTTTATATTGTTTTAATGTGTGTCTTTTTTTGAGAGCACACACCTCGGTCCAAATCCAATACATGAATTGGTCTTGTGTACGAATCTGCATTGGCCTACTTATACATTATTTTATTTCCTGTGATCTGCCTGTACTTTTGGACCTGACAACTATCCTTTTTCATATGTTCATAATTGTGCCACTAGAGGGCACCCATGGAATACAAAAAGTACACTGAGGACACAAACGTACACACACACAGTCTGATTTCCATACTTCAGAGTACATTACATTGACTGACATTCATTCCTGAAGAAACCTTAAGCATAACTACTACTGGCATAATCTTAACCTGCTCCTAACTATGTCTTCACCTTAAAATGTAATAATATACATTATGAGGACTTGTGTGTTAACAGATTTATGTCCCCACAACATCAATAATACCTGAAACACACACACACACAGTTCTTTTTATGACGCTACACTGACTTCCATTCATTTGGACATCCTAAAAAGTGTTATCCCTAATTTTAACCATAACCAGTTAGTGTCTAATCCTATAACCACAATAAAGGTACTGAGTTGGACTTCATACACTTCAAAACAGAGCAACACACAGGACTGAAATGTGACATAAACTAACAAATGAACCAACACAGACCCAAGAGAGCACTGAGACAATCACACACAGGTGTGACAAACAAGACACAGGTGAAACATATTCAGATAATCAGGGAAGACAGGACTGGAAGCAAAACAAAGGTACACACAAGGGAAAATCTATCTATCTATCTATTGTGAAGTGTTAGCTTGTAAAAAAAAAAAAAGGCCAACAGTCGATATGTATGTTTGTTTTTTGTTTTGTTGTTGTTGTTTTTTTAATTTAATTTAAATTCTTACATTTATTTTCTTTTTGGAACATTATCACACCAATGAGCTTTCATTTTGTTGTCATGGAACTTATCCAGATATGGATTTGGTCCAATTATATAATTTTCCTGCATGGAATAATATAATGCATGGTCCATTGTATGGGAAAATTGTCTTTAGTGTATAACTGGTTATTATAATATACTATCTTTCTATTGTGAAGCTTTAGCTTGTAAAAAAAACAAACATTTAAATATATGTATTTAATTCAAAACAGGCTAAGAATAAGTTCCTAACTGCACTAAAATGATATATATTTCTTTCTTTTTTGTAACATTATCACACCAAGGAGCTTTCATTTCATTGTCATGGAACCTCATAGAGCCTTATAGAGCATAGAGATATGGATTTGGTCCAATTATATATGACTTTATTCTTATCCTATACTTACCTATCTTATTTTTTTTATAGATCTCTCAAAATGATGAAGGTTTGACCTTTTCACCTGCACTTCACTTCCTGAACACTGTTATTGGTTTGTAATGAAGAGAGAGGGAGCGAGAGAGAGAGAGAGAGAGAGAGAGAGAGAAATCCTTTCATGAGCTTCTCTGGTAACTCTGGCATTCATGAAAGAGAGAGAGGGAGAGCGAGAGAGAGAGAGAGAGAGGGGGGGGGGGGTGGAGAGTGAGGTAACCTGCACCTGCACATGGGCGACGTCTCTCTCTCTCTCTCTCTCTCTCTCTCTCTCTCTCTCTCTCTCTCATTCCCGTTCATTCCTAATAAGATAATTGATAAATTGCCTTAACAGTCAATATTCGTGGACTAACTGCTGTGACTCTAACTCTGATGCGCTCCTCTGTGAGAGTGCGAGCAGCAGCAGCAGCAGCAGCAGCAAAGTTGCAGCAGGACTTTGAGATGCTCTGAGAGGAAGAGCGAGTTCATCAGGCACGTTTAAACCGTCAGCAGACTCACTTCACAGGTAAGAGTTCACTTTTTGTTTTTCCATCTCAATCAACTTTGTTCTGTTTCTTCCAGGAATATGTTTCTGTATGAACTCGTTACGTTTTCCTGACATGATTATGTCCATGCACGTTCAGTTTTGTAAGACTCAAATTTAAATATATATTGTGAAGTTAATTATTAGAATTTTAGCAAATTATCCTCATGGTCAAAACATGTGCTTCATAGAAAATAAATGTTACCTGTTACATATTTTCTAACCTTTTAAAAAGCAACTTTTTTTGATGATGATCCATTCCTCAAACTTTGCACAGAATGTACTTTACATTACCAGAGTGTAATTATGACAACAATACTAATAACTTTATCTAAATAAAACACATCAAAACAATTTTACAAGGCGCTTCACAGAATAATAAAAAAATATAACAAAATACAGTGCCGGAGAAGTTAAAGCAATTATTTTTTTTTTAAATGAGAAATGTTTACAAAGTGCTTTACAGAAAAAATAATGTAATTAAACGACGTGTAAGTGTAACACCGTGTCGTCTGTGCAGGTAATGGCTGAGAGGACAGTGTGTGTCGGGTGCCAGCGGCTCATCACAGACAGATTCCTGCTCAGAGTCACTGACAGTCTGTGGCATGAGGAGTGTGTGCGCTGCGCCGCGTGCGGAGACGCGCTCAAGAACTCCTGCTTTCTGCGGGACCGCAAACTTTACTGCAGGCGAGACTATGCTGAGTGAGTAACTTAACATCATGTCCGACTGTGTTCTGCTGTTCGGTTCCCTGCGGTTTCTCTGCTGACAACAGGAGACAAACACACACACGTGTGTGCGTTTTAGGCCATTTTTCAAATTAATTTAAAGGGACGTTGCAGACATTTCACTCTGCAGCGAGTGTCAACTTATTATTATTACGAATCAAACTTTGTTGCAGAAAAGATAGAAGCAGCATCAAACAATGGCATGGGATTTTGTGGTTAGAAATTTTATTTTTTTTACTATTTACAAACATGTTTGGTTATTTAAGTTAAAATCCATATCTATATAATTTAAAACATGCTAAAAAAATAGCAAGTTCTTAACTGCAGGAAAATTCTTCTTTTTTGTAATATTATCACACCAAGGAGCCTTTATGTTATTGCCTTATAGAGCATAGAGATATGGATTTGCTCCAATTATATATTCTTCCTGTATGGAATAATATAATACATGGTCTTTTATATAGGGAACTTGTTTGGGGCCTTAGATATTATATTTTTAATTTTAAAAACTGGTTATTATAATCTGTGTGTGTGTGTATGTATATATATATATATATATATATATATATATACACTGTATATATATATACACTGTATATATATATGTATATATATATATATATCTTGTATGTATATATATATACATGCTAATTGTTTTATTACTACTATTACTATTACTTTATTATTTTTTATTCTATTTTCCTTGTCGGCCTCCTGAACAAAAGTTGACTGTAAGCAATAACAGAACCTTTGTCCATGTCTGACCTTGACTGAGAATGTGAGTGTGAGTGTGTGTGAGAGAGAGAGAGATAGAAAAGGAGAGAGAGAGAGAGAGAGAGAGTTGGCGAGTTGGTAAGTATACTGTAGCTACTTAAAGATGAGTCTATTGGTGTTAGGAATATGGATATGATACCGTTACTAGGTCATATAACAATAATAATAGGTCATATAATCACTAGTGTAATAGTTAGTTGTGTATAAGTGCATATGTTGTGTAAGTTTATTTCTTTCTAGGGAACTTGGCACAGAGTGCTAAGAACAAGGTGACTGTAGGAGGAAGAGGTGGCGAGGGAGCTGGAATGTGAAAACACCACTGCATACTGTACCAACACACACACACACACACACACATGGTCACACCTTCATACACATACAGCACACAACCAGGGGTAGAGCTCAACTGACACATTGTCAAAATGTGTTAAAATTTCAAGACCTGCTGGCGTGGCAACTGCAACCTGGGGACAACATATGGTCTCGTAGAAGAGGTAGCTCCCCCACACACCCCACCCCAAAACTCCCAGCATCACCCACTGCCCGGCTCCCTCGTATCACCTAATACCCTCATTCTTCTTCCAAAAACAAGCTCTCACCTAAACATGAGCCAAGATGAAAACTGTACAAGCTCAAAGGCAGCAGCATCCATTATTTCTGAACAATTTGGTGATGCGGGTTCTGCCAGACCTGCAGGGAAACAAGACATGATGTAGTAATGGTGCACTCTTGTCCAAAAAATTAGCAAGTAGATTTCATGTTCAGTGTCAGTGTCAAAAACACTGGATCAGATTTCAGAAAAAGAATCACTATAAGATCTAAAACATCCCAAATATCTCATAAATGGTTCACTGTAAGACAGACAAGGTTCATCTGAGTAAGAGCTTTTTATCTATCTTATTTAGATAGATAAATACAAGGTAGAGGAGACAAACAATATTTTGCACAAAATAACTGTATTGGATGGTAGAATGTGATATTGGCATTGGTGTCGGACACGTAAACATGAAGATCAAGCTGTTTTACAAGCATCTCAGTGGGAGGATGTTTGAAAGACCACACAATTCAAAGTATTTCTAGAATGATCAGTTGAGATAAAAAGCACTTGGCCAAAGCACAAAGAGAAAAGCAGGGCAGAGGAGATTTGAACCATAATCAGACGGTCTGCTGCAGCCCCTACAACAGGGACGGTGAGGATTGCACAAAGTTATTCTGCGGGACCATGCGCTCCATGAGTGCTGGCAGTATGTGCCGTGGCATCTGGAAAGCTCTCCTCACAGCAGCCCCGGTGTCGAGCGATGGGACGATGCCCAGCCAACCATGAGATATCTGAACTGACCAATTAGCAGGAGGTCTGTTGCCAAAGCTCCACCTCTGGGCCTCCAGCCTCCCTGTCTGGGTTTATGGCACCCTGCAACACTCAAGCACCTCCTCTGTCTACAATTATGACTAAAATTATAATAATTATATTTTTTATTATTATGAATTATTATATAAATAGGTAAATAAATCATAAAGAGGTTTAAATTTCCAAACAAATCTCAATCTTTCGCACCAAGAAGGTGTTTTCTTGCCTTATAATCTGTTCAGCCCAGATGTGATGAGTCTGTCTGTATATTTCCTTTTGGTTTGACAAATGACAAGAATTCCAGTATTTTTTTTATTTTTTCACACAGTAATACATTTTATTTGTTACATGAACTGACTATTACAAGTTGATATTGTTTTTTGGCAAAAGTTTAAAAAGCACTACGTATTGTGCCATAGTCTAAACTTTAAATATAAGGGAATATTTGGTGTGAATACATCACATGGTCCTGTGGCAGATTTATCTATTGACTTCTTCTGACTTCAGGTTAAAAACCCTGTGAATACAGCTCGGATTATCTCACATATCTAACATATCTGACCTTATTATTTACATCTCAAAAAGACCCAAAACATAATCACATTAAATACACAGTATTAATGGGACACATCTCAGAGGTAATAATGAGCATTTCTAAATCAGTCATTCCCAGAAACTGGGTTTGGGACACACAGATGGGTCACAGGAAGTTATCTATTTTTGGTCGAAAAAATTACACCTTTTTTTCCAGCCTTTGAGTAAGATTAATATGTATATGTTATAAATAACGCATAAAGATCTCAGGGTAAGATCAGGTTTACCTATTTAAAATAATACCAGGAGTTACAGAAATTACAGGAAAATTCACAAATGTTATGCATTGAATCTGTTCTAGACATGATTTATATTGTGAAGTTTCAAATTGGTGACTTTAAATGTTTTTTATTGTCTCTTTGTGACACGTCATTGATTTAGATTTGGAGAAACCAGAGTAAATGTTAATTAATTGTGTTGTACACACTGTATAATGCAAACATGGTTTATATAATCTGTTTGCCTGACCTGTCGTAGCACAGGCAGACAGTACTGTAACTTAGTGAATTATAGGTTTGGTTAGATTGGGAACGGTTGGGTGGACTGGCGCAGTGGACAGCAGATTGGCCGTCAGATCAGCGATGTGACTGGCGGTGCATTTGACCTTCAGATCTGTATCTGATACACAGACTCTGTTGGTGCGTGGGTTCAGCAATGGATCCAGGTGAACCCGATCCAGAAACAGGATCTGTCTCTCTGCTTTCCGGCAGACCAGCAGTCTGTTCGCCTGACTGCGAAAGGGCAACATTAAGTTAAGATAGCCGATTCTCCGGGAGAGACTGTGTGTGTGTGTGTGTGTGTGTGTGTGTGTGTGTGTGTGTGTCTCTGAGCAGGGGCACAGGATTTTGCTGACTTATTTTTGCTGTAATGATCTTGTCACTAATTGCCATGTCTTCAATCCAGCGTGACTGAGTGTTCCCGCTCTCCTCGCAGGGCGTCTGGGCCAATCATGTCAGCGGAAACTCTGAAATATTAAACACCTTGAGCTTCTCCTTAAGTATTTGAGGTACTCTTACCTTTGCATTAACAAGGCTTAAGAGTGCTGGGGGATAATAAGACAACCTGGACTAGATGTATAATGGAAAAGCAATTCTGGAAACGTGAAGGACACGCAACATTAATGCCCTGAGTTGCTTCTTCACTGACATCCAGCATTAGCATCATGTTTAGACATTAAAGCAACGCTGGTGCTTTGCTCTATGTGTCTTATTGCCTCTACTGATGCCACAGGAATGCACATACCACAGACGGTATGTTGACCATATTAAAGTGCATACCATTGAGGCCGTGGGGCAGAAGACAGAGATGGGTCAAGCAGCCAGACTGACCCTCCTGAGCTTCTGGGAATGGGCTCCGCCATTTCCCTAGCGACCCCACAGCAACAGTAAGAGGTCCCAGAAATGTTTGGCTTTAGGATGTTGTCGCTCCAGAGCGTTTGACAGGGATGTCTCAGACTAGGTGTTTGCTTGATGTGTAGTCTGAGTGTTAAAATGAGCAAGAACTAAAGAAACTTTAACCACTGACACTTTCCTGAAAATTATAACTGTCTAAGAATTGAGGCTAATATTCACACGGACAACAGTGATTAAATAGCCGTAGGAATATATACCTTGGATACATGGTGTACACATTGTAATTGTCATATAGATCTTAGGTCCAGTGTGTAGGAATTAGTGACATTCATTGGTGAGACTGCAGATGGTCACCTCTGGCTGGTTTGTTTGGGTTGCAGTAGAAACGTGTTGGTGTAAAGTACATTTTCAAAGCAATTATACACTAATTTATGTGAAGAATATTTAACTTCTGCCAGTGAACCCTCCTAAATGTTACACAGGGAATGTTTAATTGGCCAACATCACCTTGTTGATAAGGGGTTTGCACTGAATAGAAAACTGCAAATCATGGATCATTTTCAACTCACACTTACCAGCTTCAAATCCTTTATTTTTATGTGAAAACAAAACAATGGAGGAAAAAAGGCTGTCACTTTCTCATGCCTCTGTGCTGACTGCTCTGGTGACCCAGTCAGGTCTGGAGACAAATGCCAGCTCCAGAATGATGACGCATCATCCTGCATGACAGACGAAAAATGCCGAGGTGCCAGCCAGCGGACAATGGTCCTGCTGCTTGGGGGCTGTCTCAGTCTTTGTGCTCCTCTGGTTAAGCAGACTTAAGGATAATTCCACGGATAATTCCTGGGACCGGCAGCTCAGCCTCTCCCACCGGGAGATCTGATTCCCCCCCTCTGCCTGGAGCCATGGCCTGCCGAGAGCTTTTCTCCTGCCTCCCCAGGAGCACAGCCTCGGACATGGCAGCCGGAGCCACGGCAACAGTCTCTGAGGTTAAGCCCACCAGTGCTGGTTGCCAGGCGCTCAGATGCACACCCACCATGCTTAGGGTATGTGTCTGAGTGGCCCGACCAGGAGGAGGAGGAGGAGGAGGAGGAGGAGAGGGGAGAATCAGGTTTGCAAGTTGTTTTGAGTGACAGCTCGACTCAGCAACATTCCTCAAGTCAACTAAGCATTGTTTTATCTCTCAGAGCTCCAACTTACTGAGTGTGTGATGGTTACTGAAGTGTTTACTCTAGCCAGCTTCACAAAAGCACCACTCTCTGCTGTTTACTGGACTCTCACTAACTGTTTCTCTACATTTTCTCTGTTGTTCTCCCCATCCCTCCTCCCTCCAGTCTGTTTGCAGTGCGTTGTGGGGGCTGTGCGGAGGCCGTCTTCCCCACAGAGCTGGTGATGCGTGCAGGAGCCACTGTTTTCCACCTGCGCTGCTTCACCTGCAGCGTTTGTTCCTGCCGCCTGCAGACTGGAGAACACTGCATCCTCAGGGAGGGACAGCTACTGTGTGCTAGAGAAGACTATCACCGATGTCTGGCCAGCCCGACCTCCTCTGACACAGGTACAATCTTTGTGGGCACTTTGTATGTTTGTGCATGTGCTTTTGTACATTAGTGCACAACCAATGATTGGGTCATTTGTAGGGTAAGAGTTGTTTTTGACCTTGCTGTTGGATTATTTAACAATTAAAAATATATATATTATAAGAATTGTTCTCTTGTGGTTGACATGCATGCACCCATATGTCCCACAGGGGACAACATGGATAAGTAAGTATTTTAACATGCAAACAGTAAGATTAATATAGAAAAATGGAGGTACCTCAGCATCTTATCTGTGCTACAATGACTCACTGACGTTGAATGTGTTAGTCCTGTAACTTAATCATGGAAAAACACACACAGAGACATTGCTCTCAGTATTTATGACGATGG
This sequence comes from Solea solea, assembly GCF_958295425.1. Lineage (NCBI taxonomy): Eukaryota > Metazoa > Chordata > Actinopteri > Pleuronectiformes > Soleidae > Solea > Solea solea. The sequence goes on along the minus strand of NC_081142.1, from coordinate 8,852,514 downwards.
ACATTGTGGGTTTTCACATCATCTACTTATGAAGATGTTCTATCAGGACAAGTTTAATCAAAATAAAACTCTACTATACTACTGTGCACTTCACCTCATTTATTGTGTTGTGTGTGTTATTTATTTATTTGTGTCTTTATTATATTTCTTCATAGTATCAACACAGAGTATAAATGAAAAAGAACATAAGTTGTTCAAGGTTACCCTTGATAAATCATAAATTACATAAATTACAAATACAAATTTAAGCAGATCTTTGGAAATTTAAGTAAATGTTGTTAAAAACGGTAGGAAAAATAATAAATAATAAATGCACTAATGTCTACCCACCAGGTAAAAGTGATGATGATGAGGAAGAAGAGGAGGAGGAAGCCGGTGAAGCGACAGGCAAACAGATTAAATCAGAAGAACTGGAAAGCAAACGTCCAAAAAGACCTCGCACTATTTTGACCACTCAACAAAGACGGACCTTTAAAGCTTCCTTTGAGGTCTCATCCAAGCCTTGCAGAAAGGTAGAGTGTTTACTCTGTGTTTTTAAGGACATATTCTACGTTATGTTTCCAAACCTTAAGATCTGTGGTGTTACTCCAAGTAAAATATTGTCATTTTAATGAGTGTTTAATTTAAACTGGCCCCAGCAATTATTGTTACACAGAAGAGATAGTTTACAGGAATGGTGCCTAATTGTTTTTAAGAGGAATGTTTTAGATTTATTTTACAGCTACAGTAATTAATATCACTCTACCAACAGTGTGGTCAGAAAAGCCTTTCTGAAAGAACTGAAATTTAAGATGAAAATCATAATGAATAGAGTGTCACAGATATGTGTGCTACATCGTGTTCTCACAAAGCCGACTTGACCTTGAAAATAAATTTAAAAAATGTAAATGTAGAGACATTTAGAAGGTGTGATTTTTCTTTACAAGTCATTTCATGAATGTTCCTCCTTGTTTGAGGCAGACGGATGAAACAACATTTTTTAACCTTCAACTGACCTGCTCTTTCTTTCTTTTCTTTTTTTTAAATCCTCCTTCTTTTTTGTTGTCCTTCCCCCTGAATTTTAATCCAAGATAAGGGAGACCTTGGCAGCAGAGACTGGCCTGAGTGTCCGGGTTGTGCAAGTCTGGTTCCAGAACCAAAGAGCCAAAGTAATAGAGCACACACACACACACACACACACACACACATACGCGCACAGTCATATGCTTTACTAATAAAAGGCCTCTTTCTGCACTGTGTTTGTATGCCAGGGTAAAAATCAGCCTGGTTATCTCTACATACAGGAAACTGATGACATCTCACTGTGTGATTGCTGTAGATTAAAAAGCCAAATTTCCTCACAAAGTGGGCTCATGTGTGGTTTCCCTGCTCCACTGAAAAATGTCCTTTACCACACTGTTGATACTGAACTCACTGTGCAGTGACAGGGAATGGCTCTAACCTATGGTTGTGCATGTCTCTATAGATGAAGAAACTGGCCAGGAGACAGCAGCAGCAACAGGAGCAGCAGCAGACTCAGGAACGGCACGAGCACCATCATTCAGGTATTGTACTAGTGAATAATGGTGTAATAACTGCTTGTTTAAGTTGTTAATGGTCTTTTCAGCATTCATCAAGAAAAGGTTACACCACCAGTTGTACCCCTTCCTCTTCTCAGTCGCTTTTTTATAGTGGAAAAACCGTATTTTAGACAGGAACAAACCAATGTGACAAAATCAATCATACAAAGACAGAACATTCTGTGTGTGCTTTTAAGTGTTCACCAGTACAGGTGTAAACAAGTTACATTCACAGCAATATGGCAAATAAGTTTGTATCACATAACACAAAAGCTCACCAATTTTCTGTGCCCTACAGCGCCCTCTCGTGGTGGATTACCCTCAGAGATGGAGCATCTGGGCTCTTCGTTTCACCACATTCAGCAGCAGCAGCAGCAGCAGGTGGGGCTCACCACTCTGGAGCCACAGGACTATGACATGGACCCCTTCAGGCAGGGCTTGACACCACCTCAGATGCCAGGGGATCACATGCACCCCTATGGTAAAGTGCTGCTGTCATTTCACAATGTGGAGTTGTCGGGAATGTTTACGATATTGATCTGAGCCTCAATAATTAGTGGGATTGCTGTAAACAATCACACTATATGTTGTTTTGCAGAGGCCATTTGTTTAAAGCCTAGATTTTCTTTTTGCCCATATTATATTATATTATTATATTATATTATATTATATTATATTATTCTCTTGTGGAGGATTATATTATCAGGTACAATATCTAAATTAAATTATTGATTTCTAGGATGATATTTCAGATTTTCAATTGTTCCAAATACTTTTAACACTTTTTCAATATAATTGACGATCAGGTTATAAAGTAGTTATTAACTGAGCAATGATCTTGTCTCTCTTTTAGGCTTTAAGAGCCTGTACAGTGACATCGACAAGGACCCACTTTGTCAGCTACTTGACAGCGACTGCCTCCCACTAAGTGGCTCCTCTCTACTTACTCCTATTGACTGTCTCTACTCCATGCAGGACTCTTACTTCACCTCCTGAGAGTGATGACTCGGTGAGAATTGGTCCGACACTCTACATCACTGTCTGGTATCATCGTTTGTCTCTTTGGAAAAGGAGAATTGGGTGTAAAATTATCTCCAAGTATGGCAAGTGTCAAGGCTTACAATCAATGTGTAGATGAGTTGGCAAACACAAATCATAAAATATTCAGCAACATTGACATAGAAACTCTATGAAACATGCATAGATGGACTGACAAAAAAGACAGATTAATGCTCTGTTCAAGACAAATCAGAAGTGGGGATTTGTCAAACTTCAACTTGAATAAGTACAAACTGAGCACAAGAAAAAGTCGTCATTCTTTTCTGTGCAGTCAGAGTTATTATTAATATTATAAATTATTTACCCCATTGCATGGGAGAAGCTGCTCTCTGATGTCACACATCATAAAACATAACACTAAAAGGCAACATGCAGAATGTTTATATTCAATTCAAATCAGATAGTAAAACCTGATCTATGTAAATTGCAGTCAAAATAAGATTATAGTTATTATTAATAATAATAGTAAACCTAATAATAATAATATTTGCTTTGTTTATGTGCATAGGGAGGCAGCTAATAGTTGAATTGTCTAATCACTATCTGTCACAATGAAAAAACAAAACAAACATATCCATGTTATTTTTTGTTGATTTTGTTTGTTTACATTTGGCATCAGAAATTGGAAATGTCTGTTAGAAAAATCTCGACTTCCAAATTGTTTGGGATGCAGCACAAACACGATTACCGGGAAGCGGTGAAAATATTTTGTGTGGGCAGGTAAAAACAGGAAATTGTAAGACTCCAGACAGGAATTCACATTGTGGACAGATCGTGGACAGACCATTCTGTGGATATCAGACTACTGAATGGTGGATACACTGTAACCATGTGCATGTTCATATAAGCATACTAACTCTTCTTCCCTCTATGTTTGCAATCTCACTGTACAATACAGACTCTTTCAAGTCTTCTGTGTATATGCATTACACCGTCGGACCTCTCTCATTAAGTTTGAATGTTAGATTATGAGATTATAACTACATCTGTTAATGTAAATAACTGTTTGGATGTGTATTTGTATTTATTCTCACAATGTGTGTATGCTGTTCATCTTGAATGAATCAACAACGGTCAATAAATGGTATTATGATCCAGTAAATATTCAGAATGAAATGAAATGAAATGCTGAGGGTTAGCGCCAGGTCAGTCCATCCTCAGCGCTTATCAATCCCATCTGGCTGACAGGTCAGTGAAGCATCTTCTCCTTGGCTGTTGGATGGATCATCAGATTGTGAAATGCTGGGCTATGACAGCAGTATGGGTCAGTGGCAGGTGAGCATCACATCCACGCCGCCAGCATCAACGCTCACATTGTGCTCCTTGCGGTCAAAGGCCCTTGCTGCATTTTTCTGCCTTTTCCTTCCTCCAGTCAAAGTGGGCAGGAGGTGGGGAGGGCGACCACCCAGGTGCCGGGCCCAGCTGGAATGCACCAATCCTGTGGAGAGAAGTTGAGAAAACCCAGGGAGGAGGTTCAAGACAACAGAGGAGCTGAAAGCTGTGTCAGGGGAGAATGTCCAGGGTGACACAGAGATATGAAGACCCACAGTATGGAGTGCCTCTTTGCCCTAGTCATGAACCCTTTCTTGGACCCGTCTCATATTTCCCACTATGAAATCAGACCTTGAAGAGCAAAGAGTGCAAGTCAATGGTCAGGAACAATCTAACTGTCTGTCACCATGGTATGCTACCGCCAACCAGAACTACAGAAGTGTGCAGCAGGGTATACTGTGCATGTGTAAGTCTGTCTTTGTATCTGCATCTGTATCTGCTCTGCTGGCATGAGTACAGTATGTGTGCGTGCTCATGTGTAAGGCGGAACAACACTCTTTGTTGTTGTATCATAATGCATTTCCTTGTACCTTCGGAGGCAGCTCAAGGGAGAAAAGCCAGACTTAAATATCAAAGAAGGAAGCCAACGTGGTCACCTGCAGGGTCTTTTCCCCTCTTGTGCATGAGTCTGTGCAGTGTTGGCACAAACGTTATGCGTGGCTGCCAGCAGCACTGGGTGGGATGTGAAAAATAATCAAACCGTGATCATACGGTCACAGCAGGTAGCAATAACCTCATTATTATTCTGATGGTAGCCAAACAGTTTCCTGTCAACAGTTCGGTAATTTATTGCACCCTTCATGCCAAACACAGGCCACAAACCCTCTGTCTTTTTAACCGCTATAATTGGCTTCATGCTGTTGCAGTGCCAAGGCAGATGTACACGCTTTGCTGAAGATACTTAACTGGACATTTGCAGCACATAATGTGTCTTGGGTATTATTGGCACAGAAAAATGCTACGCAATAAAACCAGCCACTGTGCATCTTCATATTTAAAATAGACAATACATTTACACCTAAATAAGTAGTTATATATACTGTATATATGAATATAGAATACTATGTGAGTCTGATTTAATGCTGAATACTTAGAGTGGGGGGCAGTAAATTGCCCCTGAATGTTGGATCAGTTCCCAATGTGACACGTTGAGCTGAGGCTGATAATAGATCACATCCTCACCCCTCAGTGACAGCAGCGTTCTGGCCACTAAATGTGCTAAATTGACACTTTCTGGCAGATTAGTGATCTCCATTTCCCTAACTGAGCCCACAGTGGATTAGGTCGTATGGAGGAGTTCAAATGTGGGTTACCAGACGTGCTAAAGAGGCCACCAAAAGAGATGGGGTCTGCCCGTATGTCACACATCATTGGATAGTGTTTAAGGTATGCCAGAACAGATTAAATTCCTATTTAGCAGAAGTGGCCAAGCAAGCTAATGATATACAGTAAATGAATAAATGAATGAATGAACGAACAAACGAAACAATAAGAGAAAGGACTCAGAGAGCACAAACATCCACCAATGCTGTAAAAACAAATCCTGAATCCTCATCCACAACCGGATCATCACCAAAACTTTTTAATTTCCATACCACACATATCTGACAATCTCATCAAAATAGATCAAACAAACGAAAGCAAACAAATAATGGTTCTAATGTATTAACTCATTTACTAATTGTTTATAAGTGATGTACAAGCAAAACGCATAGCCAGTTTGCTTTATGTTTGCCATGTAAGATTTCAGCTTTTAAAAAACAAACGAATGTCACCCTAACTGCATGATCATTTAAATGTGCAAAGCCTGTCTGAGTGGAAAATGTATTTAATGTCAAGCTCTAATCTAGCAATCATGAGCATGCATTAAAAGACAGTGTTTGAAACAATTTGCTGCATATATCAAGAAATAATCAGAACTCAAAGGCTGGATTTTCTCGTTCTTCCAATAGTGCATCATGCATGATTGCTGTTCCTGCGAAGATCAGGAGATAAGACGAGGGTTATAATCTGTGTGCCACAACATGCTGTGTGTGCATGTGTTAAATGTACAGAATTATTCCAGAAGGTCTCACCTTGTTTCTTGAATCGCATGAGAAGGAAAACTGCCAGACCAATCAGGATAAGTGGTATTACAATATAGACTGCCATGAATTCACTGGACATCAACATGGGGGATGCAAGCAGCATATTTTCTACAGGAGCACATCAAAACTCTGATGACAGTTTTTATGTATCTTTCAATCAGTGAATAATAATAAAGGCAGAACCATAATTTCTCACAAAAAAATACTGTTTTCAATTGCAAAATGATCAGTTTTTAATGTAAAATTGATATACTTTACCAGTGCATTCAGGCAAAGATTCATTCCAAAACCCAGCAGAAGAGCAAAGCAGCACCTCGCTGCCATTCATAGAAAATCCATCATCACAGGTAAAAATACACTGGGAGCCAAAGCTGAAATTCCCCAGAGGATGAGTGCAGTTCACAGACAGAGATAACGACAGACCATGGATGGCCTCACACTGCACCGCTGCGGAGGACATAAACTGTCACAGCTGGTAGAAAAATCAGAATAGCAAAACCAAACCAAACAAAAATGTATTTGAGGACACTTACGCTGGCAGGTTGGTGGCTCATGACTCCAGTGGCCCGAGTTATTACATGTTATAGTTGGTGTTCCTTTCAGCCAGAAACCCTCATTACATTCAAAGTCACAGTGGGACTCATAGCTGAAAGGAGAATATGGATGGCTGCAGTTCATCCTCCCATGCTGTGGAGCTTTGGCCAGTAGGGGGCATGGGCCTGCTGTAAATAACAATGAACATAACTCAGAAGACATAAACACCATTACCTTAAGCAAAGTATAAATCCAAACATAGAATTCACATATACAACTTCAATGACAACAGTTGAAGTTGTCATTGAGTTATTGTTTTGCCTTTTGCTGTGGTTTAATTTCTGCCTTTTTGATTTTTCTGATTCATTACCCTGACAGTTGGCTATTTCTCTGCTCCATGAGCCCCGAGAGGTGCACTCAGTGTTTGCCGACCCACTCCGGAGAAATCCGTCCTCACAGGTTGATGTGCAACGAGAACCAAAACTGAACTCTCCATGAGGATTCACACAGAGAAGGGAGCCATGAGAGGGAGACACGAGAGCAGGACATTTCTTAGCTGGAACAGACAGAGGAAGAGCAACTTAGATATTGACATGCTCTGTGTGGTAAAGTGGTAGTAGAATACCATCCGAAACACAACATGACATGGTTTTACTGTATGTTGATTTCAGTAACTTAGATTTCAAAGCTATGTTTTACCCAGGCAGCGTGGGAAGTCTCTGTTCCATGTGCCTAGATAAGTGCATTCAGTAACAGCCGTCCCATTCAGGACAAATCCCTCCTCACAGTTTGAGGTGCACTGAGAACCAAAACTGAACTCTCCATGTGGACCAGAGCAGAGAAAGGAGCCATGAGGGGGAGGACTGAGACTGGGACATCTCTTAGCTGGAGGTAAAAGAGATAGAAAGACAGAGAGAGTTGATCTTAGCTGTAAATATGTGCAGTCATTTGATCTTAACTATTAATTCAGGAGATATTCTCTTGATTTAGCAGTAAAAAATAGAGGGCGTAATATTTTTTTACCCATGCAAAGTGGGATGTCTGAGCTCCACGTGCCCAGAGAGGTGCACTCTGTGGAAGCCTTGCCATTCAGGAGAAAACCATCACCACAGGTCGATGTGCACCGAGAACCAAAACTGAACTCTCCATGTGGATCCGAGCATTTCAAGGAGCCGTATACAGGAGAGTTCAGAGAGAGGCAACTTTTAGCTGGGAGAAAACAGACAGGAAGGCCAGAGGATATTTTAGTTTAATGTGGTATTGCAATATGAACCATAAAGTAATCTCAGCCACAATGCAGCTTTTAGCTTTTTCTTTACCCAAGCATTGTGGGTTGCCTGCGCTCCATGTTCCCAGGGAGGTGCACTTAGTGCTCGCTGTCCCATTCAGGACAAAACCTTCATCACATCTTGACGTGCACTGAGAACCAAAACTGAAGGAACCATTGGGGTCAGAACAGGAAATGGAGCCGTGAGAAGGAGGACTCCTGGGATCACACCTCTTGGCTTGAAAGGTGACAGACAAGGGAACAATGTCAGTTACACACAGTACATGAACTGATTGTTAAAAGAGGAGGGGAGCAGGTTATTCTTCATACTCATCATTAGTATGTTTACTCGTCATACCCTGGCAGAGCGGAAGTGTGTGACTCCAGTTTCCGTGTGAAGAACATTGTGTCACATTTGTGCCAATCAGATCAAATCCCTCTTCACATTGTACAATGCATGTTGAGCCATAGCTGTACTCTCCTAAAGGGCCTTGGCATTGCACTGAGGCAGCATTAGGTGGAGCCACTAGACTGCCACACTTTACCACTGAACAGGAAGAAACATTATGACCCATCAGTACGCAGCAAAGAAATAAGGGCTCTACAAACATACTGTAGAAATTACACGGAAATTCTGTCACACACCTGTACACGTGGGTGTAGGTTTGCTCCATTCCCCTGAAGCCAGACAGTTGAGTGTGTTGTCTCCAGACATGTAGTAGCCCTCCTGGCAGGTGAAGTTACACTGTGTACCAAATGAGAAAGGCTCCAGAGTGTGCACACATGTCACGTTGCCGTTCACAGGAAAGAAAATGGGGTTGCACATCTTTACTGAGGGGGAGATTCAGATAATTAAACAAAGCCCCACTCATTGAAAATCAACATCCTGAGCTGTGTATGATGATGATGACGCTTCGTTTTATACACATAGCATGAGGTGGTGGTGTGAATAATCATGCGAAAAATAAGTCAAGGAAAAAACAGCAAGTGCTTGCCCACAGTACATTTCAATATTGTTTGCCGGGGGAAACAGACATAAAGGAGTGTGAAGTGAAGCGATGACAGCTATGACCTGCCTCTGGTCTGCTTCAGTCTGCACAGGATGTGACTACACACTGAGGCAAGATAACTAGTAGTAAAAGGTGGCAGTGAATCCATTAACAAGGGCAAGTAATACAAAAAAAGTAACTTGCATTAAAACATATTTAACAATAGTCAGATAAGGCCTCACAGCAAAGAGCTTTTATGAACGTTAATTTAAAATGTTTTTGGTCAGTTTGTTCTTACTGAAATTAAAAAAAAAGACTTTACTTGTACATGCTGGGGCACTGGCTGTCCACTGGCCAGTGTGGTCACAGCGTGTCCAGCCCTCTCCACTGAGCTCATAGCCCTCATCACACCTGATCTCACAGGTGGAGTTGTAGCTGTAAGGTGCGACGGGGTGGCTGCAGTTCACACTACCTCCGCTGCTGTCGGTGTGGTTCAGAACTGGACACTGTTCAGCTACAACAGGCAGGGAGAACTGTTTTAATTGCAACTTCAACGTCTGAGACTGTTACTTCTTTTGACATTAGTGATAATCAGTGGGCATACGTTGACACAGAGGAGCATGGTGGTCCCAGAGTCCAGTGGTTTGGCACAACATTTTGGACGCTCCCACTAAGTGAAACCCAAGTTCACAGCGGAAATGGCAGGAAGAATTGAAATGATGAGAACCATAGGAGTGGAAGCAGTTGTGAAAACCATGTTCTGGATCCAGCAGTGGTTTGCATGAGATGGCTGAAGAGAAAATCAAAAACAAACAAAAAAAAACTGATATTGTTCAACTCACCATATAAAGAAGTCATGTGTCAATATTATCATTTCTTTCCCCTCACCCTCTTCACAGCGTGGTCCAAGGAAACCAGGATGGCACCTGCAGGTGTAGTTCCCTATGGTCTCCACACAGTCTGCATGGACACTGCAGGAATCCTGTTTACAAGAGGCTACATACACACAGAAACACATCTTGTGTGCTATATTAAGTCTGCAAGAATCAGTTTCATGTGCCAGTCAAACAAAATGAAGTGTGATTTACCAGAGTAGCAGACTGTTCCCTTTTTACTGTGACATTTTTCATTGTTCCACATTGCTGTGTCGCTCGCCCTCTTGATATACATCTCCACACAGTCCTGTCCTGCTATGTCATCAGGCTCCTCTGGAGCCCAATTCTGATCATCTTCTGGCACTTTCTCATTGCTTCCCTCCCTGGTCCACACTCCATCCACTTTATGAATGCCTATCCAGTAATATTTTGAATTAAAAGGCAGCAGATTGTTGATGAAGTCAGTCTCCTCCCTGCTCTGGATGGTGACCATGTCCTTGAAGTGCTGCCGGCACCACTGACTGGCCTGAATCCACCTCCGGTTTGGACTAGTGCTGTAGTTGTAGGTCCATGCCCGAGCGCTGCTCATATCTGAGATTGTAGGTATATGGATGATGAGATTAAAGTGAACTGGTGAAGCCTACACCTTTGTATCTGTAGGACTGTGTAAACTTACCTTGGGTAAAAACAAAAAATGCTGCTATTAGCACCTTATGATGCAGCCTCCGTCCAGTGTGAACCTGTTTTTGAGACATCTGACATAAAAAGATAAATATTCTTCACTCAATAACTGCTTATGAATGTGAATACACATATATGAATGCATGAAAAATGTTCAGGTTTTACCATTTAATCTGCCCTGGTTATGTATCCTTGTCCGTGCATCTACTGCATGATCAATGGATAATATATTAATTGTCTTCTGGGGAGGATGTCAACGATTAAGTAACATCACTTTTACCATTACATCCTTTCAGGAAGGGCAGTACTGTACCACCCACAACACAACGGAAGCACACACACACACACACACACACTCAAATGCACTTTATTGAATTCGATTTAAATTTAACAAATGCAACTTTTGATGTTCGTACAATAAAAGCACTTTAGGTATATATAATCTGCTGCACTATCACACGAAAATCTAGTGAATTCTAATCTAACATACAGTGTTTTAGAGAAAATTAACCAACTTATCCAATGTGTTTTGGCATATAGCATGTGTTATTTATAAAAATGAATATGAGTAACTGTGACTGTGTCTTTATTTTAAAAGACAAATAAGGTTGCACTTGTCCTTTATCCATGCACTTCACTGGAAGGACTTGTTGTTTCTCCGGGGTTCCTATAAGGGACAAGCAGTTGACACCGTCAACATTTTCATACACATCAATTCTTTAAATTGTGAAGCTCACACTTGGTGCCTCAGTGGGTGGAGCTGCTTTGTGTGCAGTTTCAACACTGACCTTGCAAGCTTCTTTCCTGTGGGAAATGAATGGACAAACAGTTCACTGTTGAGGTGTTGCAATGAGGCTGCGTTGCGTCTCTTATTTCAATCAAGCGTCATTGAGAAACACTGACTTTTTCTGCGTTTCATCCAGCAGAAACAGACGCAGCAGAGGACAAGCAACGCTGCACATCCAGCCATAGCCAAAAGGGCCTGTTTATAACCTGAGGAGAATGTGTTTTAGTATTCAGTACAGAGCACTTTCCTTTTTTACTACTCCCATGACCACTAGTACTGATGGTGCTGCTGCTGCTTTACTACCAGTGCTATGAACAGCCTACCAGACTGGATTTTGACAATTAATTCTCACTTCAAGATATGCAAAACTTACTTTTACAAATTGGTCTTGGGCCAGTCCAGAGACCATTGGCCCCGCAGGTGATGGCGAGCGGGACAGTAGGCAGGAACCCAAAGTGACATTTCAACTGACAGGTTGAGTTAAATGTCTGGTTTCCTCCAGGACAGCTAAAATCTCCGTTATCAGTCTGGGGCAGCTGGGGGCATTCCACGGCTGTGAGTAGAAACAGGTTAAAGGTTAATAGGGACCCAGTTATATAAGAGCCTACAATAGCCTTCTATTCTTTATTGACTACAAACAAGCTGATGTGAGCACTTTGATCAGTTTTGTGCACGATGCTCTGCCTAACCTAAGGAAACAGAGGAAACAGATGAGGGGATGTTAAAATTCTGTTTCAGCTCTGAAGAAGAGCTGCGTGCTTCAGTGCTTGAAGGTCAGTGCTCATATGACAACCTTGATAGCAAACACGTACAGCAGCTGCTAACTAGTTTGCACATTTGAGCAAATGTTGCATTCAGCTATCAATTTTCAGCGGTACACAATTATGAAGTGGTGAATATGCCATCAAAGTGCGTGCTGTGTGAAATGTATAGCAACAGCCGCATATGTATGTACTCAATAAAAATAATTATTCCATGCAAATATGCTCATCATGTGATCCCATCTCAATATATATATGTACAAATATGCATTAAAGCCACTTAATGCAACTGCATGCAATGCAAATACACTGTTTAAACTTAGACAATTGATTTATTATAATAAAAAGCACTGTGGATTTTGCCGCTTGATTCTTGTTGCTATAGGAAACCCTTCCCAGTTAGAATGTGAAGGACAAATAATTAGAAATACAAGCTGTGACATTGTACATATGGGTATGTGAGTATTTTAAGGATGTGGGGAAATCAAAAAGCTCTCTCCTCACCTGTTTGGCACCTGTCTCCCTTAAAGCCGATTTCACAGTGGCAGGTTGTGTTTTCTATGGTCTCCTGACATGATCCTCTGACACATGACTTTGCGTTACACTGGGCTGTCCAGAAAAAGTAAAATACTAAAATCTCTTTTGAAACAATGACAATGCAAAAAATTGTTTTCTTTTTTCTTTACACACCTTTGAAACAAACTGGGTGTTTGGAATTTGAGCATTTCTCGTCATTCCACTTCCCTCGGTTTTTTCCTGTGCTGGTGTAGATCTCCACACAGAACTCTGTGCTGTGGTTGTTGTTGGGCTCATTTTCTGCCCATGATGCGTTACCAATCCATGTGCTGTTATTCCCAAGCCAGGTCCAAATTTCTTTTATGTGTTTTTTGGTGATTCCAATCCAATAATATGGGGATTTAGTTTTGTTTGGCAGCAGGGAGACAATATAGTCATTCTCTTTCTGGCTTTGGATGACCACCATGTCTGTGAAATTGGTCTGGCAATACTGTCGGGCCTGGGTCCAGTTCATGGTGTTGTTTGAGTAATGATACGTCCAACTCAAAATAGTGTTAGCCAAGGAGATACCTAGTAGGGTAATAATATAACAGGACAACATCATCCAGTGTGAAAGAGTTCATGCACATTTGCACAACTCAGCAACTACTACGTTTTTCTTTAGTATTAAAATCTACTCACCAACGAGGAGGATTAGTGTCCACTTCATTTTCAGTGTGATCTACTTTAACCAGTTGCCAGTGACAAGAAATCCAATCCCATCAAATTTATATCAACACGCCACAGCAGTGTGAGTGTGAGTGAGTGAAAGTTAGTCTCAGTGTCAGTGATTTTTATATTGTTCGCAGGCTATTCAGCCCAACGTTATTGGTGGGTGGAGTGGCTCAGTAATTAAGACCAGTACCCTGTGTGCGAAAAACATCATGGTCGCAATGGTCGGCAGTTTGACTCCACCCCTGGCTGATTGTACTCATATCCATTGTAAGGTGCTTTGGATAAAAGTGTCTGCTAAATGACATGAAATGTAATGTAATTGTAGAATACCTGGATGTTTATTTTGCAGCTTGAATGTATGTGATGAATGACTGACTGACTGACTTATGACTCATTATACTCGAACAGACCTTTTGGGAAAGTCATTGGCAGTTTTTCTGGGAAATAATCCATGAAGGGAATGAAACAAGGATTAAAATGTACTTTTATCGTCCTGCATTTCTAGATTTTACCTTTATTTTTGTTAGGGTCGGTCATGCTCATATTTTAATATTTGATTATTCGTTTATATATATATATATATATATATATCGTGTGTTTCTATTTTTTTTTTTATTTTACATTTTAAACCTGTGCTTTTATTTGTGCAGCATTTTGAATCTTTAGTTTGAGAAGTGCTCTGTGAATAAAGATAATAAGGATAAGGATGATGATGACGAGGACGATGATCATTATTATTACTACTCCAAATAAAAATTTAATTACAATAACTCCACGTATCTCGTGCTGCTCTGCTCCTCACTCACTCACTCATATTCTACCGCTTTATCTTCCACAGGAAGGTCGCGGGGGTCTCTAAATCCAAGCTGACATAGGGCTAAAGGTGTGGTCACCCTGGACAGATCCCCAGTCCATCACAGGGCATGCTTTGCTCCTGACATGTAATCTATTTGTGCTCCAGCTAAAGTGCTGACACAGTAAACTCTGCATTCTTTGCGGTAAAAACAATGGTGATGATCTATAAATCAGATTACTCAGGCAATATAGCCCTTTTTTCCCTTGCCCTTTTTCCTGACCCTTGTACTGGGGAAATGGGGACAGATAAGCAGTCTGTATGTTGTATTTGGCCTCCATCTTCCTGGAGCCCTGAAAAAATACATGATATGTTATTGCTTCAAATGTGGAAATAATGTGTTGGTGTGTGTAGCCCTGACTAGTCATGCCGGTGTACCACATGACACAATGCTATATTTGAATATAAATGTCTTTGATCATATAGGCCACGACACTGGAACACAAATAAATTAATAAAAGACCAAAAGCAAATGATGGTTTTGACATTTTATGTTTTAAGCATACATATATAATAACAAACATTTCAAATGCATTAACCGGGGGCGGAGTGGCTCAGTGATTAAGACCGGTACCCTGTGTGCGAAAGACATCATGGTCGCAATGGTCGCAAATTCGACTCCACCCCTGGCTGATTGTATTCAATTCCATTGTAAGTCGCTTTGGATAAAAGCGTCTGCTAAATGAAATGACATGTAATGTAATGAAATAAATAGTACATAAATACTGGCATCAATAGCAGGTTATTCACAGATTACACAAATCCACTCATAATGTAACCACCATCCATTATGTTTATGAAGCTGTAGAACAATATGTTCAATTTAAAACTCCCACTGGGAGGAAATTCAGTACATGTCTTAACAACATTAGAGAGGAAACAACAATTCTGCAAAGCATAAACCACCATACATGACATACTGGGTTTTTCCGTTAAAAGAATAACAAGCAGTATACAATCATTATACAGATATGTTGAAAATGCATTTGTCCTCATAGTGTCATCATGTTCTATATGAGGCTGTCAGTGCTGTTTCTGTAGACCTCTGTAGGAGGGGCTTCTATGTCGGAGGAGCTGTAAAGACAAAATTGGATGAGTACTGCCCTTCCATTCATTTCATTGTTATTTTTTAGTCTGACAGGAGACACATGAATGCTCATCTTACCTGCTCAACTCAAACGTGTCTTTTTTCTGCTTCAGGGCCCGTTTCAGGAACCATATAGCCAGAGAGCCAGCACTTAATAGGGCGCCCCCTACTGCCGCACCAGAGGCAAGAGCAGAAACTTCAGATGGCGAGGCTGTGGAAACATTATGACATTTTTAATTAATTGATGCTTTAAATGCAAGATTGTGTTTTGTGTGTGATGTGATTTGCAAGTTTCATGAAGCATTTATTCATTTTTTTTTACCTTGGCAGGTTGGTCTCTCTCCAGTCCAGTTGCCATGATGATTGCACGTCAACAGCTCATGTCCATTCAGTGTGTAATCTTGATTGCATGTGAAGGAGCACTGACAGTTGTACACTGTCTCATTGTTTGAGCAGTTAATTAAACCATTTTCAGGAGCCTTGAGCAGTGGGCAGCTTACAACTGTGGGAAAACAGCCAGATGTTTGCTCTTAACCATCACATTTTGATAAAGAAGACCATAAAACATCTGAACAGGCAGTTCATATAACACAGAAACACATAGATCTATACCTGTGCAGGTTGGTGGTGCAGAGGTCCACTGGCCTGGATGTCCACACTCCATGCTGTGTGATCCTTGGAGCTCGTGGCCCTCATCACAGCTAAAAGTGCAGATCACACCAAGTGGATGAGAGGCCTCGGTGAGAGAAGGTGAGGGAAGTGAAAGGCTGCAGCTGATCTGGCCATTTGTTGGAATCTCAGGAGCAGGACATGTTATTGCTAAAAGAATAAATTTAAAAAACAGATGTCATGACACAGCACAAAATCAGATCACAAAAGCACCTGTGAGAAAGATATTAAAGTAGCATCAGATGTGCAGGTTTATGTGAAAATCTGCTTCCATACCTTGGCAGGTTGGTGTAGGTTTGCTCCACTTCCCATCATCAGAACACTGAATCGTGTCCACTCCCTTCAGTTTAAAGCCTGCACCACAGCTGAAGCTGCAGGTGGAGCCTGGTCGCAGCTCCGCGAGTGATTTGCTGCACTTCGGGATCAGCTGAGTGTCTCCCTCTGGTTTCCGACAAGTGATTGCTAATACAGGGGAAAATATTAAATCATATTATATTGACCGCGTTGGTCACAAAGGCACAGCACTTGAAATTATATCATACATCATATGCATATGAGGTGTGGGATTACATTGAAAGTGCATCCTCACCTTCACACCGAGGTGTATTTTCACTCAGCTCAGCCGCTGCTGTGTATGTCAACGTGTCCGGCCCCACCAGGCGGTAGCCAGAGGCACAGCTGAATTTGCAGGATCTTCTGGGGATGAACGTTTCGTCTACATTTCCACAGCTGACAAAGCCGTTCTCTAGCTCCTGTGGAGCAGGCACTGGGATAGCTGCAAAACAGAGGCGCAGTAGAAGAAGTCAGCAGCAGCCTTTTTTCTTGGCAATAATAAAATGCTGCAGGATAATGGAGACCCAGGAAGTTAAAATCAAATACAGTTTATGAGCTTACCAACACAAGATGGCTGTGAAGCGTTCCAACGACCTGACGCTCCACACTGCAGAGTGTTAGATGGAGAACCAGTTTGTGCAAAGCCCTCATCACAGGTGAACACACAGGTGGACAGGTAGCTGGACGGGCCCAGGGGATTTGTGCACATCATGGACCCTCTTGCTGGAGAAGACAGCACCGGACACTGAACCACTGTGAAAACACAGTACAGCATGTTCAGTTACTGTGAAACAGCACGTATGTTCCTCTTGGTGTGAACTCAACACTATTATTCATTTCATTCTTAAAGTTTTGCAAAACCCAGTAACTCACATTTACATGCAGGAGGCTCCTCTGACCACTTCTGTGTCGCAGTGCATCTCAAGGGCCTTGGCATCGTTAGCTGGTATCCTGTCTCGCAGGAATACTCACACGAGGAGTTGTAGGAGAAGTTTCCATACATGTGCGTGCAACTTACATTTCCTTTATATGGAACAGTCACTTCCTCTTTTTTGCATGTAACGACTGGCAGCAGAGGAAACAAAGACACAATTAGTTTCCAGGTAAGTGACATGGAGTGAACTTTGAAAAGTGCAACATAATTTGTATTTTTTTTTTTACCTTGCTCACACGTCTCTCCATGAAAGCCTTCAAAACAAGCGCACTTGTGGCTGTTGACGGTTTCAACACAGTCTCCATAGCGACACGAGTCATTCTTACAGGCAGCTATAGAGAAGGAAGAATATATCATTTTGTGAGCTTTTCTTTTCTGCAACACCACCGGCAAAAACATCTAAATTGAACAAGAACGGTTACATCTTATTTCCAAACATTTACTCACCTGTGTAGCACAGAGCCGTTTTCATGTTTCCGCACCTCTGGTCATTCCACTTGCCTTGCTCTGCATCCCTTTTAATGTACATTTCCACACAATCCTCATCCTCCTTGCTATATGGAGTCTTGCCATTGTTTGGTTCACCATTTGCCCAGTTGGTCGCTTCTGCTGTCAGAGCTTTCTTGGTGCCTACCCAGGTCCAGACACTTTCGATCTTGCGGATCCCAATCCAGTAGTATGTCTTTTTGTAGGGCAGCCAGTCATTGAGATGCTTGATTTCTTCCTGGTTCTGGATGGCCACCATGTCTGTGTAGTGATCCTGGCACCAGGTTCGAGCGTCTTGCCAGTTCATGGTGGTGTTGGAGTAGTAGTAAGACCAACTGTCAACACTGGTCCACGTTAACAGCACTGAGGAAAAATTTCATACATTATTACTAGAAAGACAAAAGTGGGACACTTCAGGTAATCTTTGCGTTCAATTTACATACTTGAATAAAGAAGGGTCAAGCAGATCCATGAGGAAAACATCTTAGATCCACGGGTCTGAAGTAATCCAAAGCACATCTCCTGCAAAAATGTAAAAAGTAAGTGAAAAGGACCAATTAAGATAAATGCAATATTGACCACAAGCATGTTAAGCAATGTAAACTAATAGCTGTGAACTCACCATTTTAAGTGGTATAGGTTATAACCTAAGAAGACTTTATAAGACTCTAACTATATTTATTTAATCTGAGAGCAAGGATGCAGGAGAGTCTAAGGATGAGACGATTCTGAGTTTGCGGTACTGAGATGTCGGCTTTTATACACTTTACTCCAGGTTTCTGGGAAACGCTTGTCACTGCCAGCTTTTCATTGGAAACCCCCACTCCCACTACCTTTACTACATCCCACTGGGACCTTGGAAACTTTCCCTCTCTGTTTAAACTTCCTTTCTATGGAGCCAAAGAAAAAAAAAACCACGCTGAACCGGAATTCCTTCAAAATGTGTCTTTTCTTTTAAAAATAGTGTCATGAGTGACATGAGTACTGCATTTAAAAAACATTCAGATGGCACTGAGTGTTATGGCACTGTTACATAAAAATAAAAAATAAAATATATTTCATTCTATGATCCTCATTGCTTTGAGGTTTACTACATTCTTTCATTTTTTTTTACAGTTGTATAATCTTTATTTGACAGTTGTATTTATGTAATATCATATGTTAGTATTATAATTATTACTACAGTATTTAACACTAATTATTTTGATCTCCTGTTCAACCAACAACAACTTGTTGTGGAACACTATAAATATTATTTAAATTATGTTTACCTTTCATGAAATGTGTCTACTCATATTTGTTATTAAGACAATTGTTTTAGACCGTTTCAGGTGAGACTGGTACTTTTCTTCAGGCTTTAATAAAATGTATTAATGTACCGACAGAATACTGAGGTGCCTAAAAAACTTTGCAAATTAGCATTAGAAGTTTCCTGAGTTTGTTAACACAAAGCAGAGTGAAAAACAAATACAAATCTGTTCTTTTAAGTTTGAAACCAACAGGCTTTTCTGGCAAAGGATGTGCACATCAAAAGAAGAGAGAGTGGATTTAAGAAACAGACAACAAACATCAATACTGGTATTTTTATGAGCATCCAGAGACAGGAAATGTATGGTGTAGGAGCCGAGGCGACTGCTGGCTGCCACACTTTCTGGAAGTGACAATTCACATCCTTCCTCTCTAAACTCAACAGGACAGTAGCCATTGTTACTTGACGCCTCTTAAGTACTGCTAGTTCCGCAAAAAAACATATTATAAACTCTCCATTTAACTCAATCAGAACAGGACTCCGGGGAGAAACACTGACGGGAACTTCTTAAACAAATGCTATTCAGAGCTACCGTGACATCTTTGACATAGTTTATGTATACACAGTATTTAACACCCACTTCATTTTGATTGTACTTACAATTAATATTTCAAAACCTTTCAAGCAAGAAATGTACCTGCAAAAAGGACACGGGACATTGATTAAAAGGATTAAAATGAAATACAATAGTATTACTGCATTCTTTCCATTCATTTGCCTTTTCTTCTTCTCCTCCTCCTCTTTTCTTCTGGAACATCCTCAGTTTCTTAAGAACTTTCTTTCAGATTCATCACAAACGAATGATAGCTAGTTTCATTTGTCCAAGTGAAACATTTGAATAATCCTTTGTGCCAATTATGTTCTTAATTAAATTCATTAGTATTCCAATGTTTTCTAATTTCCTTAAGATGATATAAACCTCACTGAAGTGAGTTTGCCAACATCACTGCTCTCTTTTCTTTGCTCTTTACTGGGTTGATGACAGTTTCCCCAAACCCATTTCCAGAGGGGCCACTCAAATTCTCAATACTCTACACACAAACTGAAAGTGTGAACTACTTTGTCAAAACTTCTTGCAAACGAAATGTATGTTTATGACTCATGCGATAAATTAAAATCACGACTTTATGCCTTTAGAAAACTTTAACACACATTTCAATTTTTCTTCAACTATTTCTGGGTTTCTAAGTTGCGTCTTTCTGCCATGTGGGGTCGCCAGCGTGCGCACTTGCCATGCGCACAGCTTATTTTGCACAGTTCGTGGCTGCTAATGACCTGTCTCTTTAAGGACACACGTCCTGCTCCAAATAAAGACAGCAGCTCCATGTTGTCCGCCTGTGTCGTCGGTAGAAGAGGCTGAGATTCCCCGGTCGAAATGGCAGACGCTCTGGCTAAAATCCCCGAGGTGGAGATCGATCCAGAGGGAACCTTCAAGTACATACTGGTCAGAGTGAAAGTGAAAGATGGCGATTCGCATAAAGACATAGTGCGCGGCACTAAGAGTGCAGAGTACCACAGTAAGTTTGTCCCTGTAGTTTGCGGCTGAGGAGCTTCAAGTGCGTCACTTTCACTCCAATGTGCAAAGCAAGACATGTGTGTTTATGCATAGACATGTGCTGGTGTCACCCATTATCGTGTTTGATTTGATGCAACTTGCTAACATGTAATGTGCGGTCTGATCAAGCAGATTTAAAGCTGCAGTGTGTAACTTTTGGCAAGATATTTGATGTCATTATTTCTGCCTCAGTTTGTTTTTTTGTGAACAGAAGTGATGCAACAAGTGACTGATAGGCTTAAAGGCATATTTCACAATTGGAAAGGTGAATGTCTATTAAAACTGCATCATCTATTTAGTAGAAATGGGAAATAATATTGTGTAAACACACAAATCTGCTTCTAGTTTTCACCGAAATGCAGGCATTTTCCCTTGCGGCCATATCACTTTGAAAACTATACATTCTACATTCGATCATTGTCCTTCTCAATTTACTCTGACAGGGTGGGGTAGCTCAGTGGTTTAGACCCTGTGTGCAAAAGACTTTATGGTCGCAACTTCAACTCCACCCCTGGTAGGTTGTCACTCAATTCCCTTGTAAGTCGCTTTGGATAAAAGGGTCTGCTAAATGACATGTAATGTAATGTAATGTACTCTGCAGAGCAAGAGCTGGTAAGTGTAACTGTTAGAAAAGATGGGGGAATGAAGTCTTGTCCCCCTATGGGTGAGTCTAAAAAGTGCGGAACTGGCGTTGTAGTTTAGGGTTAGCGTAGGGCAAAGTTGGAAAGTGGAAAACTGAGGGAGGGAAGCAAAATTTTTTTTTAAAATACTGCTATTCTAGCAATACAAAGACACATGCAAATTGGTGAAGTATTCCTTTAAGCTTGCCCCACACTAGAGGATAAATTGGCCAGATTTCGGTCCTGATCTGACCACTCCAACAATCGTGGCTTCCTTCTGATTTTAGTAAGTATTAAACATGTTTGAAATGTGCAACTGAAAAATGTGAAGAACATCTCTGTCAGCTGATGGTAGAGAAAGAGGACAAACTTGTGGATTTAAGGCAACAGTATGATTGTTTGATGTGTCCTGCAAGACAGACAGTCCGCCTCCATGTCTGTTTACATTCTGAAGTCACATTAAATCACGCTGGTTTCTGTGAGATCCCAAATCCCTGGAATCTCCTCCCTGAAGTTGTTTGATTAAAAGCCATGGTTGTGGTCCTGCGTCTTGACTGGATCATCTATCTTCGTCAGGATTAAAATATTGAAAATCAGTTACAAAGTTCGTTGTTTCTGTGGTCTCCCATGTTTTTTGTCAGATTTGAAAATCCTCTAGTGTGGGGTTGGCATTACTCAGCATCGTGTGAACTCATTTGAATCAGACCTGAGTTTACTATTTGCCAGATGCCAACCTTGATATCTTCAATGCAAAAGGGCTATATGTCCTAGACATGAATGTTTGGCTGTGCTATAACTAAACCCAGTTTTTATATTTTGATTTATTTACAGATCACATATTTGAGAAGGTCGCTCCATCAATGGAGGCCTTGGGAATGGAGTGTAAATGCTTAGGAGGAGGGAAAATTGAGCACAACAGCCAAGAGAAAAAACTAAGGGTGTTTGGAGAATCAACTGTGAGTAATAAAGCACATGAGTTACACATTAAAGACACATTCAGAATAAAACAGGTTTTTAAACGCGATTTGAAAACAGGAAGTGTGGGGGCCTTTGTGACGGCTGTATGAATAGATAATTTTTCTAATCATCACAGATGTTTGTGCCAAATGTCATGGAAGAAATGTCATTGTAAAAGCATTAAAAAACTGAATTTAATGATCCCCCGCACTGTTTTTGACTCATTTTCTAATTTTACTCATTTTCAGGCCTTTGGCAAAGCAGACCATTCTGTAACTGCGGAGAAGTTGAAGATTGTCTTCAGCAACTATGACATCACCTGGTCCGATGACAAAAAATAGAGTAAACCTGCATCAGAGTTGAAATGTATGCCTTAATTTATTTTCAAATTAATTATTTTAAAAAGGAAGACAAAACAACAACAACCAGAAATGTTTTGACCCTTCTGTGCAACCATTTTTGAATTGAAATACACCATTTTGCATTGAATTGTTTGTTTTGGATTCTTTTAAAGCAAAAATACTGACACATTTAGTGCTCCAAGTGATTATTAACTCAAGTGTTTTATTTATATATATATATATATATATATATATATATATATATATATATATATATATATATATATATTCTGAAATGTAAAGGATCTGGCACAGCGCTGAATAAATGACATCATTTTTACTTTTACTTTTGAGTGTTATGTGCCAAGTGTAAAGTCCATACAGGAAGTGGTGGTCCAGCTCGAATTAATCACATATCCTGTTCTCCACAGGCGACATTTCTTGTGAAAAAAAGAAAGAAAAGAGATCCAAATAATCCAGATAAGAAGGGCTTGCAGGCGTGTGAGCTTGAATCGAAATTCCTCAGAGATTTGCAGACAATAATACAAAAATAAATAAACGCCACAAAATCTACAAATAAAAGACAAGACTAACAATGAACCAGATTATACAGAGATAGAGCACTAATTGCAATAAACTGCAAACACTTTTCCTGGCAAATGTTGCAAATTACTTCACAAAAAGGCAAAAAAACAAACAAACGTGACAATAGATGAAGAAACGCCAGCAGACAAAACTGATGAAAATAGATCTGTTTAAATAAATAGAGTTAGTCTGTATAGATAATGCCGATGTCAACATTTCTAATCAGTTCCTGCGGGTTAGGGTGTTAGTTGTTGATGAGACATTTTACCACAGAAGTTACTGGAGGAAAAAGTAATTGGACCCCAATATCATGAAGAACTGACATGTGGAAGCAAATTATATATAAAAACCTTGAAAAGTCATATGGGCTCCATCGTTCAAAATATAGATGATTTATTGTCATGCACACTAAGGCTGAACAATTTTTTTATTGAAATCGCCATACGGCCTATACTGCAATTTTCAAATCGTAGGAGGTGCAATATTTGTTAAAGCCAAAATCAATCAATATCATTTTAGATGGATCATTGTCTTGAAGAGAAATTGTTGTTTCTCACAAATCTGCACAAATATCCCATAGTAATCATTTTAAATGTGTTTTTCGAATGAGAATAATGATGTAAAAAAAAAACATTCCCTCTAATTTCGCGAATCGCAATTCCTGTCACAATAATCGCAATTAGATATTTAAATTAACGCCATTAAAAAAAAGTACATGCGGAATGAGATGCAGGTATCTGTGCTAAGGGTTAACTACAGTTAATACAAAAATGGCATAATAAAATAAATAATCCATTAATCTAAATAAACAATAGAAAAAAATATGATAACCTAAAAACCAAGAAAACCTTAAAGTCCAAAAAGTTAATTAGGCAGCATCAGCCAGCATTACTTTAAGTGCAATTTTCTATTCAGAGGACTGATAGTGTGGAAATTGATATGAAAATGTTATATGCATTTGGACCAAAGACATGAACTGACTGAACTTTTTTAAGCCAGTTTTTCTTTTTTTTTTGACAAAGTTTCAGCCTCTTACAACATTTTAATTCCTATCCATCACCCCAAACCAGCAGAGTGGCTTCAGATTGATCCTCACTTGTTTGACAATGACCCTAAACAACAAGCCAAAGTTATAACAGACCATTGTCAAAGAATCATTAAATGTGGAGAGCCCTGATCCTATAGGTCACTCTTGAGTTACACAAAGAGACACAAGTCACAGAGACATCCTAAATCCACAGATCAGTCTCTGGTGTCAGCCAGAAAGTGTTGCTCCTCTTCTACCGCGCTGTAGTTGAGAGCCTCCTGTGGTATGGCACTTCTGTCTGGTTTAGCAACTTTAGTGGCGTCTTTGAGGAGACAATCATAAGAAAGGCCCAAAAAATAGCCTTGGATCCTGCCCATGTTCCACCACAAATTTCGTTTATTGCACTTTGAATATTGTTCATTTCTAATTTAAAAATATATATATATATGTTGTTTTTGTAAGCATTATCACTTTATTTTTAGTGCTTTGAACTTATTCACAATACCACATGCTACAGGTATGATTTCCATGAAATTTCAGTACTACAAGAGCCAACATCCTTTTCCTCTGGGTTTTCCACATGAGGCTCATTAAGTGTATGTAACTGTGAATTCCAGCAGTCCGGAACATTCTTGCCCCTACTTATATTTTTAGCATGTGACGCACCATCCTGATGAGTCGAAAAAAAAAAAAATCCCAACAACATTAAATGAAAGTGAATGGTGTGTAATTCTAAAAAATACACGAATGGACCTTGACCTCATGACTTAACATTAACACTGACTGCACCAGTTACCCTGTGACTGGAAAAAAAATAGAAGATAAATAGCAATCTTCCAGATAAATGAGTAGCAAAATCCGGAGTCAGTTTCCTGCCAACTGATAACCTTTCCATTCTACCAACAGTAGGGTCAACATGAGAGAAAGCTACTGCATTTGACTCAACCCACTTCTTGTAAAACACATGCTACACGTTGGGGCTAATGACTTCTTATAACAAGCTTTAATTTTTACAAAATATTTTCCTTCTCAGAATTGTCCAAACGTATATGGCACTATATTTTATATTGTTTTATATTGGTTTACATTGTTTGCATGATCAAAATGTGACTGTTTCAAAGCAATATATGAACTTTGTTTTTGTAATAAGTCTTTCTCTTTAAACAGCAGAAAATTATCAAGTGAGGTCCTGTTTCCTAAACAAGAAATTGCCATTTTCCTGCAGCGGCGGCAGCGGCGGCAGTAGCTAACACCTCAGGCTGTTGGGAAACTTAAGTGCTCATGATCTTATCAGTGAAACAATAGGCAACCAGACAGTCTGACCAAAGGCCAACAGAATTTCCAGACTCCTCAAGGTTCAGTCACATTTCCCTTTACTGATTTGAATACAATCCATCCTACACATCCTAGTAATTTACAGTAAGGCACTTACATTAGCTTTTGTGGGCTGATATTTGCTGGTTTTAAGTAATCCAGATATTTATAGAGTGGACCATATATGTTTAGTAACACCAAATTTGCAAATACTGTAGTTCTGAATTTAGTTTCTCTGGAATATTGAGGGTTTATTATCGAGAGAAACATTTAAATAAAACATAATGTGATGGAGTGAAGCCATCTTCTTAATACTCTCTGAATACACTCCACAAACCTTGAAATGAGTTGTCATTGCCAGTTTTCCCTCATGTATCACTTTGACTGAGTAACAATGGAAAGGCATCCTGCAATGGAATATAAGATAATGTGTTTTGGCCACACTGAATGTGTGGAAACTTCTTGTGAAAGGAAGAGATCCAAAACATTTCCACATCAGGACTTTCTGTCAATCTAGGTGAATATGTCATTATACACGTAATTTGGACAACAGTAGATAATTAGATAAAACAGTATTAATGTCTGGGCTACTGTTATTGCATGTGCTTATTTAATCCCCATGAATGTCTTATTTACATGTTCATCACTGAAACTTTACAATTCATTTTAGACAATGATGCTGCTAATGTAATAATTGATGTCACATAATGTTATATCTCTTGAACTGGAATGTGTGGCAGTTTGTGTGGCACAAACACACACCTCATACATTGTATTCTTTTTTTAAAATGTTATTCAATGCCGATTAACATGAACTGCTCATCATACTGGAGAGCAGTCATATTTCATCAAGCAGTTATTTCAAAGAGTTATAAAGCCTATTTAAAGTTCATAAAATGAGGCAAGATACTTTTTTTTAAATATATAAAATAAAAACATTTGTCAATTCATTGCTTAATTATTAATTAATCAATTATTTGTTGTAACCCTAATTTAGATGAAAATATGACTGGCCACATGTTTACATTGTTAATAAATGTACATAAAAAGCAGGCCTTTTTTTATCTGCCATGTTAAAGCGCGCGTCGGTTGTTTTTGCAGCGCTTTGCAGTCACTCCGCTTCCTACTGGTTGAAAACTTGACGGTTTGCCACAACGTCATATCCGACTCACGGGGTTGCCAGGTCTGTTGTTTTCATGCGGAAATTCTGAAGTGACAGCAAACGATAACAGAGGCAAAAACACCATGTTCAGCCCACTACAAAATAAAATGTGTAGGTGAAATTAGTTCCATTCAATCTGTTCCCACTCCGTTTACATTCTACAGTTTGCGTGTCATGTGGTTAATGGAATTCCTTCTTTCACGGGACAAACCATGTCATTCCACAACCACGTTTTATATTGTGGCTCATTTGTGTGCAGTACAAGCACTTTGACTTACAGTGACTTATTTTCGATGTAGGCAAAAGAGAGAGAACAAAGAAAGAGCTTGCTTTGGTGCCACTGGGCTGGTTATGTTCTACTTTTGATTGACCGTGTATTGCGGATTTCTTTCCCCCATACACACCTGGCATCCCTGAGCGCGCGGTATGTTTGTTTGCAGTTTACTTCGCAGTCTACTGTCCTTTCTACATTTCAGTCGTCAATAAGACAATAATGGGGAAGTTTAAGTCAAACTAAGGCGTAGGAACGTGTACCTGATCCTCTTGCGTCTGATCGAAAGATACTGGCTTGTATGGTAAGAAACTATTCATATTATCCCAAAATAAACCACCATGTTAGCATTAAATGTCCGGCTAACCGTACCATAACAAGCAAACAAGCTAACAATAGTATTGTATAGAAAGTGACTTTTAAATATAACTACAGCTGTGTCCAAATTCAAATGACTCATTTATTGTGAAACGTTTCAGTCGTCTGGTGCGGACAGTTCTGTCCTGACCTGCTGTCATCATGTCCCAGACCAACACTTCTCTCCTGGAGGAAGTGGTGCAGTGGAGTCAGGAAACCTGTCGCCAGGAGCTTAAGTCTGTCCTGCCGAAGCTCAACATATCCCTAATACGTACGGCACTTTGTGTCCTCATTACCGTCTCGTTGTGACACATTTGTCTGTCTGTCTGTCTGGCAACCAGTATGTCTATTGGTGCTCTGCCTTTACTGGTATTAGTATTCAGTTTAATTTGATTATGATTGCAAAATTGGGGGTTAGGCAAATTGAACACTCTAAATTGACCGTAGGTGTGAGTGTGAGAGTGAATGGTTGCTTGTCTCTATGACTGGATACCTGTCCAGGGTGTACCCTGCCATAAGCCCTATGTCAGCTGGGATTATTTTCCTGTTCCTTCCTCCCTTCATTCCTTTTGACATTAGACGTCACAGTTTTCTTCAATCCATTGTTATTCCTTGACTGTTTACACTCTTTGCAGCTTAAAACTGAAAGCTGGGAGGAACATTTACGTAAGTTTCTTAATTGCAAAATTTGTGTTTGTAAGCACCATGACTGCTATTTGTGAATACGAATGAAACGTCTTCTTAATGCATATCATCCCAACAGGTATACTGAAGATAATTACAGACCTGTTCCTCCCACATATTGGTTTGTCAGAGCTGGAAGATGAATGCTTCTCAAAGATCTTACCAAAGGTAAACAGCATGTTGTCTTCAGTATCTGTTTTTGTTATTGTAAAGGTATCCTTGTGAATTGAGCTTATTTTTATGTATATTGTTTTGCCTCTGTCTTTTCCTTATTGTGAAATGTCGGCAGGCTGTGTCAGTGTTCGACAGCATGATGAAAGAAATCTCAGACCAAGTTGGAGGACTGTCCAGTCAAAACACTGAACTATGTGCATTACTAAGGAATGTTCTTCAGGTACTAGTATTATAGCTGTATTATTCACATTATTATACCCTTACTGATTAAGTTATGAGTTCAAGCTGTGTATGATATCCAGTGCGTTGTCACCAAAGTATTTTAACCATTTGTTTGACAATCTGTTGTGGTCTGTTTTTAGGCAATGATGCAGCTAATTGATGCACTCTCTACTTGCGTTCGTCATGTTTGCTCATTTGAGGAAGCTCCTGACCTGGATACTATTCGCTCGTTACCCACTTGTATCCTGAAAATCCTGAGGGAGACTTTTTTACACTGCAAGGTCAGTTCGTTCAGTGCAATAGTGTTATGAGTGCATTTTAAGCCATAGCGGATGTTAAACATGTACTCACTGCGTTTAATATATTTATATAATATTGTGGGATGGATTTTAAAAATACTATTTTAATATCTACAAGATTTATGTTAAGTAAAATGAGTTGGTTGCATTGGTTGGACTAACAAGTTTACACTGTTGATTATGACATTTAAAAGTCCAGTGTTCATGAATTAGTGATGTCTAAAATGATACTGTAGATGTTCAATACTGTGTCATACTTTCCATGTCTGCATGTGATATACATACAATAGAATCTGACTTTTAAGTATGCATGTCTGGAATGCTAGAAACACGGTTGTAAGACCCGCTCGCAACAAGCAATGATAAATTCTCAATACTCATTTTCCAACTGCATATAAACCTCCTAAATGTCACATGTACCATTCAATATAGTAGTGAAGTAGGGGAAGTTCTGAAAAATGACATAGTCTGTAATCGTTACATTTCATAATTCATTTTATTATTTATTCTGTCTTTAATGACCAAAATGTTTATCTGTTGTCATCATCACATGAAGATGTCATTATCTGAAAGCAACAACTGAACAGATTTGAAATTTAATTGAACTGGTTTGGAATTTAGTGAGAAACAAACCAAAAAAAAGATAAGCAGATTTTGCATTTTGTCCCCAGGAGAGTGACGTGGTTTACTGTGGCCGTCTGTCACTGGTGGCTGATCTGCTGCAGGGACTCTTCAAGGAGGCATATTCCCTTCAGAAAGGTCTATTGGAGCTATTGGACCGTATCACCCTGGACAGCAGTGCCTCAGAGGAGGAGGTCTCTGACATTGTTACAGGTGTGTACCTGCACCATACATAAATATGAATCCTTCTGTGTGTCACTGCCACACTCTTTGCTGGTAAGCTAATAAGGATAGATTTATTGCAGTCTAATTAATTGACATTTTTTAAAATCTTCCCCAGTGATTCACAGCTTGCTGGATATCTGCTCTATTATTTCCAACCTGGACATTGCACTGCATGCAAACACGTGGAAATTTCTCATCAAGTCAGTGAAGCAGACATTCATGTTTGTGCCTGTTTCTTCTAATGTAATCTCGTCTGTTATACTAAAGTTATCAGGTTGTTATAAGAGATGATATTAAATTGTGATTACTTGTGATCAGACAGAGTCTGAAGTACCGCTCATTGGTAGAGAAACATCTGCATCATGGTGACATTAGTTCCAGCTTGTGTGAAAACCTGCTGGCCTCCTTCCACAGCTGTGTGGAGTGGGCAGAACAGATGACCAATGCTGGTCAACAGGTAGGAACTAGTCACAAAATTATACAGTATAGATGATACATGGAGATTTTGTAGCTTTTTTTTTTTTAAATTATTATTGTTTTTTTAATACAGATACAGGATCAAATATGATTTTAGTTCATCTTTTACTTGTATTGTCCCGTCATGTGAAATGTATTTTGTAGATGTAAATGTGCTGGTGTAGAATACGTTTTATTCCTCACTGATCGGATACCCTACTAGAATTGCTATTATGGGGGATATTTCTGTCCTATATACTATTAAGTGCATCCTACATTTTCAAGGAATGGTGTACACTTGTATGTGATGTGTTTATTCATGTAAATTCAAAGGTAGTCTTTTTTGTTTTTTTTAAAAAACAAACTCTTTTAAATTTTCTTTTTAAAGGTGGCAACACAAAGTCCAGAATACAAGCTGTTCCAGAAAAGTGCAAAGATGAGCAGGTTTTTTGCCAACACGTTGGTTCATTATATAAAGGTGCTACAAAAAAGAATCTACTCACGGCTTTCTTAAATCTATTAATACTTAATGCCACCTTGATGTGTTATGTAAACTCATATTTATTTTCTATTTTATCTAACAGGAATTTAAATTTTTTCTCACAAAGCACTGTAGCTGCTTTCACCAAGTTTACCTTCAGATTGTCAGGTACGTATGGTTTGGCTTCAGTTTTAAGAAAGGGATTTGGACCACAGTTTAAAGTTTGACTTGGCAGTAGTGAGAGTTTCTGTAACATTTTCTCAGATGGGTCTGTTGTCTTTCAGTAAGTTCCCTCCCAGCTTGTCTGCTCAGACATTGCCCACAGCTCTCTCTGAGGAGTTAAAGGCAGCAGCTCTGGTGCCCATGGATGCCCTTCTGCTTCAGCTGTTGCATTTAAGGCCATTCACTGAGATTGTCCTCGGGAAGGACCTACGTGAGTTTGTCCTATATTTCCTCTTTTCTCAGATTCTGTGTCAGGATCCGTAGATGCGTCTCTGTTTTCCTTTGCATTGGAAATATTGTTTTCAGTAGTTAGCGGTCAAACCAAATAAAAAAATGATTTGATCTGCACTGACACTGATAGCACCCCAGTATATTTAGTCTGCTTATTACAAATACTATCACTACAATGTCTTATCTTGATTGACCTTTAGACCAAATGCTCGCTCAGAGTTTGACACCTTTGAATGTTGATATGTGTACTATTAAAGGAACGTTCACATCATATGTTTCTACATACAGACTGAGTAAAAAAGCCAGTAATCAGCACCAAAATGATCCCTGTCTTTTTCTGCAGGGTTAAGTCCTGAGCATGAGTTTCCTCACTGTCTTTTGCTGATGAGTGTCTTGGGTCAGCTGGTCACGCAGCCTGAGGAGGTGCTGCAGCTTTGGCACACAGGCAGCCAGTTTCCAGAAGACACACCCAGGTAATACAAGATTTTGGAGAAATGATAATAATTTTTGGTAATGGGATATTTTGGTGTGTTGATGCAGGGTCCAGCAGTATTTATGTATTTGCAGTCAGGAGGTGAAAAATACATTACAATAATGTAATGTTAGTGTTAATATGTGTAGTATTCATCACTGAGAATTCCTTTTACATGAAATGTGTTGACATTGCTTCTTTTTTGAGTTTCAAGTTGAGTGGAGCTTTGAGTCTTGACCTTCTTACACTTCAAAGCTTCTCTACATCCCCTCTGTCGCCAGGCATCCTCTTTACAGCGCCTTGTTCACTAGTTTCCGCCGTTGTTATACTGAGCGCAAGGTACCGGTGCTCTTGCCAGGAGTGATGACGAGAGGTCAGGCCCAGGTCCAAGTCACACTACACCACCACATGTGCGTGCATCTCTGTGCCAGTGTGGCTGCACTTCCTCCAGTTTACTTCCCTGTGCTGGTGAGGCCATTTCAGACTGCATTATTATTTGACAGCAATTCATAGAATTACATGTGTGAGCGTGTTGAAAATGAATGATGACCCTTGTGTGAATATATAACCATTGTATCAAAAATTCATTATATTTATGTTTGCTACCTAACCTTATTCTTGGCTGTATTTTAGTATGGCATTTCCTGTTATTCAAAGCAAGTTATTCTTTCACTTTCTTTAACCGTGATAAAGGTTTTCTGGCTACTTTAGTTTCCTCTGTTTATTGCCATTTTCTGTGTCACGCCCTTGTCTGTTTTACTTTCCATTTGCCTTATCTCTCTCTATCTCTGTTTAATTTTTAGGAGCGCTGTTTGGTCGATGCAGTCCTGCAGGCTGATACACAGACAGCTTTACTGGCAACAGATGTGTGGTGCTTTACAGCACGGTGAGAGCCAGGAGTAATGTCTTAATGTGTATTTTCCACCAAAACTGTAAATGGTTTGTCTTTTTTATACAGTTAATTTACAGGCGTGTTCCCATACTGTATATGATTTACCAAGATAAAAGTTCATATTGTACACCTGTTTTTTGTTTGTTCAGAGTTTGCTTTACATAACTCTCTTTTTACAACTTCTGTTTCTCCAAAGCCTGATTGCAAACAGTTTTGCACATGTTTTTATGTAATGTATTGTTTGTGCTGATTTTTTCTTTCTTATATGTACACAGGTATGGGACTGCCGAACTTTGTCTACATCATATCCTCCTCATTGCTCAGCTGGTAGGTAGAATTGAACAGAAGGCACAACATACTTGAAAGAATAGGCTTGTGGTCCTGCTTTATTTTAATCTGAGATGGACATGCATCTTAAAACATGAAATAGAACACTTGTTTTATTTTTATAGACACACAAGAGTTAATGGTATCACATCTCAACCTATGAAATCTACCACCGTCTTTGGTAGAAATCACAAGTTCTGGGACTTCTTCCTGAGAACTTTCTGAATAATGTCATGCCCCCTCCCCCACCCTGTGGGTTGGTAGACTAGTATGGGGTCCTCACTGTTTTTGTGGCACCCCAACAGAGGTGACAATTGGTGTTGAGGGATCTTGGTGACTGACACCTTTTTATAACCCGTTTCACCATAACGTCCTCAGATCAACCTGGAACCCACTGATTTCCATACACGTCCCTCTGCTTCACTTCTTCACCTTTCTTCCACCCTGGTGTCCTGGTGATTTTACTCCTTCTGTGCCTTCACATGGACACTCACACAGTCTCTTGCATCCTGTCTGCTTCTCCTTCCTCTCCATTAGGTGAAGATGTGCGCCACCGAGTGTTACCAGTTATTCCACTTGAGCCTGCTGCTCAAACGAATGGTTTTCCTTATGACGCCAAACCACCAGGTTAGAAATGAGTTGCAAATCACACAATGCATTGGTGGCATGTGGAATCTACTGTATATAGACATTCTGGTGAAGATGAAGGGCATGTGTAAATGAAGTGGAGTGATGTGTTGTAATGTCTTAAACAAATTAACATCAACTGTATATAATGTTTTGCTCATGTCTCGTGTTGTTGATGTTGCCATTCATAATGACATATTCTAAGATCGTTTTTGAGGAAATCTCCAAATAAAATATTAGCAAAGAGGCAGAGCCCCATATCACTGGGACGGTGTATGCTGGCTGCTTTTTGTGTAATGACGAACACAAATAGTATTAAATGTGCAGTGCAATAAAAGTTTTCCTGTATCTTTGTCCTTGTACATCATAAAAAGCCACTGTATTAGCTCACAACCTTGCCATGAGATTTATTCTCATAAGTGTTTGTTTTCCCAGATGGAGCTGGTGATGCGTTTCCCACCCTCGGAAGAGGAGAACCTACCAGTATGGCGTCATGTTCTCATCAGAGCTCTTTCTCAGGACGTCCGTCACCGTGTGGAGACGGACATCATTGGCATAACTCAAAAAGTGCTGACTGACTGGCAGAATGGAGGGCACAAACTGGGACAAGTGGACAAACTGGTGAGGACGGCAACATTGATGTAGCTGGTGGTGTAACAGTGATATGTACATTTATGGTATGCAGTATAAAATATTTCAATGTTTATTATTAAATAGTATTAATATTGCATAATATGCATTTACCCTTTGTTGTAACCCAAGCTGTGACAATGAAGATGTGGTAATGAGCCAATTAGGTTTTCACATACAATAGCAGAAATAAAGATAAAATAAAGAAGAGTGAATTAAAGCCACCACTTGCCAATGCAAAGTACTGCAAGTAAAATGCAATGCAATAACCATTAGAAGATGGACAATAAACATGCAAATACAAATAATTGACAATATGTTATTGAAATGAATAAGGTTCACAGTTCACAGTTGGCTTTTAGAAGACTGGATTGTACTACTGATTGTAATTATAATCGCACATGAATGATGTGAACTTTTACTAACCTTATAATTATCTTCGACAACCCCACAATCATCTGTGTCAGGATGGTGAACTGTTATTATAGTTGCGTTGGAAGTAAGAGAAAACAATGCGAGGAAGTAGACAAGTATAACTGAAATGGAAAATGGCAATCACATTTTTTATTCACCGAGTCCCTCCTGTCTCCAGAACATGGTGCTGTTGTCCCTCCTAGTGGTAGTTCGAGGGCAGTCATCTCTCCAAGAACAGTGTGTGTTGTCTGTTATGAAGATGGTCACGCAGCTCTGGTTGTGCATGAGTTCAGATCAGGTGAGATCCAACAACACACACACACACACACGTACACACAGATGTGGTATAAATCCAAAAATAACTACCATAGTAATCTGTCACACTCCAGGTGCAGACCCAGCCTGCGCTCCAGTGCACTCTGCAGCTGCTTTTGTCCATGTCGACAGTGTTGGTGAAGAACGTAGACCCTCAATTCATTTGTCAGGTATATTGTCTATGTGTTAATTTTCAGCTGATGAAAAATGAAGAACACTTGTGTTGACTGAATTTGTGCACGTGTTACTTCCAGGCACTGTTGTGTGTGGATGCTCTGATGTCTCAAAAGTGTTCAGATCAGCTGTTGCTGGCTGCTCTGGAGTTCCTGGCCTCCCTGGGGAAGATTTTTGTCCCTGCTGACACCCAGGTACTGAAACCACTTTTGCAAATGAGGATTTTTAGTTTTGTACTAATTTAAAGTTGCAGCTGTGTTTTGTGATTGTATGGTCTTTGTGATGAGAAATGATGTAACGTTATTTGTTATGTGATGTAACGGGTCTGATGGCAATTCTGTCAGTCAGACCTGACTGAGGGAGCATTTATGTGTATACATCAGCAGGGCAGGGATAAGTGGGTTTTACACTGTTTAACTGCAGCACGCAAATGTCTCGCGGGAACACGAGATATAAATAGCGCTATACTGAGAAGCAGTCAGGTGGCGCTAATCAGGCTTAACCAGCATTGTGTGAACTCATTTTGCAAGGGTTTGAATATATTGGACATTTTAGTTAAAAGTTTTAAATCCTTACCAGTGATACCTAAAAAAATATATTCTACTGGTCTTCTCTTTAGATTATGCTAAATAGTGGTGGAAGTGTTGATCATCAAAAAGAAAACAGTAAAGGTTCAAGATTTAATCTGTCAAAGCATATCCAATACGACAATAACAAAAAAAAAAGAAGGAATAATCATGTGGAAATTAATAATGGTTATAATCATCAGTTGAGACTATACATAAGATTTGCTTCTGAATTTGCTCACCACTTTCAGTCTTATTCTCACAAAACTGTCTGGTCCCACAGAGTCACATTCTGCCGAGGCTGAGTAGTCTGTTTGGAGTCCTGCTGGCTGACAGACCATGGCTGCTACATCAGCATGCCCTGGAGGCCTTCTCTCATTTTGCAGAAGTAGAGGAATAAGTTTTGAATGTATTCATGTCTCAGATGTAGTGCTGGGTACCGTTGATGCCCAAACAAAACTTTAATTTGCCCTTCTGTTATTAAAGGTTACAAACCACGAGGAAGTCATTTCCCAAAGTTTGAGCAACGAAGAAACAAAGACAAAGGTGGTGAATTATCTCAGCAAGGTAAGGGATGATGATACATTGTGATGACCCTTTACATAAGTTCAACTGACGCATTTGAACGAGACTATTTTCGTTGTAGACCATTAATGCTCGAGAAGATGCAGAGTCACGGCTACACAGGCTCAAGATGGAGACAGCAGAGATCGAGCAACATAATGAGAGGCTGGAACACAAGGAAGAAAATGATTGTAACAAACAGCCTACTGAAGCTGTTACAGATTCAGAGGTTAGTAGCATCATTTGGTTTAGTTCAAATTTATTCACAAGCTTTGGGAAAATGCATGTTCATGCACAACATTGTGACATGTAGTCACTGAGCGGCTGCTGGCCAATGTGAGTTTGATGATCATACTACTCCCTAAAAAACTTAGAGGCCGTGCATGTTGCATTGAATTTACCAAGGCATTGCTTTCTTTGGTGTGAGTAATTTGGCAGACAGACAAACAAACACTGGGGATTAAAGAGGAAAATTAAATGTGAGTTCACCAGAAAGTAACTGGAAACAGCATTTATTTGTAAAGCCTAAGTTTGAAAACGCTCTTTGAAGTTACACATATAGATATTATATTTTATGAAGGTTGGTGACATTTCAATATTTGCAATACCATTCAAAAATATATTAGCTTGGTAAAAACCTCACTGAGTAATGGTCTGTAAGTTTTGTACATATAGCACATTACTATTAAAAGTACGGTTTGTTATTTTTAAACAATGTTAAAAATTCAGTCACAGTAGACACATCTTTGAATAACTAACATGAATATTTCCTCCCCCCTTAGCCATGTCCAAAAAGAGCTCGGCAGGAGACCAGTGCAGAGGAGTACGGTCGCTACATCCAGACAGCTGAGAGTGCTTTAAAAGCCCTTCAGGCTCTGATTGAGGGCCAAGCCAACTCTTCTGCTCCACCACAGTGGCTGGAATCCAAACTACAGGAACTGCACACCCTCATAAACCACATTAGTGCAGCTGGGCAAACTATCAAGCAGCTTTAGCTTTAATTTACATTATAAGTAGAAAAAAAGTCTATCATACCCATTGCTGCTACTGAAAATTGTTTGTCTTCCCTTTTTTTTAAAAAAAAACCTTTTGTTTTATAATGTTTATTAAACTTGTTTGAATACAAAGCATTGGATTGTAAGGTTTTACTGTCCTCACTAGAAATGGCATAGTATAGGTTAAAAAAAAGCACAGAGAACAGAGCCATTTCTGAAACAGTAAAATCTTTATTTCACCAGCAACCAAAGACCTACTAATAAATTATGTACTTCATATTATACATTCATTCAAAGTGCAAGCTTTCTGTAAATCAAACCTGACACGTTTCGGACAAATTCTAACTTGCCAAAAAGGGTGTCTTGATCTTGATGCCGCTAGTAAATTTGGCACATTTAAAAAAAAAAAATAAAATAAAAGACATTCACCTCTGATTAAGATCCTAATTTATATCAGGGTGACTTGTATAAAATGGCAAAAAATAAAGAGTGGCTTCATTTATCCAAGTCTAACAATATGATGAGCAGCCAATCCTTCCTGTTCAAAAGAGAGTTACAAACTAACTGCTATTAAATGTCCCAACCAGTAAAAGGTTATAGAATGTCCCAGCACATTCCTCTTACTGCATCATGTTAAATGAGAACTGGAGCAACTTCCAGCTGGCTGTGAAGTGGCTGCAGAGCAGTTTCATCACCAGTTGTTCTCGTCCTCCCAGTTCAGATCATCTTCATCTCCCCAGCCATCTGTTTCCATCTTTGAAAGAACACGAGAAAGAAAAGGTTATTAATGCAAACCAGGAACAAAATCATTACGCTTGTGAAGAATCCCTCATTCAGTCATCAACAGAAAGGAAAGGGTGAATTTTTGGAGCAAAAATCTATTACAAGTATATCATGTGTTTCTAATAACAATTTAAACTGGATCCAGACAAGATGATTTGCTGTAATAAGTGGAAATTAAATCAACTATAGTCTTTACAGCCCATAAATGTATAAAGTGACATTAATATAATACAGTGTTCATTGAAAGTAGAGTTAAATAAAAAAAGTCTAGCATTTGTTATACAATGTATAAACCGATTCTGTGAATCCTCATGCTCTCACCTCTGTCAGGTTTGTTGCTGCAAATTTGGCAGTGAGCATTATGGTATTGCCAAATGAGTCGACCTGCAGAGTTTTGGTGGTGTCACTCATGCTGCTTTCTTTCACAGACAGCAGAGCTGAAGAAGACAGCTTGATATCTGGCACCATGTCAGCGAACAAATCCAGCTCTGGGTCGCGCTCCTCCTTTTTCTTCACCTTTATGGTGAACTCCTCCCCCAAACCCCCTATTCCACCGTTATTTTTTGCCACTGTAGGTTTGGGTGATTTTTCAGATTGGCTGTCTTGTTGAGCCCAGCTACTGTCCCATGAAGAGGTGATCTTGCTCTGAGTGGATTGTTGCAGTGCCGATGTTAGTTTGAGAGGGTTGGATGATCCCACACGCAATGATTCTGAAGCAGTGCCCCCTGTGGGCGGTGTGATTATTACCGGGTCTGTTATAGGAGCAGTAGGTGAAAGATCCGAGGAAGGTTCAGTGTCCTCAAAGTCTTCCCATGGCTCCTCGTTAATGTTCTGTTGTGAAAGTGGTTGTCTGCTGCTGACTGCTTCTGCTCCCTCTGAGGCCTGAATGTGGATCTGGACTGATTGTCCATTTCTGTGCTGGTTCTCTTCAGTGTCACTCCAGTCAGGCCAGTCTTCCACTGGGCCTTTTCTGTGTGGCTGCTTTGGGCTGAATGACAATGGCTCCATCTTGCTGTCCCGATGTAGGCCGTTCAAAGGCAGAGACATTTGTGTACTCACATCTGAAACCCAAAATAGAAAAAACAGACTGAGCTTTGGGGCACAAAAACCACTCTGTTAAATGTAAAGGAATAGTTTTAAGCATTATGGGTGTGGTGTTGTACCTGATTTTGGCATCAGGGGGTAACTTCGAGGAATCTCTGTCCTATCTGTTAAACTGCCCATATTACCCAGCATAATGTCTTCAGTCCCCAGTGGTCTGGAGAATAAATTCAAGACTTTGGAAGGCTGGGCCAACTGAGGGTGGGAACCTCCAACTACATGGACAGGTGACGCTAAAAACAAGGGAAAAAACAAGTTTAATCTTAACCAAATGTTGCGATTAAAAATAATAATAATGCAACATTTCAAACCAATATGCAGATCCTCGCCGATATGACATTCTAAATTCAGGCAGCCCGCTTGACTGTACATTGGTTGTTTGCAACATTCATAATTCTAATTGCAGAATAACTTGTAGGCTGAACTGTGCCTCTTAAAAAACCTGTTTCACAAGAACCAAGCCTATGAGTGTGGTAGTACAACATTTCTGATGCTATGTGCTTCTTTGTGCCCACAAATCAAAGTAAATACTGCTGCAAGGCTTCTTCTTGCAGGAAGTTAAATTAGGTTAACTACAAAGCTGTACACTATCATTTTAAGATTATGTACAACTTGGATTTGATCACTGCAAATCAAACACGTTTGATATTTACGACTGAAGAGTAACAATAACCACAATAGCCAAGAAGATCTTCTCTCCTGAGTCCAGTGGACAGTAGAGAAAGAGGACAAACTTGTGGATTTATGGCAACAGTATGATTGTTTGATGTGTCCTGCAAGATGTATCACAACTGAATGCTGGGCCAAGTGTTGCTTACTTTCTGGGGTGACCTCTGTTGACCTGGTGAAGTTGGGCGTGGTGCGTTTAAAGACCTTGGTTCTCTCTCCTCCAACCACCACTTGAGCTCCAAGCAGTGGCACCAGCACCGCCAGACTCTGTAGCGTCATGGCCACCAGAGAATCATTGGTGTCTCTCATTCCTAACAAAACCTGTAGTGGGGGACACACACACAAAAAGATGGTACATTATCAAGACATAACGACATACCAACATTTGTTAGCGTCCACCATTCATCTTAGTATTCACATTATCTTTAATTCACAAGCATAATTGAAATAAACACATCTAAGAGCACCATTTGCATGGGTGGTGCAGCAATGAAAAGGGTCCCCCCCTCATTGCAATTTTTACATATCAGTCTTGCGATATGAATTTGCAAAAATTGATATAAAATAAAAAAAATACAGTTTTTTGGTATGAAATGGTATACTGCCTAGCACTATATTTTAGTAATTGAAGCAATTGATCATTATTTTGCAGTTAGTTGGGTTTGCTGTTTCTACCAGCATCCAGTCAATGTAGGCTTAGGGTCCTAAAGTAATGTTAAGACGGGCATGAGCAGTATCTGTCTTCACACCAAAGACTGACAAACACTGTACCTGAGGCAGAATCTGACTTTTAAGCTCATCATGGGAGAAGAACTCGGCGTAGATGTGGATATGACCTAGCAGTGCAACCCGCACATGTTCCTCGTTGACTTTGTAGAGCTTCAGTAGCAGAGGAATCACGTGCTTACGGTAAAGGCTCAGAGAGAGCAGGCATTCCTCACCGCTACCACCACTACTCGACTCTATCGAGACAGGCAGAAATGAAGAGGAAAAGTATGAGCAACATCCACTTTCAGTTTTACACGGTTGTACTTGACAGCTTCTTTATCTTTGAGGGGGAATCAAGATTTGAGTTATTATTAGAATCAGAGGTCCATTCAATATAATCTTACCCATCTTTGGCCTTAGCAGATGAGGCAAGAAACTTCTGACAGCCATGGGTTCTGCAAAAACCAGAGAATTGAGCAGTTTGGGGACAAGACGTACAGCTGTCAGCTCTTCAGGCAGACTTTGGACCCGGTCTAAAAGAAACCTACAGACACACATACACACAATGAGCATGTCAAGAGACCCATGACAAAAAAACAGGTTCCAGTTTGAATTATTTAAATGAGGCTTGGTATTATTTAAGTTTATGGAAAATAGTATTTCAACTCCCGATGATGTTACACTGTTACACACAAAACATGACACATGCACATTACTATGCTTAGTGTGATTACAGTGGGACCGACAAAAATATGCACCGAAAAATAAGTAGAGGATGTAATTTCTCACTTAAAGAACTCATTCTTTTCTTCTTCTGTCTTCAGGGTCAGGCTCTTGAGAAAATTCATCACCTCTAGATAGTCATTCCTATTCACAGAAAAAAATACAGTTTGAAAACAAATCATTTTCAGCCATCAGTCTAACAATAACAACATAAGGAAACATGATTACCACACCTGAAAAAATCATGAGTCAGCAGGGAGCTGAGTGGTGGTCGGGACAAAGGGTCAGAGTTCAGCAGACCTGCCTGCAGGGTCTTCTTCAGACTGTCGGATAACTCGTGTGACACTGGAAACAGGAGGAAAAAGGGGTTCCATAACGTGTAAACAGGAACATTTTGACAAGATGAAATGCAAGGTGTGAGGTCACAAAGTCAACATTTTCTCACCATAGCCATTCAGGAGAGGGATAAGGGTCTCTACCATCATTCCAAAAGAGAAACAGTCTCGAGCATGAGCGTGTTTATCCGTAAGAATTTTATAGCCCTCAACCTGTCAACATGTTTGATAAGAACTTGTAAACATGAGGAAAAATAACTTTATTTTTCTAACACAGCTGAATTCTGCTTACCTGCTCCTCTGGTGGAATAGAGCTGGCCTCTCTCACATTCTGTATGCTTGTGAGAAACTGAGCATATAAAACAAAAACAAACATTAAATTTATTAGGCAAACTGTAGTTCTACTGTAGTTAGATTTGTAGGAAAAACAACATATTTTAATTCAACCTCTCACCTCAGGAGTTGCTTCGGAGAACTTGCAGACAGTCTCCATCCCTCCCAGTTTCCAATGACCGTCTTCACTGACATACACAGAAGAAATGCCAACATTGTTATGGCTTGATTTCCCCTGGTGGAAAAGAAGGAAAGGTTAGGAGTCACACTAAATGGCTAACGACCATTAACCACGGACAACAAACCTTAAACAACACCAGTGTAATAAAAAAAGAGATGTTTAAATTGTTTGGTGTTGCGCATTATCTTAGGGGAAAATGTATACAACCTTGAATTAAGATAATTCTACAGCGTGTTTGCCACCTGCTGCTCAAGCAGCTCTGTCACGTTTCTTACTGCTCACCCGTTCATGCAGAAAGACAAGAGCCTGTAGGAGGTCATAGACGCCTGCGCAGATTTCCTCGGGGGAGAGGCTGTCCAGCAGCAGCTCCAGGGGCTGCACACGCTCAGTCACCAGGTGGATGCCACCATCCTGCACTGAGCAGGACAGGAAGCGCAGCAAACAGGGATGCCTCAAAGTCTTCAGGTGCTGGAGGAAATAAAAATATTCACATTATTGTACAGCTGCCAAAAAACATGAATTGGCAATGTCAGTCAAATACAAACTGCTGTTGCTACTGTGATGATTTTGCAGTCCATGTGGGCAGGCCACATGCATGTGGTTACATGCATTCACTGTAGCAATAATCAGAGGGGGAAAGTAACACATTATATTTATACTATATATTTATATTATTCCAATTGATGTTATTGGGCCACACGGTGGTGTAGTGGTTAGCACTCTCGCCTTGCAGCGAGAAGACCCGGGTTCGAGCCCCGGTTGGAACAAGGGCCTTTCTGCATGGAGTTTGCATGTTCTCCCCGTGTGTGCGTGGGTTCTCTCCGGGTACTCCGGCTTCCTCCCACAGTCCAAAAACATGCAATTTGGGGATAGGTAAATTGGACACTCCAAATTGACCATAGGAGTGAGTGTGAGAGTGAATGGTTGTTTGTCTCTATCTGTGTGTGGCCCTGCGATGGACTGGCGAACTGTCCAGGGTGTACCCCGCCTATCGCCCGATGTAGCTGAGATTGGCACAGCACCCCCCGCGACCCTCTGGTTGAGGATAAAGCGGTAGATGATGACTGACTGACTGACAATTGATGTTATTTTTGTGTAACTGAACTAAAAGTAGTTTTTCAAATCTGTAATTTGATGTTTACTAAATAATGTTTTGTTAGAAATACAGTACACTACATTTTAAATCACAAAATTATGTAATAAGTGCAATGGGAAATTTTCTTCCAACTACTGAGCAGCATAAAGGAAACTACTGCAGTGAACGATGAGCTGACAACAAACTAAACTCACCGGAGGAGTTTGGTCTTCTTTCAAAGTCACAACTTTGACATTTGCAGAAGGACTGTAGTTGGTGTTTGTTTGTTAGTTGGTGTTTGTTTTATAGGATGGTCTGCACTTAAATCAACATATCTACATGGCTAAAAATGTAAATGTCACATAGTTAATTTTGTATTTTGTATATTTTAGTTAGTACAGGTGTACCCCTTGTTCCGTTTACACTACACGAGAGAGACCCTCACCCACTGTTGAAAAGTAAGATTTCAATTGAGCTTCGTTTTACTTTACTTTCTTCTTTCCACCTCTGGCAATTACTACCTCTCCTGCTGTCAAACTACTGCGTTCAACGTGGTTTGGCATAAATACCTTGGCAGCTTTGTTGACCTTATCTTCATTGCCCCGCTTATGGACAAACACAGATGCGCGCTTTCCATCCTGGAGCACCGCCGTGTACATGGTGAGTCCAGAGGGCAGGGTGAGGAGCGGCTCCTCCAGGGTGCAGCTTCGCACAGCGCTGCTCTCCGCACCCATGTCCGCACTTGCCCTGGACCTGCAGGGCAGTGTGCAGGGGACGGCTAGACGTAAAACAGCAGCAGTGTCATGTTGTCTGTCGTAAAGACGAGGATGTTATAAGAGAAAGTTGTATCCGTAAATACCTGTGTGTTTGGATTGGATGTGTCGCCGCTGTCGTGATGACAAGTTAGCTGCCGTTGGCTTTAGTTGCCTGTCTGGCTAACCTCAGCGCTACGTTAGCCACCAAGTCATTGCCGCGTCGCTACGCATCCAATCGACCATGCTAACAGCTGTGTGTCACGCGGTTAACCGAATGTACTTTCAAACAAAACGTTAAAATGATATTAATTGTTAAAAACACAAATATATTCCTGTGTACCGGTCGTCAAATCTACGATGCTAACGTGGAGCGAAGGCTGTGCTGTAAACACAGACCTTTCCGGTAAAGGACGAAACCAGATCATGTGGGACAGTGTTACTTCTAAGTTGTTAAGAATTAAGCCACTAAAGCTGTTCTGCACACGATTTCAGGAAAGGCTGTCATTGTTTATTATTTTACACCATAAAACGTGTCACTGTACATTAGAATTTCAAATTGTACATTTTAAATTCACAGAAATAGATCAAGCCCCCCCTACTCCGAAGAAAAATGGTTGTGACGAAAGTGGGGCGAGATAACGCAGGTGTGCGCGCACCGAAGTGACTGCCAAATGGTGAGTAAAGTCAAAGTGAAAACTAAATCTGGAACTTAAGCTATTTGTATTAAGCGAATACATCAAATTTTATTCCAATTTTTGCTCCACGGTGTATAACATTGATCGTAATGACTCCTCATTTTCTACATTGGAGTCAGTAGAGGCCACACGCGCGCGTTCACGTCGAAGAAGCGTGACATTTTGGAGTGTGTGCACGTGAGCCAAGGATGCATAACTATATATCGATATATATCGATAATGTATAACTCTTTATTGCACGTACACACTCTCACACCGCCACATGGAAATGTAGTGTTACTATAAATAATGTGGTTTAATTGTTCAATGTAAATTTGTATCATATATATGTTTATTTATTATTTTTATTTAAAGTGCATTTTGTTGCCTGGTGTAAAAGTAAAACAAATGGCAAATTATTTGAAGCTAAAGTTTTCAATACTTAAATATACATACATAATACATAAATATAATATAACACAACAATAAATTACAGCATGAATGGCAGAATGAAACAGCCATGACTTGGACCAGGGGTCTCAAACTCAAACGACCTGGGGGCCAGTCTTGTCTGGTCAGGAGGTCCACAATTATATCGAAATAATGTTTTTTGTTTCCGATATTTAAATAAAATGTCATAATAAAAGTGCCTGTTTTGATATGGAACAAAAGATAAATGTAGTTGTGATGCAAAATGAGTCTGTGCAATTTTTTTTTTAAAAATGACAGAAATAAATCATTATAA
Source organism: Solea solea (assembly GCF_958295425.1). Classification (NCBI taxonomy): domain Eukaryota; kingdom Metazoa; phylum Chordata; class Actinopteri; order Pleuronectiformes; family Soleidae; genus Solea; species Solea solea. The sequence goes on along the minus strand of NC_081142.1, from coordinate 8,807,820 downwards.
CTTGATATTAAGAGGAGGGCCACATAGGGGGCCGTAAGTGGACCACGGGCTGCAAGTTTGAGACCTCTGACTTAGACACATCTGCTCTGGTAGTATCCAACTTATGTAGTCTATGGCTTCCCCTGCTTCCAAAAACATCTCACACTTAATGTTGATGCTTTGCTTAAGTAACAAATGGGCTCAAATGATGTCAGAGGAAGTGAAGAAGTGAAGTGTGAAATACAAATTGGTCACCTTAGTAACTACTAGAAAAAAAAACCCAGAAAAACTGAAAAAAAAAATCTGTACACTCAACGCACCTTCAAGTCGCTTTTGTGCTGAGAGCAGGAAGAAGCAACATGGATGAGCTTGGTAAGTCAACTTTCTTTCACTCTGTTCATTCTCCTCAACCTGATTGGTTAACATCATTCTTGTTTTTTCATTAGTGTGTTTTCCTAGTATTTACAAATGAGTTGTAAACTACATATGAAATAAAGAACAGTTTGTGAAATAAGATCCCAGTGTCGTATCTGTCTGTATATACTGTGCACTCTATATGTGATGAATAAGAGATTTTCAAATGGTACTTAAAGCTGACAATTTTATTTTTATTTTCAAACAGCCGTGTTGTTAATTACCTCAAAAAGGACTTTATCCTTAAAAACACATTTTTCATTTAATTGGATTTTTACAACATTTTTTCAAGTTTCGCTTCTGCAACATGCTTAAACCACCATCACTTCCTGAGGAAGCCGAGTTGCATGAAGTAACCTCAGGTCTTGATCTTCATATCAAGGTGCACGATGTGTCACTTAGTGCTGAACTTCCTCTTGTTTACATCAGTAAACCTGAAAGAAAAACCACTGTGTTATAGTGGTTGTCTGTATACTGTACAACATATGCCTGCATGCCTTTGTAAGAGTGTTAATGTAGTGCTAGTGTTAATGTGTTGCCTGTATCCTGTCACAGATCTGCTGTTGCAGGAGCTTGCACTGGAGGCAGCTGCTTCAAAGAGTGTCAAGGAAAACAGCACGGATGATGCAGTCAAAAGAGAGGTGACTACAAAAGCACAACGGTTATAATCTTGTTGTTTCATAACGAGCAGGATCATTACCTTGTGCTTTTTTCAGTTGTCACCAAAATGAGTCAACATCTGCTCTTTGCACATGATTGCAACAACTCTGTGTCAACTGAGTGTTGATGGTATGTCCACAGGTGCCAGCTGCAGACTATTCTGTACTTGACAAGAAAGAAAAAGGCTCAGCTGACTCAAATGTCTACAGGTGAACCACCTTACTGTAATCAGTGTCCTTTCTGAACCCTGATTTCAATTATAAGTTTGAATAAAATAGTTTAGAACAGAAACTGTTATTTTCATTGCATTAAATACAATAATAAAAACTACATTTTAACACTTTTCTTTTCACTTGTATCACTTTTAAACCAGTTTACATTAAACAGATTGACAGATTAGCAAATTAGGATTACGTGGTTGGTTTTATTGACATTTAATTTTAGAATGTGAGGCATTATGCTCTCAAGTTAAAATTTTCTCTCTTTGGGTTCAGTGATCTTCCATCTTCCGTGGCAGCTTTCTCGAACCCAGACTCTCCCACTAAGGAGTTGGACACTGTTTTGCAAGATCTGATGGGTCTGGTGGAAAGAGAGGTCAGTATAGAAACTGATTTATTTTAAAAAATTTTGTCAATGAGAAGTGTATTTTTGCATTTTCATGAAGACATTACAAAAGAGAAAATCGTACAACAGTGGGTTAAATATTCAACTGAGTGGAATGAACCAGACTGAACAACAGAGGGCAGCATTGTACTAATCTTAACACCACTCAGCCTTGAGAGGTGGAATTGACCCTGTAAAAATTGACTGTCAACTAAACTGCTAAAAACAAAAGATGTCTGTGGCTATTTGTGTTAATAATTTAGGATCCAGCCGCTTCAGCAACCCCTCCACCACTTACACAAAAGCAGTCCATAAAAAGGAAGATAAATGAGGGACAACAAGAGAACAACAAGAGCAGCAGCAAAGCAGGTTCTGATGCAGAGACTTCGACCAGAACCACAAAAACCGATACTATAGATGACCTGCTGGGAGGACTGAGTTCTGACCTGGAGAAGATTGGAGTACGCACCACAGCCAAGGGCCACTGTGCCTCCTGCAACAAATGCATTGTGGGAAAGGTACAGTAAGTCACTGAAATAAATATTTTAGGACAGGACAAGAGTGAGATTTGAGAGGTTAAGTGATTCCATTTAACATGATAGAACAGGTAAAAACTGCTTGTTCTTCCATGTTCTTTCCTCTCTTCAGATGATCACTGCACTGGGTGAAGTGTGGCACCCGGAGCACTTTGTGTGTGTGGTTTGTAAAACAGAGCTGATCACCACAGGCTTCTTGGAGCGAGACGGACAACCGTACTGTGACAAAGACTATCACCACCTCTTCTCACCTCGCTGTTCGTATTGCAAAGGACCCATTTTACAGGTGAGAAAAGATTGATCAACATATGATCCTATGGTTATAGAGAGAACGACTAATAAAAACAACATGTTAAAGAAATCTCCACATTGACCGAAATGTGTGTTACAGCCATTTATGGTTGTATGAATTAAGTGGTGAATATCTGGCAGCACAAAATGTCCATTCGAAACCCAGTTGAGCTGTTCTTAATTTATTCTGTCATATATTACATCCGTCAATTTACACAATAATCTTTTGAAGATTGGATGATGACAAAAAACAAAACACTCAAAGCGGTACATAATTCATTTTCCTAGATGTATCCACATATCAAATTAATAAATAAAGCACAAAACCATACTGGGTTCTGCAGACGGGGCTGAGAGTTTGTAGCAGACCAAAGCCATAAATCAGAACGTAATGCAAAACTTCTCTTTTGATTCACTTTGTGTTTTACAATTCACATGTTTGTGCTGTCTGACATCTGTGAAATGAGAAGAGTCTTACTAATCTCAAAGTGATGTAAAAGCAAGAAATAATATTGATATGTCTGTTTGGTTAACCAGAACATCTTGACAGCGCTCGACCAGACTTGGCATCCCGAGCACTTCTTCTGCACATACTGTGGAGGCCTATTTGGACCTGAAGGTTACAGGCTTGTAGATTCGTTTTTCTCCTAAGGAAACCACAACTTCAACAAGCATTTTCAAATGATTTAATATTTTGTTGCTTTCAATGTTTTGCACGTATCTCATACTCGTCCTAGGTTTCCTAGAGAAAGATGGGAAGCCATATTGTCACAAGGACTTCTACTACCTCTTTGCTCCCAAGTGCTCTGGCTGTGGTGAGTCAGTGAAGGAGAACTACCTGACTGCAGCCAATGGCACCTGGCATCCAGAGTGCTTCGTCTGTGCAGTAAGCCTCATAGCCCGGACCACACACACAGCTTTGAATTGCGCACAAGCCTGACAAGAAATGAGAATGATACCCACACGTTAGCTTTATTTGCAACATTTTGTCCACAAACCTGATGAAAACCGTATGCCTGATGAATGCAAATAAATCAAGGAAACCATATTTCTCAGTGTGGGTATCTTTTACGTTCTCTTCAAACCCACTTCTGCATTTGGCATCTGGTTAAAAAAAAAAAAAGGCTCCGTTTTCGGCTATACTTCTTCTTTACTCAAACAAATTTTAAAGGTACATTTCTTTCAAATTTGATGTTACGGTGACAATGTCAAGTTTTGTATCCCCAAAAATACCACAAATCCACAAACCTTAACATAATGAACTGTTATCTTGTAATATCTGCCAGTTACATGGCTCGCCATTTACACAGAACCTAAACATCATTATACATAGCAGGGCTTCACTTTATCTAAGTCCCTTGCTGTTGTAAATCTAATTCCAGAGTGTTTGTGGACGTCAAATATTTCCCAAAGAAGTGGCCGAGTATCTTTAATCAAATAATTCATTATGAATTTGACCAGTTTAGTACCTTAAAAAGTTAATTTTGGTCATGAATGAGCTGTTGCTACAGCTTGTCCAGTAAACTGTAGAGTGATTCTCATCTTAAGTGTTATAATGTGATGATGAACTTCCTGCAAGCCCCCAAAAATACATGAGCGATCAGACATCATTCATCCAAACTCGGTAACATTCGACTACTTATCATTTTGATGATAAAGTAAAGCTTTTGGTATAATATTTGATCGACAAGCAAAACCTCAAAAAAAGTTACTGGTATTATAATTTAAAAACAGAAACAATGCTCCATGTTACCATCTCTACGCTTTCTACCTGTCTTTATACTCCCTCCTGCCTTTAAACTTCACCTGTCCTCCTCTTCTGTCTTGATATCCAGGACTGCCGGCAGCCTTTCACCAATGGCTGCTTTATGGAGTTGGACGGTCGACCTCTCTGCTCGGTGCACTTCCATTCCAGGCAAGGCACTCTGTGCGGCGGCTGTGGTGTGCCCATCACAGGCCGCTGCATCTCCGCTCTCAATCGCAAGTTTCACCCTGAGCACTTTGTGTGCGCCTTCTGTCTGCGGCAGCTCAGCCAAGGCATCTTCAAGGAGCAGAAGGGGAAACCTTACTGCGCCACTTGCTTTAACAAACTCTTCGTGTAGGGAATGCAGGACTTAACACAGAGATCATGCAGAGGATACACTGTAGATGTTCAGTTTCACATTCATTCAAAAGTAAACATCTATACTTCTTACATCACACACATTGTATTTGCAGAAGAGAAATAGACATTTCACAATTTCATGGCTGACAGAGCTACATGACAAGTGCTTTTGGATACTACTAAGATGAATTACATGGTTAAGAGTGCCTAACAAGGAGTGTGATGTAAATTACCAGTAGTTGTGTAAAGATATCAAGGGAAAATGCTAACATAGTAAAATAATGAATGACACGGTTGTTAAACACAGGAAAATACTTATTTCCTGTAATAAAAGTTATTGAAGAAACGTTTTACATATGTGAATTTTGGATGATTCTAAAAGGTACGTTTCTGACATTTGTTCAATATTTAATTGGATTGCATTCATCATGTTCATATAAAATGGAGAAATGGAGAAAGAAAAACAGTGAGGTTCAGGTTTAAACCATGGTTTCCATTAAGCTATCCTCAGTTTGCCATAAGACTTGGCAGAGCAGAATATGGAGCAGTTTGTCAAGGGGCTTGTCTATTTAGCCTGATAGCTTGTCTTGGCATGGAATCAGTGTGCCAGCCTAAGTCTCCTCTTACTCTGACTGACCATTTGGCCCTCAGCACACACTGGATTCACACAAACTCTTCATACACCACAGAGACTCCTTTATAGAGGACCGATGGAAGATTAATCACGCTACTGAGATGAACAAAAGTGGTTTCAGAGGTGAAAAGTTTCATCACATCACAGCATCTCTTCAGCAAATTACTTTGACTGTTGAGGCATGAATCAACCGCAAAGTGCTCTGGTGAAAAAACATCTCCAACGATATGCGTGGCATTTGTAATTGTTACTCCTGGAGGTTTTTTTTATTCATTACCAACAATTAGTGATATATTGCATCAGATTCCCGATAAAGTTCCATTAGTAAAGAAAATGTCAGGTAACTTGTCAGTTGTGCAGAATTATTTTATAGGCATTTTACTCTCAAATACTACAATTTCCAAACTGCATGAATTACAGCACATTTCCCCTTAGTCTCTTTGAAACTTCAGCCAAGTTTCAAATGGACCATGGTTAGAAACTCCCAAACTACTCACAAACTTGAAGTATACACTTGAAACTTGAATATATGCAATGATTTTCTTTGAGTTTCTATAAAAGTAATCAAACATTTGTTCCTAAATATTCACAATATTCAGTGTATTTGTTGAGATTGGCAAAATGAATTTGACCAGTTTGCATCTTATCGTCCCATGAACGCTGTTAGCACTGTTGGCAGCTTCCTTCAGCTGCGTGAAGTTTGTGTGTGAGTGAGAAAGGAGATGGGCATTAATCACACTGTCATCACTGTCAAACCGGGCCCTTCGCGGCGCCCACAGAGTACCGACATGCATCATGGAACGATTGTGAATGTTTCTTGTTCACGTCAACATCCAAGATTGTAAGTGTTTAATGATGTAAGGGCCTCGTGCCCAAATTCCTGCTGAACTCAAGACGTACAGTGATGTTAAATGTTTGATATTTTTTAAAATACACATGAGTGATTTCAGTCCTCAGACCCAAGAGGAAGTGAGTTTTCCAGCATGAACATTCCATAGAACAAGTTCGATTTTGGCATGTTATGCAGCTGTAAAATTCCACATCACCACAGCTTAAGGACGGATATGTTCATTCTAGTATTATTTTTTTGTTCTGCCCCATTCGCTGTCACAACTGCATGTTATTATGAGCGGAACTAGCTGCCAAAAGTGTCTTATGAGTGGGAATACTTGTTTAATGCTGTCTTTCCTACAAATGGCTTCAAAGGCCCATAAACTAGTGGTTAGTTTAATTTTAGATTTGTGAAAAACCTCAGACACACATGTATACAGTCACCCTAGCAGTCCAGTGCTTTCAAGCGTGGACACCACCACAGCTCAGCAAAGTCATGAACTCTGAAGTAGAAAACAAAAATATGACGCAGGGAAAGACATTTTGGCGTTTGTGTGTCATCGCATGACTGAGTGAATGGGAGAGGAAAAGCATTCTCTTGCACGTAGTAAAAACGAGAAAACATGAAATATGAGCGAGGGCCTTTTTTTTTTCTTTAAAGGGTGGCAAATGAAGGCCAGTCTGTGGAGAGCAAAGAGTGTAACTCAGGTGACATTTACAGCAGTGAAACAAACAGTCTGGGAGAGCACTGGGTCATGAGATGGCAGCTTGAGCTCAGTGGGGGAGGAAGGAGGATTGAGGAGTATATTGGGACATAATGGATACTGGTGCTGAGGGAGGCAGGGTGGGGTGTGCAGGGGCTGAGGGGTGTAGTTGCAAGCGTTACCCCTGCATGACACTGAAACTGAATACTTACCACCCCTCCTGTAAAATGGCTGTGTCCGCTCGGCCACCCCTGATGGGGACTGGAGGGCGGCCTGTCCAGAACCATGCATCTCCACTCTGGTCACACCTGGCTGGCCCGGCCCTAACCTGTAAACCCAGCAGCTCACATTAGCTTTGAGCCCATAACTGTCAGATTGTTCTTAGGTACAGGCGGACTCATTAATCAGTACATTCGCTTGTAGACACACACATACACACGTACGGAAATGGAGACAACGCCAGTTGCAAATCAGTCCTGACAATGTGAAATCACAGCTCCAGTAGGTGCAATAAAACGTGGAAGGATCTGATTACTGTAACATCACTGCGAAGCATGTCCATGTACAGTACGCACTGATGAACTTAACAGTTCCCTGCAACTGTGAACGTGGATACATTACTCTGAAAGGAACACTGCCCTATAAATTAAGCAAATGGCATCTGAATTGCAACAGCAAATATTTGACTTTTGGAATCTGTCTACACTTGAGTTACAGAAATAAATAAATGTATTTTGTCATTGAACAAAATAATGTTTTTTTTTGTTGTTTTGTTTTTGAAAAAGCTGAATTGATTGTAATGCATGGGTGTTCAATTCAATTAATCCTTATTTATCAGGGACAATGCAGTGAGAATACCTGGCTAATTTGCAGCTTTGCAGCCACTTTGCCTTTTGCTTTAACAGTTTTATCTTTTCACCAAATGGGAAATGTTGCTGCTCTCAGTAATTGTTTAATACATCCAAGTCAGTGGTAGAACCAGAAGTCAAACGTAAACAACGTATCACACTTACTTAACTACATGACCTAAAACATGGCGTAAGAACCTGTCTTCTCTGGCAGCCATATTTGTTTGCATGTTGTATTTAAAGACTTTTTGTTCTCATTGTGAAGATTAACATCATTCCAGCTGGCAGAGGTGAGACCACCAGTTTGAATTGGGAGGAATTACTCTATCTATTATTACTGACCAATCATGTATATTCAAATGGATGGTTATCTACAGATACCTGTGTAGACCCAGATCAATGTATGTCTGAAATACAAGTGTTTCTGTGTGAGAGTTCAAATGAGTGTGTTTTTTTTTACAGTAAAGTAAAAGTGACAATTTCAACACCTCAGAAACTACTTACATGCAGGGAGAAGTTGAGCTGAACTAAGCTCCACTTTTGGCTGTATGTTTGTTTTGGCGTTCCTGTTAATGCTGGGTGCAGGTATCACACCTGATTCATGACTGGCTCTTCTGTCCAAAAGAAACTTGTTGTTGTCCTTGGCCGAACACTCAGTGTTTCTTGCTATCTTACACACCCGCAGGCATATGCATATGACACACACACACACACACAGGTTTGCACAACTATTCTTCTTAGGACACTGCATTCACTTCTTTTAGACAGCCTAAACAAAGTGTCGCCCTAACCTTAACCTAACCATACTTTAAGTATTAGCCATCATCATGTTTTGGAGACCATGTTTTGCTGCTCAAACAAACAGAAACACAAGAGTCTAGGGTTAGGTTGGCACAAAGCATAGCGTACTCCCAGGCTCATGGATCCTTAACCAAGTGAACTTGAGGTCTCCAGTTTTATCAGTTAAACGTTAAATGTTAAATTTCCTGACGGTACACTATGGGGAACACAACTTCTCTACTGCAAGTCTTTGTCTCATCTCCCTTACATCTCCTGCCACGTCTCACAGTTGGACCTCCATGCTCAACATAGAAAAACATGGCAGAGAGGGGAAAAGAGACCAAAGTGCACTTTAACTGGATCTTAATGGTAGCACAGACCAAATGGGCTGAGGTTATGGGAAAGATTTATAGGACAGTGAGCTCCTTCTGTATACTAGCCTTTAGTGTCAAGAAGATAGATGGTTTCATTATGCTTCTTCATTGTGTCCATGTGTGGGTGTACAGTACAGTGTGCCAGAGCGCTGCAGTCTGTGATATGTCCACAGAAACCATTCTTGCTATCGATGGAAGGGCTTTGGGAAAATTAAACCTTTCTTGTAATTGATAGAACATGTTTTGAAAAGTGGACAAACCTATACTGATTTGGCTGGATTCCTTGAAATCACTATAGATGCTGATTTTGAAAAGCCGCAGTTTCAGGCCAGATTTTCTCAAAGGTTAAAATTGGGTTATGGATGGGAACTGAAAGAGCTTGGAATGGATCTCCGTTGTCATGTTGCATTGTTTGCTTGGTGGACACTTGAACCATAGATAATAAAAGAGTGGGGCTCTTGGACTATAGGGCATGGCCAGTTAGGTATATGGCTCTCATCAAAAGCCTCTGTAACAGCTACGGCACTGATCATAAAGTGATTTGTTTTTAAGAATGATGGTTACCCACAATATGGCCCTGTTGCCTAAGAGCTGAATGACCTCCTGGGTTTAGACAAACTTCAGGAGGTTGTCAAGGCCTGAGAAATCCTGCAAAGCCAGGACTGGCTGGTTGATGAATTATAGTTGCTACAGGGGGAGCCCAAAAGAGCGGCCCCTAAAGCCTCCTGCAGGTCTGCTGGAAAATGCTGGGAAATGTGTAGTGTGTATTGCATCATTATTGTAACACGCACACACACAAACCTCACCCTGGAAACCTTAGCTGGGTTTTACAGTAATGTCCTGAGCAGGTGTCCATTTTCCAGCACCTCAGCTCTCTCTGGTGTGTTTGACAGAACATCCATTTAAATTGGACTGAAAGGATTCCGGTTTGCTTTTCTGAAGGATACATTAGGGGTTTGCTCCAAATCATTTTCTAATCATGAATCCATAAAAAAGAAGTCAGTGAAAATCTGTTCCAACTAAATCCTTGAAAAGATTTTTTTTTTTTGCTGCTTGGAAGATACACTTCCAATAGAATTTGATAATAAACAGAAAAGACATAACAAAATATAAGAAAATAGTAATGAAAAGTGCTGTGATTTTCCCTTTATTGTTTTAAGCTTGACTAGAGTTTAAGTTTAAGCAGCAATGCTGGTGTCCACATATGATTGAACGAGTAAGAAAACAGGCTACATTTGAATGTAATTAGAAAGGAACATTTTGACAATTAAATCAAAATGGGTTATTCTCTGTGGTTAATTGTTTTACCAATTGTTAAAGTAACAAAATTAGCAGTTCAGTCGTGAGCTGAATTAATTTATTCCAGCACTGTCAGTATACTATCAAAAATATCAATTTCAGAGACATTCACCTTGGGTTTGTCCACAGCCAAATGTCGACAAAGCTATGTTGACAGAATAAATGATTTGATGTGCAGTAATACAAAACCACCTCATTACTTTTGCCGTGTAAATTACTTCTTCATGTTCTGTTCATGTGAAAAGAAAGAGGAGCCTTTAATAGTGAGAGTTCACCAAATATTTTGTATATATATGGATATGATATGGATATGATCACCTTCCATTTTGTACCAGTTCTTCCCAAATACTACGGCTGCTACCCTGTGATATTAAATATCCAATTTTATTTCCCCATAAACCAGAATCGCACTCTTTCCATCAATCTGTTCAGCTTCTCAGACACCACAATCTAATAGTAATCAAAAGAGCCAAGACAAACAGGAACTCCAGGTTCACTCAGTCATTTTTATCAACATCTTCTTCACTTTCCTTCCCCTGAATGAAGTCTGGCTTTGGAAATGTTTCCACTAAACAGTTGAGTCTCTGTCAGGGCTTACGGCAGGATTAGAGCTCAAATTACTGACTCTGTGGCTCATTTACTCTCTGAATCCACAGTCTTCAAAACAAAAGTTGCATGTGGACATGTCCAGTGATATGATAATAGCATGAAATCAGAAACACATTTCAGGGGAGAAACTCATTCCAGAGGCTTTAATGTATAACGTTTGATGTTGGAAGATGTGGGGGAGACAAGAGCAGAGAAGTAAAGATGTGTACATCTGAATGATCAGCGAGAGATAGAGAAGCAGAAGCAACGGTAGAAGCTTGTGAAATATATATTTAATTACAGTCATCGCATTATGAGCAGTTGTTGGGCTCTGATATAAGGTTAAACTGCAGAGTTGATGATAATGGTGATGGTAAATTATTTACCTAGTAAATTCCATGGTCAGGCTCAGCTTCTTCTAACTCAGAACCTTCAAAATTAGACATTTCTTATCACCCTCTGATCTAAAGAGTCATTCATGCACTAATATCATCCAGGCTCCACTGCTGGAGGCAGCGGGCTTCCATCTCCAGTCTACCACTAATTGAATGCTGGTGTCTGGTTATTAAGATGCCTATGAAACAAGACTTCATCGCATATATCCTTGCAGTGGCTATACCTGTTTAATTTAGGATTGAATTTAAAATCCCCTTTAAATCTCTTGGTCTTACATATGTTATACTTACGTTACTTCTTTTCCCGGCTGACAGCACCACTAGACACCACACATCCTACCACATCCTACCTCTGTGGATTGTTGGCTGTTCCATGTTTGGGGGGGAAAAATAGGCCCGGGCCAGTGATTGCATAAAAAAATAAAAAAATACTCTGATGGCAAAAGGTAATTTTACTACATTTACATTATCTGTTGGACAGAATCACAAGGATCTGAACGCTAAACAAACAACAGAGGATCATTTTGGTCACTGGTGTTGCAAAAATATTTTTGTCTACTGTCTATTTGCAGTAGGAGTGGTTCACTGAAGCCTGCATCACCCAAGAAGTGTTGTTATCTCCTTCTTCTTTGTGCATACAAACTACACCACATAGCTGACAGCATGCCATGAACCATTAACCTTTTTTTGAAATATTATTATTTTGTGTAGCCATAGAGCCAGACACAGTTATGACCGGACCCGAACCACTTTATCACGACAGAGCGCTCCACACTCTTACTCGACAGATGCAGGGTATTGTGTGATCATATGCTGTGTATCTGATATCTGGATGTTGGCAGCTTAATGTCATGAAATCAAATCAGATCGCAAATCTGATTTCCATCCATCCAGCCATCTTCTACCGCTTTATCCTCCTCTCAGCTGACATAGGGCAATAAGTACACCCTGGACACGTCGCCAGTCCATCACGGGGCCACATAGAGACAAACAATCATCCACACTCACAGAAGATATGCTCATAAAAAAAAATATAAAGTATAAAATAAAGAATATGCCTTAAGCTCTTAGAAAGTCCTGCATGGTTAATACATTTTTTTCTACACAGGAATTTCTGGGACATGCTTTGAGACTGTTGGAATTGTTCTTTCCATCTTAGCTCCTTTGCAACTCTCTCCCAGACTTTTTTAAGCGGTTAAATCCAATCAGTTAGGCATTTAGGAAGCACGGTATTTTATGCAAAGCACTGCGTCTCTGTCCCTTTTTATGTATTTTGTTGTTTTACTTTATTCTGTGCTTTGTGTGTTTTTACCGAGCTCACCACATCGATTGTTAAGCAGTTAGTCACTAATACCTGTAAAGATGTATTAAAAGCAAACATTACTGGCTTGCATGTTTTTCTTCATTTGATTTAGAAGTGGAAAATACAATTACTAAATTAAATTACTATATCTATAGTTGCATGTGGATGCAGAGATGGGATAGAATATGGATGAGGGAAACCAAAGTTTCACTGACGGTAAATAGGAAGAAGGAAGGTAGAGACTTAAGAGGCACAAAATCCAAACACCACTTCACAAGAACAGTAGACTCTGTATTTGGTGTGCTCAAATTACTTTGTAAATGCTACTCTGTCAACTTCATTTGAGAGCCTCTCCATATCAAAACAGCACATAGTCATCTCTGGGTGTATGTCGCGTGTTGAGTGAGTGGCCAGTACATTGGCTCGGATGTGACTTTTAATCACGGTGGCGTGCCTCGACCCAGTAGACTGTGCCGGGAAGCTCCGGCTCATAAATCAACTGACTGTCTCATTGAGTGAGCTGCAGAGTTCTGAACTCCCTGGAGTGTAACGCATGCGTTAGGCTTCTGCAGTCAGACCAGACTGCTCCCGCCACCAGGCCTCCTCACAAGAGGAGAGGAGGGGAGGATGGTCATCATGGTCACTGCTGAACTATATGTTCAGATAAAAGATGGAGCCTTAAGTGTGCAGATCTCTGTTTTCATAATGGTTATAAAAAGAAAAACTTGTGGCTGGAAATGTCACAGTGTTTGATTTATACATTGATTGGAGGGTTTCAAAATTAAGGACTGTGTCCAATACTAATGTAATAACTCCATTGCCTAAAATAGCCTCTGAAAATGGAGTGGGTTTGTGTATTTATTGTGGGCAATATTGGTTGGCAGTTTTACAACTTTGGTCAAGACAGAAATATTTCAACAATACTGCATAGTTATTATATATTAGACAACCAATCTTTTCCATACGATGATCATCCTGTCAGTTTTTCCTCTAGCACCACCGCGGGGTTCACATTTATGAGCTAGATTGTGTGTGACGTTCATGTTCTCATTTAGCCTCAGCTGTACATAGAAGCATGCAAACAGGCCTACACTTACATTTGTCACTATGACTGTTGTTTATGTATTGTTTATGCACTCCATGTACAGAGTAGGGTTAATGCTCGCAGTTTAAAGATGAACTGATAAGGGATAAACATTTGCATTGCTCTCTGTGTGGTATTGACTGGTGAGTCATGTAATGTCCCAGTTTTTCCTCCACGTGGTCCTGAGCAGTAGACCTCAGTCTTCTGTGAGGCCAGGTGGAGACTCATTGATTTGGTTTGCACTCAAACTGCAAGGAACTGAGCTCGATCCTCTGCCTGGTTTTCCAAAACAAATTTACTAATGGGGTGGTTCATTCACTGGATTAGATAATTATGCGAGAACAAATTTAAGAGTATGAAATGGTCAGTACCAGGTTTATATTTTTGCACACACACATACACACACACACACTCACACTCCATAAATAGACCATAAATAAATGTCGAAAATGAAAGAAGAAGCGGTTTATTTTCTTTTTTCAGTCTCTTACAGTCGATTACAGTATAACCTTGACACATGTTCAGGATCAGTTAAAGAGGCAGAAAATGACCAGTCAGACCATTCCTGGAGGACTGCTTGTGTATTTGTCTCCACATGCGCGCACGTGTGTTTGTGTATTCAGTCATAAGGCTCGCGCTGTTTAATGTGTGTCTCTTGACCAACCACGCACACGTGTCTGTGTGTATTTTGTCATAGAAGCTATGCTGTTTGACGTGTCTCAACTGCACATGCATGTGAGATTCTTTGTCTACATCAGTGTGTGTGTGTGTGTATGTAGTGGTGTAGCCTGGTAGCTTAGTCTGCTTCTTGACAAGTTCTGGGCCTGTTGACAGCCCCTCTGTTTCCTGTCATGCACGAGAACAGCTTGATGTGAGAGTGAAGAGTTGCAGCAGGAATGATGCCCAGAGAGAAGTATGGTGTGTGTATGTGTGTGTATGTAAGTCCAGGACCAGTAGTCCTGATGGGAACAAAACCTGGTCTTAATGAGGCAGAACCGTATTTCTCGAAGTTAGAGTTCGGCATTAAGTGGTCATGGTTACTGTTGGGGATAATGCTTTGTTTAGGCTGTCCAAATGAATGGAAGTCAATGCAGTGTCCAAAAACCTGTGTGTGTGTCACTGATTTCCTCCTCTTCACAATAAGCATTTTCCATCACCACCTTTCCCCCGTTGAATTTCATTTAGTTGGAGTTCCTCTTCTCCATGCTCACTATCTCCCCCGCTTTCCGTCATTTCTCACATTTAGATGAATGGATACCCACACCGATACATGAACTTGCGTCTTGTTGAGCAGAACAGCCAAGTGTTACAGAACTGCTCATTGATTTTGAAAATAAACAGAGCCAAAGACCAAAGGAGAGGTTGAGGAAAAAGAAACATTGACTCAGAAAAGAGCAGATGATGGAGAGGAAGCATGAAATGTCATACTGTGTTACCAAAACATTATTTAGAATATAAAATAAAAGGCTTTCTCATTATTCACAGCTTTACGCTGGTTCTGGAATGACATCTTTATAGTACATTTTTATCAATCTAAGACATCGAAGAACTTGAGGCAGTGAATTTGAGGAATTTGCCCTCCTGTGTATGATTGTCTGTGAATTTTCTGGAGTCCACTCTGACCCAATTCAACGGTTTCTTTTTTTTTAAATATTTCTTATGACTTGTTTAAAACAGAATGTGGTCATTTGAGGCTGTGATATAATGTGTGTCATGGACATCTGGTCGTGCAGATGTGTGAACATGAATAAAAAATTATGTCCACCGTGGACCACAGTGGCTGACGTACAATAAACCAACAGCCACATTTAGAGATGTGCTAGACGTACATCAAATAAACCTGGGATAAATGCGGAATGAACTGGGGTAATGTTTCACGGCCACAGAGCTGAACTCTCAACATTGGCTGCCGTAACTTAAACGCAAGCTTGTGCTTTGCTTTCAGTCCTACGAACTTACATTACAGAAGAAAGGAAGAGAACTGTGTAGGAAAACAATGTGGCCAGACAGTGGTTAAAGCAAAGCTTCCCCATCTCTGTTAATCTTTAAGCATGATATCTTTTTACCAAGGCCAGCTTTGATGTCATGAATTTATTATACATGTGGCATAAAAGCCCCTCGGACAATAAGATAATCTTCAAAGAACATCATCTGAGTAGATGACCGTCTTCAAAAGAAGGTCAAGTCCAACTACAGATTTTTGTCGACTTAAAGAGGAGCTGATCTGATCCTTCAGGCTGAAATTCATGTTTGGTTCCTGCACACCAGTGCAGACCAGAGGATTTGATTTAATGGTATCATAACACATGCTGTTTATGCAGTGTTCCACAGTCACTGCAAAAAAAACCAACCTTATTTGGCTCTGGAAGCCTCTGTTGACCCCCTGGTTAGATAAACTACAAACAGGATATTGACAATGCACATAAGCAGTATCACACCGTACCATATCAGCTATATATACAACACACGTTAAGACTGGTTACTGGTTTTGTGTTGTGGCTATAGTATTTATATAATGGACATTTAAATTCACCTATTGTCCAATACTGAGATTTGCAGCTATTTCACTACGGTTGTGGAAACGACAAAAGGGAAACATCATTATTTCTCCATATCTTATTTTCTTTTACCATTAGAATCACCAAAAAGTAGATATGCTTCACAGCAGGACGAGCCTTTTCACTCCTCCACCTCTTCCTCTTCGGCTTTCAGGGGTAAATGGGGCAGGATGAGAGAGAAGATAGCGGGGGTTCCTGCTATGGATAATACAATTACTCACAATGCCAATGATCAGTAAGAGAGAGCACAGTGCATCATGGGATGACTGTGCAAGCCAAGCCTTTGATGTGAGAGCATTAAAAGCTTTGGAAAACAAATACAAAATATGGCTTTCTGTGAGGAAAGTATGTGTGTGTTTGTGATAAAAGAGCAAAAATAAACATTATGACCAAATCTTTTACTTCACTGAAATCTGAGGACAGGAGCCATCTCAACAATGCCCATAACTGTAGTGTATGTTTTGATATTATCTAAAATGGAAAGTCTTCTTCAGATGGCGGACACTGTAAAGGAGAGTGTGTTTCCAATGATGTTGGCTTCTTCTTCTAATTTGACGTATGTGTATCTATTTAAAATGCATCCCAACCTTTGTTTTATTTGTAGGAAAACCACTGAATTACATGCGTACTGGACTTGTGCCTGGAGGAGAAGGTGAGATTGACATTTAATATGGCAGTCCCACACACGCGCCACTGCCATAACTGTTAACAGATTTGTCCTGTATGCAATGCACACTGAGGACATGACTGAGATATATAATGTAATTAAAATGGAAAGGCTTTCAAAACATCTGCTGATGTTTTATTTGTTGTAAATATGTCTTCAACTGCAAAGCCTTACTTTACATCGGAATTGAGACAAAATTGTTATTGTACTTAAAACTTAAGTAAACCTTATCTGATCATATAACTTTGGATGGAATTACCTTGGCCCCCAGTTCTACTGTAATGGACCTTAGAGGTATTATTGTCCAGGACACATCCTAAGACTCACACGAGGCTCCAGGACAGCCTCCCTCCACCTGCACAATATTACGAGAATTAGAAACATCCTGTCTTGAGGGCATACTGAAAAACCAGCCTATGCCTTTATTGCATCTAGATTGGACTACTGTAATTCATTAGGATGCCTCAATATGTCTGTGAAGACAGATTGTGCAAAAACACTTGCAGCAAGAGTGCTGACAGGAAGTTAAAAAATATTGCCTTCTTTGCACTGTCTAGAAATCCATAATATACTATATTTTAAAACCTCTTCTTCCCTGACCCTCTTTTTGGGGTCCCGGTTCGAAAATGAAATGCCCAAACTAAATAGAGTATATCTCTGCAATTACACGCTCTATCTAATTATCTTGGTCTCAAAATAAAGATAACACTTGTGAGATTCCACCAAAAGTGTAAGTTTCACTGTGCCAGAGTAAATGCAGATGGGACCCACAATAAATGAAGGATTTTTCCCTCGCTCAAAGAAATATTGCATTTTAAAAATGTGCATTAGGAGCTTAAAAACTCATGGAAGTCATGTAACAACATGTGGACATTAGCTGTGCAAAGTCTGATCATGCTGAAGTGAACCAGAGTGAAATTACAGAGGTTTTAGTGAAGAGATGCCTAGGCGACTCTAGTTTGGCACTATCTATACTATGGGTAAAAAAATATTAAACCCATTTCATTTTACTTACATGTCACTATTGGTCTAATAAAAACTTGTTTTGAATTAAAAAATAAAAAATGATTAAAACTATTTATTTAGGGCATTTTTCTCTGGAGCGTCAGAGACAACACTGAGCCTCAGCCTGTTCAGGGCATAGCTCCGGCTGTGATTGGCCAATCTGGGTGATTGACAGCTCGTTTTATCATCAAAGCCAATAGGATCAGGCTGTAGTCTCCGAATGCACGTAGCTCCCTCCTTTCGCACGTCAGAAGGACGCAAATGCGTATGACGTTGTTTGACGGACATTCGCCCTTCAGAGGTTTAAAGTTTTAATCTTTTTTAATTTATATTTTGTTAGAGTAAAATGTTGGTTCTTCTTTTCTTCTTTTCTTATTTCTTATTCTTCTTATTGCTGGGCCGACCGGGTTCTGGAGAGACTGATTTTCGTTCTGACCTCATGTCTTAATGTGTGTTGGTATGACAATAAAGAACTCTTGAATCTTGAATCTTGAATCTTGAATCTTGAATCTTCTCCAATCAAAACAAGCTAACAGCCGTCTGGAATGACCAATCAGCCCAGGAAGAGGCCCCAAAGCATGCTGGGAAGTCTAGTTCTCTGTTTGTTCTGGTGAAAACAGCTTGTTTTGCTCAACAACATAGGTGAGACAACATTTCTGGTTGTATTTCTTGAAAGTGAGTTGTTGTTTTGCTCTTATTTTGCGGCTGGATCCGTGAGTTTTGGTCGTAGATTGATATAAATGGCACCGTTGGAATCTGTGGAGTCTACTGTTGAGCAGACATGTTTTTTTTTTTCAACATGACAAGCTGATTCACTTTTTACTGTTTATGCTGTTATGGTATTCTCGGCTCATGTTGGTTAGATTACTTAGCGTTTAGTCTGTGTTTGGTGAACATAGGAATGGTTTTTATGAGCTTTTAGCGGAGTTTCTGAGCTTTCTGTGGGTATGCAGCATGTCAATATTGATCAAAGGTAAATGTGCCTTTGATTAATGTGCGTCGCGGGGAGTTTTTTTGCCCCCGGTACCGGGTCTACCGGGAAGAAGATTCTCCTGATGTGTAAATGGTTATGCTTCATTGCATCTCATCCAATCAGTCACGGTATTCTTATAATATGCAGGCATACATGTGCTTCCTAGAGTCTTGATGAGCAGATTCACCTTCCAAGCTCCTTTTCTGTGGAAACAGCTCCCAATTCAGTTCAGGAGGCAGACACCATATTTGCATTTAAGGGTAGACTTAAAACTTGCTGTTTGATAAAACCTACATATCAACTTCTGATGTAATTATCAATAACTCCATTACACCTCTTATTATTACTGTCATTATAATGATCAGTCAGACTGTGTTAGGTAGAAACTTTGAGATCCTCTCTATAATATTGATGATGGACCTTTAAATGCCTTTGTATAACATGAGGTGATGTGGCCCCACACACTTTAAATCGAATTGAGTGATATGAATTCAATTTAATTAAATTTGAACTTTAACAATTGAAATATTTTGACAGATGGTCTCTGATATGATTTCATCGCTTATAACCCTACACTATAAAATATTTGACTGTACATAATTACTGGCTATTATTTGCATTAATTTCACAGCAAGTAACTGTTTGTACGTGACAGTAATTTCATGTCCTAGATACTGTATAGCGTAACAGTAGGTTACTTTACAGGTATCTACTGCAACTATACATGATTACTCTCATTTAGCAGTATTTACATTTATAAATACTTTGTTTGGCTGTAAATCAAATCACACATCAAAAAAATCCCTCTAAATTTCTTTTCTGTAATAGACACACCGATAATAAATTTGTGAATAAAACACAAGGTGTTACATTGTGAATTACCCTAGTTAAACCCTGTGAAATGATGATGTAATTTTAATTGTGAGATTTACTTAACACCCATGAAAACCTGGAAATAATTTCCAGTGCAGATGTATATTCATCTCCCCTCATTTCACCTTAAAATAATGACTGACTTTGAGTATTCCTGTCATTTTATGTCGTCCTCTAATCTCCCCTCACCTTCTTTTGCTCATTCTGGACGATGAAGATAGACAGATTTCCAGCCACTGCATGTGTCAACGCCTCTGGTGAATGCGGACCTGTTGTCATCTAAATCATCGTGTGCGTGTTTCACAAACACGAGCTGTAACACTCATCTCTTATCTCTTGTCCTCTGGTGTGTCTGGTCTTAAACAGATTCATTTGGACTCCCTTCTGACATATACCACTCTGTTTCCACCTCCTAACATAGTCCTCCCACATCTCTACCACTCTGCTTTCACCCCTCTTTTCCCAGGACGTCCGGAAAAAGGAAACCACAATAACATTTCACCAGAGACTCAGTCAATATTATTCCTCAATATCTTCAAAGCAGGACAGAGGATATTGGAGCCTGTGCCAGAGACGGCCGGAGATAGAGGAGAGAGAGAGTGCAGGAACAACAGACAGAGAGTATTCAGTGTGGCCTTTGCAGTCACTCGCTCTGTGATGTATGGCAGCCTGAGGCTATGAGACACTCCTTCATATCCATCAAACTCATATTTTCTTTGAAGCATGATCTTCCTTCAGGTCGGCCCTCTCCCTCTGTCCTTCTTACCTTGGTCCACCACTGTGCATCCATCATCTTAATTCCTTTTCACACCACTAGGGGTCCCTGTGTGCACAATAAACAAATGCACACATTGTATTCCCAGCCCCACCACTTCTCCATATCCTAAAAGCTCAGTGGATGTATGAGATTATGTTCTTCTCATGTGGTGTGTAGTAGCAGTGGTAGGCCTAGTAGTTGTAATAGGAGGGCCTCTATCATTATACCAGTATACTGATGCCGGGGCAGAGAGAGACAGAGAGACACAGAGAGTTAATGTTGGGGTTTTGCGGCAGGTCTTCTGCACAGCGTCAGACAGACAAGCAGCCGTGGAGCCACAAGGACATGTAGACACAGGATTCTTAGAGCTGCAGGGCCACAGACATTAATAAGGTCTCTTAACTCCCTCCCCCTCCCTGCGTGTGTGCTTTTTGTCAGTCTGTCCATATGGGGTGTACACACTGTGTATAATAGACACATTCAAGAGAAATATGCAAAGTCATTAACAGTTGTGGAAGGCATTGATACTGGCAGGATTTTTTTTACTGTGTATATGCTTTGTTTAACATGAAACTTTTTTATTTAACTCACCTCCCTTCTGTTATAATGCCTCCCTTCTTATTTCTTAACACCTCCCCAGATGTGTGTGTTTTTAAGTGAGCATTTCTGTGGTCTCCTTACAGAACATTAACTTTTAAGTCTTCTTTCGTCCCCAGCTATATGCGAGCCATGCTGTAAGTGTTGGACCCCGTCCAGCAATCTCCTGCAGCCAGCCGCTCATAAGCCCACATTTTACCGGCCAAGAATTTGAAACACTCCTTCAAAGAGAAGCCTTCTGCAAGGTGTGGCTGAGGCAGGTACCTGAGTCCACAGGTGGCCACATTAGAGCAGATGAAACTGCTAACTGAAATTCCACACCTGTCTCAGAGCCAGAGCCACAAAGGGGAGGAAGCAGAGCAGCGAGGATAAAAAAGATTAGAGGATACATATGGTTTTATTTTATGCGGCTGGGGGGGGGGGGGAAGAAACCCTTATCGCGATATATATTGATGCTTTTAAAAAATCGTTTTCTCCCCAGAATCGTGACACGAACTGAAACAGCTAAAAATATCAGTTGCCATATTATCTCAAAAAGTCTTGTTCTGTTTATCAGTACTTTAGTTGTTTTAGTTGTTCATTTTTCAGTTTCATTTGAATCATCATCATGGCCCAGGGGCCTCTAAATGTAGCAGTTAACCTAAAAATCATTCCAAACATGTTTGTATTAACATATGTGTGTATTGATTTGGGGGAAAAATGACTCCTGGGCTATTGCAACAAGAAATGTATCACAAAAATTTGGTTTAAGGGGAAAATAAAATCACTGCTTTCAATACCATCAAATCAAATACTTGCAATACATCGGAATTGCCATACAAATGAAATTGGCACCCGAGTATCATGGTATAATGGAATCGTGACAAAAGCATGCTGTTGACCTCCAAATAAGTAAAAGTATATGAGGCCACATTTCAGTGGAACACTGTGAAAATGCATAACACAAAGAAATATTGACTTCCCTGCCTGTCACGTGATCACATCTTGATGAATGGCAGCCAGTAAAAGCAAGGAGTCAAGGGTCAAAAGGGCAGGGGGTGTCAGAGTTTTACAACGTGAAACTGTGTTAAAAGACAAGCTGATCAAAGACGTTTAGCACAAACGCCCCCAATCTGCCTCATCTGAATGGAAAATGCAATGGGTGTACAGCGACAGTCCTGCTGCTAACAGCGTAACCAAAGTGAGCCTAGAGTGGTGAGAAGAGGAGTGGAGAGGAGTGGAGAATACGGCAGAGGACAAAGAGTTAGTTGTCCAAGGTTCATCTGCCGCTGGCGTGCAGGGAGGGGCCCCCGGTGCCACTTGTATGAGGGGTCTCCGTGATAAATTCCCCACTACTTGACTCTGTCACACTGTCTGCCACTTGGACAATAACTGAGGTCATAGCAAAGTGGTGGAGCACTGACATCGCTGCCTGAGCTGAGAGGGGGCCACTTTCTTTCATCATGAGAGTTTATTTCACATCCCCGAGCTCCACATCATGATGAATACATCTTAAGAAGTGTGCCGGGCTGAAAATAAATAAAACACCTCTCACAGTTTTCTTTACTCAGACTTGTTTATTTGTCATCATTAATCATGCGTGTAAGGCCAAAGGTCTGTGGCGCTGGTGCACTACATACTGTACCATGTAGTGCGGGGTTGTCAAACACAGAAGGACAGAGATAAATGTGATTGCGCTCGAGAGGAAGCACATGACAACATTTGAAAAATTGTTCATATATATCTTTGGAATGAGTCTGCTGAAATACAAACCAAACACACCTTTGACCTGGGAGCACTGGGTACAGACTGCCACCTGCCCTGCAGGCTCTGCATTATTATTTTCTTAAAATGAAGTCAAACACACCAGACTGTAAACTTTACAGCTCTCACACATATGGATTTTCAAGCTCTCTTGTTTTTTTTTTTTGTTAGTTTTTTTTTTAATTAGACAGAAATTCCCATTCCAATGTAACTGGCCTGTTTTGTAACTTTGTAAAATGTATACATCAGTTTTTATTTTGAACTTCGCTGCATCCATTTATCAAAAAGATACAGTTCATCAGTTCCTGTTGACATGTGCTTTGCATTTTTCCATTTTAATGTATTATTCATGAGACACTATTTATATTTTGAAGCTGATAAAGTTCAAAACCTACTTCAGAAAACACTATTATTCCAGTACAGTGCAGTACATCTCAATTGAAGGGGAGATAAAAAAGAAAGAAAAAGTAGCCATATACTGTAAAGTGTATAGGCATTAAAGACCTTTTATGGAGGACTATAACCCACTGTCAGCCCCACAGGCTACTGATAAACGGCCATGCAGAAAGAGAAAACGTCCAAACACTGAAGGACCTTAAAAGATCAGAAGAACATTCAGTCACCACTATGCGCCTTTGGTTCTGTCTTGGGGGACTTTACTCACGCAAACCTGTCATCCCTCTCAGGACCTGTGCTCCCTCCTCTTAAAAGAAACAGCACCGTGTACGTGTGTGTGTGTGTGTGTGTGTGCGTATTGAGTGTATTGGGGTGGAGGGGCTGCTCAAATCGTCCCACCTCCCTCTCTCTCTCCAAGCCAAGACGCTCCAAAGTTGTGGAGCGCACCGCGGAGAACTCTCCAAAGAGTTTTCGAGCTTCGGGACTGAAAGGAGACAGGAAACGTTTGAGAAACAGCTAAACAAAAAAAAAAAAGTGAACTGAGCATCGGAAAGGACAAGCGAAAAAGGCGGAATGGTCCTCCAGCCGAGCCGCACATGTGAGCCCAGAGGCCACCGGTAGCGACTTTTTATTAATTAATTTCAAGGGAGACGGAGGGGAAGGTCAGCGAGAAGAGAGCGTCGTGGACAGAGGGCACACTCGTGTGGGAGCGCACTGTCACCTCGACACGATGGTGCGTCGATGGCAGGGATTCAGCTGGATTCTCCTCCTCCTGAGCGCACTCCTGCACACTGCGGCACCCTGGAGCGCAGATCAGCGGCCGCACAGACCGAGGCAGTGCGACGCACCGACGTCTGTGAGTCTTGTTTGGGGGGAACTTAATCGAGCCTAGGACATTATCCACAAGAACAACACACCACAGAACAACATTATGGCCCTAATTAAATCCAACTAGTGACACTTGTTGTCAATTGTCCTCAAGTGTTTTGCTGCTGCTGCTGCTTCAACTACTGTAGTAATAAATTGGGTTTATTGTCATTATATTGAGGTGGGTCAGACAACATTATAATACAATTTGAACAGCATACCCTTAAAAGTTTTTTGTCAATTTGATGATTTCAGAGGAATAATTGAACTGTATAGAGAGGGAACTATTGCCGTTCTTATTTATTTTATATAATATTAATGTAATTTATTTATTATTTTGTGTAGGCTGGTACTGGTGATCATGAAAACACCCCCACAGACGTGTGAGCTAATATAAGGTTACAACATTAAACACAAAGGACTTTTATTTATTTATTCATTCATTTTTTTAAATAAATAAAAATAACGTGTGCAGTGAAAGGATTTAGGATTAATGTTTGCCAAAATAAAACCTAATTACTGCTTGTAATAATAATAATGAGGATGATAATAATAAAAATAATGACAATAATAATGCGTTTTCGTATTAATATTAATTTAAGACGCGGTTCAGTCCTCAACTAAACTTCCACTAAAATGATTAGAGCCATGGAAATAAAAGAAATCGGTTGCACGCGCCACAATTGTGGCTGTTTTTGTGGCAAACGCAATGTGTGTGTGTGTGTGTGTGTGTGGCTCTCATTATCCTCCAGCTCAATTATAACGTGTCTGCTCGTCTGTCTGCCTCCCACTGTGGATGCACGTGATGGTAGAGAGGGAAAGTTAATCAAAATCAGTGCAAACATCTCACCCAACACAAGGGGGGAAAATCACACCATTAAAGAATATTAAACTCTGCACTGTAAAAAAAAGACACTCCTGTCCATGAGTGTGAATGTTATTAAGGTTGTCATTAGGAGTCGTTTAAAGATCACATGTCTTTGTTCCATTAGTGCATAATATCTACAGGCATAAAACGGATCTGTTGTCTGGGATCACAGAGAGCTTTCGTGTTTCTTTGCTTCATGTGATTTGTAATGCGTCAGTACAGTGGTCTCTGTTTTCTGTTAAGAGTCATTTTCCCCCCTTTAAAGAAGTCTGTAGAACAAAACCCTGCAGCTTCAGCAGAAGAGGGAAATCTCAACTCTCTCCTCAGGACTCTTTCACTTTCCATGTCCAAAAACCTGCATTTATGAGTCGGCCTTTAAGCGAACATGTGCTCATCGAGAACTGGCCAAATGCTGCACTGGCAATACAGACATTATTTATTTACATACATACATACATATAAAAAGGAGATGATGTATGCTCTGTGAAATTTGAATTCAAAGAATCAGTGTAAACATTTCACTTAATCTGCAAAGGTTAAAACCACTTCTCTGAAATGAAATATAGTACTTTTATTTAGTCTTGAAGGAGACTGTGCCAGAAAATGCTGTATATATGTTCAAAGCAGATAATTATGACGATAAGAGAAGATCCATATAGGACGACTTCACCGGCTTTTGGCAGCTCATTTTTAAAAGTTTCATATGGCAACGGCAGTGGGAAATATAATTGGAACACGGCTGAAGGAAATCTTGACTAAATTCTAGAAGTAAACATTTACTAAGAATAACTTTATTTTGCATTAATGGGTTTCATCCCTCAAATGCCTGATTACACTGTGTCTCGGAAGCCAGAGGTTTGATATTGTTTATGAAAGCAAATTCTTTTTCTTTTTCCATCTTCGCATATATGCCAGCACCAATGTCATGTGCACATTTTCAGAGTGCTTAACAAGAAGCATATTTTAAATGCAACGGGGCCGTGTGCTCTTTTAAAGTGGCTGTGATTATTTCATTTCCATTGTGACATTGTTTTGTACGATGATAACCACAATTGACAAACACTTCCTGTAATATAAACCACTCAGGACTAAAATAGTGCTGTACTTAAGGCTGTCAGCACCACAGCTCTGTGTCTTGCGTAAAAAAAAAAAAATCACAAACAAAAGTATCACAGCGGGGTTACAACACAGAGCAGGTTTCTTTCAGCTTTTGGGTTTTATGAGCTCCACTGCAGTATACAATATTTGCACTGCAGCCTTCGAAATGTTTCCCTGGCCAAATGAGGCTTTGGCAACTATGTACCTCAACAATACATGGGGGTCTGTTTACAGGCCAGAAGGCCCCCCTCTAACCTCACTGCCTGCAACTTCAGTAGTAAGACTTATCAGCACAACCCTGAGCTGCCGATATTTCCAAATAATATGTCAGTTTTCAGGGCCGGGAAAAGACGTTTGTTGACGTTTTATCTTTATCTGGAGATTATTCTGTTCGCTTTATCATAACTTTTATTTTCTTTCCTTAGTCCCTCTGGCTTGGTTTGATTCTTTTTCTGTGATTGTATATATTTTATATACAATCTTGTTTTCGAATAAAGCTTTATTTAAAAATCAAGTTGGCACACAGCGCACATGCTTTATGCCCACGCTTAACATCTGCTTCTCTGTTTTTAGTGTAGCAGTGTTACAGCGCCACATACAGGCCTGGCATATGTAGTACAGTGTTTGCAAAGTCGCGTTTACGGAAAAGATCATTTTGTCCTGTTTCTGTGTGTATAAGGCCTTTTAATGGGATTTAATTTAACTTTCACTTTTTGTTTTTCCTCCCCTCTGCCACAGCAAAGTGACATGAACTCCTTCCTGTGGACAGTTAAGCGTCCTGCTCCTCATCCACCCTCCTACTTGTTTGGTACCATCCACGTGCCCTACACGCGGGTCTGGGACTTTATTCCCAACAGCACCAAGCGGGCTTTTTATAGCAGCCCCAATGTTTTCTTTGAGCTGGACTTGACTGACCCTCTGACCATCTCTAAGCTGACGAGCTGCCAGCTACTTCCCCACGGGGGGAACCTGCAGACACTTCTACCTCGGGACTTGTACCGTCGCCTCAAACGTCACTTGGACTACGTCAAACACATGATGCCTTACTGGATGACTGCTGACCAGCGTGGCCGTGGCCTGTATGCTGACTACCTGTTCAATGCCATTGCGGGGAACTGGGAGAGGAAAAGGCCTGTGTGGGTGATGCTGATGGTGAACTCGCTGACAGAATGGGATGTCCGGTCCAGGGGGACACCTGTGCTGGACCTGTTCTTGGCTCAAGAAGCTGAGAAGATGGGAAAGAGAACCGGGGCAGTGGAGCGGGTGGAGGAGCAGTGTCACCCCCTTAATGGGCTCAACTTCTCTCAGGTAAGCGGGGTAATATGTATTTTCCCTTCTCATTTTTGCATGTGTGTGTACACAGCTGGAATAACAGGAGTCATTGGAAAAGCAAGTCAAGCCTAGAGGGGCCATAAAAAAATCCTTGGATTGTATATCCTGTATCCTTCTGCTTGTAACAAAGCAGTTTCGAAGAGAAACATGCTAAGCTCTCTAATCCACTGTAAAAATTGAGTGTATGCGCACAGATTCTGGGCATTGCACCTCCTTTGGAAGAAACAGTCAGAGCACATGGGACAAGACAATATGAGGAGAAGCAAGGTGATTAAAACCTGTCCTCTGCAGACAGCTCTACTGTTATGGATGTCCCTCCACCTCACTAAACAAACACACTAAACAGCTGAATCCGAGCAACATATGTCCAGAAAAGATAAGAGAAGTGGAGAAGAGCAGAGGGTTTTCTCTTTCATTCATGTAGCAGACTGACTGTCTGGCGCTCTGTGGCAACACACCACTCTCACTGTAATCAGAGAATGATGATGGACAAAATAACCAGATTGCTTGATGAGCAAAACATGTGGGATGGCGTCCATGTCATGATGAAGATGTACGTCTATCAGAGTGTTAGTCAGTTACAGGTCACCTGCAGTGTCACAGTGTCACAGAGACTGTGGACTGAGACTATCTTGCACACATTGGACAGAGCATCCTCATCACAGAAGTGCTCTCTTCAAATATGACCTTTCATCCACATTAGGGAGGAAAACATCTCAGCACATATGTGCGTATTCATAACTGAACCCATGTGCTCTGCGTGCACAGCACAGCACAGCGCGCCACACGCGACAGCACACCGTAAGTGTGCAAAACTCCATACATGCACATTGGCGGTGCACTGCAACAGAATCTGCGAAGGCCTGAGCTTTCATGTGACGGGTCAGAGGCCTCTGGGGCTAATTTGAGAGGCAGTGGGCTCCAGCCTCTCCTTTTTCATCAACACCTCCTAACTACACTGTCAAAGTTGCACTGCATGCCCTGCACATGCCTGAGAGCTTTACTGCACCTAGAAATAAGCTCACTGTAAGGTACACTGGGCTTCTTCGTAATGAAGGAGACAAGTGGTAATGTTGTCAGGAAGGCTTTGCAGTTTTTGAAGTCTGTTATTTTCTGTACCGCCGCCATTTTCTTTTTTTATTTTGGTGTCCAATTTCAGAAAACGGTATTTATGTTCCTGAAGTACGTCACTTTGAGTTTTGATCCTCATAATGATCTATTGTCCTTCAGTGAAAAGAGCATGAGAATGCACTCATGCACTCAATTCACAGTGGACAGTAAAACCTTTACAAGACAGGTGCTCAAATTCAGATAAGAGTTTTTACTGCCATGGAAATTGTAGTCAGAATTGGATCATGGATAACTTGAAATTCACCTCTCCGCAGCATGAGCGTTGCTGCATGGAGCTTCCAACCCCCTCAGTTTCAGATATGCATGAGAACAATTCAGAGCTGAACTAGAAATGACATGGAAACCATTATTCTCAATTATAATCATTTGTGATTTCATCTGAACACTATGGTTGATTGGATCCCACTACGCTGAACTGAAACAGCGATGAGGTCACAGGAGGATGGATAGACAAAATGTCAAAGAGACACCCGCGTGGGTGGGAATCAGTAGAAAGGCAAGTGAGACACCAGAGAGGGACAACGGCAGAGACAAGAGACAGTGACTAGAGAGCAGGGAAAGTGTAAAGACAGTCCTGGGGTTGAAAATGCAGGGAGACTGATGTACATTGTCTGCCCTCTAACACTAATCCGAAACATGAGTAATTCTTAAAAGGAGAGTTGGGAAAAGATCCAGACGTATCTGGCCCACATATTATTTGTTCTCAATGAAAAGTAGCTGCTGGCAGTATTCTGTTACTCTGCTCTTAGAAACATAGACACCCTTGATTTATCATCTATGTTGTCATATAAGCAATGTCGTCATAGGCACCTGTGAAAGGAGACCGGCGGTCCTGCGCTGGTTTGTCACGGGAGGACCTGTGACCTCAGAGGATGTTGTTTCTGGATAAAAAGTTGGTGCAGCAAATAAATCAACCTCTGAGAGATGGAAGGTAGAGGTTTTAGTGCAGGGATCTTCTTTTTTTGTAGTGGTGATAGTGTAGGAGGGATGTGAAGTGTGCCAGGGCTCTTTTTTAGACCGTTAATGAGAAGCTCTGTCTGTCTGAGACCTCTCTACAATCTCTATAATCTGTAATGTCTGATGACAGAGATGTGTGGATGTCTCCGTGCGAGGGAGTTCAGAAGCAGTGGAAACAAAGGCGGGCCATGATGCACGGATGCATGGTTCTTCTCCTGTTCTGTAGACGTTGATGTCGGTTGACAGCTGGCTTGTACCAAAATCTTTGTGAATGCACACAGTTGGAGGCCACTGGGTGCTCACTGGTTGAAGCTCTACAACCAAAGCCAGAGGAATCCATATGACCGATTATACTTCCTTTTACCACAAGAGGGTAATTGCTAAATTACCATTACTTATCAAGCAAATGTATGTGTATGTGTCAGTGACCCAAAAGAACCTTTGCTAAAATGTGCTTAAATGGTAACTCATCTCAGCAGTCTCAGCATCACAGTGGTACAGCAGCGTACCACAGTATGCATGTTATCACAGTATCAAACCGTTGTGGCTTATTTCTACCTCGATACTGTATATTTTTGGAGATAAGACGTGGAACAAAATGGCTTTAGTGCTCGTTTGCTTTTGGGAAACTTGAGGGCATGTCTGCAGCCTGTGGGCCTCTCTCTCATTCACGCCAAATAAACACCCATATTTATTTTCCCTGGGTCACATTGCAGCTGAGGCCACTGGCCCATGTCAGGGAGAAATCACATCATATCGGTGGCGCCTGTCTCCTGGGCAGGGGGTCAAGGGTCATGGTGGGAGGTGGTAGCAGAGCCATGGAGCAGCAGAGCGGTAAGGAGACTGGCAGTCTGATGGGGTCAGTCTGGGCACCCACACTGCTGAGAAGGCACCCCATCTGATAGAGTGCTGGGCTCAGCCACTGCTCAGGTTGGAGCCTCCATCGGCTCGGGCTATTAAACGATTACATTTTAAGTGAAGACATGTTGAATGGTGAGGTTAGGGTTAAGTTTAGGCCAGTGGTAGTTATGGTTAAGTTTTGATTAACTCTCCAGGAAATGAATGTATGTCAATGTAATGCCATGGAAACCAGACTGTGTGTGTGTGTGTGTTTGTGTGAAATAACTGAATCACAGTACACCTCACTGTTGCTCATAGGCTCGTTATGAAAATGGACACAGTCTGCCAGTTTGAAGAGTAAATCTTAGTGGGACTTAAGGAGCAGTTAGACACCGGGGGACAAATCTGCTGCTTGCAAAAACAACTCTGCTTGAATGAAAGTCAGTGGGAAAAATGAGCCTCCATTTCACTTGATTTATAACATCATTAAATCATTTTCCTGTGACGTTAAAGCTCTCAATCGCCAGTTTTGAAAAATGATTCTCCCATTTAGAAGAAAATTAATGATAACACACAAGTGGACATCTGTGTGATTGACAGCTGGTGTCATCCAGTGGGTGCCACAGTTGACACAGCGTCAGTCAAAGGCTTTACAGTCACCTCAGAGCAGACTAGGTAAGGGTTTTTTTTTGCGATTGCAGCATTGTGGATGACAGAATGTGGTTTCCTCTCACCAGGAGGGCGTTCTCCTCCTCCTCCTCCTCCAGGTGAAAAGAAACCCGTTTCACTGACAGTCTGATGTGTCTATTTCAATCAGGGCAGCTCCTGTGCCTGTGTCCTTCTGCTGCTGAAGACTTCTGGCTAATGCGTTCTGTCATGTTGACACTGCAGCCCTCTGTGGTAACAGAGGGCACCTTCAGTCCTGGTGATGCAGCCAAAGAATCACAACAATGTTTGTCTTGATGATATAATAGTATGAAATATGATGACATCTAGCTTTTCCCCTATACTGTCTATATGAAGCCGTATAATGAGAAGCACATGGCGTTGGAATACCCACCACTGAGTTTACACTTTGTGGTCATAAAGTGAAACTTATGTCTGTCTGGGCCAGAGACACTTTGGACCCACTGTTTCTGTGTTTTCCATACGTCAGTATTTTTTTTTAAGATATCCAGTTTTATTTGTTTTTGGTTTTGCAATTCAGATTGCACTTATTGCACACATACATTTCAAATCTGTGATTTTAAAACAATTTGAAAATTTGTATGTGTAAAATACAGCATGTATACAGTGGGAACATTTTTCTCTGTGTAGCTAGCATAGCAATTATATATTGGATTTACAGTAAGCAGTCAATGTAATTGCGTAGGCCAGTGTTAGTGAACATCTCCACATGCTTTGATTTCCATGTGTTGTATCAAATCATGCAGAATACTGTGTGTTTCTTGGACCCTGTTCACCTAAACAGGACATCTTTAAGGGAGGAATTAAGGAACATCCAACCTTACCGTATCCAAATATTTACATTTCATGATGGTGTGTGAGTCTGACTGATGGAAAAAGTCATTTGGTGTCTGCTCTTCTTTCCTCTGACCTCCTCGCTCCATTTGGATTTCATTTCAGTTCTTCTTGCTCCCTATCGTTCTCTCTGACATGTCCCAAGACCCTGCTTGTCTCATTGCTAAGCCATTGCTCCTCTGCACTCGTTTACCCATAAACACACAGACACACATACATGGGAAAAAAAGGAGGTGATAGAAGAAGAGGAGAAGGGGAGGAGGAGATTACCTTTAAAGTGTGTTGGTGATGTGTATCCCCTCTTTAAAGCATGACATGTGAGGGTGTTTCACATCTAAGCTATAATTACCTGCGCAAATATGTGGAAAACTGCAAGACTATGCGTATCAGGTCGATCATCTGGTTCTGTCGGCAGGCAGACGGCAGTCCCACTGTTGCACTAATGACTTAATAGGCCCCTTAATGACCAAATAGCCCGCTGCCATCCAGAAGCACTTAGACAATTATGTGCTGGCCAGAACACTGCAGACTGAGACGAGATGGAGTGAAGCAGAGAGGCAGATACGGATGTTGAGAAAACAGAACCACTGTGCACTTGACAAAATAAATAAATAAATAAATATCAATACCAATTTATTTTTCTTAGTTCATATTTTGAGGGGAAAAAAGTGTTTAAGCTCTGATTGAGTTTGATAACAGACAGCAGACAAATGCAAGAATAATGTGTGGCTATAAATAATGTCCCATTTAAAGTAAGTGCCACAATGTCAGTGTTATTAAATGGAAAAACGAAGTCAACCCCACTTTCACCACTTATTTGCACTTACACATTTAGTTAAAATTAAAGGTGACAGGTTCACTAACTAACAAAGGGGAAAGTCATCTTGTGTTGATGTATTTTTAAGGTTGCCTTTTGTTTTTTTTCACTTTTTTAATCAACAGTGACACATTAACTTGCTCCTCTAGGCTCCTCTATAAACTCCTTGCAATACTGTATCTTCACTCAGTGAATCCAGCAAAGGTCTCATCTCTCATTCCTCTCGAGTACCTGAGAGACTGTCGGTAATGACTCCACCACATTGTCGCTGAACTGTGTGCTGCTGAAGCAGTGAGTAAATGGTTTTGCAGGTCAGAGTGCCCTTCCATACTTTAGTGTTCCCTGCATGCCAAATCTGTCCCTTTTTCCTTCGCCCTCATTCTGCCTTTGGTGGGCTCTCGCTGTAGCGTAACAGTCTCATGTCACTTTGAGGGTGCATCTGTAACTTTGCACTCTGCTTCAAATGAGGAGCAGAGCTGCTCATACGGACACATACACGTAATTCTGTATGACATACATTATTTGCTCATCACAACAAGGGTGTATAGTAAATAATAAACTATAGTGCTGGAGGTTGTTTTCTATGGGAAGGCAGGTAGTTTCCAGGAAGGCATGGGGTTAATCTCAGGTTGTAGTGGCCAGAGGCTGATTGATCACAGACAGGAATGTGACCGACTGATTTCCTCAGAGACCCACTTGGCCCCTCTGGAATGTTGTTGTCTTTAGGGACGGTGTTGTTTTATAACCTTTGTTTAACCAGGTTAACCCTTCATGAAACCACTAGATCACTGCACACAGCTGTGATGTACCGTGTGATGTCTCCCAATTTTGACTTTAAATTGGGGCTGAAATGCATTCATTATCAGTTCATAATGAATCTTCCGCAGTGATATTTTTACAGGTGGAAATGCAGCGTATGACTTTGAACTATCTATGATTTAGCTTTTGTTAAATAATTCCAAATGGAGACATACTTCATATGTAACTGCACTCCAGCAAAATAAAAAAAAAAATTGGCTCACTGTCTCCACTAGTTGCCAATTGTGAAAATAAAACATTTTTGTATGATGCTGCTGTGTTTAAGGTTTGGCAATACAGTAGACGACGTTCATGTTCCTGGTGGTTTCAGGTGTTGTTAATATTTTGTCATTGTTATAGAGCTGCAGGATGCAGGAGTCAGTGTTGTGTGTACATTGTAAATGTGCTTAAAGAAAGAAGCAGGAGGAGAATAAAACAGCAGCCTGTGAATCAAATCAGCATTTTTCCACAAAAACTGTGAGAACAATAAAAGTGAGGCTTAGAGCCAATATAAATATGAATGCTGTTGTTTTTCTGTTGCCATTACATTATGCCCTCAAGTTTAAGTACATTTTAAATTTAAATTTAGGAAAATGATCATGAAAGAAATCAACGCCTGCTGTCTCGGCAACTTGAAGTGAACAGGAGACTGCTGTGTCAAAGTGAAGTATTTTGGTTGATCTACTGAACCACTCTGACCCACTGGCTTTATAACAATGTCACACTGTTTCCTTTGCCACTTGAATTTAAACAAATACAGTTTTAAGGGGCTATCTGAAAAACTATAGTTGTAATTTTGTCTTAAGAGCGAGGTCTGAATAATTCTTAAGAGTGGGGTCATGCTTGAAAACAAGTAGTTTGTGCAATGTCTCACCTGATCTTGTCAAAAAGCAAATGTGTATAGAACTGTTCTGAATAGTGATATTGTTGAGAAATCCGACAAAAGAGGCTGAGAGCTCAAGAGAAGTGCCAATGCTGGCTCCTCATGCAAATCTTCACATTGCACTGATCACTGTGTGAAGTGGCTTTGAATGGCGGATTGTTGGTTTCAGTAAGGTGTCGACATTTTGCACGAGTTGCTTTAGCTACAGCAAGAGCTTTGACTTCTGTCAACAACAGTTAAATGCACAGTAGCCATAAATAACACCTTGTGTTAGTGCTAATAAACATGGGCTATGAGACGGCGGTACACTGACAAGAAACCAGACAGTGCAGTGTATATCAATATTCCCCAGTGTGGGGGAAGATATAAAGACTTCTAGTACACCATGGCATGCAACTTTGCATTTTGAGCAACACTCAGTGCTCCGAGATGAACTCAGCGTCCCAGTCTGCCAGTGGCATCTGCCAAACATACGACCACACCTCTTACACTCCACAGGCCAACCGGCTATAGGTGCCAATAGAAAACAACTGTGTCCATGTGCATGTATGTGTGTCTTCAACCAGGTTTTTCTGGGAATGAGGCAGCATTAGTGGAGCCCTCTCACTGAACCTGGTTTTAATGTGACCCATGCGGCTTCTCTAGCCCTGCTGCCCTGCATGTCCACTTAACACACTACCCAGTGGACCACTTCAGCTCTGCTTACACTGCCCCTGCACCTCTCACATTTCTATGCCCCCCCCCCTTTCCAAAAAACATGCATGTACGTGCTCAAATTCACTGTCACACCATTTATTTGCATTATCCTGAAAGTTAGCAAAAATGCTTTTACTGTTTTTGCTTTTTCATGCAGTCATTGTCCTGGACGGTCTTCTTGTCACATATAAGAACGAGTTGATGGAAGGGTTTTCACAATAAAATCTGAAACCAAGACGCACCTATTGGAAAGGTCAAGATAGGTTCAGTATAACGGGGAACTTGATCACTGGTATTGCTTTTGGCCTTGTAAAACTCTAACTGTGTGGCTCGCTCATTCGTAAAAATAGGTAGGAGGATTCTGAAGAACTAACAGCAATGGCTGCATTTCTTGTGGCTGCTAAAGACTGTGTGGGCACGGTTTGGTCCCTAAGTCTCAGACGCTTGTGAAAACTGTCAGTTGTAGGTCTTGAAACAATGCTCCTTTCATAAACTTTACTAAACACCACATACATATGATCATTTGTCCTACTTCCCCATTCGTAATCAGGCACACCAACACCCGTTACACACCCCGCCATAAAATGATCTCTTACCAGACGCAAGAGAAAAAGAGGCAGACAGATAAACCTGCATGGAGACAGACAGGCAGGCAAGAAGCAAAGTGGGCAGACAGAGCGTGAAGTGCAGGAATAATGACTACTGGGCAAATGCACAGGCAGGAGAGGAGACAGACAGTCATGCACAGACAGGTGGGCAGCCAGGAAAGAAAGACGAGACAGCAGATACACAGGGAAGCGGGAGACGGGCTGTACTACCATTAATAAGACGTCAGACAGATGTGCTGTAGTACCAGTGCACACAGTTTTAAAGGGACTGATTACTTTGGAGATAAGTAAAAGCACGAACACCAGAATTTTGCAGGTCAGACTCGGCTGAGTCACCAATTTGAAAAATGTTACCATCTGTACAAACCTTCATTCTCCCATTACAGACGTGTTCTCAGTCACCCTCCTCTGTTCTCCTGTCTAGTTCCTCCAGTTCAAAGAAAGTGAGATTTAGCTGTGGCTGCACAGCATACTGACGCATTCGTTTGTGTTGCTCAACACCACACCACCCTTTAATCTGGATTAAAACAGCAAAGTGTCTGACTATTATATAAAAACTTAGCCCAGCTAATCGCCTGGTTTGGAAACAGGCCTCATGTTTCTAAAGCTTTCATCAAAGTCATTCAGCCCCCCCCGGTCAATACATTTGTTCTACCACAGTGAGTACTCGGTAGCTCATGGGATCATTTGAGCATTTAGGCCTTTGTTTTACCTTTTTAAATTAGAGTTCCCACAGCTTTCTCTGATCCGAGGGAGTTGGTTGCCCCATCCTTGCCCTCTGGATGACCCCATCCCTCCAGCTACAGCACCAATACCTCCATTCAGCCCCCATCCCCCCACCCCTGTGCAGCTAAAAAATTCCAGTTCCCCCTTAAGGCAGCAGCCAGTTGGTTCAGATGTAGTTTCAATAAGACGAGCCATTTAATATGAATGGATGGAGATTGTTGTTTTTTATAGATGAGTATAGATGGGTCTACTGCAGGGGTGTCCAAACTTTTTTTTAACGAGGGCCAGATTTGATAATGTGAAGATGTACAGGGGCCAGTGGTCACTTCAGACCAGTGTCAGTAACTTTTAAATACTAATGCAGTGGATTTCAAACACAGGACTAAATAATACATTATAAAACTGAAGCTGCGGGCCATATAAAATCTCACCGAGGGCCGTGATTGGCCCGCGGGCCAGACTTTGGACATGTCTCTACTGTATCAGAACACACAGACACAATTGACTGGACTCTTTGGCACTGTTTCTCTATAGTCCTATTTGACACAAAAGGCATTACAAGAATGTTAAAAGTGGCTGACCTGCTGTTGACGTGTTACCGGATAAATCCTTACTATTAAAAGAAAGTGAAAATCTGTGGATTATGATTATGGGACAGGCAGAAGAATAGGGTAGAAAGAGCAGAAAAGCCCTCATGCACGACTCTCAGGCGGAATGGGAAAGAGAGGAAAAATATAAAAGCCCTACTTGGAAGTTTAGTGGAGAGAGCTAAAGCAACAATAACTCAGGAAATCTTTCACACTTTCCACTCAACAGTTTTCTCTGTGCCAAAATACAAAAGAAAACAATAATCCCAAAAAACAAAACAAAGGTTGCTTCTATGAAGTTTATCTCCCTTTTCTTTTTTGGTTAGTGTGAGCTATACACCCCCCCCCCTCCCCCGCACACTCACATCATGGTCAATTTCACCTGTCATTCAGCAGAGCAGAGTTTTTCCAACGCAGTGCCTCTACCTCTCCTAAGGCATACACTCTCTTGGCGTCCACTGGAACAGTTTAAATATAATATCAAACACATGGCAGAGTTTATGGAAGGTAAATGAGATGAGAAATCAAATTGACTTAGAGAGTCCTCGTGGGACTGAGGTCTCCATGGGGTGCTGTTGTTTAGGGAGAGCCTAAATGATGGGCAGCTATAATTAAGGCCACAGACTGTGAGTGGGACAGAGATTGGATAAATGACAGAGTCAGCATGAGAAGGAAAATGGGAGTGACAATTAAGGAGTGAACACGATGTCGAAGTTTAGAAAGAGGTACTCGCTGTGGGTGGTTTTCTGATTTTTTTCTCTTCTTCTTTTTCATTCTCTCTTGTGGGTGTGCATCATGTGACCATGTGTAATTGGCCTGTGGTCACACCAGAGTTATGCAAACAGATTAGCAAGGAAACATGTCAGCCTGAGGGGTGACTGGAGTGAATGTGTGTGTTGTGTGAATCACACATGAAGTTGTGTGGGAAATGGTTTGACGGACTCCAACCTGCATTAACGGTGAGCTGGTGGGCCAGTTGACTTTGTCGCGGACAAAATCATTTGTTGCGGTGGCTGCGTGTCGACAGGTCATCTTTCTGCTCAGTGACACAGGTGTTTTGAGCACAGAAACCATGCAAAGTCTACAATCCTTCATTTGTATCGTAGTAAATCATATTTTCATTGCATTCATGTGTTTCAGAGGTTCTGTGTGGTTTAAGGACATTTGAGGACACAAATTTTGGTTTCTTCCATGAAGCCTGGCTACAGCTATTGCTCCACTGCACGCACTGAATGGATAATGACGTGTGCATGGACCATGCACACAGCAAAAAAAAAATGTTTTCAAAAACAATGGACTTTTCTGAACTGTTTCTCTAAATGATCTTAACGTTTTGAACAGCTGT
The DNA here is from genome assembly GCF_958295425.1 of Solea solea. Lineage (NCBI taxonomy): Eukaryota > Metazoa > Chordata > Actinopteri > Pleuronectiformes > Soleidae > Solea > Solea solea. The sequence continues at coordinate 8,769,750 of NC_081142.1, read as the reverse complement.
TACAAAAGCTGAAAAGTGCAATTTGGACAAGATACTCACAGCTGGAGCAGTTTGCTCAGGAAGAGTGGGCCAAACTACCTGTTGACAAGTGTCATTGGGAGTTACAGGGGTCACTGGTTGGCAGTGATTGCTGCTAACAGTTCTGCAATTAAGTATAAAATGTATAATATAATATAAGGTTAAGGCTACAATCATGCCATTTCCATTAGTTTTATTGATTGAGTTTAATCAAAAATGTAACGCAAAGTCTCATTTGTGTTAAACATAGAATAAATAAGAGTAAGACGAGAAGATACTTAGTCAATAGCTGATCATTTATAACATACATTTTGGAAATGGGGATAAATAACTATCGTGGGTAAACAACATATGCTAACTACAAATTATTAAAAATGTAACTTGTGGTTTCATTGGGACTAAAAGTTGGACTCCCTGAACTGTTTCCTGGCAATGGCTAATGAGTTTTGTGATTCCTGTGAAGGTATTCAGAAACCCCAAAAAGTCATAATGAAAAATAGGCTAATTAAATATTTACGACTGATATAAGGACAGCAGTCAACATTTGAATTGTAAAAATGTAACAGTCAGCCTTTAAATAAGAGAAACTGTCTTGCTAAGATAAAATATAGCACCGCTCTCAGCTAATGTTTGCTCTGGGAACAGACAGATGCTGCACAAGTGGACATTCCTGGAGCTGAGCTGAGGAGACAGACAATCAGAGAGTGTCGGAGAGAATAAGAGCCAGGAAGACATCTCGTGTACATACTGTACGAGCTTTCAGATATGTGAGTTTAACTTGGCTCCAGAAAGTCAGTGTGTAATGCCCCTGTCAGCGCTGTGCCAGACCACCTGCCTTTACTACTAAAAGCATCCCATAGTAAACCACCCAAGCTGGATGGCAAATACCTTTTGTCAAGTCTTTGTTTTGATTGCATGATTTAAAAATGACTAAACTCACTTTTAGTGATATTTGTGTTGTTATTTGTGTTGTTATTCCTGCTTTAAACTACTCAACTTTAAACTAAATATGTAAGAACAAATTCATTTTACTCACTATTAATGAATGCATGATCATGGATTGAATGAAGCTTGCAAAGCAATAGTGAAAGTGAAGAACTCATAAAAATATACTAGCATTTAATTGTGGATTGTTAGTAGAATTACAATAAAGTTTATTATTTTATAATCAAGCCCTCGTTATAACTTGTTCAAAGACGCTCTTTTTTCCTGCTGTTATGGTGGAAAAAAAAGAGAGGTTTTACTGTCAGAACTGGTTCAGCAATCATCACATACAAGCTTTAAAATCACTTTACAGTTGTCGAACTTTTGTCAAGGAAGGCCATAGACTTAGAAAACCATTGGTATGAAGTATTTCTTTTAGAATATAGGCCTCTCAAATTATAAACAGAATCATATTTTAATCTTTTTTAAAGGAAATGAGTGGTCCTACATTCAGTTTGTAAAGAACTGAAAGTAGGACAGTAAGAAAGTGGAGGTTTTGGCTGCTGTATTCATTGCAGAATTTGACTTTGTTGCAGCGAAGGGCCACGCAGAGATGTTTCCTTGCCTCTGGTCCTTGATTGCGATGGCCCCCATGTCCGGTGTCATGCTGGAACATTGCAGAATATGATACTATTAAAATCATGGAACAGTGTGAGCCAAGCAATGCTCTGGATCAACTTAAAAAGAAAAATCATGTTTTTGACGGATTTTTCTGCGGCTGATTCTGTCAGGTAATCGTGTCAATGCCTCAGACGGCCGACAGAAGCCCGACAGAAATGCATGACTTTGTTGACAGGCAAAACACAGATCTCTGTGTAATGGAAACACAAGTCTATTTTATCTGCCTGCCAAAGTACAAAGGGGAGAGTTCAGAATGTACACAGAGCAAGACAGACAAGTTGAAGAGGCCAGGCCTCCTAAAAAGCCTCTGTAGTTAGCTGTGGTGATAGCCAACCTAAGCACTTGAGAGCAGTGTGAATGGCTTTTTAATGCCCACTAACAGCCGGAGCAGTTAGTTATGGGAGGGATGGATAAAGCAATACGCTGAATGATAGATGAGCTGGAGAAAAATAGGAGATTGATGACAATATTTGGACAAGCGGTCCCAGATGACATTACTGCAACACCACTGCCCTCACTACAGGCTTTTCATGGCAGCAGGACTCAAGTAGGCACAAGGTTCCATACTGTTCTTAATCCCAACTATAACGGCTGTGGTCTTTTTTTCTGACTCCAGACTCATTCATTTTGTAGTCTCAATGTTTTCCTTGAGGTTTTGTTATCCTGCCTAAGACTGACACAAATTAAGTCTCGGTTATGTGGAAATCACGGAGGTAATTGCCATCATTGCTCCAGTCTCCAGCTGGCTACTGATTATACACTGACTCAAATGGCAATTCAATGCTTTAGAGAAACGCTATCCAATACAAGTATTATAAAAAGAATCTAATGTACTATCAATAACGATGCCTGACAAATGTGCACGCCATTGCGGAAATACCCAGAAGGAAGACTTGCCTCCATCTTGACTTGGACTTCACTGCTTGTTCTTTCTCATCTTGCTCTCGATCATAAGTAAAGCACTGATTTACTGAGTTTGACTTCAGCTGCCTCAAGAGAAAAGTTATTCCGCTCAGCATGAAACATGTGTTAATGTGTCTGTAGACAAAGTTGGAGAAGTTATCAGAAGATAACTGACTTTTTCTCTGGTGAGTTCAGTCCGTAAGCCTGTGAACAACTGAGGGCAAAAGCCCCATGAAGCACTGCATCTGTGTGCTTCTATCAACGGCTGCTGCTATTTGTGCTTCTGTGTACATGAGTAGATGACTGTGGAGTCTCCCTGGAAGAAACAGGCACATACTGTATAAAAAGATGTTACCTTTGACCCTGACTAATATAATTCTCCATGGTGGTTTACTTCTACAAATAGTACCGTGTGTAATTTGTGTGGTCTGTCCCTCGTTGCATGTAATGGATTAGTTTTGTGCTTATCGCAGAGGGAATAATGTTGTAAGAAACTAGTCAGGTCATAAAGTACATAAACTTTGCTATCTTACCTCAGCCCGGCTGCTGTTTACATAAATTGGCCATGGACTCAAACAAAAGCTGGAAAACTCCCAGGGAACCAGGGGAAGGGAAGAAAAGAATGATGAGAGGGGAAGAGACAGGGAAGCACAACAGGCCACGGTGAAAGACGAGATGGAAAACACAGAGATTAAAAGGATTCTTTTAATTTCATGGTTTCATGGCGTGGTCTACTGACAGTTTATGGACAGTATGTGATCTGAATCACCTCAAAGCTTTGTGAGCAAACCTAATGAGCTATTAAAAACCAGCTTATATATCAGTTTGTGGAACTTTTTGCATGGACTTGTATCCTGAAATTTAACTGAAAAAAACTCCATTCAGAAAACTATAAAGAATTCCTGTTGACTGTCCTTATAAAATCTGAAGAGATCTGTTGCCAGAAGGGAGAGACCAAACCCTGAATTGCTAAATACCCAAAGCAGTGAACCGCCCCAACCACACTCCACAGTCTGTGATGGATTATTTATCAGAACTATCTGCAGCATCTATGATAAAAGAAAATAATCACTAAGTGTGAAGTCTGTTATTGGTCAGCGAGATGTTCCAAGGATTCCATCCACCCTCACTTGGGCTAACATGGGATTGTGTAGAAAGAGGAGACAGGGGTTTTTGGTTGGGAAGGTGCCAGGTTTTTGAGAAATCTCTGGGCATCTGTGTTGAAATGGTGGGAGCTCCCTTCCACTGAAGCAATTTTCTCACTTTCTTGCTTATCTTGGATCCGTTTTCTGCCTTCAGTGCCGCCAGTGATTGTGGATGAAATCATGTTGAGCGATGTCTGCTTTGGGCTCAATTTTTCCTTGGGGCAGCACTGCCCACCCAGAAGAACATGCTGATCTTTCTCTTGTATCAAACAGCAACGCTATTCTACTTTCCCCCCCCCCAAAGAAACACAAATAAATTCCTTTTAATCAGTCACAGGTTCTTCCGAGGCTGATTTGGAAGGAATGTAATTGAAACTAAAGGTAACATTATTCATGAGGTGCATGTGCTTTGTAAAGCTTGATTTCAAGCTCTAGGGTGAGCTCACAACAGTTTAGATGAAGACACGATTATTCAAGGGAATATAAAGGAAGGCTTTGAAATGTCTTTCAAACACTCTCTGTGAACTGCACATCTCATGCAGCATGGGAAATAATTTAGCACATGATGAAATGCAAATTCTCCAACACTATGAGATATCCTTGGCTCTCACTTCCTGTCTGTCTTATTTCTTCGCCGCTTTCCTCTCTGTCGCTCTCTGGAAGTACTGGGGGGGGGGGTCCTGAGTTCAGGTCCTCTGAAAGCGGATCCAAACCACGTGCTAACAAGAATGCCGGGCCTAACAGGGACTGACAGCTCATTGCACTGAGAACTGCTGCATGCACATATATATATATGTGTGTGTGTGTGAGTGTTGGGAGTAGGTGTCAGAGCGTGCCAAACGTCTGTGTGCATTTATTATGAGAAGGCAAACATCCCTGGTTAGACGTAATAACTCAATAATAACATATTTTCTCACACACACACGCATGCAGGAATGCGCCCACTTAAAATGAGAGTTCAATTGCACTCAAACACACACAAACACGCTGTTTAAATACATCATTCAGTCAGCTATTATAACCTCTAAAAGAATACGAACGGAGAATACTGAACCGCGGCCATAACCAACAGCTTTCTCTGCTCGTATATTTGGGCTCAGATAAAAATCAGATGGGTCACAGGTTCAGGGAGGAGAGACATGAAGAAGAATAAAACAGGTGTTAAATCAGACGGAAGGCTGTGGGGTCAGCGTTAGACACAGGAGACGAAAAAGTGTTGAAGAGAAATTGTCCAGGGGAAAAAAAAGACAGCGAGAGAAGGAGGGATAGAATGACTGAGAGCGAGATGGAGATACAGGCAGCCAAGAGGGTCACGCTGAGAGCGAGGGAACAGTCAGACGTTTTCAGATGAAAGGAATCCAACCAATCCCCTCAATGATAAACATGTGTCTGTGTCACCCATCCCAGGACTCTGCTCTCGCATGTCTGCATGTGTGTGTGTGTGTGTGTGTGTAAGAGAAAGACAGAGATAGACAGCGTGTATGTGATTGTCTGCATTGTTACTGACACGTTGACTGCCGACACTGACAGTGCACATGTTGATATACATTTACATACACACACTGACACCTCATCCACCATTTCAGCAACAGAAGGGGGAAACACCCTGTGTGAGTGTTAACTGACACAAACCATAACACACTGCACACACACACAGCACTGGAGCCAGATAACAAAGCACTCGTCTCCTCTCCAGTCTGCTTTCCTTGTCACCTTCAGCCTGTCCTCACCTGCACTCCCAATCAGTAAACAAAATAAAGTGAGCAGCGTATTAAACTGCGGCTATTCCTTTCAATACCACTTCTACTTGGATATATATACTGTATGTATGTATATATATATATATATATATATAAAATGTCCCTATAGTTTCCGAGCTGAAATCCTAACCATAAACCGAAATCTGAAATCTGATTGACACTGATATGATGTTTATTTGATAATGTTTAGGCACAGAAATAAAATAAGTTACTCAGCGTTGGGGAAATGATATATGCAAAAATATGCTAAAGAAACAGATTTATTGTACAATTAAGTGTATTTCTATTTATGCAGTGAGATAGATCCCATCAACATAAGGTTTCATGAAAAGCACTTTTGGGTTTTGTGTACCATGTTCTTTTACTAAACCTAAGCAGTTGGGTGTTTTGCAAAAGCCTAATAGTGGATTTTGAAACAGTGAGTAAAACCCGGAAAGTCCCAATTAAAAGGAAAAATAAAGAGGATAAGAAAGACAACATTGCATCTTTTATGTTTCCTTTTTCACAATACACCAACGTTTGGGATCCGTAAAATATTCTTAACATGTTCGTGTGACAAATTGTGGTCAGACAATAAAGTATTTGAACGATAACTGTCCTCGAACGATAATGTCCTCGCACGTGCGAGGACATGGGGAAAGGAAAGAGGAAAGGAAAGGAAGAAACCAAAAAAGTGTTCTGCATTGTTGTTTCCCATCCTCATGTGTCTGTAATGATGCCTTATACAAACGGATCATAAAAAACAACGTACAAAGTGGTGAGATAGATGAGTTTTATCTGATTATCATGTCTGATCTGAAAGCTTGTTATAGCCTGACGCAAGTCAAAGCCAGTCCCCACAATCAAATGCCTATAGGCTTTTTGGGTGTTTTTTTTTATTTTTTTTGTGCTTCCTCAGTTTGAATCTTTCCTCTTGAACACAAAAAGTGTTCAAAATCATGTTTTACATTATTACCATCAGTCATTCAGTCATTCAGTCAGTCAGACCCTGGCAGTAAAAGTTTCACCCCCTGAGAGATGGGGGTTGAGAGGAGGGCCTCTGTGGCTCTCTGTTGACTCACCCACCTTCTTGGAGCGTTGCCATGGCCACTGCCAGTCTGGCCTGAATTGAACCAGGTGGGGGTGTATATGCAGACAGAGTGAGCAGGGGGTCAGGGAGGGAGAGGAAATGAGGTGGAGTGAGGGAGATGGTGAGCTGAGGAGAGGAGGAAGAATAGAGAGAAACCCAGAGAGAGAGAGAGAGAGAGTGTGAGAGAGAGGGAGACCTTTGTTTTGGTGGGGTAAACATTCTCCAGCTTGTAGCTGCTGTTCAAAGGTTACTGCAAACATCAGTGTTTGTCTGTGGGACATTTGTGTTCATCTGTAATTTCATTTTTTTGGTGCATGAACCCTGTTGTTTATACCATTGTTTATTTAATTGTGTCTTACTTCTTACAACAATGGCTGTGGTGAACAAGGTATTTATTTGCGAGAGCTGTAGAGTACTACCATTATTCTCTCTTTTTGTGTGTGTGTGTGTGTGCATGTATGCGGCGCCATTAAAACCATGGCTACTCACCCCTAACCACACTTTGATGATTGGGTCATCGGCACACACTCATGCATGCAGGAGAACACATAAACACTCACACAGAGACTGTGGCGCTGCTTGAAGTGACTCCTCTGTTGACTTTGACAGATATTGTTTTCAGTGACCCTTGAGTCAACAACATTGTGTGTGTATGTGTGGGTCTGTGTGTGTGAGACACATGACAATCTTTTTCAAGGAAGCACAGTGGAGCCTCAGCCGGGTGCTAAATCAATAGTAATCTAGTAAAATCCCAGTGTTAATTAAGATAGGCTTTGGCCCAGCAGGGAATGTGGTGAGATGGAAACAGAACTTAGAAACGGACAAAAACTCCCATTTGTGCCACCAGTAATATGCATACAGATAGACAAGGGGTATAGTGAAGCCATTCTTCGGCTTCACTAATACTTGTATTTGTATTGTGTGTGTTTGTGTTTGTTTGTGCGCCTATGGCTCTACAGAGAGAGATAACACGAAGGTTAGGCCCCCGGGGTCACAAAGAAGGAGTGTGTGATTGGGGAGCGAAGCTTTTAATATAGCGACACCATGCAAAGTGTATGTTGTTAAATATCAGGGGGCACTTAAAGATACTGCAAATCCTGTGAAATTGATATTGCCGTAATGATTCTTTCCCCAGGTCACTTCCTGGCAAGTGATTTTTTTTGTGCCGATGTTGTCGACTGACCTCTGCTTGTTTATAGTAGAGTTTTGAGTTTCCTCTTGTTCTGGAAACAGAACAAGATGTAATATAATAATGAATACACAATTTTCTTCCACTGTATCAGAAAAAGAGAACAAAATAAGAAAAAAAAAAAAAAACAATGTTCTATTCTAGTTGGATACAAATCCACACTCACATTTATTGTCATTTCTGGTGCTCATTATTTTTGCTGAGGTTTTGTTCTTTGCCTTCCACCAAACACAAACTGCCTGCGTTGTAATCTTGTTCATCCAGGACTCCTCTCGTCTGCTTCAACATTCCCTCTCCATGAGTGTGGCCTTTTTTTTAATGATTTGCGGCCCATTTAAAGCCACAATCCTGTGATCTGTTGGTCAGGGGCGACCACAAACCCTCAGCACGGCTGACATAGTCTGCCCTTGAGCTGCTGCGGGCGGCTCAGAGAAGAGCGCACACACACACACACACACACACACACACGAGACAGGGGGAAAAAAAGCACAGACGCACATAAACACAGATGTACAGGCTCATATGTACAACTCACACCTACTGATCGCACATACACACACGTTTAAAAAAAACGGAATTATGCGTCTTTCCCACAGACTGATCCCCTCTGTCAGAAGCCTGTGCTGAGCTGTGGTCCAAACCCAATGTTTTCCTTAATAGAGTGTATGGGTGCTAAAACTATTAGAGGCAGCAATCATAGTCTTAATCGTATTGGATTTCTTCATACCAAGCACTTTGGAAGTATGGAAGTGCATACGAATGTCTGTGCCTCACAGAAACGCAAGTAAGCAAGAAAGAAAAGGGTTGTTTTTACACGTAAGGGCATCTCATCAAGCGTCTGCCAAAATTTGAGGGTGTTGTATAATGTCCATCTTTGCCTCTAAGTACTGCTGTATTTGTACATAGACTGTGTTGATTGTGTCATTAAGAAATCTGGTTTAGTCGAGGACAAACAAACAGAAAGGCAGATAAATAGACAAGACAGAGATAAAGAAGAGCAGCCAAGAATGTGACGGAGCAAAATAAAAATGGAAGTATTTACTATTTACAAAGGGATAAATAAATGTGCAAACCAGACGCGATCAAATAGAATGCCGTACATAACATGCACATTTTGCTTCACACAGCTGCCAAACAAACAAAAGCAGAGAGAGCAAAACCCACACGCATACGCACAAAGACACAAAAATGAATCAAGGTTGTCAATAAATTCAGGAGATTATGAAAACATTCTCAGTGCCTTGGCCTCGGCTCAAATCAACAAGGCGAAGTGTCTGAACTGCAGATTTATGAAATAATGAGAGTCTTATGAGAGCAGTTAAATGTCTCGTCTCTGATGTGACAGCCAGCGCTGCTCCTAGTCAAGGCCAGCAAGAGGAAGAGCTACTAATCTATGGCCAGCATTACCGTAACCCCTCCACCACATGTCGTCAAGACTCTGCCTTCCACCTCCAAACCACCGGGAGCACAGAGGAGTTCTTTCCCATGTCCTATCACTAAGCTCACTTTCACTATACCTCCCACTTCGTGCATCCACGAAAGTTCTGGTGTTTGTTTTTCTGTTTTGCTCTGTCTCCATGTTCCCACCGAGTCTGCTCTCCGTCTTCTGCACACTGTCAGATACAAATACTGCTTCCCTCTGTCTCCGTGTTCTCCGCCTCTCGCAGACAAACACAAGCAAACACACTTCTGCACTTACACAAATACATGTTTTCCCCAACTCTCTTTCCTCCAGCGTTGATAAATGGCTTGATGCTGCAGACAGACTCATTTATGGGTTGCTCGTAAACATGATTCATTCTTGTACAGTTCAGTTTTCATTATCGGCCTGCTGTCAGCATAAATAATTCCCATTATTTAATTACTACATAGGCCACAGGTTCTGAGTATTAAGGAAGCGTCCAAGCCGATGAGCTAACTTCATGAATCTCGTTTCATCTTAACTATGCAATTAATTCAGATTAAAGGATAAAGTATACATTTACTGATGTTATCAGAGCAAAATGGGCCATTCCAAAAAAACTAAGATATTATCTTGTGAATGTTGGCAATGAAAGTCTCAAAGTACTAATAATTCTTCCACACCTTCAAATGAGAGGACCCTATTGCCGTCAATAATAAAGCCCGTTTTCACAAATCTTTGTGGAGAACCATGGTTTTAAAGATTTACAGGTTGCAGAACTTTTCAACAAATGTGAAGTGAGGTGTATTCCATGACTAACAGCCAGGTAATACTCAAGTGGAGAGTTCAATTTCATGTTTCTGTCAGGGTTCAGGGTTTGTAGTTTTAAGTGGACTGGAAAGTGAAGTGAAAAGCTGCAGAGGGAGGAGATGTGATCCTATAATAAATAAGGCAAGACGCTCCTGGAAAACATTCACACAACTGCAGTTGTGTTTTGTTTTTACATGAAATGTAAGAGAAAAAGTCAAATCAATGAATGGATCAAAGATGTAAATGTTTAATCAGCGGATTTGGAATAGTGCAGACATAATACATCTGAACATTTCTGGTTATGGGAGCACTGAAACATCTTTGAAGCACTTGACTCAAGAGTGACAATGTAATCCTTATCATACCACTTCTTTATACTCAATGTTCAGCTTTTTACCTGCACTTCACGTCTGACCACCTATTTCCCTCAGCTGTCATTTTGGGTTTCATTCTCTTCACTCTGGTCTTCATCACCAGCTGAGCTTCCACTTCTCTGTGAGCGTTGTTGGCTGACATTTAAAGGCCTGCGTGGGAGTGTTTTCCTCTCACCTTTCCTCAGTCTTGCGTGAGTGTGTCATATTGCTCTCTATGATCAGTCCACATGACGTGGAAGTGGATTAAGGAGTGTATCCTCCAGTCGGTCCGGTAAAGTCCAGTTCAGCATATAGAAGCGGGTACAGAGACTGCTAGTCTGCCCGCTTTTCATCTGCTTTTCATTTACACAGAAAGACGGAGAGAAATGACAGATGTTTGAGAGTTTTTCAATGATGTTTGGCATCAGGCCAGAGCAACACTGAAAGGATGTGTATGAACACTACGTGAATGTTTCTGGGTGTGCGACAAAAAGTACAATAAATCACTTTACTGTCTAGTCGTTACAATGCATACTGTGTAACTCTATGTTGCCATTTACACAAATCAGCTTTACATTAGATTACATTACAGACTGCATATAGACTGCTAAAATGAATCTAGTCTATCAGTTTTAAAGTGATGCCCAGGATGTAGGACAGAAATAGCAGTTCGCCAGTAGAGGGTGACTCTGCTAGTTGCAGAAAGAAATGTTAATTGGTAATTACAGGTCTTCTCCAATAGCAAATGATGTCTGTTTTGTCAGTTATGTTCCCATTTAGAGAAAAATAGAGATTGAAGTACAGCACATATGAGTTGAAACATTGTGATTGATGGCTATATAGTCAGACAGTAGGTGCGTGGTTGCGGGCAAATTCTCTTTTGTACACGACAGGTGCCGTCAATTCTCGAGTTTATTTCTTTCCAAATTGCATTTTATTTATACTTACGCTCATGTTCAGGCTGCACTCCTCATCGTTTGCAGGATTTTGCTAGAAACGGCTGTGGCCTCTTTAGGTTTTCTAGAGGAACGTCTGACTTGGTGCACACAGCGACAAAGTCTTGGACTAATTCTCACCTTGAATCTGCCATAATCTGCTGTAGTTGTGCTTTGCAGCATTTCACTTGACTCTGTCTTGAGTTTTGCATCTTTCTCATAAGCATGTTTGTCTCAGATAGCTGCTTAGACATTGTTGTGAAGGGAAGCTGCACTGGTCCCACACGTGACCACAGCCCTACAGATGCTTGGACTTTGCAGGGATCACACACCCTCCAAGTTTGCACAAAAGTCATGTGATTCCTGCATGACATTTTGGTAGAATGCAAGGTGGAAGAAAAACAATGAAAAGTTTCTCAACAGGTGCATTCCTCCTCTTCTGCCAGATCATTTATGGGCTAGTCTTTGAATTAACAAAGTGATAGGAAAAGATTCAACAGCCACAGAACATACTTCTGTCAGAGACATCAGAAGTCTCTCTGGTGGCCCCACACTTGTAAGTGCTGGAAAAATGTCGGTTGGAATAGTGGCGATGGTTGTGCACATTTGTTTATGTTTGTGTGTCCTTCTCCACGCGTCGCTTCTGGCAGTGTGTTCGCCTTGTGGTGATGATTTGGACACAGCTTTTCTCAAAGTCCTATTTAACACTTAAACACATACGTACACTGCCGGTTCTCAGCCTCTTTCAAGCTTGAAGCGTTTACAGTCTTACTCTGTCTCTGTTTTTCTACAGGCTGAATATCCTTGCATGAAATTGAACATTTCTCCTGCTGATTTGCCGTGAAATGTTGTACTTGTGTGGGATTACACCGCTGAGGAGAGGAGAGGAGAGGAGAGGAGAGGAGAGGAAGTGTGGTCCCCTCTTACCGCTGCCGTGGACAATTAGACAGTTAGAACACGGTTCAATCGGAGCAGAGGAAGGAGGAAGGATGTGAAAGCTAAATAAACAGAGTGACAATGGTGAAATGAGAGCCACCATCAAATGGAATAACACAAGGAACAAAGAGCAAGACGAATGGGTAGCAGAGAGTTAGGGGGGTTTAACCTGGATCTTTGTGAATGGGAACACATATCCAGGGAAACGGAAGGAGGGCTGCTAAATGTTCGAGAATTGATGATTGATGAAGAGACTTAATGTCTTTTTGGAGGGACAGGGACAGTCTTGAGGATGAAGAGGCTTTGGGAGGGTGATGAGGAGAGATGTGACGGACAAAGCTTGACAGCTGGGCTCCAGACCCATGAGAGGAAGAGAAGGAGGAGGAGGAGGAGGAGGAGGAGGAGGAGGAGGAGGAGGAGGATAGGTGCATAATAGGTCTGCTCCCTTTTCTCTTCGTTCTATCTCTCGTGGTTAACCGTAAACATCTGGCCTGCTGAATTTTGACTCTTTTACATTATGCCTCCTGCTGTGTGTCCTGCAGCTTTTTCCCTTTCTTCTTTTTTCTTCATTATTCATCATCTTTTTCACTTGTTTTTTTCCTCTTCTCCTCATCCATTTACCTTCTAACCCTCTGATGACACAACATGCAGACTTTAACTCATACATAAAAGCCTCTCCACATATTACTTTCATGTGAATGTATGGTTTTTATGGCTATGCTCTGCTGAATTACACTCTATACAACTAAGGCGTCTGCTACTCTGCAGGAGAAATCCAATCTGCCTGTTGAATAGTGCAAACAAGAACAAATCAGTCTTGGATTCTAGCTGAGGTGCACACACGATCCTTAACTGAAACAGTGATTTATTTAAAGAAAAATCACTTTGACTCCACATGACGTCATTTGAATATAATCAAAATGATGTGTGATGATTGAAGGCCGAGTGCCTGCCGGACTTGCACGCACACACAGGAACCTCTGCAAGGATTCATCTCTTTAAACGGGATGATTCAGTCACAGCTCCTTACTGTTTGGACTCTCGCTATTTCTCAATCTGGATTCATTTTTTCTTCTTTACACAATTTATGTCCATGCGTTAGATCTTGTACTGCTCTCATGTTTCAGCCGGATCTCAGATGTGGACCCTGCACAGGACAAAACCATTCTTTGGGAATTAATCTGTCTAAAACCATCAGTCCAACCAACGCAGACTGAGGGAGATAAGAGAGAGTGGCTGGGTCCTGGTTGGGGGCAGAGGAGGCATATTTAAGCATATACGGCTGTTTTTGACTGCTGCTTTCTCATGCCGCTGAGAAGACCCAGCTCATCTGGTTTGGATAGCATCACACATCATAATGGGAGCTGGATAAATCCAATGGAATTCAATGAGAATTTTTCCCTTTGGAAAATAAGCAGTCTGTGAAACCTGTTAGGATTAGTGAAGGCCATGATGTTACTGGTGGGCTACGAGCTTTCAGGGAAGATAAGTTAGAGTGACCTGATCTAGGCTACACTGTAACAAATTTCTGTAATTTCTACAGTAAAAAATTACAGAAGCTTGTTGTCCTATCCTTTTACAAGGTGTAACTGTAAATTGCAATGTATTATGGGTAAAAAATAATTACAGTAATTTAAAGCTGTAACACATTTTAAAATTACAGCATGGTTATGTTTTCACTTGGTTCTGACTGTAAATGATACATTTACAGTTAAACACTGTTAGGCTAATATTGGCGGTTTGCAAGAGGATAGGCATTTGATGGCAGGAGGAGGAGAGCGAACCCAGCATTCATCCACTCAATAAAGAGTAAGTATTATGTTATTAGTCTAAACTATTAAAGAGAAACTAGGCAAGATTGTATGCATGGTTATGTTACATTTTACCCGAATTAAACAGTAATTATTTTAGTTTTTAACAATATGACTTTAGTAACCTTTTTTGAGGCTATGCCTTTCACCTGGCATATCATGGCTGGAAACCAACCTTGCTAGTTTCTCTTCAAAATGTGATTCAAGTAATAACATGCAATATGATTTAATCGTGTGTCAGCCTGGTTTGCACAACTAAAAATAAAGTTAGCTCAAGAATATTTTTCAAACGAGTGTAATCCCAGGCTCTGCAGTTTAATGGAAGGCTAAAATGTTAGGCTAACATGCCGCTAGCTAAGGTAGTTAGGTGCTACTGTATGTTGTCTAAACTCGGTGTGAGAAAGTTACATGTGTCGCCGACAGGATCGAATCAACCTTGAAGTGAGGTGAGGAGAGAAAGCTGCAAAAACAACATTTTGGTAAGAATAATGTTTCCTTATTTATTTGTGTGACTAACAGCATTTGGCATCATTTTATTCGCCTTAGTTGGAATATACGGGGTGTGGGACTCAAAACTGCACTGTTTTTTGAAGATGTTAACCAGCAAAAACCACAGAACAGCAAGATACACTAGAGTGTTGTAACTGCTGGATTGTATTATGAAGATTTGTGTGGTACAATTTAGTATTATGGGAATTATTATTACGATTCTTTGTCGCGAACTAGTTCTCCTCGTTCAGTTCATTAAAACGACTTGCGAATCACGAATGAGCCATTCTCTGACTGCTTCGTCTGGTTCACTTCTGTAACGACTTTCAGACCAAGAATATGTGCACAAAACATTTTTTTTTCACAGTAATATCGACCACTATCATCATTTATCTGGTGAAGGTAGTTAGTCAGAAACTTCCTATCGTTCACGAATCGTCCATGAACTCAGGGTGGCCGCAGGTCCTTAAAAAGTCGTAAATCAATTTTCCTAAAAATAAGGCCTTAAAAAGTATTAAATTGTCTTAAATTCAGATGGCATGGGTCTTAAATATTTGTGTGTCATGTCACCGCGAAAATGCAGTCAATCTGTTCTGCTATTTCGATTTTTTTTTTCCGGTAGCCGCTGCGTTGTCTATGGGCTGGTTCAGAGGCTGTAATGCTACGCACCGTTGGGTGACAAGTGAAAGACGAGACCCAATCACTACCGCTGATAGAGTCTGGGTCTCGTCTTAAACTCGTCACTAGCCTAGCCTGCGCAGCTTTTGATGACTTAAGCTAAAGCGGTGGTCGGGGAACGCAGTGGAGATCTATGGGTTTTGTCTTTTGTAAACAATGTATTTCATTAAGTGTCTTTTTCCTGATTTTGTGACTTCAGATGCTTCCTGGGGATCAACCCAACGTCTGGCACAAAGGCCACAAAGTGGATCAGTCCAAGAAGTGGGAAGGTGCAAGAGAAGTGGAACAGCAATGTCAACCTTCATGTCTCTGCACTTCTAAAAAGGTTAATGGACTTTGAATGCCTTTGAGCCCGTTTGCAAAAGAAACAATAATGGCACACTGTTTTGTATAAAAAAAAAACAAAAAAACAATGGTTCCAAGATGTGGTTATTTTTTACACATTTGACTTTGTTGCTGCAAATTACAGTAGTTAATTCAAAGTTACACTGTGTGGCTGCAAGTCTTGTGCAGTCTGGTGTATGTTTATGTGAGTTTGTTCATGTCTGTGTGAGTTTGAAAATATACACATCGGGTATTGAGTGTTAATAAATGTTTTGTATTGTTGCAGCACTGACTCTTGTTTTATTATTATTGTTAATAGCTGAAAATAATTACAATTACAAAAGAATTACAGTGCTTAATTTGCAAAACATGACAAGCAAACCTATATTAGCTGTAAAAACATTCTACAATAAAATAATGAATTATGAACAAGTAACAGCTATTTAGTGGCAAAAATAGTTGGCAGGTAACTCATGTAAATTGAATGGGATACAAGATAATATTGTAAATTAAAATACAATAAATGGTTGTTTATCATATAAAACAATACATTGTTGTGTTTTATATACGGCAAAAACCTGTAAAACGTATCCAGTAATATGTTGTAATTAATGTTTACAGTAATTAACAACACTTTTACAGCACTTTATTGGCAACTTTTTTGCCTGTTCTTTACTGTAAATTCTACAGGAAATTTGTTACAGTGTAGATATTAGCAAGGCCTTTAATTCTGTTTTCCTTAAAACAACAGGAGGACATCTGACAGATGTGTTGCCTGGTGAGATCATTTAATTTTTCTTCACGTCATTGATCCTGTAAGAAAATACAACAGTTTATTGGAATAAAGAAGATAATGGAATTACATTTTTTTTGAAAATGATATTCGACTGGTGAAGCCAAGTAAATTCACCCAACACCATCTGCATTCCTAATTCTTTTTTTATTAAAATTGAGCTTGGAAATCTTTTGAAGGCCTATTTAGGTTTCAGTAGATACAACACTGCCCATAAGACATTTCCGCAGCACCTCATAAATGTACATATGTTTTTCTTTAAAGATAGCTAAATGAACACATTTAATAAAACAACATTTCATTGACTGGTCGGCACTTTCATAAGGACTGAAATGGTGCAAAAATCAGCAGAGTTTGCTATCATCACTGTCCAAAGCACCTGTCTCTTGTGATGTGAATCGGTTTGTTTTTGAGCCACTTTGTACAATTCAGCAGAAACTGTGTCAGATGTGCTCTGTGCCTTTTTTTTTTTATATATATAGTGCAACGTTAATTCAATTTACCTTCATAATTAAGCTTTTTGATCTCCATACATATTCCCTTCAATGACTTCAAAGATACATTTTTGTAATGTGCACACGTTGTTCTACTCTACTCTATATATTTGTCCATGCTTATTCCCGCTCTTTGATACTGAAAGAAAATAAAAATTAGCACAAATTCCCCTCTATAATTTTTCACCACACTTTCACACCCCACAGCCTCCGCTCGTGGACAGCTGTGTGTCTTTTCATTCAGAATCAAGTGATACTTTATTATATTTTTCTGTTTTCTTGGGGGGCAGGAAAGCTTAGGCACTCCTTGCCAAGTCAAACAGCAGGGTTTATTTGTGGACAAGTGTAGGTAGAGCTGCGAGATAGAGATTCTTATGTGTGTGGGTGCCGATAAGTCTGGTTTCATTAGAGTGAAAAACAGACTGAGTGGAGACGAGAGAAAGGGAGAACAGAAGTTGACGTGTGAACTTTTGTCAGGGGAAGAATGGATAAGAAAAGTACAAGGAGGAGGTGGAAGGTTAGAACATTTTCACTATAGTAAAAGCAAAGAGAGGGATATCTCCCATGATTAGACCCTCACCCCTTGCCACAGAGGGGAAATATGACAGGACGGAAGGGAGAAAGCGATGGAAGAAAGCAAGGCTTTCTGTGGAAGCTGAGAGCAGCAGGCTTCAGCCACTGGGATTGTCCCTCTGGTAATCCCTGGATTTCCTAGACTGAGACACGAGGTAGATTTTCTGAGAGAAAGGAAGTCAGAAGACAAAGAGAAGCAGAGACAAAAGAGAAACAAGATTCAAAACTTCTCTTCAATTTCCTGCAGTATGTGGTTTGTACACAGGTATCGCTCCAAAGACAAATGTACTGTGTGCAATTATTAGCGTGTGTGTGTGTGTGTGTGTGTGTGTCTGTGGCTGTGTTTTTAAGTGTGCAGCATGTATAAGAGTATTAGCAGGGATAAAGATTTAAAGGAAAACATGGTTGTGGGTTGCTGCGGCTCATGCCAGATGAAGCACCGCTTACCTTCAAATGGGCAAGTGAAGCGAAAGGTGCCAAAGGGCTGTAAAACTATTTTGGTAATGCTCAGGCCGCATTTAAGGTGTTTATATGCTTGGATGTTGTTGTTAAAGCCTTTGACACATCACACGATTCCCTCACAGTCAAAGTCTCGAGGACCGTTAATGATAAAACTGTCCGGACTTTGATGTGGTCTTGTGTGACACCATCTTTCCACCCTAATGTATTCAAGGTGCTTTTCAGAGCTTGCGTGGACTATTAAGCTCAGACAGCGGCAAGCTTTTTAAACACTCAAGCAACTCCTATACGTACTGTACATTCAAGCATGCAGCCGTAGTATAAGTTAAAAGAAAATTAATGCAAGGGTGTTTTTTTTTATTCATTATTTTTTGTTTCTGTACTGGGACTGTAAAGTGCACTCACACGAAATTGGTATCCACCCTTTTTTTGGTGGTTGCTCCGTGGGGAATGGTGATGAGATATCGCACTTCTCCTATTCTTGGGTTGCCCTGGATGTTATTTCAACTCCCTACATCCTCTCCTCTGGTCACCCCAGGGTGCTGTGAACTCAGGCTCCTCTTTTCATCTATAGCTGGAGCCCAGGGGGAAGCAAGCTCGGCCCAGAGGAACCCAGCGGTGCGTGTCCTGGGTCAAGGGTCTAGTTCTTCTCTTTCTCAGGCAATGAAACACAAGTGGCTCTCAGGGAGAGGAGAGCGGTGAAGGGGAACGCACCACCGAAAAAGATTGAACAGACCAGAGATAAAGACTGAGAGGGAAAACTGAATTGTAATTTGAGATGGTTTCTTTCTATTCTCTCCATAAATTAAATTAAAAGGGAACTACAGTGATTTCACATTTAAAAGCATGGTTCAACAAGGAGCTATGCAAAAGTGAAAAAAAGAAGAAGAAGTGATTTCTATGGGAAAGAGAGCCTACTTTTTCCTGAGGAGTTAATAGAACATTATTTAAATTTTGTAAACTATGTAGAGGAAAACAGATGATCAAGCAGGACAAATAAGGGTGGTCACCAGTGTAAGCCATTGCAGGTGACATTGGTTTCAAAAACTGACATGGCATGGGTCAAATTGTGAATCTTGATGCTTTACAACAGACGTTTTTGCAACCAGAAGACTATGTCCACGTTTTTTCTAAGTTGGAAAGACAGGAGTTTACCTCTGTAGCCTGTCTGCATATCTAACTACCACCGACAGAGCTGTGAGAGGTCAAGTCGCAGTGTGGGTACTGGTTTTGTGCCAGGTTTTGACAGAGTTATAGGAGTTCAATGTTAGAACAGTGCAGTCCTCTTTTAATAGGGCTTGCTGTGAACACGATAAACACAGCACCGAGCGTTCGGTGTTTTAATCTTTACTGTTTTTTTTTATTAAGACCACATTTCCCATAAACCTTCTTACTCTCTGTGACAGAGATATTGTTGGAATATGTTCCTCCTCTCTCTCTCTCTCTCTCTCTCTTTCATGTGTACTAGTTTGTCCAGAGAGGGATTTAGGATGAAGCCATCCACTGTTGCAATAAAACAACTTGATTTGGGCAGTAAAGTTGTGGTTTTCTACAAGACCCAGATAAGAAAGAGTGAGAATTGTGAAACATTGTTGAAGTTTTATCTTGACACATTTCTTCTGAAATGATATAAGTTTTTTTGAGGACATTTAAATAAAAACAAATGTATGTTGCATTCAACACAAGGCTATCTGCTCCAAGAATCATTTGTTTTATGGCTAAACACACAGAGACAACATAACATTGCATTAGTAAAGTGAGGCGGCTGCAATTTGGCTTGAGTAAGACTGGAAAAAAAAGCAGTTTTTTGGGATACATGCTAATTGCCTCTGCCCCACTTCTGTGCTGCTGCCGCATACACACAAATGCTCCCTCAGTCAGTTATGATAGTATCATTTTACGTTGAGCATACACATAATAACACATTGTTTACACACTGTAGTTTTAATGTGTCACGGATCATATTGGTCAGCAAGCATCCAATGTGATGATAGGACATTTGTGTAATGTGTTTTGTGTAACGCCTAAATAAAGACAAAGGTAAAAGACACTTATGGATAAATAAAAAGGAGCTATGATAGTTGCTTCACCACTTCACAAGTACTGGAATAGAGAAGGAAAACTGTAGGAAAATACACAGAAAGACAAACAGAGACATGCAGTAGAGGAGGGGAAGAGGGAATGTGTGTCGCAACAAAAACTTTTCAGTTCTCCTGCCTGATGCTGGCAGGAATCACCAGGGTTTCCTTCACCAGTCTGGTTATATGCCAGGCCTTTTGCCCATATGCCTACACTGAACTCACTTAAACAGAGGAGTCTCCCCCATCTGTAAAACACATGCTCTTCTAACAAGGCTTTATTTGTCTCATACCCTTCTTTCACACTTTCACATCTCTGGCTTTTGTTCTCTGTCCGTCTCATACCACTTCACCTCTCTCCCTTTGTTCTTCCTTCCCTTTTTTCTCTGTCAGTTTGCAGGAACAGTAGAATAGTGTCTGACTGTTTCACCTGACCAGATGAAGTTACGGGTCAGGGAAGTACAGGCATATGTTTTATTTTATGTTATTATGCATTTATTTATTTTTCTAATTTGGGAATCGCTGTTGTTGATGATTGCTTTGCTTTCGTTCCATTTATTTTACTGACACCTATAGCTGCCAACTAAACAGTAATCCGAGGTATTAGATTGTTTCCTCTTTGCCAGGGTTTAATGTTTGGCCTTCACAGTTTGACACTCCCTTCTCTTGTATCACAGCCTGAAACCCTTCAGTGCCATCCATCACTCACATCCTCTGATTCAGATTTAGGGAGGAATTCTAGTGGAGTGATGAAGTCGTCAAGAGTGAGCTCTCTCGGTTCCAGCACCTTGTCATCAGCACCTACTCATTACACACTTCAGTCCTGTAAAAACATGCTAACACTGTTAGCGTGGCTTTAATGCACACACATGTTGATAAATGTCATTTTAGTTTAGAAATATAAAAGATCTGTGATATTTTAAATGTTTTTCATTTGTTACTCCCACTCCAGCCTGAGCCCTTTCTTTCTGTTTTCCTTCCAGTGCTCACTAATGAATTTTTGGAGTGCTTTGCTCAGCTTACAGGTTCCAAAATCATCCATATGCTTTGCTCCTTCCAGCTTTGTTCTTATAAATCTTTTTTTTTTTTCTTTAATTACAATTAGAGTTTCTCACGCATGTATTGAGACAAAAGAGAAAGGAGCAAAGAGAAACCTGCAGTGGAGTCAACTGTGTGGTGAACAACTGGAGTCAGTGCTATAGTTACTTTGAAAAGGCCTGGCTGTTAAAGATCCAGTTTGACAGAGAGATTGGACCCCTTCACCATGAGAACAAGCACTCCGTCTGTCAATACACGCGTGCATGCGCACACACATATTTACTCTGATGCATATACATGCAAAGTGTACACACACACACACACACACACACACACACAGGGAATGTTTTCCCTCGTTCTCCTCCTCTCCCTTTCTCACACTGATTGACATGTGCACTTATTCAGCCCGGCACACACACTCAGGCGTCATGGTTACAGCTGCAGTGATGTTCAATCCCCGGGAGACGGACAATATTGAAATAAGAATTCCCTTAACAACATAACGACATGCACACACGCACTCACAACACGCACAAATACGCGCCTTTCATACCCTCCACCCACTAATTCACTCACCCTCCCTGTCATGCCACATCTAGTGCAGTTTGCCATGTTAAGAGAAACTACTAAGGCTGGCTGCATTACAAAAAGCCACAGGTGTGTGTGCTCTGCCAGCCCGAGACCTTGACACCGCCCATGAGACCTGCTTTGGTGTTGCTTTTGGAAAAGAGTGCCAAAGGACTTGGGGAGGGGGGCAACTTGCTGGCACAGACTCAGCAACTGCAAAAGCCAAAGGAGCTACTGTAACCAGTTAGTCAGGTATTATCCTCTTTGGGCCTGGCATCACACATTCACATTACCCTGAATTTGGAGCAATAAAAAGAAAAAGAAATCCTATGTGAGATGTAACTAGAAAATTAAATGAGGTATAGTGTCATTACTGAGTCAGTAGGGGTGCTTCTGGGAATGGGAAGTCTGGTGCTGAGCTGAGAGAAGCATAAAAAACATTTTTTTTTTCCTGAACTGAAGTGGTCACAGGTTTGCTGGAGGCCTATTCTTTGATTATGCGCCTCTGGCAGGGTGATGAT
This sequence comes from Solea solea, assembly GCF_958295425.1. Classification (NCBI taxonomy): domain Eukaryota; kingdom Metazoa; phylum Chordata; class Actinopteri; order Pleuronectiformes; family Soleidae; genus Solea; species Solea solea. The sequence continues at coordinate 8,747,800 of NC_081142.1, read as the reverse complement.
GGGGCGCTAAGCATAACAAAAAAAACATGCTGGATGAAGTGTGCGTCAAAAAGAATAAACAGGATCAGACTGCATTCTTGGTTGTACAGTACAGTGGGAGGGAAGGCTCAGGATCCAATGCTGGAAGAGATGAGAGGAGGAAGTCGACTCTTGGAGTGAAAGTGGCGAAAGAGCTGGCAATAAGAAAAGGGGATAATGAGAGTTACTGTATATGTTGTTAGCTCATCAGTTGTCACGTTGCATTAGATTAAAAACATACACTGAACTAAGTCAAAATTCGGGTTCACAAACATAATGTGCGAGAGTCAAGGTTGAGCTTTGAGCGTGGTTGTGATTATCCCAGCATTAAGGTTACCTGGAGTTGAAGCATTCAATATACACAGTATGGGCATTTATGATTGCAAAAAATATAACTTAATTGCAAGAATTACGACCCAGCCTTTTGACATCTGCTTCAGTCAGTTGTGCAGCTGGATCGGCCTTAAGCTGCTCCATAAATCATGCAGGCCATGACGTTCTTCCTGCAGTGTTTTCCAAAAGTGCTGGTTAAGGTTCTTGGTAATTAGTGCGGTGTGATTTGAAGATATGATGAGCTGAGTCACGTTTTTTTTTTTTTTTCAACTCAAGCAAACAGAAAATGCTTCATTGGGTGCAAATCTACTGTGTAGTCCTGGAAATAAATAAAACAATAAAGCATGTTTCCCTTCTTATAAATACCTCCTTTTTTTGTGAGAAGGCTGAACAGTGATTGACAGCTTGGTCCGGGTTGCAACGACAGTCAGAGGTGGTGCGGCTCAGAGGTTAACCCTTGGTGTCACAGACAGCTGTCTAGTCATTGGCTGGTTGGTGGCTGCATGCTGTAAATTCTCTCTAAAGAGGGTTTACTGGTGATTTTAATGGGAGCTGTAAATTTAAGGCACACTGGTCCTGGTGAAAGAAAAGTAACTCCTATTTTTAAAGGGTCTCGCTCTCACTCTCTATGATTTCTCCTCCATTCAGAAGAAAGTCAGTGAAGTGTAATCATGTCTTCTGTAATCTGCTTTTACCTGTAGTGAGCCTAAATCCAGAATATATGAACATTTCATTTCTTTTTTAAGGCATATTTAAGACATATTTTTTAAGGGGCAACACAACTGGCACAATTTCTCCCTATAGCAAATGCCTCCTCTGCACATGGCAGAGAAATCCAAGTCTGTGCACACAGAAACTAACAGCAGTCCTGTTTTTTTTTTCTTCTTTCTCTGTCTCCCTGCAGGTGCTGTTTGCCTTGAACCAGACGCTGCTACAGCATGAGGGAGTTCGAGCAGGAAGCCTGCAGGGCTCCTACACCACTGAGGACCTCATAACACACTACAACTGCGGTGACCTGAGCTCCATCATCTTCAACCATGACACCTCGCAGGTTTGTCTTTAGATCATCTGACTTGTTGAGGTGTTAAAACTTTGTTTGTGTAACGACTGAACAGTAAACAACATAATCAAGCCTCTGTTTAGAATCAATTCCTGGTTTGGTCAGTGGTTCTGTGTCTGTGTGAGTTGTGCAGATTGGGGTCAATTGTATTATTGCTTTGCATGGTCATACAATAGATATCAAAACTATAGTATGAACATTTTCATTTTTCCAATTCAATTAAATGCAGATATCATGCACATTGAGACATTCTACGGCTGGAAAAAGTAGATATTTACAGTGCAATATCATAAAATACAAAACATTTTAGTGTTGATTAAAGATGAAAAGAGCATAAGTGAGTACTTTACCAGTTCTTAGTTATAGGTTGGCGATGCACTACAATTAAGTGTCCTTTTTAAGTCATTGTGTTATTCCATGACGTAATGAAGTGACAGTGCATTCAATAAAGAGATGAAAAGCTTACGGACATACAGACGTTAGTGTTCAGCAGATTTATAGTCTTGGAAAAAAACCTTTCACATTCCTTGAGCCACTTGTCAAACTGTTCAATACAAAGATGACGTCAACAGTTTTATGTTATGCCAGATGCTGCATTTTTGGTAAATGTAGCAGCAATGATGCACTCACTGGCTTGATGTTGATGCTTTCTCACTTTGTGAAGAATAAAGTGATGACAGCAAAAGAATGGAGACATATTTCCTACAATAAAAATGTTCACACAAATAGCAACTACTTGACGCTTCTGCCCAAAAAGGTGTCCGAAACTCCAAATCTGTCAGAGCCTCCATTTAACCAGCTAACATCCACTTCACTGCCATTACTCTCTCATCCACTCAGTCTTTTTAGGCTTTCATGTCAGTTCCACAAAACTGCACATTACCATATTAATCCGTCCCAACCTCAAGTTACTCGATAGTGTCACACTTTATTAGCTCTGGACTAAATACACCATCTGATCCCCTGTAGCTCTATGCTTCCTAACATAGCCTCTGCTCCTGCTGTGATGGCCCGCTCATCCGTCTTCATACTGAGCTGTCAAAAGGTCATTCGATATCGTTTACACACACGGTAAATACATCACTCTCCATCTCCACCTTCAAATTCACGTTCACTTGCAGAGCATCCTCATTACACGATTACTTCCCATGCTGATCTAAAGTGTCATTAAATATAACACACCATGTATTTACCACTGAACCGCAGGGACTGCAATTTGCAGTAGAGACACAGTAAAAGAAAAAAAGATGTGCAGTGCACCGTTCAGACATCTTGACTCTATTGTTAATCCTCCCGAACTCTCTGTGTCTGTTTTTATCCATCTTTTGTACAGCTGGGGCCGCGAAGAGCTTTTATTTATTTATGTCACCTGCAGTCAAATGCTTTATACCAGTTTGTCTCTGCTCCTTATATCACAATAACGTGTATCAACATTTCCCAGCATATGCTTAAGCAATTAGGTTGTCCCTCTGTAGCCAGGAAAACTTTGAGGGCTTAAAAGAGCAGGTGTTTTTGATAGATAGGACCTTTTCCTAGAGTTCTCCAACACCCACGATGCTCTCCAAGCTCTATCTTCATTATGTGAGACAGAGGTCGACGATGGGCCCCAGAACACAGCACAGTAGAATGATGCAAGGGAATTTAATGCATTTTAACACTCAACTGCTCCCAAATCTATCAGAGACACAATGTCAAAATGGGACAGAAGAAAAAAACACTTGGATGCATTCATTGTGTCATGTTCAGGGGAAAGAAAATAGAATGTGCACAAAATGTTAAGGAAAAGATGAAAAAAAATGACTTCAAACAGGGAAATCAGAGAGAAAAAGAAAGCAAAAAAAGGAAAAAGCTGGCAGGATAGACTGATGAAGCAAATGAGTGCAGAGAAGCAGAGGGAGAGGTGGTGAGAAAGGAGAAAATATCTCGCTGTCACTCCACATTTCCTGTGCAGGTTGGGACAGAGAGCAGCTTATGGACTCCTGCGATAACTTATCTGCATTTACTGCTGCACTCCCACCTTGACCCCTCTCTGACCGAACCCTTTTTTTTTTTCCTCCCATCATGAAACGCTCACACTACTCTCACCCAGCGGAGCAATGATGAAGCACTCCTACTTCGAGTCTGGCATTGTTTTACCACTTAACTGCTGTATTTAGAAGCAAATAAATGAAACGTGTAATGTGGCTTAAAATATACAAACCATTTGGATTTGATCAGGTCTTGAATTCAGCGACTTGCCAAATAACAGTAAAAAAACACAACATTCAACGTATTTAACTGACTTTATTCGCTGAAATGACTTGCCTTTTCACATTTTATTACAATATTACATCTATATAACTAGACACATTTGTCTAGTATCATAAAACGATGTTGTATGATGATGTATGCAGAGTGGAGAGCAAGTCGAAGCGAAATCTTTTAAGTAGTTTAACAACCTCTCTCCACTCTAGAACCTTTCATGCAATACACACCAATTAAATTCTGTGACTTTGAAGTTTGAATGAAGCTTCTACATTGAATTATGTGGAACCAGTAAGTAACATGACTGTGTCTGAAGTGTGTTTCTTTAAATTGTCTTTGAAAAACATTTAATATTTTAAAAAGTTTGACAAAATTCTGAATGGTCTGATTAATATCCTAATGAACGTTTTGTAATTTGACTGAAGTTTGAAGTTGAAGGCGTTGAAGTATGTAGAACTAGTTAACAGACAAGTACAACAACCTCAAACATGGAATTAACTGTAAAATAATAGCAATAATGAGAAGAAGAAGAAGACAAAATGGCCTGTCTGATGGTACCAAAAACGACTAAAATCAATACAACGGAACCAGTGATAGAGACTTTATGTATTCCACCCTACATTGCCCAAAATGCAACTCAACAGTCAGATGTGTTTCATATTCAATCTTCAGCACCATCTGATATGGCTCCAATTGACATCCCTTCTGTGAAAGCTCCCCATTTGAAGTGCATCGCAAATGACAGAAATAAATACTCCGATTGCAGTAGGTGTGAATCAGAACATTTCAATGTGAAACAGATGTGCGGGAGAGGGAGTGAGAGAAAATGTGTCAGATAAGGGTTTTGGATGAGCACTGGAGAGCAACACCTTGTTCACATGTGGTACAATAAATCCCCTCACGCGCTCAGGAGTCACGAGACACCTCACACACAGACACACGCTGATTTACGCACCATTCGCAGCAGCTCGGCTGTTGTGTCAACTTGTAACTCAGTTTCAGATAGACAGAGGCTGCACGCATGCATGTGTGTGTTCCTGTCACACTCAATACAATCCCAGATTTAACACATCTTGCACTCACAACCACAAGGACGCACACAGACATAAGAATAAAGACAAGGCTCTGTTTCTTCCAACTCCAAGACCTCCAACATTTGATTTTTTTTTCCAACCTAAGGAGGAAATGAGAAGACTGTTTGCTTCACACACTCATACTAAAACAAAGAGGAATGACAGTTATGCTGTATGCGAAGACCACTGTGGTTTTGTGACATTCTTGGTAAAGGGAGGAGTCCTCCATTTGTTACAATCTTCAGTCTCACCATTAGATGTCAGTAATTCCTATAAACTGGACATTTAACATCTAATGCTAATATTTGCAAAGTAGTCGGTGTGGAGGTGAGGAAGAGAAGAAGAAGGCAGTAATGCAAACAAATGAAACAACTTTCAAACTAGACCATTATAATTAGAATATGTGGAAAACAAGTTTGGCAACAAGTGAAATTCTCCTATATTTAGAAAACTATTTTTCTGGCTGCAAATGATATGTTGGAGCAACAGGAAATGGGGAACACACTGGTTTACTTGGACATGACATACCTCTGAAAATGTATATTATTATGTCAACAGGTAGAGCTAAAAAAAAATCTCTGCTGACTTCTGTTGACCTCTGCTCATCCTCACAGATAAACACTGTTGATTCACTGGTGCAGCAAAGAGTAAAGCCGACGTGGCCTCTCTTTGTACTGTTTGACTCTTTATGCAGCAATTGATCAAATTTAAATTACTCTTTTTGCGTGGTGTTTGAAATGATTCATTTTCTCACCTTTTACTTTCTTCCAGCTGCCTCACTTCATCAACAGCTCTCTGCCAGCCCATGACCGTACGACTGCCCAACAGATTGACAGCTACTTCCGCCAGGAGCTCATCTACAAACGCAACGAGCGGATGGCTCGCCGTGTGTCCGCCCTACTGCAGAGGAATCCTAACCAGACGTTCTTCTTCGCTTTTGGTGCAGGTGAGGTATAAGTCTGCTCCCCCCCGCGACCCTCATGTGGAGGATAAAGTGGTAGAAGGTGGATGGAGGGATGAATGGTGATGTGTAAGCATTCTTTCCAAACATATTCTGATTGGAGCTGAGTGTGTGACGTTTACATTTTAGCGTAAAGTGAAAGAGCCGTCAGGTTTTCTTTGGTCTGTGATCTTTCAATTTGCTCACTCTTGCACTTTAAAGCAGAACTAGTGATAAAGCAGGACATTAATGATATACAATGGTTCCCAGATCCATGGCATGTGCACACACACACACACTGTAACTCTCAATTATAGCCAGCTCCAACCTCAGAAATAAAGAAACCATGAGCTGTTTGTTTCAATTAGCATTCCTGGCTAATGCTGCTAATGTTGCCCTGAATGGCATTGTGTGTCCTGAGGGGGATTCATGTGTGTCTGTGTGTGTGTGTGTGTGTGTGTGTGTGTGTGTGTGTGTATTACAATATGAACATGTGTGTTTCCTCACCAAACAGGTGGCGGGTGTATGCCTGTGCGTCTGTTTACTGTATAATTGTACATGTGCAGTTAGTGCATCTGAAAATGGGCGGCACAGCCGCGAGGGTGAGTGGGTGTTTGTGTTTGAGGGAGGGAGGGAGAACATGGAGAGGTGTGTTTGTGCCACAGTCTCATATATTATTGCTGGATGTCTGATTCCTTCCTCCATCATTTCTTGGCCCCCCTAAACGTTAAAAAAATATATAAAGAAATCGATGTTTCACTGATGAGTGCATATGAGACATCCCTTTCTTTTACACACCATATTTATGAATGAAGGTGACCCAGTCCAAGTTATTGGGTTAAGAAACCCAATGAGGTAATATTACATATAAGAGTTTCTAACATTACATTGTGTCTCTGTATCATTTGCAATTCAATGTAGCCAAGTTAAAAGCTTTGATGTAGCACTAAAATTGAAAATGACATCTCAGTCATGACTCGTGGGCTCTCCCTGCCATGACATAGTCACGTCCTGCATCTTTTGTGCGCATAAACATTTTATGGCATCATTAAATTCAACCGCCCATTGAATAATTATTTATAAATCTCATGGTTTACGTACTTCGGTAGTGCATCTTGAGGGGATGTTGTTCCCTGGAGGTAGCAGGGAGTATCTGAAGTATGTGGAAACGATCCAAAATGGGACATCTCTTAATACAAAACTAGTGGACCGCCTCCAGGTCTGGCTTTGAAACTATACTACTAATATCTCACATGCCAACAGGCAACACAGGGACAAAAGAAAGGAAAAATCGAACAGTATGATTCTACAAATTGGAAAATGTAAACCTGTGAACCCAAAATATCATTGTTTTACCAGAGTGGCCAAATACTGTTGCTCTTAAGTTAAACTCATGTCACAGCTGTCATGTGCACCCCATAAAATGATCTGGGGCTGCAGGGCCCTTGTTGTACTTTCACCTAAAAAAAATACCTTGACACTGTATTTCCTCAGGTCCTCACTTGATTTAATGAGCAGTTGTCAGACACAGATTCCTCCATCTAGATTTAGGAAATCTTACTGTAAAATGTTACTCTGGCATTTCTTTACGGCAATAAAAGAGGCACATTTTCTCATTAAAATCTGTTCTATTGCAGGCTCATGTTTTCCAGATTTGCCTCTAAATGTTTAGCCGTTAGTAAAGCAGCTGTGTGTTTAGCTTCCCCGTGTGTCTAACCTGACCTGGGTGGACGGGAGGTGAACATATGTGTCAGGTCACCTACAGGCTGCAGCCTTGTGTGAGAGAGAACTGACAGCAAGTGTGAAGTGATAAGAACCATCCCAGTTGTAACCCGCTGCATACACAAACATATGTACACATGTATGCTTATACTCGGAATCATTCTTAAACATGCAAACAGTGCTTATACACATGCCTGTGGTAAACTATTAGTGGCCTGTGGGCCTCCAGAGTTGATCAAATGTTCTTTAGGGGGTCGCCACAGCAGATCATGTGCCTCCATTGCCCTGTACCTTGTGTCCTCTTCAGTTACACCAACTGTCCTCATGTCCTCCTTCACAGCATCCATGAACCTTCTCTGTGGTCTTCCTCTTTTCCTCCCACCCGTCAGCTACATTCTGAACGTCCTTTGTCCGATATAATCACTATCCCTCCTCCGCACATGACCAAACCATCTCAACCTTGCCTCTCTCACTTTATTTCCAAACCGTTCAACCTCATATCCATCCTGGTCACTCCCAATAAAAAGCTCAGCATCTTCAGCTCTGTCACCTCCAACTCTAACTCTTGTCTTTCAAACAGTGCCACTGTCTCCAAGCCATACATCGTATCAGGTCTCACAACTGTCTTGTAGACCTTCCCTTTAATTTGTACTGCTATACTTCTATCACACATCAGCCCTGAACACTCATCCCCACCCACCTGCACTCTCTTCTTCACCTCTCTTGTGCTCTGTCCATTGTTTTGGATAGTTGACCCCAAGTATTTAAACTCATCCAGTTTCACTACCTCTACTCCTTGCATCTTCACTATACCACCTGTCATTCACACACAGGAACTTTGTCTTGCTCCTACTAACGTTCATTCCTCTTCCCTCCAGTGCATATATCCATTTCTCCAGGCGTTCTTCCAGACAGTCCGTTGTCAACTTCCTCTCCGTTTTTCAACCATCTATAGTTGAACGTATATTCACTGCAGATGTTTGTGTTGCTTCTCCTCTGGTCAGGGCGTTTTTTTGAGCTTAAATTTTTCTGACGTTAACAGCTAGCTGCTCTCTTCTGGCATCCCATGTGTTGAAGTGCTACTGGCTTTGTGAAGCCAGCGTTTCACTTAGACATGTTTCCTTATTCTCTGACACATTTAGTCATTTAATGTCTTGATATAATACATTTCTTACATGTAGCACCTTTAACCATATTCATTTGATTATTTTTCTCTTAGAATTGCATACATGTAGTTTTCATTTTTGTTGAGAAAAAGCATAATTGAGCTAAAAGTAGTTGTAATAATAATATATCTTTTGGTAGGACAGAAGAATTACTGCAGTTCCTTTAGTCGTATTTTGCCATGGTGCACACTGTACTGTACACATGCATAGAGTTAATGCATACGTACAACTGTGATGCTCATTTATTCAGTTTTTGCTTATAATATGCATTAATGTCAATTAATGATTCACTTAAATACTGGGCCTTCCCTACTGGTTCCTTCAGGGTGAACTGTGAAACACAAGGAATTTCATATCAGTGATGTTAAATTAAATATACTAATTAAATAAATAATGTTCAGGCTACTAAAACACTTCAAAGGTTTCATTAAATTATTTCTCATCAAATAATGCTGATTTTTTAGCTGGTTAAGTGGAGATCTAAAGTAAACTATCTTCTCAAGTGCAAAATAAATGCAGCTGGCAAATTTAATATCCACACAAATGGTTACATCTTAATAGAAAACAAGTTTCACAAAAAAATATTCATCCTGATCTTTTAGTGACGGTAAATGCAGCTTAACATTTGTCTACCACACTAATACTTTTCATTCTCACTCTCCAAAAACATAGAGAAATTGACTTGGTTGGAATCTTATCTCAAATGACAAACTCCAGGTTGTTTTATTAATGCTTTGCATATCTTTTGATGCAGATTTGCCAAAAATGAGACACAAAAGCTCTGATAAATCAGGCTTAATAATGTTTCTCCCATGCTCTAATCACAAAGGTTCCCAATTCCCTCCTCCATTTCTATCTTTAGGACACTGACTCATGTCTTTGTGGTCCCGTAACTGTCACTGCTGGCCCCAGTTTCCCATTGGCCCTAACCAACCATGAAATTTTATCATTCAGTGATGCAAGGATGTATAAAGTGACCGTTTGTACTTGCAAAGGTCTGACTGTATCATTGCTCTTTTTGGAATGGCTCTGGAATCAACTTGCAGCCTAGCTTTGTAAAACGATCATGATTAAAACAACAGTACATGCTTTGAGTAATGACAAGGAATAAAGAGGACACAAAGTGTGAGGGCTAAGATTATCCAGACCTCTTTTAAACTAAATACAGCTCAAGGAGATGTATTACAGCTATTTCAGGCCAAATGTGGGTGTAAAACAATGTGATCATATAAAATCCAATCTTTATGGTCAGATCTCAGAAATGCCATTAACCAGACATGTGTTACTGCTGGAGCGTACAGTAAGAGACTGTACGCTATGGTATTATTTTGTGTGAAGTTTAACATGGAATAAACACACCATGGGACATGGAAACTTTTGGGATCTTGGCCTTCAGTCTGACAGGCTCATGGTCTCTCTGGTACTGTAATCTTGTCTTGGTGTGTCCTTTTATGTCCTTGTCAAGTGGCTGTTTTTGTGTTTGTCAGGTTGCATTTTGCCATAAAACAGACACATATTCATGACTGCTCTTTAGCTGCTTTTTCTTTGGACCCCTTATTTCCAGACCGATCCTTCTCTAGTGTGCGAAAGGAAAATAGGACTGTCGGGAAAGAGTTGAGGCAGCGCTCGGGTCAAGGCCCTCCAGAATTACTGATGTCGTAGTCTGATCCAGAAATTTTTCTCACAGGGTAATTAAACTATACGACGTGTGTATAAAGTGGTTCAGGCAGGAAATCCATCTCTGCTCAGCTCAGCACCTTCCTTCCCAGCCTCCCCCTTTCCTCCCAGTGTACACCTACACCTTCCTGTAGCAAATGTACCATTTTGTGCAAAATGTACGCTTTTGTTCACACTGCACACCAAACGCAGATTCGTGCTCATTTCACTGCCCAGTTTTCCTGCATCCTGTGCACATGTCCGTGCACACGCATGCTTTAACAGAGTTTGTTCTTCACTTGCACCAACAGGTTATTGTTACAAATTACCGAGACAGGCTAAATGAGCTCCAGCAGGCATAATTTAATTACTCTGGGCAGTATAAAAGAGTCTGACTGAGCAGTATTATCCTCTCACTGGAGTCTGCTGTTGGGCCAAGATTTCACTGGTCTACAGCAGCAACTCATTCAACAGTAATATCTCAGTCAGTAATTCAGAATATATTTGAAATAATTGAATTCTCATGCAGTGAGCTTGCATTACTTTAAGTCAACAATTCTTCAGTATTCACTCCCCTACCCTGAATTTTTTTAAATTGGCTTTATATCAAATGACTACATGTAGTGTGGAACGGGTCAATAGTCACCATGAGCAGCTGCAACTCCCTATTTTCGGTTTGGGCTGTTAATTGATACATGGTTCAGTCACTTGTTTCACAGAGTGCGGTTGTTTTGCAAGCTTAAAATCAAACAAATGTTTTTTTTCTGTGACTGCTGGATGTCAACATGAATGAGTCTGGACATAGTCCAGAGTTTGCTGTTCACATATAATGAGCGCGGCAGGAGACTGTCTGGGTGAGTTGCGTTCACAACAGCAGGAGAATCTCTTGGGACTCCAGGTGAGGTGGTGAAGTCTGAAATAAGCACGCGCGATGCAAAGACACTCGCCTATTCACTCACCTCGGATCTTCCACAGCTGTGGATCCTCTCCTGCTGTGCTCACACTCGGACATTATCCAGAGATTATACTGAGGAGTTGGCAGGAGGATTTGTGGAAAATGTCCTGAGAGACTTGTGCAGACATTTCTGTTCTCACTTACAAACTACAGAGAATCTCTGGACTTAAGTGCATGTCTAATGTTAGCCTAAGATGATTTCAAATAGTTTCATATTTTCTTCAAATTCATTTCCTCAATAAAAGTGTGATGGGACACACTCATTAATGTGTAACTATACAGCCGGAAAGCTTATGTAGAGCAAAGACTGAAAATAGGGAACGTTTCAAACTGTTGTATTTCTGTTTGGCTGAAGTGGGTAACCCTGTGTTCATAATGAATATTTACAATTACAATTATTCAGCTTTTCCATCCTCTGTGTCCTCACAGTCTTTCATCCTCTTCTTCAAAACGGTGGTAAATGTGGTGACTGCTGCTAATGATTACTATAACTATTATGTAATAGGTACCAATCACAGACATCTACTGTAGCATGACGCAGTTTCCCTTATGAGGCCAAGTGAACGCATCACTATTTCCCCTCAGACAGAGTGGCATGGCAGCACCAGCAGTGAGCCTGCTGGTAGACACTGTACACACATTTCTTGTTCTGTTACTAATGTAAACACCATCCAATCCTCCGTAAGCCATGTTATTCAACCGCTATTTGCAATACTGTTGTTTCTTTGTGCCCTTCTCCCACAGTCCCAAACAAACAAATTCATTTACAGTCATATTTGCAAGACTATCATCAGAGCTGCAGAGCTGGGGAGTGCTGTGAGGGCAGGCCGTGTGTTGTTGGAGCTCTATGGTGGACTACAGCAGGTTTTCATTTGCCAGTTTTCTGGCAGCTGCGGCCCGTTCTTATTGAAAACATCCCATGGAATTTCCTGATGCTGCCGCGGCCTAGACACCGCTTCGCACACATACACACTCACACGTGTGTTTGTGTATGTTTGTGACACAAAGTCAGATGATCCGCAAAGATATTTATCACCAAAAAAAAAAAAGTGCTTACTGTCAAAAATACACATGTACTATTGTTTGTTTTGAAGTCTGAGCCTCTATGGATTTGTTTGCTGAAAGCGGATTTTTTTTTTTTTTTGGAGTTTATTTAACAATGCAAAGGCCCATAATAGCCCATTGTGCGTGCATAGAAGGACCATGTGTTTTTCAGTCATTTTTTTGTGGTGTGGCATTGAAGTGATGACTGAGGGAGAAAGCTTGCCAGGGCTGCATGTCAGTGTCTCTGGGGCTCTTCCTCCCTTCGTGCGTATCTGCTTTTCCTAGCCTCTCTGTCTGTCCATCTGTCTTCAACCTCTATAGCTCTCAATTCAACTCACCTGTCTCTGTCTTGCTTGCCACTGTGTGTGTTTTACGCTGCTATCTATCACCTCCGTTTGTCCTCTTCTTCTGGTGCTGTCTCGCCTTTCATTAAGCTGACGCCGCTGCGAGACAGCGGCGTCTTCTCCTTCATACGGAGCATTTTATGAAATGATGGAGCTACCATGTGTGCGTCATGTGTTGTGCTCTGCACAGCAGAGAAGACAGATTGGGAGGAAGGAATTGAAAGATATCGTTAGTTCTTTCCAAGTGACAGTTTGGGCTGAGCACACATTGAAATTAATTTTTAACAGGAGTGGGGTTTGGACCAGAAACCACTATTGCTTTTTAAAGAGTAATGTATGTCACTGCATATTGGTCTAATAGGTTCTCAGTGAGAGTTAAAACATCTCTTCTAGCACTGCACACATATATTTAAGTAACTCCTTTTTAAGTGGACCCACCATGCACCAGAGAATACTCAAAATAATTTGTTCATTTAAATGCATTATGTTACCATGTGAGGAAAGCTGATTCAAAATACTAATACACATACATAATCAAATACAGTAACCACATAAGTGGAGCAAATGTGATACATATGCAAAGTCTTTGAGATGTTGAGGAATACAACTTTGTGACACACACTTTGTCTTAAGTTAAATCTTAAAACCTGGTAGAGTTCATTGCTTAAATTGAATCAGTACAGTTCATTAACTTGTTCAAATATTAAGCACGTCATTAGAAAAAAAAAGAACATCCGAAACTGTATTTAGAGCCAAGAAAATGCTCAATGTTACATTTCATAAACACGTGGATGCTTCAGTTGTGCTTCAGTTGTGCTCACTTTGATCATTTGAGCTCTGAAACTAAAGACGTGCATATACAGCAGAATGTATGCAGAGCAGGGAACACTAGAATACAAAGGTCCACTTCTTGGGGCCCATACTGTACAACTGCTGGTTTCCCAGCTTGGTATTTAATTGCATTCACCTGTTGTCCCAGGTGTAAATAAAATACTGATTAAATGGCAAGAATGAAAACCAGCTGGCCTCCAGTCCAGGTCCTGAGAAATGACGGCTGTGAAACATTGGTTTCTGCCGGCACAGACACACACGCACACACACACACACACACACACTAAATCACACAAACTCACATTCGCACACAGACATGCACATACAGTTCACATGGTAAGCTACATTCACAGTTACATGCCTCCTGGAAGGCCTGTCTGTCATGTGCCCCAGCAACACACACACACAATTGTTCTTCCATCTTTGTGAGGACACTTGTTAACATAACGTGTCCCCTTAATTGTCCCCTTATACCCTAACCTTAAACTTCCCAACTAAATGCTTAACCACTTAGCCTCAACCTAAATCAAACAGAACCCAAAAAACACCCTTTGATGTTGTGAGAACACACACATTCAGCATAGTTATATGCTCACACACATATGTAATCTTTTATTATTCACACACACATGAGATGTCACAGGCACGTTGGCACTGTGACACTTTTCCACCTGCTCACAAGAAAAACATTGCCGTGTTTTCTTCTCAATTGCAACTTTAATGAGATGAAAAAGATAAAGTCTGCCATGTGAGAAAACAACAGCTTCTTCCATTACGAGTGTGTGTCTGTGAGAAAATAATAATAATCCTCACAAAGCAGCTAAGAGAAATAAAAACGTGGCTGTAGGTTTAGCTCACCTCCCTTTCTGTCTGTGTTTCTTTGCACCTTTGTATTCCCCCGTTCAAAACCACTTTCTCTTTCTGTCTCAGTCCTTCTATGATTTTCCCTCACCTCGCCCTCCTTCTTCACTTTGGTTCCGTCCACCAGGAGAACTTTACAGACTACCTCAGTCTAAATATTTAAATGTGGGGAATCACTTTAAAAGCGTCTAACACTGAAACCACCGAGCCGTCCCTTTTCAGCCTGTCTGACATGGACCAGTGTCAGGCCCACCGCATGCAGCAGCTGGCCTCAGGTCCTCTTGATCTCTGTATTTGACCAGAACTTCAACCAGAACCTGGATGGGAACAGCCCCGTCAACAGCTGTCATTAATAACACCTCAGAGAGGTGGATATCGGACCGCATGCATAGGAAGTGAAGTCATTATGGAGATGAGGAATAAGTGAGAGTTGTGGAAGGGTGGAGGGGGAAGACTCCACATTATTCCCCTTTCTCCAAACCTAGATCCGGACAGAGTGGTGGAACTTACCATCCTGTCTTTTTAGGTTCAAGTGAAGGTGATGCTCTTTCTTTTTTTTTTCAAGGCATTGCTTCAACTGTTTCTGAGGCATTGTGCGTAGTTAAGCCTCCTGTTAATCTGGAGGCTGTATTATGTGATTTATAGAGCGATTCCAGCGCAGCAGAACTGTAAATGGAAATGCACAGCAAGGCGTTGGGATGCTGGGCCTATTAAAATCGTTGCTGCATTACTCATAGGTTGTTCAGGGAAAGAGCGATAATGCCACACAGAATAAGTCGGAGAGAGACACTTTATAACAGACAATATATTGTAAATACACATACAATTAAATTTGATACTGGCCCATTAGCAGAATGTGGAAAAAAAAAAACCTGACTTGATGAAGAAATGAAAACACACATGCTTGGTTATTTAACTGCTTAATGAGTATGAAAATGATCTAAATCATAGACCGTGACCTTAGCAGTCAACAGATCTCAATCCAACTCCCACATTTCAGTCATGCATGCTTATGCTATTTATGATAATGGTGACAGATTAACCTCAAAATCCACAGAAATTTTTAGCACAATTTATCTTCATTTTCTAGCTGACAGCCCTGGATTTATTTGGGCGAAAACTGTTGACAGCAAATTTTAGCTGCAGCTGCATCTTGCATTAGTGCACACGCACGCACGCACACGCACACGCACACGCACGCGCGTACATGATATGAATATACAACAGTTCACAAGTAATTTGACTGGACGAGAAGCATTCCATAACTGCTGATAACAGCAGTGGGCCTTTTAACTGTAGTATCACTCCACTTGACAGGTGTTCATAATAATAATCATTAATTACACACTGTCCAGACATTCATCTAGAAATAACATGGCGTAGAAGAATGTTGGGCGTCAGACAGTCAAAAGTCAAAACCTGTCCATTTTTAGACATTTAAGTAAGTTACCCAGCTAGCTTGTTTCAAAAGATGACAACATAACAAATACAACCAAGGCTTGAGATTGGAAGTCAGGAGAAGCCAAGGGATTTTCAGGAAACATTTGGACATGAGTGTCATCCAACTGAGAGCTCAGCCGCTGAATCCAAGGTCACAGTAGAACTCTCTTCAGGGTTTCCTGGATCAGCTTATTTCTCCAGTCTTGTTTCCACACAGAACAGTCTTTCAAGTCAGTTTACGTTTTTTTATGAGTTGATCAAAGGTCCTAAACTCCAGAATGTTTGCTCATTTTCCAACGCTCACTTCTCACAGCATTCATTCCTCCTTAAACTTCCTTGTTTGTTTCCTTCTTTTTTAGCTCTCAGGTGTGACTGATTTATCAGCTCCCTTCCCCCTTCACTTCCTGCTTTGGCAATTCATTCATTCATTCATTCATTCATTCATCTTCTACCACTTTATCCACATGAGGGTCGCGGGGGCCACTTAACCCTATGGTCCATAACTGGGCCATAGATGAACAACCAGCCACTGTTTGGCCATTTTTCCTTTATTTTCCTTTCTCCTTCTTGTTAAATACATTTGAATTAAATTATGAAGGAGAAGGAGCAGGATTCTATCAAGCAAACATCCCAGTGTGTCAGTACTGATATCTGCGGCACTCGACCTGTGGCCGTGCTGATGTTAAGAACAGTGCTACCTCTCATGTGATATTGCTTAAGGATACATTAATATATATCTGTCCTCTTTTAAGCCAAACTTTTTTAGTAATGCAATTTTCGATCAACATATGAACCACTGCTCTTCTGCATCATCAAAACAATAGATGAGACAATATTTTGGGGTGGGGAAACACTATGTTCATTACACAAGCGGAGATTGGAGACTTGATGATGCAAAGGGGCGGTGCACCACCTGTCATGCCAGTTTTCCCTTTAATTTGTCACCCACACACATTTACAACACGTGTGCTGATGAGTGGAAATTCTTCGATCATCTCTGTCTGTGTAGAACATGCACACAACACAGAACATGTTCTAAACAGCACACTCTGAAGGGGAACACGCCCTCGTCATCTATTAAGTATTTTTATTGTTCCTCTCTGTTTAATGGGTTTCCCTCACCACTGTACCGCCACCCCTGTTTTCCTTCATCGTCACATCTCACTTTCATGTGTTGTTCAACTCGCTCGGAGGCAACAGCTTGTGTTTGTTTGGACGATGATGTAGCAACAGTACCCAGCATGCACTCCCCTCAGTGCAGGGTGTACTCCAGTGTGATCCGTCTTGCCCATGGGTAGGATTTCTGTATATCCTCCCTCCACCTCCTGTCACCATCAATCTTTGCTCAGTCTCGATCTGTATTTTTTTCTTCCTTTCTTGTTTTTATTCACTTAATCTACCACTAAATTGGCGTTTTATGATCTCCTCCCTACTCATGTTCTCTCATCCTTTTTCATGTTCTCATATGAGGTGGTCTGAGCCATGTGGGATGTTCTTAAACAACTTGTGCGTATCTGTTGATCCAATGTTTACAAGGTGTAATTGCAAACATATTTGTTTGTACAAAAAACTGAAAAATAACAGAATGTTCTTCCTGTGTGCACTTTTTTTTCAGTTCTTTCATTCAGGGCTGCTGTACCAAATTGCTTGCTGTGTTTTCTGTCTTCATCTCCTCCTCCTCCTCCTCCTCAGCCAGGTTCTCTTTGCATTTTGAAAGTTGTCCAGAAGGATATAGAATGGGAAGAAAAGAGCGGTGGACATAAAGAGAATAGAGACAGAAAAGATGGGATGAAAAGGGGAAACATATATATATATATATATATATATATACGTAGAGAGTGAGAAATCAAAATGCACTGAAAACCAGACGGGCAAAGCAGCCTTAAGAGATACGGTTGTGTCTGTAAAGACAAGAGGAAGGCGCAGGAGACATGAGGTGGCAACGGTAAACATAAACAGACAATAAACAGACAAAGTGGTGGAATGTGGATGTGGAATACAAAGAGTTGCTACTGTAAGTGGAAATCAGGGATGGGTCATTAACTGCATTAACCAGAGGGGAAACACTCTAACTAAGTGTACACTGCAAAAGGTCACAGTGGATTGTGAGCAGCATAGCTCAAAACAGAAAGGATAAATTGATTTTGGGGATGTACTGCTGTGGCCCAAGGAAGAAATGATCAGACTCTGGTGATACAGATGTTTGTTTTTTTAAATATATATTATAAACCTTATGAGATATGAGAATGTGGGAAAGTGGACAGCCTCTTAGTGCTTTCTGTTTTTTTTTTAATGCATAGCATTATTAATGTGACGACAGTGGACTGACAGGCGCATAATGGATTATTTGGCTAAAAGAAGTAGTACAAAGCCACAAGACCACAAGTAAGTTTGCAGCTGCCTTAGCCTTAGCATGCAGCTACAGATCACTTTGTAAATGAATGACTGTGATAAAAAAAAAAAAAACTAACGATGAAGATTAAAGCTGTGCTCCAGTTCAGCTCTGTATAATAAGGCATGGAATTACACTTTACACATGATTGCTGTGCATGTTTAGAAATGCTGTGGGATGCTTTAGAACATACTGTGTAATCAGCGCGTACACCTAGAAATTACACACATGTTGTGTAAATATTGATGAAAGCAAAATTGCTTATGTACAGTAGGAAGTTGTGGATGATGGTGGGCATGCTGCAGGAAGACTTTGATGCCGAAATCAGGGTTAACACTAATTATGTAAGTAAATACATCCAGTCAAGTGCCTCAAATCACTTTTCAGTGTTTTAGTATTTAACCAGGACCACAATCTTTCCTCAACTCTAAACCAAGAGCTCTGAGTGCCTGAGTGTAATCATAAAAACATTAATCATGGGCAAAAAAAAAGAAAAAAGAAAAGAGGTCACAGCTGTAAAATATCAACACAATTTACAGATGGTGATCATATGGCTCTCGGAGGACTTTAAAAAAGGAACAATGAGTTTTAAATCTTCACAATAACACTAACACTCACAATAACAAATAGTTTTGGCATTCCTGGGTCATATTTTTTAATTACGATTTTAGGGGGGGTGGAAAGAGAAAAGTAGGACATGGGGCTTTTTCTGTATTATGGTGTTTGGACATTGTTTTTTAAAGTTTAATTTTGCTTTATTCTTGATGACACATGTTGATCCGGTCAGTGTGTATGTGCTTGACATTCAGCACATTACATTTTGAATTTTTAATTGAATGGTTTGTTGGACCTTTCATTTGCTGCAGAAGCACCACAGTGTTTACTCTCTGGATTACTCACAAACAAACACACGCGTTTGTGCAGCTATTGCATTCATTTTAACAGCCTCAACAAAACATTATCCCTAACCTTAACCTGAATCTAACACCAATTCAAATCTTACTCTTCCCAGTTCCTGTTACAATACAAGATGTTAAATAGCTCAGAAAAAGACATACATTCATAGCTTTTCCTGACTTGTGAGGCTAACACGATAAGTAAGGAGGTGGTAAGTTGTGGCTGCATGTTTACAGAGACAATCACTGGAGTTTTTGTGCTCAAGCTCAGCTGACTGAGTGAAGTATTCGTGACACCGGGAAATCAAACATTCAGTTTAACCTCACACTCACTGAGCACTCAAGAGGTGTTCTTCTCTCCCCTGACATATCTGCTTGTCACAGATATGAGGGGTTGAATCTGTCAGCATGCAGCCACTGTATGGAGGAGGAAAGGATGGAAGAATAGAATGAAGAATGTTGAAGGAAAGAAGAGAGCAATATGTTTATATTATACAGAAATGTGTTTCAGTGAAAACCCTTTTGATGTAAAACATTTGATAAGAAAAATATTCATTTTCAACTGATGATGAATCAAAATGAAACGTTAAGAGATCACCTCAGTTATATTGTATTAGATTCACTCTTTGACTCTGGAGCTAATCCCATGGTTGCACACATTTTCCCTGTAATCTGTCCAGTAAATTAAATATTTCAGGGTGATGGAATCACTGAAAAACCAACCACCACTGCCATCAATTAAAACTTGATTTCTTCATTTTCTATTTTTATTTTTATTTTTTAATCTCTCCTGCATGTTCCATCTGTCACTGAAAAAAGAAAACAGTTGACAAAAAGTTAATTATTTTGGTAACACGCAAAGCAATTAAGTTAATTCAATATAATTATAATTACAAGTTGATTTAATATTTATGTTAAATAAAATTGTCTTCATTTAACTCATTCATTTGAGTGTTAGCAACTGAAGTAGTTTTTAGTGTGCAGTACTTGGTGATGACATGCAATTGTTTTTTGGTCTCCTTTATTACTCATTTTTGGATTATTAAGGATAGGATTTAGGATATCCCCGTTGGTCAACACAACAACACACATGTACATATTCCCACCTTTTCTCAGTCAAGACCTCACTCTCTCCCCCGACACAGTTGTGACAAGCTTCCTCTCACTCTGCAGCCTCTCCCCCAGCGCTGCCTTTGAACTCTGCTGCCAAGAGAATGTAACGCCGCGTGCCTTTTTCTCTGACTTTCAGGAATGATCAGGAACATTATCATGATGAAATTGGCAGGGGGTGAGGAGCTGAGTGGGAGCAGAGGGGCCCAGCAAAAAGCAAGCGAGAGGCTTGAATATTGTCAACATGTTGGTAATAAGCTCCAGTGAGTCGAGGTGTGAGCGTGTTTGATTTATTTGTTACCTCTTTATGATTCTCTGGCATAAACACTGACCTCAGTCCTCATGGAGACCAAAACCTGCTCCTAATGAGGCAGAACGTCATTTCTGAGGAAGTAGTTAATCTGAATTGTGGTTAGGTTGAGGTTAAGGTTAGGCATGAACTGGTTATGGTTAATGTTAGGGATAATGCTTTGGTTAGACTGTCCAAATGCAGTCTCAATGCAGAGTCCTGAGAAGAAAAGCTGTGCAAACCTGTATGTGTTGAGCAGGGTGTGATTTCAGGGTACATTACAGTTTGCTGCTGTGTTGAGTGACGTGACGGATTATTGGATGGTGGGAGAAGTATAAAAAAACAGCTTTCATCAGTGTGGGGCTGGGGCCCATGTCTTTGATGTGAGCTCGAAGGAATCATGTACATGGTGAAGGAATTGTAGAGAGAGGTAGGGAGCAGTCAGGAGGTTGAGTGTCTACAATATGGGGTCATTACAGAGCAACAAGTGGGTCCACTACATAAGCTACCTTACATTTGGATAGACCCTGTTATCTAGCTGATCCTCCACAGTCCTGTTTCTTTTGACACCACAGCCACAGTCTCATCATTTTACCACATCAGGCCACTTCCTGAGAATATAGTAAATGTAGTATCTATAGACTGCACATAAAAGATAGCACTATCATGTTGTTGGTATAAAGGTGTCTATAAATGGATGATTTTCTGAGTGGGTGATGACCTGAAGCAATCTCTCCATCGTTGAAACGCTGTATTGAAATTGACACAGGTTTTATTGTGCTTTATTGTTTTCTGTTAATGTGTTTTTTAAGGTTGCTCTGCAGTATAGGAAGTTATCGCTGTGGGTTAGTGCAAAGGGCGGGTCAATGTTCAAGTGGGAGGTCTGTGGTTTCCTCTACTCTATGTATGTACTGTATAGCTCGATGGCAAAACTGTACTAGTGTAAAGTATGGGAACGGCATCATATAAACACACACATTGTACCATTAACTGATGCTGAAATAGCAACCTTTCCACTGATGGGATGTGTATGCACAGCTGCACAGGAGAGCAGCTAATGGGAACGCCTTCGCTCTGTGAACTGTCCTGTGATTGGTCAGTTTCCCATGTCATGGGCCAGATTTCACCAATGCTGGAAACAGAGTTCAAAGAGGGTGCATAATTCTAATTCTCTTTCACATCAATTGATGTGTATTATGTCGAAAAAGGTGAATACAAGTCCTCTGGTTTTTTGGCCACATGTGCTTGTTTCTCTGTGAGCAGTATAACTTAAAACTCGCTGGGGAACTGAGCTGCCTTGGTGGAGGTTTGTGGTCTCTGAGTGCTTTCTCTCAGAGAGCTCTCTATTATTATTCATTATGGCCAAATATATCCTGTCTACCTCTGCTTTAAGTGACCACCAGGTATTAGAGTCTACCCTAGATAATACAATTTATGATCCATATGTAATGTCAACAGCATGGTGGCGATACAGAGCAAAGTCTCTTGGGATACATCATCTGAGGACCATGAATGTCTGTACAAATGTCTTCCAATCTCAGACTGAACCGCTGTGGAATATTAAGAAGCTGTTTTATTTTTCCTATAAACACGATCAGATTCTTACTACTCAAAGAGAAAACAACAACTTCTTTTTCTGTCTACTGTCAGGCCACTTCCTGGGGAACCACAGTGTGCTGGACATCCTGAGGCAAGAAGGCTATGAGATCATCCACATGCCCTCTGATCATCAAGAGCCAGTCGCTGAGTGAGTAAGCAGAGAATAGTGCACTGTAACAGATGTGTCATGTGTTTACAAATAAAAAAAAAAAACGTGTTAGTGGGGAAAAACAGTAAAAATAACCTGCAATGGCTACCCTTTTAACATCTGACCACAACAGCCAATAGTATTGTCTCTTATATTGAATACAGTGTGTGACATTTCTGCATTTAAATGTCTAAAAATCCATGGAAATCCATTCTATTTAAGGTAATGGCCAATTTGTTTTGGTCACCTTTTACCATCCACTCAACAATCTCTGCTATAACTTAATTGCAAAACCCTTCAAAAAGTTATAGTGAGGAAAGAAATGTCCAGAACCACTTGGCCAGTGTGTTTATTTTTATTTTTTTATTTTATTGTGTGTTATTTGTTACTAATGGATCAAGATTACTCACTTTCCGCAAAGGGAAATCAAGCGAGACTACAATTCCCTTGATCATACTCTGCTCACAGACATAATTAAACTAGCACTTTTGCTATTGTTTTCAATAAGAGACCCCTAGTGGTAGAAATGACATACTGTGTGTGTGAGTTATGTGGAGTGGTTGGTTGATTCCAGTTTTCTCCAGGTTGCAATCACACATTACTTTGAAACCAAACCGTGGATCTTCTGATCTGACAAGATAATGAATGGAAAAAGACGAGAGGAGTGTGATTATAGCTGTGTGTACGAACATCAGATTGTTGATGATATGGTAATATAGACTGTAACAGATGCTGTCCAAATTCTGCTCTGCAACAAATAACGCTAAGCTATGCAGGAATGCTTTGATAGCTCATCAACTCCCTCACCTTCCTCCCTTGCTCTCGCATCTGCCGGCCAACGGCAAGCTGCCAGTGGAGGTTCTGTCTGTTCTCAGCAGCCACTGTTACCACAGTCAACACAAACGCATAATATACACACATACATGTGTGTTTGCAGGGTGAGAGGAATGGTGCACAATGCCAAGGAACAGGGCTGCAGGGCTGCAGGGCTGCACGCGCATGCAAACTCACACACCTCACACAGAGGCTTGGCTTCTCTCCTGCTGAATTTCTTCTACAAACTTGCTTTATATTACAGTGTATGTGTATGTGTGTGTGTGCGTGTGTGTTCCTATCTTTGGCACAGAGCCGCTCCCCTCTCAGGCTGATCCATGGGTCCATAAAATAGTTATAAGAGCCATTTGAATCAGTGTGGAAATGGAAAAACAAGGCACAACAAGGGGGGAATCTCTTTGTAACAGTAAAAACATCCCCGTACCACCATCCAGCCGGGGCTTTTACAAACGTCTCACTGCCAATTACAGCGGCTGTAAACGTAGCCTCCCCGTTTCCCTCTGCTCTGCGTGCACAGTTGTGGGCTTTAGCCAGTGGCTCTGGTTTAGAAGCTTGACAAGTGGACTGACTTACTGTGGTCACAAAACGCTCGTGTTTGCTGCACACTCATACGACCACACACTTTATACGTGTGCATGCATGCTGACACTTGCTGATACGACAGGTGATGGGACAGGCAAAGGAAAACACCACAAGATGGCTGCGTGAGAGGTGTTTATGAAAACTTCTTAGCCTCAGACCTGGAGGGTTTTCGACTCGACTGGCAGAAGGTTCTCTGAGAGTGATTATATGACTGACTGACAGAGCAGACTACTGCTGGGTTTGGCTCCACAGTAGCTTGACCACAGGCCTGGAGCTATCATCACCCTAACCAAACATCAGACCTGAATGGGTGTCTCTGAAGCCTGTAGTAAAAGTGCAGAGCATCAGATTTATGATCAAGCAAATTAAAAGTAAGCAGCGAAAATCACGACTAAACCAATCCATCATAACATATAATGTTTATAATCTGATTTTTCATTTTCATTTTTTTTACTTCCCACTGCTTGTCTCAGTGCTCATGATGTGTATAATTTAGGCTCTTTTTTGATGTTCCACCTTGAAACACAAAGCTATGCTGACAGAAAAAGAACAAGAGCAGAGAAAGTATGAGTAATGGGTGGAAGAAAGAGGAGCATGGCAAACACTTTGGAGGAGTTGGTGATTCTGGGTGGTCTGCTTTGGACAGATGTCAGTTTTTGACGCACTTGTCCAGTCACAAGACTTACAGCTTCCTCAAACATGGCCTCTTGAGTATTTTGGTCATTCAGTACAGTGTTTATATAGGAAGGAATCCTGTGTGGCGCTCATATACTGCATTTGACTTAATTGAAAATGGTCTAAAATGTAAATGGAGTAGAGTGTTCAGGGACCAGGGAAAAAATAGCATTTACTCTAAAAAAGGGGGAGTTTTTAGAGAAGCTAAGTTCAGAAAGGGGGTTTTTAATTAAGAAAAAATGATACTTATTCTCTCTGTCCTGTTACTTCAGGAGTAAACCAGCTGAAGAACCTGCAGCAGGGTCCAGTGAAGAGAGCACTGACTCAGCCACTGTGTCTCCCACCGGCTGGCAGACCAGTCCATCAGAGGTGGATCTGGAGGACCCAGAGGACATTCCTGGACTGGGTGGTGAGGAGCTTCCTCACATGCTGCTCCCTGACAGCCTGAGCCAACTGGAGGAATTTGGGCGACACAAGCGGCCTCGCAAAGCCCACCGTGGCCATGGGCGACCCCGTCTCTTCAGTGACCTGTGGGTTCGCATTGGGGATGGGTGAGAAAATCAAGATAACTTTATTCGATTTCCTGCTTGGTGTGTGTGTGTTTTTTTCTTTTTCAGTAAAAAAAAAAAAAAAAAAAATCTTTTTCAATAAGGTTGAGCAAGATTAATGTTATTGAAGACATTAATACATAATATAATATTATTTTCCACCTTCCTCTTGTTTCTCTCCCGAACAATTTAATTTTTGGGAATATGAATTACACAAAAACTCTAACAACCAGGTTTTCAAGGAGAATTAATTCAGACATTTTTAGTGGGCTTTTATTTGTTTTCAGTCATACTTGCTTGCAGCTGGCTTGCTTTACTCGAGCAATGTTGCAGTTGCCTCCATCTGTCTTGACATAAAACAATTCATGTGTGCACAGCATGGGAAGTATGTTGCTGAGTAGCACAGTAAATACTGCTGTACTAAGAAACAAAGCTTAATCAGCGTTGCATGAACTCGTTTGACAATGGTTTATGTGTAAGAGAGATTTGTTTATATTTAAAAGTTATGCACTTACAGCTTTAATTTTTCCCGCAGTGAAATTGAACGTAGACAGACACAATCTGCCTCTCACACATCAAAGGCAGATGAAATTCCCTACCACAGTAGCTATGGCAACCCAAAACAAAGGCATATGAGGAGGAAATCACATCTTCCTTACTCGTCCAGTTTTCAGAATTTAGCAGATGTGCTAGCCACATGTACATGTGTCAGGGTCTGGTCAACGCTGCATGCAGCTTTAATTTTTTAACTTTTTTTAATGCAAGTTTTAAGCAGAACCATGATCTCTTGTGTTGTCTTTTCTCCAGTACAACGGCACCAACAAATGTGAGGATAATCAATGGCTATGTGACAGTGGAGCCTCCACTCACCCATCAGGAGCAGCACAGACTGGTGGAGAGCTACGTCACAGAGCGACAGGCAGCTCCATCGTCCTCCGTGTCACCTCGTCCCAGCTCAGCTCAGGCAACCTCAGTCCACAGCACCCTCACACTATCTTGTCTTTTAGCCTGGATCTTATCAAACGTGCTGTTTACCTCCTGACCACAAGACACAGCGTTATCTCACAGACAAACACTCAGACACTATGTCGTCCGTACAACAGCAGTGGAATGTACCTGATAAACAACAGGAATGACCATCAAAACATACAAGAGGTTTTAGTCAGAACATGATGTCCTAAATTGGGACAGTCCTGCTGCTGTTTGGCCTTCACCACAGCAAGGGCTCCAACCTGCCGGAATGGCCAAGTCTCAAAGTGTGTGGAATAAGCTCTCAGCCATGGGTGGAGTCTTCAAACCTCATGAAAGTATTACCATAGAATTACAAACATGTAGCACAATGAAGACCTGTGATGCTGAGGAGATTGTGTGGTGGAATTGTCGACCTAATAAAATGTAATACTGTATAGAAAAATAAGACTGACATTACTAATGAGAACAAACCATTTTTATAACGCAAAAAAAGTCAAAGAATACTGTGTAGAGGGTGGTACACGCGTCACCACTGTTGTAAATTGTCCATTTTGTTCATAAAGAAATATTGTATATTTATTATTTCTTGAAGAAAGGAGTATATTTTCTTGCTTTTTGAAGAAACATGAAACAAAAATAAACTTTCAAAACCAATCAAGTGTGCAATGCTTATTTCTCTCCACCAGAGAAATGATTTATTTTGGTGGTAATGACATACAGTAAACTCTCTGTGGACTTAGTGTGTTGTATCATTATTCAGTTATTATTCATTCATTTTGACATTTGACTAATCAAAATGCACCTTCCAGTGTCAGACATGTGTGCATTTCACATGTATATATACCAATATACAGTGCTTAACAAATTTGACCACCTGTCATAAAAATGAGAAAACATAAATATTTTAATAATCTTTGAAAAAGGTGAATACAAACTGAATTCATTTTTTTTCTACCCAAATTTGAGGAGTGAGAAATTAATCTAGCATAATATTCAACCACTAAATCTATTTTTTTTTCTGTTCAGGAATGCAAGTAAATAACTATAATTTGACATCTTAATCAAGAAATAATAATGTGCTTTACTATTTTTTCTGGTTTTATGTAAAACAGTAAGTTTGAAAATTCATGGATAACAATAATCTACATACTAGTGTATTAACCGTTACAGAAACATAAAAAATGATTTTGATAATTACTAATTTAGGGCAGCTGTGGCTTTGGATGGTGGTCTAATACATTTTTAAGCACTGTAAATTGAGTAAAACAAATCTTACCTTAAGTAATTACACACAAATGATGTGTTGAAAATATAACTTGCAGTTAAATGTACAGTTATCAGTGCAGACTGAGGTTAAGTGTAACAGCTTGTGTTAATCTGCCCTCTGCTGGTTGAGCTGGAGAAAGACTTTCCTCTAGCACGGGGTCTCTAACATGTGGCCCACCACTCAGTATCAAGTGTAAGTGTCTGTTTAGGATTTTTACAGACCTGTGTGTGTGTATGTGTGAATATTATTTAAACAAACAGTTTTATTTTGAAATTCTAAAAAAACGTTTCATGTATTGCTGTATCATGATGGAATTTTATGCTATAATGTAAATTGAATCATTCCATCCAGGTAATTTTCACTAAACCAGTTCATTGGCTTAATTAGTTGATATTTCCAAGTAAAATGTAATTGAGTGACATCAGTGAATCTGGCAACCTTCTCCGCATTCGGAGCATGACGTCAAAAGCCCCGCCCCGCATTTCAGCGGTTTTTCGTCAGGCACGAACTACACGTCCATGGTCCACATCTCTACTAGATTGGCGGAGTTTGACTGAGACGGAACGTGACTAATATGGAACCATGAAGGTAAGTTTTAAGCGAAACAAACTTTTTACGTTCCTGTTGGCTTACCTGGTTAAATCAGTTTCTCCGCACTGAAAGCAGCGGCGGCTGCGGCGCTAGCAAATAGAGTATTTTCCTGGTAGCTAGCTAACTAGCTAACTAACTTTGCTGGCACGAGGTATGTCCTTTTCGCCCTCATTACATGAGCTCGTGGTTTTATCAAATCTGGAAGTGGTGTGCTGGCTGGAACGAGTGAATTTCATTGTTACATGATATGCGTTTTACAGAAATAAGGAAAAGTTGTGCTGTCAGCTCTGTTGACCCCCCAACCACCCCCAACTCCACTATTCGACCGTTACAAGTCACTGAAGTTGAAGTCCTTTGACATTTTCAATTGTTGATACTGATACAATAGACTTGAGTTGATTTATGATTGTATATGTGTATTTGTGAACGCATAAAAACGACCATGGTCTACTTTGAAATAATTGCTGTCATAAAAGTTTTTTTTTTCACCGCCTGGAGGTGTGTAATAAAAAAAAAACAAACAAACCGGATCATGGGGTATGCGGTTAAATTCGTTCCAGTAATATTTGTATATGTGCAGAGGGTGATCCACACGTATTTCTTGATTTGACTTTATGTGAAATGTTAATAAATTAAGGCACTTCTTTTACATTTTTTTTTTAAATATTACAACAAAGCAGGTTTTAGTTATTTATTCGTTGCTCATTCGTATTTATTTTCAAACTTATTATTGATGTATTAATTGTCTGCCAGCCATTTTCAGAGCAGTGGTCGAATTGACGTCTATAGCTGTCAATGGCAGCCAATGAGTCAACGACCTGCTGTGTGGAGTCGTACTGGCATCGTGAACACGGGTCAGATGACGGTGTGGACTGTGGAGCTGTGACCGTGTGTTGCACTGAGACCTGCGCTCACATCACCACTGACTCCCGGGGAGGCTGCTTCTCTTATCGTCACTATCGTTCATAAAGTTACTGATAAATGTGATAAACACATGAAGTAGAGTGAAATAATCTGGAGTTATAAAATTACGTTTAACACATTGTTATTCCTAAATATGATCATGAGTCTGCAGGTTTTCTGGCCTGACTTTATTTTAATATTTGATGATTATTATATTTACCATAAATTGTAATTATAATGATAATTTAGATTTATTTGTAAGCCACCTATACAAAAACAGAAATTTTGAAATTTAAACCAAAATAAAAAGCATAGCAATGAGACCAAAAATAATATTCATGGTTAATATTCAATGAAATTGTTTTTTTTTATTCATCATGAAAGTACTTAATGTTGAAATTATTTTCTTGGACAATGATGTATAAAATCTCTGAGTCCTGTGACAGTTATTAGCATACAGTATATCAGTGAATAGAAAATCAAGCAAAAATTGTCCAAGAAAACAACATAATTCCTGTAACAACACTTAAAAGCCAGAACCATTAAATTGATCATTTTAACCTGTAATGACGTCATTATACTTTTCAGCTTACGACATTCACTATCGTTGGTTTTGACGTTCATTTACAAATCCATGGTTTAAAGCCCGAAGCAAACGTGCAATCAGTATTCATGAAATCCACTTGCACATGTTAGTAACGTACTCCCATCATGCCTTTCGCTCTTTATGGACATGCCGAAGGGGAGGTGCTCTATCCAGTTCTTATAATACATCCATGCCATGGAGTGCATTGTCACTTTAGCTAGATTGTACTTGTAAAACAGTGCCACCTGCTGATGAAAGGAAGCATTATTGAGACAAATATAACGTCTCACAAATCCTTAACTGTAGAAAGAGAGGAATGCGTGTGCTGGCGATCCACAAATGTGGAATCACAAATGCAATTTTCAGTTTTACAAATGTCATATTATTTGTAAAAATCAATATACAATTTACTTATTATTATTATTTTTTTTTTATGTGTGGATCTAAAAACACGCATGCAAATCCAGACATACTTGTAGATCACCTTCTGCACATACGTGTCGATCTGTGCGACTTTCACGCAAAGACGGTCTCAAAAATCCATGACTGGAAAGAGAGGAATGTGTGTGCTGGCGGTCCACAAATGCAGAATCACAATTCACAAATGCAATTTTCAGTTTTACAAATTTAATATTATTTACAAATACTAATCTATATTTGTAAAAATCCATATACAAGTTACAAATTGGATTTTTTTATTTGTGGATCTCAAAACACACATTCAAATCAAGAAATACGTGTGGATACCCCATAGCGCGGTCTCCGTGTACACGCATTCAGTTTCACTCAAGTCTTCACATAGACCTGTATTAAATGCAACACGATACGCTGGACCATGAAACCTCAAACGTTCGCGGACGGTGCGCACAGGTCAGCGTCGCTCACAGTATGGGTACAGTACGCCCGACTCTGTGGGAGCCATAACTGTGCTGGAGGAATGCATTTGTCTGTGTAACTGTTTTTGCTTATTCTTTCTTAACTACTTTCAATGACTTTCCCTTTGAAAACTGTATTATAACAATAATGTCACATCACATACACCAGCAGTTACCCTGGTCTAACCAGCAGGTTATGTTATTTGTTATGTACTTATTATATAGAAAGTATAACTCTGTTGTTGTCACTTTACAGCGCTATGTAAAGTGAGTTACTGCTTCTTGTCATTACATTTCTGTTTTCCTTTTAGACTTGAACAGGAAGTCACAACAGTCTTTAAGAACATGAGGAGCATCAGCCTTTGTATCACAATAGCAACTACTTAGGACTACAAAAGCAAGACACCTGGCCAT
Source organism: Solea solea (assembly GCF_958295425.1). Classification (NCBI taxonomy): domain Eukaryota; kingdom Metazoa; phylum Chordata; class Actinopteri; order Pleuronectiformes; family Soleidae; genus Solea; species Solea solea. The sequence goes on along the minus strand of NC_081142.1, from coordinate 8,717,432 downwards.
ACAGGTAATATTACAAAATAATGTACACATAATTTGTAATATCCATCCATCCATTTTCTACTGCTTTATCCCCTGAGGGTCGCGGGGAGTTCTGTGCCAATCTCGGCTGACATAGGGCGATGGGTGGGGTATACCCTGGGCAGTTCACCAGTCCATCACAGGGCCATATATGTAAATTTAAAAAAATTTAATATCAATGTGCATCCTTGAGTTAGTAGAAATTAGGTGAAAAGCATATAGATAACCTTTTTTTTTTTTTTGTACAGAACATAGGACCTTCTGACTGCTAATTTGGACTCCACGGCTGACACACCCTGAGAATGTCAGCAAATGTCCAGTCTCTCCACAAGAAAATGAAAGCACCAGTGTTATTTTTATTTTTAAAAGAGTCAGCTTTTCTGACAGTGATTTCAAGTGTTGCTCAGTTTTATATAAGTCCGTTCCGTCCTGAACATCCTGAGAATGTCTTTTGTTTTCCTTCTCAATGAATTTCTGCCTATAAAATCCATGAGGAAGTGAAAGCTTCAGTGTTTTTAAGTTTATAAAAGAGCCCAATTGATGGAATTATAGAATTAGAAAATTTGCGCTAGCAAGACGTTCTATGGCCATGTGTTTGTGGTTATGTTATGTAGCAATTTAAATATATCTATGCCATTTCAAATGTGAAATAAAAGTGTATTTCAAACAACCCTTAAGCTGCACATATTTGTTTTTGGAAAATATTGAATTATTTAATAGAATAGTTAAAATATTTACTTAATTCAATTAATATTTACTAAAACATTCATAATAAATATTACTCAATTACATAGAATATAACAAAGATGAGTAATAACACAGAAACAAGAGTAACGTTTTGTTGGGTTTTGTAATTAGATGCAATGGTATAATTATAAGTAAAGTTACAAGCTATAGGTGAGTATTGCTAGTGCAGTTTACTTTGCTTTATAGATATAAACTGCACTTCTCTACTTCTACCGCTAAGTGGGGCTAGAGTTCTAATAACGTCACCGTTCACTCACACAGCACTGCTTTTAAAATAGCGCTTATAAAGGCCTAATACTATTACATTGGCAGGTAGTGAGAGACACCGCATTTTGAACAACATATTAAACAGATAAAAAAATTCATTAACCCTGAAATGACCGTGAAATGCAATGATAAATTGTCTTTTTAATTTTTAAGTAAGCACTTGAATCTAATAAAAATTGTATTTATTAATCTAATCTGAGGTTAGAAACACATATTATTTAGAACATATCTTAACAGCCTACAGACAAAGTATATTTATAGATTTATTGTTATATATATATTTTTTTAAAAGTACATAAAATTGTTTTTGCTATGTTTATTACATTGTCTGGTCATTTTGTTGTGAATTTGCAAGATAACCTAAATTGTTTACGGAACATTGGTTCCGTTTACAAACATGTTCAAAATAAGATTTCTTTATTTAAAGATGTTTAAAAAATGACGTGAGATAAAAGGGATTCTGTGGTTTTATAAATGTATGATAAATGTTTTTTTGAATTGAATGTTACATTCATGTGCAGATTTTATTACCAATTTATTGGTGTGACAAAATTAATCACTACTAAAGTAAAATAATAAGGGTAAGGGTATTTTATGAGATTTATAAAATGTATTAGATTTATGATGAAATCAATCTAATAGAAACAAATATTTAACATTTTCTATAATTATAAAGCTACTTTTAATTTCACACTTATCTTTAATAAGTGTCTTCCCCTCCCTTACTGTTGCCCCTTAGATGGTGTTAAAATGTCAAGAGCAAGTTTTTTAGAACAAACTGCTTTTTCGCCCCTTAAGCCAAGACAGGACAATATTTGCCTTAGCTAGAATACAATTTTCCCTGGGCTTTGGGGTGTTGTTTGAGGGAGTGGGGGGGGACTTGACAGGGTGCTCTGAGGGCTGACCCTCACTTTGCTGGGGATATGCCGCCAGCCGCATATAAATAAAAGATTACAGTGGAAAATCAATTTCTGAGCAAACTCATTAAAAATGCCCCGCACCTTAAATGATTCCCATTTCCTTCCATTCAACCTGTTAACGGCTTGCTGTCCCTGAGACTGACCACCCTACCCCCACATCCCCCACCCCTTCCTCCCACCTTTCCTCCCTCCATCCTTCCTCTGCCCTGTTGCTCTCCCCTGGTGGTAATTACTTGCACAAGTCGTTTTTTGCCCTTTGATTTGCACCGTTTCACAAATGAAGGTTAAGTTTGTTTAACCGTGGTGGATTTGCCAGTCATGTTAAAGCATATAATGTGGCAGGTCCTTGGTTTCTCCATACAGCTCCAGCACTCCCTGGCCTGCCCCCACTCCCTCCATCTCCTTCCATGTTGGCCTGTGCCTCCTGCAAGGGAGGGGGGGGGGGGTTCCAAGGTTAAGGCTCACCCAGCCTGAGAAAGCCTACAGTGAATCAGACTTAAACATGATCGGAAGGGAAGTTGTTGAAAAATAACCTCTGATAACAGGATTAAAAATCAAAGTGTTACCCTTGCCCACAAAATTGAAGTTATAATTTCAGCAAGTTGCTAAAAATGGGGAGGAAGAAACAGGGGATAAGTGCTAAAAACAACTCTATCCTCCATAAAAAAGAGGAGGAAATGCACGTTGAGACTGAGACACACAGGCATTGGAGTGTTTTCACATTTCAGTGCTGTAGCCTCATCTTTGATCAATACCGCTCACAGATTGAAAGTCACCGGAGCCAAGGTGAACATCGATCTCAGGCCGCTGGAGCTGTTAAGAGCATTTCAAGTGTGTGTTGCTTGGATTGTTGAGCTGCAGCTCACACGCACACTGTTCACAGCAATGACACACGGAGGAGTTTGTTATCACACAGCAAACACACCCGATGACTTTAACTATAAAAGCAACATGCTATTGTCCCTCAGTGAATCAGGTCCATTGTAGCGACACATGTGCTCTGCAAAAAGAAAAAAAAGCCACCTAAGAAGCAGTGGTTCTTGTCTGCTTGTTGCTGAAGGATGTTTACAAAATTTCATTTTTTTTTCCAAAAATGCCGGATCTGTAATTATGTGTTGTAGGCAACGTCTGTCTACTCTAACCATGTCCTGTGTGGTAAACGCTTCCCCATATTTCACAGAGAGCTTTGATTCTCTGTCTAGCCGAGGGCAGCCATAAAGCTTTGGGAAAACAAAAGTGTGTTTAGCTCTTCTCTCTTTAGATAATCCTGCTGATAGTGGAGGCCGAGTGGTGCTGTTTGGTGAGCTTTGCTAACTCATCTGTGTTTGTGCTGGTTGAGACATTATTCTTTACCATTGTATTTCCACCCTTGAAGATGTGCGGCTTTGGCCCTGTGGCCTTGAGGCGAATTAACGCAGGTCAGGTGCAAGTCTCCAAGGCAAAGCAGCGCCTGGTGAAGATGTATAATAACACTGTTGGTAGTAAAGAACTCAGATTGTGCTGGCTTTGTGATAATTAAAAATGGTCAATAATTAAAGAATGGCACTGGTTATTTTAATCACTTACTGAACCATTAATGTTAATTATTGTTCAAGAAGGTATTATTCGTATTGCAAAGGTTAGAGGAGTGTTGTCAAATGTGCTGGAAATAAATCTGTGAATCATAGTGTAATTACGGCAAGATCATGCTAAACACATGCAGTCCACGTTGCCTTACTGGTTCTATATTCCTCTGTGCGGTATGGCAAAATAGTTTGTTTTTTGAGTGCAGAAGTAGTAAAGAGTGAATGTGTACCAAGGAGAGTAAAGTAGGTACAAAGGAGATAGGAACACTGTGTGTGCTTGTGTCTCCATGTGTAAATGTGTGTGTGTGTGTGTGTGTGTGTCCTTGTGTGTGCATTGAAGAATGGTGGTGAGAGTGTTGTGTTTCACAGTTTTTTGCCATGATGCACTGCTTTATTATTCTGCGCAAGGGGCACTTCACATGCGGAATGGGTTCTCTTTGATATCGACAGCAGCTTGAGGGAGAGAGTGCACTCAAAAACAGGCGCAGGCGAATTTATTCTGGGAAAAAAACAGATAGTTGTGTACTTCCCTGGCAGTGGTTGCTGCACATGCGAAGAGCCAACTGCTTTGATGCTCCAGCAGTGACACTCCATACGCTAATGAAATATGGTAATTACAGGCACATGAAAGCCCTCCTAGACAGAGCCGGAGAAAGGGTATAAAAAACAAATATGACTTTTTCCAAAGATACCCACTGTGATTAATTCTCTTTTTCATAAACATATATTTTATGCAGTTCAATTGCTACAAAGCAGTGTGGGACATCAGTTGACCCAGGAACTGCCGCGGGGGGAAAGGTCTGCTGATTAAGAACACCATTGTTCCTTTTCAGTAAAAGACCATGTCTGCTGGAGAACACCGGATGGAGGAGCATGGAATAAAGGATTTCTAAAGAGAGTGCTCTCTGTGCTGCTCTAACTTTGGCCCTTGTCTCTGCAGCAGGAGTTTTTTGTCCCCCTGATTTGAAATTTACCCAATTTGGACTGAAATATTTACTTCACAGCACCAACAAGGTGGATTCCACTGTCTGACTTGTTGAAAAACTAAATATGGTAACTTGACTGAGAGATGTTTAAAGTTTACACAATCAAAATCTGAGAAATGTGTCAAAGACATTTTACAGTCAAGCATTAACTTATTAAATTCAACTTAATGTAACACCAGTTAGTCTTTAGAGAAGGGTTGTCTGACTGGAAGCTTATGAGTGCATAGACAGTTATGATACATATAGGACTAACATGGAGGCCCCAAAAATGGTAAAAACCTCTGAGCCCCACGTCCAGATTCATAATGGAGCAGAAACACTGGCGTTAACAGATACGATTAAAAGTAAAATATTTTGCCTATATTATTAATAAAGAATCACTTATCAGAATTTAAATATTGATCAAAATCTAACTAAAAAACAATGTAGTTACCATTTTGATCATAACTGAGAATCCCTATTGTTTTTTTAAAATACAATGCAATTATTCTTTCCCAAAAAAAATAGAATACATTTTGAAATATCACTTTTTTTTATATACCTCAGTCTAAGCTCCACCTGCAGTACCTCCAAGGCCCACCAGTGGGCTGCGGACCACACACATTAAGTAGACAAGTAAAGACACAACATTACAGTGGGCAACAACACTTGTGCACTGTCGTCCATTTCAGTAACACAAGCTGCCAACAAAATGACTTTGAACTGCAGCCACTTTGAAACAGTATTGTTATGGCTGTATCATAGTGAAGTAGACACTACTCACATCACTGTGATTTTTACCAGCCAGACAGTGTGTGCATGTGTGCGTGTGTGAGAGAGAGAGGGAGAGAGAGAGAGAAATATCTCTGTCTCTCTGCCAATGCACTGGTTTCTAAATGGTTTTCTGACAACTAGCAAAACAAGAGAACACAGTCAGTGAGTAACAAACCTCATGGCCTCTCACAGTGTCAAACTAGTTTTTAAGGAGTTATTAAGGAGAATGTTGAAATCCCATCTCACAAAGTTAAGTTGTTTAAAAAAATCTGGATTATACATCACCAAAAAAGAACAATTTCATCTTCTGAAGGCAAGGCGAGTTCATGTTGTGTATAGCACTATTGTATAGCAAGTCAAAGTGCTTTCCAAGGGCATACTTATACATCACAGAATAAAAGCAAGATGTCAAAATCAACATTCAAATTAACATAGTCATTCAAATCATGAGAGATAAAAGTGTGATTTTCCAAAACAACGTGCATTTAAAAGACAAGAATTAATGGATGACTAAGATGATTATTTAAGAATTGAAGAAAAAGCTGCAGTACATAATGTTTTGTTTTCAGGCCTGATTTAAATGAGCTGACAGTCTGAGCAGACCTCAGGTGTTCAGGTAATAATAATACTTTCCAATTCATATAGAAAAAAAAAAATACCACCAAAAGCCACAAGCTGCTTGTTGGAGGCATTGAGTTCCCAGGTCATAATGTAATAATGACTGCTGAATACTTACTGTATAAGTATTATAAGTATACTTCTATAAGTGACAATTAGCTGAACGGCTATATGTCAGAGAAGAGGAGATGGGAGAGACAAAAAAAAAATACAAGGATGGACACAAGAGGGGGTGGAGGAGGCTCTGTGTGTTTGACCATCAGTGTTTGCTCACGGTCAGACAGGGGAGCAGCCCCCCATCCTATCACACACACACACACACACACACACACATATACACACACTTTCGCCTTGATGACCCACAGTCCCAAGGGATGGAGCTAGAGGTCAGGGAGAAGGTGGAGGTCAAATGGGCTTTGAAATGTTCTGCTAATAAGACTGTGTGTGTGTGTGTGTGTGTGTGTGAGTGGTTTGTGGGCTCTGACCAGCTAACTGCAGCTAAAAGCTAAGCGAACAAACATAAAGCAATGCATTGAATGTGCTGATGTACATGAGCACACACACGCACACACACACACACACAAACAGTCATGCACGTTCTATGCATGCATTCATTCTCTTTAAGGTCAGAGCACAGGGTGAGAATGTTAAATGGCCAAGCTGGGGACATCAAATATTTTCCTACCCATCACTATCAGCAAATCACCTGCCTGAAATCTTTAATTCTGTGTGTGTGTGTGTGTGTGTGCGTGTGTGCATGTGTGCGTGTACATGAAGAATCGGCCAAGCAACATATCGGCGTAACTGATGAAACTACTGAGACATCTTGGCTTTATTAGAACACACACACACAGAGACAGATAGATATGTGTACAATCAGGTACACAGACACACAGAGATAGGCAGGGTGTGTGCGGGCGCCAGTAGTCGTGACTCGGCAGACAGACAGATGGAGTTTTGGGTGCACACTCAGTCCGTTTAGATAGGAACTCATCTGCACCTTGTGTTTCTAACACCCCCAGCTTCTTTTATCGCTCTCCTCCAGGTGTATCTAGGTAACTCCAAGGCCGGGCCGCTCTTAAAACCATGACAGTCAAGGTAACGGGTAATTGCAGAATGGTACTCGTAAAACAGCCTGTTTGCTTACAGCTGAACTCCGCCCTGCTCCTTTTAGGTGCTAAACTTTCACAGGCAGGAAGTGAAAGCTTATAGGATGAGACGACATGGCGTGGTATCTGCTGCTCGTTCTCTATTCACTGCTTAATCCCCACCTTCACCCCTTTTTTTCCTTCCTACATTGTATTTCATCACCCTCCCTGTGTTCACCTTGTTTACGCGCAGTCATTTAATTTGTTTTCATTTGTGTTTAATTGTCTTTTTTAATTCCCCTTCCCCTCTTGTTTCTTTCTCTGCCCCCCTCCCCCGTCTACGACTGTAATTCTTTGACTTTATGAGTAACTCTGGCTCTCTCCCTCTTTTAATGTTTGATTTCAGGTGATAAGAGACGTCTGAGAGATGAGTCTGACCGCACTGGTTGATGTGGTCAAAGGGCAGTGGCTGTGTTGTTGAGTGAGCGTCTGGCTGCAGTCACGCAGTCCAAGCAGAGACTGGACTGCGCTCTGGTTTTGGTCCATGAGTTGTGGATGGTGGCTCATTGCCAGGCAGTCTGCACACAAGCCAGGAAAACATACATATTGAAGCAATTGTTCATATCAGTCATTATCTGACAATCTATCAAGATACTGATCGGGAGTTTGTATATATCTACTGTCACATGTACTTACCCTCTGAGGAGCGATAAGATTACTTCTTCTCTTTGCACACAGGCCAATAAACACAAATAAGTGCACACACGCACATGTTCATACACCCACACACACACACATTGATGTACAGTGATTCTTGCGGTGTGTACATTTGCATGTTTACCCAAATAAGAAAGGCAGTCGTGTACAGTAACGGATGAAGCCTCTCGCACACAGTTAACTGTCAAACACAATCACAGTTCATCCCCCCACTTTCAACAACCACTTGTTTGTTTCAGACCACAAACAAACAACACACTCTCCTGCACAGTGGTCATTGACACAAACAGCAGCAGAACTCTCCTCTGGCTCTTTGCTTTTGCCCTCTCGTAACTATCTTGTTCTCCCTCTTTGTCCCTCTCCGTCGCTCTCCCTTTCTCTCAGCATTTGTTCTGATTTCATTCCTCATCTAGCTGCAGCCATTATGAATTCATTGTATGCTGCCGTGGCTGATTGAAGTGATGGGCTGATTCCTCAGAGCTTCTTGCTTGATGGAGGGTGCTATAGCAAATAGCCCAATGGGTCTGTTTAGATAACACTGACCTCTTGCAAACCATTGCCATGTCTGCTGTGAGAGAGATTTGAGGGACTCGGTGTCATCCCTGAGTGGCAGACAGACAAAAAGCCCCCCCAAAAAAAGGAAATGAAAATAGCAAAGCAAATGAAATGATAAAAAAAAAACAATGACAGAAAAGAGAGAAGATACGAGGGAGATCTTGGGTGAGCAATGATTTGAAGTGTTTTATAAACCCCACCTGCCCTCTCCATGAATCAATGTGTTAGTCATCATCAGGGTGAATTGTGAGGAGAGACAAGGGGCCGATTCGTTGGTCCTCCTGATCTGCATTGTGCCCATGGGGTTACCAGGGTAACTAGTACAGTTAAACGAGAGGTGAGGAGGGTGAGTGGGGCATGGAGAGGGCACTCACCCTTTTCCTTGGAAATGGATATTCATGCCTTTGTTCTGCAGGGGTTGCAATTGTGTTGATTACGGGGAGAAAAAAACTATTTAAACAGCCAGGTCTTTGCTGCTGGCCTCAGAAATCATCATCAGCATTCAAACACCAGTGTTCTATCACAACTGGAGCATAATGGAACACACGCACCGAAGCCAAACCACGCATGTATCTTTGTTAAATAATAATAAAGAGGCAATGCGGTGCATCGATATCTTCCTTTTTACTCAACAGACCATTAACCTTGTCTCTGAGTGTTTGTCCACTGTGTGCTTATACAGTATTTCAGTCCAGATCTCTCTTTTCTGCTACATATAATTTCATTTGTTTTTCATGCACATGCGTGTGTGTGTGTGCTGTGTTCAGTGTGTTCAGGCATAGGTGTGCTGCATGCATCTATGTCCACATGTGCGGCCTTGTGTTTAAGTACCTTGTTTTATGATCCACATCAGAACACACAGACTCCATCTTTACATGTGCATAGAAAATAATGTTCCCGGGTGTTGCGCAACTCTTATGGCTCATCTTTGAAAGCCGTGGGCAGTAAAACATCACTGCAACTGCCTCGTATGACAAGATGTTTTACAATCACTCCATTAAAAGCAACCAGGAGAGCGTATAGGAGGACAGCAGCGGCGATATGCGCTCTGTCTCTCCTGACACAGCACTGAAATCAGGGCATTCCTCATTGGTAGGAGTGCAGCTGTCCTAAAATAATGTTGTTCTTTAATTAAACTATCTCTGCCGTTCAGTGTGAGGGAGCGGGGCAGAAGGCACAGAGCTATGGTAACCTTTGGCAAACGCCTCAGTGTGAATACATGCAAACAATGCATTGTGGGTTCTTTCTGTGACTAATGTGTGTGTGTGTGTGTGTGTGCATACCCTTCTCAGACTCTTAGCCAATTACAACAACCGTCCACTCTGAAACTGAATCTTGCAATCACAGTCATGAATCCATCATCACAGCTCGTTATAGGCATCAGGTGATCAGCCTCTGAAGCAGCATTGATTTACAAGAACCTGGACCTGGAACTGAACATTACACACTTTGTATCTCTATTTTAGATATGATTTTACAATAAAGAGCCCGTGTGTGTGTGTAAAAGCATTTTTATCATGCAGATAAACTCACAATTGGTGAATATATCAATCTACTTTCATAATTCATCTGTTAATCTTGCAGAAATGCACTTAAATCTCTTTTACAAATTAGATTAATGTTGAAGCACTTAGTGTTAACATTGCCTTCCATTACAATGGCATAATTTATACATACAGGTCCTTGGGAAGACTTTAGTGTCAGAGTGATCTTTTGTTAACTTATGCTGCAGTTTTCAGGCGTCTATAATTTCTTTCTGCTGCAGGACTCCTACTGTGATTCGAGAGGAATAATTCCACTATCGCCGTGTTGATCCCCGTCCTGCGGTTTCGTCCACTCAACCTCAGGAATCCGCTGCCTCTCCACCGTGGAACACTGACGGGGGGGGATGCAGAGGCAGAAGGGCCACCGAAGGAGAAGCGACCTCAAACAAACAACAACCACTGATTATGTGCATGAAATATCAGTGAGAATCGGGTTCGACCGACCTGCTGCCATATAACTGCAGCAGTTCAGCAGATAAAGGTGGGCTCAAATCTGGAGGGCTGCTGCTGTCCATGCACTTCATCCTGCAGTCGCTAGGAGGAGGTGTGATTGAAGACTGAACTGAGGCTGCAAGTTGTCCAAGAGATGGATGGATAGACGTTCATTTATTTGTTGTTCAAAATTATACGACTTTTCAAATGCACATTTGGACGAATCAATGTTGCAAACTGGGACAGGCAGACAGAAGATGTCTTTAATCCTGACCTCTTTGTTTTAGCCCACGTTTAAATAGATAGATAGATAGATAGATAGATAGATAGATAGATAGAAGGTCTCAGCAGCTCCAGGGTTCAGTGAGTGAGAAAAAGTGTGGTCAGAAAATAAATATGGAGAGTGAATAGGAGAAAAAGGTCTGAGAAAAAAAAAATGTCATTCTGGATTCAAGATTTCCATTTGGCAGCCTGAAAGAGACTTAACGCCAATTGTCCTGCTGGTCATCTCACTTGATAGAATGCAAATGTGGAGGTCTATAGGGCCTGGTGCGGGAAAGCCATTGATTTGAGATGAATACAGTGGCTACTCTCAGGCCCTTCACAGTTATTAGGACTAATAGAGAAACATAAAATAGTGTGAGAGAGAGGCACAGATCCGCACAAATGCTCTAAATAGCTGGCTACTCCACAGGCCTCTCGGAGAGTTTGGCTTGCAATTTGCATTCCTTTGTGTGACAACTTGTAATCCTCCCCTCAGCATGCCAAGAAACACACAACAGATTTATTGTCCCAGTCAACTAATCGTTTAGGTCATCCCAAACCTATTACTGCCTAATGCAGTGGAGGCCCCCAGCCCCATGTAACGCCTCGTCTCAACCACCGGAGGCCTGCAAACATAGACACTGCACGGCCAGGGGCCCCACAGCTCCATTGCTTTGTTGGCCCCCAGTCTATTCAGACTTGATGTACTTCTGGAGCTCTATACCTTCTCTGAGCAGCTTGGGAGGTTGGGAGGGACAGAAACCATGGCTGGGGCTCAGACAGTTTGGTGTCGGGACAGCAGAGCTAAATGGACATGAGGTTTTTCACCACTGCAGGCCCACACAAGCTGCACTGAGAGTTCACACATTTGAAGTGCAAGTTTGTGAAAAACACATGTTTATTGCTGAAGAATAAATTCAAATCAGCAGCTGTGTCACATCTAACCCAGAGTTTGGTGTTGATTTTGTACCATGAAACTACCAAAGTGGACCAAAAAATGCTTTTAAATTATAAATACATGGGCTAAATAAAAATAGTAATCAGACAAAACAAAAGTCAGGATTGAATCCAATTCTCTGTATTCGTGAAACATCTGTGGGATATCAAATATTGTCCAAAATTGCTGCGTGTCGCTGGGATTTGACTTTATTTAGCTTATCTTTTGTTCTCGGCACAATTTCCATTTTCAAACGTGGGCACTGGTCTAAAGTAAATCATCACATGTCACATTGTTTTTGGACAATATGACCTAAGCATGACAGCTGTCTGGTCCTGTTATTATGTTTGATGGAGCCCAACCACATCCTCACGTGTGTGCAGGAAAACCATAACAACACTGTATTTTTACTTGTCTGGGGAACAGGCGTGGTGGACTCAGTCACTGCTTTTTGTTGTGGGACAGGGACAGACAGAGAGAAGACGTCTTCAATGTCCAACCCTGCCCTCTTTGTTTAGATAGATAGATAGATAGATAGATAGATAGATAGAGATTTTTTTCCACGCCTATAGGACAACAAAACAGGTGCTGTGTAAGTGGCATTGAATAAACTTGAGTTATTGGGTTGAATTAACTGAATTCACGTGAATTGAAGTGAGACTAAAAGACAGATAATGAAAGAGTGAGGGGAGCGACAGAGAAGAGAGACTGCAGCCCATCTGTGTGTCTCGGCCTCGCACTGCAGGACTCAAACGCGGGGTCAGAGCAGAGAGAAAGAGAGAAAGAAAGAAAGGGGGAAGGCTGTCTCCCCCCACCAGTCATCTTCCCACAAACTCAACGGGCCTTTGATTCGTTTGTTTGGACACACACATTCATGTCTAATTGTTGTTTTTCTTTTTCAGTGTACCCCACAAGGCGCACACATGCATCATGCAGCACAGGCAGCGCATATGGCATCGGTGCTCCTCTGAAACCACACGAAACAGCAACGCGCGGGGGCCTGCGCGTCCCGTTGCATGCGGAGCAGCGAGTCGACCCGCGGGCCTGTGGCCCGAGAGAGTCAACACGTAATTATAACGGAAGTCAGTGTCCGTTTTAGTATCACACAAGAAGGAGCTACAAGGTAAAGACTGTCCCAAACCATTCTGGTCACGCATCTATTCTTTAAAAACAGAGAAGAAGAAAATAATAGTTTTGTTGAACATTTAAATGGTTGGCAAACTGATTGTTATCAAATGAGGGGTTTTTCGTTTTTCTTTATTTCCTCTTTGCATCTGTGTATTTAAAATAAAGAATAATTTATATTTAATAATAAAACACTTGTTATAATAATAATCATTATTAGTAGTAATAGCAAAACAAATCATGAATAAATGAATCGACACAAATAAGACACTGTGGCAGACGTATTGTTTTACTTAAGATAAGATAAGATAATCCTCTATTCGTCCCACATGGGGCAATTAGCAGTGCCGTATGCAGCAGCATACAATCACAACAATGTAGAACAGTAGAAATAAGATAAGGAAAAAAAAATACTATTGAATATGTGCAAGGCAACAAATGACAGCAAGTTAAACAGCAACATAATATTTACAAGTAAACTGCACTCGATAAGATAGATAATTACCAGAAACCTGCACCTGCACTTGTTTCAGACAGGATTCAATCTAGTATTTTTTTATTTATTTTCATTCCAGAACATTTCTGGGGCCTGAAAATAAACCTGTTTAAACGAAATGTGTGTGAGTCAGACTGTAACAGCAACAACAGCAGCAGCAGCAGCAGCAGCACCGTGACACTGACAAACTCATTATACCCTGATACACTAATGACATGTGAGGAACCATGTAGGCTAAATTACAGCTATCAGGCTCAGCGTGCCTCTAATTGTCGTCTGCTGCTGCTGCTGCTGCTGCAGTCCATCCCACTCGTGTATTATAAATCCACACACACTCACCATTGCTCCTGCAAACAAAGGCTGATGTGAGGGAGCCTACATTTAACACCAATTTCCGAGGTTCAGCAGAGGCCACATCTCCTTCATTTTCTGACCTAATCCGTCTTTACTGTAATTTAACCGCCGTGTTACGGAAGAAGGACGCCGTGCACAGGTGAATGAAGGGGTTAAGAAAATGATTATCCTTCTCTGTAAAAGCTGCATATCACGAAGTTCAAACTGAAACACATGTCGACAAGGCCCCATTCCCACTGAAGCACACGAAATGCCACCAGTGAAGTCATTCTATAGAATAAGAACAAATCTGTTATTAATGTGATACATATAATTAAGTTGCAACATTTGATTTTAATTAAAGTAAATGAGCCCCGCTGGAATAAATGATAATTGATTAAAAAAATAAATGTGAATGAACTAGTAGTAATTGTAACAATAATAATAATAATAATAATATAATAATAATAATAATGTTCAATTCATTTTACGATTGTGGGTAATAGTGTATTAAATTTCCCAGTAACCCCTCTGTCCTTTTTATTTTATTGCCAACACATTTTTCACTGTGCTACATGAGCTCCGTTCAAGTGCCGTGCTGGTATTAATTTATTTTGTCAAATTTAATTTTCTCTCGGAGTGTGTCAAGGCCGCTGAAGTCTGGTTTTCGAGGATGTGTTTGTTGCTGTGCTTGGCAGAGAAAACGCGCGTGTTTAAATATGTTTTACGACTTGAATTTCAAAGACACATTGTATGAGTTTGGAAAGAATGCACACAATACGTTGCTATAAATACCCCAAACATTTACCATATCATTGAAATGTGTCCCCTTTATTTTCAGGGGTATTATTATTTTTTGATAATCTATATTATATATAGAATATATATATATATATATATATATATATATATATATATATAATTCTGGGATATTTAAATACATTATTGGTTCATGGTTTTTTATATATTATAATTGAAAAAGATTTGTTTCCATTATTATAATTTTCACCCGCAAATGATCTTAAGGCCGTACAAATGCAAGTATCAAGCGGTGGAAACAAAAGCGTCTTTATCTGGAAGAGTTGAGTGTTTCCCTCGAGGCGCACTGTGAAGCCATGAATGACCTAAGCGACACGTATTCCGTCTGAATACATTTGTCCACACGGCTCCACGCACACATGCCCTTGGTTAAGATGTCTCGTTCTTCTTGTGAGACTTACCATAGATTCCCCGCGTAACTCAATCTGTCGACAATCAATACGCAGCCCAGAGCCTATTGAATAAATACATGATTCAATTATTTGGAAAACTCCGCAGCAGAGCGCACTCTGTCTGTGTGTGTGTGTGTGTGTGTGTGTGTATCTCTCTTCGTCTCTCCCTCTCTCCATCTCTCCCTCTCTCTTTCATTTTTTTCTATCACACAAGAAACGATATTAGATTTGGCACCAGTTCTCCAAATGTTAAAAAAGGGGGACTTAATTCAGGAAGTCATTTCACTTTCAGCAGTCTTTTGCATTACTTTTATGTCACAAAATATATCAGTGTATCGTTTTACAAGAAGACGGTTGTGTAGCAGAGAAGCAGGTGTTTTTGTCTTTGGTTGTTGGAGAGTTCCACCATCTTCCCCATGTCCCCTATTCTCCAGCTCTGCTTCGCTTCTCCTCTCTCCTGCATGGGCGGCCTGCTGCTCTCCCCTCCCTCCTCCTGTTCTTGGGCCTTTGATCAAAGCTGGCCTCTCTGCCACAGCTGCCCATCAGGGGGCTCCTCACCCTCACCTACAACAACAGTGCCTGCTGGGCTTCCTTCTCTGATGGTGCACGCACACACATGGGTGCAAACATACAGGGGCAAACGCAGGAACCCACACACGGATGAAGCCCACAACCGCCCACATTTCTCCCCCCCAAAAAATATCATTATGGTATAAGAAATGTGTATTAGATGAGATACAATAAGCATACGTGAGAAGGCGGTGGCAGCGTTCCATTGCGTGTGTGTGTGTGTGTGTGTGTGTTTTTTGAGTGAATGTGTCTGGGTCAAGTTCACAGATTCACAAAAGGTTCATACAAGTTGTTGCCAAGTGCAGGAGACAGGGAATATAATCCAGAGTACATGCTATGCTTCAACTGAGCAAACACACTATGTACTGGGAGCTGTGTTTTCGACGTACAAACAGACACTAGAACAAACAAACAGCACAGCTTGCTTACACATGTAACACTGTACTTAGTTCCACCTGTAAGCTTTTATCTGAAGGTCTGGTGCCCAAGTTACTTCCTCTTCTGCACTTGACCTCAAAACTCTCCTCATTTGGCATGTGGCATACCCCCAATTACAGACAGGAGAAACACTTTTGTCTGCCTTCCAAAGGTACTCCAAACTATGCAGAATTTTTATAAACTCCTGTTTTGCTCAGTGTGACAAAAAAAACAAAAAAACCAATCTCTGTTGACTTCTCTGCCTTGATGGAGAGTTGTTGGTTTCCCTTTCTAAGTCATGCCGCTCTTCTCCAGAACTGGAAGTAATCCTGTTGAAACATCTGGTGATGACTCAGGCTGTATATCAGATACACATCACATGTGATTCATTATCCTGAGGTTGGCCTGTCCCGGGCAAATTGGACTTTGTATATTTTCAGACAGTCCCATACATATACATGGGACCCTGCTGTGATGACACATTGGCCCGATGAAAGTGTTTCCAGTGTTTGTGCCCCAGTTCAAAGGGCTTGATGGGTACCTCCACTGGTGATGTGACACAGGAAGCACCTTGGGCCAATCCTCTCTACTCTCACCTGTGCCCCCAAACCCCCAAAGCCCCCATCGCCCTGCGAGCCCCCCTTTCCCTACAACACTAATTAAGTGCCAATTAAAGCATTAGCTGCTTCCCGGAGGATGTGAGGTAGCACTGGGTCGGGACGTGGAGCAAGTGGCCATGGGGCTGAACCTGAACAAGTTCAAAAGGGTTTTTAATTTCCTCAAACAAAGTACAAAAAAAAAAAAAAGGTTGGCTGCTGTGGCGAGAGTGGATGACTTCAGTATAATTAACATACCATCACACCAGCGTGGTGAAAATAAAATAAAACCTGCACCTCTTCCCTATGGTGCCTTGTGCTGTGAGTCATGAACCAGTTGGACTCAAAATGCAATGTGTTTGCCATAAAAAGAAATAAAACACAGCATTATATTATTATGACACTTTCAACTCTAACTGTTGATTTTTCTCGTTAGAAGACTTTTCTGTAACTAAGCGGGAAAAAAAAGGGAGAAAATTGGCTTCCTGTTTGCACTGGCACCCGTGTAGTTTAGTTGTGTTAGTATCGATGTACGTAGATTACATCTGGTGGAGCAGAAATCCTCATCTGGATGTGAATCATTGGAATGGACGAAGCCAAAGACTCTGAAAGGACCTTGCTGACACCATCTGAGCTATTCTCACCCAGTCCAACCCACCTGGCACTTCATACAGGATAAAATGTGCAATAACAATATTTCTGAATATTTGACCCAAGTCTGGCAGAGATGTACTCTCGCATAGACACAACTACTGTTAACACCTCTGCCTCTGTTAATAATACAGTGTTCTCTGTGTGTGTGTTTTCTCCCACAAACCCCTGCTGCTCGTTTGGACTGTGCTTAAACCTTCAATGGTCAAAGTTGAAGGGGGAACAGAAAGTCAGTGAGGTAAAAAGCACAGAAGGCGATATCGATGTCCTCTTCGGGGGGGGGTGGGTGAATGTACAGGACGAGGAACAAATACGTACAGTGAGTAACAGTACATGGCCGCGCAAAGATTAAATGTCGTTGTAGAGTTGAGGTCAATTTGCTTTCACTTTGCTCAGTTTAACATGTAATTTAAAACTGCAATTCATTTAATGTCATTGTGCACTTCATTTTGGGCCGTGTGTGAGTTATTGCAGGGGTTTTATGGTTATTTTCAAGTTTTATTTACAAAAACTATTAGGTTGACTAGAAATGAAGTGCTGTTCCTGCTTTACAGAGGGGATACTGCCCTCTAGAAAATGACGTCCTGTTCATGAGACCCAAGTTTAAGTCCCGTCTGTTACCTATACGTCCCCAAGAGCAGCTGTGATCCAACCCCATGGCCTGCTCCCTGTGAGCATGGGTAAGCATTAGCCTTGGCCCCGCTCATTCCCTAAAGGACCAGTTATTGGACCTTTTTTCCCCCTCCACATTTAGGACCAACAGGCTGTGTCCCTGGCTTCCCCTCGCAATATGTTTACCCAGGCCGGACGCCACCGTCTTTTCCGCAGGTTCAGATGGAGTTCTGGGGTTTTAACTGGCTGTGTCAAGAAATCACATCATCATGACACGGCAGAGAGGGTGGCGAGAAGAAACATCAGTGCTGCAGTAAAGAGCAGGGCAGGAAAAAAAGAAAAAAAAACCCACACGGCTTTTAATTTTCCATTCAGAGGGAAGCTTCACAGCTGACGACTGGGAGGAATGAAGGGGAATAGGCAGCCTGCGAGAAAAGAGCAGATGAAATAGATCAGATTAAGAAAGTTGTCTGAGACTGTCAAAACTTAAGAGTGCAATTTTTTTTTGCCGAGTCAGTAGGTTAAGCTTTAAGATGTAATCTGCCTCACCTTTTAGGCATTTAAGCAGGACAGGGCATAATTAATGTGAGGCGTAAGTTTTCATAAGCTCTGCGGCTTCCAAGGCATTTGTGCAACTGTTATGTGAGACAGCGGGAGAGAGAAAAAGACACCATGGGAGTGAGGACTGTGAGGAGTGGGTGAGTGACACAGAAAGGAGGAAGACAAATGACAAATGACGGTCCAAGAAGACACAGGGCAACAACTTGACACAAGTGACTCCAACTGTTCCACGCTATCATCCCTTTATGCGTGGTCAGAAATCCCTGCAATGCACATAAGCATACAGACAAGCACACAAGTATGCGCACATATACACACATGGACAATCCACGGAATGCTGACAGCAACTGCTCCATATGCACCTTAGTGTTGAGAGGGAATGTGAGGAATGGAACCATTAAGAATTCCAGATAGCTAATCTTTCACTTTCCTCCTAGTAAAGAAATTTATACTGTTTGGTGAAAGCATTCAGCATGTGAGACTCATTCATCAAGCAACGCCGCCTGTGCGCTACCCTTAACTCATGCTCCGACTGAAGCAAAGCTCTGTTCTTTACGCACAAATACAACTCAAATGTATAAAATATCGCCCTCCTCCTCCTCCTATACCTTCAATTCCACTCTCTTCCTTTCCTGATCTCCCATCTCCCTCTTTGCTGAATGTTTCCTCTGGCACTCGGCTCCCCTGTCTGTGTGCATCAACAAACACAAGAGGAGGAACCAGCAACTGTATTAACAGATGGCCAGAGTCAATAAAACACACACAAATCAAGTGTTGGACACATCTGTTGTACGCGGAGCAGACTAATCTTCCCGTGTAGCTCGACAGGAGTGATGGAATCACAGCAGCTCGGCCAGATTAGAGGGGACAGGGTAGATCACCCAGGAGACAGCAGGCTGCTTTGTAATGGATTTTTAGCAATAGAGATGAAGCCTGATAGAGGCCAGGGTGGACATTTATGCTTCAGATAAAGTCAGTAGCATGGAGACCAGACAGATATAAGAGCCCAGACATGTCGGAACTTTTTAAAGTATTTATAAAGCTGTAATAAGAGCAATCAGAGAAGGATGTAATGGATCAGAGATATATTCTCTCACAGTATTGATCACCACATCACAACTCACGTGACAACATGAAAGCAGTTTGGTTCTGTATGGACTCACTTGGATAACAGAGCAGTGGTGTTATGTTTTAAGACCTAAACAAAACATTTAAGGTGACAGAACTATTAGGCTCACACCGTCCCGCTGGCTCTGTCAAGTGTGTTAAACTATTTGGAACAAGCACTTCCCGAACTGTGTGACAGGGTGAAGTGCTCTATAGCTGCTGGTTGCGGCTAATAAAATATACAAGAAAGACAGTGACAAAGTGTGTGTGTGAGAGAGAGAGAGAGAGAGAGAGACACGAGGGGAAGGTAGAAAAAGGGAGATAAGAGAAACTGAGAGAATTATAATATCATGAATCCTGAGTGTATAAAGTGTTCCTGTTATTTCCTTCTGTGACCATATGTGATGCATCAAATAGTGCTGAGGATGTCATCCATTCATGTGTCCTCTTGGCAGACGTTGCTAACATGTCCAGCAGCGTCATGTGTCACTGGAGAGTCAACCATTATCCATGAGTTTTTATTGGACGTAAGCCATTATGTAAAAGCTGTGACTAGAGAGATATGACAGTGAATGGGTAGCTTGCTTCTGCCGCTGGTGCTAATGCTGTACATTATTCTACTCCTATTATCTACAACTGAATAAGTGACCAGGCTGAAAAAATAATGAACGCCAAACAACTTAATCAGATGAAGTCAATAGGCATTTAAGATCGGTTAATTCCCGACAAATTATCTAATCCAGATGTTATACTCTTAGTGTAAACACGGTGCCCTGCAGAATCATAAAACAAATAACCATGAAAAAGGTTTAAAGTTTCAAACAGAGTCTAACCCCGGACCAAGACCTTTCCACTGGGAAAAAAAAGAGAAGAAAAATCCACACCACACCCCCATCCTTGCTGTTTTCTTGAAACAGGAAAATGTAAATATGGTAATATTTAGCACGTGTTTTAAAACAGATCGGTTTTCTCAAGCAGGGAGAAACAGTGAGAGAGAGCGAGAGAGAGGGAAGGGGTGAGAGAGAGGCAGCAGACGGAGAGAAACAGGAATGAAAAAAAACTGGCCCACACACGATAGAAGGCCTCCCTAGATTTGTGTATGTGTTCCAGTCAGTGCAATGTGGACAGGCTGCGGCTTCCTCTGTTTGCACACAGTTCCACCAAGAGCTCTAGGCCGGTGCTGATGGCCTCAGCCCACTTTGAAGCACCAAACTGGATCTGTCACACTGTGAGTCTAGAGAGTCAACAACAACTTAACAATAGAAAAACACCACTCCAATGGGTCATATCATCCATCTGTACACCGCAGCCATTTTTCATGGAGGGAAAAATGGTGATGGAGGGGGAGAGAGAGAGAGAGAAAGAGAGAGAAAGAGTAAGAGAGAGAGAGAGCAGAGGGAGGAGCAGAAATGGAAACAGGCTGGACATATGGATGTGTTTAAGGACCACCAGGGAAGGGAAACTTGTGCATTTTCGCATAAAGCCCGATAAACTCCAAATATGTAATTACACGGGGTTTAAGGCTTGTCTGTTGCCGATTCATTCAGGAATTTCTGGTTACGTCTCTCTGAGAGTTTGGGTGTAACATGGCTCTTTATCGTTCTCAAGTGGCGGATCTGCTCAGCTTTAGTGCAGCCAAGCCTTCAACACACACACACACACACACACACACTCAGCCCTGGACATGCTCAGTGTGAGAGTGTGCCATTGTCCCCCCCACCTATTAAACAAGGCGGTACGTGAAAGAAGAAAGCCAAAATACCTCCAACTACATAAAAAGGCAAAGGACCCTCGTAAAATACCTGCAGAATGTTTAAAGATTTCATCACGTTGCAATATTTATGGTTCTTCAATTCCTTGTCAGTGTTTGTAGCCAATTTGTTGTGCTCCAATAAATAGACTGGCCTATTTATCAGCAGACCACATGGCAGCCATTTATGGCACCTAACAAGAGGCAGATGTGTTTTGTATATGTTTTCACATTCAGGTTTGACGCGCTGACAGCCCGAGACAGATAGCTGAGATGTACAACCTCTGTCCAGACTGCAAAATGGGCTGTAAACATCAGCTCTGATTAGACCGTGGAAAACACAAACATGCCTCTATGGCCATCCCTGAGCCTTATTTGTCTTCCCATGACAAAGGCCTTTGATTCATATGCAGCCTGTGTCACTTTGGCTGCCAGCGAGACAAGCATTGACAGGGTGTGCACCTATTCTGCAGCCTGTGAGGCCTTTGCTTGCGTGTGTGTGATGTCTATCCCAAAGTGTAAACACAAACTGTGTCTTATGAATGTAGACTTAAATGTGTCTATTTCTTTGTGATTCCTTGTGTCGTGCAAGTGTGTGTGTGTGTGTGTGTTGTGAGTGTTGCCAATTATCCCAGCTATAAATACAAGATCCCCATCCGTCACTGAGTTTCTGGGTGGCTGCAACGCCGCCATAATTGGTTTCAGATGGTCGCCCAGATCTTTCTCTCGGCTGCAGCGCCATCACACTGCCTGTGTGTGAGAGAAAGCCGCAGGGGAGAGCGAGGTGGAGAGAGAGAGAGAGAGAGAGAGAGAGAAAAAAAGATGAGTGACAGGAGTGAATAAATACAGAGTGAGCACAGGAATAAACAAGCGCACGCTAAATGTTTCTTTTGTCCTGAAATTCTCCTCAGCCTGTGAGCGGTGAGCTGGGAGGGGCAACTTGTTAACTCAATAAGTGCTCATGGTTTTTTGTTTTCATGTTAAAATGATTCATTAAATCAGATGAGGTTTATCTGGGTTATCCAACATTGATATTGACACAAAAGTATGACAAATAATGTATAATATCATATTTTATTTGCCATTAAATTACTTATCATATCACATTAGGTATAAGCTACTCCAATTGCATATTTATACTTTTGTAGTAGGACACAAGATAATTAGTTCCCTCGTTTTCATGTGATTATACTTAAGGATTAGTTGACCTAGGCTTCTCTATCTGGCCCCACAGGACTCCAGATCAATGGACATATTAACAATAAATTAGCAGGCTAGGCCTATTGATCAACAGAGCAGAGGACAACGTGACAGCTCTTAAGTAGCCCAGTCTGAGGAAATCAAAGATCAAAGATCAAAGAGGAATTACAGCAAACCAAAGTCGTGAATTGTGGCTAAATTCAAAGGCCTATTGGCAGAAATATAAATGAGGAGAAAGTGGCCAAAGGGGGTTGGTGTGTGACCTTCACTTGCTCACACACAATATTCAACAACATTAATTAATGCAATTAATCTATTCAGTAAAAACACACACAAAAAAATAGACCCTACTTATTTCTTATTTTTTCCTAATTACATTTTTCAAACACATAAAAATCACAAGAGAGTGGGAATACTCTCGGGAGCTGGCCAATCACAAGACAGTCTGTATTCTGGGGGTGTGGTTTACTTCCGAAACTGCCAGGCAGACTAAGAGGAGCAGTAGACTCATTCTGCAGAAACTATGACATTTTTGACCATAAAAACAAACTACAGACATTTTAATACACACACACACACACACACATTATTGATCACAATAGTATATCATCATTAAAAAAAATTCAATACCCCAAAATCAAAACAAGATGTTGGCTTTTTTAATCCAAATGGTGGCAGATCAATTCAGTTCAAATTGGGTCGATTCTTATCAAACTATGTTTTATATTGAAGAAAGTGGTGAGAAAACTCTTCATAATCTCTTCATAACCACTCTCAGAGTCATTTTCTCACTGTTTTAGCATCCGTGCTGGCTACCTGTTTTTATTATGGTAGTCGTGGGAAAGCAGTCAGGGGAAGATTCCGGGTTTTTTTTCTCTCCCTTTGGTTCATGTTAATGTGGAGGCGGCTCACCAATTATTACAGACGTTTCTAGTTGGCGGAGCCAAGGGCCTGTGGACACGCAGGAATCCTCCACCACTATAAATCCCTTACATCCCTCTCATTAGATCATAAGCTTCATTGCTGCAAGGCGGGACGCAAAGCAGGGGCACGTGCTCTTTCTCACATCGGGTGTTGCCCTGCTCTTGTGCGATCGCTCTGCACCACAGTCATTACTGGCTTTATGTGGCTCTAATTGTCTCACTTTGTTGAGAACAACAACAACAACAACATGACATCAGCACAACAAGAGCCAGTGTTGGATAAAGCATTGACATATTTCACATTAGTCAATATCACTAATGTCAATGAATGTCAAATAAAACTAATGTCAAAAAAATGACTACGCAAAACTCAGTCTAAAGTATTATCAGGACAATTTAAATATTTTCTTTTCTTGTGATAGTAATTGATTTGATTGAATAGTTTATATTAATATGGAAGACTAACTAATGTGAAAGCTTCAAAGTGATTGTTTGACTTTTAGGTTTAAAGGCATAACATAAAGAAGAGATAAGGTTCCTTTTGGACACACAACAATGGAGTTGTTATATTTTTTCTGTTTCAGTTTGGTTGATTCTCTTAATTTTTTAATTTTTTTAAGTGAAAGCATTATTATAAGGTGTTTTTTGATGTGCTAATGGGTAAATATAATTTAACAGCATGTGTTATATTTTAGTGTATTTAACTATGCTATACATTCTAAGCTTGGCCTAGTTTTCTGTCACAATATTATATAATCATCGTGTTCACAATTATGACTAAGCAAAAGTAAAGCTCCTCAGCAGCTCGTCAAATCACATGAAATTGTAATACTCAGTCATGTGAGTATAAGAACATACACACACACACAGCACTGGTCATAGAAATTGAAGCTGACTATAAAAAGCAGTTAAACTTTCACCTCCACAAACCCTGTCAAACATCCATCCATCTGTCAATGAATCAATCACTTTCTCTGCTGGTATTTCACAACATGCATTTGAAGAGATAAACACAGCAGTTTGCTTTATTAATGTGATAAATACTGTACCTATCCCACTGTGAGCTGCAGGACACATCCAGTGGACCTATAAGTTAAGATATTTCTTTACAAGCAGCAAACTCAGCAAGGTCCAATCCAGTGAAAATCTATTTTACAAAATGATTCTCTTTCCTATATTATAGTGTAACACACTCGTATTTTTTTATTGTTCAAGTGGAAAGCCAGTGAAAAGGGAAGCTGAAATAACAAACCCAATACTTTTGCCAGGGCAAATTTATTGCAATTCAAAACATCCAACGGGATCGGTACCCAGTTTAACTAGGAAAAGTAAGTTGTTTCAAGAATACAGTGCAGCCTCAAACTTGATTTATACACGGGTCCATAAATCACTGTGACATTTTCAACTGTGTCAGCTGAATCCTGTTTTTCATGGTGTACCCCTCCCACTCTCTGTCAACAAGAGATACATCTGTGTCAGAGGGGATTAAGACATTGGAGCCATGCAAGTTGGTCTTAACAATGAATTTTTCAGATTTTTGTATTGAACAACTGGAGGAGATGGAGAAAGAGTGCAGACTAGAGGCAGTGGGAGTTCAAGTAGAGAGCGCAAGAGGCGAAATACCATACATGTGCAATAGAGACATTGCTGGGAGATGGAGAGGTGGTGTGGAACACGAAAAGGAGGAAGACGGGGAGGTGAAAGAGAGGACAGCAGGCACTCATCAGGCAAAGAGCTGAGAGATTGGAGGCCACAGTTTGGAGAGGTGGCTCTTCTGTAAATGGAGATGCACTAAACCTTTGTTAACCTGGATCAACCAAGATAAAATATTTATATATGCTATTGTGTGACTGGGCTGGATTAAGAAGAGGCCTAATTTGTTTTTCTCCAGGGTGAATTAATTCCCTCCCCATCATCAGCGGAGCGAACTTGTCGTGATTGCCGCTCCATCGCTCTCTCTCTGGCCCCTCATGTGACAACTTGAGAGATTTTAATGGTCAAAGACCACCTCACAATTATACTTCACGTGCTCCATATATTTTCACGGATTAGAGGTGAAGCCGAGATATTTGACGAGATGAACGTTGATCCCCTGCTGCCTGGAGCTCCTCCCCTTTGTCTTGTTTCATCTGTCATTTCACTCTTGACCCTTGTCTCGGTCTAATCTTTGGTGTTGATCATGAAAACAATTCGGAACAACATGCTTGCCAATGAAACTGATTTGCCAAGAGTAGACAGTCACTTGTTTGCCCTTTAGATGTCGACTACAATATTGTGTCAAGTGGTTATTTATATGGAAAAATGTAGATCATTATTAACAGTGTATAGGTAGTTTCTTTTCTCATAGATGAGCAGTATCAGCAGACTGTGGACAAGGCAACATCTGTGTATGCCAACACTATGCAAAACACATATTCAAAGGGCAGACAGTGTGAACAACATTTGAAACCCAGCACAGATTGACACTGATTGTCATGCTATTACAGGCAAATAGCAACACTTGGTCAGCAGTCGACAGGGCATAATCATGTGTGACTAACAGTGATGGAGAGAGCGCTACAAAGGGAAGGCGAGGTGGTGGAGGTACAGGCTCTTTGTCTGCCCTGCCATCTTCCTCGTCTCTGAGTAGCCTGGAGAGGTGAACTGAACACAAGATGATAAAAAGATGGAAGCCACTCGTAGTTCAAGGCAGTCGTGCCCTTTCATCTATTTCAAGACAATCATGTTGGGTTCTACATGTACATTACAGCAAACTACCAATCTTGGCTTCTTACAGAAGCCAAAGTCAGGTAGTCGTGAAGAGATGGTGGTAAAACTAACTCCTGTGCAGCATTGTTCTCTTGTTACTTTGGTGATTTTGGCAGTGAGAAAATAAGTCTTGTCCGGGAAAAAGTCAAACAGCACTCTGTTTTCATGGCATTTCAATTCTGTGTCCCAGGAATTATGATTGTATACTGTGAATGTCCATCAAATGATACCTACTGTTACCTTTTTCTATTTACATTACTTGGTTTTGGAATCATGTTCTTGCTGAAATACTGCAGCAGTAAAAACATCACTAAAAGCCTTTTAGGACTTCAACAAAATGCTCTGTTGCCTAAATCACGCAATAGAAATAGACTTTACACTCATAATTGTTTCAAGCCAATTAACGTGAACAATGATATAAATGTGATTTAAATGTGATTCAAATGTAAAGTGTTTCACAAATGTAAATGTAAAATGTATTTATTGTTATAGTGTGATTTAATCAATTCATTGTTTACTGTTTTATCCTGCACATGAGAGTCACAGATTGCTGGAGCCAATCCCAGCTGACAGAAGGCGAAAGGCGGGTAAGGATGCAAACTCCATGCAGAAAAGGCCTTTGTTCAGACCAGGTGGTGAATGTGGGTCTTTTTTTTCTGCAAGGCAATAATGTTAGTCACTTCATCGCCATGGGGCCACACGGTGATGTAGTGGTTAGCACTCTCGCCTTGCAGCGAGAAGACCCGGGTTCGAGCCCCGGTTGGAACAAGGGCCTTTCTGCATGGAGTTTGCATGTTCTCCCCGTGTGTGCGTGGGTTCTCTCCGGGTTCTCCGGCTTCCTCCCACAGTCCAAAAACATGCAATGTGGGGATAGGTAAATTGGACACTCTAAATTGACCATAGGAGTGAGTGTGAGAGTGAATGGTTGTTTGTCTGTCTCTCTATGTGGCCCTGCGATGGACTGGCGAACTGTCCAGGGTGTACCCCGCCTATCGCCCGATGTAGCTGAGATTGGCACAGCACCCCCCGCGACCCTCTAGCAGAGGATAAAGCGGTAGATGATGACTGACTGACTGACTTCATCGCCATGTGGCCCTAGCATGATTTCATAACTCATATCTTCAGAATTCTCTTGTAAAAAATTTTTTTAGCCATTAGGGCAATAGAGAGAGATTTTTCAAGTTACATATTTTGGATGTAGGTCAGTATAAGTAGAGCATGTGAGGTAAAGGGTTTGCACCCGGCTTTGCAGGGGGCCAAACACTCACTCACTTGTTTGACATTTTCCTGCTACTTTCTTAAATTGACTCACTCAGACATTATCTTGACTAGGGAAGTTTCCAGAAAATCTCTGGCAAAACTGTTGTGGACTATTGTGTTTTTACATACAGCCCCTCTGGACAATTTCAGGAATATGTGCGGACTTCACTGCATATGGGAATGCAGCATAAGTCAAGCAAAGTGACGTAATCCCGCCGATTTTCACAACCTCTTACCTCACAAGCAGAGATCCAGCAGTGCCACCAGTTAGTCAGACAGACAGAAGATCAGTCAGGGAGCCAGCCGGTCCACCACATCCAATGTGTCTTGTCCTTCAGCATTTCTTCAGCACTGGTGGGCGACCACAGCAAGAAAATTACACCCGGTTTTCTTTGATATGGCAAGTAAGTATAGGGCCGATGTTAAGAACTGTTTTGATGCTGCTACATGCACCAGAACCACAAGTGGTGCTGATGGACAATTAACTCTAACTGTACTTAACGGCAGCTAGCACTGTTGCTGAGCTGTCATTCAAGAAGTATCGCTGTCCTGTGTTACGTGTTCTGATGAAAGCCCTGTAGAGGTTATTTTAAACCATGTTGGATCTTTTGATCCTTTAGTCCATCACAGGGCTCATTGGCTAATCGGTCAAAAGCATGTCAACCAGAGGGTAGGAAATTGGTTAGTGCACCAGACCAATGGGACACTGAATTAAGTATAAAACTGTCCTTACCACGCAACGCAGTCTGATAATGTATGCATCACAACCTTACAGTGCTGCAGCAACCTGTGGTTAAATGAACGCAATTCAAGCTGCCTGTGAAACAAATAAGCTGAACTGATCCACGTCACCCTTTTTTCATCTCTCATTTAAATCACTTGGACCTACCATCAGGCCAAACTTGATGGCCGCCTTCCATTTGTTTAATCTGTCAATTATAGTTACTGTTGCTATCCTGCATATTTTCACAAGGAAACATTAGAAGTTGATGCCGATGGGTTTTTCTGCTATTTCAGAGTGTGGATAAATGACCTAACTGATTTGTCTCGACACTGGAAAAAAAAACAGTCTGATATAAAGTTTACAGATAGATGATGTGTACTTTTTCACTTCACGCCAGTATGCATGTGCCTTAACTCTATTTTCTTATGCCACCCCATTCTGCTTGGACATAAGACACATTTCCAACTGTTTTCTGGCCATGAAGTCAGTGTTTGGGGGGCCTTAAAACATAACTATCAAATACTGTGCATTTGCTTTCCCTGGCTACACTCAGTGCTTGTATACTACATTGATATTTACCATTCACTTAAATACTTTAAAAAGAGGAAAAATGTCCCCCCAAAAAAAGGATTATTGCAAAATTACTTCACAAAAAACACATTTATAAGTTTAAGGAACAAAGGGAAAGGGGATTGACCATCTGGCTACAAAGTCAAACTCAACCTCTACTCCTCACCCACCCCCTTACTGTGTGCTTTGCTCCAGCTGCCTATCAAAAACTAATATCCTCAAATTTGACGCTCGTGTTGTCCTTTGAAATTAAAAAGAATCTGTGTCTAATGCAATAAGCCAAACCTGGCTGCCGTGAACTCTGTCCTCCTTCCCCTGCTCTCCATATCCCCCATCCTCCTCCTCTTTTTTCTCCATCCTCCCTGCTCCCCAGCAACTCCCTATTCAGCCTGTGCAGCAGAGAGAAACCCAGAATTTAGAGACCCAAAGAATAAACCAATTCTCATCTGCTCCCTTTCCTGCTGCACAAATCCCCTCAACGCAACCTCCTTATCTTCCATTCTCTCCCTCCCTCCCTCTCTTTCTCTTGGTCAGTCTATCTTGCCTCCAACCTCACTCCCCTCCAATCCAGCCCCCTGTTCAAATCATCAGTCGTTTTTAAATACAGTAACACAATCTTAGGGAAAGCTGATATAATCTTTTCTAAACTATAAAAGTCACTCACCCAGAGAAACATCTGCATGGTCAGATTTAAAACAAACTGTCAGGGAGTCTGATGTCCCCATAAAGAGGGAGCAGAGCTGGAGAAACAGTGAAGAGGAGGGGGTGAACGATGGAAAACAGAGAGTGGGATGGATTTTTAGGAGGGAGTTTTAGTGCTTTCCACTTGGCCTTAACTTAAACAAAAACCTCCCTGAGGCCATCCGGATGTTTGTAGGGGAAAGCTAACTCATCAGCTATGCTACCAGTCTTGTTTTTATGGATGTTAGTATTACAGAGTGATTGCCACCATTTCACAGTCTGTTGACACCAGAGACAGCCAAAGATGTGAAAGGTCCTTATGGTCTTAATAGGCTGACAGTGTGAAATGCATATTTTCATTTGGCTATGTGGTTGTCAGTGAGGAGAGAGATGTGATCAGACCAAATAAATGCAAACAGTTGCAGCACCAAATTATTACAAAGTACTCAGTGGAATCCACGTGAAGTTTTGGCTTCTTTGTCAAGACGAAAGATGATGCCACATTGAAATCTCCATGAAGCCGGCACACAATAGGCTTACCATAGCACGATAGAAAGACTGAAAACAGGGTAGATATATTTAGCTCTGCTTTGATAAGAAAAAAAGTTTTGCCGAGAAATATGGGCTCATTTATTTAAAGTGATATCTGCTCAAGACTATTGAGTAAATATACTTACTTTGCTCTAGGGTGAAACTATAACAACACTGATGAATCATCGATTATGGCCATTGAATCCTCAAAAACAGAATGACTGTCCCCCTTGTTGCCAGTTAACACGATGAAGAAGAACATTTTCACCAAATGTTTATTTTATGTAGACCAAATCATTTTTATTTTACGTGAAATGAATATGTCCATGCCTGAGTGTTTTCTCTTATTTCTGTTGGCTTAAGTTCTGTCGACTGCTCTCACAGTCAAAATATTATGGACGTTTTCCTCCACTGTTGTGACAGACTCTGCGGTGTCACTTCAGCTGGTGTGGAATGATCCTGATGGTTATCCATCTGCGACACAAGAGCAGTGAAATCCCATCCAGGATAAAAGGACTCTTTGATGGTGATGTGCCCATGTATTACAAGGATGATTAGTAGTTACGTCCCATCTAGACACAAAAACTTCACCTTCCTTAGTGGGCGAATCAAACACAATAAAAAAAACACACAATATTGTTCACATAACTTTCATATATAGCATTGTAGTGACATTATTTGAAATAATGAACAAAATAGATAATAGTAAACTATCTTCGGCATGAGGTCAACGTGACATACATGCCTCGACAATCTGGACTAACCACATAACTGTATATCCAAAAATCAGAATGAGCACATTGTTATTCATCTCAAGGCCTCAAATGTAAGTGGGCCTCTACAGAAGGCATTATATCCTGGTGTGAGTATAGCTAAACAATCCAACACACTTCTGTACAATTCCCTTGGGTTTTAGGTTAGAATGCCACTGAAGTACATGTTGAACAGGGAGGCACGGCGCCTGCTCTACTCTGCCCCGTCTGTTTTGAGCTGAGTGTTGGACTGGTTTAATTGATTTAATGGGAGAGCGAGGAGTCACAGCAGGAGATGGGGAAACACAGGATGCTTTAGAGAAGTCAAGTGTGTTGCACTACCTCAACTAGATCTTAGGCAGCCTGTGTCAGTTGCCAGAAAGAGCCCATAGTGATACATAACAACATAAAAAAAAAACAGACTTGTACACACGAGCAGAAAAGGCCAAGCACAATTTCTCTCTCACAGATAAACACGTAGGAAAAAAAATCACACACACACTTGTTCCCAGCCTGGAACACCATGCTCCCTGCTAATGGTTTGAATAACACCCAGAGTGGCGTGATAAAGCCTGAGCGGGATGTGTGCATTTGTGTGAGTATTCACACACAGTGCAAGGGACACGGTGGCAGCAGCCAGTGCTAATGCCACCATGAATGGTGTGTCTAATTACTTGGCCGAGAGATAGCTTTTAGCTAAATCACCCCGGCTTCTGAAGAGCCTATATCAACAGTGACAAGGGCCTGGACAATTACATTAGCCCTCTCCCCATCTACTGGGTCCAGCACTAACAATCGGTGTGATTTGCAGCCGCTTCATTGTTGTCATCCCTCTCTCCATGACAATGATGTTTTCCCTGGTGGAGAGAGACAGAGAGTGAAAGAAATGAAGAGAGAGGTTGCAGTAGAGGGAAAACAGTAAAAAGTAAAAGGTGGGAAAAGAGGGCAATATGAGAAAAGAGAGTTGTCAGGAGAAGGCTTACTTATGTTAAGGTTTTCCCAGTTAGTGCGATGGTTCGCGCAGAGAACTGGGTAAACCAGGGTGACAGCATCAAGCGGAGTGAGTGGGTGACTTCATTTGAAACTAGATAAGGGTTTTAAAACAGGATCAATCAACATACACACACACACGGTTTAAATGTCCCCATAAGGAAGACAGGTCCCCAATGTGACTGTGAAAATCAATTTAGGTCCCCACAATGTCAGTAAAATCACATTTTACTGAGCACAATAGTAAAACTAAAACAGACATTAAATCCAATTCTATGGTGGGTCTTGCATTTGCAAATTATAATGTCAGTACATGAAGAATAAGAAGTGGCATTTTACTTCAGATTGTTCCAGCTTGTCCTTTTACGAAATGTATTCTTGAGGTGAGCACAACTACACAAATGAACCTAATAGTCATCAGGGTGTAACTTCATAGTGTCTAAAAATGAGATCTGATGCAGAGAGTTAGAGGCTCCAGGGTTACAGGATGAACTTCGAACTCCGAGCCACTTAAAATGCTCCAAGAGTTGTGAGGGGAGAGATGTACGGCGAAATGCCACAATACCGCTGAGAAGTACTAAACACGGGCTGGGAGTTTAAATAAATGAAACAAATAGACAGGGAGTTGATGTTAGTTGAAGGGAAGGCAGGGGACTTTACTGGAAGCTTTCAGTCCTGGTTGATTTCAAACTTTGCGGTCACTGGGGGTTATTAGTGGTAGTGGTGTGATTCTACAGCACACACGGCTTGAGTACAGCTACTTATATAAATACAAGAGGTCCCTGTGGCTGTTCTCCACTGTCAAACATAAAATGTAGAAAACTTTCATCTTTCAGCAACACATTTTCTTGGCCATCGATAAACGGTGTGACACATCGCATTTCATGTGCCTGTTTCCAAATAAACCATGTGCCAGTTGAATGCTTTTAATGTGGATTACAAGTGTCAATAAGTGTTAGTTATTCAATAACGACAGAAGGAGAGTGATGTTAAGCACCAGATATATGTTGGTGTTGGAGTTTTCTTAAAAGGTTTTTTAGTTTACTCTTTCGTTCAGTATGTGAACTGTTGGGTTCCTCTATCTCTTTTTAATATCACAAGGTCTTGGCCTTATAATAAAAAAGTGACTTAAGGTAATGTATGTTGTGATTTGGCACCATACAAATAAAACTCAATTGATTTGATAAAATCAATTACAGGACATTTGATTCCAAAGCAAGTCTGCTTGAGAATTTAAGATCATAAAATAAGACAATGACTGAATGAAGATTAAGTGAAAACAGTCCCTGCTGAAAAAAAATGCAAAGTATAAACAACATCAAATACGGTGTTTAATCTATGATAAATAAAACATTAGTTTGTTTATTTTGGTCACAGGTTTACACAAATAAATGCAAATACATTTACACGAATTAAACATGCATTCTTATAAATTAAATAGCAGCAATCTGCACATAAACGAAATAAACAGAAAAGTCCTAGACTGAATCTTTTGGAGCTCTTTTGTTACCCAACAGCACATGAAACAAAAATATAAAACAAAACCTTTATAATCAAAACAAGAAAAATACATTTATCTACAGACAAAATATTACTGTCTTCATATATCTATTAATAAAAAAGTGAAGTATTTGATTTCATTCCTCTGTGCAGCTATTCCACAGATCCACACCCTTAACTGATATACAGTTGTTCTTGATATTTGGCCTAAATGCTGTTTTTTAAACATTTAAAATCCTCTGAGTTGATATTGACTCTCTCTGGTTATGAACAGATTTCATATTATTTTTGGCAGAAGGAATCATTTTATTTGAAACATAAATTTCAAAGTGCACAGGTCCAATTGTATATTTTTTAATGCCCTTTTGGGACAATTGGTTTTGTGTTGTATAGGTGTTACCCCAAACTTCAACAAAATAGGTTATATAAGACATTAAGAGAGAATAATATATAATAGACAAATTTGATTTAAAGCATATAAACTATAACGTAAAACGTAAGACGCAAAGAACATAAAATGTATATTGTCTATTGAATAAAAAGTTTTATTCAGTTATATACAGCATGTTGCTGAAGTGATAAAGAGACCAACAGACATGGGGGGGAGGGAGAGAACAGGTCTCTTACATGTAAATAAAAGTGAAAGTGAACTGAGAAGAAATGTCACGGGGAACATGAAGAATCCTGAGTAGGATGCTAACACTATGAGCAGAGTGGTGCCAAGTGGGGTTGGATCACTCGACAACAGCCTGTCCCACCCTATTACCCTCCGAGCTCTCCCATCTCTACCCTCTCAAAAAACCAACCCTCACCACCACCACCGTGTCCCCCTGCTCTGAGGGGTCACACCACCAGTCTCACCACATTGACACCATCACTGGCTCTTACTGAGTGAATGGAGAGAGCGAGAGACTGAGGGAAAAGAAAGAGAGGGGACACTGGGGTGCTCTTCACGTGGAGGACTTTGCAATTACTGTGCATATTTTATGGTGTCATTGTATCAGTGTTCTATGGGTGTCTAACACCAATGACATTATGCTTTGCTTTTAAGAAACCAATAAAACATATTTCTAAGCATGATACTGTAGACAATATGCCGTCACGTTGTAGCACAGTGAAACTGCAGCAGCTCTGCAAAAATGATGCAACAACAAATCATACTATGAAAAAAATAATACAGGAAGACACAGAAACATTAATTCCACTGCCA
This sequence comes from Solea solea, assembly GCF_958295425.1. Lineage (NCBI taxonomy): Eukaryota > Metazoa > Chordata > Actinopteri > Pleuronectiformes > Soleidae > Solea > Solea solea. The sequence continues at coordinate 8,683,503 of NC_081142.1, read as the reverse complement.
TCAGTGACCTCAACAGATCAGAATGCAATCCCAAACGTGCAACCCCATAATTCCAGTGTTTGTTGAGAGCAACATGCTGGAAGTAAAGGTAAAGAAAGAAAGTGCCAAAGAGTGAAAAACAAAACAACACTACAACCATAGCATGATAAGGCATGGGATGATGCTGGGGTGGCAGCATGGTTGAGAAGGTTAAGAGGACAGGAAGAGGAGTGAAAAGTGGAGCGCTTTTGGAAGCACCCTGGATCTCCTGATGTTAAGGACGTGCTCCCAGAGGTCCAAGACAATGGTACCAGTCAACAACAGAAGCTGGCCTGCCTCCTTTTCATATCTCTCTCTCTCTCTCTTACTTTCTTGCTGCCTCAGTCCCTCTTCTCCGTGGCACACAAAAGGTTTGTTGGGGGTATAGTAGAGTAGATGGGTCAAGAGAGCAGCATGGTATTTTAATGGTGGTGAAGAGAGAGAGGAGAGGAGGAAGTGAGGCTCTGGGCAGAGACAGAAAGGAACACCCCCCCCCAAACACACACACACACACACACGTATAAAGTGTGACACACAAATATGTATGCACATACACACAGGGCAGCAGCATCATTGTAGGGGGCTTTTTATCTGAATGATTGCCCTCAATTAGATCTGTGCTCAGTGTAGGTGAGAACACAGTGGAGAGGGATTTAAACCAAGAAGGGAAAAAAACTAGGAGAGAGAGATGAAGCGAGACAGTATGAGCTCCTTGAGGTGGAAAAGACAAAGAATTGCAGGCTGTGGCAGGGAGACCGATCTTCTACAGCTGAGAGGGGTGATGAATCGGTACAAACAGTAAAGGTTTGTTTGCTAAAATGTAATTTACAAGCCAAAATGATGTTTGTATGTATGTGTAACAGTGTTTAGATAGAAAATTGTTTTGGAATTTTGGAATAAGCTTTTTTATGTAATTTGGTCAAGGGCCTTGCTTTAAGGAGGCCGCCATCTTGTGCCGCCTTGATTCTACAGCAGGACAAACCGGCTAAAGTGTGTGTTTTGTGTTTACTTCATAAATTAAGATGAGCAACGTCATTTTTGGTACGAGAACGCCCCCATAGTTTCCCGACAAGCTTGGGTAATCTGTTACAAATTGTAATCCACCACTCGGGCCAACAAGAGCTGCAGACACACACAGGCATAGAAACACACATAGGCATAGAAACACACACACACACACAGATGGAAGCTTAGATACAAAGCATTCCGCTGTTCCCACTGCTACCCACTAAAGCCCAGTGTTTATTCAGTTTTGTTTTTAATCACAGCAAGCCTAAACTCTAGATGTAATTTTCCACTCTGCATACACCTAAACACAAACACAGACACATAGAAAGATACACATAGACATTCAAACACACCTACACACTAACACATACAGTACAGTACACTCAGCTCTACAATTACCCCTCAATTAGAGATAATAACATGACCACTTCCTGGCCAATCACCTGCAGCTTTGCTATGACTCACTCACACAGTGTACAATCACACACTCGGACACACACACACACAGGGTCAGATGGTTTATAAAGTTAGTGGTGGATGTAGAAATTGTCGGTTATTTTGTCTGACCGCTGTGCTTTGTGATTTTCTCTGTATCAGGCAGGTGGAGCAAAGCCTTCCCCTCATTTTATGGAGACAAATGTTAGCTTTCTGTGGTTTCCTGTATATGCTGACTGCTGTTAAGACACACACACACACAGGTATGAAGTACTGACACATTTCCTGAAATAACCTTTTCCCTCTTTCATTTATGGATGAATGACAGAATAATGTTTCCCACATAGAACAGCAGCCATTTCATACACGTAAGTTATTCTCTCTCTTTCTCTTTGCCTATCCTGCTTTGTTCACGACACATGAGGTGGGTTTCATTTTCCACAAGAAAGACGTCTCAGCTTCTACAGTTAGCACAGCCTTCATCGGACCTCAGAAAACAATATGAAGGTAGCCAGCTACCAGGAGGGCAAAAAATAACTGAACTTATTCCCACTGCAGTCATTTTCAACTTAAGTCATGCTCCAGCTGGGAAACCTGACCTACAGTCAAAACCAACTCAACAGCTGAAAATTTCAAAAAGAGTTACCAGTTTTTAAATTATTCAGTACCGTTGGAAGGGGTGGGCCATTTGTTTCTACACCTGTAGTGCAGTATTCTTAGTCGAGAATGTGTAAAATGATGGATGTTTTTTCCAAGCATGCGTTTTGGTTTGGAAATTGCAAGCCAAGCGTTTGCTTCTTGACATTCTATCCCTCATGAATGCAGCACGTTGTGTATATATAGGGGAAATGGCAACAAAAACAACACTACGATTCACACAAATCTTCAGTAGATGGATTTTAGGCAACCCCAAAATCCATCTGTGGGTCCTGACCCAGTCTCTGGGAATGACTGCTGTTCACCATATAGCTGGTTTAAAACCTCTAAAAAATGTGCAAGGTCAGTAAATCAAAATCCACCCTCACATCGGTGGTACAACAGCTGGAGCCTGCAAGAACCCTGATTGGTCAACTTGGGCTGTCCATATCTCTCAGTCACAGCCTGGTCCCTCACGGCTACACAAAAAAGTTACTGTTGGTGATTTTCTTACAAATTAATATCTCAACTTTTTCTAGGGAAAGTTAATGTACCACAATGGAAAAAAGCAAATAGCAACAAATGCACACACACAAACCAAACACATGTAAAATGCCTGCTCTGTGACAGAATATTCTAACAAATGGAATATCAAGGCGCAATCCCCCTCATGTTCATAAGGTCATTTGGTCCGACCCATTGAAAGCATTAGCGGATTGACACTATCACACTGCCTATCCAACAGAGCCCTTTTCACACATAATTACAGGCTCTCATTTCCCCCACCAAGGGAACAGGTGCAGGGGAAAGGGAGAATAGTTCAGGCCCACTGTCTCCTTGGGCTTATAGCCTTTTCCTGGCACTGAGAGCCTTGTATTGACAGAGACAGAGGGGGGACGCCAGTGCCAATAAATCACAGTGAACATGTAAATGCCACTGCACCACATTCCGCTAAAGAACAGGAGGCCAAGTGGCTACAAGTTCCTTTCTCTTTCTGTTGTTTTAACACACACACACACACATACACACACTGTTCACGCCTGACCCCCCCCCCCCCCCCCCCCCCCCTCTCTCTCTAGCCCTCTTTCTTTCTCTCTCCCTCTGGTCCCCCAAATAGCTAATAGCATAATTTGAGGAAGAATGTGCCTGGAGTTTCCTGTGAATTTGGCCATTAGTCATCCAAATGACTTTGCTGTTCCTCTCCTCTTCTCTTCTCTTCTCTCCTCTCCCACCCGTGTCACTACCACAGTGCTCCTGGAGCAATGGCTGCCTGGGGAGAGAAGAGATAAATTGGAACCAGAGGTGAATTAAGAGTGAGTGTATGTAGTGTTTGAAACATGTCTACATGCTACACATGTGTATGTTGTGTTTTGTGACACTGACCTTGCCAGGCTCAGTAATCCAAATCAGGGTTCTTATGAGGCTGTACCTCATTTGTGAGAAACAGATTCTAGATTTAAATTCAGATTTGAATTTCGGTTGGGTTATGGTTAGGGTTTATTAACTGATTATGGCTAAGATTTGGGAAAAGGTTTTGTTTTGGCTGTCCAACATAATGGAAGTCAGTGCAATGTCCTAAGAAGAATAGCTGCACAAACCTGTGTGTGTGCGTGTTTATGTGTGTGTAGAAATGTGAGGCAGTTTGGGGGGGTAACTCTGCAGTAGAAAGTTTGTGTCACCACCACCGTGTTCGCTGAAATGACTTGTTTATGTTCCTTTCACCTCTAATAACCAAAGCAATTATTTGCTTTCACGGTGTAGTTACTACTTTGGCTTTGTAGCTGCATAAGATATTATTTGGACTGAACAACAAGACAAAAAGAGAATGGGACTGTTATGCTGCACAGCTAAGAGAGTTACATACATATAAACATCATTGTCTGGCATAAGTTGGCCTTTACCGTGGGGAGGTTGCAATTCCCCTTTTTGAGGGAGTAAAAACAATTGGTTGTAGTCAAAAAGCAAACAGACGTCTATAAATGTAACTTCAGAAGATGATGCAACATCTTCTGGTTTTGGAAATCTGAAACCAATTATTTACAAAGGAGATTCAGCAAGATTGAGAGCTAGCTTTATAACAGATGTGTTTGGTTTTTTTTTAAATTCGTGATTGACTTTGTATAGAATTATTATTAGCAGCTCTACTCAGACTTTCCCTACTTAATCCTCTATGGAACAGTCAGTTGGCAGACCATGTTCCATTACTCCAAAGCATGTGGGTTAAAATGATCAGTTTGTCTGTTTCATCATGTACCTTTGTCAAGCTACAGTTGCAGCTCAACTTATCTGCCAATGCTGTTTAATCAGATTACTCATCAAAGTATAAAAGGACTAGTGAGGAATTAATGTATTGAGTGAAGTGTGTCTGCCTTTGCTACACTAGGTGTTGATATGCCCCATTTCAGCTTGTCGGTATTTGGTTGATGGCTAGTTGTTAGCATGTTAAGTGCCAATTTGTGTCTTTTCACCATCCAAAGATTATTAATTCTCTAAACTGACAGAGCATAAATTTGGTCCCCTCATCAGTCCAAAAATAACCATGTTAACCATGTTTTTTTCTCTGTTTTCTTATTCAGTATACTGGCTTCTTTTATTATTTATGGGGGTGAGAAGTGAGGAGCATTTGCACAGTATCTAGGCCAGTTTGGGTCTGGTTAAACATGCAATTTCCACTCCCAGTAACTCCCAATTGCATTATCTAGCTGTGTTAATCCAACTTTGAGAAATGTGATTTAGTACAAACAAGTATTTTTAAAAGTTGGGCTAACATAATAATTTTCTTCTTTCTAAAGTCATGTAAACATACCTGACCTCAACAGTCATTCTCATCTCATCTGCAGCATCCATTTACTCTAGCACCACTGGACCTCCTGGTGGCACTAAACCAGGTCTTTACCCTTGCATATTCTCCTCCCGTCCTCCATCTCAGCACCCGGAGCCTGTGCACTTCCAACCCACCTCACCCCCCACATCAAAGGCCATCAATCTCCCACCGTACAGGGGGAAAGGCAAATATTTAGAGAAGGACTGAGCCCCCATAAATCTGTAGCAGGAGAGAGAACAAGAATATGATACCCACCCTACCCCTCCAAACCTGCACCCCCACCACCATCGTCCCAGTCCCTCAGCAGTGCTATGTCTTGACGGCTAAAGGAAGCCCTGGGAGGCCACAGGAACTGGAGAGGAAGAGAGGTGGAGGTCTGTGCCAACATCAGCGAAGAAGAAGTCGAGAGAACACCCTCCCACACTTAATGGAGACATACACACTCAGTCAGTCAAAAAAACACACTCTTATACACAAACTTAGCACAAATGGACACAGTGGTGGAACTCCTGTTCTTGGCCCTTGATTTAGTACAACTACCAGTTCCACTCGACTGAGACTCGAGAATATTAGCAAGTATTTATGTCCTTTTTCATTTGAAAACAATATGGTCTTCAGTAATAAAGAAAGGAACGCTGCACTGACAGGTCAGGGTTGGGAGGTCACCGGGAGAGTAAATTGGGGGCAGATGAGATTCTGAACAAAGAGCAGCAAGCTCCTACAAAACCTACCAAAGCAGAAGATAAAGGCTGAGGCTTGTGAACAGCATCCCGCCCGGCTGGAGGCAAAGCTATTAGTCATCTATCTGAGAGTTGAGGTTGCTACAGAAATATCCTTCTCAAAGTTTAATGTTTCTCATTACAATCAGTTAAGGCATTTGAAACATTTTCTTTTTCTCAATGATAACGTTTTGTCCCAAAAATGCTGATTCAAATCATGGGTAAATCGGTGCAATTTGTGAAACTGTTGTGATACAGAAAGAAAGAAATGAAGAATATCTTAAAACTAGGTAGTGATGATGATGATGCTGGTAGTGAAGATGATCATTCATTCTGTGCATGCATACTCAATCTCATACTCATTTACAGTTGAATTCTTGCAATAGGTTGTCTAGGTATGGATCCTGGTGGACCTCGTTGCATAACCTCAAGCAAGTGTCCCTGGTTACCATCTTCCTCTTTGTCTCTGTTGACCAGAACAATTGTATTACAGGGAGCATGCACAGTAAGGTAAGCATGCATGTAAGGTCCATGCAGATTCAAAGTATAGGGGTGTTCACCAGTGTGAACTTGTGCGGACCTCTGTGCATGTGGTCATGTGGACATGGAAAGTATGACCCAGACCTAAGCCAATCTCAGCCGACTCTCTAACCTATCACAGCTCTGATATACAGAGACAAAACAACCACTCACTCTCACATTAGTCTTCCATGGAGTGGAACAGCTCAGTTTGGTACAGTATGGTCCTTGACGTCTTGTCAAGTAAAGGCCTGACCCAGGTCTTTACCATTCAAAACCTTATGATACTGTACTGAACCGAACCGACCGAAGTATGGACAGTCAACCGTAACACAGTCCCAGTCTCAATGCATCCAGGAGAAAGTGAAGAGGACCTGGAGAAAAACCCTCAGAGACATGGGGCCAAGTATGCATACTCTTCACAGAGAGGCAATGGATTGTCTGATGGGTTGCACTAGAAGGTGTAAGATATACTCACATATTCACACAAACAAAAAACATTGCATTTAATTTAAAGTAGATAAACTCAATTTAACACTGCACCCATTGTGTTAGGCTTTGTCAAATGTGCAAAAGGACACCTGCACATGTAGACACAGGCATGCACCCACACATGCACAGAGGTGACTCATGCAGTCAGCTGTCAGAGCCATGCAAGGGATTTAGAGAGCTTTTCAGGGCTTAGGATGCCCCCACTGACTTAGCAAGAGTCCCAGGGGTGAAGGGCATTGATCCATGTGCAAAATGTGCGTCCTGCTCCCCTGACAGACTTGTTGATTGACTTTTCAGTTCCACTGGGAAAGAGCATAGGCAGATAGAGACACATAAATGCCATAACATCAGTGGGCTTGACACAGTAATACATGCACAAGCCAGAGGGAGAGTGTTGACGAGTGTGAGGATATGCATAAATTGTATTTACAACTGCACGAGCACACAAGCAAACATGTGCAGTTTGGGATAGTACTATACACTATGCATGCAACGCGCTCACCCACTTACACCTTCACCACTGACAGCACCACAGCTGCCATATTCATGAGTGGGATCTGCACTGAGCTGCATTACCATGGCCCAGACCCTGTCGCCTTTGTTTTGGCCTTTGTTAGCTTTCCTGCCTGCCTCTGCTTCTGTCAAATGTCACGTCTCTGCAGATTCTGTATTTTGAGCATCAATGTCAATAATTGGACACTCACCGTAATGGAAGCCTGCCTAGACCCCTTTGTACATGTGCAGTGGTTTGTTTTGTTTCATATTACATTTTTCTTCTGCATATCTTATTTTAATATTTACCTTACTTTCAAGAACTTGTTTTTATATTATTTAAAAAATAGTGTTTGTATTTTCTAACTCATTCCTTGCTGTTTAATGATTGACCAGCTCCTTTGCTCCTCATACATCTAATTCATTTATTTTTTTATACGGCTGTCCCAGTTTGATCTTATTATCCTTTTCTTTTCTATTTATACAATCACGCATTGCCAGAGTGTAACTAAAGTAGACTATTAGAATCTACCTTTTTTTCCCTTTATGTTGGAGAAAGTGTCAAACGATTTTATTTGCACGGCTTTCTTTTGCCATTTGTGTGACAGTTTTTTGAAAAGGCCAAATGTGGTTAAGTCACCTGTCAATTCACAATATCTCACTTTCACAGGCCAATATCACCCTTTTCCTTTCTTATTCTCCTTTAACCACACACACACACACACACTTACACATATTTATACAGCTACAGTATTCTTCTTAGGACACTGCATTGACTTCCATTCATCTGGACGGCTTAAAAAAAGCATTAATCCTAACCTTAACCTCACCACAAGTAGCTCGGAAATGACGTTCTGCCTCATTAGGACCAAGTTTTGCTCCTGACAAGGTCAGTGTTCATGACAGAAAACGTCCTGAAGAGGTAACAAATACAAGTACGCACACAATTTGCCTGGGGGAGGATAAGATTTCGGGATGTGCTGGGAATGGGCACCTAATTGCTTCTTGTTGATCCAAATAGCACATCAGAAGCAACGGCACTTCAGTGGACCTCCGAAGAGATCTGGTGTGTTGCGTCTGTCTATTACCCTTCTAAACCCCCACCTCGACCCCTCATCCACACACATATTTCACACACACCTCCACCCCTTCACCTACCCCAGTGTATTGTCCCTGGGGTTTAATTGGAGCGATGTTCTCTATTGTGAGCAGGCTCAATGGCAGTGGAGGGCTCCATTGTCAGGTTGAATGAGGGCAGGAGTGTTCATTAGGTGAGTCTCTGAATAAGGCCTTCTGGAGGTAGGGCACTGAGAGCCGGGGGCTGCCGGGTACCTCCAGAGTAGGTGAAACTGCATGCTCTTCTCTTCCCCTCGATCACTTCTCTTCTTTCTTCTTCTCTCCTCTGTGCTCTGTCCTCACTGCTTCCATGTTTCTCTCCTGCTGCCTTCTTTCCTCAACAGCCTGACGCTTGGCCCTGAAAGGCAGCGGCTGCATTTGTTGGAAAGGCAGGCTTTGTCTGCAGCAGGAGGATGAATCATAGGAGAAGAAGAGAGTTAGGGATCAAAGACAAACTACAAAAAAAGCAAGGACCCTCTCATCTGATGGAGGGAGAAAGGGAAATTGAGGAGCCCTGGCCTGAGAGAAGTTTTATCATTCCACGGTCTGCATTTGGACCCTGTTCCTCACTGGTGGTCCCGGCCTAAAATGCTTAATGAAACACTGCCATAAAAGTGATACTTCATTGATCCCTGTTGGGAATACTCTTTACACTTGCCCTCATCCAGAATGGTTCACTGGTTCAGCTGTAGAGGAAAACCTCCTGGGTCTCAGTATCTAAACGCTGGGCCACCCAACAAATCCTGCAATGTTTAAAAAAGCAAGCAGATTGTGCAGAAACTGCACAGCTGTGGGAAAAACAACAACTTGGCAGCCACGACAAAGGCAGGCTTGTGAGTAGAAGCGGAAAGTTGACACTTTTATTACCGAAAAACTGACAAATGTGCCAATTGTGCACCCATTACAATAAAGTCTGGTAATGATAAATATAACAATGGAAGCAGAGGAAACAGGTGGGCATTTCTATATGTCTCCCTGCTAGAACTGGCAAACTCCACACTGGCATTCAGCCAGGCATAAACTGCTGTTGTACAGAAGGGCATGTTGAAGATTAAAGGGATTTACGGCTCAAATATAATTCTGTATTTCTTTTGCTTCCGTTGGCAGTGGCCTTGTTTGAAATTTAAAATATATTTAAAAGAGAAAGTTCCAATCATCTACATTTGAATTGACCCTAAAATGTTTAATTTACCATAGAAAAGTACACACCATTTACTTTCACTATGGCCAGGAAGCTGGGATGGAAACCTCTCAGTGTAGGAATCCAATGCCAACATTTGCTGTGACTGTTACATCTCTCCTTCCAGACTACTGCACTGAACCTTTTAAGCTTCCACAGAGCTGACAGCTTTGGCAGACCACCGTCGGCCAGTCCTCAAGCCTCTGCCAGTGGCTGAGTGCTCTGTTGTGAGCGTGGCGTGCAACCGACGACGTCTGTGTGACAGCCTCGACTTTCACACTGACCAGAGCCCCTTCACCCACTCCCTGCCCAGCCGCTGATGTCATCATCCGTCTGCCACACACACTCATGCATACACACAAACACACGCAAGGAGCGTTTCGGCTCTTCCATTCTCCCTTAGCCGCTACCTTCCGCTGTTTACATTTCTGTTTCTGCCCAAAAAACAATACCAGACATCTTATTCACCGCAATGAGTACACATACACACATGTGTTCCCACACACAGGCCCGACCTCATGCTTAATGCTAATCTGACATCATCAGAGAGGTGTGTAGAGTTACACAGGCTTATGTGTACACACAGAGGGCCAAGTCTTGAAACTGTGTTATTGCTGCCACACACAAACACATATTACTGCTCCTTAACAAGGGTGCGTTCAGGTTTCTGAAACTGGATGATTCATCTGCCTTTCAGCTCTGCTCTGCAGCTCCCTGACTTCAAACAGACTCACTTTCCTCTGCTCTGCTCCTCTGACAGTATTTATTTTTTCTGTCTGAGCAGCTCACATAAAGCCCTGCATGGACAGTATAGCGTCTCCCTTCTGCACAGGTTGTCACAAGTATTACAGCACGAAACACCAGGTCCACCGGGCACACGTCAATAAGCAAACACCGACATCATTCTCTGATGCAAGTGTGAATATAAATTGATTCACAGCAGCATACTGACATGCAGATCCACCACCCACAGAGTTCTGGCCTGTATGTGGTCACTTAAAGGTGTTTGGCCTCCGGTAATGTTTGTGATATTCAGTTAAACACACAACACACTGAGAGGGCCCGTAGATGTAGGTCTACATTCAGAGTCCTCAGTGATCAAGGTCTCCCGTCCCTTCCTGTTTAGCCTGGGTGCCTGCTGCACATAAACACTCCATTGCTTCAGGATATGTACATATACATATGAAGGTGGAGGGGAAAACAGTCATGTTTAAGTCCTCCTGGAAAGCCACCTCAGAGAAGGCCCGGTTGAAGGACCTAGTGAGAACTAAAATTTAACTAAGATCTATCTATCTATGGTTGCATTGCCAATGTTCCCAAGACATTTGCATTATGATCCTTTGGATTAATGTACAGTACGGTATATGACATCATCTAGAGTGTTTACTCGTGTAGTTGCCACCGTGAGTGCACGCAAGGAGAGCAGCAGGATCTCACGCATCTTACTTTAGGTTTTCATTCCAATAGTTGCTCTGCATCTTGTTCAAATAAACATAGACAGAGTCCGTTGCTTTCTAAAGATTAGATGTATGTCTTGAGTCATATGGGGTTGTTTTTCAAAATAAATGGGCAATTAAGCAGTAAAACCGTGTGTGTGTGTGTGTGTGTGTGTTTGTGTGTGTGTGTACATGATGAAGAGGAAGAGCAACTTCCCTGCCCTGCTCTGCCACCATCCTGACGCTTGCTCTGATCACAGGGACGGATCTGGTCAAAGATAATGAATTCAAGAGCACAAACCTAGCGTTGCCGCACCCAACGCTCTTTCATCTCTGACATGGAGCGGAACCACTACGACACCATGTGCAGAGGCCACAGAGGGACCACACAGCAGAAGCTCAACCATTTAATCAGTGTGAACATCTAGTTATGGTCTGAGAATGATAAGATGTTATGGTAAACTGCACACGATGGGCTGTCTGTCCTCAGTGTAATCACATTAATTGCCTATTCTTGCTGTAGAAAAGTGGAAGCATTTATTTTTTATTTTTTATTTGTTTTATATAAAAACGCCTTGTTTACCAGGGTTCAAATTGAACCAGCATGAAGTCTCAGTTGTCAATGTTTTAGCTAATTACTGTCAAAAGGAATCAAGAGTAAAAACCGATAAAGGCTGTTACAGGCACTTTGGTACTACCACAGCGAATAAGTGTTGCATGCTAAGAGACTTTGATCATTAATTGTTGTATTATGACAGTCCTGTCCAACATGCTGCCAGGAAAACAGGCCCTTGTATGTGTGTGTGTGTCAATCCATGCCCATTTGCTTTCATGTCAGTGTATGTGCTCAAATTACATGTAAGGGGACGTGGCAACACTTGTCCCCTAAAGCACTGTGAGAATGTTTCGCAGGCTGTTGCATAAAATTGTCCAGTTTGTTTGTTTGCTCTGCCCTGGTACCATAAAAACTCTGGGACGGGCAATTGGCACCGCCCTGTTTACATGCTGAGGCTGCGACTCTGGGGAGATGAAGCAGAGCAAGTCTGGGGAACAAATGTTTCCCCACGCTACCTCACCACAGAGGGACACTGATTAGAGCAGCCGTAGGGAGCCTGACGTGTGAACGAGTGGCTGCGGTGGGACTGTGGAAGAAGAGGTGGTAGAAATCTCAGGCCTCCGAGAGGGTCCGCTGCATGACAAGACAACTTAATCTCTCATCTTCTCTCCCAACATAATCTCTCATCTTCTCCCACCCCCACACCCCACCCCCCTCCTTTTGGGAAGCTGAATCCTGACTTAAGCCACATCACACAGCCACCATTGCAGGGAAGCAGAGAATCCTGAAACGCTGTGACAAGAGAGGAGAGAAAGACAGGGAGGAAAAGTAAGGCAAGAAAGAGGAAAACAGAAAGAAAGGGATCCTTTCCCTTGAGCATTGAATATCCTGCCTGAAGGAGAGCCATCTGGGGCTGAAAGGGAGAGAGTAGAACAGAGAGCTGAGGCTGGGGTCCGTATGAGAGGGAAGGTGGGAGTCCAGCTGGGTCCCATTAGAGCTGGACCACATGCGCCTGTGGGGGTGTGGTGGTAGACCGATGGGGCAGGAGGGAGCAGAGAGGGCAGCGGAGAGGAAGTGCTGAGAGCGATGGGCTCAGACCCTGTGTAGCTTTATTAGGCCAGTCGTCTGCTCACCACAGCAGGGCCGCTCACACACCTACCGTTACCCCCTCCTCCCAACCATCGCCTGCCCTCGAGCACTGCCAGAGCAGACCAGTATAAAACTATTAGAAAGATGGAGATGGGACTAGGCCACCCATACACACACACACACACACACAAACACACACAAACACACCCATAATGGCTACCAGGAGGAGGCCTCAGCATGGGTGCTGTTGCTGGAAAAGGAGTGGGACATTTACACTCATAGATACACAATCTAGTGACACGTACTTCAGTGCAAGTGTAACCGCAACTGATCAGTCTCTCATTCAAATGTCACACACACATGCGGACGGCATTTCTTTAATATGATGTGTCAGCTTGTTACAAACCCTCATAATTGTCATGTTTGTTAGAAAGAAGTATAGAGTGTGTACGGCTGCCATGACCACCTGTGGGTCTCTCCCTCTCTCTCTCTCTCTCTCTCTCTCTCTCTCTCCCCCCTTGTGGAGGACTGGTGCAGATGTTCAAGGGTGCATTTGTGTGTGTGAGAAAGAGACAGAGGCGGGGAGAGAAAATGAGAGACATACAGAGGTTGCTTGCGTTCAGACTCAGACTCAGACACTCAGACGCTTTATCTCGGTACGCGCTTACATTTTCACAGTCCTGGCATAGCTTACATGCCTGCAGTTTTGTCTGCCACCTGCCGCCTTACTACCCACCCCTCTATCCCTTCATTGCTCTCAAGGGAACACCGTGAGAGAAGCCTGCATGGAATCTGAGCCTTTCCTGAAATGCTGACCAGTGCTGGTGAATGGATGTGACGGCTTTGTTGGACGATGATGATGATGATGATGATGATCATGCAGGGTAGCAGACAGATAATGAGCCTCGTGATGGAGAGCTGTTCGTCTGGTATGTCAACATTAGCATACCGAGTTCAAAGTGTCTGAGTGCTGCAGGAAATCTCAGATTGCCCATCAACGCTCCTCTTTTGTTTGGCTCACTATAAAGAAGATAAGATTATTTTCTCTGATGACACATGACAGCACCAGGAAGAAAAATGCAAATATCAATGAATCTATACATTTGCATGGACATGGCCACTCGTTGTTTTTTTTTTTTTATTGTTTGTTAAAGACATTTAAGTGTTCTTCAAGAAGTAATCCGTTAATCTGTATAACAGCCATGCCAACATAAAGATTTACAGAGCAACTCCTCTGCCAGAGTAAACCTGACAGATGTGTGACACTTGTTTGTTGATGTGTGTACACACTGAACACACTGCACTTTTACCCTCAAGGACATGTCTCTCCTCCCTCACTGCTGTCAAATTTACATCCAAAGTTACAAGGTGTAATACTTTAGCCATTAAATCATTACGGTGTTTTATGCAGCCAATCCCTGAACCCCCCACCCCCCACCTCTCTTTCTCTCTCTCTCGTAAAAAATAATATTTGTCTTTCTAACTGTACTGTGGACCACAAAGTCTGCATGTTTTATTTTAGTCAGAGCAGTAAAATCCTGTTCTTCCTGCCAGCCTACTTCTACTGTAAGTTGTTGCTCTTGTTTTCTAGCTGTGTGCGTGTAGTAGTAGTAAATATTACTCTTGTTTTGGGGACTTTGGGAGACTAACTTGTGTAGACAAACTAGTTATTTTAATGTAAATCATTAAATCTTAAGGCAAGGACATGCTTTAATTAAGTTAGGATGTCAAACTAAGAGAGAAGATGTTGATATTACTGTGTTTTAGTGACTGTAGCAACTGGTTTGGTAAGACTTGACAGTTGAACATCAGTCTTCTCACCTCATTTCCTCTGGTGCTACTCAGCCACACTTTCACCTACAGTAAGTAAGTGTGTTTTGTTAAAGGTTAGAGACAAACCATGAACATTGTGATTCATGGTCAGCCCCTGAAACCTCACAGCCCCAAAGTGTGCCCCAAGTCATTTTATATAAATCGGAAATGAAAGCCTTTTGTTTTTGGGGTTGTGTGGTTTCGCAGAAGATTAATCTCTTAATGATGTGGTTTGTAAGTCATTTTAAGGCCTCGAGTGTGTGTCATCTTTCAGCTTATGTGCCACTGAATCAATATAAAACAATAACCACGTGTTAACAACCATACTTTGTCCAGAGTCCACAGAAAATCACTGAGTGTAATGTTCCGTCATATCTAATGAGTGTCATGCAGCTGCTCTGACAGCGCTCATGGCTTTTTTTTTCTCCTCCAAAAGCTAAAGAGGGGAGATGTTGCCGCTGAACTGAGCTTTATTGAATGAGATATATAGGCTACTGTACGTAAGTGTATTGCACAGCGTCTGGGTTGAATGAGCGGAGAGAATGAGAAGGAGAACAGAGAAAGTTTCATTGAACCTGCAGTGAATGAAGACTCCTGCAGCACAGAGAGCTTAAACCGCAGCTGAGATGGAGAAAAATGGGCCTCCTATCACAGATAATCGCTGCTTTGAGTGAGACTCTGCTCAGTTGAAAGACTCCACTGCTAAAGCCTTGATACTTCTTTGTTACTTGACTGTGGAAATGCATTGTGTTTTCTTTTCATTACTGTGCAGCTTAATACAAACAGGCATCATAATGAAGATGATCATGATTATGATATAAGATTTGCTTTTACCAAGGGAATTTTTTTTTTTTTACAAAGTGGATTTCAGAATCTAAAATCCCATTTTGAAACATCTGGGACTACGATTTATTTAGCCTCTGCCATGTTGACATTTTGCAACTGGAACACTAGCTGTCAGTCGCACTGGTGTCCCACACATGTGCCATTATCTTCTATAATATACATCATGTGCTATTGAAGGAAACCCTAAATGAGCAATTGAGATCATGAACTCCTGAAGAAAATGTTTACTGATCAAGAGAGAAGTAGAAGCTCAATTTTCCATAGACTTCCATTCAAACTTTTTACAACCAGCTGAGTCACCCCCTGGTGGCCATTCAGTATACGCTTACTTCCTGATGGACTTCACTGAGGGAACTGGAATACTCCATCCATTTTTTTTTACATGCGGTTTATGGTTTTTACCTAACATAGCCAATTAAATGTTGTTTAATTTGTCATTTCCCTCTCGGCTGTTTCTTAACATACCTAATAAAAATTAAATAAACTGTATTTCCACAAATCAAAGGACTAATTATCTGTTCCTCAGCTTCCTCTGAGTGTTTTGGCATGAGAGCGTGTCATTAGCCACAAGAGCCTGTTTCACACTGTCTCATTAACTAATCAAATCAGAGTCTCACACATAAGAGGAGAGACATCTCATCAGGAGAGGAGACGATAAGATGTGAGAAGAGCCATCTTGTCATCTTGTGGGTTTCTCTCAAACTGCTCTGTATCTCTGTCCATGCCACAACACAAACTTGAACTCAATGAGTAATCAGCGTCCTCGTTCAGTAAAGTCTCTCATGCACACATTTGCTCAAGGTCAATGCCCTGATTTGTAAGTGATTTAGAGAAGTGCTAATGTCTAAATCACAGGTTTACATCACTTCTTTTTCCAACACTGGCATGCAGAAATATGTTGATGTTGTTTCAAACTGCAAGGGAAACCAACTCAAAATTGCTGCCAACAATAATACTGCGAGGTCATTTTAGTGCTAGACCGTGTTGATTTATGTGTTAATGTATTTAATTTATGTTTTTGCAGTTATTAATCCAAGAAAAAAGGCAGAAGCAGATTTTTATTACAAAGGTCTAAGGGTTTGGATAAAAAAGGAGGCACAACTTGATGGAGTGTGTTTTGTTATGAGTATAGATTTAAGGGGCCTGGTGTGTACATTAATGACCAGTGTTTTATCTGCTTGTGTGCTAAAGCATAAAGGCAGAGTCACATAATGGAAGAGCTCAAGTGTCTATATCAGGTTTTTAGATATTACACAGCCATTACTGGAGACTGTGGGTTACTTTTGCTGCCAATAGTATTGATTGCATCATCACTTAGACCTGGGAGAGCAGAGTTATTGCTTAATGTGTGAAAAGTAAATGTTATAAAGGATGTTTGCGTTGGTAATTAGTGGTGTCATCCCGTGGTCTAAGCATGATGAGGACAACAAAAACAAGTGGCCACGTAATTTCTGTTAAAGATGAACTCATGTCTCAGCTCAGAAACACTACTCGCTATTATTTGTTTTCTTCTTCCTCAGCAGAGCAGGCGTCTCATGAAAAGGTCCAAGGTCTGGTTGAAGGCGGTAATATTCAGGTCAAGCAGATGACACAGAAACACATCCAACCATGATATGAGGAGTTATATTTCACATCTTATCAGACTTGGATTCCCTGAGCAACAGCATTGTGCAGCTACTGCAGAACACAGTGCCATAGCTGGCCGCCCCTTATCAGCTGTTTTACAGAGCCAGTAAACATAAATCTTTGCCACCATTTCCACCCCTTATAACAATTACCATCAAAATCCTGTGCGCTATTCAGCTGTGATTAGGTGTCAAACCTGGAGGGCTGAGCTGAGTGTCGGTGACAGAACAGCGCCCACTGCAGCTGGCTTTAAGGTGCACCATTTTAGTCACTTTCCACTTCACTCCACTGTCGGTTTGTTTTGATAATACTGTATGTAAGCGATATAACTGTGTCATATTCACTCACATGTGCTATATCGATGTGTCAGTCTCAGAGTGCAAATGGGTGCGTTCAATTTAAGGAATCCAGAGAAATCTGATGTACCTCTCCGCCGAGAGCAAATGTTATGCCATGACATTTAATGATTGTGTGAGTCAAGGCTACAAACATAACCTTGTGCGATTTTTATGATGGTGCAGTCAGCTGAGGAAGCACACTGACGCACAGCAGCAACGGACAGTAACAAAGAGGGACATCCTCATGAAAGATGCAAGAGGGCGACGTGACTCGCCTGGAATCTCACATAAATATTCACATAAAACAAGCAGATAACTGTGAGTGTTATAAAAAGCTGATGTCACATTTAAACAGTCCAATGCAGGCTCTTCATGTGTGCTATTTATTTTTATTTGTTTATTTGTTTGTACAAACAAAATAAAATATCTATATATGATGTAATATTTTAGGGGAAAATGGGTACATACATTTTAGATATTATTCAACATGAAATTTAAAGTTCGATTGATATTGTCAGTGCTCGATTAATGCTCAAATGACAAATATTTCATTGTTTGCATATTTTACTTGAAGAAAATCCTTGTGGTTAGAACAAAAACACAAAGCAAATAGTAGAAGAATAAAAATATGGACATTTGCTTAATGGAAGTAATAAAAAAAAAACACTCATTATTTTGGTATTAATTTTTCCTCAAACAGAATGCAAGATTCTCTATTAAAACTGGATGCCTGAGCCTAAAGACAAGCAATAGTAAAATAAAATAAAATAAAAAAAAATAACATTAAAATGAGTATTCAGTGTCAGAGCTGGGTTAGGTTTTCCAGCTTTAGAGTTATCAACACTTTCACCCCTTCTCCTGGCTCTGCGTCGCTCTGCGTCACTCTGCGGCCTATACCATACACTGGGCAGGATGGCGTTCACCCTCAGAACAGGAGCTGGCGCAGAGTTCCCCGTGCCAAAACCACTCTGACTTTACAACACATGGAACCTGCGAACATGACACCAGCACTTGGTGGAAAACAGCATGCAGGACCAATTCTGTCACGGCTCAGGCCATCTGAAATGAATGTTCTCACCCCACATCGCTTGATCTTGTTGATCCATCCCTTTTACTCCTGTCAGGTTTAGATTTCCCTCCCCACAAACACTTTTTGTCACCCTTGAAGTCTCTGGATCAAAGCCTAATAAATGTACAACACTTCACTACACTTTTGACTGTGTTTTGTTGATGTCGTACTACTTACCATGTGTGCATTTGACAGAAATATCGAGAAGTAGACGAATCAGAGGATCAAAGATCTGGGGTGTGGCTGGAATGAGAGACAGCGCTGGGAGGGAAGATGTGAAAAAATATATTTCTGAGAGTAATACCGAAGAAGTGAGAACATGTGTGCTAGTTTAATGCTAGTGTGGGAAGTCGCTAGGAGTGTAGTAACAGGGTAAGAGGGAATTGGGTTTGTGGCCACTAGTGTTTAGATTTAGCAGTGCCCGATAGCATTTAGTTGATTTTAAATGTGCCCGCACACTGCCCACTACAGCCTGAATGAAAACACTCTGCTCTCTATGGATGGACACATATTAAAATTAACCTGCTTATTAATAATCTGTTAATACCTCCAAATTATATACTGTATTATGATTATGTTATTGTACTGAGAAACATGAAAAGTTTCTAGAGATTGAATCAACAACCCAGAAGTATGTTGTATAAGTATATAATCAAAATGTTTTTTATTAGCGTAAGCTAAAAATGTCCATGTCTTATTATGAAAAGGTCAACTCTGCTCAAATAAACCCAGTGCATAAACCAGTAAATGGCAAGAGAGTGAGAACTTAGAGGATACAAATCGTTATGAAAGAGTGTTTGCATGCTTTCCGGTGTGAAGGCCGTCGTGACTACTTGATGGTTGAATGGCGAAGTCCTCAGTTTGCTGCACACTTCAAGTAGCTGAATAATGTTTAGAGAAAAAGATATTTTTCCTTCAAATGTAATAAATTATTTATACATTATGTCACTTGTCTTGACCCGAGCTGTTGTTAAGTGGGCCTTACACACCACTGTATGTTCAGTATTTATAAAGCAAAATAATGATTTTAGTGTTTCATCTCTGCATCAGAGACAATCTCACATCCATGCTATCACACCACATTACATGACCATACACATATGCATGCCAAAGTAAACTTGGAATCAGATTGCGAAATTGTGAATTGGGGTGCCTGTGTCATCACTGCCAAATGTTTTAAACTAAAAGTGCTGTACTTAAAAAAGTATCCATTTCAGGGATCCAAAAACATCAGTCCTCTCATTTAACTCTCTGCAAGAAGGCGTAAAAGTGTGTTTTGCGAAACGAAAACTAAACTGTACCTTTAAGAGTATCATACCACATCCCTAAACGTCTGTTTTTCTTAGCCTGAGTCTATATGAAGTGAAACACTTAAGCTTTCAATGCTTGATACCTTTTTTATTAACCCTGGCTATTTTATGGTCAAGAGGAATGAATTATATTGGCTAAATGCAGTCTGTTGTTTTAGGACCCGTGCAGTTACTCGATTAGTGTAGTCATTTTGGTCTACACCTCATTCTGCAGCCCATAAAGAGCGAAACCTCAGAGAATGTGCACGTCTAAGCGCTGCGTGGAATAACAATGACACAAGAATAGAAGCAGTAGTCTGCGGGAAAAGAAAACTGATTGAAAAACATGAACAGAAAAAGGATCCAATGAGGTCGAAGGGAAAGTATGAGATGCTTTTGATTATTCCCACGCCTGGATACTTTGCATACTGAGTTCTTTCTGATTTTCTTACATGCACACACACAACCATTAACACACACATAAACACACACAGGTTGCCGATTATGCTGACCACCCAGCCAGTTCCCCTCGGCCCCCACCTCTCACCTCGCTCAGGGGCGCTATAGCTGAGAAAAACTACACCGTTCACTTCCTTTCTCTCCCTCCCCTTCTCCTCCTCCACTTTTCCTCCTTACCTAGTTCCTCGGTCGCTCCCTCCTTCTCTCAGTGCTCCCATTCATGTTGTAACAACTCGTAAAGGAAGGGGACTTTGACCTCCCGAGTAAAAAAGTTCTCAATCCCCTTCATTTATCTGCTGTCTGTAGGAGGGTTAGGCAAACGCGGACCAACTCTCCTGGACATGACTTCCTGTTCAAAGTTCCATTGTAAAATGTCCAACAGTGGTTTAAGTAAAATAAACTACAAACTTGTATTGCAACACTCAAAAATGTATGACTCAACCTTTGAAGCAAAGCAACCACACATGTTTTATTGCTTAAAGGAAGGTGAAAAATCCCATAAACCAAATGAACATGGCAATCAATACTGTGAGATACATTTTGCTTACAACTCATGTGATCCATTAAGCCCTGGTGATCGATATAAACTCTATATAAACTCAGAGGCATTTACTGTGTCATTGTGGCATTTACATTATCCAGTGTTTATCATTTTTCATCTACTGTTATGCTAAAATAATTAGCTGGTCCTGAGTCTGAATGTGAAACAAGGTCATTTTCCAACTCTTATGCCGTGAGCTCCAGCTTTTAACATGACAGAATCGTACTTTGTCATCTGGTGATGCATGTGGTGTGGAAAAGTATCCCTGCTCTCACAGTCAGACTGGATGTTTTTCAATTGAGGAACTGGTTGAGCCCGTGTGTGTTTTTCAGTTCACGTCGTTGTGGTGCAGGCTACTGATGAGATGAGGTTTCACTCTGCAGCCTTCACTGAATGAAATGCCAAAAGAGCCTGCCATCGGGCTGCACATGGACGGGGAATTGCGTCCAAAATTCACCCGCAATTCTGTATCCTGTCTCCCGTTTTCAGAGCTGCACAGTACATAACAACCCACAAAGAACTGTCAATCCAGCATTCAGGTGGTTTTGAAAGTGAACTTCTCTGTAGACGATCCAGCTATTACTGCATTAGTCGTGTTCCAGTTTGATCATTCTGTGACAGAGGTGTTCCACCTTTAACATGACTCACTAAAAATGCAATTTCTCACTTTCAAAAACATTGTTTGTTGGTAAAATGTTGAAATTCCCCATTGGCAATAATATCTATCAACAACCAAAATATGAATATGTTTGATACTGCACATATGTACATACAGTTTTTCATTGATCTGATTTGATATTAAATACTATAGGCTCTTCCTGTGCTATTATTCATTTTAATAACTTACATGCTGGGTGTAAATTCACCAGCTTTTGGGCACAAATAGTTAAAAATTAAAACAGATTAGTTTGATTCACTCAGTCTGGTATGAAACTCTTAACGCCTATATGTGTGTGTGTGTGAAGATTTCAACACTTTCAACACAGCCATAATTTGAGTCTATGAAAAAGAGAAACCCAAACACACTCAGACAGACAACTCAGGCGTCCATTCTGCCAACAGGACACGTGGGTAGACAGTGAGAGAGACGCTTGAAGTAGAGTTATTCAAACAAGACTGTCATTTAGTAAAAGCAGCAAAAGCCATATGTGAGAGCATGATCAGGGGAACCAAACAGAGGTCACAGGTCAGGCGGGTTTTGAATTTTCAGCTTCTAGTCCCCAGTGGAGCTAAAACTTGTCTCCCTCACGTCAGGAAAGAAAAACATTGTCTCCGACTGAATCTGTTCTGCTCTCCACAAACATTCACACCTGCATTTCTCTGGTTTTTGTTGAAATAGCATCTATTATTCGCGTGTTGTTGTTGTTAATGTTCCCTAATGACTCACCAAAAATGATCACTTCTGCCAACGTTCATACAAGTAAACATGTATGTTTTTGTGTCACCGTCACAGCCATGACTATGTGTTTTTGCTGGATAATGTTTTGCTGGATGCACATGTGTGTGTTTTTTGTATATCCTACTGTACGTGTGTGTGTGTGTGTGTTTATGTAGGGGCTGCTCCCAGTGCAGCACTCTTTATAAACACATCAGTTGGGCTGACAGTGCACAGTGGGAGGGAGAGTGAGCCTTGAGACAGCCTGGGACAGAGGCCTCATAAAAAATCACTTCTAATTTATTTCCCTCCAAATTGGAAAGTGCACGCTCACACCTGACTAAATCATCACGCGTCAACTAGAGACGGCCCCCCACTGCACGCTGACGAAACCTGATCCCAGTTTTGCCGCGCAGGGCCAAGCCAGGCCTGGCAGAGAAAACACAGTGTCACGGTGCATACATACACACTCCTTAATGGCTTTTGCAGATGTGTTGCTCCTGATAGCCCCTCTAAAGCTCTATCCCCACTGCTCCCTCCTTCCTGCGCGCTCAATCTGGCGCCCACTGGCCAATGCAGCTTTATCATATTCTTCATTTCACCCTGTTTTTTTGTAGATCGCGTGGCCTCCACATGCCCTCCTGCACTTTCCCACAAACTCACCCTCCCTTTTCAACCCCTTTGCTCATCCTTTGTAGCCATTTCCTAGCTGATTTCCAACCCAATTCTTGATTTCTTCTTCTTCTTCCCTCCCCCGTGTCATCTGTCACTTCACTACCAGGCTTGAGCTTCTCTGGAAAAACTTTTTTCCCCTGTGTCTGTCTCTCGCCTTTTCTCATTATGTACTCTCCTTTCTTGCTCCTGTTCGCAAAGGTGGATCCCACTGGTTCTAATGAGAAACACACATGTTATTACAGGGCATTAGACATGGCTGTCATAAACGGGATAAACACTAAACAAACAGCAGGGGCCACTAGTTAAACTTTGGAGGGCAACAGAACACACGTGTGTGTGTGTGTGTGTGTAAGATATGTTTCTTTTCTATAGCTTCTTTCATTAAACTCCAGCATGTGTTTGGATCACAAGAGGAAAGCCGCACATCCCAGAACGCTCCTTTATACAACACATACTCTTGAAGCTGACACATAAAGCATTCACTTTATTCCTCAAAATAAGAAAGCCACATGGGTCCACATAC
This sequence comes from Solea solea, assembly GCF_958295425.1. Classification (NCBI taxonomy): domain Eukaryota; kingdom Metazoa; phylum Chordata; class Actinopteri; order Pleuronectiformes; family Soleidae; genus Solea; species Solea solea. Next base: position 8,660,430 of record NC_081142.1, on the reverse strand, counting down.
AACCCACTACAAATAATTTTGTCTTAGTCATGTCCACTTTCTTCTCGGGTAAGACCTAAAATATTTTCCATGTATCTAAACCTGTTTTTCCCTGTTCGTCCAGGTTTTCTCCAGTTTCTCCACTACATTTAGCTCCATGCTCATATCCGACTGAATAGTTGGACTTTTGCCTGCTTCGTCTTCCATCTCCAGCTGTTTTGCCACCCTGTCTAGCTCTGCTTCCCAGATGTTACTTCTGCAATCCAGCTTTTACCTGCTGCTCATCTGACCTGATCGATTGATCAATCAATAGAGCAATTATCTCCCTCCTAAAGCCTTTTGAGGCCCACTTTTGGTCTTGCTGATTGGACTGACTTGTGTTTGTGAGTGCTATGGTTTAGCAGTTTAGGGTGGTTTTGTGTGTATTTTCAGTATGTTTGTGCAGGCTGTATTTGCAAAGCACGTGTTGTCAAACTGATGAGAGTGTTGCATGTTTTTTTTCTATATTCATGTGTTATATAAAGTTTCTTTGTACTTTCTCGGGCTAACTTGTTGTACCAAACAACCCTAAATCGTCATGTTGACCTAAACTATCTTTCTTATTTCAACACTCAAACTCAAGATGTATATCGTGAATAAATGCTATAATATAAGATAGAAGTCAGTCATTTAATGTTGTGAAGTCCCCCAGTTGATATATATAGTGGAAAGCCAATATAACTTTATGCACATCTCAAATCAAATATAACACGGCTGACCGATCAGTCACACGTGTGTACTCCAAACACTGTTGTGACCTTCGCCTTCCCACCACAAATACTGTTCTCCTCCATTATCTAATGAAGTCCGTGGCTGGGGGTTGCAAACCAAACACAACACAATCCCAGCATGCCGTGTCAAAACAAAAAGTGGTGAAGGAGTCACAGCGAGTGAGGAAGAAGAAAAATCACTGAACCTTGTCATGTGCACTCCCACAAAAGTTCACAAGTAAATATGAGAGCTGATAAATGGGTAACGGGCGTATATGTGCAACCATGTAAACATTGACTAGTGAAGGAGCAACACACTGGTCTCTACACAACATACATTTCACATAGAAATTAAGAAGTACAAACAAGAGTAGACAAGCAAACAATGTGGTAATAGTCCTGTCTCCCTGATGAAGTGGACACTTTAGAGTCCTGCGTGATGGTCTTCACTTGTGTGCGGCTTGTGGTGTGGGTGCCACTGTTGGTGTTTTATTGCAGGCAGAGGACAGGGTGTCAGATTTTGAGGTCACTGGGAAAGAGTTTACAAACTCACCCCCAAGCCTCGAGGTCAGGAGAAGAGGGCAGTGAGGGTCTGAGAGCACAGGACAAAGACACACTTTTGTTTTTGTACGTAACTCCTCCCTCTTGTACTTGTGTTTTTGTGGATTTTGTTTACCTCATGTCACTCTGTCATGAATGCTCCAGATTTTGCTAGACCAATTGGGGGTATATTTTTGAACACAAATGAACCTGTTAAAATTGTTCATGGTTGTTCTACCCTGTCGTGTTTTGGTTTTTTTTTTATATCTCTGGATCATCCACATGTGAATTGTCACATCACACATGTACCACTGTCAAAACAAGTTGAATGGAGAATAAAACCACACATTGAGCTCAGGAAAAAAGGTTTCCATTGGGTACAATTTTCGATCTTTTACTTTGGTTCCTTACTCAATTGTCCAAATTGATTCCTTTCTCAGTAATGTTGATCGGGGCCAAGTCATTTGAATGCGACACTTAAACACATTCACACTGGTCAAAAGCCTGTTGAAACATGGGTATTGTCTCAGACCAATAAGAGCTTCATCCACAACAGATTTCTGACACATAACAGGAAGGTGTTACAAATAACAATCAGTGATAATTATTGTTATTGTGACACACACAAATGTGTCGTCACACAACGTGATTTGATTGTGTACAATATGTATAGTTTTCATGTGTTCATTGTTGAATAAGAGCCTTATTTTAGTGAGCTTTATGTATAATGTTGAGAGAGTCATTCCAGTTGTCGCCACAAGGGGGCAAGACCTCCTCAGTGAGACTTGGCGTGGCTGGTCTTGGGAATAACGGAAGCGACGGAAGGAAGCTCGTTACCTGTTGCCTGTCTCATCCTTTCTCTGTTGTTTTCAGGTAAGTCACAGTTAAAAATGACACATTTATGGTCAAAAACATTTCATTACAAAGTGATGGTAAATGCCGGCCGGCACGTGTTTTGTTTTATTTTGAGCACTGTGTAGTCACAATGCTAATGCTAAAGGAACATGTGCTAGCTTAACTGGTTGCGCATGCTGTATGTCGTTATTGAACTTGGTGTCCCATTGTTTGCTCTTCTTTGCGTCTGTTTGGTTCATCTCATATTATAGTGCTCTTTTGATAAATATTGTGTTTGTGGTTTGGTGTTTGTGTCAAAGGTTTTGGTTTAGTAATGTAACGCTAACTCTTGCTAGCTAAGTCAATGTTCACATGGACTTTTCCATTGTGTGTTTGTGTTGAAGTCAACTGTGGATTACAAGTCTCAAATAAATACATTTGCAATTAAAAGTGCAATCTGTAAAGCTCTAAGCAGCAGACCTAAGAGGTAAATTGTATTTTACTTAATGTGTGTAGTAATACAGTGTCAATGTGTGATGTACAGAGATTTGATTGCCTGAGTTATGATTATGTGACCAGGGAACGTATGTTTAGGGTGAGAAATTTAAAGTGGAGATATTGTTATAGTGTATATATATATATATATATACATATATATATGTGTGTGTGTGTGTATGTTTAATGAAAGTATGACAGAAGAAAACACACATTATCTGTTGGATGAGACAGACAAAATATAATCTGACTACTGGCCTTGTCCCCGGGGGCATGTTACATTGTCAAACCTCTATTTCATTTAGGTTTAACAAATCAGTGTGATATGACATTCATACTTTATCTGTATATTTTGGGTTTTCTTTTGTGTGAGCATTTTACTCAAGGGTTCATGCCCATCAGAATCATCTGGCAAATTAAACCTTCCTCCCCCGTTGGATGTCCTGTATAGATCTCCAGAGCAGTGACCCAGTAACCTACACACCAGTTCCCTGTCTCTCATATCCTGGTGTTTGTGCACAGAGGCCACTGGCCAGGCCAGGCAAGGGCAGGTGAAGCCCTGGACTCAATTACATAACAACTGAGGAAGTCATCCGTCAGTGTAGTGGAGTCGCATGGCACTCAGCTATGTCACTTTTTGTGCTCTCTGAGAGAGCTGCAGTTCCCAGTGTGTGTGAATGACAGCGCAGTCACCCTGAATTGTTTGCGTCAGACAGAATCAGTGCGTGCATGTGTGTGTGTGTTTGTGTTTGTGTCCATCCCTACTGATTTATTGTGACAAATGATCAGTGTTAACCAAACAACAAGCAAGCCACCCCTCCGGCCACACAAACAAACAAACAAACAAAGGAGACGGATAAACAGTCCGTCAGGCAGAGTGATGGCTGAGTTTAACATGATTAGTCACAGAGAGACAGAAAGACATCCGCGTGGGATTATTTTCCGGGGATAGAAAACAGATTGTGATGGCGTTTGTACGTGTCTGTACATCCACCTGTGTTCCTGTGTGTTTTTGGGGTATGACTCTGTGGTTGCAGTAATCTTGTCACATGTGTGTTTCTGAGTGAGTGTGTGTGTGGGATGTAACTCAAGCTGGAGCAGCACAACACAGCAGCCTGTTCAAAGGCCTATTTGTATTATTACAGCTTGTCCAGCTGTTCAGGACAGACAAACAAGACTTAGAGCTCCAAGCTGCAAAACACAGACCTCCCACCCTATCGCACAAACCCCTGTGGCCCAGCCCAACCCATCACTATGGCCCAGAAATGGACAAACAAACGCCTACAATTAGACAAACTGCCAAAAATGAGGGGAGGTTTTGTCCTAAATGGACGAAGAGTGAAAATTAAAATCATCTTCAAAATGAGCAGTTTTCTATTTTTCAGTCCCTGTGCAAAAACATGACCATATGAGATGTTTCTACAAAGGTCAGCTTCCCTTTTCTCATATTTGTTTTAGTTGAATGAATAAGGGAGTTTCCGACATAAAGCTTTGTTTCCAAAAATTGATAATGTGCATTTATTTAAAATATAGTATACTTATGTCAACATTTGTACAGTGGAGGCCAGTAGCTCCTTCCCTGTCTCATTTTCTCCCCATGACCAGTATGGAAAGTGCCTATACATGTCTACACTGTAATGAGTAATGTTACCTCTTGTCAAAATATTGAGTCTCCATTCCACATTTGCTTTTCAGATCTTACATACCACTTTGTGCAATGATACTAAAAACTTAGAAAGCTGATGGAAATGAATGCTTGTATTTTTAGTGCAGACTTTTTGCAGGCAATAATTCTTCTCAGTGTGTACTTAGTGTGCACCCTCTGTTGCCCTCTGAACAGCTTTCTCCTCTGGAGATCTCCCAGAATGGATCTGATTGTGATGATTAAGATCAGAGTAAGCTAACACTCTCGCTCCCTCACACCTTTCACTCTCCCACCACCTTTATCCCTCCTTTCTCTCATTTTCCAACTAATCCCAGGGCCATTCCTCCTATCCCCTCATCTTCTATCCTTGTCACCCGTCCTCCATCCTCCGCACTTTCTCCACTCCCCATCCATCCCTCTTTCCTCCTCTTTCTCCTCCTCACTCCCCATGCTCCTGCTCCCTCTCCCTCTCTGTGTCCCTGTGTGCCTGTATGTAACATCAGTAAAGCTGTCAGGCAGCTAGGCCAAGGTAAACAGCCCAGCACTGGGTTCAGGGGTGATGGGGCCAAGATGTTTTTCCTCAGGAACCCAGGGACCCCCACAGTCTTCTGGCTGGGGCCAGGGAGGGGCAGGGGGGGAAGACGATCCCCTCAGTTGCCCCCAACAAGAACGCATGTCGGCCAGTCTCTTTTTTTTTCTCCTCACCATCTCCATCTTATCTTTGCCCCGTTTTATCTCTTTTCTCCTCATCACTCTGTCTCTGTGGGTCTTTCTCTTTCTGAATCTCTGTTCACAACAGCAATCATCAGTGCTCTCATACACCACTGCACTCATACTTTTTTACCCTAAAACACTTGTGTGTTAGCACAAAAACATATTATACACATGTATTTTAATGTATCCCATCTGAACAGTATCCAGTATCTGGAAATACTGAAAAAACAGTTATTTACCCTCTCATAATTCAATCAAATCATTAAAGCTGCAGTGCATAACCTGTGGAAATTTGTGTTGTTCATGTTATTATTCTGCCTCTGTTTGGTCTTTATGGACAGAAAAAAAGGTAATATAATTTGTAAACTGCATCCTTGATCTGAAGAAATGGTCTGGCAAACCATACTATCAGATCTGACTGATGGAGCCCTTGTGTGTGTATACACCAGCAGAGGCAAGTGGAGGCAGGAAGAGTTCATCCTGTCAGACAGCTGAAAGACTGGGTTTCTTGAGCAGCAGAATTCACTTCTCAAATTTTCATGGGGGCTTCTTTGTTTATTCAGTCATACTCCAACGTATTTTCAGCCACCTCACCTCAGTATCGTAATGTAGTTGTTGCCTCTGTCTGTCCTGACTTAAACATAATATGACACAGTAATATCACAAGGCTATACGAGACCGACACAACACTGTACAGAGATGTCAAAAGAGGATAAAGAGGATGTGTGAAGAGAGGAAAGGAATTAAATAGGAAAGTGAATGAGTTGTGACAAAGGAAAAGACAGAAAGAGATAGGGGGAAGTGATATCCCTCACCCAGGCATGACCCCTCTCAGCCCTGGTGAGGTGCTCCCTCTGAGGGAAGCAGACAGCCTGGAGAAGAAGAGCTAGACGGGGACCATCCAGAGGTTGCAAATCAGATGCAGCACTAAAAACATAGCAACTGGGAGCAAGGGAGACAAAAGGGGGGAGTGAAAAGAAGTGAAGAAGAGTGGGAGAAGAAGCAAAGGAATAGTTTTTGTTTTCTGAGTGAAGATGGATTTAATGGAGCAAGCAAGGGAGTCAGAGAAAAACTGCAGAATCGAGGCAGAGTGAAAATTGTTGAAAGAGAATGGGAGGCGGTCAAGCCAAGAAAAGCATGTAGAATTGAATTAGGAGAGGAAGAGCCACTGAGCAAACCAAGAGGAAAGGAAAGAAGGGGTGCAAGGAAGAAGGATCATTACCCTTTGTACATCAGCCGTTACATCCCTTGGCGGCTGTCGGGGGAAAGTCAGAGGAAACATCATATTGTGGATGCGAGGATTAGGATAATTAGAAAAGGGGGAGAACAGATTCAGAGTTGAGCGGGATAAGACCAGACTTTATGTGGAAGAGCTGTTTGTTTTAACCTTATTGAAGTAGTAGGTGGAAGGAGTTGGGACTTCTCCTGTGGGTTAAAAGGTCTTGCATTTTTTTAGGAAGCCTAGAGCTGAGGAGAGTTCCTAAAACATGTCAGGGATTATATATATATTTTGTGTCAGATCTGTTTATCTTCTGAAATGGTGATCACATTGTCTAGCTGTGGTCTTGAGTAGTATTTGTCACTGTCTGAGAGTTTGGACACAACTGTTATTGTGCTGAATAATTCACATGACTTCATGAGAGATGCTATGCTTTTTGACAACATTTTTAATGATTTGACGGAAAGTTTGATAATTACTCTCTCCTGTGTTTTCCTTGGTCCGACCACATATGTCAAAGGGGAGTTCGACTTAAAATGCACTTTTTCCTAATAATACACGAGGCAACAAGACGGGGGAGTGGGAGATTGCTTCGGAGAGAATATATCCTTTTCCAGCAGATATCTGTTGACATTCCAGTCTACAGACTGAATTTCTGAACCAACCACAGACCCTTCAGTTACCTGACTTGACCACATCTTCAAAAAATTGCATGGTTTTTATTAAATGTTAAATGTTCTGCAAAAGTTTGTTTTAGTTCACTACATCGAACTTGGGTTGTCTTCTCCCCATATTCCTCTTGTCAACTCATCCTCTTCCTGTTCCCCATTAACTCACAGTCTTCCTGTTGCTGCCCCTCATCAATCGCCCACTGCCACAATGGTCTACGGCAGAGCACTGACAGGCCTGTGACAAGCCTGCCACCCGGAGAGCTTGTCCTAGTCAGCCAGCTCATAATCTGGGAGAAGACAAACAGACATGAACATGCACAACTCACTTCCCTCCTCCCCCAATCTTGTTGGCGCCCGGCAGTGTGGCCTGTCTCTCTCCACCCAAATAGCCCCTTTCTTTGAGGCACAACCACTGTCTACTTACCTGCCTGCTGGTCAGGATCACAACCTCCCCCATCACACTGTACAGGTTTTATAAATGTGGCTCTAAGGATGCCAGTGCCTGTCAGCCTGTCCACCACTTTAGTCTAGACTTGAATAGATCCAAAGCTCTTTTTTAGATTGTCATTATACTCACAGTGCATATTTGACATAATGAATGTCAAATATTACTTTGCTGATGGCATTAACAAACTCAAATATGGTAAACATTATGTTTTTGGCATCTCAAAATACTTCTTTGTGCAGCCTGGCTGATGACAGCTGGTTTTGTATCAGGGTTCAGCGGCCCCATGCGACTGCAGGTTTTTGACCAGGGTCCTATCTGTATGTTGACTTTTACAATATTGTTTCAACAAGCTATATTTGTATGGTGGTAAGCGCTTATTAAAACTGCTTGTGGCGTTGTGGTGCAATGCCCCATTTCATCCCCATTTCATGTTGGTTAGCTTTCAATCTTTAGTGAAAAGTTTTTAACTATCGTGCCAAACCATAAACTAACCATGAAGTTGTCCTACATAATTATAACCTTTAATCTCACTTTACAGTTTCTCACCAAAGTTACTTTTTCAAATTAGAAAAACAATCCAATGAAGATTTCAAATTAGCTATATTGTAAGAAATTCAGTTTGTGTTCAAGGAAAATTATGTTCCCTACTTAAAGTTCCAGTGTGTAAGAATTAGTTACATCTAATGGTGAGACTGCAGATGTAACAGACCAAGAACTCTCCCACTCACCCCTCCCTTACCCAAGTGCATCTACGGTGGCCTTCGCATACCAGAAAGTTCTACTCTGTTTGCGTAGCAAGAGTCAGCTTCAGAAAGTACACTTGTGCTGGTTTGTCTTAACAAAGCAAAGCCCTTGCCTAAAATACATTATTATTATGATACAACTTATCTTGCCATGTTGCTAGATAGCGCCTGACCACTTGTAAGTACAGGTGTAAGTACACTCGAGGACGGATTATTATATCTAATCTGCCAAACCACTTCAGGAGGTGGTTGGCGATGCATTGTGACCAGATTGAACAGAAGTGTAAATGCAAGGAGTCTCCGATGCATTTCCACTCCACCCACAACAACAACTACGGGAGTGGAAATATGTTGGTGGCTCCGAGCTCAGCTTATGTGAATTTGGTGACAAAATTGTGCTGTCTTGTCTGCTTTTGACGTTTTTCCATTTGTTGAAGATGACTTCTTCCCCTGCTTCGAAAAGCAGAGAGGAATCCATACAATAGCGTGACTTCATGTGTAGCTAATGTGTTGTTGTTTTTGTTGTTGATATGGCAGTGCACAGGACGTGACGGTGAACTCTACTGCTGGACATCTTTGCAGAAGAAGAGAGTGAGGTGTTGTAAGGGGGGATTCTACTGCCAGGTGTAAAGGAGGCCAGACACAAGTACATGGAGAACAGATACAGTTTTTATGGAAACTAAACAAGGAAAATAAGTTTGACGAGTTTTTTGAAACATTTTCACACTTTAGTAATCCGTAATATGTCAAGTTAGACATAAGCACAATATCCACAGTAATTTTATGACTTTCAACTCTACCCATCCGCCCATCTCTCTCTGTCTCTCTCTCTCTCTCTCTCTGTCACACACACACACACTTCCCCACTTTTGATCTACTTAGATCTGCAACATCTAACTTCCACTTAACCTCACTTTCTGTACTCACCCATCTGCTCACCCCTTCAGCTTCCAATCCATCATCCAGCAGTGCCTCGAGCCCTGTGAAATGACTCTACTATCATGAGCAGCATTAACCTCCCCCCATCCAAATGCATATACACACGAACGCACACACACACACAAATGATCACATGCGCCTTTACCTCTACTCAGAGCACAATCTCAGGCTATTTCACCCCTGCGGAGGCTGCTTCTCGGCACTGCTTTCCTTTCTTTATGTGTGACATTTCTCCTCTATAATGAGCCTCAGAGTGGCCTTGTCATCTTTGGCCTTTTCATTCCGCTCGCTTTCAACCTGGGGTTTTCTGTGAACTCTCTTGTGCTCACACACACACCTTTGCAGATATACACTCTGATGCAAAAAAAATATATGCCTTATTATAATACATTAGTACTAGTAGGATTTCAACTGCAAAGAACACACACAGTCTTAAAATGAAGCCCAGTGATGTGCACGGCTGTATATCATTATTTTTTGCATGAGCTGAGATTGAAAATGTCAAAAAAAAAGGCCTTACTGTAGAGATACAGTTTGATTGATCTTTGTGTGAGTTGACGTATGTGAGGTATATGAAGAGCAGCTCTGCCGTTTCATGAGACTTGTATTATGTTTGGTCAACCTGCAGGGTTACACCAAGTCAAATGTGCATGTGATATAAAAGACGATTGTAAATGTAGATATTAAAACCGTAAGAGCCATAATGAGAATTGAAAAAGCTAAAAAAGAAATTGTTTTGGAGGTGAGATGTGCTGCCTTTATCCAAAACTTGCCTCCATTGGCTTAAGGGAGTCGCACATGGTTTGTGCAGGAGTAGCCTACATAGTTTTTTCTACCATGTGATCGACTGTAATTTGAATTTTCTTTAAAAAAAAATTAATTGGATCACATCTGTCATTTGCATCAGACCGAATTGACTCATGTAAATAAAATTAGTAGAGGGGGGAAGAGAGAGTGTTTGTGTGTCCGGTCCTACTTGGATAATAAATGTAAATGACATGAAAATGTCTTAATCTCTCTTCATCTCTCTTCATCTTTAGAAATGTGTGGGCCTTTGACTCTTCCTGTACACTCTGCCCCTCCAGTGAAGTGGCAGCTCGCAGACTGCGATGCTGCAGACTCTATAACTGCTATTGTGGCTCCTCAGGGCTCTTATGTGCTGGAGAATCATATGGGCCTATATTGTGTGCAATTGCAGAGGCACTTTTAGCTGATAACTCGCAGATAGAAAGGTGTCTATCTTTATAAATGGGATACTCCAGCACTAACCAAGTTTGAGCATGAGAACTGTCATTACACAGTGTCAAGCAAAGTGTGTTTACAACCTTTAAAATCAACAGTGACGACGGTACATTAAGTCATTTGAACAACTTATAACCCTAACATATAGAATTAGGACCAGAGAAATGTGTTTATGAGTTCAAATGAATTATTGAATGACACCTAACCCCCATCTTCAGCTTGGGTATATATGGTGGAAGGGTGGGGCAGAATTTTGTTGTTTTTATTTATTTTGTTTTATCTTTTTTTTCTTTGCAGAAACCTTAGGTTTTGCACTTATTAATGTGTATATTTATAATTACATTGTTTTCTTTGTTGGTGATCTGCTGAATTTTAACTCCACCCTGTATAATTATACTTAAATACCAATAAAAATGATAAGGGGGTGAATTATTGATTGAATAAATCTAGACTAAAAAAGAAAATGGCTATCAAACTTAAAAGTTGGCGACACTGTGATGTGCTATCTTTAGTTTGAATAAACTACATTTATTTTTGTGTTACCACTTTTTTATTTATTTTTTTTTTTTTATTTGTTTTACTTTTTTCAGTCTTAAATGAAACAAACCTCGTAATATTTGCCCTAAAAAATGCCCACAAGGAAACAAAGTGACCCATGTGATTAGCCCTGTCACTTGACACAAGGTCCTATGGCTACATGCGATTTCCTGTGTTTACATGCGCCTTCCTCTGGGCACAGTGTGTGTATGTGTGCACAGTGCGCATGCCCCTGATCTGCTGCGCAGTGTTGAAGTCTTGACCAAGTCAGCGTGTTAGTCAGATCAACGTTGGTGGCAGAGTGTCAGCCGCAGGAGAAAGTGTTGTAGGAGCCTGGTGCGGAGGTGGGAGGGTACAAAGCGTCAGAGAGGAGAGATGGTGGAGATAGAAAAATGGACATAATGTCTAATGGCAGTTCCAGCTGAGAAAACAAAAATACCAGAGGAACACTAAAAACCTGAGGGGTGAAAAATATGCGGGGCTGGCGAGAGGTCAGATTCCCCACCGTATCTAATTCAATTTTACAAACTGTAAGAAAACACTCTGCTGCTCCCCAAACACTGGGGAAATGCGCAGCAAATTTGTGGGTTTTACACTTTCTAATCAAACAAATATCTTTTGCAAGTTAGTCAAAATGGTGGGTGTATATTGACACGTAGCAATTCAGGGTGGCTGATAAGGATTTTGTTAAATGTTCATGTCATCATTTTGGATCCAAGGGAAATAAAGTGGATTAAGGATCCTCCAAAATCCAGTTTAATTGTATTATTTTTGTTTTATTTTATATTATTTTTAAGAAAAACACATTTAGACTGAATGTGACGGTGGTTTGTGTGAATAATATTAATAAAAGCTCAAATGTGGGTTTTTTTCCAGAATCACTGGAGCACAGATCAATTTCAGGAGCATTTTTTCTTTCTTAAAAAGGACATACATGACAAATATTTTCTCAGGTAAATCTTGCTCTATCCACTTGCCTGTAAATTTAAGTGTTGGACTAGTGGGACAAAGTGTCTTCTGTGTGATATGTACTGAGAGAATGGTCCCGTTTTTAAAAGGCCGTAGCAGTCCTGCTGGTGGTCTGCTCAGACCTGGTAAAGACATTAGTGCAGCATTCTGGGAGAACGGGGAGTCCCATAGACAGCGCTCACTTCTCTAAATAAACATTAGTCTTAAAAAGTTTGGCCCCGCGACCTCAGCATGATCGCCTTTCACTCTGGATAGTAAACTTCAATTTTATCGCGAGTTTTTCCACTACTTTTCAAAAAAAAAAAACACTTTTCACGCTGAAATAAGATTAGATGTCAACATAAACAAAGTTTCATTTTCACCTGTTTTAGAGCGACACGAGGCTGGAGGTGTTTCCAATGTCGCAGCCACAACTTCACTGAGTCACCTCAACGTGCCAAACGCAGCCAAACATTCCCTATTTAAAAATAAACAGGGATCTATATAAAATATATATTGTTCAGGGATTATATGAAAATTAATCATAATGGAAAAATATGGGGAGATAGTTAAGGCCTCAGTTTTACTTTATATAAAAAACAATTTAAAAAGCGAAAATTCTTTTGGTTTTGGGGATCAGATAAGAGGACATTCAGGTTCAGAGAGTTCACTGTGGACATATTTATTGACACTTGCTTTTATTATTTAAAAGTGTTAATATGTGTAAATATCTTATTGTAAACCACTTTGTGTTTGTGAAAGGTTACTTATAAACAAATAAACCGAGTTCTGAATTTTCCGCCTCAGAGAGTAAATAATTAATTTCATGACACGCATTTTTGTTTGTTTAAAAGCAGTTGGGGTTTTTTAAGTGGCGAGGTAATAACGCTTGAATTGCAATATAATCAATAATTAAGGAGAATTACAAATGGGTCTGACCGCTGTCATTAATCGCATTTGATCCTGGCTGTGAGTCTAATAATGCGCTGGCATCAGAGGTCAAATGGAAGAATCTGTAAAAGCGCCCGCAAAAATGACACAAGTGAGAGCAACCAACTGCAGCTGCGCCACTCTATCAAAGCAACAGAGCAAAGCTGCTGCACACTGATCATCTTTTAGTGAAGCCAAACCAGCACAGGTTGATAAGACTGTCCTGGGGTCCAGCAGTGGCGTGCACAGACATTTTAGGGGGCAGGGGCTCAAGTGGGGGGAAAAGGGCACCCACTCTATATGAACTGAAAAGTAAAATAAAACTACAAAGTGATAAATATTGTGCTTGCAATAATCATATTCCAATAACCATACACTAATTCAAATGATTCAAGATGTTTCCATTAAAAGGTCATCTCACACACATTACAGATCAAATTGGAAATTGTTTAATAGAAATTGACGCTGTGAGCCACATGAAAATGAAAATGTATGAAATACTATATTAAAAAATAAAAGAGCAGACATGTATTCATGCACATTCATGTTGCCCAATGTGAGTAAGATGCTATAAAGCATTTAGTTTAGTTGCACTGAGTAAATGCAATTATAAATCTGAGATTGTGTCCATATAAAGAATGATTTACAGTAGGAGTTTGGTTTTAAATTGTTCGCCATTACTGACTTGTCACCAGTCATGTTTTCATCGCTGTCTTCCAGTCCGATTGATGCAGTTCTGCTCTCTGCAGTTCTCCCTATTATCTCCTGGCGTGTGTACAGCTCGTCTTGTTTAATAGATGAGGACATGCCTTACGTGTTCTATAGCCCATCTATACTTTTGGAGCCTGACAGATCCCACTGTTTTTGTGCGTAATTGTGATCATGTGGCTGATCGGTCTGATCTGTAATCACCGCGTTTGGGTGGAAAGTTAGAGCACGAGATCGCGTGTGCACGAGAATGTCTGCATGTTGTCATTGTCACATAGAGCGACGTGTACTCCATAAACTGCGGTGCGGTCTGACTGGAGGAAAAAAGGAAGAGGAATTTCTTGTTGTATGATGTCAGGTGAATAAGCGGTTAAAAATGTGCGCACAAGTGTAGTGATTGCAGCTTCAATGGCAGGTTTTATAACGTGGAACAATCACTTTTCATAAAGTATATTTTTCAAATTAAAATTTACAATAGTTTACAATAAATACAGGACTCAACTCTTCGAAATAACAAGTGAAGCATCACCAACACCTCTGCACATCATATTCTTGGGATCTTGAAGTCATTAATACTCCTGTAGTGATACATTGCGCGCGCGTGTGTGTGCGCGCGCCCTCTATTTTTTTCCTGCAGCAGGTGTTCGTTTAGTGCGCAAGAGACGGCGAGGCGGAGATGGGCCAAAGTTAATATTGTGTTTCCAGAGATGATGGGGAGTTCACTGTCCTCCGTTTATTTACACATTCTAAATTAATTAAGCGAAGGATTCTTCTCTCTGCTGCAAAAACACGGAGGCTGTGGAGGGAGACGGCGAGCAGCGAGGGGAGGCTGTGATTTATAGCCGCGGTGCAGCCAGTGCCGCGCGGCTCTCCTCTCCTCTGCTCTCCTCTCCTCCTCTCCTCCAGGCCGGGGAGCCACGGGCGGGCCAACATTCCTCTGCGGGGGGGGGAGCAGGCTCGTCTGTCGCGCGCACAAAAACACACAGAGACAGCTAGAGGAAACGCATATGTTGTAAAATTTGTAACATGTTCAGTTAAAATTATGTTTCTCGTTGTAGGTTAAACTGTATAGCCGTTGCAGCAAACGCGCACACTATCCAAAAAAACTGCACGAGGAGGATCAGTTTGGTTCAGTTTGATCCACAACGACAGAGAAAGAGAGAGAGATCTGATGTCCAAGCCAGAGGCGGTTTGTAAAATTGAGCCTTAGTTTTTTCATGAATAACCAGTAAGACACGTCTGTGAGACTTTATCCTTCCTCGTGTGTCTTTGTTTTGATACTCACATGAAACTAAAGTCGAAATCTAAAAACTGCTTTTGTCACTTAAAGTTAGCGACAGAAAAAAAGTAAAAGCTGTTATAATGAAGCCTATGAGTCCTTTTGTAAAGGGCCACTTAAATGTGCCATTGCACCTGTCCTTTCCTTTGTCTACTGACCACATCTCTAAGCCATAATGAATTGATTTGGTTAAATTCAAGGACACATAACCACAAGGTTAATCTGATTATTATATTATATTATATTATATTATATTATATTATATTATATTATATTATATTATATTATATTATATTATATTATAAATTCTCTTCGTGAAGAATGTCTCAACCGTTTCAGCAACCGAGCGTCTCCCTCATTTTAGTACAGCATGCAGAATATAATCGTTTTTTCTTTCATGCTGAAAACCATCATGACAAATACACACACACACACACACACAGTGTTGCGAGATGCATCGACCACAAACTTCATGTTATTTGCAGTAAATTCACATGTTAAATAGTAGTAATAATAATAACAATAAAAATAATATTACCACTAGTTTTCCGGTGAATCCTAACAGAATGATACTGGAATCAAAAATAAGGCATTAAAATTAGTTTGAACATCTAAGTTTATAAATTAATTACAGAAGCAAATAATAGGGCTTTAATTGTGCTCACGCCCAAAGCTTTTAGGAGGATAATAGGAAATGCCTTGAAATGTATACATGTGTTTTTGTTCACTGTTGAGTCATTTTTGCTGTTACAACCTGTCAGGTTAAAAATGACACATGTCGTGATGCCATATTATGTAAAGACGCTGCAACACAGACTGACTGTGTGTGTGTGTGGTCTGTCAGTGACAGACGCTCTCTAATCAATCTTGTCAATAAGCGGTGATGATGACGTCTCATCAAGACTTCTACACAGTGGGTGATTAAAAGTGACGTTCCGGATGTCTAACGTGTTCAGTGTGGTGGTTTGAGGAAGAGCAGGTTTTCCCAGGTCTATTCTGGTCACAGGCCTGTAATCTTACTAACAGCAGACACGAACAGTTTACTGTGTGTGTGTGTGTGTGTGTGTGAAAGTGTATTTATTAATTTATTCCTCTAGTTTTATATTGTATTTATTCTCAAATAAGATAGATGCAACTGTATCATTATTGAAATTAATTTTCAGCTGTTTTGTTTATTTTTATTAGCCCCTAGCCCCTGAAATGTCTGTTAACGCCACTGGTGTGTGTGGTAGACATTATTCTTGTTTTTGGGGACTGAATTCACTTGTTGTGTGTAAGGTCAGATTGGCTGGTCCTCACGTTCTGAGGGTTTGGTTTTTAGAGTCAGGGTTAGAGTTGGGTTTAGGTTGGGTCCCTGTTTAAGGGACAGGGTTAGGCCTTTAGTTGTGGTGGTTAAGGTTAGGGTAAGAAGGGATTAGGGAATGCATTATGTCTGAGTGTCCTCAATACGACTGCTGGGCAAATGTGTGTGTGTGAGTGAGTGAGTGTGTTCTTGTATTTGTTAACTCTTGAGGCCAAGTCTCTGACATAAACACTGACCGTGTGTGTGTGTGTGCGTGTGTGCCTGTGTGTGTCTGTGTGTGATGTTTTATTGGCTTAGTTTTCGTCCCTGCCGCTACTTGAATGGTTCTTTTAACAGCTCGGCAAAACGCTTCATGTGGATTTTAATGGACTGATGCGGTGCGTAATGACTCCCTGTCAGGAGCGGCTGTGCAGAGAAAACTTCAATAGTGTGCTAATGCTTCTTTCTACCTCGTTTACTGCGCTAATTATATACGTCCAGGATATCAATTAACGTCACGGATACAGCAGCTCTAATCAAAATTGTCTGTCAAACTCCTGATGCGATATATTTCTCAATTGCCCAATTTGCACTAACGGGGGGCGGCGGGTGATAGAGGCTGGCTGCGCGTAAAGAAAAGTAGTCATGTGTTCGTTTTCGTTTCAAAGACTTTCAGTGAGCTGCGCTGAGGGAAAACAGAAGAGTCAGCCCTCCCACGCCTCATCTGTAATAATCATCTGTCAAAAGACCCACAAACTAATTTACCCGTTTGCACACAGATCTGGTGTTTTTGTTTTGTTTTGTTGTTTTTTTGTTGTTTTTTTAAAAAAAAAGAAAAAAAAAGCTTTTCACCCTTTCTGTCTGGAAACATGTGCTCCAGCAACTCTGAAAAAAAGACCAATAGGTCTGTTTTCTGTGACCGGGCGAGTCCCACTGCGTCTTTTATATATTTCTCGAGACAACACAGGCGACATGAAAGCGGAGCAAAGCGAGGGCCCTTTGAGAAGATTGCTTTTCAGGCTCTATAAATGTGTGTGTGTGTGCGCGCGCGCCTGTGTGCGTGCTCGTGTGTGTGTGTGTGTGGCTGGACTCACATGGGGACCGCTCACTGTGCGCACATTCACTCCCTCGGGCCTGAGGCTCCGCACTGACAACATCAACAAACGGCCCAAAAGACGCATTATGGTGGATTAGGAACCTGGTGAAAAATGCTGCTACAAATTAGCAACGAAAGCCCAAAAGAGCGTGGGTATATCCTTGTTCACTTTCAATTACGCACCGCCGAGGCCCGTTAACGTCCCCATTCATTTAGGGCCTTTGTAAAGTGCATGGAAAATGGTCCTTTACAAGCGAGCGAGAGCCACACAAGAGGAATCCTCGCCCACTGTGGCGTGATATTCTGTTACACACATCAGTCTGTGTTTGAAATATTTAAACTGAATTTTGTCAAAGGACAAAAACGTTTTGGTGTTTTTTTTAATTGAATATGTGTGATCCACTTTGATTAATTAATTATAATTAATTTATTATATGTTCTTGGAAAAATCATAAATTTGTGTTAACTGTCAAAGAAAGAGGGGAATCCAACTGATTAAAAATTGAATCCTGACACATTATAAGAGACCTTTCAATTTGAAACAAAAATATTCTGATTTCAATTCAGTCATCGCATATGCTGCTGTTTTTTAATCTAGATTATTGTTTTTCTCCAAAGGGGGTAAACATCAACTGTATAAAAAGATAGATAATTAAAATAATAAAATTAACGATTTTCATTTTTTTTTTCAAATTCACAAACATTTATTATTCTTGTCATTACAACAAAATGACCTATGAACATTGAGCTGTTTCTTTCTTTCTCTGTCTATATTGGCAACACGTGACATACTGTATGTTTCACAGATTCAGTTGTGAAATAGATAAGAACGAACAACAATTAAAGGTTGGGAGAGAGGTAATGCGCTCCTGTTTGTATATACCAAAAACCACATAGCCTACTGTCCAGCAACCTGAAACCATATTGACACAAATTCACCTTGTAGAAGATTGTAGGAGAGGGTGGGATGGGAAATGTTGTTTGTGTCAGACACCCACCTCCCCAATCTCCATGTGCTTTCTAAGAAAACCTGAGTTTGCCGTGTCTCTAGCCTGTACAAGTCAACAACAACAACAGTATCTCACGACGCACGAATTTAAAACAACATAAATCATAATTAAATTCTCAATTATATCTATATTTTAAAAAAAATCATCCCACAACCATGGGTGACACATTTAACTTATAAAATAACAGGATCATTTGTATTTTCTTTCCACTGACAAATGAAGGCCACATGGTAAATTTCAGGCCAGCATTGTTCGAGGGGAAAAAAGAGCAGTTTGTCATTTTGTTTCTCAATATTATACGCATATTTACAAACCATAAATAAACCTTTTCTCTCCACTGACATTGTGAACAAACGGGGAGAGCGTGTTCAGCCTATAGCTTTACATACGACAGCGCCATAACCGGCTTTTTTAATTTTTAATAAATTGTGTTTTCTTTTTTAAAAAGGACAAGTGTTCATGTTCGGGGTTTTGCTGCGAAAAGTCTCAGTCTGTGGCCCAGGGTGTAATACGCTGTCCTGTGACAGGTTCAAATGACCTGAAGCAGAGGCCAGTGCTGGGGTCAGCATGGCCAGGATGTGAGCCTGGCTGCCCGGCTGCGCGCTGTAGGAGGAGGCGGCTGAGTTGGCCGCACCGATGATATTGTCAATGGAGAAAGAAGGCCGGTTCGGGGCACTGGAGTCCGTCTTGAGAAGCGGCAGAGAAGGGCTGAGTTGCGGGTAAAAGGGCTTTCTTAAATCAGCGCCCAAAAGAGAAGGCAGCGGATGAGGCGCCGGGAATATCGTGGCCGATGAAGACAAGGTGCAGGGCGCGTTAGAAAACGGGAATGCACCACCTGCGTGGTGTGGGTGATACGGGTTGTGAGCTGCGTGAAAGTTCTGCAGCTGAAGTCCATAGTTGTATCCATACGGCCCGTATCCAAACCCGGGTAAGAAACCACCGGCGTCCCTGAGGATTTCGTTCGCTTGATGCCTCTTGAAGCGCTTTCTCCTGCGCAAGAAGCTGCCGTTGTCGAACATGTCTGCGGAATCCGGGTCGAGGGTCCAGTAGTTGCCCTTGCCGGGGTTGCCGGGCTCTCGTGGGATTTTCACGAAGCAGTCGTTCAGGGAGAGATTGTGACGAATTGAGTTTTGCCACGCGGGGAATTTCTCCCTGTAGTAAGGGAATCTGTTGCTGATGAATTCGCAGATCTCACTTAGAGTGAGGCGTTTCTTGGGGCTCTGCAGGATCGACATGGTGATAAGGGCGATGTAAGAGTAGGGTGGCTTCACAAGTGCACTTTTTCTGGGTTTGTCCCCAATCACGGTCCCCGCCTCTGTGCCGGATCCCATCTGCTCTGACGGGCAGTCGGAGCTGCTGAGCCCGGGAGAGGAGCTCCTCTCTGCTGCGTTCTGTGAGTAATTGTCGTCGGAGTCATTGTCCAAGTTGAACTCGTGGTGAATATACTTTCCGTCCTTTCCAACGGATATGTCACCCCCGACTACATCGATGTCCACATCTTCGGACAATGCAGAGCTGTCGGACATATCCGTCCCTAAAGTCATCCTTGGAGACGCCGCTTCTCTTCCCCCTCTCTCCCAGATTTCCTCCTCCTGTGGTCCGGTGAGGCGCGCACTAAAACTCCCCCTCTCCCCCGAACAACCACACCAGCCTTTTGCTGCAGTTTTATCTCCAACTATTGAATGCACACATAGCTAGAATCTATTTTTTTTTTAAAAAAAGGAGAAATAACTCTTTGACCTGTGGCTTTGGCGACTCCGGGTCGTCCGAGGTTGGTCAAGCAGGTCTGCGCGAGCTTCTGATCCAGCAGACAACTTCTTGTTTTCAGGCGTAAAAGAAAGAGTCACAAATCATCGATCTTGTACCGATATACACTTCAGTTGTCTTTGATTCCCCCGCGATCAGTTTTTGTTGCGGGTCATTTATAAAGCTACTTTTAGATATCCAGCTATCTCTCCAAAATATCTTTTACGCACGGGATTGGGTAGGTATCCGGCCAGGCTGTCACACTATCCCTCTTAGCTCTCAAAAGGTATTTATAGGACCACGCTGATCACGTGGTCCTTGAGTCACTGTTACCAGAAACTGGACGAGATTGCCGTGCAAAAAAAGGAAAAAGTAACGTCTGCTCTTCTGTCTCGAGCTCACAAATAAATAAATACAAATAAGAAAAGCATGCGCGCTTTATATTTTTATATTCTATATATTTTTGTGACGTTTATGAAATAGTTTGAGGAGTTCAAGTTTTCATTTGAATATGTGCACATCTTTTTTTTTTTGTTTGCACTTGAATAATAATATAGAATAATATAATCTCATTGTAAAGTATTTAAAAATAAATGCATCATAAAGACATTCAACGCTGACCATTATAAAATATTACATTTCCATCTTATTCCATTTAAATGCGTTCATTTCTAAACACGTTTAGAAATTTATTTTTTTGTTTATTTATTTGCAGTGTGGGTGAGTGACAAATATAACTTACACATGATGACGATGATGGCCGATGTCTTTGTTTTCCAGCCCCAAAACACAATGCGACATTGTTGAAGATTTCAAATGTTTTGCATGCGATCAGAAGAAGATAAGTGATAATGCAGGACAATTAAAAACAATTATTATTAGTACTGTTATTATCATCATTATTATTATTATTTAAAACGTCAAAAGTGTTCGTCATGTTATCCACTAAAACAGGATTATCCACACTTTTGTTGGACGTTTAATTGATGTTTGTCATTTCTGTGTCACTTTAAACTCGTGACTCTGTAAACATTTTATAATAATTGAACTGACATTGTGCAACGAATTGATTAATTTAAATTCATTCATAGAGGTTTTGATCAGTTGCTTTCATTCACATGCTTTTTATGTTTTCCTTGTCAGGAAATCACAATATTATTCACCTACGTTTTCCTGATTAATTCACCCCGGGTGCACAAATGCGGGGTCACCTGCTCCAGTTTGTCTTTGAAAGGCCAGCAAATTAAACAATGTCATGTGTCTGTCATTTGTGAAGCTTATTTTGACATTTCACCTCATTAACAAATGCTTGTAATGGCTTTGCATCAGCACCTCATTCATCTTCTATAGGTCGAGCAGACTTTTTTTTTTAGAGGGTAACACTTTACAGTATTTACGACAATAATAAACCATTATGTAATAGTTGGAAAATAACAGTTTTGTGCAGTATAAACAATATTAAAAACGGATGTTGCACCACCACCTCACATACCTTACTTTCCCCCAGGTCTCATCCATTTAACACATCATTTAATTCATTCTTCTGTAAAGTAATTCCTGTATATGTGAGGATCTCGTGCATTTGTTTATCTTCTGCCTTAAACAACAGAGAACATAATATGTATACTTTTTAAAATCCTTTTTATGTCGATGCTTTTCATGCTTATTCATGCTGTTGTGAACCTCACCGTTGTATCTGACAGTCAGTTAATCAAATACTAGATGACCCATTCAAATATGTTTTGCGTGTTAGTATTCATGTATTAGTATTGGTATTATTATTATTAATATTATCATCATTATTATTATTATTATTATTGTTGTTGTTGTTGTTATCATTATCACTATCATTATCATAATTATTATAAGCGTCGTTCCAACGTTGCTGATTATGGTCAAGCAGATGCATGTAATTAGTGTTATGACATGTGGCTAAATAGTCGATGTTGTTTATTTTAATTAGCCATTTTGTAATTATCATTAAAAATGTGATGTTTTTCAAGTTTTGGTTAAATGAGCCGTGATTTGCCTAAAACGAGTTGATTTCTTGTTAGCGAAGTTTGTGGTGTCGAGGCGCCCTCTGCTGTTGTCTATGAGACAATGAAATGACATAAATGAAAAAACAGTGACGCTTCCACTGGACTGAAATGTGCACTTCATCTACTGTCTTTTCTATTTTGTGATGGCTGAATATTCCTACACGCTTTAATAAAGCATGTCTTATCTTATTCTGAAAAAGGGAGAGAGGGATGAACCAAGTCAGGTCAATAAACTGTTTAAACCAGGCATCAGGGCTCTAAACCTGCTGATCAGATTGGCCTAAACACAAGGGTGAAATACATGAAAAGAACTGGATTGGATTGATTGATTTGAGAGTTTTATTTGAATTTGGGTCAACAAGAATTAACAAAACATCAATGAAAGAAGAAAAAGATACAGTATATAAAATAAACTTAACACAGGTTGACATGTGTTCAAAAAGAGCAGGAAGAAGTCTAGATTTATCAAATCCCACCCTGCTTCATAACTAGGGCTAATAATATTTATAATCATTTTTAATAAACTACTTGAAATACTCACATCACATAGAAAAGACCATGGACCGAACAGAAAATAGCAGAAAATGACCAATTTAAACTGAACATAAATCAATAATACCCTCCTGTGACTATCACGCCCCCTTCTCACCCCTGTATCCCAAGCTTTATATTTTATTTTAAAGTGTTTTATGTTTCAAAATTGTTTTATCACCCTTACTATTCCATAGTGGTTTAGTGACTCATTATACGTCAGTGGAGCTCTAAGTATTAAATAGCAGCATCTAAAACTTCCAGCCAACAAGTGGCAGCAGTGAGACTATGATCCAAAACTCCAAAGCCAAGAAGGAGTATCTTTGAAGCACTGTTTCTCAGCAACTTTGTTTTATTAATTCCTGCTAAACACACTGGATCTACAGCCGTTGACTATGAGTCATTCTGGAGTTACACGAGAAAAAATATTTGTTAAAAAGGTTAATGGAGACTCTGTTATTCAGATAAGTGGACACCATCACACTGAACTCAACATCTCTGGACTTTGCTTCCTTCTAGTGGTGGACATGTCAAACATGGAGCAACTGTTTGCTCCATGTCCTCCTCTGAGTAATATCATACTGGATAAGGCAGTGGAGTTTAATATGATAATATTTATTGCAACAGACTGACCACCAGCAACTTCTGCCAGCCTGTAAATGTTTGACAACTGAGACAACAAAGCAAAAAAAACCTCAAATGTTTGAGAATTACTGAAGGGCAGAACAAATCACCTGTTGGATATTTTAGTTGTATTATACAATAGTGATTATGTGCATTATGTTGTATGTTTTCACCCAAATCATCATTTCTATGACTTGCATTTATTTGTGTTTAGTTTTACTTTAAACTTTTAAATGTACCCCAGTGTAGTCGTCCGGTGTGACCACCATAGAAAATGTAAAATGAAGCACCTTTAACCAGCAGAAGCAACTCTCAGGCTTCACTAATATTGTCCAGTTGATGATTGTTCAATGGAAATTTGCTGAAATCTTCACTAAGATAATTAATTACAAGTTTTTTTTGTTTGTTTTTTTTTTAAAGTTCTTGGTGAGTAGTTTATTAACCAGTTAATAATCAGTAGATGTGTGTTGGTTCATTAAAAACACCAGTGAGCATTGAAATGATAATGTGAATCTCTAACTATGTAAAATAGTACATATATGTGCATGAAAAGAAGATAAAAAAAAACGACCAAGCAAAGGGAACATGAATTAATTAAGAATAATAACAATAATGATAATAATAATAATAACAATAATAACAATAAAAAATATGTGATTTATTTAAAATAAAGACACAAATTATTCTTTTTACTCTGTTAGTTTTGACTAATCTGCAAAGATTAAAGCATTTCTGTTGAATATGAATATGTTTTGCTTTTAATACAGAATAAAAAATATTACACAAACGAAGGTGGCTACTATGAAAATAAAACCCAACAGAATAACTCGCTCACTCTTTGGAACTTATAAAACATATTAAAAATA
Organism: Solea solea; assembly: GCF_958295425.1. Lineage (NCBI taxonomy): Eukaryota > Metazoa > Chordata > Actinopteri > Pleuronectiformes > Soleidae > Solea > Solea solea. The sequence goes on along the minus strand of NC_081142.1, from coordinate 8,636,616 downwards.
TATATATATCAAACACATTTAAATTACCAAGACAATGGATTTATTTGAGACCATCTCTTCTCGCCATTACAACATGTATTTTATTAAAGATAACGTCAAACTATTTACATGACAAACAGCAACTTAAATGTTTAAGGAACAAATTTAAACTCTGACATAAAGGAATGTGAACGAAACATGTCACAGTAAAAAAAAACAACAACAACATACAGTCATGGAATGTGTCGAATCATGGCTTTGCAGCTTTTGAATGCGTATTGCATGAGTCATTTTTTTAGTCATTTCGTTTCTAATTTTGGCCAAAACTAATCCTCATCATGTGGTGACAGTAGTGAGTCATTAATATAGTACCATATTCTAATATTTCATTTACGTGGACACTGTGCGCATATTTCCTAAATATGTGACTGTGATGAGCCTATATTTGTGTAATTGTTTTACATGTGTGTATTAGTCTCACATATAGCGGTCTAATCCTGATGCAAAGTTGGCTTGTCTCATGTAGGTGTTGTTGTAAGAGTTGATGGGGCTGGAGAGGCCCAGCAGCTGCTCCGTGTGCTCGGCGCAGGAGCCTGGGCGTAGCGCAGGCAGAGAGAGCCGGTTACCCGGGCAGTAAACCTGAGAGCCCCCTGGGGAAAAACCTGACTGAGTCATCGTGGACAGATTTGGAGGAGAGGCCGAGGAGGAGTACGAGTACCCAGGCACCAGATTGGATGTGATATTTCCACTGTTTCTACTCTGCATGTTCGTTGATGGGTTGACTGAAGTCTGACTCTGGAAGCACGCAGACGGGTCTGCGCCGGTCACCGAGCAGCTGGAGGTCATGGTGCCCTGCAGGTCACCGCCACTCAGCCCCTGCAGCGCTTGACAGCTGAGATCCGGCACCGGGCCGCTCTGCAACACCGTCTGCTGACTGATGATGTTGTCGATGCTGAACATGCGTGGCTGTCCTTGTCCGACCCCGGCTGATGTCTGGTAGTGATGCAGCATGGCAGGATGGTGTGGGGACGACGTGGCTGTCAGATGAGACCCATAACCAGAGCCTATTCCTGCGTAAATGGTGTTTGGGTACGAGGGCCTGCCCATTGGGGTTGGCGTAAAGGCGCTGGAGCTCTGCATGTACCCGGGGTACGTGCTCACATCTGTGCGCTTGAACCTCTTCCTCCTCCTCAAAAAGCTCCCGTTGTCAAACATGTCCTCAGCTGCGGGGTCCAGTGTCCAGTAGTTGCCTTTGCCTGGTCTGCCGGGCTCCCGTGGGATCTTCACAAAGCAGTCATTGAGGGTGAGGTTGTGGCGGATGGAGTTCTGCCACTTCTTTGAGTTCTCCCTGTAGAAAGGGAAACGCTCCATGATGAACTTGTAGATGCCCCCCAGGGTGAGCTTCCTCTCGGGGGAATTGGCGACGGCCATAGCGATGAGAGCGATGTAGCTGTAGGGAGGTTTCCCCCTCTGCACGGGCCTCTTCCTCCGGCGGCTGCCTATGGGCAGGTGCTCCTCAGTCTGGCCCAGAGCGGCTCCATCGTCCGCGCTGGGACCGTTTCCTCTTGGCTCAGACTTGATCAGAACGTTGTCCTTTGACCGGGCCTGCTGCATCATCAGAGGCGGCAGCGGAGAATCCAAGCTCATATTTGGAGACAAGACAACAGGACTTGTCTCTGCAGGCGAGTGCTGCGTCTCTGCGGTCATGTTGCACATGCCAGAGAAGTAAGAGTAGTTTGCCAGATTCATAAAAGAAACAAGTGCGTTTGGTCTTGTTTTTGTCGAAATGATCAACTTTTGTAGAGAAATAATTGTACAAAAAGTGTGTTTCACCTGTGGCTGGTCCACTGCTCTGGCCAACAGTAGCCCCTGTCCTGCCCTAGTGTGTGTGTGTGGTGTGTGTAAGTCCAGGTGAGAGGCAGGCGTTGACAGTTTTATAAGGCAGGGCACGAATGACGCCACTGGCTGAATAGTGACGATGGAGGCAAGAGGATAAATCCCAGAAAAGAAAATGTTTTATTCTCTGACCCATAAGAACTGAAATTGTCCTGTAATATGAGTATGACATGATGTTGCATTTGAAGTATGTTTCAGTTAAACATCTGACTGTTCACAGTATTGTCCATTGAATTATACGTTTGCAGCTAATTTGTGTCCTTACAGTTAACTATTTCTTTCTTCTTCAGTTTAAGGTATTTTAGCAGCATTTTACTATAACTTCACAGTATTTTCTCACACTGAAAAATCATTGGGAATTGTCACAGTTAAAGCCTGTGAACTCCTGTAAATTATTTACAGCACATTTTCTGCCCTATACCCCCAATCTAACATGATTTGAATTTTGGATTTATACTAAGTCCTTTTGTAATAGTCCCCATAGAGAATTCATGGGTTGACCCGGATAATTTAGAGATGTGGGAATGCCATTGTGCAGCACTGTTGTATGTAGACACCAACAGAGATTCACTGATGACCCTCTCTCTATCTCTCTGACTCTGTCGCGCTGCTGTTCTCTCTGGGCTTTCACTCACAGCGCCGTGTATATCCAGGGCAGAAACAACACGTACAGAGCCGATCTGTACCACTCCAAACCAAACAGCCAATCCACCAATTGAAAAATAATAACAAGCCACTGAAAACAAGCAATTGAGCTATCAAAGCTTTTGGGGAAGAAAAGTAAATATCCCTTCATTTCATTTTCATTTTTGGAGAGTGATAATCAAACAGTCCCCTGGCCAGAGAGAAGAGGAGTTGTCTTATGGATTTTGAAGTCAAAACACTCCTTTGCCCACAATTGCAGACAACACCCTTTAAACACAAGCACATGATAGTGCTTCTAATAGATTATTTAGTAAGATATACAGGGAGGTGAATGCTTTTCACAACATGGTGAGAAGTATCATGGAATGTTGTGAATGCTATGTCTGGTTGAGCCCAACAAGGAACAGTTATTAGCCTGATGACATGCTGACAGGTGGTAAATATTACCTCAGAATAGTGGAAAACAATGGGTTGGAGAAGAGTCTGATTAGTATGATGATGTGCATCCTATACCATGGCCCTCACAGTCTTTATCTATCTTAATCAAATTGAGATTTTGGACCCATTTGTTTGGCATGTTTGTCTAATTGTGTAAATATGATTATGGACTTTATCAAAGACATTAACATTAAATCATTTAGTGAATACAAAACAATACAAATTACAGTTCACATCATAACTGCCTTGGTAATTTAAATGTGTTTTAATGTGTAAAAAAAATGTTAAATTTTCCTCTAACTTATCATCAGTTTGTCCAGTCAGTTATTAATTAAAGACAAATAGTCTGGATATTTGTCTTTCTGACAGGGCTTATAGAATAAAAAAAAAAATCATTAGTCATAACCACCCACTGTACTCGATGCCTCTTTGTCACCCTCACTCCACCAACACAAAGTCGCTGGTACACCCCCACCCCGTGCACACAGAGATGACTGGACCCCTCCGATCCAGCCGCAGCTCAGACAACACTAAGCCTGGCTAGCTACTCACAGCCAGTGGCTAACAGCTTCAGACAGGCGTGGGAGCGAAGCTGTATCCGAGCAGGATCTGCCCCCAGAGCTGTCAGGTCAGGCAGGACAAACAGGGGCTCAGGCCAGGAAACGGGCCCTCTGCCCCAGGGCCTGCGGCCTCTACCTAATCCCCTCTTCTCCCAAACCTCCCTAACAGAGTCTCAATGCTCCCTCCACACTTGTCCTGCACTGTGGTCAGTTTTTGGTCATAACACACGCATGCATCAAAATGCGCTTTGGAATATTTCAGTGGGAAATTTGATTTCTACCCAGTAGCTACTATGATTATGGACTGGCTGATATTGGATCCCCAAGCCCATGACGTAATGGGATGCAGCTGCTGCTGGGAACCGCATCAGGATCATAAAATAAAGATAAACGGTTGGAAATGTCAAATATCTCTAAATTATACTACCTGCAAAGAGCTTTACACAGCAATGTACTGAGAAGGCCATCAATTAACCCATTATAAGATACAACTGTATTGGAGAATCGAAGGTAACTAAGCAACAACTTGCGGTTATATGCTTTAAATGACGCAAAATGATGCAAAAACACAGTTGTCTCCATTTTGCAGGCTATTTCAGAGAGCCAAAAATGCCAAATAAAAAGGGGAAAAACAAGCTTTTAACTTCCTGTATTACAGAAACAATCTGGGTGAGAGCAGAAAGTGGTTACATGGAACCAGTGGTTAAGTGAAAATAAGGCAATGCCAACAAACAAAATGAAGTGCTTACTTGAAGTCAAGAAATGAGGAACAACAAGAGAGGTTTTAGGTTTCAGGTTCTGTGATAGATTAACACCAAAGGCATAAGAGTTTGTGCGTTTGTGTTTGTGTGTCCTTTAGCTTTACAAGAAACAGTATATACAGTAAATGCACAATGAGTTGAAGCTACATGAAAGATGTAAACTGGCCCATAGGTTCTCTTTCTCTTGAAAACCTGAGACATATAAGGGACACAGGGACACCGGGAGTTGCTGAGTAAACACTTGGAATCCAGTCATTTGCAAACTGGCTCTAGGGGACAGGGACAGGGGGGGAGGATGGTCCATGAGAAAGAGAGGGGGAATAAAACAGAGAGAGAGAGAAAGACAAAGAGATGGAGGGAGGGAGAGAGAAATAGATGAGAGAGTGCAACCTTTTTCTTGCTCAAGCTCATCAAGTACGGGCCAGGGCTCCTGAAAACGCAGGGATTACCAAGCTGTGCTGGCCTGTGCTGCTTCTGCTCACTCCTGCACTGCACGGTACACTGACCAGCTAAAGGACTGGACATGGTTCTCACACACACACACACACACACACAGAGCCAGTCATGCTTGCTTTATTGTGTTCATCTTTCATTCTCAAAAACTCACATGCTAACACATAAACATGAAGACATATACTGGCAAAGGTCCCCATCGTCTTACTCACACATTCACTCAAAAAACAAGTTGCTTGTGTGTCATGGAAACAGTTTTTGAGTAATTACTGTATGTGCCTCTGTTTATTGTTACCTTCTGAATTCACTACATTACTGTCTACCTGGTACAATATACTCAGAGCTTAGTTCTTCATTCAATGAACATAAGCATGTGTCCTGTGCTGATGTAATGAAACCCCCCGCAGTATCCACCACCTGCAGCTATAGGGCATGCTGCGGGGCTCATCCACTAAAGTGAACAGCAAGCTGAGGTCACATCCCCTGAAGTTAAGCACAGTAATTAACCAATTAGGAAGTGAGCAACACATGGATGAGGTGAACGACAAGGCCTCAGGTCATGATGGCTGTGTGTTGCTTTGAGACTGCTTTCAGACCTCTGTATGGACATAAGTGTTCCCATCTAACTCCATCCATCTATCTTCTACCATTTTATCCTCCACATGAGGGTCGCGGGGGCGCTGGTGCCAATCTCAGCAGACATAGGGCCACATATGGAGACAAACAACCATCCACTCTCACACTCACACCTATGGTCAATTTAGAGTGTCCAATTTACCTACTCCCCATATTGCATGTTTTCGGACTGTGGGAGGAAACCAAAACCCAGAGAAAACCCACACACGCACAGGGAGAACATGCAAACTCCATGCAGAAAGGCCCTTGTTCCGACTGGGTTGCAAACCTGAGAGCTAACCACTACACCAACTGTGTGCCAACCCCGTCTAACTCTTCTTTACACAATATAGTATTCACTTCACATAGTTATTTCTGTGTGTGTAGTTTGTTAATGTGTATAAAATATCTTTCACCCACAATGAGCAAAAGCAGGACTATCAAATGTAGGACAGTGTGATAAATATGGTTTTTGACTTTGTTGTATGTGAGGCATTCCTGGAAGGCTATGTGGTCCAGACTGTGTGTATATTTAGTTAATTCTCATAACAGATCTTTCACCCACAGTAAGATACAACCTCACTGTTCAGAATTTGCCATTTCAAATGAACATAAAAACTGTAAAGCCACACAGATATTACAAAGCTAAGATGTAAGCATGATCCTAATAGTCAGCTGCTGCCACAGTGAGCTAACAGAGAGAAGCTTAATGACTTAACACCAGGAGCGTCTGTCTGGCTGGTTAGGTCCTTCCTTAGGTACTTACCATAGCAAGACCCACTACAAGTAAAAGCAAACACATGAAATCATACACCCGCCTGCTCTTGAGAGCTGAGGTCAACAAAACCACAAAGGAACTTATGTACTAAGATGGATGGTATGCTCTCCCTGCTGAATCTGAGAAAAATAAATGGATGCTTGACATTTTAAGATCTTGATCGATACGATCATGCATGGTCGGATGACCACATAAGATTATATCTTCGACAAATCAGTTGTTGAATGCCAAATTAAATAATAAATAACGTGTGCCTGTATGAGCAAAAGCAGAGTAATCAAATTTCGGGTAGTGTGGTAATCAGTTCAGATATCCAGCTAGATGCTGCAAACATGTTTTTTTTAACTTTTCTGTGTATGCGAGGCATTCCAGGAAGACTATGTGGACCAGACTAGCCGACTGGCTTGTGATGAGTAACAGTTTACCGCAAAGGCAAGAGGGTCTGATGTGTGGGCTGCATGGCTGTGTTGTGTTAACATGAATGTACACGTGTTAGCACGGCTGAATACCAATTTTCTTTCCCTCCATGCAAAACATGAAATACAGGTGTGTCATCTCGTGTATCTGTCAATCTGTAATGTCCTCAAGTGGCAAAGTGGAGTATCAGTGAGGTCACAATGACATAGATGGATCCTTCTTTAGACGTCACAGTTTCGGAGTAGAGAGGGAGAGAGCGAGAGAACGAGAGAGCGAGAGAGGCATTAGAGGTGGGTCCAGAGAAGAGACAAGGACTTTCATTCAGTGACTCCATGTCTTTTCACACTTCTGTCTTTCAGCATGCACTTCTCACTCTTTCACTTCAGCCTCTCAGCAGTGGACTGAATCTCATCCTTTACTCTGGGTGTAAACTACTGTACTAATAACACATTTATACTATGGAGAAAAAAAAATGCCAATATGAACATAAAAAAAAGTGGATGACACTCATATCATCCTCATAAACAACATTAGTTGTTCACCTCAAAGCAGCTATTGGCTCTGGCATTGCTTAGTGGTGAGCGATGGACAGCCATGCATGGTCACACAGCAGCTTGAACGAAGGCTTTATTACACTGAGAGAGAGAGAGAGAGAGAGAGACCCGGCCTTTAGACACACACACAAATACAGACGTGTGTTTGTGAGAAATTTGTTGTTGCGCCAAGCCCAAGTGTTCAACCTTTATCATGAAAATTCATTAAAACTAAAGGTCAGAATAAAAGTAGTTTCCATACCTGGGTGTTAAACAGAATATTCACTTTATATCATTTACTCATCTCATGCAACTGTTACACTCACTATACATTTCTCCTTTTTTAGCTGCCCACTCAGAAGCAAACAGTTTTATATCACCATGTCTGCAGACCAGTGTTTACCACCCAGTCCCACGCCCGTTCTCCTCCTATTGTCCTTCCATTTGTTGAGACCAGCTCAGACAGGTGGGATCAGCACCCATTATGTTCTTTAAGACTTGTTAACACACAGACAACCTGCAAAGTTTAGCTAAGAGAATTTACTAAGTAGATATGCACACAGATGGGATGGAGACACACACACACACGCAGGTACACGCTCATGAGCAAAGTTACATTGAAGCATTCAACAGGTGTATTTTTATCAGGTAATTGTGACATTTAATCATTGTTTATGATGTTTGAAACAGTATTAGTCTGAAATGATCATCAGAGATAATTTCATGTTTTTTGTGCTGAAGAAAATACTAAAAACTTTTGACTAAAACTTGACTATGATACCTCGAGTATGAATTATATGTGAATGATTGATATAAGACTAAGACTAAATTAAAATATGTGTGACAAAAGTAACACTTCCCATGACTTACAGGCTTGATGTTGCAGTTTTCCTCTGCATGTTTGTGTGGACAGATGTTAGGGTGCCCAGTTACACCCAAGTTAGCTGGACTATAAACACTGTGTGCATATACTGTAATGTTATCCCTGTTATTCTTGTGATGGCTGGTAACTGCATGACTATTTACACTTTCTGGCAAAGAGTTCATTTTTAAACTCATAATTCCCTTGTGTTGTAATCTGCTCTCTGACAGTGAATACAGATCTTTACACCCATCTAGTGGCTACTAGAAGAAGTGTAGGATTTCTCATTTCTCAACACAGTCAACACAGCAGATGTTTCCTTTTACATACAGTTTATTTTTACTCATGGAGCAAATATGAATATTGATAACACCTTATATGAATAGGACAATATAATGCACCTCCTTGTTACTATGTTCACAAAGAACAGCACACCATAAGAAAAAAAAATTAAAGGTCTAGCATAACCAACCAACCAACCGGTGACACACATCCCACTGCAGGGACCTTATTTAAAACCAGAGGTTTTGTTTTTTTTTGTTTCATTTTATTTAAAAAAAGATTTTTGTTATGTACTAGGGTTCAGCCCATACACGCACACTGAAAATCAAACCATAATTGAATTTACATGTAATCATCCCTATGCTGTTTATTTATTTTATATGCATTAATGCTGTATAAGAATATTTGCAGGGGAAATCTCACTCAGGAAGCAAACACTGTCACACTGAACTACAAAACACTAACAACAGAGAGCATTAAATGAAAGTTAAAATATGATTAGATCTTTTTCTTTCTCAGCTAAATCTGTAGTTTATTACAGAATATGATCTTTGCACTTTATTGAGTGTTCTAAATTATTGTATATTGAAATAAAAATTAATCAACAATGAAGCAACTCACTGACATTGTGTTTTATGGCCTTAAATAGTGATACATCGTTCTGTTCTCTCACTGTGTGTAGTCTTGAGTGCATTTTGTGTGAAAGCAATGGGAAGTGATCCAGTACAGTTTTGATGATGTGACTTCACTTTTGACCAAAGCAATAAAAACAAAAAATAAACAGTAATTCCACGAAACTGTGAATGGTCAGACTTCAGCACAGTGGATCTCATTAGTCACCATTAATATTCGCTCTATAACAGCACAGACAAGGACACGCCCGGAACTAATGTACCACGAGACTTTTGTTTCTGGCGGTCCTCAAAACCGACGTACAATCTGTCACGTATAACTCCGCCCACATTAGAACGCGGCTCACTTTTAAACGTTATGGCGTCGAGAAAAAGAACAACAATAGCGCCGAGCGGATTCAAATCCACCCAAATGACATCCACTGAAGCAAAGAGGTAGTTATAGTTGTGTTTTTTCTTCTTTTCTTAAGCTAGTCTCTTGCTCTTGTGTGTCGTTGATTTATGGGCGTTTTAGTTTTTTTGTTGTTGTGGATAAAACAGCCGGGATAAGCTGTTCAAATTTAAACTATGGGCTTTATTATTTTATTCGCCAGTAAGTTCCCACTTATCATCAACAGACATAGCATATTTATAATTTCGTGAACTTGGAGTAACTTTAAGGTTGCTAAGCTAACAGTATAGCTTTGCCTTTGGGGTTTGGCTCATTTTCTGAATAATGTTTTATAAAAAATCCACTTGTACTCCAGTTTCTGCAATTGCGTTGTTTGTTTTCAGCTCCAAAAGTGGGAACGATGCTAATAAAGCCAACAACAGTGGAACTGGGAAGAAAGGTGTTAAATGTAAGTATTTACCTTCACTTTGTGTGATACCTGAGCTGAGACTAAGTATTTTGTTTCCTGTAAGTTACTGTTTTTACGTGAAACATGCACCTATGCTTTATTGTTGTTATTTTTCATTATTATTGTTATTAATTATTATCTCTTTTCACAATTTAGCCAGTGCAACTATGGTCAAGTCTCGATATATGCAGTCTGCTGAGAAGACATCATTGTCAAAGGTATTGTGTCTTTGCTAACACTTTACAGTACAGTAACATTATGATAATAGTAAGATAATAACAGTGTCATAGGGAAGTAATATTATGGTATTACCTTTTTTTTAATTCTATAATAATCACCACTAATGGCTTGGGGACAGGGTAAATCTCCATTTTACAAAATATAAATTATCATTATGTTGGTGTTATTACACTGTGGAAGCCTAAAGTAATTCGAATTACATAGCTATTAACCGAATATTACTTTCAAAATGTCATAGTACTAGTGTAATATCTCCTTTTACCACACTATTTCCATTCTTATTACCAAGCTGGCAATTGCTTTAGAAATAAGATGTTATTATTATTATTATTATGTCCCCTAGAAAAAAATTACTAAACTATTACCATGCCATCACCAAGTTGGAACTGCCTGCCTTGTTTGTGTGAACCTCAGATTACTTTTCTACTTTACTTATGTTACCGTCATTCATTGATAGTACAGATTTGTGTCTTATTTGATCTCCTTAACATTAACAGAGTAACTCGCTGACCAATGAGTCCATTGCCGCGCCACTGAAGCCTTCCTCACCTAAACCTTGTGGTGTCAGACCAAAGTTGGGTGCATCACCAAGACGCTCCATGGCTCCACAAGCTTTTGCAACATGTAAGTGGTAATAATTCATGGGATTGCTCCCACTATATGTTGTTCTGCTGTCACCATTCCTTTCTTTTTCTTCATCATATTCCACTATTAAGTTGTCCATTAACTAGTTGCACTTACTTCAACGCAGAAGTTAGAGCATTCTTGCATAGATTTTTTCTATTTTGAATGTTTAATCTTTTCTGAAAATATTAAAAGTATTTGTGCAGTATGCCAGATTGGCATCAGCTTGGGCTGGTAACCCTACTGCAATTTCTTATGAAAGTACAGTGCCTTCTCTAGTATTTCATGTGTTTATGTGAAATATGCAGTTGTAGCAATGATTCACAGTTCTTCAACTTCTTTGCAGAGGAGCTGTAAAGGTTATATTAGTATTTGAGCTGTTTATTCTTCAAGATAGTCATAGGATTAGGGTCAGGGTGACATAAGGGTTTTAATATTTTCTTTCTTACAGCCACGACATTACATGAAAAGGAACCTTCTCTGCTCAGGAAAAGTATTCTGCAATCTACCTTCACTGATGGACCCTGCTTTCGACCAGAATTTGATATTTCAGTCATCAAAGGTGAAGTGATTTAAATGGCTTAAAATATCTGTAGCCTAATGCAAATGGGACAACCCTGAACGTTTTTTTTTTTTATTTCTCTTATCTAAGAAAAAACAGTGATGGAAAATGCTTCAGAACCTGAGAGAAACCCAGAAGAGGAGAAGTGGGACATTGAGATGCAAACATTCCTTCTCGCATACCTCACAGCTAAGGTGAGTTCATCAGGTGTAAGCTGCTTTCTGAGTATTGTATCTGCTTTGTTAAATCAGTTTACATGATGGAATTATAAATAAGTGTTGACTGTCTTGTTCACTGTGCTTGATTTGGAATAAACAAACAAGAGTCCCCCATGCTCTGACTGATCTCACTCCATCTCTCTGATGTTTGATTAAAGATGGAAAACAATACTGCAAAACTCAAGGCTGAGGCAGAGGCAAAGCTCTTGCAGATAACGGAAGAAGAAGAGGCACTGCGTAAGGAGGTCCAGGAAAAGAAGTGCCAATATCTGCTTGCAGAAAAGGAAAATCTTCTAAATGAACTGCTGGATTTGCAGGTCAGGTCACTTGGTTTGCGCTGTACTGACCTTTTATCATGTATGCACAGTATTGTGCAAAAGTCCAACATTAAATTTGTTGTTTTAGCAATGCTGTAATGAACGTACAGTATAATTATTTACCAATCCCTTTATTGTCGCACATCATGTAACCCTGATGTTTTCAAACAAAAGTGAAGCCAGCAACGTTTTTACATTTCTCCGTTTTTTGGGTTCTAAAAGACCTGAGATTGAACAACTGGTGTGTCCAGAGCAGAATTTGTGTGTTTTGGGTTTTTTTGTTTGTTTTTTTAAAACTAAAATGGAGAAGTGTAGAGGAAGCAACAGTCTGTGATTTTCATCCTACTAATGTTACCATATTTCTTCACAGATTGCTGCACTGAGTCCTGTGGCTGAAGCTGCCAAGCAGTTCACGAAAGAATACAAGTCTTTTGCAACAGCTGTTGACACCACTCGCCATGAGCTGCCTGTCAAGAATTTCTACATTGATGGGGACAGACGGGAATTTCTAGGTTGTAATACTTAAACAAAAATACCTAAACAAAACCAAATTGTTATCTTAGAGAAAAGAAAAGAATCTGATATTGATTCTAACATTGGTATATTCCTTTAAGTGTGTGTAAATGTCCTACCTCATTTCTTTCTCAGCATGGTTGTTTGTTTTGTTCAAAAAAGTGGCTTATAAGCTATAAACCAAAATCTGTTGTGTTTCACAAGCTAATGGAAGTATAACTAAATTATTTTGATCTGATGATAACTTATGATAGTTGGATCCACTTCTGTCTACCCATTTTAGATAAAGCTGAAGCTTGCCTGAAGGAGAGTGAGAAGTTGCTGACGGAATGCACTGAGGGAGATCACAAGGACAACAGCATCTCTCTCGAGTGCATGAGGAACATGAAAATGACATCAAAGGAGATCAGTCATCAGCTTTCAGGGTAGGCACATATAAAGAGAGGGCTGTGTATTTGTTTTTCAGTTTGATTTGTTGCTCTTTGGTTTCTTCTCAGAGGATTTAAATGAATGTTTGGAGTGGACTCCTATTTATCATGAATAAACATATTCTTATAGAATCAAACCCTGCCAAATACTAAGTACAATATAAAAATCAATACTGCCATTGATTAGGTTACTCTTGTACCTACATTTTTTTCTCCAGTACATTTTCAGAGCTACTGGAGCTGTCATCGTTGGCCTGCCGCCATACCATCCTTGTCCAACAGGCTGCAGAGGAAGAGCAGCTCGGCACAGCAAGAACCCATGAGCTCTACTGTCCCAAACAGTGAAAGATAGCATGGGATACATAGTACATGCACTTTGCTAACTCCTTAATCTTCTGTGTATTATTTGCGTCGTTTTTGTCTTTCTGTGGACTAATAGATTTGTATTTATTTTTCTTTGCAGCTGTATTGTGTAAATGATGTTGTTTTACAGATGAAACATTGTTAATAAATACAAAATAATAAAAACAAAACAAGCAGTCACTGTGGCCAGCAAACATTTTAAGAGCAAAGATACTTGGATATATATGTATGTGTGTGTGTATGTGTATGTATATATATAAATATATAAATAACTATAGGGGTTATAGGAACATCTGAGCTTTACAAAAGAGGGATACAATTTGTGGCAGTTGGGAAAATCAGTCTGAAACTTGCATTCTATCATTCCCTTATTTAAAATGTTTTGTAATCTGCATGTCACGTCTGGTGAGTGCATATATATTGCTTTGTGTTGAGAAGTGTGGAATAAGTCATGATCACTGGAGATGGAATCCAGATTCAGAATAATTCATTACAATATCTAAAGATCTATATTTTGCAAAGGGAAATTGGATACAGGAACACATACTAATAACCATGCTACATCTGTTAGATATGGCCTGCATTTTGAGTCACTGTTTTTTGACTGTTGGGTACGAGAGTACGTGGTGATTTGGGGTTTACAACTGTGGACATTTGGAACTGTACCTTTACCGCCGGAAATCAGCACCGGATATCGCGTCACAGCAAACGACAAAGCTACTTGGATTTGATTGGATGATACTGTGAAGCGACGACCTGTTCAAAGCACCAATGAACCGCAGGAGGACACCTCGTCGCATGTGAGTACAAACACGGGTTTTGATTTAAATAATTTGGGATTGGCATTTGCTAGAAACATTATTTAAAATCAGTTACTTGATCATACAACATATAGAGCGAGACACGTTCTATTATGAAACGTACGTATTGTTTGTTTGGAGGCGCGCCGTTGCTTGATTTGTTGTTAGCTAACTAGCTAACTTTCTTTCGCTGTGTGGTTAGCATTGTTGTCCACTACACAACAACTGCACTGTCAGTGGTATAGGTAAACGTCATAAATGAAAAGTAGCGTTGTATTTATACAACATGTGAAAACATGAGTGTTGCAATGGCGGCATGAGTGTTACAATGACTCATGTTGTGACCAGAAATTGAAATGTAGCATTGAGCATAATGGTTTTAAAAGGTTTATTTTTTATACTGAACAAAAACCTATACCGTTTTAAATGTGAGTCATACAATAAAGAGGCCTGGGAACGTGTTTAGTTAAACCCCATCGGAAAGGGTGACCTTTACTCATCACTGCACATTTGTTTGTGTGACATGCGTAAGTTTGTCATGTCCTTATTGGGGCCAGAATGGGAGATGCTGCTGTTCTTGCCCTTTTGTTACGTATCTCTGTTTTCTGTCAAATCACACATTCAACTGCCAATAATCTCCTCAAACAGCTCTCACTCACAGAGGAGACATGCACCTACAGGAGAGTGGAGGCAGAGGAATCAGGAGCAATGGCGAGGAGAAGACAGAGGACCAGTGAGACAGGAGGAGGGTGAGATTCCTGAACAACAGAGGAAAGGGGCAGTGCCCAGAGGGACCTGCCCGACCATGTGTCCTGCTCATGAGCTGCAGGCCCGAGAGAAGCAGAATCGCCTTCACCGTTTTGAGATGTTAGCAGGAACTGAAAGATATAAACGGCCCACTGGTGATCCCTTACGTGCTGTCAAGGAGTATTCTAGACCAGCAGCTGGGAAAGATGCAACAAACCCCATTGAGCTACGTCCACCTGCAGTCTTGCGGAAAACTGTATGTTACCTTATTGATGAAATCGCTGCTTCCCCAAACCTGCATCCTTGGACGGAGGCTAGTATTTATTTATTTTTTATTTTTTCAAATATGCAGTATTTATATGTCTTGATCTGCCCCTTTTGATTTTATCATTATCTCATACTTTACTTGAACTTTTCACATGTGTTTGGTGTAATCCACACACATCCACTGTGACTGTTAAATCATCATTGAAAATTGATTTTACTTGTAGTTTGAGTACAAAATAATCAAATGCTCTAGCGATGAGTTCTCAGCTCATATGCCCCTCTTTAAACCTTGAATTAAAATGCTTTGCATATCTTTAAAACATGTTTCTCACATAGTGCAAATTTTATTTTTTGGTGTTGGAAGGAAAGTGGTAAAACCCTTGATTGACTGGTGGCTTTAAAATGTATTGTAATGAATTGCCTAATTGAAAGACAGTTTGGGGGCACATGGCGAAGTAGTGTCGAGCACAGTTGCCTTGCAGCAAATATACCCTGGTTTTGGCAGAGAAAATAAGAATATTAGAATATCAAGGTTACAACCATAGACCCATAAGAATACAACTTTCCAAGACCTTAATACTTTTATTAAAATGATTTTAAATTTTTAGGTGTACAGCTTTGTTTTTGATCGGCTGCGTGGTGTGAAGCAGGACATGATCATCCAGAGGGTGTCTGGTTTGGACTGTGTTTCTATTTTGGAGAAGACCGTACGTTTCCTCATCTACGCCTCTTTTCGTCTTTGTGGTGAACCGCTGCGGCTCTATGACCCACGTATTAATGACACACACCTGCAGGAATATCTGAGCTGGCTTTTTGATTGCTATGCAGTAAGGACAGAATTGCATCCCAATGAGGAAGAGTTTCAAGCTCTTGGTCTTCTGTACAACTTAGGTTGGTTCTTCTCTTTTAATAGTTAAATGCTTTATACGGTGTATTTTCTGGTGTTACTATTAATGAAGTGAATTGTTTTGTATCTGCTGTTAGTTATTTTTATTTGTTTTTCCACATTTCTTCTAGGGTCAACTCTTGCAACACAACATATCGTGACACTCCCGAAGCAGCTCCGCAGCACTCCTGCTATCAAGCTTGCACTTTCCATCAACCGGGCTTTTCTGGAGCGAAACCCTGTACGTTTGCTTCGATTGACTCAGAAGTTGAACTTCCTGCAGTGTTGTGCTCTCCACCGACACCTGGTGACCTGTCGAAGAGATCTGCTGCACATATTCAGCCATGGATACAGCAGCCGCAACTGTCACTTTCCTCTTGACAGGCTAGCCCAGCTCTTGTTCTTAGACAAGTCACTTACAGCCCAGCTCTGTCTGGATTATGGAGTGGAGGTTTCCCAAGGCAATCATGTGATTTTCTCAAAGGCTGCTTTCACTGAGCCTGAACAAGGCAAAGTGCGCTGTAAACTGTATCACAGCATAGTAGCAGAGAAAAACAAAGACCTCACTGTTGGAAGTATCATTAATGGGTTTTGACTGAGACGAATGGAAGATAATTTTTAATACAAATAATGCTTTTGATATTGAATTTCATTGTGGATTTGATTGTTGACTTCTGTGCCACTAGCATGGTTTAGGACTTGTCCAACAATGCTTCTGTGGTGCAGCTATTTTGTTATTAAACGGTTCTGTTATTCTATTCTTTACCTTGTTCAATTTGAGCCTTAAAGCATCATTTTACAGTTGCTTGACACCAGTACGTTTTACCACAAACATTTCTCAGATTATACATGTTAGAAGTCTAGCATTAGGGTCAGAGGTTATTGTTGGGTCAAGGGATTATCATACTCAGAAAGGCTGAATGATGAAAAAGTTCCCTCCTGGTTCTTGATATGTCCTTAAATCCCCAGATCCCCATGAACTCTGTGCCTGAAATGCAAGTATGTGAATAGTTTTTTTATGATGTGACTGTTTTCAGGTTAAATTCTTAGTGTTTAAATGTATAAAGCAACACTGTGTTACATTTACAGGTTACGTTATCACTGTAGCAAACCAGCCGGGATGGAATTACATTTTACATGACTTCCAAGTATTGTTTTGTTGGTCGTTGATACATTATTTAATTTTCGGTTCTGGTTCGGTTCACAAATCTAATAATGCACTCGAAATTGTTAACCATAGTCATGTGATCCGCTCAGCTATTGGTCAGATATGAAGAGTGTAGGTTAATGTTCATCTGTTCTGATGCGGGTGTAGATGAGAAGACTGAGGCTGTAGCCATCGCGTCCAGTGAAACGCTCGAGAGTTCACTTGAAGCGTTCATACCAATCCAAACGAACCGTTCTAAGGGGGTAAATGCACCAGGGTTTGATTTAAACGTACTAAACCAGGCTGGTGAGAATACACTCTTAGTGACCTCTAAAGGCGAAGCTGGAGATTGTTATAAATTGAGGACTCTTGCACTGACTCTGCCCTTTCCCAAGAGCCTGAGGGGCTGACAGTGGCCTTTTCATACCAGGAAAGATGGCATTTTCATATGTATTATATGCAAGTCTCCACATCAAAAGATAAAATCCATGCTCTGGCTGGTTTGTCCGTTCGGGCTGGTGTAGATAGAGCGGCCTCTGTTAGAGCAAAACCCTTACCTCAATACAGCATTAAAGTTTTAGTTTAAGGCTATAAAAAAAAAATTCTATTCAAAGGGCATTACTAAAATGGGTAGGATATTCAATATCGTATAATAAACCCTGGTAAACTTTACGCATACAAATGCAGTGTTGCTTTAATGTCTGACTTTTATTTTTTCTGAAAAAACTTAATGGAAAGTCTAATGTATAACTGTTGATTTATTATGACAAATTGAGTACCTCAGAAACGTCAATAAAGTGCTACTTAAAAGACAAAAAATGACCTCTATGGTAAATTTTACTGCACCATAGCACATTTACCACTTGGGGGCAGGAGATATCTTTTGGGGGTATCAACTCACTCCAATCAGAAGAAAAATAAGAGACGGAACGAGAGATTTTCCTGCTTCCAGGTGTTTGTGTCGCGTTTGCACTCATCGCGGCAGTGATGTTTTCTTGCGCAGAAAGAACCCGCTGTAGCAGGCAGATGGACTTAAGTTTCCTACTGAAGCCACATCTATGACGTGCAGGTAACTGATCGTCGTCCTGCTCCCGCACCAGAGACTTGCGAGGAGGCAAGGAAGAGAGCGACCGCTCCAGCCTGGAGCGGACCACCGTTTCCCCCCCTGACGCGCGGTAAGAAGACCGAGCGACCTGAGACAGTTCCACCAGGATCCGTCCGGGGAGAAGGGGGGAGCTGCGCGGGGTCGTTTATGTCAAACAATTCTTTACCGTGACACATTTTGCGCGCTGCGGTGGGAGGACGCTTACTATTTGTAATGCTGAAATATGAGAGAACGGAACCGGGGCGGGTGAAGGCACATGGGAGAGGACTGTCCGTGTACTCTGGGCTCTGAAAGAAGAGGAAGAAAAAAAAAAGTAAGAAGACGAGAGTTGCTTGGATTTGGCGAAGCGGGATGATCATAAAAAGTTGATCCTTGGTTCCAGACGAAGCTCCGCGCAGATACGTTGACTTGGGGAAAGTGAAGACGCACGCTCTTCATTGTTCATTTAACTTTTTTCCCCTCAGAGGATCCAGACTTCCTTGAGAGGAGAGAGAGCCGATACTCACGCTAGTGACTCGGGGACTGAGGACACAATGTTGCGCTGGTCGTTGACAGCTTTGAGCCTTTCGTGGACTTTGTTCATCTGCGACGTGAGCACAAGTTCTGCACAAGAAAGACAGTAAGTAGCCAGTGTTGCATGTGCTGCTTTGTGCTTACTACTTAAGCTGCGCTGATCCAAATATGCAGGGGAAAAAAACACTTGATTCCTCATTGTAATGTGTGACCTGCGGCTACAGCATCGTTATCCTTTATGTGCAGCGAGCATCCTGTTGTTGATCTGTGATAATCTGCCTCTTTGTCACAGTAACTGTGAGTGTATATGTGATGATTTCACATCATTGCACAAAAACAACAATACCTTGTTTAGTTTTTTGGACACTAAATCAGGCAATCCAAGATTTATTCAGATTCTGCGTTGCTGTTTGACTTGACTTGTACGTTTTTCTTCAGACAAAGAGGCAAAGGTGACACGTTTTAATCTTGACTTGAATTGTATTAATAATGTAGGATTGCAAAAGATTCTTCCTGGTGCCTATAGGGGGATGTTAAGGACATCAGAAAAAGGCCATTGTACATAAACAAAAACACAAATGTATCCAGTTATTCATTAATGCTTGATTTACAAAAGAAAGGTCACATTTTTGTTGTGAGGGTGGATTTTTTGGCAAAAAAAAGCAAAAGGCTGAGAACCATGAACCAAACAAACAAACAAACAAACTGAACTAAAGACTTGTTCTGGACTTCACCTACAAATGAAAACATAAATCCTTCTCAGGCAGTGAGCAAAAGTTGGGCAAAAACACAATGAGTGCATCATGTCATGTGACTACAATAAGCGTGGTCTGCTCCACCTGATCCAGGCTCATCCAAGAGCTGGTTAAACTCACTGTAGATCAAACGCACGCGGTCAATTTCCTTGCATGATCTTCCCTTTCACAAAGCCTTATTTTCCAGGGGGCTTTTTTATCTGACCTTCTGTCTCAGGAACTGAAGCTGCCTGTGGCTGTAATGCAGCAGTGCTGTAATGCCAACCACCTGATCATTCAGGCATGCAACTGGGTCTGTGCTCAAGGCTTTACTCGCTCATCTGGACCTGTTTGCCTTAAGACCTAGACTCAGTGTGTGACTGGGACAGAAGGGATTTAGATTTAGACTTGGACTGCACTTACACCTGCCTTCAGTGGGTGGTATATTGGATTTTCTGTTGGAGTTTCTCAAATCAGCACATGTTGACATAGGTAGAGGTGACAGAATGAACAAGCACAACATGTCATTTGGTGGACAATTGGATCATGGTCCAAGACAAAAAAAAAAAAATATCAAACTCCAGCACATGAGAGCGAGTGTAAATGATGCAGCTGATGAGATGCATTCAAGAACCCTCTTCAGTTTCATCACTTCTGCAAACACACATGCACTCACTTAATGCTTTCTGCTGCTTCCCCAGTTTAGTTTTTTTTTTCTCAGTGCAATCATTGATAAAAACTTTTTTTCAGCTTTCTATCTTTTTAATATAATGAATAGTCACATTAACTAATTGACTCGTGTTAAATATATAAATGAATAATCAAATATTCATGCCCAAGTTAGTCTCATACCGTTAAGAGATCTGTTACCTGAGAAATCTGCCTCTCTGTCCCAGATGGCAAGTTCTTTCACCCAAATAAAACAGAAAAGTTGGCTTTTTCCCCGACTTTTAATAATCATCAAAGGGGGTGACCTTTGCTCCATGACCTCGGTGATGGGCTTTTTCCCTCAATTAAACGTCAGAGTGACTGTGTGGAATCTTAGTCGTTATTTTTCTAAACAGACACCCAGGTCCTGTCCGCCGTGCCAGACCACCCAAAGAAAACACTCAAGTCAAAAGCTCATTGGCCAACAGATACTGTGTCCCTGGTAACCTTTGCAATTAAACCTGATACCGCTGCATAAATCCATGTGGAATGGCCTTGTTTGTACGTGCATTTTTTTTTCTTTGTATGACTGCGTGTATGTTGACATGCGTGTGGCTCAGAGGTAAAATGAGAAACAAGGTGAGAAACAATTTGAGTTTGTTTATTCCACCTGTATGATTTGTGGGCACATCAGTTCCCCTTCTGACCTCTAATATATCTTTTGCCACCATCACTCCTTCTGTTTTGCCACCTCTACTTTTTCCCTGAACTCTAACGTCTCACTTCTTGTCTCACCATCATTCTTTCCTTGCTCCCCCCCCATTTTTCTTTCTCCATGCCTTCCTATCCGACTTGCTCCCTCCTTTCACTTTCAGGGGTTACTTGGTTGCTGCACCCTCAGTGTTTCGAGCCGGCGTCGAGGAGAGCGTGAGCATAACCATCTTCAATGCAAGAGCAGAAACCCATGTCCAGGTGCAGCTGTCTGTGAAGGGGCAGACGGTCACCCACAGCCATGGCTCAGTGCTGGGTGAGAACATATTCTGAAGTTAAGGTTACGCCGCTACGATGCATTACGTTTGAAAAGAAAACTTGCACTAACAAGTTGAGCTATGAGACACCTGCTTTGTGTCCTTTATTCAAAGGATGTTTGAGATCACACAGGCAGGCGTGTTGGCAAAAACACACACGCACACAGAATGAGCCCTATTTTGTCTTTACTATAAATGTGTGCTCCTGACCAGCCAGGATTTTCATAGACATTATCTATGACTGGAGTCATCAGTATAGCCCATCCCACTGGCTACTTAGTGTATACAGTGTGTGATTTGTTTGACAGAACCATTAATAGATGGTGCAAGCTCTGCCTTGGTGTGGCATGGAGACAGATTGCAGCTGGATGTTATGCAGAGTGAGACCCTACAGGCAAATTCCACCACAGCGTAGTAGCTCCCATTGCTACTCAATATTAATTGTGTTATTCTGATGATAACACAGATATAGGGGAATTGAGATGTTGCTGATGAAACATCCCACATTAAATAATCTCTGTTTTTTTTTTGTTTGTTTGTTTTTAGACAAAGGCACCGTAAAGATAAAGGTGAGTCAGTCAGTTTGCATTCGTTCTCTGCGCAGTGTCCTACAGTACGGAGTACATGCATGCTGCTTTCCAGACATGTTTACAATGCACGGCGCTGTTTAGTGGTGACAGCTGCACAGTAGTGAGAACCTCTTGTCTGTTGTGTGCACATTCCCCAGGCAACATGCAAATCAACACTAACATTATTTGTAATGCAACATCTGTCTCTGCTCATTCATTGGGAATAAGGTAACAGCCTCAATATAATATGCAACAGCTGTTGACGTGCATGTATGGTCCGCCGCTCCCGAAGGCTGGAATAGATAATCTAGTATGCACGACTCAATTCTTCCCCTCTGTGCGTCTCTGGCTCTCCCCTCCCTGTAACCTCCACCCTCATTCTCGTGAAATACAGTCATGTGTAGTGAGCAGTGTTATAGCTTGGCATCCTCCTCTGGTGTGTAAATGTCGCTCTTTTGTTATGCTGTAGCTTGTTTATCTTGCGTGTTAAATCACGGAAAATTGAAATGCTAAATCAAAGTGAATAATATCTGATTGACTGCACCAGTTTAATCCTTCCCCCACGGGCCTAATTCCCCCTTTTTTTTGTAAATCCAGTCTTGATCCTTCCTGTGCCTGTGTTTGCTTTTGTGCGTGTGGATGGCTCTCCTCCAGGTTCCCTATGGGTTAAGAGGCCAGGCGCATCTGAAGGTGTGGGGGAACCGTCACCTCACAGAGGGCGGATACATCTTCCACAACTACACCACCGTCACTGTGGAGAGCAAGGGCACAACTGTCTTCATCCAGACTGACAAGCCTGTCTACAAACCCAAAAATAAAGGTTCCCTTATTGTGCCCTTAAGGTGTTACTGCTGTGTTCAAACTGAGCGACTAATATGGAAAGAAGCAACAGAATGTAAATTTGACTGCACTAGTCTTGCTGCTCTAAACGGGGCATCCACAACGTGAAAGTGGTTCAAATGCCTAATGGATGTAAACCTGTTGTATTTTACAATGCTGTGTTCCCTTTTCTGTCCATAGTGCTGATCAATGTCTACACAGTCACCCCTGATCTGAGGCCAGTAAATGACAAGGTAACACGGCACATGCATCAAAACACTATAATTGCACATCAATCACAATTTAATAATAATTGGGAATATATGTCATTTCCCCTCACTTGCTCATGTTTGATTAATGTTCTGTGATCTGCTAAGCAGTCATCTGACACTGACATATACCTTTTATGTCTTATTTGGCTAAATCATGAGGATAAATTTAGCCTGAGTGCAGAGAAACGTACAGTCACGTATTTACAGAAGCCAAGCTAGACTCAGATCTCTCTTGGAATGTTAGCAATGCCTCCAAATATACCGTGCAACTGTGCAGACAGATGGTTTATTGATGTTTGCAGCTATGAAGGTCTGCTTCTGGTAAAGTGCAGAACTCACTTTCACAGATGGATGATTGTTGGATAAGGAAAGAGTGAGGGTGAAGCACTGGGAAGAAGCACTGGATCTTTAAAATGTCATTCATAACATCTTGTACTTGTCTTTCTCCATGTTTTTTGTTTTTTTGCAGATTGAAGCATATATTTTGGTGAGTGGAGACTGGCAGGACCACCCAGGGTTGGCAGAGCCATGTCCGGGAAGGGATAGTGGCAATTTTACCTCGAGATTACAGAGCAGAAGTCAAGGCAGCTCACCTAGATAACAGGGTGCTCTGTGCAACAGTGCAAAAGATAAACAAGATACATCTCCTCTCTTCTCTGCTGTTTCATAAGTAGCTTTTTGGGGAGTCGGTGCATGATTTAAAGTGACAAACACATACTGTGGATGTTGTTTTTTTGCTACCCTCTTACTTACACACACATTAGAACCTCAGGAAAAGCTGTGGTAGTGTTGTAACAGAGGTTTCAGACTGGAGGTAGGTCTTTGAGACATTGATTTTTAGACCCACTAACAGCATATGATGTTACCACTGTGTAATGACAATATTCAGATCTGCATCTAACATAGTTCGGAATCTTTATACAAATTGTACAATCGTTGATCTGAAAAGTTGACCTCTCAATTTGATCTTTAAGGACCCAAGAGGATCCAGGATGATCCAGTGGAAGAGTCTTAAATCTGTCTGCTGTGGTGAGCCACATCTTCTGTTACACATGTGTGCCGTCATTGTGTAGCCTGTATGTTGTATAGTTCTCTCAGTGTAAGGTTATTACAAAAGCTTTTCTCTTTCTCTCTAATTTAGGGGTTGTGAACACCAGTTTCCCTCTGTCTGACCAGCCTATATTTGGAGAATGGTTTATCTTTGTAGAGGTGCAGGGCCACACCTATAACAAGTCATTTGAAGTGCAGAAATATGGTGAGAACCTGGACATGTAAGACAGTTGTTTGCACAACAAAAACAAAATATTTTTTGGTTTGGGTTCTTTCAGTCATGTTCTATTCATTTTTTTATTTATCACTGCAGGCACGAGTATTGTAGGGGGTCCGAGGGCCCCCGCCGGCAAAATTTATAACCCTCTGAGACACTATTTGCTGCATTTTTAAGGGCCAAATTTTGTGAAGTAAAGCTATTATTATGACTGTACCGATTAAAAAAGGGGGAAAAAAACAACAGAAGCCCCCCTATGCCAGTCAAAATCACAGCGCTGGCGAGAACCCTGATATGGAACAAATTAAGCAGCAAGGACTAACAGCGTGCCGTATACTGTATTTTAGTTCATAAAGACAGACAAATAACAATGAAACAAAGTGTAATGTAGTATGACAAACCCTGAAATTGTCTCCATAAATTAAAACAAGTGCTTCAGGGACAAAAGTATGTTCACTACATAAGTGATATGTTAAGGAAGAGCCACTTTATCACAAGAAAAGATACAAACAGATGGCAAACAAACAATAAAAGATCAGATTGTGTAAATGCAACGTAATATTCTAATGTCTGTTTCTGTCACAGTGATGCCCAAGTTTGAGCTGATGATAAACCCACCTCGCTATGTCCGTGACTTGACCTCGTGTGAGCAGGCCACTGTCAGGGCCAGGTAAGAGTTTACAGAAGTCATGTTGGTCTTTAGTGAGAGGGGACTTTTGTTTGGCTGAGCAAACTGTGAACTGATGGCACGTGTAGCTCCTAATCACTCTTTTGTTTTATTTCCTCCGCTGTCTTGTTGGTGTCTAACATGTCTGTGTTATACAGGTATACCTTTGGGAAACCAGTTACCGGGAAGTTGACAGTGAACATGACAGTGAATGGAGTTGGCTACTACCGTCATGAAATGGGCCAGCCTGTGATTAAAAATATGGAGGTCAGTTTATCTAGTTCTTCGTCAACCAATGCTCCTGTTTAGAACTGAAATGGGTTTTTTATTTCTGTAATTATCATGGGTGTTTCAGTCCTTTGTGCTACGGCTGAGATCTTCACTTTCACAATGTGAGATCCCTCCTGTGCTCTCCTCAGATCAAAGGGTCTGCAAACTTCAGCCTGTGTGTCAAGGACATGATGCCCTTGGATGTAGCGGATCACTTCAGGGGCACCGTGAGCATTTGGGCATCAGTGACCAGCATAGATGGAAGCAGGCAAACCACATTTGATGACTCCACACCCGTCCATAAACAGCTCATTGACATCAAGTACTCTAAGGACACACGCAAACAGTTCAAGCCTGGTCTGCCTTACAAAGGGAAGGTGAGACAGGAAAACTTGCTGCTTTAACTTGTGTCATCTTTTAATTTGGTTGTCAAGTGTAAAGTGACATTTTTATCTCTTTACTCATCAGTTTCACTCTTGAAACATCTAAAACCTCCACGGTCCACATTAAATGAAATCCTATGTACCTAGTACACGACTAAATAGTTGAAGTAAATAGTTATATTGTGAAATTGTTAAACTGAATTTTAATTTTACTATATGCTTTATAAGTGTTTACTTTTGTATTTCTTTGTATTTATAATTTGTGTTATGTTTTTATGGCGAGCCATTGACAGTAAAGTCTAACCTAACCTAATGTTAACCTTACCTAACTATCATTTATAACCCAATCTTTAAAGACATATCACATCATTCTTCATCATCTGTGTCTTTTCCACACTTACTCCTGTTAACCCTCTTGTTGCAGATCGAGGTTACCTACCCTGATGGCAGCTCCGCTGATGGGGTGAGGGTGCGTGTTAAGGCAGAGCTCACCCCAAAAGACAACATCTATACCAGTGAACTGATCTCCAAAGATGGCCAGGCCACTTTTGAGATCCCCTCCATCCCCACTGCTGCTCAGTATGTCTGGCTAGAGGTCAGTGATTGTGGAGGCAGTAGTCTGTAGATTAATGGAATAAAACAGCACAAAGATAAAAATGAAATGATAAGCAAATATTCTGAAGGGTTACAATGTGGTGTCTTTGTTTGGCATAGACCAAGGTGACATCTATTGATGGGAAGTCAGTAGGAGACCAGTACCTGCCCAGCTACCTGTCCATCAGTAGTTGGTACTCTCCCAGCAGGTGTCACATCCAGATCCAAAGCCCCAGTTCCACTCTCAAGGTAAGTGACGTGTTCTGCATTATTATCGTATAAAAAAATAAAGAGGTCTCGAGATTCATTTTGCTTAAAAAAGTTTGAATACATCAAAAAGTTGCAGCAGCATCATCCTTATAAATAAACAGTGTTGCTGTATCTTTCTGTCTGTATAGGTTGGCCAAGAAGCAGAGGTGGCTATCAAGTCCACCTGCCCCTGTAACTTCACCCTGCACTATGAAGTGGCATCCAGGGGAAACATCATCCTATCAGGCCATCAGCCAGCCAACCTGACAGCCTCACACAGAGGAAAAAGGGCCACAGTCACCTTTGACAAAAACATTCACACCACTGACCTGCCTCCATCTGACTCCGGTAAGTACTTGGACCACTTCCTCTTATTAAAGCTTCAGCAACATCATTATTTATAGGATTTATAGGAATGCCAGAGAGTCTAATTAATGTAGATTTTGCCTCCACAATCACCTTTCTTTATCCTCACACATCTTTCTACCAGGTGTTTCAGGCTCCTCCTCTCAGGCTGAGGTAGACACCTGTGTGGCGTATCTACGTTTCCCTGTCAGTCACAACATGGCACCTCTTACTCGTTTGCTCATCTACTACGTGAGGGAAAATGGCGAGGGTGTCACGGACAGTCTGCAAATCCCTGTCCAGCCCGACTTTGAGAACCAGGTTTGGAAACAAAATGAAATGGATTCTGTTTGTATCTGATAGATTTGCCCAGTGAAAAGGTTTTTTATCCGTTGAACTTATGATAACTGGAGGGAAGCTTTTCTAACATTTATGGTCTAAGGTACACGGTTAATTTAGGATATTTTTTTTTCTACTTTAAGATTAACATCAGTGTTTATTATTTATTCAAAACCCGGGGAAAATGGGACATTCTCTGTATACATTTTGGAGCTGAGCCCATGTATCCCTGTACCATCTTAGTCCACATCATATCATCTGTAAACAAACAGCTGTGTCAGCCTGGGAGAGATCCCCAGTTCCTGCCTGCATTAGGTGGAGTTATCTCCCTGAAGTATTTACAGCTCCCTGGTATGCCATTACGACACTCTGTGTATGTGTGTGCGTGTGTGTCGGGGGAGGGGAGGGTGGGAAGGTGCGTGGGGCAGGCGGGGTTGTTGGGGCATGATGAGACAGGGCTGCAGCCAGATGAGTGGCAGGAGAGGATGGCAGGTTACATACGTAGTAGTGGAAAGGAGGTCAGTGGAACTGATTAACAGAGGTAATTTGTGACTGCGCATCTCTGTAGTAGTGTTGATGGGTGAAAGTGTGTGGCCTAACTCTCACCGTCCCTCCTCTCCACGTGTTTTCCACCATATCTTATCTTATCTATCTACTATCTAACAACATTGAACTGATAGATAGACTCAAAATACCTTTGTCTCTGGCAGCACTACGAGTAAGTGCTGAAATAATTCAATAAAATTTGTGATGACTTATAAATAAATAAATAAATAAATGACAGATACTTTGCTTGTACTTTGTGATTTGCAGCGTGTCGTCTCAGGCTCTATGAATTAAATTCCAGTGACATAACAATTATAAAATGCAATAACAATAGAACCTGTATGAGTTTTCTGGTTTAGGGAAAGTGGTTTTATATGCATGTTTAAACTGTATTATTGTATGCATGTGATCTGAGTCTCTCTTGTGTTGGCTGGCTTGCAGGTGTCTGTTTCTCTGTCAACAAATGACTCTGTGCCAGGGGACCCAGTGACCCTGCATGTGCGGGGAGAGCCGGGCTCGTGTGTCTGTGTGGCCTCAGTGGATAAAAGTCTTTACTTGCTAAAGCCTGACTTCCAGCTCAGCCTTGACAAGGTTGGTTGTATGTGTCTTTGTGATAATGTATACCTTTTATGTGTCTCACTATATACAGTCAATTTTGGTACAAGACAGATGGGATGTCACTGCACTACATTTACACCCATCAGCCATTTTATTAGGTACACTGGACATCAAAAGTGGCAGGCGTGGCACCTGGTGTGACCTTCTGTTGCTGTATCTGCTTTCACGGTCCAACATGCTGTGCGTTCAGAGATGATCTTCTGCATATTTAGTTGTATGAGTGGTTATTTGAGTTTCTTTTGTGAGTAACTGTTGCCATCCTTTCTTCCCCATTTTGATACACGGTTTGAACTTGAGCAGGTCATCTTGACCATGTCCACACTGCATTGAGCTACTGTGGTGTGATTGGCTGATTATATATGTAGTGCGCAACTAAAAGGTAGTTGTACCAGTGTACCTAATAAATTGGCCGGTAAGCATACATCTGCTGTATGTGACTGTGTTTATGTCTTTGCATGAATGTGTTTCCTTCGTTCAGGTGTTTAGGGAACTGGCAGATTTTGATGTTTCGGATGCCTTCGGCGTACCTAAAGATGACGGACACTTCTGGTGGCCTGGGCTGTCATCGAAGAGACGGAGACGCTCCTCTGTGTTTCCATGGCACTGGGACATCACCAAGGATGCACGCTTCGCTTTTACCGTGAGAACGGACGCTTTAAAGATTAAGAAATAACCATCCTAATCGCTGTTGTGTGTCTGCGTGTTCATGGCTCTTAATGTTTAACACAGGAATCAGGGCTGGTTGTGATGACGGATATGGTGAGTTTGAACCATCGGCAGAGCGGAGGAATGTACACAGACGAGGCCGTTCCTGCATTTCAGCCTCACAGCTCAACCTTAGTGGCTGCCATGCACTCTCGCCCCACAACCAGGTAACAAAAACTTTCCATACAGTAGAGACATACTCATCTCTGGGTCACCATGCTTCCAATTATTGTCTTATTCCAACTGCCGATGAACGTATACATTTAACTTATGTTCACATATCGGCTGTTCCGATAAGTTATCAATAAACACTTAATGAGATCTGTTACCGGACTACACACAGTTATGCGAGCATGTCATTTTCTGAATTCACTACATTCAAAACCAAGCTCATAATTACTTCATGATCCCAACAATTATAAACTGGCAATACAGTTTTCAGCTGTTGTCATGCCTGGGTTGAGTCCGATCTCCGAGTTGAACAATGGACAAAAGATGTAAAAGATATAATGTTTTTTGTTTGTTAGTTCATGTTTTCAGTCAACTCTCCTCTGTGCCACAAATATGTCTTCTTCAAGTCATGAACATTAAACACATGATGTGACTCATGAATGTCTGCATGGAATTCGGAATAATACACTGTCCAATTATGGTGTTGTTTTATTGTGAGCAGCTGAAGCCTTTTATTGATGTCAGCTTGTGTCTCGGTTGCAGAGCAGAGAAGCGGAGGCGTACATTTTTCCCAGAGACTTGGGTGTGGCA
This sequence comes from Solea solea, assembly GCF_958295425.1. Lineage (NCBI taxonomy): Eukaryota > Metazoa > Chordata > Actinopteri > Pleuronectiformes > Soleidae > Solea > Solea solea. Next base: position 8,607,381 of record NC_081142.1, on the reverse strand, counting down.
CTGCCTCAACATCAGGTATTCAAGTCTTCACGTAACCTTTTCACTCGTGTGTATGTGCAACACATGCCTGTGGCGACATGTAGCCCGGCTATATCAAGTGTAGGCGATGGAAAGGGAAAGCAACTGAGAGAAGGTGTTATGACATATATGCTGAAAAGGGAAGACTGAAGATAAGGTGACGGATTTTTTGGTTGGAGAACAAATGAGAGAGGAGAGGAAAGGTGCTAGTTAATGTTCAAGCAAGAGGACGGATGTGAAGCAGCATCCAAAATTCCCTCCCTCTAGGTGTGAATTTGCCTCCTTGGAACAGACTGTCACTTTCTCAACAGCGCCTTCCATTCATTTATAGCCAATATAAATGAGTTGCCCATAGATTTCCATATGCTTGATTCCGTTGGATGGGACTTCAGTTCTGCCCAATTTTTCTTTGAAGTCCGAAGCTCAGATTTCCCTTAAAGGTCTATTAAAGTAGATTTTGGGCAACATTGATCAAAAGGAAGGGTGTACATGCAGTTTTTTAATATAAAAGTTTAATATGCTCTGTGACCATTTGCCATGACCAACATTAGATGTGTTGCCAATAATGATCTCAGTTCATTCATTCAAAAAAACAAACTGGGTCAGCACCTGACTGCCCCTCACACCTATCCACTTTAGAGTGTTTGCTGTAGTTACACGGGTGCAGGTGTTGGTGTTGACACAGGTGCTACTGACATAAAAGTAATCTACCATGTTTCATCAAGCACGTCTTTGTAGTCTGTGCCTTTCTGTTGCCTGAGAAAAACATGACAAGATGGTCCAAATCTCAACTGAAGTTGTGTTTCAACATGTGTCACTGACAGCTCTGAAAGAGGGGAAGCCGAGCTTCGACTGGACGTGCCAGATTCAATCACCACATGGGTGACCGAAGCCGTTGGCCTGTCCGAACACAAGGGGCTAGGCCTGGCAAAGAGAACCGAACTTCGGACCTTCAAACCCTTTTTTGTGGACTTCACGTTGCCGTACAGTCTAATCAGGGGGGAGCAGACCAAAGTTCCCCTCAGTGTCTACAACTATCTGCCAATATGTTCAGAGGTAAGATAATGAGGAGGGTAAAAGGTCAAGAGAACTGTTTACATTATATAGCAAATGTGTGATAAGACTCCATCAAAGTTTCTCACCAGTGGCTTATCAGTTCAAACTTGGCGGGTGTTTGGCTGTATGATCAATCCATCCATTGTCTATACCATTCATTCTTCGGGGGTTGTTGGGGGAGCTGCGATCCCAGCTGACTTTGGATGAGAGGCCGCATACGCCCTGAACCGGTCACCAATTTAGACTCTCCAATTAACATGTCCCCAATCTGGCCTTGACCCGCACTTCAAAGACACGCAGTCTTTGAAGTGCGGGTCAAGGCCAGCATTCCTGGAAAAAACAAAAACCTACACAAACACGTGGAGAAATTGCTGCGCGATGTTCCACACCACATTTATAAATTGGTTTTAAAAAGACTTTTGACAAAATAGATGAATCCATAGTCCTGTGTGAGACGGGGTGAAAATCGACTCTTTTTTGAAGCGTTTTCGACCGTTATCTCTTGCATTTCTTATGCAAACAACATCAAAGTCGGCACTGCACACACTGGTGCCCTTAGTTAGTCACCTGCCGAGTTTGAAGCCTGTCAAGCAACAACTATGCAGTTAACAGACAGACAAACATTCTTAGCATGTTTAGATAGATAGCAACAGGACATGCAGATCGAATGGAAACCTAAACAGACATTTTCCAGGGAGTGCAGCCTAAAAACATAGGATGTGCTCTACATTACATAGCTATTACATATAAATATATAATATTACTCACTATTACACGCACTGTAATGCGCCCTTGTGATCAGATGAGGACTGTTGTAGGATAACAAAGTATGAATAGGGCTAGCCGAGAAGATGTTTCCCAGAAGTGTGATTCACCACTCACTTTGAAGAGCCCTCTCAGCGATATAATAGCCTTAAACATGTCCATCATATACTCCACGTAGATGGCATCATGATGAGCCTGTTAAATACTTGTTGCATGTGCTCTCCTTATGTCATGTTAGGGGATTACCCGAGCCAGAATATCCTGTCTTTTGATGTCCACCCCAGTAACACATGATGATTTTTTTTTTTTTTTTTTTTTTGCTCCATTATTTACAACCTGTGGCATGTGGATAAATAACAGTTAAAAGCGCTCTCTGCGTTACTGAGCCCTCTGTGAAAATTGGACCATGAGTGGAACTTAATCCTTCAGGGATCTTAAGCAGCATGAGTCAGACAGCATGGAAAATTCACAATGCGATTTTATAAATTCTCCCTCGCTTTCAGAGCTTTGACGGTAACACGCTAAATGAGGGAGGGGTATGTGTGGCAGAAATTATGTCACTGTAGCCCTGTCATGGTAGACTGATTACATATGACTCCCCTCCTCTCCTCTCACTCTCACTCTCGCAGGTTCATGTTAAAGTATCAGTTCCAAAGGGCATTAAATTTGTGGGCCATCCTGGACGCCACCATCTTACCAGGAAGAAGTGTGTTGCGCCCGGAGAGGCCACTCCTACATCCATCGTACTGTCTTTCACTGAGCTGGGGCCTGCAAACATCACAGGTATCCATAACGAAGAGTCAAATAACACTTTTTAATCCTTTTTTTTGTTTGTTTTTTTTACTTTACTGTTATTATTTGAAATACTTGAATGGCTTTCTGCATACCATTCAGAACAGAACTACTTTGTCTTTATACAACTATATCACATAAATGATATGTATTCGGGATAATCAGTTTAGCTCATTCTGGATAATGACAATTGCATAATTTGAATTCTTAAGGGATATGTCACTTTAACCAGGCCGTCGGTCGCCTCAGTGTGGTGCCGTACAAAAAGGCAAACCCTTTGGCTCAGGAGAGATATGCTGGTCAAGGAGCAGAGCTGTGTGTGATCTTGTCACCCACCCAGATTTGCAAACAGTTCCCTCCAGAGCTCATGTGAGAACAAAGCAGGCCAGCAGTGGGGGAGCTTTGCTGTGACACTCAGTGGCATGTTGATGAGTTTTCAGGTCACTAGCGGTCAATGGGCCCCCCATGGCCCCACTCCTAGTCCCTTGGCCCCTCGTGTTTCCCTCTCAGTACACACACACAAAGAAAATGCCATTGGCACATGGCCACATTTCCAGTGTGCTCCTCAGCAAGAGAACTGGGAGTCATCTTCCAGACATGTTTGTCCTGTGTCATGCACAGTATGTTATGAGCAGTGAGCGACAAAGGGATGAAAGACAGTAGAGGCAAGGCCTCATTAGTCTAATAGATACTTGTGACTTTGTAAACACATAAATAACATAAATAAGTTAACATTATTTGACCGTCTACCAACTGTTACTTCTTCTATTAGTACTTTGCCAGTAGTAGATCTTCATTGAGCTCATGGTTTGATTAAAGGATTTGTTCATGGGTATGATGCCAGTTCATTGATCCACAATGCATCAATGTTTTTTACAATAATGCGCATGGCTACTTTTTTTTATCAACCAATATAGGCAGTTGGAAAGATATGAACCTAAATATTAATTTATTTACGAATGAAACTGAAATGTTCCTTCCCCATAAAGAAAAATGATGTTTCTGCAGTTTCTAGCTACTGGAAAATCAACAGCCAATATTATTATATCATTATAATCGATTACGTGGTGTCACGGCATCAAATGCACAATGGTCCATGTTTGCATTGCGATGCATCTTAGAAACAGTTATTGTCAACACGGGGGGACAAGAGGAAACATGTAACTCCAAATGTAGATTTCAAGATACTGTATATTGTTTTGAAATCTTCAGCACTGGACCTGCAACTGGGTTGTGGGGACAATCTGAAGTCAACGTAGACAACTAAAACAGTTGGTGTCTGTGGCAGAATTGAAAGAGAGAAAGCTGATTCTGTTTTGTGGTGTCCGATAGCTCGGGCTATTGCCTACAGTGAACCAAGCTGCTGTTCAGATGGACTCCACACAGGGAAAGTGGGCATTGATGTGGACGAAAGGGTCCCTGTTGGCCTGGATTATGTTCGCAGGACTGTCCTGGTAGAGGTATGAGAGCTGATATGTTATTAAAAATGAACTGACAATTTTTTTCCCAGTCAAATTACATTTATGCCTCTCCTGTCTGCTCGATGTATTCAACTGTTCTTTCTCTTTCCTCTGATCTCACTCTCTCTCTCTCTCTCTCCTCTCCTCATCATTCTTGCAGCCAGAAGGTCTGCCCAGAGAATACACCTACAGTGTCTTCTTTTGTCCCAATGGTCAGTGCAGACACATTTGTTTTTACGTTGTTAGTTTTAGATATTCGTATTTATGTATAATGTTGATACCAGTATACTGCTGATGTTGTTGATTTGATTTTTTGATTTTTATTCACCTCTTTCACAAGGGTGACCTGGCAAAGAAAGGCAGCAGCAGCAGCAGCACACGCCATAGTTAATAAAAACAGGGAGATAACAGTTACAAAACAAACACTGAAATATAAAAGTGCAAGTAAATAGACAAGTAAAGTTAAGAACAACGGCACTGTTCAATGGATTCCCGTTTAGTCTGCCTGTGGTCTTCTTCATGAACTGACAAAAATATGACATTATTAGTATTCTGCATTTGTCGTCAAAAGTCTGTCAAGCAATACTATCAGACCTGACTGAGGGAGCATTTGTGTTTATACAGCAGCAGTGCACGACGGGCGGCTGCAAGAAGCATTTGTCCCGTCAAACCACTGAATGTTCAGGTTTTTTTGAGCAGTGGAGTTAATTTGCAGCACAGGAATATCATCAGGCAACTTGAGATCAAAGCTCCACTAAACTGAGGAACAGAGTGAGTCGCGTCAAGCTGATAGGCTTAATTAGCATTGCATGAACTAGTGTGATAATGGTTTGTGGATTTAGATTTAAAAGTTTTGCTGTACAGTTTTAACTTCCTGAGTACATCTTGATGTTTCCATTGTTAGAGAGGATCCACATCTCCACCCCCAACAAGTATGAGTATCAGTATGTGAAAAAGCCGGCCAGGATGAACCAGTTCCAGGTGGCAGTAAAGACCCACAACGATGCCCACTTTGCTCTGTCTGCCAGCCCCCATGACAGTGCAGAGATGCTGGAGATTGTACTCGGGGGAAGGCAAAACACCCGCTCATGGATCTGCCTGGGCAAGATGGGCGAGCCCCTGGTCAGTGCCTCCACACCAGGCATCCTCTCCTGGGACGAGTTCCGCAGCTTCTGGATTAGCTGGAGGGGAGGCGTTGTACAGGTAACATGAAAGAATTTAAGAAGAACATTAAATGTCCTGTGTCATTAGGGGCAAGAGTTGTGTTCAGATCATGTGTGGACGCGCTCACACAAAAAGAGGAGGATGAAAGACCCAGCAGGCCACGGGTTAGCCGTGTTATGAGAACTGGGGGCCACTTTTACTGGCATGGCCTCAGTAAGGTCATGCTTAACGGAGCTGATGTCACTGAGGACACTTCGTGATCTGTGGTCTGGTGCTTTTATGGCCCACTGTGGCTGGCACGCTGCTCCCTGGCTCCAGCCACTGGGATGAGCTTTGCACCGTTCACCAAAGGCAGCAATTAAAAGACCGCAGAAGAGCAGGGCATTTTACAGTCTAATGGGATTCATTTGTTTTCTATGGGATGAAGGCATTTTAAGGGGACTGAACCATGGGGCTTGGCTGGTCTTTGATTTAATGTGATTACGGGAGTTAAACTCTAGGTCCAGGGAGGAAATGCTCTCAACTTCGGTGTGTTTGCATGTTTGTGTTTGTGTCTGTGTGGGAGGTGAGTGAATCACACTGGAGTCACTAACACTTGGCAGAGTGGGAGAATGTCCAAAAACAGCACCAGTTGAATTATTCTTGGGCAGGGGTCTCCTTTTCCTTAAGCTTCTTTGCTTCACCTGTTCCAGGTTGGACATGGTTTACATCCCTCCAATGAATCAATGATCCTCCACTGGGCAGGCCAATTCCCTGGACAGGTTTGGCTATTTTTTGGCATTTATACACTCATTGCAGTTATTTCTCTTTGGAGATAATTTGAATAATCATTAGTTTGTCCACCCAGGTGCGACACATAGGCTTCTCAACAGGCTGGGGCTCAGTTGGAGAATTTAAGATCTGGAGGAAGGAGGACTCTGAAGAGAACCACAATGAGGCTTTTACGCTGGGCGTCCCTCACAACATGGTGCCTGGATCTGAGAGGGCTACTGCATATATGATTGGTATGATCACCACTGTGTGTAAGACACATTGACTGATTTATTATTTCCTTGGAACTAAAATAATACAGTACAATGTCAATTTGTGTATCTGTATCAGGGGACGTCATGGGGCCAACACTTAACAACCTGGACAAGCTGTTGAGGCTGCCATTTGGATGTGGGGAGCAGAACATGATCCACTTTGCCCCCAATGTCTTTGTTCTCAAGTACCTCCAGAAGACCAGGCAGCTCAGCTCCGAGGTTGAGAATGAAGCAACTGACTACCTGCTGCAAGGTAAAGAGACACTAACTGCTCTCTGCTTTTTGTTCTATGCTGAATCCTAAGAGTTCACTATAACTACAAACTCATCCCATGTTTAATTGTTTGAGCTCTTCGGGAACTCTGTGTTCTTTTTTTTTTTATAGTGGTTTGGAAACAGTTGACACCAATCATTAATGCATGAAAATATTTATTTATTCGGAATCCAAACGTCATGTTGATGCCAAGTTGACACATCACCTTAAGAGGTTCCTTCTGGAGAGCCTTCACAAAGCAGTGGTGAGACAATCGATGACATGTTTATCCAAAGATTCTCAAATCCCTGCTGACTTACCTGCAGTTTGCAGACAGCTGTTTAAGCAGAGGAAACAGGAGTGTCAATTACAGTGGGGTCAACAAGAACCCTGTTTTGCTGAGCTCTGTGTAGAAAGTAGTTTCATGTTGGGAGGAAGGAAGGTTTTTCTAATTGCTGGCTTGTCGTACACCACTGCTGGGTTTTCTGGAAAATATTGGAGTGAAGTTTACCTTGGGCAATAGATTTAGTTGGGAGAACTTCTTGACAGAAGAGTCTTAGCCTGTTTGGCACTCAATACTCTGGATCCTGGACAGGAACACAAAGGTGGATGTTTTAACTCAGTTGCTCAGAGCAGTGTTTTTTTCCACCTCAGTGTTTTCTCAAAGCACCCTCTTCAGTCAAATCTGTTTTTATTAATTTCTTGATAAACTATATATAATCAAGGCAAAGATGAGACAAAATTAAGGAACTTTTAAGTAGGGCTCAACAAATCATTCAGCCCTGGGCCACAGTTGATTTTTTTAATTCATTTGCTTTATTTATTTAATATAAATTATAACTTACTTCATATTCTTACTATAATTTAGTACCTTTTTGATATATATTTAAAACACATAATGTGCTTTCATTTGCTAATTGTGTCTATTATCCAAATTAGCTGATGATCATTTGTACCCTCCCCATTTATATGTTTTATGTACTGTACTTTTGTTTTTCTCATATCTAGCAATTTGCTTATTATGAATTCAATCTAGCATCAACAACAGTGCATATATCATGGAACTGATGCAGTCTAGCTGGTGTATCTCAGTGTATATTAGTAATAGTATTGTAGTATCTCTTATTCGCAGTGTGTTATGTGCCTCAGTGTACGTCGCATCCCAGTCACGTGAGGAAATATCCTACTGTATATCTCACCTTCAGGCCTTTTTCCTGTCAACAGAGCAGATTCTCTGCTGTAGATGCATAATCACAGTGACGTGTGCAGAGCGCTTCATCGACGAGGGCATGTTCAAGCACACTTGGTATTTCTGTTCACATCCGTCATGAGCTACGGAACAAAAGGAGAGTGTGAAGTTGACGGTCGCCACAAAGTTCGCGGTCGCCACAAAAACATGTTTGATAGCCAGACACAATCCTCACAGTCCTTATGGCACATTAACAACTTGAAGGGTGTGGCTCAACAATCTGAAATATGTGTACAGCAAGTTCAAGTTCTCCTGGGGTGAAGAGTTGTTTTAACATTAAAGTTTTATTTGTGTGAGTATCCGTAGCAATAGATTCAAGAGATTCAAGATTCAAAGTGTTTATTGTCATACGCACAGTAAAGAAACACGTTTCCCCGTACAATGACATTCTTACTTTGCCTGTCCACTCAAAAATACCAGCAAAAAGTAAAAAAAAAGTATATAAAGATATATATAAAGAAAAAAATAAATATTAAAAAAAGATATATGTGTGTATATATATATATATGTATGTATATATATATATATATATATATATATATATATATACATATACCCTAGTAGTGCAAAGGTGCTGTGCTCAAGTAATGGGTGTAAAGTGACAATGACAGATTTAAAGTGACAAATAGACACTGCATAGAGGCTTTGTAAACAATCTTTGGACAATTCATTTTAAAGACCTCCTGCTGGAACTGCTCTCATTCTTTATTCTTATCTAGGCTACCAGAGACAACTGACCTACAAACGGCAGGATGGATCCTACAGTGCCTTCGGCGAGAGGGATTCCTCTGGCAGTATGTGGTAAGTCATTGTAGGGGTAACCTTTTAAGGTTTACACGAGTCATACCAGTCAAACTACACTTAGCTGTAGCTACATTCTTCAGTTTATACTGGGACATAGATTGCAGGCCATCTAATAAAGTTCTTTATCAGACATCTCAGCACACCGTGCTGAAATGAATCTATTCCTGTTGGTATGTTTGAGTAACTGATGGGTTGTTCCTTTGAGTATCTGTTTCATGTTTACACTCCCTGAGGGTATTTATAAAAATAAAAACAGTGCTCTCGGCGTTGGGCTCCACTGCTCGCATTATGAGGCCCCAACTCACTATGGTTCATTTATGAGCTGAGGTGGGTATTGTGATATTCAATTGAGCTAACACTGTGAATCAGCAGGTTCCATATAATTGTTGTAAACAAACGGCATATAAATGAGTGGGCCCATGCTGCTTTGGCCTCTACTGACAAACTCTCCAGTGGAGACACTGTTAAAAGTTGTCTGGAGCCACTTCACCAAATGGCTCGTCACCTTTTTCTGACATGGTGCATGCTTTTAAATGACTCACTACCTGGGTGTAATTGGTAACATTAAACTGACATGGAAACCTTGAACTCTTCCCCTGATGGCAGTGAGAGGAAATGAGGATGTAATAAGCAGTGGTTTGGAGTTTTCCTTGGCGCCTCCGGGGTGTGGGTTGTGGGCACAAACACGAAAGGTGAACCGTCACTAAACCTGCATCAGACACTTTATGAATCTGTCAGCAAAGTGTCTGCATCCAAGACAAACGCAGCTTTTGCTTTGATTCCAGAGTTCACAAGGAGAGCCGTTGCGTTAATTGCTTGCTTAGCAACACCTGTAATGTTCTTTTAATGTATTCCAGCTTGTGAAAATGTATGAGTGGATGTTTACAGGATCTGTGGAAAAGACTGAACATGATGACAAGAACTTAATGTAATCAAAAGCAGGCAAACAATGATGAGGAAAGATGTGGGTTAGGAAGTTTATTTTTTTAAAGTTGAATGACAACTGATGGCTATCTTATCAGTACAGCCAAGACTTATGGAAACATCATTTTATTATAGTTTTTAAATTACATATTTGTGAATACATTTATTTATTCCAAGACCCTTAATCTAAATTTCAGTTTTGCAGTACAGACTCATTCTTTGGATATCCTCATTTTTACACACACTCCCATTGTCTCAGTCTTTTTAAACTCACAAACATAATTAAAAGACAATTTCCCAGGTTGTTCTCTCACATTATCATAATAAGGGAGAATGCTAAAGTCGCAACTAAACTCAAACCTCCTCCCTAACAAACTCCCTTACAGAGTTATCGTTGAGAGTGGGGCAGTATATTTTTTTAATTTCCTCTGAAGCCTCAGTCCTCAGCTGTACATGTTGAGGCTGGCATGGCATTTGTGTCTGCCCAGAGACTTATCTGACAGTGTTAGCTGAATGCCAGAGATGGAAACAACCGATATTTGATGCTGTATCAAACTAATGTCTATTTCCAGTCCTGTTGAAAACAAGGATGCCAATGTTTTTTTGTTTGTTTGTTTGTTTTGCTTTGCCCTTTTGTCATACGCTCCATGAAGGAGCATCTACCCTGTGCTTATCTCCAGCTTTTCATAGCAAAAAGTGACAACAAGTATTTCTGCTCTCCCCTGGATGAGATGCAAGTCCAACAATTCAGAATATCTCTCCAGGCACCTCCCTTTTCTCAGCGGCATGCAGAGAGGCTGTAGATACCATTTTTCATGTCTCTGAAGAGGTGTGTTTGTGAAATGCAAGTCCTGAATGGTTCTTATGCTCACTACAAAGCATAAGACATTAAGACACATCACTTTCAGTGCAGAGTCATTGTTACATTTTAACAAGTGTCTTGATTCAATTTCCCCAGCGTGGTTGCAAGCAGTAGCTCTTAATCCACGACGTTAAACTGAACTCTAGCAGTTTGTCATGTGTTATCCAGTTTAAGGACTTCGTATTACTCTTTTGAAGTGTGAGCTGGATAAGGATGGCTCAGAGAGAGGATCTCTGGGAGTGAGAAATATGTGAGAAAACAGGAGAAAGAAAAAGTGGAAAGGGCGGGGTCAGGAAAGGGTGACTATAGCCAAGGGCTGAGTGGGGGAAGTGTGTCTGTCTAGTGCTTCCTTGCTTCCTTGCTTCCTTCCTTCCTTCCTTCCTTCCACAAACTAAATAATATTTACAATTACCAGTACCTTTCCCCAGGGCCCGACATTTAAACTTGTAACAAATTACTTACCATTATAAAAATGACTTTCATTCATTGTCTCTGTGGAGGAATAACATCCAACTTTCAGCCTGGACAGATTTAATGTTTTGCCTTATTTTCCTCATTTTCCTCATTTCCTCCTTTCTCACTTGGATTGTGCTCTCACATACGAGCTGTGTTGGGGAACCAGAACCTGACCTGTTAGTTTATTTCCTGCATTTCCATCTTTTGTCACTTTCTTTCTGTGGAAAGCCACTTGTGTTGTCATTGTACATTGCAAGCACGGGTGATGTATCAGAATGTGTTGGTGTCACAGAGGAGGCTTGACCACTACCAGGAGGTCTGTTGTTTATGGAAGAGTGTGTGTGTGTGTGTGTGTGTGTTTATTAGCTCAGCCTTGGTCTTTCTCAGTGATTCTACTTGTCCTTGTCCACCGTGGCCCACTAAAATCAAGGCTCATAAACTTTCAGTCGCCCTCCCAGGCCAGTTAGATTCACAATCTTTGTTCCTAGGATCCGTGTTTGTGTAAGTTGCCGAAGGCCTTTGGGGAATCTCTGATGCACATGCAGAAACATACTTGATCAGCCTGTGTGAGATTTCACATTCTCAAGAGCACAGCTGGCGCATCCTGTAGCAATGATCAAACCCTGCCGCACCCATCTTTTCCCCCTCCTTGCTTCCTTTCTTTTTTCTGTTTCATTTGATCGGTCTATACTTACAGACCTCTTGACAAAAACACCCCTCCATCTAGACTGCTCATTGTCATCCCCCCCACCAGTCTGCTGACAGATAGAAGGTGTGCAACCCCTTGAAAAACTCAATGTGTTGAAAAAGTGATCCCCTTCAGTCTTGATAGTTAAGTATTTTTTTCGAATGTGTCCGCACATGTTTTGAAGAATCCTCTTCAACTACTACTTTGACCCTCTTATCTCTTTTACTTTATCCTCACCTGTCTTCATCGGCCTCACCGCTCCATCTCCATCTCTCCTTCCTCTAGGTTGACAGCGTTTGTGCTGAAGTCCTTTGCTCAATCTCGGGGTTTCATCTTCATTGACCCCGAGGAGCTTCGGGAAGCCAAGTCCTGGCTCATCAAACATCAACGGGAGGATGGCTCCTTCCCTGCCATGGGACGTATCCTCAACAAAGACCTGCAGGTAGGACCTGTGTCTCATGAAGTGTGAAGTTATGAAGTTACTTAAATGTAAAAAAAAAAAAAAAAGTGTTTCAACCAAGGTATGCAGAACATCTCTGAAGCTACAGAAGCAGAAGATAGTAATGGATGCTACTTCATTTGATATCTAATATAGTGGCTGGTGTGTGTACAGCCCCTCTGTATAATTACTGTAATAGTGTATTTGCTTGTCAGGTGATAGCCTAACCCGTCAAACATCTTACAACTAAATATATACACTTGAGTCAAGAATTACTAGAGATTTCAAACTCAGAGTCGACTCCCTAAGATGCCTTTAAATCTCCATGATTTAAGGATGGAGAGCTTGTCATGTGAGATCTTTGATCTGAAAGTCAATGTATGCTTTTGTCCACAGGGAGGGATCCACGGGAAGATCTCACTTACAGCTTATGTGGTAGCAGCTCTGTTGGAGACGGGGATAACCACAGAGGTGAGCCGTCACACGAATTACAAGAAGTACATGCTGTAGTTTTTTATCTCTCACACCGCAGCGACCTCCAGATTTGATCGATCTAACAGCGTGATTTTAAACCCTGTGAAAACACTGGATATTAGAGTGGGTTTAAAGGAGAGTCTTTGAGTTAAGAGCAGCAAACAGCAAACAGTATCCGACCCCGCACTGCTCTTACTCCTGTAGCACATCCTACCAACCTCGGTCATGTGTGAACGTATCACTGCATTCCTGATAGCTGTGAAGATGGATGGGTTGGCAGTCTGCCTACTTATATTTGTTTAGCTCCAGTTCTGCTAATCTAATATTTAATCATGTTTTGGCTCAACTGAGTTTGCATTCCTCGCTTTATCCTCTCCCCCTTTTCCACTTTTTTTTTACTGTTATTCACTTTAACCACATGTACAGCTTCAGTTACTAAAAAATATAAGAGGAGGAGTCTCTGGAAATGCGTGCAACATAAAAGCTGCAAGACATCTGACTGTTTTCGTCTTTGCTCTAAATTTGTCCTAACAGTTTACTATTTTTATTTAGCATTTCCTGCCTCTTGCTTCCCCCCCTCCTTCCATCTGTCTCTCCTAGTTTCCTCTGTTATTGATCTTCTCTAGAGAATCTGTCCTTTAACAACTGATAAAAACGGAAAAGGTGTCTGTCACATCAAAACCGACCCTCCACCTCCCCCCCATCCAATTTCACTTAATTAATAGATGACTGCTGCAATTACAGCGAGTGGCTGTGGAGACATATCATCTCATGGATGAAAGGGAAGGTCACATCTGCATGAAATGAAAGTCAAACCTCAACTTTTTAATGGCCAAAATGAATGGTTATTCAATAACTGTCTGAGCAGAAGAGGGGAGGCCTCGAAACTGTTCAACACTCACAGACATGATGATGACAACTGTGTGTGTGCGTGGGTGTGCGCACATGTATGTGTGTATTTAAAAAGAAATAAAAGGATGTGTATATCTGAACAATTTCTATTTATATTGAAGATTGTTTTGACTTTTTGATTATTTTAAATATTCACCTAAACTCTGTTAGTAATACTATATAGCAGCAAATGTGTGTTTGTATAAATATTGAATTAACTTTAATTGTTTATCATTTTATCATGACATTTCACTACTTTACTCACAACTAAAGAAGAATATGCTCAAAACACTCCACTGTTGTGAATGATAAAATAGACTAGCAGAAATAAGTTTACATAAAATTGGTCGACTATGTCCATATTGTGGCTATAAAGAAAGTGAGAGAACACATCCAACACAGAAAATTCTCTTTTGCAAAGTCTAAAGTCCATGGTTACTGCTCACACATATCCATCTGTGTTTGTTTTACATGCTGTTCCATCTGATCCAGGAAGAGAAGGTGGCAGTGGCCAAAGCCAAGAATTTTCTGGAGAGCAACACCTACTCTGCCGATGATCCTTACACCACCGCCCTGTCAGCATATGCCTTGGCTCTGCTGCGCAGCCCTTACGCCCCGCTGGCCTTGCGCCGCCTCAACCACATGGCCATCACTCAAGGTACTGCCACATTCATCACTGTGAGCAACATGATAAACAAGACACTGGAGGCTCATTCATTTAGCGCTTAAGTACTGGACCACAGATGTATGGACAGGTACAAGCAAAGACCAGATGTTGAATGAACATGGCCTGGAACAAGAAGATTGATGCACTATGAAAAGAAAACGCTGCGAGAATAAACTGAAATGTAGAGATATATGGCTTTTTCATTTGACTAGGTCCCAGAGAAATGACATACAGCCGAAACAATAGTGAAAATAACTGCTTTAGTCCTCAACAGTAGTTCAATCCACTCCTCCATTTCCCTTTTTCCCCTTATCTCACCGTTGATTTCCTCCAGCCATTTCCTTATCCTCTTCTTCCTGCAAGTTTTTGCAGAATTGACTGACCTGAGGGAAATGTAAAAAAATGTTATTAGCTGATCACAATAATTTTGTTTGCCAAGTACAATGAAGGCATGGGGCCTGGTTGCGTAATAGCTGAAAGATTAGACAACTAGGAACATGATAAAAATGAGTCATATGATACAGGAGTTTCCTCTTGGAGAATTATGTGTCTTTATCTCACTTGGTCTTTAGATGGACTCACCCACTGGAGTCTGACAGGCAGCACAATGACAGATGAGGACACTTTCATGGGCTTCAGTGACGGCCTCTCTCAGTCAGGTACACTCTACATCCATTAATATTACCTTTTCCAAAATCCGGAGTACAAAATAATCTTTTAAATCAGATATAATCAGTTATTCTTCTTCCCCAGTGGTGTCAGCAGAGGTGGAGATGACAGCCTACGGTCTTCTGACCTACACCCTCTTGGGGGATGTGGCCTCTGCCTTGCCTGTAGTCAAATGGCTTTCCCAACAAAGGAATGCCCTGGGCGGCTTCTCCTCCACACAGGTAGCCCTGTTTTTTTCTGGCTTCAGCTCCCTTAGTTTGTTTATTTGTTTATTCAAACATTCAAATTAACAAAATAGAAATAACAGCAAAGGTCCTTTAAATAAAAAAGTGTTCAAAATGGAAGTAGGAAGAAGTAAGGAACTTTTCTAGTCCTACCCTGGCTTTTTCGCTTTCATACTTCAAATGTTTTGATTATTTCTCCAAGTTTCATTCTGTCTTTCTTTTTATGTATTGTTTATTGTCAGTTCCCTGCATGTGCATCATTTGTTTTGCTTAATGTAATGTTTAATGTAATGTAAATCAAACCATGTCTTTAGTTTTTCCAATTCTGAGTTGCTCGAAATGATCCATAACAGTATAAACATCAATGGTCCCAATACACAACCCTTAGGAACCCCACACTCACATTCAGCAGTTGTGATTTGAGATGATTACATTCTACATACGGTATCTGTTCTTGACTGGATAACTACTCTATTAAAGCACTTTGACGTTGGTGACTTTACTCTAAACCCCATTGTGCCAGGACACATGTGTGGCTCTGCAGTCTCTGTCCGAATATGCCATCCTGTCCTATGTGGGAGGGGTCAACCTCACGATCTCGCTGGCCTCCACCAACCTTGACTTCCAAGAAACCTTTGAACTTCACAGAGACAACAAGAAACTCCTCCAGAGTGCTAAGGTAATCCCATCAGCAGAAGCAGTGAACAGTAGAAATCCTTGTCCATGATGTATTTTAGAGAGTTCTGAATGCAGATTACATCTTACATCTCACTGTCAACTTCACTGTAACTGTGAGCGACACTGAAATGCAATGCAGTGATATTGATGAGCTACGACTAACCAGAGCCGCACTCTGGCACTGAACATTCATGTCTGTGTTTCCACGTATGCTACATAAGCTTCATTTTCTATCTAGAACCGGTTTACCCTGCCAAATCCAACCAGACTCTAGATCTGTTTTAATGGCTGCACTTTATGGGCCCATATGCCCACATATTACAAACCTGTGGAGCAGAGTGTGTGTGTGTGTGTGTGTTTTCAGTGTGTAGGTGAATGTTCTCTCTGCCTGGCATGTTTCTCCACTGAGTGGTGTGATGTCAGTTTAATTGGGGGCAATTAAGCCCTGCTGCTTAGTTGCTACAGACCCTCTCGTGGTGGTGCAGCAGCCTCCAGCATTCATTCACTTGATAATTGATTCACTCAACTCTCCCTGCCCCCTGTAACTCTCTTTGTTTCTTCTTTCTTTCTTCTTTTTTTTATCAGATCCCCAGTATCCCCACTGGCCTTTTTGTGAGCGCTAAAGGAGAAGGCTGCTGTCTCATGCAGGTATTGTAAACAGACACGTTGTCAGGCTTGAACGTTGCCCAAAAGTAGCTGTAATACTTTGCTTACTTCACTGGCTCACGGCAACAATCTCCCAGCAGGGGACAGTAAGTTTTTGTCGCTCATTAATTACTCCCCTGGACAGGATTCACAAACAACTGAGATAATGTTCCTTTTTTTGTAGGATGTTCTATTTTAAAAACAAACACAAATATGCATGATCAATTCCGGATCCTGTTTTTTTGGACAACTGAATGTGTCATCAGGCTTGATTTAACTCAGGCAGAGGCAGTGGATGTTGTGTCCTACTGTGCAACATGTCTTCAAACTGCTCCTCAGCACGTTTCTCACACACAAACGCACACTTTCTTCTCCCACACCTGTCTCCCTCTCTACTTTCTCTCAACACACGCTCCTTTCTGCATCAACACCCCTCTTTGACAGCCCCTCGGGGCAGCAGCACCTGGGCTCTAATTAAAATACAAGAGCGGTGCTATCAAAGAGATCTGCCTGTGTATGTGTTTGTAGACACACTATAAGTGATAAGTATATGTCCTATGCCTCGGGGTCATTATCTAGTTGCTTTGGACTGTTGCAAAGCAACTAGATAATCACTGGATGATTTATTCACAATTTTGCACAGTTCTGGCAGTAATAATCTTCTGTGAAATTAAAAAGGGCATCAAAGGAGTGAGTTGTCCTCGGGCTGTAGTAGTCTGCTGAATGCATGTCTTGTGTCCAGTGAATATGATTTGTAGTTTATGCTGTAAAGTGCTACCTAAGTCCTTTTTTCCCCACTTTACTAACCTTTTCAAGGCCCGGAGGCCCTAAATATTTGAACTCAAAGTAGTTTTTGTTGCCAATCTTTGATGCCAAAACTTGTTTTTCTTAACAGCGTATGTACTGTATACCGTATATACACTGATTAGCCACAACATTACAAAAGGTAATGGGTTTTAATATTGTGTCAGATCAGAGTATTTTTATAGTAAAGCCACAAAGCAGTAGAAAATAACACAACTACAAATAACCTTTAAAGTAGATTATTGATCATTCATATTTTAATGAATACTTTAAAAACAGGCCAAGTATATACACTTTTTTAGTTGCAATATAAAAAATGATTGTGATAAAACTGATTGCACAGTGTGATAGTGATAGAAAAACAACATCATTATATTATCTTCTGTAAAAAGACGGGAGTTTTGCAGAAAAAGTATGACTTGATTTATGGTTAAAAGGAACTACATTGTTCTGTATCCAAAACCCTGAAAAGAATCTCATAAACCTGGTACCTGCTACAATGCAAGTGTGGAAGCATTAGAGACGTAAGTCTGTAACATGTGGAAACCAATGAATTGATGCCTTTTCATCCGTTTGTTTTTCTTTTAATCAAGTCAAGCTGCTGCATTTTTAAGTCTTGATTTCATGGATGATGTTGTTAAATTCTACACTCACTGTGTGTCTGCAGATTGATGTGTCTTACAATGTACCTGACCCAGTATCCAAGCCAGCATTCCAGCTCAAAGTGGACCTGAAAGAACCTGTTCAGGAGCGACACCTGCAGCCTCCCTCCGTCTCCTCATATTCCCGTCATTCTTCCCCGCGCTCCCGGAGCCGTGCAGACAATCGCTCTGAGCTCAACCGGAAGCGCCGAGCGCCCATCGATGATGATGACCCAGCAGCACACCAGGACAAAATGGACTTTCACATCTCCCTAGAAGTTTGTGCTAGGTATAGAAACAAGAACACACATTTAGAAGTGACTCTGTGTGCACAGCTCTTCAGTTTTATCGACATCCAAATTCTGACTCTCTTACTAGGTGGCTCCATTCAGGCTCATCCAACATGGCCGTCATAGAAGTCCCCATGATTTCTGGTTTTCGAGCAGATGTGGAAAGTCTAGAGAGGGTAGGTAATCACATGACCATGCAAGTGCACACTTTTCAAAGTTGTATAAATCTGCAACACAATTAAAACACACAGATCCACAGACACCAACTATTGTTGTTGTATGTTTGTATGCACCGAGCATTATATTGAGAGTAATTCGGTTGTATGTAAAATAGTCATTTTACATACAAGGACATTTATTTATTTATCAAAATAAATGTGGTATTTTTTTTTTTGTTTGTTTTTTTTTACTTCCTGGGCCTATCCTAACCAAACTATACATACAAAAAAATGCATAGGGACAAAAAGGATTTGAGGCATTGCATGACATTATCTTCATTGTTGTCCAGTGATGTGTTTTCTACATATTATTTTCATGTGTTCAAAAGGTTCATGGTCATGACCATGAGCTCCATGAGCTACAGTGTCTCAGGGTCAGAGGTCATCGGTCCTCTTTATGGGCCCACAAGACTAAACGCACTCACCTCACCGGGCCTCATAGGACACTCGCCTAGAGAAAGCATTTACAGAAGACAGTGGAAATTGATTGACATATTGTATTAAACACAGGACTGAATAGAAAGAGAAACAATGATGGAATGTATGAGTGAATGTAGAAGTGACCACACTGATGACGAGAAAGCAAAAGCCATTTTAAGGGCTAGATGCAGGTCGGCTCCACAGCCACCCATCAGAGGCTTGTCCCTCATTACTACACAGTTATAGGGCCTTTAGTTGGCAGGCTTCTACCACTACAAGAGCTACCTCTCTGGCTACCTGGGGAGATGTTAAACACACACTCACTGACATGCATACATATACCGCTGTGAGCATGTCCGCTGAGGCTGACCTGAGCTGCACTGGCTAACAAGCTCAGTTTACGGTCCTGCTGGCCTCCCTTGGAGTTTTACTGCTGCCTGCCCGACTGCCACTTACATTCCTCAATTTATGGTGGCAAGCTTGGCCACTACAGTCATGTCTAGTTGCTTTCATGGATGCTGTAGTCGTGAATGATTAGGTCGATGACAGACTGGGAGCTAGCCCAGCCATGGCTTCCTACCGCCGTATATAATGAGCTTTAATGACTCAGGGAACATTGTGAGTAGAACACTGGAGCTGGGGGAGTTCATTGCCATTTTTTAGTTACAAGATTGACAAACAATACTTGTGTAAACAGAGAGTATAGTGTGTGTCTGTGTGAGTCTGCGTCTGTGTGTGTGTAAGTGTCTCGGTGGCGCCAGCTCAGGCTGAGCACCTCATAAACCCCTGCTGTCCAAAGGCTGCCACCTTTGACAGTATGAAAACCCCCCTGTAGGGGCAATTAACGCTGTTGGCTGTCTGTGTACACATTCAAATGTGCAGTAAACAGCTTCCTCATTACTCATTCATACATTGACTATTTGAGCACAAGGTTAAAAATAAATACCAGCAAATAAGTATGAACATCTAATCAGGCCTGAACACAGAACAGTTATTGTCCCTTGGTGATAATGAGTTCAGCCACGTCGATGATTGATGACCTGTACGTTTTCATCCCCACTGTCATGACATTGCATATGGTTTGCATTCCAGTTGTGGCTCACAGAGCACCTTCAAATGTAGACCATGTGGATTCTGACAGGGTGGTGAGAGCCTGTACAACGTAGTGTATGAAGTCATGAACTATACACGTAGACAACAAAATAATTTACGACCACGGAGATTCTGCAAAATGGGATTCTCTTTAGTGCGTTCAAATGGCTTATGAGGCTCTTAAGAGACATTAGGGATGTCCAGTGGTTTTGTTTTATAGTAACTCATTTATATTTCATCCTGGGATTGTTAAAAACTGATTACTAGGATGTGGAGCTGTCCAGTTCACTGTGGTGCTGATTAGTGTTAATGTCCATGTCTGTGGCTAGTACTTATGTATTTTATTATGTGTGCCTGATAAAACCAATGCAGTCTAATACAACAGGTCTACAGTACATACTGTATAATGTTCTGTTTTTGAGAGGTTTTGCTTGAATGTTATGGAAGCTGCATTTGTTGGTACTGTTGAATTGTGTTCAGATAAGATAAGATGTGTTAGTCCCATGGTGGAGCACAGATGATAAAAAGGTATGTTAGTAATATTAAGCAAAAGGTAAAGAAATATATCAAATATTAATACAGTAAAAACTGAAACAGATGTTCGTAACCAGGATATATACAACCTGGTCATAGTATGTACAGTGGGAATCAGTTATTATGTAATTGTACTAATGTTTACATGTTTATGTCCATCTCATTAATATCAATGATAGAAGGCTATGAAATGCAAACATCTGCATTTAAATGAAGATGTTGTTTTAGGGGAGTATTCCAAAGTACTTACAAATATAATGATTCACGAGGTAACTGAATCACACCTGCACTTATGATACAGTATTCTATTCAACAGCACCTCAAAGACAAAGTATGACTGGATTTGGTTCAGTCCAGTTCTGTGTTTGTGTGTGTGTGTTTTTCTACAACCTGAACTTTGCTTACTTGTGTCTTCCTTTAATAGCTGCTGATGGATAAGAGAGTGGGTCTGAAGAGATACGAGCTGAGTGGGAGAAAAGTGTTGTTCTACTTTGATGAGGTGGGTGTTAAATCATTGCTGTTATGAATGTCCATATTTGAATATTTCCTTATATCTGTGTGTTTCTGGATTTCTTTTGGAAGCATTTTTCATCTGTCGCTGTTATTACTTCTTAGATTCCCAGCCAGTGTGTGACGTGTGTGGCCTTTCAAGCAATCAGGGAATACATTGTAGGCAAGACGGCGCCTGTTCCGGTCAAGATCTACGACTACTACGAACCAGGTGTGCCCTTGATGAATATTTAAAGTACAGCTCTTCAAAAAGTTATAAAGCAAGAAAGAACGTCTGCCTCGTCATGATTTATGATGGGGTATATCTGTTCCATTTTATCTGTAAGTTCATGACCTAGTCGTGCTGAGCATCACCAATGTTTTGCGTGTATGTGTGGATGTGTGAATGGGCTGTTGTGGGTTACTGCTTGTCATGCAGCCTTCGAGGCGACCCGCTTCTACAACGTGAGCGAGAGCAGTCCGCTAGCACGGGAGCTTTGTGATGGGCCTACCTGCAATGAGGTGGAGAGTTCAACCAGCCAGTGGACAGGTGGCACTTCATCTTTTGATCCATTGATGATGCAAAGCCACCGCAATTTCCTTTAATCACTTCTATATATCTGTGCAGGTTTTGTGCAAGCAAACCAGTGCAACAATGTGTTCGGCTGCCTGGAAGAGGAGCAGTTTGAGCGTTGCACTTGCTACAGAGACTGCGGTTACGATGGGGAGCCAGTGTGCGGATCAGATGGGCAGCTCTACCAGAACCAGTGTCAAATGGAGGTGTTTGCCTGTCGAAATGGGACTCGCATTAAGCAGGTCCCGATGTCCCAGTGTCCACACGGTAAGAGCTCACGCACCACACGTTACCTCACGTCATCTGAACTTCTGTCTTTCTTCGGTCAGGCTCAATAATTCACTCATACAGCTGCTTACACCATTGTAGCCTGGTTAGAATTCTCACTCTCACTCACTCATCTTGGGGGGACAATCTCAGCTGACATAGTGTGAAAGGCGGGGTCACACCCTGGATAGGTAGCCAGTCCATCACAGGGCCAAAGTGTGGTTAGCGACTGAAGAATGAAAAACCACATCTCACATATTATCAAATATGGGACCATGCTTGGTGGTCAAGCAGGAGGTGGTGTTTTCTTCCTGCATTAAAACTATCTGTAAATACAAATGTTTACATAATGTGACTAAGACTGGAAAATGAATAGCTTTTTCTGAATTTAATGGAACATCGCTGTCAAGTCAGGTCAATTTAATTTATATAGCATCGCAAACACAATTTGCCTTGAAGGGCTTTACATTGTCCTCACATCGAGTGAGGAAAAACTCCACAGTAACCCCTGTACAAGGGGAAAATGTGTGCGTAAACATACATTTAACTGACCCGAGCACATCTCACACAACTGATTGTTTATGGAAGAGCAGAACATGAGCATCGAATGAGTGAGTCTGATTATCATGCCAACACAGCTCGACTTGGATGAAAGAGATGAATCTCTTTGATGTTTGATGTCTCCTTAGCCATTAGCACAATCTCAGTGCTAATGGTTTGTGTTTTCAATCCACTAATGTTCCAGCGTAATTATTTTTGCAAGGCACTGTACTCACACTTATCACAATATATTTCATTGTTGATTATTTTCTTTTTTGTCTTTTTTTTTTTGGAAAGAAACAAGTGTGTGTACATTCTTACACCGCTCTTGTGACATTGTGTATTTTCCTCGCCACAGTTGTTTGGCCTTGCTTTACTATCTGTGCCACTGTGTCCCTCTCTGCGTCCCTTGCGCATGCATCTAAAAAATGTGTGTCCATGTCTATGCTCATCCGTGTGTGCCACGATCTGAGCCGTGGAAACAGCTGTTCAGGTGTTGCGATCATTACTGGAGGACTTTTCTGCCCGTCGCACCTCCCTCCCCTCCCAGCCCTCCCTAACCCACCATCCCCTCCACCCTCTCCTGCTCCCTGCTGTATTACAGGGCTCTGTCCAAATGACAGAGTGCTTTTGTCCAGCCCTTTGAAATCCTTGTCACATTCCTTTCCGACGCACAGCCCAACAACAAAGGAGCCTTCATGTTGTGGAGCAGATTGGGACAAGACATAGACAAAACTTTGGTAGTTAAAGACCTCAGTTTGTGCCATGCTGTGTAGATCATCAAAAGAATCATATGTTTGCCTTGTTTGTTTGTGTACAGTTGGGGGGGGGGGGGGGGGGGCAATCCTGCCACCATTTCCCCCATTTGGAAAAAGAAAAAAAAGACAATTTGTTTCCACACATGGCCACTGAGGATTTTAATGCAAACTAAGTGGGGTGGATAACGCTTGTTTGTCATTAAACTTGTGTGTCTGTCTTTCCAGTGGAGACAATGGTAGAGGACAGACAGCCAACAGCAAACCAGGAAACTGAGCAGCCCTCAGTGCCTGTACACACAGGTAACTTCATCTTCCACCACACTATAAATAGCTTTGCATGACCTCCCATCTCCTCAATGCACTCTTTGACCTGCTGAGCCCAAAGGTGCCAAACAACAGAGACTAAACCGAGTGGCTTTTACTTTATCATCATCACCATCACTGTTGACCTTTTGTCAGGAGTCTAAAGCATTTTGTATCTGCGTTCAATGAGAGTTTCTGTGTCCTCTGATTTTACATCGAAATGTTGGCATGTGCTAAATATGATAGCATTTTATAGTGAATGTGTCCTTTTTTATGTGGGGTTTTAATCTAAAAGGGTGAGAAGAAGAAATTGTGGAAAAAATAGATAAAGTGATGTCTGTAGATAGATAGAATATCTTCATTATATTGTACATTGACATCGGATGCAGTCCTACCAGTTCTTTCCTGGAAATGTTATTTTAAATCTACATACATGTTCCAAAATCATACATGTGTTCCCATCAAGTGGTAGAGTAATAATAGCACTGTATGGTTAGGATAACATTTCTAAAATAACACATCTGATGGTGGCCTAAGACAGGACTGTAGATCACATGGTAGGTGAGAAACCCCCCACATCACGTCTACGGGCTCTGTGATTAATAGGTGGATAGGCTTCACACTGCAGACCTGATTGTTGCTGTGCCATGAGCTTAGAACCGTCGTCACTTCCAGAGAGGCTGCCAGAGAATTCCTGAGAGGATGTTTGGCTGCATGTGGAGGGAGGATGTAGCTGTGTTACATTTGGCAATAAAAACATTAGGAGGCCCTGCAGTCAATCACCGGTTGCACAAGTGTGTTTGCTGCACATTTGTATATGTGTATTTGTATAGACTAAGTGTGTGTGTGTGTGTGTATGAGTATGTACTTGTTTTTGCTACCTCTCAATGACCTTTTCTGGCATAAACACTGACCTTGTCAGCGCCAGTAACCCTCATGGAGACCTTTGACAAAGACACTGAGGAACTGGTAAAGTGCATAGGTTAAGGTTAGTGTTAGGCATTAATATTATGTGTTTGTGTGTGTATATATATATATATATATATATATATGTATATATATTGTTAGGTATAACGCTTTGTTGAGGCTGAAAATCACAGAGGGTTTTCATATTGTAGGAGAGAGTGTGTCGGTCTGTGGGCATATGTGTCTGTTTATACACGTGTGTGTGTGTGTGTGCACATTATATCAAACTGTATTTGTGTGTGTGTGTGTGCGCGTGCATATGCATTTGAGTACATAACAGCAAAACTGTGTGTGTACATGGCTCTCGTGGGCTGTGTGGACCAATTGTCAAGCAAAACTATCTTTGTGAGGACATTTTGACCTTGTGTGGTCAACACAACTTTAATGGGCTTTTAGAGGATTGAGAGAGAGGGAGGGAGAGAGAGAGAGAGAGATGTGGCACAGCCTGCACTGACTTGTTTCCCAGCCTCCAGCTCACACACAGAGAGAGAGAGAGAGAGAGAGAGAGAGAGAGACATTGAACAACTGAACAACTAAGGCTTCAAACACACGTACCACAGGAGTACTGTGATATACTCAAATACACATGCATACAAACACACATACATATATAATGTGCACACACATGTGTATAAACATACAAATATGCCCACAGACTCACACATACTCTCTCCTACAATATGAGAGCTGTAAAAAACACGTATCATTGTAAACCCTTAGAATGTTGACAACACGCTCACTGAGTGCACTGCGAGTGTAATAGGTGAAAGTGGGTTGTGCCAAGGAACTGACGATTTCCACTGCAACAGGGAGGAAGCACTGGTATTAGCTTCCATGTGCAGACTTGTCTTATTGGTGAACCGGAGGATACAGTATGACACACACACACACACAGACTCCCAGGCTTCATTTTCAGCTGCTCTTGTTCTGTGTCTGGTCATGTTAAATTCAGATTTCCCACTTCATGAATCAAATGTTTAAATGATCTTGTTTGATAATGTGGCAGGACGCCGTGCTAATGGTCTATTATGAGTTTAACAACCGTTAAATCATCAGCGTGTGATTGTAGAGGACTCACAATAAATGCATATCTTAAATGATAGTTTATTGAAAAACTAATTTCCATGCAAATAAGGTGACTTTGAAGTAACTTGTACTGCATTTTAAGTATGGAAGGACCCCTACTGTCACTGGCAGGGTATTGCTGCTGAAGACCTTACATTTAAGATGCATGTCCACATGACACCTAACATTTAAATCTTTTAGCAGCTACAAAATTCAATAAAACCTTAAATCTGATTTAGATGTAGAAATTGATGCCTGCAACTCACTTAGAATAAGGTTTTCCTCTGGGTCACATCGTCTTTTGCTTTAATTTCACTTTTTTTAATAATCTGGGTAACTGTAGATACTTATGGTTGCAGCTTTGCAGGTGGATTGTTCATCCATTGTTGCTGTAAACAAGACAGGTCGTGGTTGTTGTTGTTGTTGTTGTTGTGTGATTCTCCTCTTCATGATGCACCAAACATTTTCACTATGGAACAGATGTGGACTGCAGACAGGCCGGTCAAGCAAACACAGTCCATACTCTGTCTATGAAGCCATGCTGGTGTAACTTGTGCAGAATGAGGCCTGTCTTTGTCCTACTGAAACAAAACGTGTTACTTTCAGTTTTTATTACATTTTAAGAAAGCAACTTTTCTGGAAAAGTCTTTCGTACATCACTGCATGCCTTCAATGTCATGACTGATCTCTCCAGGTGAAGAGGACCAGGGCTCCATGGCAGAAGTGTCCTACTACTCCTATGAATACGACCCAGATTCTGATCCTTTCCCTGCTGATGCAGACGGAGGGGACCGCTTTGACCTTCATGAAGGTGGAGGGGATGTACAGCAGAAAGTGCTCTTGCCGGCAGATACCCAGCTTCCCGCACTGGACACAAAAAACACCCCTGAACGATGGTATGAGCCCCCGTCATCATTGTTTGTGATTGCTTTTCTGTGCTACTGGATTTCTAGCCTCGTTCCACTGTATCATTTAGTTTCTTGATCTTATGAAACTAACTGAGGTTCAGTCTCTCTTTTCAGAGCACTTAGGTTTGCAGTAGACTCACTTAAAAGCATTTAAAAATGAATTTGTCCTAGATATTTGATCCTTGGTTTCCTAAGGTTTTCACCGTGTCTGATATCCTCTTTTACTAAATGCTTGTTTTGTTCCCCTTTTGTCGTCCACAGAAACCTTCACAGGGTGAAGCATTACCCACCTCCAAATTGTACATTATTTGTGAATATGCTAGTGAATGGAAAGAGAAGAGGGACTCTGGAGTTGCTCAGCCTGAAAGGAGGAGAGATGGTGGGGTCTGGGGAGTGACAGAGTGTGGCTGTGTGCGAGAATGTGTGTGTTGTTAGGTGTGAGATTGTTTTGAATGGTAGAGCAGATGCATTTATATACTGTGTGTGTGTGTGTGTGTCTGTGCTTGGGTGTGAGTGTGAGTGTGTCCTCCAGACTTTTATTTTTCTTCTACAGACTCCTGGTCACCAATAGGCACCATAGCATCCTCTTGTTATTCACTGTACTGCCTTTATAATCACTAGAAGAAATAATCAAGTATTTATATTTGTAATTACACCTGACTTAAAGCAAAATATTTTGTTATATTTTCTATCTGTGGTATTTATTTGTAGCTAGAAGTCATATTATTATTATTTTATATTTCATTGTCATTGTCTGCCATACACTCAACGTTTTGCCCTCGTTATTTTTATTTGTTTAAACAACAGGATACCTTTCGTGCTATCAAAGGCTTTTCTTTTTTTCATAGCAAGCTTTAACCCAATTATTGAAATGTTTGATGATATTCTGGTGCTGGTATCCTGCTGGAAGAAGACATATGCAAACCATATGCTTTACAGAAACATAAGCTGAAAATGTTTTTCATTCTTGAGATTTTTGGGGCGTTTTTGCCTTTTATTACACAGCACATCAGAAATTGACCGGAAACATGCGGAGTGAGAGGGGGACAGAGCTGCAACAAAGACTCAAACTAATGGAATTTACAGTTTCAAGACAAGAGATGTGTCTTTTCACCAGTGGTGCACCAGCTGACATGTCATGAAACTATTGTATCAAGACATGGACATCACTTGCTCTCAAGTAGTCACCTTTTCACCTTACCTACCTTGAGATTTGATTGTACAGTTCATAAGCTATTGTTTTTTTTTTTTCTTTTTTTGTCGTTACATTTTTTTTGATCAACTTACAAAACAAAAATCAAGAATGAAGTTATAAATTT
Organism: Solea solea; assembly: GCF_958295425.1. Classification (NCBI taxonomy): domain Eukaryota; kingdom Metazoa; phylum Chordata; class Actinopteri; order Pleuronectiformes; family Soleidae; genus Solea; species Solea solea. Next base: position 8,579,991 of record NC_081142.1, on the reverse strand, counting down.
GTGTAAATGTACCAAATTTGATTCAACAAAGCCCAAATTCATGTCAAATATTGTGCTTTCTAAAACAAACAAGAATAAAGTTTGTAAACAAGGCAGGGTTGTAGTTTTGTGGACAAAACTTCCTACATTTAAAGCTGCTGTGCGTAACTTGTTTTTGTTTGTGATTCGGCCTCTCTTAGATCTTGGTAAACAAAAACAATGTGACATCATACATGTGTGCGTATACAGCAGCCGTGCAGGGGCGGGCGGGCGGCGGCGACGAGAAGCATTTATCCCATTAAACTGCTGAACGACCCTGTTGTTTTGTGCAGAAGAATTCACTTTCTGTGGGAGCTTCTTTGTGTTTTCAGTCATACTTTAACCTGTTTTGCTTTACTTCAGTGTTCAATGTTGCTGTTGCCTTTAACCGTTTCGACATAAAACAAATCCTATCCTGTGTGCAGCGTCACAGGAATGTCACATAGGCTTAATCAGCATTGTGTGAACTGATCTGAAAATGTTTTGAATGTGAAAAGAAAAAAAAAAAAGCATTTGTTTGTTATGCACTGGAGTTTTAGGTCTTTTTCTCAGGCTTAATAAATATCTTAACTCACTTTTTGGAGCATAGCATCTGGGCTAAAGCGGCTCCACTGCAGCGCTTTATCAATCTTGTGTTGCTCCATTTCATTTGAAAGGCCAGTTAAGTCTGGAGATGATTTCCTGCCAGCAGTGACACAGCTCTGCTGCTTCAGAAGGCCTTTTGCTTTGATAACTGACTCCCTGACCTCTGGCAAGCTGCAGAGTTGGAGACAGAAAGCAGAATGCACATGTGTGTTTCAGTTCCTGCACACTGTACACATGCCAAAGCTTGGATGTGCATATTTTCTTTTGTGTTTGTGTTTGTGCTCACACCAGATTTTGGGTTACCAAAGCAGCAGCAGCAGCAGCCGCTTTGAGAGAGTTAGAGCCTGTTAAAGTTTAATGTTTGTTTTGTCGTCAGCCCTCTCAGTTACTGTGGCCTCTGGCAGCTCAGGCCTTTAAACAAGTCCTTCAAATCCCAACTACAAATTATCTCTGGGATTAGCAGAGATCAAAGAGGGCTAAACTATAACTGCATCGGGGTAATCGGTTTGACCCTACGTCAAAGATGAGAAACCAGAGGGTGGTGAGTTTAATTTCCAGCAGTGTTGTCCAGCTGTATGTTGTCAATTTATGACCAGAACATTTGGGGCCTGCTGTAACTGCTCCAGGTGTGCTGCACTGCATCTGACCCCACATCTGTGTTAGGGCTTTATCTCTGCAGTCGTGTGTCTGGTGGAAGAAAATATGCATACGCACAATACACAATGCATCGCTTCACCTGGAGAGATCAGGTTAGGTGGGAACATGGACGCAAGGCAGTCCTGTTCATGCAGTAAAATATACAGTATATGATTTTCCTGCATTGTTTGTTGATAAATAGATTGTGAAAAGCTTTATCCTCAGTATGAGTCTAACTTTGTACCCGTGTCATGACAATAACCCAGCAGTGCAGGGGACCTGGCTGCAGCAGAGTATCCACAGCAGTCTCCCCGGCAACTGCATGCCTGGCTGAAGAGTGATATTGGGTCTCCACACTGTGATGAGCAGAAAGAGTGAAAAGAGAAAGGGGGGAGAGGGGGATTGTGGTTTCATGGTTTGCAGGGGGAGCTAGCATTACATGAGAGTGAATCGGAGTGATGACATTGTTCCTAAGCCGCCGAGTGAACCTATACATCTGCCACTGTGGAGGAAGGGCCATTCACCTGTCTGAGCCGCTGCTGATGGAGCAACGGGAGAAAAGCACAAACGGGCAGAATGATAGAACCCTATCCAGTGTTGAGTCGGCTCTTCTGTTGGCACTTTGATATGTATTATAGGTCTCGGGTTTCCTGATTGTTCCAGAGGAAATTAGAAATTGATTCTGGATCATTCTGGGGTCTGAGTTTCAGAATTAGTCTAGGCATAGGGAATGCTGGATCCCAGATAAACACAACTTTTTTTTATACATATACTGTGTATATTTGAAGGCCGAGCACAAAGGTTGACATGGATTAATCTGTTAAATGTTTGAATTTCCAGCCTTAGGTTGGGCTGAAAGGGAATTACACGCGGTAAGTTACAAACATGATATATCTTAAAGTATTTGTCTTCTTTTGATTAAGGTGTGTGCATTTTTCACCATTTAAGGGCATCTGCAAAGTCAATGGAGAAAAAATATCCAGCAATTGCAGGAAGAGAAAAAGGTAACTCTATTGAGGAAGAATGAAGGATGTAATTGTGGGAAAGATATATATATTCACTGATTGTGTGAACTCATGTGGTGTTGGTGGTTAATTTGGTACGTCGTCATTTTAAAGAGGAACACTGACCCCAACAGAGTGGAGGATTTGTCAGTGTGCAGACTTGCCAGGACTCGCTCTGTTCAGTAGAAAAATGCTCCCACCTGTTCAGCTCTGTGTGCTCAACATTTCAATGCTGATGTCATTTTTCTCCCTGTGTGATGATGTTGTGTTGCTGCTGCCACCTGCAGCACCACCCTGCTCTGGTAGCCGTATATGTCTGACTTTGGTGTGAATAGGAGACCAAATCAGATTCAGTCTTTTAGTTTATTGCTGCAGGGCTCTGAGATGCTACACATGCTTTAATAAATCAAATTACAATTATTTAAATTGAGGTAAATGTTGTTGTTTTTTTAAGTGAAGACAAATATTACTGTACTACACTATTACTATACTATAACAAGTATTCCACATAACCGTATTCTATTCAGGCACATGAAGCTGCAGCTGCATAATTTAAAGAAGCATTTCTTAATGAAATTCTTCCCAACTGCAAATCTGTGTAATTATCGTACTGCTAGTAAAAATAATGGCACATCATGTATGTGAAATGTGCTCTGCACATTTGTGACATTTCTCCTTTTCTAGGGCCAGGTCCTGGTCGCTATGGGCTTCCTCCAACCATTGGATTTAATGGCCATGACTTCACCAAACTAACAAGCCCTGCCTACTCTTTCCACAGCAGAATGAGTGACAACCGTGAGCCACTTTCTCTTATTATGTTTTGAAATAAATAGTTTGTTGTTGTCTTACTCAAAAGTTCAGTGATTACCATTTATAAAACAACCATGAAGTATTGCATGAATATAGAATGCAGAGGCTTTGTCAGTGCAAATTGGTCTTGTCAATTTAGAACCACTAGGGGGAGACAATGCTTCATTAGTTATTTTTTTACATTATATAATGGGAACCTTGCCAGCCTTATTTGAGGCACAGCATAGTCAACTCAAACAGAGACAAGAGACAGTATATCAAACTTATAATAAATGTCTACCTTCCTTACAGTGTATGGTGTGAACTGCAGTCCAGGGCCTCAGTATTATGTTGATGCAAAAATCACTCGCTTTGGAAAGGATGGCACTCCTGCATACTCCATGTTGAGCAGAATAAAAGAAAAGAGTAAGTTGCTACTTTTCCATTAGAAGTAAATATTTCATGTTGGTGCATATTTTTCTTGAGATCCATTTTATATAATTTGAAAGTGCAGCCTAATTAACACAGCTTTTTATTTAAACCAAACCCTTTACGCCGATATACAGCAAAAACACAACGCTTGTTTTTGACAGTTCTGTCAGCTGCTGCAACTTAAACTCAACCCCAAGTGTGCTCTGCCATATGGTGCCAGTTTGTTGCTTTGTATTATTCAACTGTATTCCCTTCACTAGAGGAGTTATTCCAAACACCTGGACCTGGTGCATACAGTCCTGAGAAAGCCCCACCATGCAACCTTCAGCGCAGACCCCCATCCTACACAATGGGTTCCCGCACTCAATACCGCAGCATGGACTCAGTACCTGCTCCTAACAAGTATTCTCTTCCTCCACTCATGGGCCCTCAAGTCCCACACAAGCCGGCCAGTGCAAGCTACACAATATCAGGTAGTTACAGCACAGGTGGACCATCTGTGGATTTAGCAAAGACGCCTGGGCCTTGCAGGTACAACACTACAGACCCAGGAGTGTATTTGCGCCGACAGCCAGCATTTTCCATGCTGGGACGACACAGCTTACCCAAAGATGCCACCAAAAAACCTGGTCCTGGAACTTACAATCCAGAGAAAGTAACGGTTCACAAAGCCCGGGCCCCGGCTTTCTCTCTGGGCATCAGACACTCCGAATTTGTCACCCCACTAGTTGTCAATGTTTCTGACTAAACTATCACTTGAAGTAAATGATAGAAACATAACAATGCAATGACAGGAAAATATAAAAGAAAGCATTTTATTTTGTTCATCCGGCAACAAAGCACTTGTAGAATCAATCATGACAATAATATTTATAATACCTAGAAATAATATATATATGTACATAACATAAGAATAAAGAACATAAACATGTTCAAACACAGAAACCCCTTCAAGGAAAAATGACCTTAAGAAAAACATAAAATGCTATGCCTGTATGACTCAGTAAATAATCATGAAAGAATGGTGGAAATCAAAACACATTCAAAAACATTTAAGTGTACAATTGACAGGCAACTCTTCACCATATTAATTTTAAGGGTAACATTCACAGTGCAATCAAGATATTTGCCTCTCATTACCTCTAAAAAATTGAGGGACTTTGAAAGAACAAGAAAAGCACAATACAACTAAGGGAATTCTACACAATTACATTACAACAAATGTAGAGATGTATGAGGGAATGAAGTATGGTCCAAAGACGAAACAAAGCGGGCAAAGATGATAACAGGTTTCCATTTATTCCTTTGGGAGAGGCCTTCTGAAAAGCAGTATGTGTGGCTCTAGAGTGAAAAACAAAGAATAATCATATCAGTATCATCTACAACATACAGTGGATAAATTGACAAACACACAGCCGTGCCTCAAGTAGTGCAACGATTTAATAACACTAATTATCAACAAAATGAGAAAAGCTCAATACACATCAATAAAAATGTTTGTGTAATATGTCGACACTTTGTGATATAGTTCTCTAATGTTTCACCCCCTTGTTTTCTGCCCTTAAATATTTGAAATGACAATTAACTGGTTTCCTCCAAGGTCACATGGGAGCAAAAATCCAACTATATGGCATTTATTATGATAATTACCAATATCCAACTTTTGTTTTTTAGATATCTTTGGTTAGTTCAAAATTTAAACAGTTTACTGACACATGCGAGCAGCTGCTAATGGTTCGGCTGTGGTATTTGTCTTGTTAAGCTAAATGCTAACACTTTAACTTTGAAAATGGTCTGACTGACTAAGTACAGATTCATAAAGTCATACATTACACAATTAACAGCGAAAGAAAGTGTAAGAACCAGTTGGAAAAACACAAAGATAAGAGATGGGCATTTGTATCGGTCAGTTACTAGTCGAAATCCCTGAATCAGATATTAACCAATATTTGTTACACAATTGAGAGAATTATGTACTTGAAATGACTCAGTACAAATGTGTTTACAGCTTCATAGTTCATAAATAGTCTAAAAATGATCTGCATCAGACCCAAAAAACTGGTATTGACCCATCCCTGATGAAGATAAAACAACCTTATGATGACATTATGCTGTGCTGTAAAGTAATAAAGTAATGATTGCAGCTGTTCATGTGTGTGTTACGTGTACTTCTGTGGCTTGTTTTTGACCAAGTGAGAACAAAATGTACATCTATCCTTCACGCCCCCTCACCTGGTTTGTGGATCATGTAGTGTATCCAGCCCTGGCTTTGTTGCACTCCCAGTCCCCTCCACTCATCTTCTGTCATCAGGTGGGACGAAGGCACCAGTTTCGACAGCTGCTTCGGAAGCACGACATGCCTGCGTAAAGACACGTAACACACCTGTAAGCAATCACGCAATCACGGCTGACAAAAAAATAACTTCGTTTCACTAGAGGCCGGTAAAGTAGCAACAGGACATTTGTAAGTATATGAATACACAAGGCCCAGTTCACAACGGTATATAAAAAAAAAGCAATTAATGTTTTGTTTCTGCTTTTTTGTTCACATTCAGGCTTCAACCCAAAGCAAACCGATTATAACATTTAAAACAAGCCCCCGTTAGCATAATATCAATAAATAGCTAATACGTTAAGTAAAACATACACAATAATACCATTTATTTTGCTAAATTACACACACCAGGCAGAAGTTAGCATTGCGTGTTTACGTTATGTTGAGCGACGCAGTTAGCATAGCTAATTTCAACGATCAATGCCTGTTAGCCAAAACGGCAGCCAATAAACAGACCTGTACTCGAAGAGCTCGTCGTTGTACTTGTCAGAATAGTGAATCTGTTTTTTTGACATCTTCGGTTGACGATATCACTGAGGCCCAAGAGGCAATACCGATGTTTGCGAGTGGTAAGAGGCGATTGTAGCGCACTGCTTCTCCGTACTTCAGGTCGTAATAAGCTGTTAGTGCTGCTGTCATCTGCCGCTGTTTTCTCCAACCACCACGATTCAAACCCCAACGGTTCCCCGCCTTCCGCGGATTGGTCCGACCAGGGGCCCGCCCTTCTACAAAGATCGTCTATGTTGAAAACACAAAAAAAGAGTCATTAACTCGGTTACGAAACGAGACACAAACAGGAAACATTGCTTGTCACAGTTGACCGTTTTTAGGCGATAATAATAATAAAAAAAAACACACCCATATTTCAGCTATTGTGAAAACATTTGGATATGTGCCATGTAGTAGTTGCTGGTGTTCAAACACAATAATCGAGCGGTATAGAACGTCTCCGGGCTTATTCGCTAGAACCTTTCTGACAACGTAGAAACGGACTCAGTGAGAGCTCTTCATCTATGTACCTGCCCTTGACGTCGAAGTTATGCTGCTCAAAATGTGCTCAAAAAAACAAACAGTGGCTCGTTCACTGAACTGCCCCCGGTACATTGCACTATACACGGAAAGAAATCAGATATTTTTAGAAAGTTACTCAATTATTGTACAAATGTTGCATTTGTAGCAATGTTTACAGTTCCATTGTGTAACAAATAGAGCCATGGTTCTCAAAATGTGGTATGTGTAGCACCTGGTGGTACTGTTCTACTGTATATACCAGTAGCTGAAGAATTTTGACTGGAGTGTGTAAATTGAAACAAATATACACAAATAAATAAATTAAAGTAATAATAATTAGAGTCACCTGATCTCTTGCTCCACCTTAATTTCGCTATACAAATGTGTGAAGTATATGTGAAGAAGAGGAGGACAGAGCAAATTATCTTATTGAGAATAAATCTGCCTTCTGTGAAAAGTCCATAGCTGACTTTGCTCAGCCTATTTACACCACTGTACTTTAACGTTAGCGTTAATTGTGTTGCTTCTACTGAAATAGAGGATTTGTCTTTACATACCAGAAAAATGTCTTTCCCCATTTGCATAGTAAGCTTCCACTCTAAAACTCTCTTTTGCTGTTTTTTTCCCTATTCAGGCTGCTGTAGAAACATGGCTGTGCAAGATGGCACCCTCTAAAAACAAGGTCCTTGCCACAAATACATCCCAATGAGGCAGAACCTCATTTCTGACCCAGTGGTTAATGTTAGAGGTAAGGTGTGAATTGTGGGTCGGAGTTTGTATGTCTACAACCTACATTTGGGTTTTATCAAAAGCATGACCCATTCACACTGCAGAACTATCATTAAAATAATATTATTCTATGTATTTAATTGTGCATGCTTGTTGATTTTAAAAATCCAAAACAATTAACTGTATTCTTTATTTTTCAACAAAGCGTTTGTGACATTATATAAGGCTACATTGTGAATCACTCAGCTTTACATTACGTACATTTCTTTTAGGCCTTATGTAAATATCTTAAGTCAATTATTAACAATGCAAACTATCTTCTTACATTTAACCAAACACCATCGTTTGAGGTTTCCGTCTTGTAGTTAACTTATGCTGTTGTTCTAAGATGTAATTGTTGTTTTCAGGCTGCTAATGAGCGGTGGTGTATTCACAGCAGGATTTGTTCCACTCATATTATGCAAAGCACTAAAGTCAGGAGGTAAAAATGTTAACTCTTCATGGTCAGAGAAATTCGCTAAACTCTAACTGTGTGCCTGAAATTGTGGTATAAATATACTGTACATTTAAACCTGGAAGTACTTTTAAATAGTTCTATTAAGTCTAGGTCTAGTCTATTTTTAATACATTTATTTAATGGGTTTTTAATATGTTAGAGCAGGTATTTGCCAGAAAAGAGGCACAAAAAGTACAGAGGCCCGTTGCTTCTGTCAACATGTATCGATTCCATCTGGTTTATAAGTAACTTCACGGTGGGCAGCACACAAACAAGAAGCAATTGGCTGTTTGGGGGAAGGTGGGAAGGCAGTGAACGTGGTGTCACTGTGACACTGATGATGCTGTTTTTGTGTGCTTTGTTGTAACATGGTGTCCTGAGCAGTGACATGAACTTGTTCTTAAATTAAACCACAGCGAGTTTACTGTTGTGTAAGAGTAGGAATTATTTATCCCTGATAAAAGTCGTTGGACGAGCACTGTGTTGGGTGCATGGTTTTCTCCTCAGACTTCGATATAAAGGTAAGCTTTATTACTCTGATCCGTCTTTGAATTTCAGAGAACAAATTATATATATGGTTCTAATTGATATATATGATCTTAGTTCTTGACAAGAACATACTGAGCTTTTCTGTGAAGGTGGCATTATTTAGTTTTTGTGTAACTGATGATACTGCCTATTGGGTTATTAACTTTATAATCATTCCAGACAACATGTAATTGTGTCATTGTCTTGTTTTTGACCACTACGTTGTCTGTTGTTTTCTCATCTTTAATTTCATGCAAACTGTGAAACTTCATGGATTATTCCTAATTTTCTTTTTTGACCTCCTGTATTCACTGTTTCTTATGTGCAGTTGCATGTACAGTGTTTTTGACCCCCCTGGACAAAAACACTGTGCTACAGTGTCCTCTTGAGTCACAAGATCCACACTAAAGTGCCCTCTAGGGTGGTAAAAACATTAAGGACGTACCATACTAGCTGTGGCCTCTAAAGCAAAATATAAATTGAAAATATGGATTGTTTTTAATGGAGTGCCTTTCTAGTGGAGAAAAGTGTTTCTCTATAAGATGCCCTTGTAACTTTGTGTCCTATGGGTGCCCTTCCAATCAAAAAGGGTGCCGTTATGAAATGGCCTAATGCCCCTACATGACAGTGTCCCAAAGGGAGTACTTAGAGGAAATGATTTACAGTGCTGTATAGGAAATGCCCATCTCGGTGATAGCCTTGGGCCCCAGTTCACACTTCAGACATGCCTGCCTTAAGCGTACTAGTGGTCTGCCTCACTAGTGCGCAGTAGGTGCCCATTTAGTTCTTGCCCCATCCTTCCAAATGTATGTGTACCACAAAAAAGAAAAAAAAAGCCCAATGTCAGTTCCGATTTTTATAAAAAAGTGTTTTTCACACTCAGCATCTCTACTGTTGAAGCATACTTTACAATTCCTTTGTGTAAGATGAGAAATACAATTGAGAGGGATTTAGAAAAATACACAACGGAGGTTGCAAATGAGGGGGCCAAAGGATTGTGGTGAGATGGCTAATTGTTCTCTGGCATTTGGGAGGGAAGATGGGAAGATAATTCAGACTGATGGTGGAACAGGCTTTTTTCAGACACAGTCCTTTATGAGTGTGTGGCTGCATTGTTTCCTTTGTTAAGTTTGTTGTGCACTGCCTTGACAAATGGAATTGCTCACATACCAATTCACAACGTACCCTTAAACTACAGTAAGTGAAAGATGGTAATGCCAGTATTTATTCAATCTAAAGTTTCTTACTAAAACGTATGTAAATGTATTAATGCTGATGCGCAGACATACTTGTGCCTTGTTGTAGAAAAGAAAATGGTTCTTAACATAGTTTGTGTTAGAATCTAGCCATGTCAGTGGATATTGCCACCACATGTTGTTGTTTTTGTTGTTGTGCACATTCCACCAGAGGAGAAACATTCTTATATGTACACATATTTATCATCTTGACAGTTAGAGCCAGCTTTAACACAGTCACGTAAAAAATGTTCCTTTAAATATAACCTCATTGTCATTGCTTTCTTCTATTGTGTCAGCTTATTGACAGCCTTGTTGATTGTGTGTGTGCGTGCGGGAGGGCAGGGTGGATCAGGCAGATGTGTTTTAGCTAATAGAGAGTGAGAGCAGCTGGGCAGGGCAGGGCTAATAGACCCAATGACATCATCCAGAGAAGCAGAGAGAGAGAGAGAGAGAGAGAGAGACACACACACTGTGAGTGTAGGAGTGAGCTGCCTCAGGCAGTAAAAGGAAGCTGGCCAGCACAAACAGAGGAGAGCAGCATGAGAGTGGGACAGTTTGTGTGCGTGAACGGGAGAGGACCAGACTGCATTCATTTGACTTCAGCAAGGATATAGACCTCTGTCTGGAAGATTTTTTTCTCTAGGATTCTCCCCTCTTGTGTCGCACCTTCCCCTCCTCCCCTTCCCCCTTCCCCCCCTTCATCCTCTGGCAGTTATCCCTCCTCAGCTCCTGCTTCAGGCGGCTCCTCCGGGCATGCTCCTTAAGCCAAAGTATGACCGCTTTCGCAACGAGTCTGTGACCTCCTCCGACGACCTGATGCAGAGCTTAGCCATGAGCAGCAAAGTTGTGGCCACACCAGTAGTCCCCTCCTCCACCCCACGCCTTCCTTTGCCTTCCCTGCCTACTCTGGATCCCAGTACCAGGACCTCTTCCTCTGCCAGGGCTACAGCCCTGGCTGACTCCCCTTGCATGGATGGGGAGCAGGATGGCACCACAACCTTCTGCATGCTCATCCCTAAGATGCCCCAGTGGAAGTTCTCCAATTCCCTGCTCAGCCGGAGCCCATCCAACTCCAGCTCTAGCTCCAGCTCTAGCAAGGACTCGGGCAAGGCAGCAGCAGCTCCTTCCCAGGCCTCTGTTTCCCCTCCTTCAACATCGCACAGACCCAGCGGTGCAACTTCAGCCAGTGGTCCAGTGGCAAGTCTTGCAGCAGTTCTTAACTCCTGTGACCCTGTGTGTGTCACCCCCTGTTCTCTACAGGCCTTCCGGGGTCAGAGAGCAGTCGCAGCAGCAAACTCTGCCAGTGCAGTGGGGCATGGATTTGGGGCTTCAGAGGCTATGGCAAGCCCAAGTCTTTCCAGCAGCTCCAGGTCAGGATTGAATCGCAGGACAAGGGTAGAAGGCATGTGGCTGGGGGGAGAAGATTTCAACCAAAAGGGCAGCTTCATTCACAAACCCTCTCAGGGCTGGCTGCACGCTGACAAGAAGATTGCAGGACCAGGAGCCTCTTATATTGTCAGGGTGAGTCACCAGTCACATTTTTTAAATGTATACAGTATATTCCTTGCAGCTGACGTTAAACATGAAGCTAATTCATGATTTGTGTCATTTTGTCATCAAAGTGAAAAAAAAGTTAAACTTTTCTCCTTCAGATACTAATTATGAACAACTATATTTCCACAGGAACTAGTGGATGCCGTAATATTGATGGCCCCAGTTCAAATGTTTCACTGTCTGGGTGGGAAACAAAAGGATATCACAGTGCCAGGCAGTTTCTTATGCAGCACATGTGGCGATAGCTGGTGAATACATAAGTGAATCCACATAGATGCAGGTAGGGAGTGGGAGACTGCATCAGGATAGCACGCAGGCATCAGGGTGGACAAAGATAAGCCACAAAATTATGTGTGCAGACTGTGGAAAGGATTGTTATTCTGCTGCAGCACAGGTTATGTGCATCATATACTACACGTCAGATAATGGCCAAATGCATTTACAGTGCTTGCTACCCATGCCTGTGCGTGAGCTCCTGCTGTAAGCTTGTGGGAGTGGTGCTCTTTGTGAGGCTCTGCACTTGTTTACATTTGTGTGCAGTGAGGCTGAGTGAAGTGTTATCCACAGCTGTCAACCTAGTCTTTATTATAGGTGGTGTAATACTCGAAATCTTGAATTATGATTTAAATGTAATACGTAAACTGCACAATGTGTTCTTTAATAAATTAAATCAGGAGCCATATAAAAGGGGACGTTAGCATGATTAGATTTGAAATTAAATAGATAATAAACTAGAATAACAGACATATTCATCAGTGTGTGTTGTGATTTGTGTTTACAAAGGGTTGCCATCCCATGCAGCCTGCTTGACGTCAGTGTCAATGATCTCCCCTAAGCAATCCTCCTGCACTTCTGTTCATCTCTGCCTCTTGGCCCCCCAAACTAATGACATGCTTCTGATTAGCACAGTCTGGGGCCCAAGCATGCTTGCTAATTGCATTATACAGGCACCATTCCTTCCTATATTCAATTACATTTAATCACATCCATTTGCATCATGTGATGTGGAAAAAGACGATTGGATCAGTATGGGAGGGGTCCAGTGATGAGTTTGTATGAGCGCTCATCACCCTGCAGAGCTTTCCTAGTTTCATAACAAGTACTGCTTTCTAGGGCTGCAATGTCAGAAAATGTTAATCAGTGTTACTCAAAGGATGATGTTCTCAAATGTCTCATCTTGTTGTCTTATCTAGAAACCAATGATTTTTTTGTTATATGGAGCAAAGAAACCTGAAAATATTCATATTTAAGAAGCTGTAAAATCAGAAAACTTGCTTTAATTCCTTAAAAACACTCAGGCTGATTAATCGATTATCAAAATAGTTGAAGTTGATTCATTTAGTAAACGATTAATCAAGTAATTGTTTCAGTCCTACTGCTCTCATAATTAATTGGTGACTCAGTTAATTATAAGGCTGAGCTTTTAATAGTGTATTATTGTAATGCCTGAATGTGTACTGCTATAAAGTGAGATGTTTGAAATGGGAATTGTATACAGACGGCAGTTAAAGCTGTTGTAGTATATATACCATGTGCAGTTTGCTATAAATCCATGCAGGGAGGAGTAGTTGCTGCATGTATTAGTGTCAAAGTGACAGCAGATTTCTGCTGTGCTGGGCCATTTTTAATCAGCACAGCTAGAGCACTCCTTTTTTTCTGTTCTCTCCGTCACTCTCGAACATGGCCACACTCATCTATACTCAATCACTCCTCTGCTGGAAGAGACATGTATATAATACTTAGTATTCTTTGCACTTTCCCTGTCCTTGTGGTCGTTATTCAGACTCTTGTGTCTGGCCTGCTGCCTCTTGTGTCTCTGACAGCCAGGACACTGCAGCAACCATCACACACAGAACTCCCAACAGCTGCCAGAGCAGCTATCATTTAGAGAGCTATACTCAAACCAGACCGCTGTCATTGTATACTGTGCCTTTACAATCTGGTGCACAGTATTTCCTAATCAAATTATGAATATATGTAATGTCTGTTGTGATTTTCAACTTAGCTAACAAGACAAGTTATTGAACAATCATTTTTACTGCATTAGATACTGAGTATTAACAACCGACTGTCCCCATTGTCTGCATCTCATCCATTTGTCTTGCTTTGCATGAGAAAGAAAGAATATGTTAATGGTCTATCAGTCTAACTCTGGAATAGCCTCTGGTACTTACTACTCCAGCTCTGTTGCACTGATATAAAGATGACACCCGCATGAACACACTTTAATTCCCAACCTCTTACTTGTCTCACAGCTCCCACAACAATTTAAACACCTGTCACACGCCCGCTGCAGTTCTGTTAAACCAGAAACACTGTTGCTACATACAGTCTGTTACACACCCATAAACTTCTGTTTTTAATACTTTTACCAAGCGCCTAATGCAAAGGCTCAGACACTGACAGGTACACCAAAATAACAGATTAAATGCAGTAGAGCCATTTTACCGGTCTGTTGGGCGGCTTGCAGCTCACTCTGGTGTGGAACATTTGTTCCAAAGGCAAAACTGTCAACTGGCAGTGTTCAAGGAGTTGATTTCCCGCATAAACACTTACATTTTGGAAAGTCTTTCTCACTGAAGTGATTTGGCCAAATGGATATCAGTGTGGTTTGTGTGATGGAGAAGGGAATGTTTTTATCAGCAGAGAGTGAGTGACAATGGAAGCATTGGCAGAGAGATGGGGGAAAAAAAAAAGAGAGAGACCATTTTCCTGATGAAAACCAGCCTCCCCACCCTCACCCCCTCTCCAAATCTGGTTAGAAAGCTCATTTAGCTCTCAAGCTCAGGGGTTGCCTTCCCTCTGTTTTGGTCTCTTTCTCTTCAGGGAAATACAATGTATGGCAAAGACTGAGCCAAAAGACTGAAGTGTGGATAGGATGTAAATGATGTAGCAACAAATAACCTTCATAAACAAATAAACATACCAAATGTAGCTTGAAGTTAACAACTGTTTCTTTTCTGCAAAGTATCATTATCATTATACAACTAAGAATCAAAGTGAATGGACATTAAGCACCATGAATTCGCCAAATGTCTGTGAAAATAATCACATTTCTTTGTAATTACCTTTTATTTATTTTTTTATTTATCTATATACCAGTCAACGCTGTATGTTAATGCACAGCCGTACGAATAAGCTCAGAGCATCGTTCCGTGTAATGAGAGTATAGAGTGCACAAACACACTCCTCTAGAGGACTAGGAATCTACAGTTTGTCCACTGTTTGGAGCTCTTAGTGCTCATAATCTATTTCAGGAGCCATTAGCACCTCAACCTGACAGCCATTAGGAAGCTGCAGCTGGACTCCTCTTCACTGCATTTCACTTTAATGCTCTCACTTACTCTTAAAGCACACTTTTAAGGACCTTGCAATGCACGAAAGTGTGTTTTAGGGCGATCTAGTTAGAAAAAAACAACACATTTTCACATGTTGTGTTCATCCTGCCTTCCACCTCTTCTGATATGTATGCGGGTTACCACTGCAACCATGATAGTGGCCAAGAGTATGTTTGCAGGAATAGCATGCTGCAGGCTTCCCACACATCTCTATTCTTTTTCCATCTTCTTTTTAGGCCTTATCAGCCATTGTGCCATCTACTGGCAACATAAGGGAACGCCTTCACTATCACACATTGTTTTATTTACATGAAGCTTTAAGGATGTGGTCTGCATTTGCTGTAGTCTGCCATCACACATTATTGGGGGCCTCTTTCTAGGGCCACACATGGCATGTATGGTATGCTGTTATACTGTTGGAGATTTGTCTTTTTTAAATAGTGAAACGGTGGTTACTTCACAGCAATTCACATTATTATTATTGTTTGTGTATAAACATTTAAAATTCTTTGATTTGAACCATTTTTGTTTTGTGTGTTTCTCTTTGCAGTACATGGGCTGCATTGAGGTGTTGAAGTCAATGCGCTCCTTGGACTTCAACACAAGGACTCAGGTGACAAGGTAAGGTCATCATCAGTCAGAAGAATTTGTGTTATATTGGTGCTGGACTGGTACATTTGAACCATTTTGAGCGCAACCAGTGGGGGAACTTGTATAACTATATAATATATTTCACCAGACGTTGTCAGACTAAAGTCACAAGATTCTGCCTGATAGCAGAAAAGCCTTGTTGTGTGTCCCAGTTTTAAAAGAGTGTTCAGTGGCTCGAGAAGTCGTATGTTTACGTATAGAACTAAGCCTCATTTTCTGAGTGTGTTATTGTTATCAAATCTCATTGCTATCCTCGACCACATGGGAGAGGTGCACTCCCCCCTCTCACCCTATCTGCCCCCCCCCCTCGAAAATCAATTGTTTGTTATCTGAGCCCACAATGCATCCAAGGCTTAAGTGCAAGGGGTGGAGAGCAGAGATGGAGTGATAAATAGAGAGAGAGAGAGCAAGAAAGAGAGAGAGAGAGATTTATTATTGATGATGTTCGCTAATGACTATGGAAAGCTGCAGTGGTCCCCATGAACACACCCGGCTGGATAATGTCTGTGTTTGTAACTTTTTGAGGAGGAGGAGGAGGAGGAGGAGGGAGTGAGTTAGTGGTGTTCAAAACAAAACAGCAAAACAAAACATTAGCAATGGGATGAACCATACAGAACATAATCTGAGCACATTATGTTATACAAATTATTGCATTACATCCTTTTAGTCTGATCTGACCAATGAATCGGATTTGTGTTTGCATCATTTTTTGGTTTTTGGTTTGCTGCCATTTTTAGATGTCCATATTCCCATGTGATGCCCTTGACACAGGGCCTGTGTTTCTGAGAATATTTTGCTGATCAACAAGGCCAAAAATCAACAGTTCACTGGGTTTTGTGTTTGTAATATGTGGATTGTCCCTGCATGTGATTCAAAGGTTGATTTTTTTTTACATAACTTTACTGAGGTCTTTATTGTGTCTCAGTATTAAACAGCAACCAGTACTAATGAAGCTCAGCATTTTAGTGCAGGGTAGATACCGAGGCTACAGACAAAAACAACATCAACATCAGCCGATCCCTTGCTCCTCCTCCTCCTCCTCCTCCTCCTCCTCCTCCTCCTCCTCCTCACTCTTCCTTCTCATCAGCATGAGTCATTGGAACATTGTGGTGTTTGTAAAAAATCCCTGAGAAGACCTTTACTCGAGATGGTGCCCTGGATGGTGCTTTTTAAATATTTACGAGCCATTTGATAGGGGCAGCTGGGTTCTTGACTGCTGTCCCCACTACCCCCAGCAGAGACAGCGTTCAGCTCCAGCCTCAAATCCACACTATACCTCGCTCTGGCCATCAGGCTCACAGGGGACAGGGGCTTTAAATGGGCATTAGTCGGACCTTCCCAGGAGTTACAGCTGCGTCACTGCAGAGTTATAACAGTTCTGCTCTGTCAAAGTCAATGCATATAGAGATGCCCTAAAGCAGCCGTTCCTAAACCTATTGCTGAGGCCTATTTTAAATTCATTAAATTAACACACAAGACTATTAAGTATTACACATACAAATTTATTTTATGTTATATGTTGAATGTGTAGTCCTTGATTATTTTACATTTTAAAGCATTTGAAACTTCAGAGAGAAGGAAAACAGTACTTGCATGTTAAATCAATCCTCTATACATATAAAGGGAAACATATTGCTGTAATGTATCCATAAATCATCCATGATAATCCATCTATGTGAATGCAGCAATTTGCAAAGCAACATTATCAAATAAATCATAAATATTGTTTGGTTATTTGAAGCGTCTACAAAACAGAATATTACAAAGTGTAAACTTTTTGACGATTGTTTAGTTTTTTGTAAGATCCATGTAAATCAGTGGTAAAAGCTAGTTTAGTACATAATGAGCAGTGCTGCTGAAAAACCTTTTGTTGAGCTTTGAACTGTGACGGGTCTGTGACCTATGACATTAGCCCGAGGGAGCAAATACAAAGCTTCTGTTCATTTTTAACCTCAGGTTTTTCCATCATTGTGATGCACCATATTCTTAAAGCCCTAAACATTTGTCAAACTGTTTTCTTGTTATACTCACAAATGGTCTATGGACCACTTTATTGATTGACCCTTGATTTATCCATTTAGCCCTATTGAGATAAATATGTCATAATATATGTGGGTGCACAGGAACTATGAATCACATGACACCACATTACAAATATATCCTTGTATTTTTGACCGTTGACCTTTCTTCATTTACTTAATTAGGGAAGCCATCAACAGACTCTGCGAATCTGTGCCTGGAGGAAAGGGGCCTTGGAGGAAGAAGGTTAATAGTAAACTTGTAATTCTTCTGTGCATGTTTCACTTTGCTTAAATTGTTGCTGGAAGGGCAGATATATAAGATTTATCACATAAGGTCTGATTTCCATAATCAATATTGTGCACACAGCAGCTTGTGTGATGCTTTCTGAAGCACTGAATGTGACAAAACAGAACTCCTCCATGCAGCTTTTTACTCCAGACAAATAAAACATAACCACATTTTAAAATGTGTGATAATAACTTCCTTTAACTTTTTCTACTTTTCATTTAGGCCCAGAATAAAGCTCTCCAGTCTATTATGGGGAAGAGTAACCTACGGTTTGCAGGCATGAGCATCGCAGTCAACATTTCCATAGATGGCCTTGGCCTGCTCATTCCGACCACACGACAGGTCAGATCATTTTTAAACCCTTAAGTCTGTTTTGCCCTTTTTATTTTGCTTTATTAGTATATCTCTACTATTGAATTAAAACAGAAAGTTGGCAAGTCTCTGATTTATCTGTTTTCTCTTTCAGGTGATAGCTCATCATCCTATGCAGTCCATCTCATTTGCCTCTGGGGGAGACACAGTGAGTGCAGCATTTAGATCTCTACGTTGTTGTTGTTGTTGTTGTTGTTGCTGCTGTTGCATTTAACTAGTTCCCAATCTCATGACCCATGAGTCAATGACCGCTTTAATGTAGTTACATACATCTAATTTATGTGGTCTAATTGAATTTTTCCTCTTGTTTGTTTCAGGATACACCTGATTATGTAGCGTATGTGGCCAAAGACCCAGTGAATCAGAGAGGTACATCCCCGAAGAACTGTTTTTTCACTCAATCACCAATAGCACACATGGTTTTGAAAAAGGGAATTAAAAATGGTCTTCTTTTTGTTCCTTCAGCATGTCATATCCTGGAGTGCTCTGATGGTTTAGCCCAGAGTGTTATCAGCACCATCGGCCAGGCTTTTGAGCTGCAGTTCAAACAGTATCTGCACAGCCCTCCCAAAACCATGGCGTCTGTAGAAAGGTAATGCACAGTTCTACAAAACCCATGACCTCTATGAATAGACAAAGACTCTCCTCGGATGCCTCGGATTCTTTATTTGCTGCTGGTTTGTTTACAATTACACCCAGAATCATGCTGCTGAGAGATGAAATGCACTAGTTGACAAATGCAGCAAATATTAATCTATAAATGATATGTTATAGGAAGATAAACGTGTAATCTTGAAAAACAAGTGTATCAAATTTCTGGTTAATAATATCAACATCATAACGAATCCTATTATTCTGGATTTGTCATATATCCATACAGTTGTGTTTTTTTACTCATTTTATGCGTCATGTCAACAATGTCTTTTATCCAAAGCGACTTACAAGGGAATTGAGTACAACCTGCCCGAGGGTTAAGTTGAACTTGTGACCATGATGTCTTCTGCACATGGGGCCCCAGTCTTAACCAGTGAGCTACCCCACCTGCTTTGGAGGTGAAGTCTTAAGTAGTGCAGTGGATGCTCCCAAAGACCTTTTAATAAGCCTGTGTTGGTATCAACCACCCTTAGCTGCAGCATCTTAATTGCTGACAGACTAAACAGACTGATTTACAGCCCCGGAATGCTCACTTGACCCAGTGGAGGTAGTGGGAGAGAGGTGTGTGTGTGTGTGTGTGTGTGTGTGTGTGCAAGTGTGTGAGGAAGAGGTTTGCTCTACAAACCCAGGCAGGAGAGCCCACTTGTCTTTGCAATTTCAATGTTGCACTGCATGTATTTAAATGTTTGCAGAGCATTGTATTGTTTCATTTTATATATACTGTATTTACTTCATGTAGTTTTGCAATATTCTCACCCTGCGACTTAACTTAAGGTGTTGTTGTGATGCCACTGAGGTGCAAGAGGAAGTCCAGACTATTGGTCTTCTTCTGTCCTGGTTTCAAATGAACATCTTTCTGCTGCCAGCAGCAGCAGCAGCAGTTCTGATGATCTATATAAATATCTAGCTGATTTATATAGATCACTTTCAGATATAGAGATGTCATCTGATCTGACCTGATCCCTTTGAGAGGCTGATCATTATTTATACTATTAATATCATGACAAATAGTAATTAGATTGTGAAATTCATGGATTTAGAAGTATTTATCATTAATCGTTTTTGTGTGTTTGATTTAATTAAGGGATGAAGCTCCTTTCATCCATTACATGAATGTACTTCCTCAGATCTATCAGGCCAGAGGAGCCAGTGTTGGGAGAAGATGAGGACTTCTCGGAGCATGATTACTACAATAGTATCCCAGGGAAAGAGCCTCCACTTGGAGGCGTAGTGGATTCCAGACTCAGGCCCAGTGGCGGTCTGCTGGGCCACATCCACACCCAGCCACAGAGCAAGATGGCAGCACAGGTGAGGATCTGGAGAGGATTTACGGTCAGATTCACAAATCGTACAAAACATGCAATACAGCAAAATACTGCAGGTGTGCCCCTGATACTGTTTATACACAAGTAAGTGAACAACAGTTGTCACACATGTAAATAATATACGAAGATGTACATAAAAACAAATACCAGTATCTCATGCTACAGCAAAATGGAACTAAAGGGAACAAGATTAGTGCCATTAGCAGCTTGGTATATTACAAGATAACCTAATTAAGTATTTTAATTCAGACTACCAATGTATATATAAAACATTTACGCATATACACATTGATTATTATTATTATTATTATTATTATCATTATTATTAATAATAATAATAACAATAATAATAATAATAATGATGATGATGGTAATAATAATAATAATAATAATACATTTGGGACATTTTAATGAGCAACCAGTTGTATCAATATTCTTCCACTGCAGTATAGTGTTTTTAGTGACGAGAGTAATGTCCATCTCCACCATCTAATAGTGTAATTTCAAAACAATATGGCAATATCTGTTCTTTGTCCTGGACTGAATAAACTTCAATTTTTCCACATTGCTAATAACCACAACAGTGGGAGCACAGACATATACTCCATAACTGTCTTTGTTTTGATGTGCCTGCACCATAATTGCCAAAGAGATATGGTTACATGAGTGTTGGCCCCACTGTTGCCCACAGGTGAGAGAAAACACTCTCTCTCCAAGCAGCTTTGCGAGAAATAATGGTGAAATGCAGTGGCTCGTGATCCAAAACATGCTTTGAAAATTGTGTGGGCAAATAAAATGAGAGACATGTATATCGATCCGAATGTACTTTGATGTTCATGTCTGTCTGCAGACGGGCTCTGCAGTGAGGAGGGAGCAAACATCTTATCCGCCTGGTCAACTGTGTTATGAGCTTCACTGGGACACTGAGACCAGCAGCTCAGGTGAGACACCCTGTGGCAGGATGCAGATATAACACCTTTTAAAAGAGTAGCTTGAAACCTTTTACTCTAACTTCACCATAGTGGGGATGTTTATGCTCTTTTATTTTGAGAAGCCAGTAAGCTACAGTATATTTGGTTTGCTATGCTCTGAAACCATTTTTGTTGGATGTTTTTTTGTCTAATCTCTGCCCTTTGCCTAAAAAAAGGCACAGACAGTCACTGTGTTTAGTCTCTCACTAGAATTGGAATTCTTTTAATCTTTTAATCAGGATGATCTTCCAGATAGAATGTTGAATCTTGTGGTTCACGTTGTGTTGTCAGCTATGTATAAAGAGTCTATGAATTCCCTTTGGATTGGCACAGCATTTAATCATGAGCAATTATTATGATAGTCTTTGTAAAAGCAATGAATCCTTATCCTCATGCCAAATCTGTGCCATGGAAACAAACGAGGTGGATGGTTGTTCTATAGATCATTTTATGTCTTTATTTATTCATTTTTCACAAGAACTGCTCACTCAAAAAGTAAATACAAAAGTTCTACAACTGCTCCTCATCTTTTGTCTACCAAAGGACATTCTCTCTTCTCTCACCCCCCTCTCCACATTCTTCATGTCTCAGAATAGGCTTTGAATACTCCTGTCTGTCTGTCTGTCTGTCTGTCTCAGGCCTTACATCCGATGGTTACCTGTGTGCTGACGGTCAACCACCTGGTAGCAGAGACTATGAGGAGCATCAGTATGTTAACACCCAGAGCCTGGAAAACCTAGATTCACTGGCACATGGACTCTGTGGACACAGAGGAAGCAGGGTACCAGACAGTCCTAAGAAAGATCTCTTCGATATGAGTAAGACCTATGATTTAAAAACATATTCTGACACATAAATTCGGTCAGATTTTTATTAGTAATTAGTAAAAACTTTGTTATACGTCATTTCCCTTTAGGGCCCTTTGAGGATGCCCTGAAACTCCACGAGGCCAGTGGTGGAGCCCTTGGCTCCGGTGTGTCCGCTACAGGTGGAGGTGCTGGTGGTGGAGTTAGGATCCTGGAGGACCAATGGCCGAGCCCTCCACGCCGCCGAGCCCCCGTTGCCCCAAATGAGGATCAGCTCCGCAGGGAGGCCTGGTATCACAGCCGCATGAGCCGCCGAGATGCAGAGAAACTCCTAGTGCGAGACGGAGACTTCCTTGTGCGGGAAAGTACGACTAACCCGGGACAGTACGTGCTAACAGGCATGCACTGCGGTTTGCCCAAACACTTGCTGCTAGTAGACCCTGAGGGAGTGGTAAGTCAAAGATCAAGTCAAGTCAAATATTGTCATTGTAATATTTGTCATAGTACATATAAGGCCAGTGAATCAACAAATAAACTTAAATTCAATTTATTCTATTTCTGAAGACATTTAATTATTGGAAATTTTTTTGATATTAAATGAATAAATAAATACATAATAAATAAAATGTATATATATGTACATACACACACACACAGATATATATATATATATATGTATATATATATAAATATAAAAGCATGTTTATTTGATTACTTACCTCTCCAATCTCTTCCTTTCCTCTACATAGGTCCGAACCAAAGACATGTTATTTGAGAGCATAAGTCACCTTATCTCATATCATCTAAAGAACGAGGTGCCTATTGTAGCCGCAGAGAGTGAGCTTCACCTTAAACAGGTGGTCAGAAGGAAACTGTGACCCACCGACCCCCTTAATTGGACGGTAAGAATGACGTTTAATGTACATGATTAATGATTGGTAGAACATATAATCAGGCAGAACTAATTTTATGATATAATATCAATTATAAAGTTGTTGTTATGTAAAAAAGGTATATAATTTGTAGTATTTACTCTGAAAATAGGTTAAAGACTGGATTCAAATAGCATTTTTGTAAATAAAAAGTAAATATTTGTCATAAATGTGGGAAGAAAACTATAATATCGGTCATTTATTCACTGAATGTGAGCATATGTTCCTGCATGTAAGAAAGACCTTTATCTTTTGTGACTGAAATGTTGTAATAATAATGTGTCTAAAATGATGTCATCTTTCCCTACTTTATTCCAGCACTGAATCTTTGTGTGACCATGCAGAACAATCACAGAAAATAAACTCTAACTGGGAATTATTCATCCCCGATGGATATTTAGCTGGAACAAAAGGATTTCACTGACACTGTCTTACAATGAACACCTCTACCAAGGAGAAAAAGACATCTGACGTGTCCTAGTACTTTCTCGGCCTGTCAGATCAACCAAACTATCTCTCATCGGTCATAAACTCCTCAGCATGCAGCAATTAAGCTATGAAATCTGTCGAAGTTTGTCTTACTGCTGAGCTGGATGATTGTCAACCAGTGTGACTGCTCAGAGAGGACCCAGCTTCAAAAGAAAAACTAAAAACCCTAAGGATTTAATGCAGAGTGAAGAGAAGTTCTGCAATGTTCTGTCATAGTTATGTGCTTCCTGTACACCATAGCTTGCCCCAACTCGTCTCAGAACAAACTGTCACATAAGGATCCAATCTCCAAACGAACACTGTTACTGAATATTTGGTGCGGATATAAAATAACAAAGGTGGCCAGCTTCCAAATTCAGTTGTTAATTTCATTGTGAATGCAAGAATTAAAAAAATAATGGCGTTATACTGTAAGATACGGTACATTTTAAAGAAACAACGGACTGTAAAGAGCGTTTTTTGTATTGATCACAGGTCTGCAGTACCTGACTCTGAGGTGGCACAATAGAAATACACCAAACTGGATATGAATTGTCTTCTTTGTTTCTACACAATACAGTATATCCCATTTACAAAAAACATGCAGTCATACTATATCTCCATCTGGGCCACCATGTAAGCCGAGTGGACATAAGGTTTTCTTGAAAGCAGGGGGTTTTCACATTATCTACCATGAATATCCGTTGTTTGTGTTGTGTATTCAAGGGCTGTTCATATTTTGCTGAAGACATATTGTATGTGTTGTGTTGCCCTGTGACAAATATTGGTCAGACTGTACTCTAAATGGGTCAGATGAATACTACAGTACATCCTGGGCTGGAAACACACCACTCAGTATATCCATGCCTGTATTTCCTCAGCCCCCTCCAACGTTAGTGCCTTAACGACGACAGTGACAGGCATTTGTGTCAGAGTGTGTATATAATGTGCATTTACTGTGTGCTACTAATGCAAAAGACTAGTTTTCTTGCCATGCCAATGAATGACTGAACAAACTTCAGGACGATTAAGCTCTTATACTTGTGTGAACATTAATCTATGCTGCTCTTGTTTTGGGGGTAACTAATGTTTAATACTGCCATGACATGCTCATGATTGTCTTCAATGTGTCCCTCAGAATGTTCCACCGGGTGGATCTTTTGCTTTTCTTTGATGCAAGCCATAGATAGCTCTCAATAGATAGTTACTGACATTAAAGACAAGGGATTTGGACTTGTGGTTAAATTCACTGTTTGTCAGACTAAAGTTATATCAGTTTATTAATTGTCCTTGTCCTTCCTGTCTGTCAGTGACTTGCTGGTCTTATTTCTGTTCTTTGGCGCTGACACTGAGAGCAATTCCCAATGTAATACTTTTAAATCTCACATAGTTACAGCCTCATGAATGCACAGAGATTAGGTGAGCTGCAATGGTTTTGTTAATGTTCAAATAATCAATGTATGTTTACCAGGTGTCCTCTTTTGTGTTCTCAGGAATTTCTTTTTCTTCCTCTTTGATTACGTTTATTAGCCTTTTTCCAATAAACTTAATTTAAGACTCGATGATAGATTAAAGAAACTCAAATGGTGCCTTGTCATTTGTGACCACATGATGCAAGTTAGTGTAGCAGCTGCACAGTAAAACTCAGCTGTCCAACCTTTAATATACATGCTGAAGCCAAATTCATGCCTCAGATTTCCATCACCCAAAATAGCTATGAGACACAGTGTAGAAGCTGCTGCTTTCAAAAACAATGGTGTTCAATCAGCGGTATTTGTGCAGGGTCAAAAAGCAAAACAGTTTCTTTTTCTTTTCTTTTATTATAACAACATAATATAAAAATCAATTCCCTTGTCACACAACCAGTGCATCTGATTCTATCTTCTGAAACACCAACATCTGCATTCACATTCACTTTTTGCCACAAATCCCTGATATGTAATTAACCTACAGCAGAACTACTCCACATCAGTCAAAGCTCTGTTGTTTGGGTGACTGTATTACTGTATATGCATGCAGCTATGTGTGATCACAGATCAGTTGTATTTGGCTTTCTAGACGGAGCTGCTTCACCGTGAAGAGGATGCATAGAGAGACTTCAGAAGTGTAGATATAGGCAATTAGTCATGCTTGAGTTTAGCCGAAGACATTTCACCTCTCATCCAAGAGGCCTCTTCAGTCCTTAGTGTCCTTGCTGTGTCATCCTCAGGATTTGGAGAAGCAGCTGCTGCACTTCTTCATCCATTCGACCCTGTCGGACAGCGGAACACGGCGATGAAACCACACAAAAGGTTCAATAGAGTCAAAAAACATGCAACTGCAACAACAGCTGCCAGAAAACAATCAGAACGGTCCCTCATTACAACAGACATTACAATAGGGCATAATTAATGTGTTCACCTTCATGAAACTGATAGAAGTGACTCAAGCCCCCTTTCACCACACCTCTTCTGAAATTTCATCCACTAAGTCTGGTAAGCAGAGACGTGGACTAAGCCTGCCCTCCCTTTATTGTGCGCACAAAGGGGGCCGGAGTCATCGGTGTCATTCACAGTATCAACTATTCGTGGCTGTCCAGCCGGTCTTAATGTGTGCTCCAGCGTGTGCATTAAACTGACCTGCACAGCTGCCAGCAGATGGGAACGGTACACAGTGACCACCTGTTTATGCTTTCTCTCCCAATCCTGCAGAGAAGACACACAAATCATTACACACACATCTATATCCTTGTCAAGCAGAGGACGTTACTCTTGCTACTTGATTGTCTTGCAATATACTGATTATCACAGAGTTGTTGTATCGTGATGTTATTGGTATCGTAGACCATGCATCGTCTCATATTGTGAGGTATCCTGTGATTCCGAGAACAGAAAAGCACAAAAGTATGCAAAGCGGATGCCGACCTGCTGTTCTTGCTGTTGCACTTGTACATATGTTGGATACATTCTCTGTTCTCTATGTATTTATGTGCATTTGCACTTCCTCAATGTTTGCTCTTGTTGTAAAGGCATTTGCTCGACCAACTTTGTGAGCGATGTCTGTTGCTGGTTTTTTTTCGGTCGGTGGTTGGCTGATAAAGTGGCAGACGCATGGGGTGCTTCGTACAGAAAAAGGCGAAAATCTGACCAGGCGATGACAAAATGACAGACAAGACGACACAGTCATTATTAGTAATGGATATTTTCTTCCTCGCTGTGATTTTTCATGGGGATTTGCCCTGTGAATTCTAGCAGAGATGGTAAAGCCGATGATGTAATTGAAAGGCCGCCGTAATAAAACAGTCTAATGCAGAAATGTTACATATTATATCTTGAAATACAATAACGACAAAAGGCCTTTTATAAATAATGATATGATCTTTACCTGGAGCTGCTGGTTCAGTATAGAGATTCTGTTCTGCAGGGCCATTTGCTGTCCAGGGTTGCCAGGATGAATGGATGAGGAGGAGGATGTGATGCCGAGAGGAGGCGAGAGAGCTCCTAAAGCCTCCTTTAAGCGGAACACCTCCTTGGACAGCTCTGTTATCTGCACAAACACATTTTAGTTTTTACTGTTACTGTTACGTCAACAACAGTAAGTTGAACTCACCCTGTTGTCTCTCACCTTACGGTCCTTCTCCTTGACCAGGCCCTGGGATTCCTGGATGTTCTTATGAAGTTCCTGGACGTGGTTCGATTGTGCCTTTAGCTCAGTTAGCTG
This sequence comes from Solea solea, assembly GCF_958295425.1. Lineage (NCBI taxonomy): Eukaryota > Metazoa > Chordata > Actinopteri > Pleuronectiformes > Soleidae > Solea > Solea solea. The sequence goes on along the minus strand of NC_081142.1, from coordinate 8,553,110 downwards.
CTGCTGCACTGTGGCCAGTTGGGTCTCTGCAACCTGCCGCTCACTCTTGTTAAAGAGAGCCTCCCTCTGCACCTGGAACACCTAGGCCCGTAAAACCACCATTGGCACCCTGTCACTTTAAAAATGCTGGTTATTTGAAGTTTCAAATACTTAAAATTAGGCTCTTAAATGTGCAGTTTGTGAAATGTAGGTGATTCTTTTTCATTTGGCAGAAACTGAAAATAAATTAACTGAAGGTTAACAAGGTTCTCCAACACACTTGGAAGGGAACATGCAACTTCTAAATTTTACACACTGTTTCTTTAATATGTACACATTCACACTCAAATTCACATAATAGTCATGCAATATGATTGACTTTTTTAATTTAATTTCATACTTTTAAAGAAGCCACGGGCAAAGTTTGTTTTTGCTTTATCAAATTAATCTACTGTTGCAGATTCCCAAATTAGTGAGGGCTTTTCTGTGTGGAGGTGCAAGATTCTCCCCATGTGTGCATGGGTTTTTCCTTTTTCTGGGGGGTACTGTGACTTCCTCCTGCAGTTCAAAGACCGGCAGATTGGGGTTGAGTTAAATAGAAACTCTCTGTACACGCTGTAGGTGTGAATATGAGTGCAAAATGGCTGTTTGTCTTACTATAGGCGGACAATCTGCCTCTCACCCAATGTCAGATGGATTTTGGTTAAGAAGAAGTGGTAAAGATAATGGATGGATCTTTGATTTTTTTTTTTTTTTCAAGTAAAATGTATGAACAAAAAAGTCAAATATATGAATGTACCCTCAAGTGATTCTCCAAATTGTGAGTTTTGCTCATGGGATTTTCTCTCACTGATCTTCATACAACCACACTGGGGTTGTATGAAGACACATTTGCCTTTGGTGCCGTTTGGTGTCTGTCTCTGTCTTCTTAGTAGGTTTGAACGTGAGAGTGAATGTTTGTTTGTCTCAGTATGTTCTCCCTGTGATGGACTGGCCACCTGTCCAGGGTGTACCCTCCCTTTTGTCCTACGATCCTCATGTGGAGATTAAAGTGGTAGAAAATAAATGGAGGCAAAGTACTTTTTTTTCTTAAGAAGTTAGAAAAGTGAGAATACTTATAGTATCTTATAGTATTCTATAGTAAACAGACACAGTGCACCAGTAAGCACATATACAGAGAGATACAATTCATTAGATAATGGGACTGAAGAGAGAAAGTAATACACTGATGAATAATGTACAAGCAGGAAAGAGGCCTTCATGGAACATGACTCACTTTGTCGCCGACACAGTAAAAGCATAATGTGGCTTTAGAAATCATGAGAAAGGAGAGGAGAGGAGAGGCCAGAAACAATAACACGCATACATTCACACACTTTCACCTCAGTGCACGTCTTCTCATGTTTGCGAGTGAGGTCGTTGAAACGAGCCGCGGCGGCGTTGATCTCGGCCTGCAGAGCAAGCCGCAGGGCCTCGTGGTCCTCCTTAGAGATCAGACCCTGTTCTGCCGCCTTCTGAGACTTCAGCTCTCTCAGCTCCATCTCTTTCTCAGTCAGAGCGTCCTGCATTGCTTTTGCACTGCTCTCACTGGCCTGCAGGGAGTGCTGGAGCGCTGCCTGGGAGGCAAGACGGTCAAATTAACTGCTTTAAATTTGATATATGTACATGAAATACCGCGACCCTCTGGTGGAGGATAAAGCGGTAGATGATGACTGACTGACTGACTGACTGTACATGAAATAATAAGGTACTATAGATGATTTATACATGCATCCTTTTTCATATTATACTATATTTACTCACAACATACTCCTTGCTGAACAAATATCTTAAAATGGCAAAGAACCTAAGTAAATATTTGTTTTTTTGATTTAAATGAACTATTTCTAAATAACAAACTAACTGCTTTTGAGCTTCTAATCCCCGAATATGACAGATCATGTTTGTTGACGCCGCCCAGAGAGAGAGAAACATATAAAAGCAGCTGTCAGTGAAACTTTTCCATTAAAATTCATGTGAAATAGCTGAAATAAATAAATTAAATATTGAGTTTGGGGAGGGGTCTATCAGTGAAATGCTGACCTCACCAAATGCTTTCATGAGGTGACATAAGGAGGTGGAAGAAAAACACTAATGGTAGCAACAAACTGGAAGTTAAATAAAAGATGAGACACTAAAAACTGCATCTTTTCATTTCCCTGCTGACCTTTATTTTCTCATGCTCCTCTCTGGATATGGCATCCTGTATGGTCTGCAGTTTGGCCTCTAGTGACGCAGCCTGCTCCTCTGCCTCTCTACGAACACCTTTCTCCTCCTGGAGCTCCTGTAATGTCTGGGCTAGCTGTTCTGATACTGCAGACACTGCCTCTCTGTGCTTCGAGAGAGACACTGCATCTTTGAGGTGCAGCGTTTCCTGTGCCCTGCCCTCTCGTTCTGCGCACAGGCAATCCAGAGCCTGGGCTGCTTCCTGTCTTGCCACCTCCAGTTCTTCTCTCACTACTGCCAAGGTGCGTCTCGAGTGATCTAATTGGAGAGAGGCACCATCATTCACATCATCCACTAATAACTGCTAATATTATATATTTTTTTTAATTGCACCACATACCTGATATGACTGAGGGCTCTGAGCTCAAGGAGTGCTCCTCATCTTCCTCCTCCTCGTCATCATCGCCACGTTGTGGAGGCCTGACTCTCTCCAGCTCCAGGAGGGCATCATTGAGCCTCCGGGCCACGTCTGCCCTTTCCCTGGCCAGCTGCTCACACTGGAGGCCCAGAGTCACCTGCACCTCCTCCAACTCGGTGCGTGGCACACACTTCCTCAGCTGCCCCTCCAAGTCTCCCACGCGCTCCTGGAGACGATGAACCTGATCTCCATCTCCCGCTGCTCCTCCCTCTTTCCCCAATAGCCTGCTCTCTGCCAGGGCTGCCTGCAACTCAGCCACTTTGTCACGAAGGCCCTTCACTATTTCAGTCTCTTTTCTTTCGCCGTCTTTCGCCCCCTCGTCTCTCAAAGACTCTTTTTTTGCCAGAGAAGCCTGTAGTTCCTTTAATTTCTCTGTCAGCTGTTTGATTGTGTTACTGTCCTGGCTGTTCTGACCCCCGTCCTCGCCCTGTGTTTTAGCAAGCTCCTCCTCCAGCTCCGTCACTCTGGCCCTCAGCTGCTGTGCCTCTTTACTCGCACCCTCCTCTGCAGCTCCAGACCCTCCTTCAGACCTAGCACCTGCCACGTCTGTATCCCCCTCAGCACACTCCACAGAGAGCACCCCAAGGCGCATATGCTCCTTCAGCTCCTCCAGCTCAGACTGGGAGGAGGCCAACTGTTCTTCCAGCACACGCAGCTTCTCCTTTAAGGCGTCTGTGCTCTCTGCATTTGTGCTTCCTCCCTGGGACTTGTCATCACCACTGCAAAGCAGACAAGGTTTATCACTCATTCAAGCTATGCAAAAAGTACTTTTTAAAAATCAATCACATAAATGGAAATACTAAAAGGAACATTCAGTGTATACTATGCAATATTAAGCACCACACAAGTCCACAGGTGCCCCTGTGTGGTGATCTAAGCATGTAGCTTTTTGTTTTCAGTTGTTCTGTGCTTTGTGTGGTTTCTGTTTGAATTTCTTGTCTGTGTTTTGTCTCTGTAAATATCCCTGTGCATCTTGTTTTTCCATTGTAGTATATATACTTGTGTATCATATCAACTTAACTTCCTGTTTTACTTTGTGGGGGTTTGTTTTATTTCCTGTGATCACACACACACACCTGTTCCTAACTATTTTCACCTGTGCCTTGATGTCTCTGTTTCTTCAGTGTTTCACTTTGTTCCCAGTAAGTGGCTTGACATTCTCTTTCATGTTTAATTCATAGCACATGACTCTGTGTTTGACCCTCTGCTCTATTAGTCTTTGGATTCTGTGACTTTTTTGACAACTCACCTGTTTCTCAAACCTTTGTAGTTTGACATAATGGTAAAATGGTAAAAAATGTCAGATTTCACAAATGCCAAAAAAACCCAACCCTAAGAATATTGAATTTACATAAGAGAAAAAAAGGATAAGAAGTAAATGTTCCCACTGGTAAAGAAAAGTACTGGGCATTTTGCATTAACAATTCATTTCCTATTATTTCAGCTTTACATTATACACAATAGAACACAACACTTGATCACTGAAGTGTACAACTGTAACTTGAGGTCATTTCATACAGAAAACACCTCATAATTCTCCAGTAGAGTAGATAAATGATGGAGTAGATGGAAATACTGGAGAAACAATGCATAATCTGCATGAGATAGGGAAATGTAAATGCCCTGATGGAGGCTGTGATGAGATACTGCTGCAGCTTTGGAGCCAGACTAGCATAGGTGTGTACTTTCAGTATAAAAGTATAATTCAACACAGCAGAGTGCAAGTGAATGTGAACCATGTTGGCTATTTTAGCTTGCTTTACATGCATGAATAAATGACTCAGTCTTACCACTCTGCCACACGGGAAGTCTCGACTGAAGCTTTGGCCTGAGAGAAGCGCTCTTGCAGGATTTCAAACTCCTTCCTCAGGGTCTCATACTGGACTAAAGGGATGGAGTCTGGGCTTGAGGTCTGCATGTCCGTATCATCCTTCTCAAACATTTCCAACATCTGTGGCCGACACAGAGAAAATCAGTAGATGTTTGTTTTTAGAGATATAAACATTTCCTGTGATGAAACTATTTCATTAGATCTTTTTTTTTAAACCACAACAATCCTAGTTGGTAGATTTTCTATTTTAAATGTATAATTCCATGCAGTCCATGTCCATGCAAATACATCCTTAGTGACATCACCCCCACAAAAACAAAGCTCCTGCAGAGCCACAGACGACTCCGTTCCACCAGGCTGAATAATTCCCCCACTGACTAATGAACTAACCTTTATGTGTCAAATTTATGGAGCTTCCTTTATTTAGCTTCGGTCATTAGGAGTTGTTTTTTTTGAATATTTTTCAGCTTTCCTGGCCTGTACTGCAGATACTCCTTAAGTGGTACATGAACAACCACACCAGAACAGAACACACTTTAACAAACTTCAAGCATGACCCAGTTAGTGAAGGATGACTACAAAATTGCCCCATGTCTGCATCTGATATTGTGTTGTTCTATTTATACTCACATGAACACTAACTGCCTCAGTGCATTAGAGCACCAGAGTGTGGCGTCATAAAGTTTAAGTGGTCAGTACTAATGCTCCAGGCAGGACTTTACTCGTGAAATGCATCTTTATCTGCTGTCGGGGAACCATTTAATAATCCCTTCACTATCACAATTGATTCATCTCTACCTCTTAAAGAGGCTTGAGACGGCGTGTGTTTGTGATAGAGAGAGGAGAGATTATAATTTACTACATGTATTGTGAAACATCAGTCGTTAGTGTGCTGTGGGCGAGTGTATGTTCGTACATTAAGTGTGTATATGTCTTTTGACTTCACCTGTACTTTAAGAACTAGCTCAGAGTTCTGCGAGGTGAGCTTCTCTATTTGTTTACGTAGCTCAGCAACAGTTCCTGGGTCAGGGGAGGAACTGGCTGACTCGGTGTCCTCATCCTGAGCAGGGGAGGCTCTGGAGCGCTTGGAGAGCAGCTTCTCTAGTGAGAAAGTTCAAGAGAGAGACCACAACATCGACTAGTCGGTGCACTTCCTGAACTGAGACATGAAGGAATGTCTGTGCGGTACAGCAGAGACACATGCATGGGAGGAGATGCGTGCTTTTAGCCAGGGCTTGGGAAGGACATGTGCACAAGGGTCACATACCAGTGAAGTCCAACATTTCATCCATGTCCTCCGAGTCACTGGCGCCTAAACCATGACCTCCCTTCAGCTCCTCGAGCAGCTTGTCTCTCTCTGCCTCCGCCTCATTGAGACGCTGCTTCAGGTGGGACAACTACATAGCACAGAAAAAACACACACAGATGTGGATAAAACATACATAAAGCTTTACATGAAATGATTCCACGAGTTATTTTTGAACTTGAGTTTGCAATTCTAGGTGTGCGGTACCTCTTCCAAGGCAGAGATGGCGCTCTGCTGCTGTTGCTCAAAGGCTTTGATCTTCTGGAGCAGACGGCCTCTTTCCAGACGGAGCCGTCGGATCTCCTCAAACACCTCCTCGTCTTCCACCTGAGGCATCCAGAAAAAAATATGGTGACTCCACAGACGTTGCAGGAACGTGAAAGGTAAACATCAGCAACGACAATCGTGAAGATTAGTGTTGCCTACCTGGGCTGATAGCTGTGATTCTGGAGGCTGGGGAGACGGGGAGAGAGACTGAGGTTCAGGGGACTTGCCTCGGGGAGCAGGACTCGGTAGCTGTGGAGAGGGTGAAAAACCCTGCATCGTTGAGGCAGAAAAAAAAAATTATCCTCTGTTAGCCATTACAGACAGGAATAAACATTTGACCTCAGGAAGTGAAACAGAAGAATACATTGTTATGTAGTAGTAAACATTCCTCCCACTAATAGATGTTGGCTATACTGTAAGACTGCCTGTTAAATGTGACTAAAAATGTGATTCCCATCCACTGGGATGGGTTTTCAGTACCTGTAGAGGAGAACGGGGTGGTGGAGGAGCTTTCCGTTTGCGGGGGGTAGTCCCCCCTTGCACTGATGAGGCGCCTGAGGGGACTTGGGGGGGCTGTGTGCGGGTTAGGAAGGGGATCAACAAGCGGAGGTCAAGTTTAAATGAAAATGGAAAAGTGGATGAAACTAAAGATAAAAACCATGGGTCAGCAACAACGAGGAATGGGCAGCAACAAAACGAAAGCAGCACACAAAAACGATGACCTCATCTTGGAAAGCATGCACAATATGATAGGCCAGAACAGGCCATGATCTCATTGATGGCGTAAGTGATACAATACAAAGCTGTGTAGTCTTACCTCCTCACCCGAGCCCTCAGAAGCTACGTGTGCAGAGGAAAAGACACGCATGGCGAAAAAGTTTAAAACTCTACAGTACATGTGAATATGTGCACACACAAGTACACACACACTACCACTTCCACTCTCTTGGCTTTAAAAGGCAGTATATAGTAATGGTTTTATGTATTTTGTAGTATAGCCAACAAAAGCTTCAGGTTTGGTATAATAAACCAAAGTGGTCAGACAGCATATACATAAACCTAATTATCCTTTAATCTCCTTTTCCAACCAGTTTCACATCTGTTGTTCATCACAGTGAAGTCTTTGTTAGGAGATAAAAGTGGAACAAGCCCTTTGCCTACTTTTTTTCAACCCTACTTTACAATCACACCCAGCTGTCCTCCTGATCCACTTCCTCTTTTTAGAGTCTTATTACAGCATAACAGCCGTGAAACAGAGCTGCACGGCCACAAAGGGGAGTTATACATGACTCTAGGGCTGGTGATTTGTTGGATGTTGCTATCACATGCGGCTCTGCCATGTTTTCCCCTTGATTTAACCTCCGCTTGAAATCGTTTAATCCATTCTATCGCTCCAAATCAAAAAGGTCCCAGGGCCTCATAGTGTACCTGGAGGTACTCCGTCCCGCAGCATCTGTACCACATGCTGGTTGCCAATGGCTGCACTGTAGTCGGTGGCTTTGTGTCCTAGGGCGTCAACCAGTTTTGTGTTAGCTCCGCCTCTCAGCAGAGCCTCCACGGTCTCAACACTGTCACTCTCACAGGCCAGCATTAATGCAGATCTGTGGTTCAAAAATGAGCAAAGACATACCAAATCATTCACACAACATAACTTCAAGGAACTGTACAATCGTATTTACAGTATATCATTTTATGATTGGGCAGTGATACCATCTCAATATTTCAAACCTTTGGATCATTAACTGGTCACTTTTATGAACATAAAATGAGTTAAAACATCCTGAAAACAAAGCTGTCTTCCACATGGTTGCTGCTAACCATAGGGTAATTCTCTAATCATCACCTCCAAGAGGCGATCTAAGTCAAAATGAAAAGCTGTTGCTTCCTGTCTCAGTCTCTGAATTCTCACTGCTATATTGCGGCACAAAGCAGAAAGAATGATGAAAATGTGTGGTTATCTAGTGAGTGTCTGCATATTCAATGTTCAAGGACAGGGCATGAATGATAAGACCGTCTGACAGACACCCAGACACCCAGTGTGTAGAGAAAATGCAGAGTGCAAAATTCTACTTAGCTCATGATTACATATTGATCCAACCAGCCCACATACACACTTTTGTTTTTCTTGACTGTGCTCATTTGCCTTTGCTGAATCAATCTACAGATGATATATTAAACTTACAAAAGGCCACCGCCACTAAAGGCCTGATCCGCATTCATTCAAATCTCTCCCAAATCTTCCAAAATACTAGAATCCTCCATCCCGACCCAGACAACCCCTACTGCTGTGAAACTAATCCCAAAGATGTTTTAAGATTTCAGCTTATCTGACGAAGCAGCATCAAGTCCTTGTCAGCTTATCTGACACTCCGGTCATCACATCTGTCAAGGCTACATCAGTGTGACGGACAGAGGAGAATCCTCTGACCATTCTATTCTCCCTGCTGAACATTCACAGTCCATTACCTTCCCTGGTTGTCCTGGATGTTTGCGTTGGCACCTCGTTGCAACAGGAACACACAAAGCTCTACTCTGCTCATCTGTGCTGCTAAGATCAGAGGCGTGGAACCTTCCTGAGAGAGACAGCGACACACACACACACACACAAGAACATTTTCATTTTCAAAAACATCGTAGAGCAACAGCACACATCGATATCCAATCATGTTGTCAGAGAGTAAATGAATCATACATCACTGATAATCTTTTTATTTTCATCTCGAGCAAGACATTTCATCTCATCGATACAATCTGATATACAAGATGTAATCATCATCTTACACTGTCTTGGACATCCAGATTGGCTTTAAAATCCCACAGCGTCTCAGTACAGGACAAGCAGCCACTGACTGCTGCAGAGGAAACATTAAGAAATAGGATGTGATATATGATTTGATACTGAAATGATTGAAAGCGTGTTTGTTTTTAAGCTCAGGTTCAATGTTTCTTATGTCACACATCATGTGTGGTACTGCACATGCAAAGAAACCTCTCCAAACTAAACTTCTGTGGTCATGTAAACAGTTACTGTACCAGCATGGTGAAGTGGTGTCCTGCCGATGCCGTCTGTGCAGTCTACTGCCAACCTCTCCTGTTTGAGGAAAAACACAAATAACACAATGTCGAAATTGATCAAAAGTCATTTGCCAGGAGATTATGTATTTTCCATATTTAACTGTGCACGCCTGTCGCTTTGTGTTTTACCTGTAACAATCTCTTCAAACACTCTGGCTGACCATTTTTGGCCGCAAGGTGGAGGGCGCTGAAGCCTGTCATAAAAGAATACATTTAACCGTAATAATCTATGACACAAGCGATGCAATAACCTTGGTTTAGGAGATAAAAAGTCATCATGAAATACCGTACCAGCACCATCAGGTATGTTGAGATCTGCTCCATTAGAGATGATTGCCTCCAGACATTCTAGTCGGCCTCGGGAAACACTGACGTGGAAACTGCCGAAGGAGAAAAGGATTTGTGGTGAGTAATAGCGTCAAATGTCATTAAAGTCATTTTAAGATTTTAGAAGAAGTAATAAAAGGTCAAAATGTACTTACGCTGACTTGCCCTCAGTGTCCAGCTTGGTGGGACAGAGACCTTTTTTGATGATGAGAGCAGAGACTTTGTCAGGTTCATTCTGCTCCACAGCCTGCAAGAGTCTCTCATCACTCTTAGTCCAGTCCTGACTCTGCGGGGGGGGGGGGGGGGGACACACACCAACCAGAGAACAGGAGGTCATCACACTGTGCTGCCCCAAAAGAAACTGAAACATCTTTGCATTATCTTTGCAAAAAAAACAACGACGAGGCCCATGTGAAGATATGTTGTTTCTTAGCTGAGATCATTACAAAACAATACGACAAGATTTACAGAACACAAATGTCACAGAGTGTAAAAGCCAATTAAATATCTCTCTTATTTGTAGGTTTATTGAATATCAAGAGAAGATACCTACTGGCAGCGGCAGCAGGCTGACACAAGTACAAAACCTCTTCATCAGGCTAAAAACAGGCTGATCAGGATCCATGTGGCTAGCAGCTCAGTGCACAAAGCCACGACTGTGAGTCAAGACCAGGACTGCACTAAACACCAGGGAACTAACTTATCCATAAGTTTCTATGATATACTGTACTCTATTGAGGTCACAGGATTGCAGCTGGAATCTACAGACAAAACAAATTTTCCAGTGAAATAGATTTACCTCATCACACTAACTCTGATAACAGAGCTATTCTCTCTCCCTATGTATCAGCCTCCCTGCTCGCAATTCAAAACCGCATCCTTACGTCCCGCTCCAGCTGCTAACAGTGACACAGCCACAGTCCTACCATTGCAGCTCATACACAAATGCAGGCAAACACACACACACACACACACACTGCCTCCTCATTTGCTTCTTCACTGTTCTCCCCAGTCTAAAATAATTCCTCTGCTGCTGCTGCTGCTGCCATCTTCTTTGTAGCAGTCCCCCCTTTTCTGTCTCCTCAAGTTTTGTGTCACATCCTGGACGGTACCCCTCTTGGCAGCAGCATCATACTGTAGCTGTGTTCCTCTGCAGTTACAGAGCAGGGCTGGTGTGGTGTGATGTGAGGACTCAGCAAAAAAGAGGGGATAAGCTGCATTCTGCTCTGCTGATTAAGATGGACATTTATGGGACAGAGTCTATTTGTGCATCTATATGTATGAACTGTACTGGATATTATCTATCTATCTATCTATCTATCTACACACATGTCATTTATATAATATATTCTATATTGTCATGCAATGTGACTTGCAATAAATAGGGTGTTAATGGCTTTCTGCTCTTGGTTCACTTCTAACATAGTCCCAGACCGTGAGCAGCCTACATAGAAAACTGAAATGCAGTATTTCCATTCCAACGACAAAGTTTTAACCCTAAATCAAAAACCTAAAAAAAAAATGTTTGCAAATCTGAAAACAAGGTAATCACAGCCTCAGCAAGTTGCAGTGCGATGACTAAAGGTTAAAGAAGGTGTGCTAGGGTGCCATATAGGATGAAAAACGTCAAATAGAATACAAAACCTAACACGGGGAACAAGCTCCATCCCTCCTCAGCATCATCCAAACCACTCCGCTTTGTCAACGGTGTTGTGGTGAGGACTAAGTGTGTGCACTCAAAGATGACACAGAGGTAGAATTCCTCCTTTGGGCAACTGTCTAATTGCTCAGACCACATTGTGGAGCCAGCAGTTGCTAATTAATTTGGTTGTGTTGCCCACATGCTGTAAGTGTGTGAGGTCAGTCAGTGACAGCTTTAACCCCGGTCTGCAAAAAAAAAAGCATCTGACAGCATGAGACGGGCAAATAAGTAGGATCATAAAGAAGCAGCACATAAGAGAACAAGCCTGCATTATAAAGCACTTCAAGGTAAAGTAGCTACAACAGCAGGAAAGTGGGCATTTAATGTGTGTGTTTGTGTGTGTGTGTGTGTGCACATACATGTGAATAATTGAAGGCTACCTGAGATCTCTGGTCATAGCAGCAGTCTGGACACAGACCTGCTCTCCTGCTGCTCAGTGACACTGTATACCAGTCCCTTCCTCCATACACAACATGTGCACATGCCTACTTTATGCAAGAGCACCTGAGTCATTCAATATTAGGCTAAAAACTCAGCATGTGTGTGCTTTTTATATCTCTAAATAACTTGCATACTGTGCAAAAATGCAGGTGTAACGCTTTTAAATCCACCGAAAGTGTGCAGCTCAACAGATGTCTCTTACCTCATTCTTTTTAAACTTGGCCTTCAGACTCTTCATGATAGCCTCTGTCTCAGCAGATGCACTGAAATCTATAAGATCATCATCATCATTATTATTATTATTGCTTATCCCCTGTGTCTTAGACACACACACACACACACACACACTGTTTGCACTTTACATGGACACTTCACTCTGGCAACAATGCACTCATGGATGCACTTTGTACATATGGGCATGCTGGCACTGTAACGGAGATGAACATCCTTTTAATTATGGTTGCTCGGATAATTTGGCTTATAAATAACATCTCAATAGATGAAGGCATTTCCCTGATATACAATATATATCTCCATCTATAAAGTTGGACACAAGCTGTGTCTCTGAAAAGTTTGAATGTTTGTGTCAACAGGATAGTGACATTATCACATACAAGTGTAAGAATCAATTAAATTGCATTTTCTTATATAGTTCTATGTTGATTCCATATATTTTTGATTCATATCTAATTAAATATCATAAATATTATCATATTTTGACCAAAAGCCTAAATATCAGCACTGCAACGGCATTTAAAACCAGGGATGTCATCTTTGATGTCTTCCTGCCTTCCTCAACATATCAAGACAATATGTCACTTGTTATTTATTTATTTATTTTATTTATTTATTTACTTTAACACTATTCTCTCGTGTCTTTTAAAGGGAATGCACTACATAGTGTCACAGCTGATACAGTGTATACGCAAAACAGAAGAGGAACTTGCAGCCTACCTGTGGAGGACAGTCCTGCTCCAGGTGAGTGTCTCCTCTGTCCATTAGCTGCCGCTCACAGTGAAAACACTCCAGTCACTGCTGCCTGGCGGACACCATGGCGACGCACCCGCCTCCCCTCGTAAATCAACCAATCAGCAATGCGCAAAGCGCCGGATCAGCGTTTGATTGGCAGTAACGGTTAACGTGACGTCTATTTGTTTGTTTTGTCGCGTGCAGCGCAGCCTACGCAGTGTGGGACACTTCCGTCTACACGATGTTCACTGACATGTGTGTTGTGTTAATGTGCGGTAAAATGGCGCTCTCTGTCACACACCAGTGTTCTTCACCTCAGCTTTAACTCGAGCTCGTGGTTGTTGTTTTTTTTTGTGTGTTTTTTTGTTTTTTTTACCACAGGCAAGTTTGAACACATTTAACCAATGACAATACAGGAGGAGCTCAACCCGGAAGCTCACACCAACACACAAAAAGTAAGTTAAGTGATCCTGTAAATGATATAATGTCAATATAAGAGGGTTAATTAATGCATGGGTGAGATAGCTACACATTGTTTAGGTGCAAAATATGAATATATTGTTTATTACTGACCTACTTAATAATTTGCTTACATATTAGGCTACCCACAAACAAAAAACCTTATACTGACTCACTCAATGACTTTACAATTATTCATTTATTTTCTTACTTACTGACATATCAACCTGCTCACTAATTACTTACTTACATGCTTACACTTACTCAGGTTGTGTATTTACTTACTCACATGCTAACGTACCTTATTTATCATATCATTATTTACTGACTTGGATAGTTACTTACTGACATGCAAGACATTTTTCTCAGTATTCTGACTTAAAAAAAAAAATGTTTTTTAAGAAAACAGTCTCACCTTACTCTCATCCAGTTCTCATTGTGAGGGGAAAAAAAAGTCAAATCAGAATTAAATAAAGTCAGAAGTAGTCTGAAGTCTGACTTTAATCTCAGAAGTCTGACTGTTTTAATTGTATTTTTTTGTTTTTTCCAAATGTTATTTCACATGTGGCCCTAATCCTCTTCCATAGTTCACTCACTTATGTGCTAACGTAACTTATTTATTGACTTAATCACTTACTTACTGACTTAGTTTCTTACCTCTTTACATACCTATTGACTCACTTGTAATTACCCGTTGAATGACTAGTTCACTTGTGCTCAGTCAATTTGTACATGTTCATGAAACTTGAAAAGCGTTTTTGTGGGTAAAGTTAGATAAAAAAAAAAAACATGTAATGTGAGTGAAAATGAAAAGTTCAAACAGTGTCAGATGAATGAATAAATGAATGAATGCATGAATACATTTGTTTTTCAAAGGTTTTGGTCACAAATGGATGATTTATTTGTTATTTTTATTTGTTTTATTTTTTAAAGTAAAATGAGACCTGCTATTTCTACAGGATATGTGCAGTACACTCAACCCACCAGATGAGGGCAGTAGATGTAAGGCAAAAAAATCTATTACTTGAAAAACAATTATTCATTCAGGACTGTGATGCCTCTTTTCTAGTCATTTAATTAACATCAAAGACTGATAATTACACTGTGATTAAGTTTGATTTTTGATGGTAATCACTGTGTGTGTGTGTGTGTGTGTGTGTGTGTGTGTGTTTGTCGGGTTGCATAAGATTATCTGCAGTTACTGAAGTGCTCATACTTCTTGAAATTACAATTCTTATTGAGCCAGAAGACACAAACAACATCTGGGCGAAGCGTGAATTTCAGAGAAAAATCTCACGTCCATATTTAGTCTCTTTTAATGAACTATTCTACATTGCTTTCTTCTTTCGGGTGGGAGTCAATTAAATCTCTGGCTCCCACACAACAGTGCTTATTTTGCATGAAGATTGGGAGAAAAATAACAGCTTTGTTGACGTCTGGCTGTCACTGAGAGAACAAGACATTTCTGTTTCCTTCTTTTATTCATGCGTCCTCATGTGGCTGAATGTATCAGCTCACCTGTTTCTTCTTCTTATAGGAATGGAAAGACACGGTGAAATGTCTGTTTCTGTATGTCACTGGTCGCTTGCGTCAGAGGAGATGCTGGACTGAGCAGATTGTGCAGATGAAAATGGGAGAATGCATGACTGTGAGGAGCAAGAGGTGGCGAAAGATTACTGATCCAGTCAGAGATCAGAGGAGATGAAAATGCAAAGGTAAAAAGAAAAAGGCAGAGGGAAGCAGGGACGGAGGAAGATGGTATTTTGTCATTTGAGGAGATGACCGTTGTGCAAACAGAATATCTTGAACGATCGAGGTCTGTGTATTGTGCCAACGAGATGCCTATCAACTCACTCAATGAATGGATCTCATTTGGAGAAGATAAGACCGTCATCAGTGCATATTAATTGTGTTACCACGTGATAATGACTGGTTCTCACCCAAGTGTGATTCTTGTTCCCGCAAGGTTTAGTTGTCTATACTCCATCTGGTTCTGCTCAGATTAAAAAAACAACACATTTATTGGAACTAGTGGGAACTAGTGAAGTGAGGAGTCAGTCACATCTGCAGAGACTCTTTCCCACTTGTAGAGGTAATTTGACATGCTTTTTTTATTGGCCACTGTCATGAAATTGATCCTGTCGTCAAGTTAAGTGCTCCAGCACTGTAACTAATGTGCCCATTTGCTCATGTGTGTCAAGGCAGGAGGAAGAAGATGAGATGTGAAGGTCTGGGCTGTACACGGTTGGATTCTAGCTGGATGACCTCACCCGGACAGACGGACTCCCACCCCTGGGAGAAAGTGAGCTCATGAGTGTCGTAAAGAAAGAGGCATTTACGGTATTTTAACAGATTTAGATGGGCCTTACTCACTGTTGCACATAATCCATTTGCCAGCCTGGACCTTGGATTATGGCACATCTAACAGGATAATAGACGCTCAGAGAGAGCGTGAAGCAACATGAATGAAACTCAACAGAATGCTGTGTTTTTTGTCAGTCAGAGTCGACAGCCTCCAGGGTGTTTCTTTTATATTATGTGATGAGGACTAAATTCAAGAAAACACTGTTGTGGATTTTTTCTGCAAAAATCCACAACCTTCCCCAACCTTCAGGCCCTTTGAAAAAAGCAGGAAAATACTATTTTAAACTTTCAGGCTACTAAATAAAACCCACCCTGTGATGTCATGCAAATAAATAATGTACATCTTTAGAGCACATTCGTGGAAGCTCATCCCCCCCACAGTCACCACCACTGCCACCCTCTTCTGCTCTTCATTTGTTTTCCCCACGCACTTCTTCTGATTCCAGCTGTGTGTGTGTGCGTGCGTGCGTGCATGCGTGTGTATGTGTGTGGATATTTCAGTGAATGAACGGTCGGCTGACTGCGAAAGGGAATGGAGGGATGATCCTGTGGGAATGAAGCACCTCCCCTTTAATCGCTCGGTTGACTTGCTGCTGCTGGAGCTGTTGTCGCTCTTCACTCGCACATTCGCCTTCCGTGGGTTGAGGGTCTCGGGCGCGTGTTAGCGCTCTCGTGTTTGTCCGTAGAAAAGTGCTGTTGCTCAGTTTTTTTTTTCTTGCTGTTTTTTTTGGAGGATTAAAGGCCGTGGAAGGTTTCGTCTCCTCTTCTGTGTCGTTTTCTCGTCAGAAACATGAAGAAACGCGGAGTAAAGCATCCAAAGTGGCAGTAGGTTTGGTGAGTGAGTGGTGTTTAAATGCACTTCATCTCTGGTGAGAAGTTGAATACAGTTCCATATGAATTTGCCTCTACTATAATATTGTATTGCAATTTAAAAACAAAGGCAAATATTTGAATTGATCTCAGCTTTGATTCATATAATTCCTCTTTTACTTTTTAATCTCTGCTTCTATTTATCAACGTGTAAACGGATTTTATTGCAGGGGTGTGAAATGCAATGCCAGCCTTTGGGCAAAGTCCAGATGCTTCACATTACGATGCCTGTGTAAAACAAAAGGAGTGTGTATAAAGCCCATCTGTTGGTGCTGCACTTAAATGTCACTTGAGTGCTACAGAGGCACCTTTTGATTGTGGGTATGTGGCCACACCAAGTAAGTTGTCTAACGCAAAGATTATAAGAGGATCAGGAGCTGTATAGATGTTTTTGGAGCAAACAAGAATTGGTTTTTAATCTTTAAAGGGATTCAAACCCACAGAGCAAATCAAAGCCACAGGTCACAGCAGAAAGGAGGTCATGCAGTTTGGTCTAAACCCCTTTGTTTGTCTCTGTCTTCTCTCCGGCAGCCTCTCTCTCCGCCACACAACAGCACCTTCTGGAAGTGGAGCTGCAATGGCCAAGTGGCTGAAAGACTACCTGAGCTTTGGCAGCAGGAAAGTGCCTCCACAGCCACCGACGCCAGACTACAGCGAGAGTGAGATCCTCAAAGCTTACCGGCTCCAGAGGGACTTGGACTTTGAGGACCCCTATGAGGAATCCGAGAACAGGTCCAGGGGCGAGTCTGGAACCTCTGACCCCGCCACACCGGTGTACGGGTCTCCCATGAAGTCATCCAGCGTGGATGGGAGGTCTCCTAAGCATAGACTCATCAAAGTGGACTCACAGGAGCTTGGGCGCACCAAAATCCTCCTCAGTGCCCTCTCGATAGAAGACCAGCAAGAGCCAGTAAGAGCCCCAGTCTCTCTCCATGTCTTTGCTGCTGTTGCCAAAAAACATCATCTTGATAAAAAGGTTTTTCAAATCAGTCAAGATAAATGATGGCATTTGTTTCTCCGTGAGTGAAAGTGAAGAAACAAGTTAATTGTGACTTTTTCTTTATAGATAGAAAACAACAAACTTGAATCAATTTGTTTACACACTGCATAGACAGTATATTGATATATTGATATATTTCTTTCATTGCAATTGAAGAATGTAATATATATATATTGTTTTATTGCTTAGTCCTGTTGGATTGTGGATTAAGATTTTTATTAATAGATGAAGCGGGGAGAGGGCGAGATGAAAGGAAGGCAGTACCTACTGTCTTATTCAATATCCATTAATGTGACGGCTGTATTGATCCGATTTAATAATCAAGTGACGGGAAATGTGTGTCACAAACACGCATTGTTTACGTAAATCACATTACATCCCGCGCGCCACATAAATTTGCTGCTGTAGACGGAGGCAAAGTGTAATTGATGGCTTGAGTGGACCATTGAGTCGGAGAGAGAGAGGGTCACAGTCCCCTGAGTTTATGTCCTTCCATTAATAATAAATGGGGTTTGGCTTTGCACGCTGGGAGAGAACGGCGCATGAGCACATGTTAGGGGTCACATACAGCACTGTACATCTGTATGTCATATACAGACCTGTCTCAGGGCGCGGGGAAGTGTAATTTATGCTTTGATGCTGCCTGTGTCATCGGGACTGCAGAGCAAAGCGTGTTGTGCTGTGGAAAGCATACACAGCTACCAAAAGGCCAACAGATGTTGAGAGAGCGCAACGAGCAGAAGCTAAGGTTTCAAAAGGAAATGGTTTGCAGATTAATTCCGTACACATACTGTAGGCTGAGTCAGTTTAGGGGGATTTCAGGGTTGTTTTTTGGGGGGTTTTCATCTCTGCAGTTAGATCCATGACTTAAAATGCTACAAGTGTGAAAAGCCTGAAGTCGAGTGAAGTAAAAGTCTTAACTGCAGTCAATATCTCTCCTTTCTACCCAACTCTCCTCTCATTAATTTCCCAGGGTTTGTGGGAACATCCGCACTCTAATTAACATTGCAGATTCCTGTGCATCGACTGATAACCTGTTACAGAATCAGCGTGGGATTAGGATGTAATTTCACGAAGCGTGAGTGTTTAGCTGGGAATTGAGAAGTGAGCCCCTGCTACCGTGATTTTCCTTTGTCAGAGAGGGAGAGAGCAAAAGGGCAAGAGAGCCAAAGGATGTGTGTGTGTGTGTGAGGGAGAGACCATATGGCTGTCTGTGTAGCTGTCAGTGTGCCAGCTGACGACAAATGCTCATGACAAACCAATCATCTCCTTCTCTCCTCTCTCTTCCTCCACCCTAAACACAGGATCATCCCCAGACAGGACAGTTATGGTCAGAGTATTGCATTTTCTATAAGTGTGGCCACAAAGACTCAACATGCACATTGTGCAGATTCTAAATATACACAGTATTGGTGTGGTGCTGCGATTTTGCTCCCAAAGGTGCAAATTAGTGTCTTGATGAAGCTCCAGACACATTTGTTTTCCTCTGTAGCCAGACATATATTTTTACGTGCCACTCCAGCGAGGACCTGATTGCTTGTTAAAAGCTGCTTTCCACACATCGCAGGTCTTGATGAGGTATTGTTTGTGCAACACTCCCCCCTTTTCCGAATTCACACAAAATAACCAAATTCTCTTAATTATCAGAAAACCATTCGTTGCCCGAAGGTGTTTTTTTTATGCAAGTGTTTGATTCAAAAGCTTTTATCAAATGCTGATATGTGAATGTTGGATGAAAGGCATTGTAGCCTGGGATTTGAGCTCTTTATGCACATGTGCCTGCCAGGCAAAACCTATTTAATGTTTCTTTTTTTTTAATTTCATTTCTGTATAAAGACAAAAAGTCAATATGGCCGTTGTTTCTCTGAGGGCTCAAGTTAATGTTCTGTAACGGAAGTGATTTTTTTTATGTGTGTGTTTGTCCTTCAGGTGGTGCCTTCTGCTCCGCTGGCAGGGGACACGGACTATTCAGACCCATTCGATGTTCGGTTAGACCACCGACTAGAGCCGGATCATGGACCTGTTCCATGTGAGAACAACGGCTACATGGAACCGTATGAGGCCCAGAGGGTCATAACAGGTCAGTTACTCCTCCTCCTCATCATCATCATCACTCAGTATCTCATGACCACATGCAGTGACGAAGTCCAGGTCTCAATTGTCAAAGAGATGCCAATCTCAGTGTGACTCATAGAATAATCAAATAAAGGTTAAATAAATCTCTGAGGAACGCCTGGACTCTTCACTGCGTGTCTGAAAGCCGTTCCCCGAGACACTTTCATTCCTTTTCCTTTCATCGTGTCCTTTTTGTGTTTCAGTATCTCATTTTTATTCAGACATTTATCTTCACAGGCGGTGAACTCACAGTTCCACAAAAATTACCAGAATTGCCCTCATATTATTAGATTAGGTGGAAGGATTACATTCACATTTCATCAATAATATCACTGCCAGGTCTTTTATTGTATTTCAGTCTCCAAATCATGAATTACACATGTTACTGTAGCATGAAGTAATATCACTGTTGATCAATAATCTGTCAGCAGTCTTTTTTTTAATAAGCGCCACTGAGATGATGCTTCTGTTGTGATGTGATTCTGCAGTATGTCTTTATTTCCTCATAAAACCACTTCTTGGTTCTAAAGACACTGGGACTGAATGAAGGGTTGTTCAATATTTCCTTTTTAATTGCCTCATTTTTAGCCACCAGTCCTGCTGTTGAGCCTTGTAAGTGCCCCCATCCCCTGTGTTATAGAGTAGTCCATCATGGATGAATTTGCCCTTTGGAAAAGCCTATCCAGACTAAAACCCTCCCTTGATATTTTCTTCCACATCATCTAGCCCACATCTATCATTTTCCATTTGTCTCTTCTGCTGTAACATCTCTATCTGCCCCCTTTCCCCCATTCTCTCCCCAATCTGTCCCAGTCATTTTGTATAAAAGCATCCCCCCCCCCTCCCTCTCCATTTCTCAGTGTCTCTTCATCTGGAGGGCTCTCCCTGGCCCTGAGGGGAGTCTGGCTGTCTGGCTAATTTGCCGTTTAGCAAATGTTATGTTCCGTTCTCTCGCTGTTGTTGCTTGTGCTACCTGTTTGGGGCGTCACGTTAAGCCCATTATCTCAGGCACAAATGAACGGAGTGCCTCTTCCTCTGCCCAACCTGAGAAACCTGGAAGAAAACTTTCTTCTTTTTTTTTTTTGCCACAGCTGGATGGAGCCATTGGGAAGATTAGATTCACAGTGGCGATGCCAGAGTGTTTGGCAAAGCACTGTCGCAGTTCGCTCATTGACTATGAATTGAGCCTGTCACTCAAGGATCGACTGCTTGGGCTGAACAATCACTCGTTTTCAAATTGAAAATGGCAATTTGCAACCACGTAATGAGCAGATTGTCAAGCCTGCATTTTAATGAGTCTATTTTTTATTCTACTATGTTCTATGCCAATTTAAAAAAAAGGAATTCATACATGTTTGAAACAGTTTATAACTCTTAATTGTCATCCTTGCAATAGAGTGATACAAAATAGTAATAGCTAATACTTTGATGGTCCCATGTGTTAGTGCTCCATTTTGTTTTTCATCATAACGCCATTGCACTTTAGCTCAGAAAAATAGCAATTAGATATTTCACCTGAATCGTCAGCCTCTTAGTCTGTTTTTGCGCGTTAATAAACACCTTAGACCTGCATTGACAAATGTCAGATCAGAATAATGATTGTCTTGTACAAAGACTGTCCTCAAAAGACACTTGTGTGATTTTGAGAGTGAGAGCCTGTGAGTTTTGCCCACCTGTTTTTCCCTACATTATGTTTTCTGAGTTTCTCATTATCATTTCTGTCTAGGCCTGTTTTTATCTCTCTGCCTTCATCTTTTCCATCTCCAGGCTACCGCTGACACACTCTTGGTTCCCAGGTAGAGGAGCATTCAGTCCCACTGTGCTTCTGTCTCGATAGCTTAACATCAAACACTGACGCTTTGCCCCCCCCCACCCGCCTTACCCTCTGTCTCTCCCACCGCCCTCCTTCTCCCCTTCTTTCCTCCCTGCATCTCTCTCCTTCTTCTCCACCTGCTCCTCACCTCACCACATCATCTCCTCCTCTTTCCCTCCTCCCTTCTCCGCTCCTCCTCTCTCTCTTCAGTTCCCCTCCACCCTCTATCATCTAACCTTCGGGACTTTCCCCAGGGCCTCTGCTCGGTCGCCATGGTGACTACCAGGCCACCAAATAGCATTGTCTTGTCGTGGGAAGGGTAAAGTTTTCCTCTGCTTTGAACCAGTGAATCTTTTAATTTAATTCCTGTTCAAAATCTCATTTAAGTAAATGTCCTCTGTCCTCACAAAAAATATTCTTTTTCGTTTTGAAGGTCAGCAGGTCGAAGCACTACTGCTGATTGCTGCCCGCAGCTTACAGACTCCTGTTGATGCATTCACAAATCAAATTTAATTTTCTCACTGGCGTCAATAATCGGAAATCCTTTTATCTCATGACCATATTTGACTCCATATAACGGACTGGAGTGCTGAGAAGCGTTTCTTGTTTGCGTCCCACTGTGAAAGTGATGAAAATGTTAACAAGGGAACATGGATGATGTTGTGAGCCGTGTAAGTTTGCTGCTGGGATTCAGGATGGATGCGAGGTGGGGGGTGGCTACCATGTTGCCACTCAGCATCTAGCCCCAGGTCTCGTTAAGCCTCTCCATATGAGATTCTGAGCCCACAGCAAGCTGCGCAAACATCATTTGTCTCCCTACTCTAATTCTTGTCATGTCAGAGCTCAACGGGATTTTTGGTTTCATTTGCAGTGCAGGAAAAATCTCTGATTGTTCGACTGCCTGCTTTTGAGTTTGCGTATTAATCAGAGTTGTCGTGCATCTGGTCTCATAGAACTGCAGCGCGGGCCAGCAGGAGGACGGGCGCGTGGCGGGGTGCAGCTCTACGACACCCCCTATGAAGATGAGCGAGGAAAGCACCTGGGCTTTATGTACGGAGAATCACAGGAGGAGGGCAAGGAGAGCAGCAGGCTGCCGCAAGATGATGAGAGACCAGCTGACGAGTACGACCAACCCTGGGAGTGGAAAAAGGACAACATCTCCAAAGCTTTTGCAGGTAATCAGAGTTACTGTAATAATAACCAAGTTACTGCGAAACTATGAAATGGTTTTAGATTCTATGTTGAATACAGAAAGATGTTGATTTAGTAGTCAAACACATCAGTAACTCTTAACAATGTTGCTGTGTCAAAATCTTGTTTTTTTGTTTTTTTTCAAATGCATGGTTCACCTTTTATTCAAAAACTTAGTTCATGAAGCAGTTCATGCTCTTTAGAAGACGGAAAACTGCTTCATATATTTGGCATGTGACATATGAAGTGGCTAAGTGTGCAGGGAACATGTTCAACACTCACTTTAAAGCCCCATGCTGAAAATGATCCAGTGTTATTGTCAGTGAATCTGCACCAATGGTCAGGCACCATCTGTAAATGTTCAGGTATTTCACATATTGCAGCTTTTTAAAATGGAATCTCTTGATGGAATTTGTGGAAACTGCTAATACCAGGCTCAGACATGTTCTTTTTAAATGCCAAAGCCCTTCCAGTTAACTCAGAGAGCTGTGCTGCTAACTGTCCTGACCTTTACTGTAGCATCTTCCCCTTCATCATTACATCTCTAAAGCCCTTTTTTCATTGGAAATTGTGACTAACGTGACCTTCACAGTCCCAGCACGATCCGCACATATCTTGTCTTTTTACTATTTACATCAATACAACACCTTCTGGTGACTATTGATTTTTTTTTTTTTGCCGACACACAGATCAAACCGCTGTCACGAGACTCACAACATCCACTGACATGCTCATCAGAATCAACACAGATGTCTCGTTTTGTTGTGGGCGTGATATAGTTGATGTTACAAAGAGACAGTTGGCAGAGAGAAGAACACAGAAATCCTGTTATTTGGACTACTTTGAATTCACAGTGCATAGTTATCATTTTTAAAGTTGCACGGAGGGTACATGTCAGATCCCGTCCTGTTACATTCCATCTTCTGAGTATAATTGGAGGGAGAGAGTGAGGGGGAAGTAATAGAGGTAGAGAGGTAACAGAGGAGGAACAGAGAGAGACTGATAGGTCATTTAGTAGTGGATCAGTATAAGGCATGCCAGGCCAACTCAGCTTAATTGAGCTGCATCTGCAAGTCACCAAGGTCATGGTGATGGGATAATAAATCACCCTTGCTTTGTGTGCACTCCCTTCCATCCCCTCTCCCCTTCCCTGTGTCCACTCCTCCTTTTTTTCTCAGTTAATTACATGCCTACGTGTGCATAACTGGTCCAGTGCAAATAAGAGAGTCAGGTCAGCACTCGGTTATCTGAATGCACACATACACGTGAGCGCGTACACACAAACATTATGTTCATCATCGTGTTTAATCGCTTTCAACCTCAGGAGCAGCGAAAAGGCCCCGTAACTTATTCAGATGCATGGCAGTTAATTTAAAAGTCAATATCACCTCTAACCTACTTTGCACTCACTCCTCCTTTATCTATTGTTCTCTTGCATTCAGACTCCTCCTCTTTGTGCCTCGTACAGTATGGAACACAGGAGCACTCGCAGCACCTGCACCATTAGTGAGCACAGTGGAGGAAAACCCGCCTCTGACCTCATGTTTGTTTGCGTTTGTCCGTTCGGAGTGGGCACTGCACGCTAGCTTGCTGTCAGTCTTGCAGACCAAGGCGGTGAAGTGTAAACACACAAACAGGGCTTTCCATTCTCACATTTAATCCATATTCCCAAGCCTTCTCAGCTTTGCTATGCACAATCAGAATGAGTTAGGAGGGAAGAGATGGGAAGGACAAGGACGGAGCAGAACAATAAAGGGGGTGGGAAAGATGGACAGTGGGGCAGGGGAGATAAAAAGGAAAAGAGAGAGAGAGGGGGAGATGGTAAATGGATAGATATGCTGTAGAGAAACAGAAAGGGCTGTCCAAGGTTATTGTGTGGCAGCTCAGTGGATGTTTGTGGAGGCCCGGAGCCCCAGAGTGGAAGGGTGTTGAGGAGAATTAATGGTTCAGGGGCTGTTGTGAGGTGAGGTGAACTGAGAGGAGGGGGAGTCAGGGCCATTGTAGCAGGGTGCCATCAGTCATCTGCTAACACAGGCACACTCTCACACACATCTACACACCAACACAGCAGTGGTGACGGGGGCTTTCCCCGCAGCCATCCTTCCCTCCCTGTGGATGTGACACACTCGCTCAGATAACCTGCGACAGAGGGCAAAGTGGGACATCACGATCTGCCAGCAGCCCCTCATCATCACCTCCACACACCCGCGTGCTCATGTCACTATAATCCTCATTCAAGGGTGAGAAAAGATTGTGTGCATGTTAGCATAAATGAGGGTGTTGGAGGGTTAGGGGGATCTGCTGGAACATCTGGGTTTGTGTATATTACATACATTGAGTGTAACTGTTACCACTCAGGGTAAAGGGAAGCAGCACAATAACAAGATTGGATTTATTTTAAATTAATAAAGAAGTGAATGGTGTGAATTACAAAATAAACTGTAGCTTAAAAGGGAAAATGGGCAGTGCATGCTGTTCAACAAAAAAAAACACTCTTCAAAAGAAAGAGCTAAGCTATCATCGTCTGAAGAAAATCAATGAAACAAAACCACACTGCCTAAAATAACCCTATTCAACTTAAAAGAGAACCAAAATACACGGAATAGCACCTCCTCACCTAGTGTTTCTAAACACAAACAACACAGAATCAGTTTCCAGACCAACACAAAGAAAAACTGTGCCTGATTTCTCAAACTATAAATTCTAGTACCAGAAATCCATGTCACAGATTTACGAGATGCTCAAACTCTGAGAGGCCCCCAGGGCTGCTCGTGGTGTCCTCCTTCATTGAGCTGCACCAATCACAGTCCTGTTCACACCAAGATCCCGCCAAGATTCCACTGGGTCCAATGGAACCACACAGACTACTTTGCATCTCATCACAAACAAGCCCACACGGTTAAAGCCTGGGGAGGGCACAGGCCAGCAGCCATAACAATGACTGATTATAATCTTCTCAGATTATCCATCAAGTAATCGGATTGCAAGCTAATGCTATTAAATATGATAAAAAAAAAAATGTTTTCATAAGCATTCATAAGGGGTTAAATGTGACGGGTCTCCCTGTGGATTTTAATTACACACTTTAAAGGCTGTCACCTCTCACCGCCATCTTGAATTACAGCCGTCATTATTTCCTGGAAGTCAATAGACGGTCCCGCAGAGAGGGAGAGAGAAAGAATGGCCTTGTAGCTATTCAGCAGCAACTAGTGAACTAATGAAAGGCTGCATCTCATTAACAAAGACGCCTAAGCCTGCATATTAATGATGTGTCTCTGTTTCAGGTATATCGTGTTTATAAAGTAGTTTAAAAGTCAACAGCTGGAGCTTCGAAGTCATCGATTAGAACTAGACTTAAATACTGTAAGAGTGGACACATGATGAGGGAGCTGCAATCAGCTGGAAATTTGAAAGGGGAAGGTGAATGAATAAAACCTCCGCCTCCACCAATTACCATTATGGTGCCATTGAGCGGAGCACTTATTCTCCATTTACTTCAGTGCAGCTGCTCCTTAAGTAAGCGCAAATGACTGGGACTGTGACTGTGTTCATCCTAAAAGCATCACAATAGTGTACACGTAGGTACAGTTTACATTCACAATCTGATCCCGTTATTTGTTTTCATTTTGTATTTTGTACATATATATGTATGTATGTGTATATGTATATGTGTATATATATATATACATATATATGTATATATGTATGTATCTTTCTTTATTTATTTGCTGCAGAAAGTCTTAACGCAGTAATCTGCAGGTATAAGTAAAGGTTGTGCCGAACAGCTTGAGCCGCCATTGTTTTTAGCCATGATGCTTATTCAAAAGCTATTAAATACATAGTGTTTTTAAATATGAAATGGTCCTCAGAGGATAAATCCATTTGCCTACCTGAACATTCATTTTGGAAGGATTTTAACTTCCTAAAAGACATTAATGATACTTCCATATTTTAGAACGTGCGTGCTGATCAAATCCTTCCATGTAGAAACATCAGGTGAATATTGAATTTTAGTTTGTGCTAAATGGCACATGCCAGCATTGACGATGCTTCATGATAAACATGCCCTTATATTTGGCATTCTGCTCCAAGCACAACTGTACCTTAGTAGCCTCACAAAGACTCAAGCGTGTCTTTTTATCAGTCCTCGATGAGACGATAATGTCAGGATATTTTGATTATCCATCCAGACCATGCTTTATTCCCTTCTTGTGAAAGAATCGCTGTTAGCGTGATGCTAAATAGTTCTTCAAAATGTCATGAAAGCATAAACCCTGGTTCAGTTAACTTGCACAGGCAGATGGTTTAGAGATTGTTTGTGCTATATCTGGATGTCTGGCTACATGATAAGGTTTCCTTCCTTCTGAGAGTCCAGTAGGAGCCTTATAAATGTATGTGTGTGTGTGTGTGAGAGTGCAGACAAACATGCAAGAGAAGAAGAAGGCAAAAGGAAACTGAGATTTCCATTTGTGGTGTGATGCTGTTCTCTGTTGCTCTAAGCAGGCCCAGGGGGCATCTGACCACTCTCTTCATCAATTTACAGGCACAGTGGAGGGACTCTTGCTCCCTCTCTCTCTCTCATTCTTGTCTCCGTTTACTGCATCACCTATTCTCTCTCTCTCTCTCTCTCTCTCTCTCTCTCTCTCTCGCTCTCTCTCTCTCTCTCTTGCTTCCTCTCTGCCGATTTTCTTCCTCCTTCAACACGAGCCTTTGCTGACATTAATGAAAAGCCATGTCCTTTGTGGTTTCCACTCACCAACCAATATGAGAGACGGCGAGGAAAGATGATGGAAGTAGAGCAGGGTTAGAAAGGAGAGGTGTAGGGGAATATGAAAAGAGAGATAACGCTCCACTTAGAGGACGGTAGGTGAAAAAGGGGGAGCTAAAGAAAAGGGAATGTTCAATTCAGGGAGAAAGACATGGAGAGCAGCTTGAAGCCTCCAGGGAATGAATGTAATGAATTCAAATTAAAATCAAAATGATGTGGAAGTTTATATTGATAGAGGAACCTGCTTGGAACTTGAAAGAGGAAATGTGTGTTTTATTCCCCTGTAGCTGTACTGCGTGGCATAATGGCTTAAGGCCTTAATTGGAGGCCATTTTTGCAGAGGGCCTTTTGTATGCAGGAAGAAAAAAAAAGGATGTCAGGGCAGTTCCAAAAACAGATGTTCTCATTAATGGTGCGAATGAAGCGCTTTCATCACTTTTGTCTGCTCCTCCTATATTATGAGGAAATCACCTGATGTGCTTGAAAAGACAGTGCTCTTTTGCATCACAGAGAGGAAAGACTTGGTCTGGCCATTCCCTTTCCCCTCTGATAATTATTAGCAGGTAGTTGAGACACATGAAACCGCGAATGACTGAATTGCTCTCGTCTGTTTTATCACTTGAGTTCTTATGGGAGACACAACTGAAAAAACACTTTTCTTTCCAGATCCAATTTATGATTGGTAGTTCATTTGAAGAACACATAATAAAAATAGACCTTTACTGTAGATATAAGCTGTAAAACATTTATTATGTCTCACTGTCTTGTAATGGCAAACACCAGATGCTCCCTGTTGGCGAACGAGTGGCATGGTGTGACGTTGCGTCTTTGCTCACACAGATTATTTTTGAATCTGTGTGTATGCACAAAGCTTGGTATTTCTGCTTTTGCAGTGTTACAGCCTGAAAAACATCATGTTAGCAAATTCAGGGGAGAAACCGAAGAGGACAAACATCAGACTGACAGTCTTATTGTCATCATCCAGACAGATTCAATATTTTGTGTCAGGAGTTGAGAGGAAGAGCAGAACGTAGTGTAGCAGTCACTAAAGAATACTGTGATCCAGGTCATGTGTCCTGCAGAGGAGTAGTGTACCTGGACCACAGTGCAGGTATTCTGTCTTTATCCTGTCCTACAGCATCTGTGACACGCAGTCGCTACTCCTCACTGTCCACACCACATTCACTCAGTCTCTTGATGCTGGCCTTAGGTTTTCTTATTGGTCTGGATACACCGCTGAGTGCTGTAAACGCGTATAGACTTAAGTTAATTAAGAGCAATGAGTCTAAATCTTTAACTGCTTTGGTTAAAGATCATTGCTGTGATCGCCTGTCAGTCAAATATTGTTTGCAGCGTTGATGATCGACATTGTTGAGATGAAGCTGTTTACCAACACTTACTTTTCTCCACATGAAAACACAAACATAGCATTGTTCCTCTTTCTGTTTAATATATATATATATGTATATGTATGTGTATATATGTATATGTGTGTATGTATATATAAATATATATATATATATATATATATATATATATATATATATATATATATACATATATAACTAATATTATATAACTAATATTGTTCCAAATTCAAAGCAAGTCAAACAAATCAAACTCATGTTTGTACAAACCCCATTTCAGTGACTTGTTAATCTTAAAGGAGTTTTTCTCAGTCTTCAGTACTCCCCTACCTGAACACATCTCTCCCTTAGGTGGCTGAGCACATTTCTGATCTGTGATAAATCGTCTGGGCTCTTTCCACTTTCTCCTCTTCTTGTGCCTCATTTACACCTCTCTCTCTGTCCATGCTTCTTCCTCAGCTTTGTTTGAGAATTAAAGGTGTGGGATGTGCTGATGAATGGACGGGCAGCAGAGTGTGGCGGTGATGGTGTTCTGGGGTGTCGATTGTGTGTGAGTGAGTGAGTCTTGGTGTCTTTACATGCATGTTTGCCATTGAGGGATGCCAGGCCACACTTTAATCCTGGCTTCAACAGAGGTGCACCAAGCTCCAGATGGGGCCATTGTACTGCGCCATGTATCAATAATTCATGGAGAGCCAGTGAAAGTGGCAGAGTGTCTGCCTGCTCAATAATTAACCAGGGCTGGAGAAAGGCATGTATGTACAGCCTGGGTCTCTCTCCAAACACCCATTCAAATGGCCTTTGATGTTGTGGGCTTGGGGGGGGGTCTTTGGATTTGTCGGCTCATTAAGACCTCACCCCCGTTTTGCTTTTATTTGTTTTGTAATCCCCATGTGCTGTAAATGTGTGCATGAGTGCATGTTTAGCTGCTCCATTGAGTATTACAGTAGGTGATGGCCTTCCATGCCATTTTCACAATGGACCTTCTGCTGTTCTCCTCCTGTCTGCAAGACAGTGAATACAGCACTATTCTTCCCCCGAGCTCCTCAGTTCCGCTGTCGCACAGAGCTGTGGGTCGCGTTGCACATGAAGTCCTGTTCTGATTTTAAAGCATCTACAGCTGTGTGTCTGTTTCCCCAAAGCGGATTCATGCAGATGACTGCAGTCGTTGCAGCTCCTGAACATCTGAACACCGTGACTACCTCGTGTCACATGATGCATTATTGTAAATATTGGATCAGAAACACCGGAGATTGTGTTTTTCACATGTGTGATGAAGCAGGGAGACAGGTGGCAGAGTGTATTACTTCTCTCAGTGGCAGAAGGCATAGTTAACCACATTTCATGACACCACTTCCCTGTCATCTTCACACACACACACACATTGCCTCTCGCACTCTCAGCAGGAGCTTCCCTGTCTCCCATCTTTTCCACATTGCACTTGTCAGTCACTCTCTCCTCCTCATATTTAAGTCTTGCACCTGAGTTAAGTCTCATTTCTTACTCATCACCACGTCTCTCACGTATCTTCTCTTTGGTTAACTTTGTTCAAACCATCTGCTGCTTTCTCCTTCCTCTTTCTCTGGCCTCCTCCCCACTCTCCCCCTGAGGGTAACCCTAACCCCCCCCCTCAGAGAGCAAGGTGACCTTTAACCACCACCCACTGCCTTGCCATCCTTTATCGCCGCAAACGCACACATATGGAGTCACACCGACCTCCATGACCCTAGTTGTTCAACATCTGCTCTTCCTCCACCCTGGACTCGCGGCAGCCTTCATCTGCACCACCTGTATCCGTCCATGCCTGTTGCAGTCGTTACTGCTGATTCACATGGACCTGGTGGAGGAGTCATCTGAAATGCTTCTCATTCACTTTGAACAGAGAAGCGTCAGACTCACAACAGTAGAGTGTCCGACTCCAGATCAGAAGGTTGTCTATTCGAATCCACATCCAGGTCAAAGTTCTTGGGCGACATGTGTGTCTATCACAAATTCTTACAAGCTTCTGTCGTCCTCTGTTGCTCATATGGCAAGCAAGTGTGGAAGCACAGACACAGACAGACAGACAGACAGACAGACAGACAGACAGAGCCACCAAAAAACAATACTTCACTCCCACTCCGTGAGGTGAAGTAATAACATTTCTAAAATTTCCACAATGCACAATGGTGTTTCCATTGAAGGGTGTTTTGGATATGAGCCATAATTCCAGTCTCGCGACATCCCATTTATCTCATAAAATCTCGCCCCGTGAGACTGCACTTTGAGGAAGATGGCTAAAAGCGCTTTGCGTTTCCATGGTTTTGGAAAACTGATCTCTATTTTCACTACTGCTGTTGCTATGATTGTTTTCAACAGAAGACAAAGGGAGGGAGTGGGTGAACCACATACCACGACGACTGACACACATGATGCCGGTGTTTACATAGACATAGATGTGGTCAACTTTTATATCGACACGTCCGAAGAACCACCTCATGAGGGCATACAAATGTTTTAGTGATATTAGAGAAATTTGAAAAGAGATATTTATGTTTTGTGCATTTCTAAGAGTAATGGAAACACATGGCAAACATCACCGTCACTTAACCTTAGCAACTCTTGCTTTACAGTTAGTAATGACAAACACTGGTCGGCTAACCTCTGATAGCACCAGATCCACCCACTGCCAAGTGTTAAAGCGATGAGCACATGCATGTGTGTGTGTAGCCTGGGTTTGAAGCGTTCCCTTCATACCACACCTCTCTCCTCCTTTCATCAACCATGCACCAATAGCTCCGTGCAAATTGAAATGTCTGCCTTGTTCATATCAGCGAGCTCAGTGGAGCTGCGGGTGCACTTAATGTTTAATTACCAGTACTGTAGATTGGATGTCACCAAAACCAGGCACAAAAGAAATAACACTTCAGTTTGTACATGTAATTTGCTTGGGAGTGGAATTAGTATAGTCAGTATCGAGTCATTTGAACCGTCAAGCAGAGGAAGACAAAGACGCGTGTGCCAGAGTCAGACAGAGAAGAAGCCAACTTCAGCCTGCTCTCTGCCACGGGGAGTCATAAAAATGTTGATGATGGGAAACGCGATGATGCTGATACAGTCTGTTAGACTGGGACCTGCTGTACTCTGTAACGAGGGCTCCCTGCTGCGCGCGTGGTTTTGCAATAGACATGTATTTGATGTTTACCCAAATCTGACTGTGCGGTTTAATCCCTCATGATCACAGCACTGTGTAAATATGGTGACTCACTTCTTCTATCTTCTGTGTGCCAACAGTGCAGTTTGATGGCGCTGAGTGGGACCGCTCTTCCTCGCCCACGGAGCGGTTGCGTCCTCCGGGGCCCAGGTCCAGCCCGCTGGCCGGAGGTGGAATGAAGTTTCGAATGCCGCAAGAGGGCCTTGCGATGATGGGGGAGAGAGTGGATCCTGTTGTTCCTCTGGAGAAGCAGGTGTATGTATGCAATTTCTGTTCTGGAGTTTATATATAAACATACATGACTTGTTATGAATCTGGACTATAATTCATCATTTTAAGGGTTTAATCAGTTTAAAAGGCTTTTATGCTTCAGTCCTCAGTGACCTTGCTAGTTAATGATCAAATGTCCCCGTTGCCATGAATTTTAGCACCTTGAAAGTTATAAGGGATAAAGAAATGATTCTGTTGTCGAAGAAAATGGGGAGCTTATGAAGTGATGATACATTAATATTCGCTACAATTAGAGCTGCACAGTTAATCGCAAAATAATCACAGTGATGAAATTCTGCAGTGCTTCAGGAATTTAATGACTCTAAAATCATATCAGACAATGTCTTTTTTTCCATAATTTTGATATATTTTTTCATGGACATAAATCAGTTGTACTATATACAAATCTTATTGCCATTGCAATATATACAAATAATCACAGTATGATTTATTTTTTTATTTTTTTTTTTTTTATGCAATATCTCCATCCCCTGAATATGAGCACATGGTCTGTCTGTCTCTTACCTTCCGAATCTGTCGAATCTATGAAAACGGAGTCATGAAATGAAGCAGTTAAATGGGATTGAGTGTTTTTTCAGAGACAAAAGAAACCGCGTGTTTCGGCTAAGCAGCTCTCATTAGAGCTCACAGAGCAGCGGAGGGTTAGAATGAGAGCTAATTAAGTCAGAACATTAAAAAAACACACATTTACTTTGGTGTTGTAATTTCAGACATCACTGGTGTAAATTATGTGCTCTTTCAGCGCTGTTTCACTAATGAAATCCAAGCACATGACACATGTTTAAGCACACATACACATTGCGCGCGCGCACACACACACGCAACACACTCGGCGGTCGTCACAAATGCAGAGATGTGCACAAATTCACTGACGGTTGGTGGTTAATTATTATGTCCCATTACTCCCTGGTGATGTCTGAAGGGTCCGTCACAAGGTTTTGTGGCTTCCCCTTGTTTTAAACAAACAAATGGCGTCATTGTCAACCTCGATCATCTTAGTATTGAGGCAGGAGAGATGAATATATTTGCTCACAGGTTGTGATGCTCACAGCTTTGATTATTCTGTAGTACTACTACTACTTGACAGAATATTGGGTTTGCAGGGGAAATGTTGGTCTTTTAGCAAGTGGTCCACAGTCTTTTCGTGGCAGACATGTTGGCGTGTCACAGTCTGATAAGCACAAGCGTAAATAATGGAATGAATTACTTTCCAGCACTAAACAAGATGGTACAACACACTCCAACATGTCACACTGTCACACTGTGGAGAGCAAATATAATTTGATTTATCTCAAAATGTCTTATTTATCAACTTAAGGAAATGAAAATGAAATGTGCTCTCTAGTTGTTGACTTGTTATTGATCGCAGCATTTACCACAGGAGCATTGTCTTATTGTGTGTGTGTGTGTGTGTCAGGTGGTACCACGGATCCCTTTCTCGCTCTGAGGCCGAGTCACTACTGACGCTGTGTAAAGAGTGCAGCTACCTAGTGAGGAACAGTCAGAACAACCGCTCCGACTTCTCCCTTTCCCTCCGGTAAGAGTGGCACACACACAAACACACACACGCACCGACGTACTCCAGTCAACGTAAAGACATTTGGAGCTCATGGGATATTCAGCGTCACAGTTTAATTGCACACTTGTCATATTTTCTGCTATGTGACTGAGGAGTGTGTGGGAAGTATCCGTGAAGACAGCTGAGCTTCCGTTCTCATATCACACTTACCCACACCTCTCCATCTGTCTCTTCCCCTCCACCATCAACCACATTTAAGATCACTGCCACACTGGTTTCTCTCCCGATACTCCTTTGTAGGGCATGATACTGCTTATCTGGTCAAATCTCTCCATTTTAATTACTACCACGATCCATTGTCCCCGCCTCAAACCGTTTTCCCACCATCCCTCTGTCCTTGGCCCCCAGTCTGTGGCCTTCCTCCTTGGCCCCCATTGGGCCCTCTAAGTGGTAATCAGGCAGGTAGAGCACACTTCAGTGCACACATCATCCTCACCATAATCACTAATGAATATGAATTACCTTCTGTGGGCCACACAAGAAGGAAATCAGTGAGGGGAGGGGGAGGCACCGAGTGTCGCCGTGTTGTGCTGACATATAAACAATCTCGGGCATTACTCATTTACATGAGTAGAGTGGCTTTGACACATTCTCACACACGCACACACACACACATGCACGCTCGCACGCACATATGCATATTCGCTGAAGCAACAAGGTCACTTCTAACACTGGTTTTCCAGCCAATACATGAGAGTTTGGGAAGAAAATGTTTCTTATTAAACTACAGAGTCTGTCAACCTTACATTCTCTAGATAGTTTGGACACATGAGCCGACCTTCATCGACCTCCAGTGTCTACAGCAGCAAACGGCTTCCACAGCTCAGTCTCAAATGAGATAGATCAGATCTTAATTCAGATGCAAATAACAGAGACATTTGTTTTCTTAATTTCAGTAATCATTTCAATATATCCACATTTTAATTTGGATCTTGATCTTGGAACATGACATCGCAAAAAGGAAGGTGATGAGCATACAGGAAGAGCGCTAGTTGGCTAAATATAGAGCTGAAACGATTAATCGATGAATCGATTATTAAGTGCCGAATAATTAACATAAACTTTATTCATGATTAACACAAGATTTCCAATTGTTTAAGCTTCCTAAATGTGAATATTTTCTTCATTTCTTTGCTCTGGATAACAAATAAATCATTAAAAGTTAATCATTTTGGTTTGTGGACAAAACAAGACATTTGAGAACATCATCATTTCCAGGTTTGACGAACACCGATCAACATTTTTTAAGGTTTTCTGACATTCTGAACACCAAACGATTAATTCGAGAAAATAATTGTTAGTTGCAGCTCTAGCTAAATATATTCCAAATTATTACCTAATCCAGCTTTCAGAACATCCATCCACCCCAAAAGCAAACCCTTACGAGCCAAATGTGATGAAACACTGCAGGACCTGTGTTGTTTGTCCGTGTGGTAGAATCTCTGCCTCATTGAAACATTAAACCGTACAGATTTAAAGATTACACTGCGGATGTCAACAGTGGGAGGAATGACAGAAATTGCACTGAAAAAGACAAACCTGCTTGAATTAAACTACCGTGCAGATTTATGAAAGAGCACCGCTAAGTTCTAATGTAGCATGAGGAGCAATGAGTTCCCCTAAACAAACAGGACTGGATGAAAGCATGCGCTGCCAACTGTGAGCACTGGTGTGATGATGCGACGCGGCCTCTGTGCTCTGGAGACCAGGAGAGGATCATGAACGGCCTTTTGTTTGGCTGTTAATGTTCACAGAGTTTCACTCCTCCTCAAATTTTGACATGGTTGAATAGAACAATGACAGTTATGGTGACAGCCAGGTTTCAGCCCTTGTCTTTCCCTCTGTTTCTATAATTAGACGGACATCATGGCTGGGTGGCTGACTCTTAAAGGGGAAGTCATTGTGGCTGCCTGAATTTTAAAGGGGAGGAACTAACGTGGCTGAACCGCTGTCACAGTGCAGTGTTGCTTCTTCCTCTTGTTTCTCTGAACTCTGGTGCTGTCTGTACACCACCCATCCATCCATCAAAATGTCCCTCTGTTCCTCTTTTGTTAGAACCATGTTCCCAAAGTGCTGTAAAAAGACACAGACATAAATCCAAACTGTCATTTCCGCCATGTCTACTTGTTTTGCCCCATGTGCCCCCCCCTCCCCCCTTTCCTCCCCCACACTCTTTTATATGGGATCACTCTCTTTTTTTTCTTCTTCTCACTTTCACAAAAAATCTTCCTGTTTTCCCCCTTCTCTCAGGAGCTGCCAGGGTTTCATGCACATAAAGTTCACTCAGTATAAAGACGGCAAGTACGTGCTGGGACAGAACAGCCCTCCCTTTGACACCATTCCAGAGGTGGTGAACTTCTACACCACACACAAACTCCCCATCCGGGGTGCCGAGCACCTGTCACTGCTCTTCCCCGTGCTGGTGCAGACACTCTGACTCACCTGGACGCTCCCACTGGACCTCAAGGATTTTCATTGACTTTGGTCACTTGACTGAATGTTTGACAGGAGCTTTCCAACAGAGTTCCATCCAAGGTCCCATCTCACTAAAAACACACTAAGGGATGGATTCAGATGAAAAGCAATACAAGATTCAATTCAAGACGTTTATTGCCATGTCACCTAAACTTCTGTTTGCTACTTTTGTTATATCTCCACATCTTTTGCTAAAAACTGAGACGTATTGAGTAATGGAGTTATCTGATTTCTTATGACATTTCTCACATCTGTTGTTTCACAAAAAAAAAATAACCCACCCCTTTAACACTGGTAAAATATTGCTGTTGTCAGGTGAAAAAATGTTGTTGTATTAAGTTATATTATTTCTTCATTTTAATATTTATACCATTCAATAACTAGGGTCGAGAAAAGGCTTTGGGTCAGTAAACCCTTTTGTTAATGTAAAAAAAATAATAAAAAATGCTATTTTTGAAAGTTTAAAAAAAAAAAAAAACGTTTTTACCAACACAATATGTCAAATGCTTTTCTACACAAAGCCACACTTGTAGACTTTCATCCCACCTGGTCTGTGCTGTCTTGCTGCTGTATGTCCATGATTTGCTTGGCACATCTTCATGTTACTTGATTGTTTATCATAAGCTGTGTTGCGTTGGTTCTTGTTCTGACCGGAACTGACTTGTATCTCTTGCTGGTTGCCTACGTTGCATTAGGTAGACAATTATATGTTTGTTTAAAAAAAAGAAAAAGACTCTATCCCTGCTTTCATTGTCTTTCCACTCATTTGAAGCTGAGCTGAGCTAAAAGCTACATTTGAAGCTGATATGCTGAATTGAGAATGCTGGACTCATTCTCACACTTCCTACATTTTCACAGATATGATCACAGATATTTTGGCTGGCCAGAACGCTGCTTGGTTGCTGAGTCGTATTTGACTTAAATGTTTGCCATCTGGAACGGCTTTCCACGTCTGTTGCCTGGTTGCAGTGTGTGTGTGTGGCGAAAACCGATTTTAGATGATGGCCAGTTTCCACTGAACGCATTTATGACCACAAGAAACGATGAGACGAAAAACAAAGTAGACTATATAGCCTGTGTTCCGTTTAGTTATTGAAGTCTATGTCAGCAGTAGAAGACGGCAATATAGCTGCTGTGATCTCCTATGTGCGCAAACCACGTTTTTCTCAGCAGTATTCAGTGTATGTGTGGATTTTCATGTAGATTAGTGGTTAATTTTAGATTTTTCAGAAACTGAAGTGGAGGGAAATGACACATCGCAACTTATGAACATTTGAATGGTCTAAACAAGTTACTTTTTGGGGTACAAGTTTGGGAATGTTGGGGAGAAATCATTTTTTACTTGTGTCTAATAACAAAAATGCCCCCTGGATTGTATCCATTGTGAGGATTGCTGGTCAGATTTCCTATAACGGACTTGTTTTCAGCTGAGAAAAAAAGAAAGGAGACAAAGGACTTGGAGAGATTGCCTGCTTCACATATCCAAACACACATTTGCTCCTCACCATCCATCAACAGTAGGGTTGGGAGGGAGAGGGTAAGGACTGGGGGGGTGGCTGAGGAGGGCTAAGGCAACCCTCATTATTTGGGCTGTGCTGCAGTGGAAGCGTAAGGATTGCTTTCATTACTGAGCCAAATGAAAAAGCAGGGGCTGATTACCCGTGTGACGGAGAGAGAAGACGAGCTGGATCAGGCTCTATTGGGAGAGAGAGACTGAAGAAAGGGGGGGAAAAAAGGGAAGAGGGGGGAGAGGAGAGGAGGAGGCGAGGCACTTCTTCCCCAACAAGACTCCAAAAACAAGTGTGTGTGTGTGAGTGAGAAGGTGACATAGAAGGGGGGGGGGGGGGTTTACTGCTATCGTCCCATTTTTCAAACATGGTTCCCCGGGGAGGGATATGAATAATAATGTCTGCGGCACTGCAACATGTAAAAATCAAACAAATACCATGCTCACATCTCACAGGCTGTTGTCTACCGCTCACCTTTTGATGGAAAGTTGGCAGGATTTTGATTCACTCATTCCTATAAAAGCACTAAATGCCTGCCTGGTACACATCTGTGTGTATATTGAAACAAATGGCTTCATTACACTCATTTTGTGTGTTAATTGTGGCGTGTGTGCGTGCGTGTTTGTGTGTGTGCGCGCGCATGTGTGCGCAGCTGTCACTTGAGAATGTGTGCAAAATCATATGAGTAGGGTGTCGGCAATAACTCAGTGATGGCAGGTTTTAATCCACCAGACAGGCTCAGAGGAATGAACACCTGTGATCAGCACAGAGCCAACCAATGTGTTGGAAACCACAGAACACACACACACACACACACACACACACACACACACACACACACACACACACACACACACACACACACACACACACACATGGACTGACAGAGTCATGATACATAATGGTTAGATGCCATTTTCCCAGAGGATGTTTTTTACCCCCAGCAAGGGTAATGGTTGTGGCTGCATTTCTGTTGTCGGATAGTGAGCGGCATTACTTAAAAAGTAAAGGATGGATTTTTTTTTAATGAAAAATGATGGCAATATATGGCTCAAGGAAGACATGGTTACATTTTGGTGGTGGTAGTATTTAAATTGTAGGAGACTGAGTGGCCTGGGTGGAGGTTTGCACTTAAATATGTAAATAATGAATTCAATCAGGCCTGAGTTCCATTTGAAAACCTAATCCATCATGTTATGAGTGGCATTTTGGCCTATGGAAACCCTGAGAGAATTATTTTTCCTATAAATATATTTATATTCTTCTGCAGCAGTATTTTTTTGTTTTTGTAATACTCCTTTTGACCACAAAAGGGTTGTAGTTAATCCCAGACTAGGAACACAGTATGTAAAGGGGTTTTGCCACAGAGGCATTGGATAGTAAAGGGAGATGGTAGAAGTGTGACAAAGTCCATTCACCACCACGTAACGTGTAAAATAGCGTCTTCTAAATATGTTTATACACAGTGTTCAAATACACACGTTGGTCTTTTTAAGGATCTATATCCATATTTTCATAATCAGCTTCATTCTCTGAATGATCCTGCAAGTGCACTGTAGTTTTCCATAATTGTGGTTTCTCATGAGATGTTTCTGTATGTCTGTGCTTGTCCCAGATAAGGTCAGAGTCACGTCTGAGTCAGAGTTAAGCAGAATTTGAATCGGTTTGTCAACCTCTGCACTCGGTACAATCACACACACGCAGCCCAACTGTTACGTCTGTTTTTGTTGCTTTGTGAGTTGTGAGATAATGTTACACATATATACTTAAAGGTCCAGTGTGTATAATAGAGGAGGGTTTATTGGCTGACATGGAAAACACTACCCTTAACCATGACCAGTACACACCTAACCTTAACCTTAACCACAATTCAAGTCATAGCCCTAAACAACCAGTTACTTAGAAATGAGGTTCACCCTCATTAATAACGGATTTTGGGTTCCATAAGGACTACAGGTCCTGATAAGCTCAGTGTTTACGCCATTAAAGGTCTCAAACAGGACACACCCACTCACACACACATAATATAAAAAAAATTCACCAGAGCGTCTTAGACATGATTTTAGGTTGATTTAAAGCATGACACACATGTCCCCTGTTCAACGGTGAGTCCCCTCTTTGTGTGTGTGTAACAACGACAAAGTCCCCTGTTCTACTGGTTCACGAGTACACTTTCTCTTACACACACACACACACACACACGGACGCCTCCGAGGTGTTTGCATTCACTAATGCATGGTATGAGCCAGCTGTGAGCCACAAGTGAGCAACAGGACGTGCATGTCAGACGTAGAAGCCACCCTCATCACGCTCCCTTATCCACTATCCCAGACATGCTAATCCCTACAGTTGTAGCAGGCAGGCGTAGAAAAGATAGATTGGAGGTCAGTGTGAGCAGGTGTGTGTACACTGTCAGGCTCCGCCAGGGTGAGTGCAACCGGAGAAGATGTGGAGATGAAGCAGCTGCTGTTTTGAGGAAAAAGGCGGGGGTTTATGTCGGGTGGATAGTTTATCCACGTCTGCCACCTATCTGCTATAAGATAAGACGGCACTCAAAGACTTGGTTGCATATCTGAATATAAATATCTGTCAGATCAAGGTATTTCTTCTTATTAATAGAAGCTTAATAGTGCACAAGGATATGAACAATGCACAGTCCGTTGCACACAAGTCCACAAGTCGTCTTCCATGGAGACTGCTGGGTTTCCACTGTAGCCCAGAATGGACAAATTAAACAATGACTCTGGAGAGAGAGATTTTGGCGTTTTTATGTTACCTCACGGCCAATGTCGATTTGTAGTATCCACAATTCGAAGGGGCAGGTGAGGAGTAATTAGTTGGCTGAGATATGCAGTTCTGACGCTAAATCCTTCATAATGAGCGTCTGTGAGTGATTCCCTTTCCCAGTCGAAAAGATGAGTGATGGGCAACATTGTCCTATATTAGGAAAAAGGACACTGATAAAAAAATGTAAAAAACAATTATCCTTCTGAATAAAGAAACAGTAATGACATTAAATAATTGCTATGTTTATGCAGCTGTCAGATAGAAGATATTGCTTTTTCACTGGAGGATTTCTGCTTCACCTGAGCTGGAGTCGATTCAGTCAGATCAGCACTAGACAGGAGTATTAATCGGGTGTTGAAAAGGATGAGTGTCCACCAGTCCAAATCTCAGCCAGCTCCTATAGATATCCTCCTACCGAGTGACCTTTGCCTTGGCATCTCCCCCATCTCGTGGATAAAGCCTTTTTATCTTCAGGAGCTTATCACCAAAAACCTGTCTTGGTCTTCACTCTCTTTTTCTCTACGTGTAATTACACTCTATTGAATCTGAGAGCTGTGGAGGTGTAGGGGAAATGGTACCCATGAAGGGGGAGGCCTTACACACCAGATGAATATGTGTTCCTGTACTGAGCGAGGTCCAACTGTGCTTTAGAGAACAAACTGTAGAGCGGCCACCTCAAACAGGACCCCCTCACCACTCTCTGCCTGGCCCCACTCCACCCCTGAGCTGCTTCAAACAGGGGACTTGAGAGTGACAGAAGCGTTTCATACTGGCACATTCAGCCGCTCGGACCAGATGGAGTCTTTGTTCTTTCCTCGGAAAAAAAACACACAACCCACATTCGACACGTCTGCACTGTACAAAAACAGTGGCAAATGCACACTCACAAAAATGCATGCACACTCCTTCCTCACCACGCAGCGGTATAAAGCCAGGATCAGGATGACAGGGGGTGGCGTGATTTCTCTTGTCCTCTGTCGTGTTCACATTAGTCATATGCAAATAGGCATTGTGCACAAAGAATGACACAAATCCACCATGTCTAAATCCTCAAAGAAGACTAGTGATGGCTATTTAGTTAACATGATTTATTAAGGTGTTTGACCCAGTTAGCACATGAAGCTGTAAAATGTTGTTTTGGTGAAAATGCATTGCTGGAATCCAAGGACAGAAGATAGATTTGAAGGAAAATCAATTTTAAGGATGTTTGAGCTGTTTGTTTAGACAGAAAGAAGGCAAGAAAATGAATTAAATGAATCATAAATCCAAAGAGTTATTGTAAGAAGAGTATGGAAGTGTAACATATCTTTCAGCTTTATCTTAATTTAGCAAATTATTTATTATTATCAGCCATCAAAAGAACTGTCATTTTTAAACAA
This sequence comes from Solea solea, assembly GCF_958295425.1. Taxonomy (NCBI): domain Eukaryota; kingdom Metazoa; phylum Chordata; class Actinopteri; order Pleuronectiformes; family Soleidae; genus Solea; species Solea solea. The sequence goes on along the minus strand of NC_081142.1, from coordinate 8,511,371 downwards.
CATCTTATTTTGTGTACATGTTGAATTTGTTGAGCCATTTTCCAGCTTTGGGGGAAAAAATCCTCATCATCATCCATAAGTGGTGAAAGGAAATTAGTACTGTCCACTATCAACATTCGTACATCAGAGTTCATATGTCATTATTTGCTTTGACATTTTGTCAACATTTTAATGTTGTTTTTTTCCACCTATTCATTCTTGCTTGTTTTAGATTTGTTCTGTAATGTTGTCAGTAAATAATAGCTGCATTTACATTTAAAGAAAAACTATAATTTTCATGTTACTGTTACTGGTTTTACAAATGCAATGTCTTTTCCAGGAGATCCAGTTGATTTTTTTCCCCCAAGGTATGAAAACTATTGTCTTCTTGATGCAGTTAAGTCTTCCACGGACACACTGGCTTTACAAATCCAACTCTTCTTTGTTATAATCAGTCTTAAAACTCATTCATCACATTTATCTGTACAGCTCAACACTTTGGCATTTTCTGACGTTCCGTATGGTGTAAGGTCACGATCATCCCCAGCTAATTCGGGAAAGTGTGTTTCGACATCTCCGACAGGAAGCAGTCAGTGACCTTTTAAACTGGAAATGCTCGGCTGGTATTAACACCCTTGCTGTTTTTTTCTCCATCACAAATGGAGGTGTGGAGCAGAGAGACGCATCCTTTAGCTGCATGAGGTGAGTATGAAATGCCAGTCTGTCAGCTTGTGTCTGCTCTGTGCTCTACTATCTGCCCAATCTCTCTGTTCAATTAAAAATGTGCCCTCACTGTACAAAAACAAACACAGCAACATCTTTAATTATTGTGCTTTTTAAAGAGTGAGTTATGCCGTATTCTGTGAAAATCCTCAGGAAAAAAACAGTCACATAGTGTGAATAATTGAACATAACAGCTAACCAGGAGGTTATGGAGACTTTCATGATGATGGGACATGTTTAACAACGGGCTCTTCAAAGTAACAGACCTCATCAAACTGACAAACCCTCTCATGACTGCGTCTGCATTATTCATGAGCTGTCTGAGCCAGGTCTGTCTGTGATGCATGGGAAAGGCTATTTTACGAGTGCACGTAGGTTAAATCAGATGACATTTCTCCTCTGTCTAAACGGCAAATGATAATCTGACAAATGAGAACATTTCTATATTAATCACAACCTTATGAGACACAAAATCACTAGTTTTCCTGCATGTTCTTTGACAGTTTATATTGAAGAAGTGCTGAAAGACAATTTAACACAACAACACCGGATGGAGCGTCTTATAACAGAGAATGGGACTTTATTTGCTACATAATTTGTATAAGGCACAACGAGCCAGGCAGAATTGTCAGTCACAGTCTACCATCATTAAATTATTCACATCCAGCACTGACATCATTCGCTAGTGGTTAGTCGGCACGAGTGGTTTCTAAGTGTGCTGATGAAAAGAGAAAATGTCCATGAGTGTATTGTTATCGGCCACGCTTAGTTCAGCCAGTGCTGCCAAAACAGACTGTGGTCAGCGGAGTTGAGACTGGAACGAGCAAAATTCGTTATTGTTAAAAACAAAAACACTCCACCTTGCTTGTCCTGTAACACCATTATTGGAACAAGCTTGATGTTCTTGCCCACTAGTGGTAAGAGTGTGATAATGACATCCAGGGCGTGTAATGAGCATCACAGCCTCATGAGGCCGCTAGTCAAAAAAAAATACAATTGGTGACATGTTTCTTTTTTTCTTACAGTGCATTTCAAATCATAACCAAATCAATACAAAAACATCCTAGTACCAAGAGGGTTTTTATGCACAGAAAGCAAAAATGACATATAGTATTAAAATGCCAAACGTATTCTTAGAAAATAAATAGTTTATCAAGTGAAACTGTGATAGAAAGAGTGTTTGCTTATGACAAGAACAAAGAAATGCCCACGTTCGATCCCCCCCCCTCCCCGCCCCCCCTTCAAATAGTGACAAAATGAAATAAACACAGTGACAGACACAACATGAATGAAGGTAATAATACTGCCATTGTTTAAAATATCACCCGCTGCACTGTTAACTTTTAGGGGCTGTATCAATCCATTTCACTCACTCATACTGACAAATGAACTGCATGTACATTTTCTGAGCTTTTAAATACCGATAGAGCACTAAATGAAGACAAATACTCCAATTCTAAACTTGCAGACATTATTTAATTTTTGGCTTTGCTTAATTCATATCCAAAAAAACTTATTTTACATATTTTTTTGATAAATTGATGCAAAATTAAGTGATTATTTGAGTCACTCTGGTGTTGCAAACAATTTTGTTGAATGTTTATAATTACTGGCTTTAATTACTTTAATTGTCTACAATCAGGGCTCATTCAACTGTTTCGATAATTGATTAATATTTTCCGATATTTTAGGTACCAAACGACTCAATTAATCGAGTTAGGAAAATAATAAAGAAATTGCAGCCCTACCTACAATTATAATTTCTACATTTGCAGACATGATTCAATTTGGAGCTTTATTTGATCCACGGGCAAAAAAATTGTCCAACAATTTTTCATATTTTTGAAATGTTACATTTGTATTTACTATTTGTAAATAGTGGCTACAGTGGTCATAGTGCATAAACAAAAAGTGGCTGATAGCAGGACTTTGTCAGTGGTGGAGTAAATTGATCCTTCCTGCAGTTACTACCACAGTTACTTCTTCAGCTAAGCCCTTAGCATGTGTGGTGCAGCAGTGAAAAGTGTCCCCCGTCAAACTGTGTTTTGGTGCACCACGTTCCATTTCTCATATACCGGTCTTGCGGTACGTGAAAAATTCATAAAAAAAATATATGAAAATACCGGTCTTCGGTTTCAGTCCAACTGTGAGGCTTCATTAAAGTGCTTCTACTCAGAATTTGCTGAGGGGCGGCAGCGCCCCCGCCTTCACCAACACAGCTGAGAGCAGGTCTGCAGGTCCAGAGTGGTGCGCCACAGCAGTGGCAGAGGGATCTCCATGCTTGTTTTCAGAGTTCATAGGTGTGGCAACCTTTCCCCTTTGTAGCGTGGACTTGCCCGCCCCACTGCCCCCTCCACCACCCAAACTGGTCTTACTATTTTCCACTGTGGGTATGACTGTGCCCAGGTGGAGGTTTCCCACCACAGGAGTCCCAGAAGACTCCAAACTGGTCTGACAGCAGCACAGCACTCGGAAGAAGGCAGCCCTCATCTCCCTGCTGGACAGAGTGTATATCAGAGGATTGAGGGCAGAGTTGAGCACAGCCAAGGCGATGAACCAGTCCACCTGGTAGAGCACAGGGCAGTGAGCTGGGCTGCACCCCACATCCAGCAGCAACAGGAGGAAAAGTGGGGCCCAGCACATGACAAACAATCCAAGAACAATAACCACTGTCCGCAGCAGAGCCAGCGAGCGCTCTGAAGGCCGACTGCTCACCCTGCGACCGCTGGAGGTCACCAGTTGATAGATCCTGATGTAGAGGATGATGATGGCCACCAAGAGGGCACTGAAGACGCTGGTGCAGAAGGCCACATAACTCTTAGCATAGAGTGGCAGCACTGTGGAGCAAGAGGCCAGATTGTTCAGGCAGTTCCACCCTAGGCTGGGCAGAGCGCTCAGCAGCACTGACACAAACCAGCAGGCTGCCAGCAGTCCTAATAGTCTCCCTCGACCTGCCGTCTCACATGGACGCAGACGCACCATAGTCATGTGTCTCTCGATCCCAATGGCCAGAAGGCTGAACGTGGAAGCACTGAGGGCCACAAACATGCTCCCTTCTCTAGCCAGCCACTGTATTGGTGTCAGGAAGTACGTATTGCGTCCTGACGTAAAGATATTGACAACATAGGCCACACCAGCGAGCATGTCGGACAGCGCAAGGTTCCCAATGAGGAAATACATGCGGCTGTGGAAGCGCTTGTTCCTCCAGAGAGCAAGCAGCACCATCATGTTCTCCAGGACAATCAACACACAGATGAAGAGCAGCACAGCCATCTTACAGACCCCGCTGCTGCGAGGCCGGTTCCACTTCCCTGAGTGGTTGTAGTGGCTGACGATGACCAGATTCATCCCTACCTCCACTGTGTTTTCCATACTGCCTGCCATTCCCGCCCCTTCCTTTGTCATACAGCAGAGGGCGCCACAGCACTGGACACTGCTGAGGGAGGTCAGGCGGCTCAGCCTGGCAGTTTAAGGGCAGTCATTGTATACCCTCATCAGGGACCTGCAAGTCAAACACAAAGAAGTCATCGTCAAATCCAAAAGGAAAAGGAAAAATCACAAAAGTTACATTCATTAGTGTTGGTTGGTTGATTTGTGGAAGCGAAAAATCTTTCTGATGGCTCATAAAACAATTGTAATTAAGAGGCACCAAAAAACTGAACAAAAACTATTTAAAACCTCGAATGTAGGTTTCACTGATTCATTTTTACTAAACTTAAATAGTAAACAGCATCACTAAGAATGGAACTCTGACAAACAAGAGCAGCAGCACTAAAGACAAATAGACTATGCACAGTACAATGCCATAAAAACTGTTGCATGCTGATTAACAATAACGTAAATAAAAAGTTGTATTTTTCTCTCTAGAATTACTCTCTTTTTTTCCAAACAAAGGTTTGTGATTTAAAAACTAGGATTGAAAGTGTTTTCCTTAATAATAAGGTAAATTGTGTGGACAATGACTGAAAGATTTAAAATGTGACGTTTAGCTGAGAAGAGATGATCAGTGAGGGAGTTCAATTAGTTAAAGTTAAGTTGAGTAATCCTTTGGACACAAAGTATCAAAGTCCCTGATAGAGGGACAGGACTTCACTGGTAGATAAATGGATATTTCTATCATCCGTGTCCACAGACTCAGTAACGTCCACCTTTTGGAGTAGTTACCTTCATCTATACATCCCGGCGATGTGGCGGAGTTTTCCAGAATGTTTCCTCTCCTGCGTAAAGTTGCGCGTAAAACCAAAAAACGGAATATAACTGACTCGAAGTTAGAAATTCATCTTATCCTCGCTTCCAAACAGTAATGTGTCTTCCTCTGATAGCCATAAGATTTGTCTTCTGTCTTTCTGTCCCGCTGTGCTCCCTCCTGCCCGTCCTCTTCCCTCTCTCTCTCTCTCTCTCTCTCTCTCTCTCTCTCTCTCGCTCACTCACTCCTGCTCATGGGGCGGGATTTTCCTTTACCTCTCCATCATAGTTTCGCTCGGCAGAGCCACGTGGTTTATTTATTATTATGCCATATGATAACATTGTACTTTTGCGTCATTTTGTGTTTACTCTCGACCATGAAGCAGATTTTTTTCATTTTTAAAGAAAATGAATTTAATGTTTATGTATGGAAGCCCGTTTCTGCCACATGGGAAAACAGCTGCATTGCCAGTCATAATTATGAGATACTAAATGATTATTATGAGATACTAAATTATTATTATGAAATACTAAGTAATTATTATGAGATACTAAATTATTATTATGAAATACTAAGTAATTATTATGAGATACTTAATTATTATTATGAGATGCTAAGTCATAATTATGAGATACTAAATGATTATTACGAGATACTAAGTCATTATTATGAGATACTAAGTAATTATTATGAGATACTAAATAATTAATATGCTAAGTCATAATTATGAGATACTAAATGATTATTATGAGATGCTAAGTAATTATTATGAGATGCTAAGTAATTATTATGAGATGCTAAGTCATAATTATGAGATACTAAATGATTATTATGAGATACTAAGTAATTATTGTGAGATACTAAATGATTATTATGAAATACTAAGTAATTATTATGAGATACTAAGTAATTATTATGAGATGCTAAGTAATTATTATGAGATGCTAAGTAATTATTATGAGATGCTAAGTCATAATTATGAGATACTAAATTATTATTATGAGATACTAAGTAATTATTGTGAGATACTAAATGATTATTATGAAATACTAAGTAATTATTATGAGATGCTAAGTCATAATTATGAGACACTAAATCATTATTATGAGATATTAAATAATTATTATGAGATGCTGTCTTAATTATTATGAGATACTAAATCATTATTATGAGATGCTGTCATAATTATGAATGCTAAATAATTACTGTGAGATACTAAGTCATAATTATGAAAGCCAAGTAATTACTATGAGATTCTAAGTCATTATTGAGATAGTAAGTTATACCTTTGAGATAATATCCCATAATTAAGTTTCTATGTCATAATAATGAGATACTATTTTGAAAATATGTCTTAGTATCTTATAATTATGAGATATCTTGTATCTAAACATTGAGATGCTACATACTAAGCCATAATAATGAGATACCAAGTCATAATAAGAGGATACTATACTAATAATGAGGTAAATTAAGTTATAAAAGAAAATGTTATAACTGCTTTGACATAAAATGATAACCATTGGTTCCTGTTGCCTTAAAATAGGCCTTTTTATGTAATTATGGCAAGGGGCTTGATTTATGGAGGCTGCCATTTTGCACTGACATGTTTGTCAAGCAGCTTGAACAGATGTTCATTTTGAAGTGAACGCTGACTATGCAAACAAAGGAGAGTGGCTCCACCCACATAACCCTGATGCATAATCCTGTGAAGAAGGAGGAAACTGTAGAAAGATTCTGGCATGCAAAAAGGCAATCGCTGTTCCTTGGCAGTTTGGAAAAGAAGGAATCAGCAGAGTAGTTTGTTGCACACACTATTCGAGATGTCACTTATAATTCTGGCACACTGGGCCTTTAACAATTAGAGATATTAGAGCAATTAGTTATGTTGCTGCATTTGCCTGATGTGTGTACACCTAACTGCAGCCCTGATGTGGGATAGATGGCATCTTGATGCTGACCAGGCCTCTGGTGCATAATCAGGAGTTAGGGCTGCTGATCGAGGAACAGGATGTCAGCTGGGAACGTCAATCCAGGAGCACATCAGATGTTGGCTGGGCATCACTTGTGGTAATGGACATGAGCGGGCCTGGATGGCTGAGCAGATTTGGTGTGGTAGGCTGAAAACCCAGGGTCTAGATTGCGATGGTCAGCTGGGAGGCACAGGCTCTGGCTGGTGGCTCTCCAACCCCTAAACACGTCCTAGGAGAAGTTAGGCAAGTCACAAGCTGCACGAGATGCTCCCTGTATTAGAAGCTGGAGTTCTTTATAAATTGAACCTTTCTATAAAATGCTGAAAGAGACTGACAAGGGCAACGTGTTGATGAAAAGCATTGAAACTTGGGCAGACGCACTCAGGTCTTTCTGGATCCTTCTCTTGTAATCTTTGCAGTACCACTGGATATTTTGAGATGTTTCTTCTCAGGAAATTGCAGATTAATAAATGATGCCCTCAAGTTGATGACTTTCCCGTGAGCAGCAAGAGATGTTGAAACGCTCAGACAACTCATTTGTAACTGTATGAAAACATCCTAGAGGCCTTGGCTCCGTGTTGTTGCAAGCGAGATACACATTTCCTGGTTGTTTGGTGCTATGGTGGAAAGAGGAAATGTGGTTACAGGTCAGCAGAGGTCAGCAGATCAGGAGGAAAATAAAATTGTTTCCAGCCTTGTACTAGTTTGTGTAATGGGGATACTGTTGTGTGTGTGTGTGTGTCTTTGTGCATCTTTGTGTGGGTGTGTGTGCTAAGAAGCATCGTGAGTCAGGGAACAGTGACGCAGACTCGGGTGGTGAGTTGGATGTTTGGGAATGCAAAGTGTAGTGGGAACGAAGAAGCAGCAGCGGTGGAAAAGGGAGGCCTCTTGGGCCATCACCCCGTTTCCCACCACTCCATACACTAAATATTTTCCTAATGTCGTTACTTCTCTCAGGAATCAACACTATCAGATTAAAAAGAAAGGTTAAATGGTGTCTGATGAAATATTAAGTTCACCAGCACATTTGTTTTATTGATTGCTTCCTGAGAAAACTGGAAATAGAACGTTATCAAGCGCCCTAAATGTCACAGGGTTAATCTACTAAATGGACCTGCTTACTCATTTTTGCAAAACCAGTACTTCTGATTTCAACATGTCAGGAATGTCACAGCGTGTACACGTGTATTTCTTTGGGCAGCATCTCCTGCGTGTATCAATATAAAACAACTAACTTAATCTTGTTGTGCCTAAAGTATATTATGCACACAGTGCTTTTACAGGATCACATATTTTCTCGCACAGAGCATGGGTTACGTCTCAGGAAGTTGAGCAGAGCTCGGACAGCTGATAGTGTGTCTAGAGCAATGTGTGTTGTCGGCGGGTTATCAGCGAAGGTCTGAGGTCTTTAAGGGCTCAAGGTGACTGCTTGTCTGTGGACCCGACTCTGCTTCGCTGCTTCTTTTAGATAACCTTTTTTATCTGCACCCAGCCCAAAATAGCCACATCAAAAGATACACAAATGAAAGGATAAATGGATCGAGGACAGATGGGAGTGCAATGTGAGCAGCGAGTCCTAGTCTGGATCTTTCTGTGAGACTTGAGCAGTTTCCTAGACTTTTGAAAACTGTAAATCAGAAAGAGGAAAGGTCCGATTACTTGAGTCATTTTAAGTGTATCTTGAGTGCACCTTTCAAACACAACTATATGTCGGACTCCGATGCTTCACAGTTAAACACAACGACAAAGCTCTGGACCTCAAACTGACATAATGCATTGCTTAATCCCCGCTCCCTCATCTTTTAAACGTCACCGTGTCTGCTTTCTCATGATCACTATGGAACCTAAAAGTCAAGATCTTTATGGCGTTATTTATTTTCTTTACGATAGGGAGCTTTAAACACTTATCCTGGACCTCATGCTTTCACTGTGCCAAAATATGTTAAAAATAACTTGGATCCCAGTCATGTAAACAATCATGCCCAATTTTCTCAGAACTGCTTCACTGATGTCTGGGAAAGCTTGTACAAGAATCCAGTGTGTGTGCGTGTGCATGTGTGTGTCTCTGTGTGTGTGTGTGTGTGTGTGTCTGTGAGGTTTGTGTTTGTGTAGAAAACAAGTTGACCATGGACACGATGCATGTCTTTGCTCCCTCCATGCATTGGACTATTTGTGTGATCTCTTATCATTTTCTCCTTCACCCCACAGCCACTTCTTGTCAAACACACACACACACACACTGAGGCACTGACGCTGCTCAGTGCAAAAAACAAATCTTTCCATGGAGAAATTATGAATCCTCCGACTGAACGTTTGTATATCTTGGCTCGCTGTGCTTTGTCTGTCTGGTGCTGGAAAGAAAAGGGGTCAAAGGTGCACGTCCCTTGTGATGAGGACTAATGATCGTGTAGTTCAGTGTGTGGTGCTCCACTAATTCTCAACTGACCCCCAGTCTTACACCATCCACCCCAATCCCCATCACACCAGCAGGCCCCCGCCACAACCCTAGACCCTCAGTCTCCAAAGAAATGCAGCAGGACCTTGAGAACGGACTAACCCACTGACGGAAAAAGACCAGACTCCAAATGCCACCATTTCAGATGAGAATGAAAGCTTTCAAAGTCTCTGTGGTATAAGGTCACATCCACTACTATGTTTTCATTTGAAAAAGTAATTTTCAGATTCAGATGTATCAGAAGTAATCTGCATTGATGCATTGATCACATGTGCCAGGCTAAACAGGAAGCTGGTTCGCTTGTCTACAGTTTGTTTGCATGGCTTCAGAAGGTACCACTGATGAGAGGTGACAATGGTGAAAAGATTAGAACAAGAATTTCTTGTATGAGGCTGACAACAAGGTGAAATTGACACTGAAAGATTAAAGTTTAAACAGAGCTTTTATCTCGCTGCTGATAGCTGAGTAATTGGCCATAAGAACCAACCAGGAAGTGAATGCGGGTCATTCCATGCAGTTCAGTTAACGCCGTCTGCTCTTCTTCCTGTCCAGACTAACACGCAATCCCTGGAGTTTTCAAACTGAAAAGGAGCCTACAGCGTTTTAAAGATTCACCTTTTTCTGGGCTCTAAAGCACCGGGGTAATGCGGTGAGTAATGTTGATGTAGCTTAAGACACTAAAGTTAATGCTGGAGCCATGTGAGAACAGAATACATACATATCACACACAATTCTCATGTCTTCTTCCACACCTCTCCATGTGTCTCTTGTTTGTTCACAGTTCTGTGTGTCTGTTCAGGTGTGTCCACTTAGGCCCCGCCCACTGCCGAATCTATATGCACAGCACCACCCGCTTGAAGACTAGTTTGACAGCCGTCTAATGCAGGATACGTTGTTTGTACAGTGCAGTGAATTAGCTGTTTCTCACTCTTTCCAGTCTTTGTGCTCACACACAACTATCGTTTAAAGCAAACATTTGATAAAAATGAATATTCAGTTGCTATAATGCAAATATTCAGGCAGATTTTGTTGCCTTTTTAAAAAATGACTGGCTCCTTATAAATGACATCTAAAGCCCATTTAAATGAGTTTTTCCATACATAGTGTTGTCCCCTTTCTCAAGATGCTTCCAATATTAAAGATTCAAGCAAAGGTTTAAAGGGGACATATTATGCAAAATCAACTTTAAACCATTTAACCAGGGAAATAGGGTATAATATGTCCACTTTAAGATTAGTTTCAGTTCGGTTTTCTTTCTTCAAATTGTTGTGTCATATCATTACTCATTACTCTTCTTCAAAAGAAAGTGTGACTAATATTGTAATAAAAACATCTTTTGTTCCATCTTCTCCGTAAGTACTTATTATAAGTCTATAATTGATGAAAAATGAGGTCCTTGTTGCAAAGGTTACCAGATAAACACAGTGAAACTGTTCAGGGTGAACGTGTATGGCCATGCAAGTGTGTGCATCACAGTCCTGAGTTGTTTTCCCAGCATGTGACGCTTCCATGTGTAAAATGAATGGTATATCTTTGTGAAACTACTACTGTGTGAAATGGCAATCAGTCACAGCCGGGCTAAAAGAAGCTCACTGACTGCGCTCCGTGGCCTACATATATATATGTGACACGACGTTGCATAATTCGATAGACATCTGCAGAGGTATAGTAAAGGCTGCCATGGTAACCGCCCAACCAGCAAGAACAATAACACAGGTCAGCCATCATGATCACCCTAAAGCCTGCTGACTCCACAGAGAGGCTGCACAAAATAAAGGCTAAAAACACACACGTCACATCTCATTAGACATGGTCCCTGTGACGGCTGATTGAGGGCCCCAAACAGGTTCAATCCCCCAAGTAAACAACTACAAACTACATTTATATTATGTCATTTATGTTTAATTAGTAGGTCCTTGCATGAAACTAGAACGTGCCACATGAGCTAATACTTTCTCCTCTTCACAACACTCGATCATTTTCTTTTCATGAAGACCTCTACATTATTACGCTGTTCACAAACGTGTTGAGCTCTGGACCTCCTTGGACAAAACCCCATCTCTCCTGTGAAGTTTAATTTAACCGGTTCAGACAGTGAGACAGACAGAAAAACAGGCAGACAGGCAAGCACAGCACTGAGACCATAACCTCCTTCATGGAGGTAAAAGGTAATCCTATCTTTTTCCTATGGTTTCTGGGGTTAGTGGTGAGGGTTAGCTCAGTACTACTGACAGGGAACACTAAAAAATAAATGTTCCTTATAATGTTAAAACCTTGCTGTCAATCCACAACTCCACCTAACACATGGCGGAGGGGACAGGAGTGCTTGTGTGAATGCAGTATATATGTTCGCATCCATATTATCTGTTCACAGGAGGCATTGTTATCATCTGCTGCAACTCCACGTCTCCATCTCCATTTTGTTACAAACCTCCAACAAAACAAACAAAAAAAATACTTTCACGGCCCTCTCAAGAGACCTAAACCACACTCTGCCACACTACCAGCTCGTTGCCCTGTCGACAGCTGCCTCACCACAGAAGATGGAACTGTGGGTTTACTGCATGCAAACATGAAACATGGGCACAGTCCCTCTGCCCTTCCCAGCCCTCGGCAAATAAAACCACAGCCCTGTGTTCTTGCGTCCATCTGTCATTGTCCAGCTGCAGCATTTGACCACTAGGACTGAGGAGGTGGTCAGAGGCCAATGAGGATTTGCAGGGATATTTTAAAGTCGCAGACGGGAATGTACCCTTTGCGCCTTATCGGGAGACAGACTAAATAATGGAGCACATAAACTCCTGTGAGGACAACGTCATCCCTACGGGGACATTTTAATGTCCCATGTGACGATGGGATGGGGACAGAGATCTGAAGAGCATAGGAAACTGAACGTTAGACTGAGGGAACGCAAACAGCACAAACAACATGAAAGATGAGGGTTTTGCTTTGAAAAAAAACCCCACATGGTTTCAAGAGTTGCAAGAAATGTGATCTTTGCATGCTCTGCCCTCAAACTAGTCATTTTAATGTCATTTGAGGTACACGGAAAAGAAGAAAAGTTTAAAGAGATCACAACCCCTGCAACCCTTAGTATAAAGAACAACTTTATGGAGGACGCTATGACGTGTCTGCCAACAATAAATTGTCCTCTATCCTGCAAGTGTTTTTGAGTGAGTCAGCAGTGGACAGGAGAGTCTGGGAGTGTTGCAAGAGGACAGGCAAAGGAGGCAATCGTCTAAAGTCCTCAAGCTGAGAGAGGGGCCTTGAAAACATTAGTCATTGTTTCTTTAACAAAAGTTTGTTAATTTTTATTAACCAACGGAACAAAAGGAGTATAATTTGTTAACAGACATTAACAAAAGACCAATCCCATTTCTAGTTCTTTTTTTTAGCACAGTTGATATTTCAGTTCTGAACACCTGTGGGACATATGTGGCTGGATTTTGTCTCTGGACTCTCTGGTCTGCAGAGCTGTGGTCAGCCAGTGTTTACAACTCTAACACATCACAGTATTACACATTACTGAGATGACAGCAGCCTCTTCCACCTCCCGCCCAGCCAACCCTGTTACACCATGTCTGTCCCCCCCCGTCCCAGTCAGTCTGGTGGTGCAGATCGGACTCAGGGGGGTCCAACAGCAGCATGCTTTAGCAGTGGGCAAGACATTATGCCTGTGGTGGCTCATGGGTAGCCTATTGATGGAGTGTGCGGTGAACATGAACACCGGGGGAATGTGGTGTGAAAATAAACGAAGAGGGCGGCAAACAGTGGAGCCAACAATGGCGCGTCACATCCAGATCTGTGTAAAGTCTTGTGTGCCCTTCATGTAAACACTAATGAATTGTCTGCTCTCTGAGATCATCCTTTCCAATGGGTCAGCGTTTGATTTGGTTCACCACAAAGCCAAAATACTCTACAACATCTCCATAATGTACACACACTGCTACCACCCTGTCCTTTCCTTGGAGCTCTGGACTGTTTTCCCGGGAGTCCAAACCAAAATAATCAGAAGCACTAACACAGGAAAGTGAACATGTGTCTCCAGCACGTCCATCACCTTTACAAGCCACACTGCTTTGAAACTATTCTGACTCTCGGTCATGATCTTAAGCGTGATCTAGCTTCTGGATTTTTTAACACCAGACACGGAAAATGTAATGGTGCATTGAGGTTTGTGTTTGGCCCTGACACACATTTCAGTGTCATGCTACGTCAATGTGACATTCCCTAGGCTGTTTGTTGTAGAACTTTGTGTGTGTGGGTGTGTGTGTGTGTGTGTCTGTGTGTGCAGCGCTCACCCCGAAGTTCTGCTTTTCATGGCTACAGACCAAAAGATAAAGATGTGACCTCTCAGTGTTCTGCCAGCTCTACGAGATCATCACCATGAAGGCACTTGGAAAAATGACAGCCTTAGAGGGTTGAAACAGTTGGACAGTCTAGAAAATTGAAAAAAAATAATAATAATTTGTTCAGAATCACAATAAGAAAAATGTTTAAAATAAAGTAGAGTGTATTTGATTTGTTATTTGTTATTTGTTATTTTAATAATCCAGTTTAACTTCAGTCATTTTCATTAAGATCCGCATGTTTCAGATTTTGAGCGGCAAAGTCATATTTTTGAGCGTTGAAAACCAGTGACCGTTAAGAAGTGAGGTAATACTTCAAATGGCCTTTATCTACACTCGACTCATATGATTATGCGGAAGTAAAGTTAGCCAAGGTCGGTTATGATCGCTGCTTTAGCCGTGGATTCCAACAGTAGCCTGGTTGTTTGCTGTATCTATGGCACATGTGTGCGCACATACACACTGTGAGTGAGTCGTCCATGTGAAAGGCATATGTGTCTGGGTGTCAGTAACTTAATGACACCACTTACTGGCCTTAATTCACACTCAGGTTCTTGTGCATATATGAAAAAAAACAACACGTGAGGAAATCCTACCAACAGAGGATCAGTTGTGTCAGTCAGACTGCAGTTGGACACTTTTAGGGTTCATGTTTGACCGTCTTTGATCCTTCCTCCGGGTCAAAATAGGATTATATTAACTTTTAGACATAATTTGGCGTGTTCGCACATCTGCAACGGGAAAAGTGAAACCTTCAAAACACTTTTCGATCCAAATCAGCTCCTGAGTTACCCGTGGAGTTAACAATTGCCAGAAATGGTAAACAGGAGGAAAGGAACGGTTGAGTCACAGAGAAGAGGGGTGGAAGGGCGATATAGGGGCTGGAGAGTGGAGGGCAGAGCCATGCACATCTGTCCACTTTGTTTTTACTTAACTATTTTGTGTCTCACAGGAAATGCCCTCCGCTGATTCCAAGAAAACTGTCTTTGTGGTAAAAATCAAGCAGGCTATTAATAAAAAAAGGGAAAACAGAACGCTCTGTTTGGGGACGAGTGTAACTATAGCACTTTTTCCACTGTTGCTTTTACTCTTGACAATTCCCATACCTTACCATCAATTTCACGGCCGTTGTCACCATAATTGATTAAGGGATCAACGTGTTTCAAAGACAGTGGAAAAAATAATTTGTTTCCATATACAGATCCTCACTGTGTATATATAAATGTAAACTAGGATGAAATAACTCATAATTTAGCCAACAGTGTTTTGCCCGGGAAACAACTGCATGCCACAAACCACTGGCCAAGCAGCCAGGCATCTCCTATTAACTGTGTTCACACGCACAGCACAATACACGGAAACACACGTCTCCAGAGTCTAATGATATCACCTTTGAATGCAACCATCATTGTTGGTTGACTTATTGGGAAACGAAAAGCACACTGTTGTGCAATAATCCATGTCAGCACACACGCACACAGTCTCAGTTACTTCAGCAGTTCAATTACCGTGACTGCATGATCATTTTTTAGGCAGAGAAGCAGTTTTAAAAACAACATGGAAGAGGGTGAGAAGCAGAGGCCATCGCCTGCATGACCTCCTGTGTTTTGACGTGTCTTGTGGTGTGTTGGTTTAGTGGGGAATTTCGAATGGAAGCCTTAAATCCCAGTTAATCTGTCGCTGTGCTGGGAGAGCTGGGCACTCCACACAGCCCTGCTATCTGATCATCAGCTTTGTGCTGGCAGCTCCGCTGAGATACAAACATCCTGTTTGGAAAGGGAGCAGGAGAAAGAGAGAGCCACAGAAAGAGAAAAGGTCTGCGTTTGAACTAAATGAACAAGAGAGAGGTAGGAGGCTATAGTGACCACGTTTTTGGGATGTCTGCATTTTTGTATTTTTTGTTCTGAACTACTACATTTCTTTTACAGTGGAACATGCTGAATGTAGACTATGAGTCACATCAGAATGCATGCAGACATTTGAGAGCAGCCAGACTGAAAATGCACCTAATTACGACTCCACTGAAATGCCAGTAATCTCTTGTCCCATCTCTACCAGCCTGGCACAAGACATACAGCACACACTATATGTAACAAGACTCAAAAACAAGCAAACAAACAAACAAACAAACAGAGGAACATGCTCAGGATAGACTTCCATCGTGTTATTCTGTACTTTTACCACACTGACACTTGACACTGACCCTGAAATAGATGTTTCAAATGTTTGTTGCTGTGATGAGTTTTTCGCAGAACAGCAGTGCCCCCTTGTGGTGTGTTCTTTAAAGTGCCTTAACATAAATTATGTTGTTTTTTTTGTTCCTTTTTTATAAAAAAGCAGAAATGAAGGAAAGTTATAACACAAGAAAAAAATTGTTGTAGTATTTCATGTCAGTAGTGCCTGTATTGATGTGACAATGGAGGAAAAGAAGGATGAAGGAATATTCTGTATTATTCTTATTAGAATGTTCATTTGAAAGGGGTAACATACTGTTTATTTAGCAATAACCTCAAACTGCTTGGAGGAAAAGACTGAAGTCAGTCCCAAGCCTAACTGCTGCCTAACTAACAAAGGAAGCACTGAAACAATGCATGAGCTAAATGACTTTTTTTTAGGAATGTGGGCATGCATTGTCACGTTGACTTCAAATGAGGATGTGGACGCTGGTCTAACATGACAAAAGGGTGGCGTTCCAAAAAACATGTGCTCCCATATGACACTGCACTGCACGCATGTGCCGCCACCCTGTGGAGGATGACTGAGGTTTACCTCACACGTGGAATCGCTCTGTAGCACTGTAGCAAGTGTGTTTGAACAAATGTGTGCCTATATGGAATGAAATCATCTTACTTTTGACACTGTGATGAAACGATGGCTAAAACCTAGTTAGACATTCATTGTAACATCATACAGTATGTTATAGCAGCACATATTTATGTAGCGCCTTCATTTTCATACATAGATCCATTCATTATAATTTCTTTAATGTTATATGTAATTAAGACATTACACATTCTCAGCTGACATGTGGTGGCATCCATAGGCATTGTTTGTTTTTTTAGGTGTGGGAAACTCTTGTGACATGTGGGATTTGCACATGCTAGACACACATTTGCTGTAGTGTCGATGTGTGTACATATAACAAAAAGGCTTGACCACATCTAGAGGTGACGTGGATCTTGTTGCAACCAGACCTGAGTATTTAAACAAGAAAACTAATGTAGTTTGAAAAGTAACTACATATTTGAACGATATCTGCCAAATTAATTAATAAACAACCAATTAATCCTGGCAAAAGTCTATTCTATTAAAAACTATTCTGCTTGACCTGGGAAAAAGGTGAGCCTCATTTCTGCTGAGATGCAGAAAACACTGGTCGTCCCTGCCTCCAGTTCACTGTTGAACAATAAATGTTATTTGTGATTGTGTGGTTTCGTGTAATGTGCGGTGTTTCTTCTGCTGCTGAATTCCAAATGGCCACAGTTGAGTATATAGAGTGAAGAGGGTGAAAAGGCGACTCTCTTTATAATCAAGCAGACTCTTCAGTCAGTCGTTGGGGGAATTTCCCAACGTGTCTGCCTGAATTTACATTCTCCTGGCCTTCTGCTGTCCTTTAAGCACACAAAAAAAAGAAGCTGTCGAGACAGTGGAATGTAACCCACTGAATAATGATGGCAACCATAATGGTATGTGTTAGTCATATGTTTTTGCCCAGCAGTTCAAGGTAACAGCAAACACTGCACTTTACAGGAAATGTGTCACAGAGACAGAAAGCAACAGAAATAAGGCGCATTTAAACATAAAAACAAAACTTGAGGAATATTTGCTTGATGTCATGTTCTCATCACGGGGAAAACAGTTATGGGTCAGTGGTCCTTTTCTCCTCCACATCCAAAACATGTTTTTACTGCACTCTACAGTAACAGTTGTTTTGACCTATTCAAGGTTAAGTAAACCACGAAATACATTTTTAAAGTATGTGCTAGTAATCAGGGGTTGGGGTTTTTTAGAATTTGGAATTAGAATTAGTTTAACCCATCCTTATTACACACCAGTACTGAACACAGACAAGCCTTGCTCAGGGGCACCTTCAGGTTACAAGCCCATTTCCTTTCCTCTTGGCCATGGACTGTCCACCACACGCTGCATGGCAAGAATGGTTGCACCAGGGACAAAGCTGTTCCTGTAGTTTTGGGGACTTCAAATCTTTAACCAGGGGGAGGAGGAGAATGAAAGGGTTGTTTCATGCACTACCATGATTTATTTCTGTTTTGCAACAGGTAAAAATGCCAAATGCTGGTATTGAAAAAGGAGAACAAAAAGTATGTCATGTAACCAAACGTAACAGCTGGTTTTGAACATTTAAATGAAACAAACTTGTACATGAACAGCTGCCGTCTCCATGTTTAGTCTCAGTGCAACTCCATTACCTTGAGAAACACCGTTCTATAAGAACACTCCAACACTCCCAAGTCTTACATAATGTCTTGAGTGTGTCTCTGACATCAGCATCCGTTTCATAGTGATCGGGGAAGGTTGCAAAAAATCCTGTGTTAATGGAGTAGTTTGAAAGACAGAGAGGCTCTCACTAAGAATCATGACTCGGTGTTGCATTGTGGGAAATGTAGGCTCCATTGGTTTTGAAGCTTGTTCCTCCACATCGCTGAAAAAGGAAAACAGTTGACAAACTTGTTTAGTTTAATTTCTTCCTGAAACCGTTTTTTTTTTTGTTTTTTTTTATCAACCAGTTCCTTTTTTCAGTACAGATGCTTCTGCTTCATTGCTACTGAAACTGCATGTTACATCCAATAATGAAGAGATGAAAATGACTTTTGTTGCTGTGAAAGTCCATGGTGTAACATTTAAGAGTGTTCTTGGGTTGAAGTTAAATATACTACCCATACGTTTGTTTGTATACGTGTATCATGTCTTTTAGGTTTTTGTATAGCCATAGAAGAAAGCTTTTTCATGTACATTAGGTGAGGCCTTACCTTGACGCGGCCGTCATCTTGTGCTGCCATGTTTCTACGGCAGCCTGAATGGAAAAAATGTGTTTGAAGCTTATGCAAATTTAGGAATTCCTTACTTTCTGGTATGTAATTCCTTGACGCATTTGGAAAAGGGCTGTCGACTAATTCTTATTCACTAACTCCATGGTTCTCAAACTGGGGCCTGTTCACCATCAGTTGTACATGAGCTTCCTCTGGTGGTGCTTGGAGGAAAATACTGTTCTACTATATAAACCAGGGTATGTGATCAGAGTGGAGCTGAGGGATTTTAACCAGCGTGCGTGGAAAATGAATAATAAATGAAATAATAATAATTAGAGTCACCTTATCTCTCGCTCCATCTTAATCTAATGCCACTATACCAGTGTGTGAAGTATGTGAGGAAGAGGAGGGAGCAAAAGACCTTGTTGGGAATAAATCTGCCTCCTGTGAAATGCCGATAGCTGACTTTGCTCAGTTTATTAACACCACTGTATTTTAAATTTGGTGATAATGGTGTTACTTTGAGAACTTTCTCAGGTTATACTTGGTATTTTGTATGTTTCTTAAAATGTCCAATGATGGAGTTTCTGTCACATACACATAGGCCTCTTGTTTTCTTCAAAATGACACAACTGTATCCTGTACCTGCACTTTGTGGGTTGTTATAAATCCCTGTTTTTTTTACATGTTTAAAATATGTCTTCTTTCTTTTCGTGAAAGGCCGTAAACACAACATTAAGACCTTGTGTAAAACATTCAGCAGCTGCCTTTATGAACAGCCTTTGTTCAGCACACAGGACACACACAGAGTTTAAGACCCACTGAAGAAATAACCAAGTGTCGAGGCTTGTCTTACCTTAATAAAAAACCCTTTAGGGGCAATTAAAGAGAGAAAAGGTCTCTTGGAGAGGGAGGAGCAGCCTGATGGTGAACAAATCCCGCTTTGTCTGCACTCAACTCTCTCACACACTCGTTAATATGAACATAAACATTATAAAAACGGGCTGTCTGATACAGCAGCTGAATGGAAAAAAGAATTCTGTATTTGTGTCAGATTTTTGTTTATTTATTCATGTTTTGTCTGTTATATTATCAATTTGACAGCTAATGTTGATTTTCAGATGGTCACATTTATTCATTACATTCAGTTTATCTTTTATTTCATGCTCAAATTCTACTTTTACTGATGTTCCCTGTTGGTGCACTATATGACTGTGTCCTGCACATCCAACTGTTCTGTCATGTATAATTGTGTACACAAGAGAGAGAGGCCAAACTTGACACTGAGATCAAAGAACATACGGTCACACTTTCTTAATACACAAATGTGTTTTGTTCCGTTTCTGTGTGTGGTTTGGCCTTTTGTTGACACAAATACAGTTCTGTTCCCCGCAGTGCCTTTTGAAACACGATCGTTGGTTCACTCAGGTGATGCTTACACATGGAAATCTGGAAATTGGGCTATTACCTAATTTGCTTTGTTTGATTAACACTTAGATTAAGAACTTACCAAAACAATTTAAAGAGCACACGTTTCATTGTGCTTTATTAAATTCAAATAATAAACACAGGACATATATTCAACAAAAGGTGAATTGGGAAATAGACAAATGTCTTGAAAATGGTAAATTCTTTTGTTCATTCATTCATTGTCTACTCTTTATCCTCCACATGAGCATCACGGGCCGCTGAAGTCAATCCCAGCTGACACGGGGTGACAGGCATGTTTCACCCTGGACAGGTCATCAGTCCATAACAGGTCCGGTAACTTCTTTTGTATGAATTTGAATCAGAAATCAGAACTTCTCAGGTTAACTTATAATCATCTTGAATTCAATTATTTCTTAGTTTCTTGAACAGAGACCATGCACAGCAGCATTAATCACAAAGGAAAATATGCTCTGTACCAGACTGTAGCTCTCGAAGCTAATTTCCATCTGCAGTTCCTGAGACACACAGACATAGGTTACACATGGTATACCACCAGTAAGGAAAACAATACAGAGCACCGGTAACAGGTAACACTTGTAGAAAAGTACACTATCAGCAAGTAAGTGTAATGTTATGCCTTTTTAACCCCCTGCCCAGCCCTTGTAAAGTGTGGTATTACAGAATGTGACATTAGACATATACTGTTTTCTCTGGTAAAGGGAATCCCGACAAATGATTCAATTAATGCTGACATGTCAAATAGCTCTTGCCAATAGGCTTAAATGGGAACTCAGACAGGGAAACTTAACTGGGCCAAAACTACTAAGACTGAGGTCAAGACTACTGAAACTACAGTATGTGGTGCCTTTTTTTAAAATAGTATCAGTTCAGACCAATAAAACACATACATTTATTTACTTAAAAGTAATGTTAATTGTGAAAAAATGAAGCAGCAGTGGTGTTAAAGGCCATCACTATAACTTGAACTATGTACTTTTCTATGCACTTTCCTCTGTATAGCTGTGGAGTATGTTTTTATATTCTCCATATATTTTTTTTATTATGTTATCTCTTATTTGTCATATTCTATGTATAGCTGGGGAGTATGTTTCTTATATTGTATTCTTTTATATTCTGCTCTCCCAATAGTAAAATCTATCAGGTAATTAAAACAAACATTAAAAGTAAAAAAAAATATATATATATATATATATATGTATATATATATTAATAAACATATTATATATTAATATCAAATATTTGCCAAATACAATAATATTTTCTTTTTTTAAATATATACTGCTTTAAACCGGTAGAGCATGAAAAGTGGTACCGAAAGTCTTCATAACTTTGACATATAATATCTGCAGTAACACTATCTGTGGCCGCGGTGAACAGAGACATAAGCGGCTTAAATTCCTCGTATATGTGGAGAATAAAACTCTGCAGCCAACTGTAGCATTCGCTGCTGCTCAACTGCTGTGGCAAAGGAGCGGAGCTGTGCACGAGAGTACAACATCCGGGCTATAGTATAGTCAGCTTGCGCAGAAACGGAATGGCGGAGGTAAGTGAGCGAAAACGAGGAATGCAATGAACCGAGCGAAAGAGAAACTGGACCGAATGTGAGGCTTGTGTCCGTCCGTGTCAGTCGAAGCGGCTGTGGACGGTGTCAGCGGCCGGAGAGCGCTGAGTAAAACGGGGCTGGGGAGGCATTTGAAGTGGGGGAAGCAGGGGAAGACATGGAGAGAGAGAGCCTCCTCTCCAGTCAGCGTATCGCCTCTCTCGCTCTCTCTCTCTGCCTTCTTGGCTTTAAAGAGCCATTCCCTCTGCCGCGATAGTAAAGCCGTAGAAAACAATAGGGAGGCACAGCGTCAAACACCGTGGTGCTGAACTATTTTCAGGTGCGCGCCGCCGTGAAAAAGTTGGTAAGAGATGTCACGACTCGGCGTCGGTAAACTCCGGCCGTGTGTTTCGGAAATATTCAGAAGTAGTTATTTCCTTCTTGTGCCGCTCGCAGTGAGCCGGAGAGAGGAAGAGTCGTTCAGCACCAAGTCACAGGAAAGCGCCCCTAGTCAGAGCTGATGTACTGTACGTGCTGCTGCTGGAGAAGCACCACGACATTTACATTTTCTCCGGAATTTAACGACGTCTTTGTCCACAAATGGCATCGTTTGAGCTGTTTAAGACGCCGGCACTTTATCTAACCAGGGCGGGTTTGTTTAGATCAACGTATGGACACTCTGTCCCCCTCTAAACTTTTTAAAAAATGTCTCTTTTTTTGGCCTGTACTTTGCATGTCTTCTTCAAAGACACCCGTCTCACTGTTTCTTCAGCTCTTAATCTGAAAATCGCGAGACAGAAACTAGACACGAGACAGTATGAAGAATGCGATGTCACATTCATCCTAACAATTTAGCATTATATATGTTATTAAGTTTTCAGGGAAAAGTGCAACAACAACTCATGTTACAGAATTGACTAACATGTGTAACACTTCACTCATGTGACATGTAGGACATTCTTCTGTCAACATTCTGAAGTGATAATAGAAAGAGCCTTAACTTTTCAGACTGTTTTTGTCAGAAAACCTGAATTATACTTGTGTATAGTTGCCTGTAGGCAGGGCCGTTGCTTTGTGTAGGCTGCCATCTGATTTATATACCATTTCTGTTTTAAGTGGAAGCTTAAAACAGAAATGAAGAACAACACCATCCTTTCTGGTGTGTGAAGGCCACGGTAGTTTTGTGATACAGTTGGGAAATGGAGTTGTGACGGGAGGAGTTAAAGTCTGCAGTCTCATCATTTTTACATACTGGACCTTTTAAAATTAGATCATTATAAATTATTAGAAAGACAGAGGCTGAATCACCAGGACTGTATGTTGGCTCGCCACTCTAATGAAATTGTAACACTTTTCCTCATTCACAACTATGCCAAGTATGGGAATTCACCACTATCAACTTATTATGAAAGCTTATCGTGATGTTCGTATGTGTTTGTACTGTCCCATCCTTCATAGAATTACTATTTTACTATTGAAAGATACTGTATGTTCTGACACTCAGACACAAACACAGGGCAAACATAAACAGTAAATAGCAGTAGTTAATGTTAAACATTTCCTTCATGATGCAACAAAGTGCCGCAATCTATAACCCAGTATGATAACCCAGAGTAGGGGGTTTAGAGGTCAAGTATCAGCTGATCTACATGAGGATGACCCAGGATCAGCCACTGTTGTTTGTGTATAGTCTTCATGTGTGCTAGTGTCCCACAAATGAACAGAACACACTGTCCCGCTGTGTTGAATGCTCCTGCTGTTTCACATTTTTACATTGCTTTGAATGCTTATGTAAACAGGCGTGTGTGTGTGTGTTGTAGGTGGGTGAAATGCCTCTGGAGATGAATGTAGAGGTCATGGCCTAAGTGGAGAGTGGATGAGGAACAGCGATGAAGACCCTCAGCAGGAGGAACCAGAGTCTTAACGGGCCTTAGAGGAGTCCGAGGTGACCACTCCTCTCCCCCATGAAGATGGCAGCACAATCCAACACTGTACGTACAAGTTCAGCCATTCATCTGTATTACCACAGTGCCTTTGACAAAATCTGAATTTCTTTTATTTTTATTGTATTAACTGTTGTCACGTGATGTGTGAAGTATTTGTTTAGAACAACTAGTATATGAACAAACATCCTGTGAAGACGGAGCTCAGGAAATGATGTAAAGTCTCTACTTTTGCTTCAAACTGGAGCCTTATTCTTGAAGAGCTTTTACCAAATAATCTTTAATGAGTGAAATCTCAAATAATCAGGAAACACTGTTCAATGTGAACTGACTGCAAGTTGATGGAGGCCAGAGGAGGAAAACGAAAAAAGCCAATGTTACAAATGAAACCATTTTCTAGAAATGTAAACTAAGTCCCACTGCTTTCTCTCCACCTGTTGCTGCCGTCATCTATCTGCTTGCAGGCCAGTGAGCTTCCTTTGGAGGAGCTGCTGGCGCTGTATGGATACACTGTGTCAGACTCCGAGAAGGACACCTGTAAAACGGCTGCCAGCCTGCCAGGCATGACACTGGACAAGGTGAGATTTAACCCACGCCCTGTCCACACATGCATGTGTCCTCTTTGATATCTAATTTCATTTAACTCACAAGTGTTGTGACAATATGTGGTCCGCCAAAAAATGTTTTTTTTCTGTGTTTGTTTAAGATGTTTAGAATAGAGTAGAACTTTATTGTCCACCAAGGTGGAAATTTGACACATTATATATATTTTTTTTTGTTACCATTCTTATTTTATTTTATTCTATTCTGTGTTTTGCTATTGGGTGCACTTTTTTACCACATACAGTACAATTTGATCTTGCATGCTGGACCAGTAAAATAATAGGATAAAAACCTATGAACGACAAGAACTCCACATTTTTCCCCTTTGTTTTAGATTTAATGAAGTGTCTTTTTACAAAACAAATTATGAACATCCTCAAATTTCTTGAGAAAAACAAGTGGAATTTTAACAATATTATGCCTAAGTTTACCATTGACACATGTGCATTACAATTTACAGATCACACTGGATCTACAAAGGCACAAAACGTTTAGTCACAGGCATCTGGAACTGAAAAATATACTATGTTATTTAAATTTAACAAATTGTGGGCCGGATTGGACCCTCAGGTGGACCCTTGGGCCGTACGTTTGACACACCTGCTCGTCTGGCACACTGTCATTTCTAGGGTTCAAAACATTTGTTAATTTTTAACATGGATCATGGATTGACTCCCTCTTACTGAACCTTTAACTTCAATTTAAGCTACAGTTAGGAATTGGGTTTAGGTTCCATCCGGTGTGAACAGAGATGATGTGGCAAGCGTGACATCACACGAGCACGATGCAATGTCGCAGCTAATAAGTTCAACAAAGAAGAACAACACAGCATGCTAAACAAAAGGCAGTGGTCGTTGCCTATATGTGTGTCTCACTGTCACAATTCGCCCAGTCAGCGGATTCTAGTGTTTCCAGCACAACCATTTAAGATATCGCAACAAATGCCAAAAAGTCGGATGGTACTGATCAGTCTTTTTCATAGACTTCACATCAGACAAGGTTTAAAGGGCTCTTGGACCAGTCCTCTCCTGGAAGTCTCTCTCTTGTCTATAGAACAAAAGCTGCATTTCCACAAAGCGGTAAAGACTAGTTCAGTATGGTATGGTATGGAACAGTAAACTCCACTGTGGCTGGCTTTTCCACCAAGGTCTGTGTAGGCTGGGTAGGGTTAGCTGTGTCAGCAAAACATTAGACAAGTGTGGCACAGAGAAGTCCACCAGTAACTTCAACAAAGCAAAAGTGACATAGTGAAACATGCTGACATTATTCTTCAATACAGGAACAAAGAAAACAGCCTTGAATGTTCTCTCTGTTGTAATCCATTCTTGTGTCTAGCTCCACCCCTTAGGTGCTGGACCACTGCACTTTGTGCCACAACATAAGGGTACCATGAAGTGTGATGGTACAGATTGCTTATTCTGGTACCTTTTTAATAAATGGAAATACGAATAATTACATAATATACAAAACTAAACCAAATTGTAGTGTGTGGAAACGGGGCTAAACAGGACATCTTCTGTCCCCATGACTGACTGAGTGTTTGGTGGGGGGTCTGCAAGTAAATGTAGGAGATATGATATTTTTGAGATTATCTGGACCAAAGGTCCAGTGCTAATGGTTTCATCAGGCAAGAGATTACATTTATATTTCTTTGGCCTTTGAATCCCCCTTATTTCCACTGTTTCTTTCACTTTAACTGGGTCTTTTTTATGGTCTTTCTCAGTATATTTATTCGTTTCCCTCTACCTATACACTTGTTTCTTGTTAAGTACTTTGATTGGCTCTTGTTCTTTATTTAAATAGAAATAGATTTCTATACTTTTTGATATTCTATTCTTTTTGTTCTGTTCAGGATCAGATAACCGAGGATCTATTTCCTGAGGAGGAAGAAGAATCATCAGCAGATGATCTCACCCCCTCAGTCACCTCAAACACCTCAGGTCTGCTCCGCCATCTCCAAGGTAACCCGCTCCACTCAGAGGTGTTCTTAAACACTTGACTGTATGACTTTTAACAGGATCTCAGTTGTCACTTCAAAAGGAAAGTGAAAACGATGTGTTCATCTCACTTGTGCGATGTTCTTCTAGAGGTTAATGCCTCAGATTTGTGGCGTGGAATATTTTCTCTCAGTTCAGTTTTAAATCACTGCTTTGATGAGTGTGCAGTCTGTTACTAATAACTCACTGCTACATTTGAATGACACTGGGGTTATTAAGTTAAGATGTTTCACCTTTCATGTGACTGCTGGATTTGTCTCCTGTCCACTGAAACATTTCTACTGCGAGTCACTATCTTTGAACAACACCCGGTAGTTACTATGTTTGAAAATATTGACAATATTTGTGCCGAGTACACACAGACTGACATGAACTGAATAAATGGCAGATATGCTGCTATTGTGAGTTTTATTTATTCTACTGTAGAACGATTGACAGATACAGAGCCATGTGTCACATTTTGCTGGCTTATTTCTGTTATATATTAACGGCTGGAGCCTATGTGTGCATTCTTTCATTTGAATTGCCCTCTTCTTTTTTGATGTTTGGTTTCTTGAAGGTGGAGACAAAGCCACGTTAGTCAGCTCGTCAGATGAGGAATCTGACGACACCTCCACTCCCTCCAACGAAGAGCACAAGGTACGATATGGAGGGCAATGACTCAAATCTTAGCGTGACTATAGATTGTTTAACTCACCCACAGAAAGTATCAAAACAAGTATAGTTTTTTTGAAGTCTTTGATAGCAGAATGTGATAAATTCCTTTGATCTCGTGAGCACTGAACATATTCAAAAGGTGTATACACACACACACACACACACACTTTTTATTTGCTGTGTCACACGTGTAAACTTCATATAGCCATAACCACAAAACCATATACTGCAGGGTTACTTGACAAAATGAACATAATATCTGGGGCCACTCTGCTGGACTGACAAATATTTTTTTATTTACCCAACCTTTAGAAAAGACTGGCAATCTTAACCCCCAGCACGCAGCATAGATCACCTCTGAATCTAATTTATTTTCAGGAGATCATGGTTGGCTCCATGTACCAGGCAAAAATCCCTCCACTCAGTCCGTATACCTACCAGGAGAAAGGTAAGCTGCTTATATTATTGTCCTCCTTGTGTTGAATTATATCGAGGAAGCTTTTATGAAGTTATCTAAGCATTTCAGGAGCAATTATCTAAAAATGGACCTAGCCGAACACACCTTACCTCCTGAAATCGAGTCTCTCTCCTTCTCCCAACTCTTTATCCTCTTTCCCTTTTTATTTTTTCTCATTACGTCTCTTTTCCTCTAGCCTACAACGAGGACCAGTTGCTGTGGAGGCCTGATGTTCTGCCGGTGCAAGCGGTCGAGGAGTTCTTGCTAAATACACAGAGACCACATGGCGACGAGCGAGCGGCACACACATTAATGCAGGGCACAACTGTCCGAGACAACGAGCAGGTACAGTTGCTTGACCTTGCATTCCACATGACACTGTCAACTATGTTAAGTGTTTTGCTGCTGCTGACTGTTGTTAGTCATACAGTATATCGTGCCATTACATAACATAACATTACTCGCATGTGTCAGCACAGTGCAAAAGACATTATACTTCAGTAGAGCTCTCAAAAGGTCTCTCTCAAACACATAATATTAAAATAATGTTTTAAATTGTTCTTACGGCACTTTTCTCTTGACTCACAGGCACTGTATGAACTTATAAAATGCAACTTCAATAAAGAAGAGGCACTGAGACGATTACGCTTCAATGTGAAGGTGTTCAGTGGTAAGAGTCTTTCTGTTGTCACACCCTTCACTGACTAAGTGATGCTCAGCTCAACATTACTCTTGCACTCGCTGGGCCTGATTCTTGCATTTCCTGTCATTATCATTCATTTACACACATCTCACAGCGTTCCTGACCATTCACCAAACTTGCATAATGGTTACAGTGGTTGAGGATACAGACTGCGGATGAAAGAGGCTCCATTTTCCCTGTTCCAATTGTTTCATAGTTGTAAAGTGTTGCTTTTAAGTGGAATCCACAAAACGTATCCTCAGCAGGGCTCCGGAGTCCGCCCATTAAGTTGCATTTGCTAACATGTTTTTTGGATCAGTGCAAAATGATTTTATAACCCCTCAAAGCCAGCATGATCATCATATACCAAGTGAAACACTCAACGCAGTTTTTACTACAGAAAGTACCACGAGGCAGCATATCTTCTAGTCGTACTTTGAGATTAGTAAGACCTTTTATTGAGGATATCTATGACATTATGAAACAGATATATTCAGTGTAATGTGTAACAATTACTCGATGAATCATTTACTAAATTAATCGTCAACTATTTTGATAATCAGTTAATCGGTTGGATGCTTTTTTTCATGATTATTTACAAGATTTGTTATTGTTTTAGCTTCTTAAATGTGAATATTTTATTTGTTTATTTGCTCCATAAAACATAGAAATCATTCAAACTCAATATTTTTGGTTTGTGGACAAAAAACCAAACGATTACTCAATTAATCGTGGAAATAATCAACAGATTAATTGATTATGAAACATTTTATGAAAATAATCGTTAGTTGCAGCTCTAATGTTGATATATAGTATTGTTGCCGCCAGGAGCAACTTGGGGTTAAGTGTCTCGCTGGCAGGTAGACTAGCAGAGCCGGGCATCAAACTGTCAACCTTACAGTTGGAAGGCAATCTGCTCTACCATGGCTGCCCCGGCGTCTACTGCCAATCTGCTCTCTTAAGGGCAATACTGTAACTTACACTTGCCCTTTCATTTCTCAAAGACATCTATAGTAGAACACTGTTTGATATTATGTATTGTATTGCCAACTTTTCCATATTTAAGTCTTTGTACGCTGCCTTTTGCCCTATGTCAGCTGGGATTGGCACCAGCACCCCGGCAACCCCCTCAACCACTGGAAACGGGAGATTTAGGTGTAGGTTTTCTTTGCCAAGAAGTCAGGCTGCGAACTGTATGAGATTCACTGAAGCACATGTATTCAGCCCTGTGGAATGGTTTTCTAATACTAACACAGCAAAGCTTCATATTCAGTGCCAATCTCACAGATGTAACTCATCTTTTACTGACTCTCAGCAGAAAGCACTGATGAAATAAATACAATTTAAAATGGTTGCTTTAATCATGAATTAAGATGAACGTGTCGCACCAATCCTCTGATGCTTTCTTTAGAGGAGCTATGTGCCTGGAGCGAGGAAGAGTGCAGGAACTTTGAGCACGGCTATCGAGTTTATGGGAAGAACTTTCACCTCATTCAGGCCAATAAGGTGAGTAGTGAGTCTTTCGTCTAAAGTTTGCTTTCCAAATGTTGACAGCATGGCATTTGACCTTTTCTTACACCTCAGGTACGAACGCGCTCTGTGGGCGAATGTGTCGAGTATTACTACATGTGGAAGAAGTCTGACCGTCACGAGTATTTCACTCAGCAAACCACCAGGATCAGCCGCAAGAAATACAGCCTGCAGTCAGGGAGCATGTGAGTGACTCAAGTCAAGTTTAATTTGTCTGGGAAATTTAAAAAGAACTGCTAAAAATAGAAATGTAAAAAAAGTAAAAATAGTGTGAATCCACAATGTTTTACCTATTTACAGGTTAATTGTAGTAAAGTATAGTATGAGTCGTTTTGACTTAATATATAAAGTGTTTTCAGCACTTACTCACACTACCTCGCTTCCTACTACTATTAAATATTATCACTATGCAGAATGCAATTGAATATAATACCTATAAGTATGTTTGCATAATTGTATTTTATAATTTAAAATGCTTATCTTAGCCTTAGAATAAGCCTTTTAAATGTTCTTTTGGCGAAATGGGCAGAGAGTGGTTGAAGTCATGAAAGAGTGTTTACATATCTTCTGGTATGTGAAGGCCAGTGTAGTTCCCTGAAGCATTTTGGAAAGGGAGGGGTAGTCTGCAGTCTTTACCGTCACATTTGACTCATTCTTACACACTTACTTCTGCAAGAAACTGGTTTTGGGAACTGTCTTGAGTGCATCTTTTAATTGAGGATCTTCTAGGAGACCCTATATATGGTTTGCATGAGTATCCCCTCTGGCAGCCCCTCTGGTTCCAACAACCGGATCATGTTCGAAGTCACTCAAATGATCTTTCTTCCCGTTCTCAGTTTAAACCTCAGCAGGTTCTCTTGACCATGTCTACATGCCTTCATGTTTTTGAGTTGCTGCCGTGTGATTGGCGGTTAAACAGGTGTACTTAAAGAAGTGTATGTGGTCTTTAGATTATCCAGAGTAACAGGCCACTTTGGCTGTGAAAGGAAATCAGCAGAAGTGTCTCCTTTTTTTATTCTTTGTGATTTCTATTGTATTAAGAGGAAGGCCGCACGGTGGCGCCGGGTGAGTGAGTGAGTGGGTGGTTGGGTGGGTGTGTGGGTCTTCGCTGAAAAAACATGCATATATATAGGTTAATTGCCCGGAGGTGTGAATGTGAGACTGAGTGGTTGGATGTTGGCTCTGAGATGGACTGGTGACCTGTCCAGGGTGTACACCGCCTTTCATCCTGTGCCAGCTGGGATTGGCTCCAGCTCCCTGTGACCCTCATGAGGAGGATAAAGCAGTAGACAATGAATGAATGAATGAATTAGGATGATTTAGCTCAAACCTGCAAATCAGGTGCTGACGGTCAAGGAGGGAGGAATAATAATAAGAGCCTAATAAAAATTACTTCATTGCAGTCTCATTATTCCTCTGTTTAATGCCACTGTTTCTTTATCTGACATTGTCTGTTGGTAATGTTAAGATGACACAATGTTGACTCACACTTTCCTGTGCTGACAGTGGTTGTGTTGTGTGTTGCAGGGATGACGGAGAACAGGATGGGGAGATTGGTGAGCTGGAAGGAAACAACAATTCCTCAGAATTATTGTCTCACAGCTCTGTGGGCAGATCTAGGCAGCTGGAGTCTCCATTACCTCCACAGTCAAACCTGGACTTGGACAAACGAGGTAAATTAGGGCTATTCTCTTATTCTTATTCTCAAATCCTGTAATCTGCTGCCAGTGTTAATTCAGCAAAGCATAAAATGAACAGTAGAGTGAATCTTTTCTCTTGGATAGACCAATATAATGCACATAACTAGCACTTTACAGTTAAATGTGACAACAGATGGATGACAAATGAAAGTAAAAATCAAATCACTACATGCCATTTGGGCAACTTCTGTGCAGTTTGACATACATCTTGAATTTTAGGTGGTATAAACGCCAATGTTTCTAAATAAAATTTCTTAATTTGTTGTTTTAATGATGATGGTACACTGTGCTGTGTAACATGTTGATCCGAAATATAACATAGGTGTTTAGACATTTTTTTTCTGTTTATAAAAGTATTTTTCTAAAACTCATCACACAGTCATATGGATTTTATGTTTATGTTCCTCTTGGTGATGGTGACGTGTGTTGCCTTTTAATTTGACATCATCATTCATTTTCTTATGTTCTCATGTTTTGTTCCCCCCTCTTTATTTCCCCATTACCCCATTATTTTTCCTGTGTGCATGTCCATGTCCGTCTGTGTGTGTGTGTGTGTGTGTGTGTGTGTATGTGCTGTGCATGTTGACATGGTGCTCCAGAGAAGGAGGGTCGACCCCGGCGCAGACGAACGCCCCGCTTTCTCTTAAAGCCATGAACTCATCCACTCATTGCCACTGAAAGCAGGCTGGGCCTGCAGGTAAAGAAAACTGGAAACTTGAAAGAGTCGAGGAATGATTTTTTTTTATGACTGGGAATAAATCACTGTGGTGTATAATCATATTTTAATTAAAAGCACAAAGAACAGTGTTACGGTGAATGACCTTGAGCCAAGCAGTAAATGCCACATTCATTCACAGATAATGACAAATATATTAAGTTATTTTAGAAGGAATTCTTTCATAGCCATGTATATGTTACTATATTACTTGGTATAAGCACAAAGCTGCAGGCAAACCCAAGAATCGTAACATCCGTGGGCTATTAACTGAAGAGACGCTTTGAATCCTGTACAATGCATTCATGCATATGTTTGTTCCCTCACTGATGCTGCAGAATGTAGTTTAAGTTATCAACAGAGGAACATCTCTATCAATTCAATAATAAAAGTAGTAGAAACTGGAGACAAAGTCAGTATAATGACAGTAAAGATGATATGAGCTAGGAATACTGTAGAACACTGTAGCGCTCGGGCATATTCTTCCAGAGAGCTGTAGCTGTACAGCGAAGTAGATGGTGAAAAATATCTTTGTCCCCAGTTTCAACTTCTATATCTGTTCAATACATCATGCCTACAACACGTCCTTTATTAAGTAAAAACTTGAGCATTTCAATTCCCTGAATCTATGCATTTTTTCAACTTTTATTATGAAATATTTGCAGGACTGATGGATGTATGACTTTAATTTTAAAGAGTCCTGACATGTAGTTGAATACAAAGGAGTATTTCGATACACAGCAGGAGCTCTGCAGCAGCCGTGCTTTCCTGTGTGACGCGTCACACACTAAATACTCCTCCAATATTGCCCGGGCTTTAAAGGAATACTTCACCAATTTGCATTTAGCTTCGTATTTCTAGAATAGGGGTAGTATGTTTGAAAAACTGCTTCCTAACATCAGTTTCCCCTGAGTTGAGAAATATCTTCATTCTTTTCTTTCTCACGTGCCCACCAGTGACACTTGGTCCTGTTAGAAATATATATATATATATATATATATATATATATATATATATTACCCCTATTCTAGTAATACAAAGCTAAATGCAAATCTGTGAACTATTACTTTACTGTGGCAAAAGGGAACACAAATATATTCAGTAATGTCATTGTAAATATGTACAAGAAATATCCATTAGTGTATCTAATTACAGTTACATTGTATTAATCACTGTGAACTCCTCTACATGTGTCCAGATGGTGAGCTGGTGACGGGGCTGTCAGAGCTGTGTGGAGACAGATATCCTCAGCAGCTGTTTGGCTGTCTTTTCTCTCTGCAGCCCATGGACGACCCGAGGGATCCTGGCTTGGTTAGTTGTTGTCCCTCAGCTCCAATCCAGCTCCAGTCCCAGCCCTCTGCCCTCAGCTCCCAGTCTCGTTGTGGGAGCCCTCTGTGCTGCTATGACGACCACTGCCTCCCAGGCTCCTGCTTCTACCAGCTCCACATGCGGGGTGGACCTTTTGTTACCGACAGCCTTGACTGTACTTCTGTTGGTGCTGGTGTCGCTCCTGGGCTGCAGGTGGACTTCGGCCTGCCGTCTGCCTCTCCTCCCTCATCCAATGTCGTCGCATCACACTTTCAGGCTCCTGCAGCATTCACACTCTCTCACACAGGGAGGGGAAAATGGGAAAATCAAAATTGAGTTGTACTCTCTTTTTTTCTTCAAACTCATTGATTGGTGTTGGTTAGTAACAGGACAAAAAAAAGTGCATTTACTTGACTTACGGAAAAAAGGAAGGACCTGCTACCTGTGCTGGGGCACTACTTGTCCTGTTGAATCCTGTTTTTTTTTTTTTTTTAAATGAATACACTTGAACGTTCTGTCCATTGCGGAAGTGTTAATCACTGATTATGTGTTTATTTATAACAGCCTATCACCACAACCTGCACCAGGGGCGTGTGGTTGATTGGCTATGATGAATACACACTTGTTGAAAGCTCAGTGGCGGGATGAGAGTCGAGCTGTGACAGACAATACGAGCAACTGTTGCTTTTTGTTTTTCTTATTTATCAAGATGGAGAAGTTTGACTTTTGATTCATGAAATAATGTGTAACTTGTGCCGCTAATTGCTCAGCTCTTCTGCCGCTGCAGCCGTCTTGAGATTTGTCTCTGAACAGTGCCGCAGAGACATAACTGTTGGGACATTTGAGCTCAGAGTAAATCCTATCCATTCAAACAATATACCGTAGTTTATTTAATACGTTTCATGTCCTCTCCTCAGCTGTAGTCGTCTCCTCCTCCACTCTGTCTGTAAATCTTTGGCACAAGACTTGATCTTTTGAAGAACTCAAGCTGTATTTAAAAATGGAGCCTTGTTGGAGCAACAAGGAGATGCAGCAATCTTCAGGATTTTGTTTTTATTTGCTTGGCTTTTGTTGGAAAGTGTCATTCTTTTTCTTCCTTATGAATTATATGGAGATTTACATATGTGCAATGCTTTGTCATCATTTCCTCTGTTAATGTTTCTGTCATTTTTAATCTTGGGTTGCATGGAGAACCTGTTTGACCTACAGGCTTAGAATAAAGTGTTCATACTAAGACACCTATGTCACTCAATCCAAATGTAATTTCTCAGGTTTTGCACCTTTTTAATGAATTTCTAAGCCCTGTTAACAGGAGTTGACCAGCTAGTGGTCACTGAGTCTGCCATTGTCATTCTGGACAAGTTTCATACGTATAGGTTGATACAATTAAAAAGGTGCTTGCTACTGAATGTCTCTAGGATTAAGAAACAGCTAGTGACAGCTGTTGGGGTTCTTCCTATGTGTAATTTAACAGTAACTCTCGAAGCATTCACTTTTTACTAAAGCCAAATTCCACCAACTAAGAGGAAGCAACGTCCAAGTTTGTTCAATCTGTGTTGGAATGTCAAAGAACAATAGCAATATTTTTTAGCATCTCGTTTTCCTTGTCGAAATGTTGAATTTAACATCTTTAATGACCCTAATTTGACGTTGTGGACTATACTGAAAAATGTACACTTCGCACACTACACACACACACATTTAGTATTTTATGGTACAAATCTCGGTTGTCCAGTTTCCTCCCACAGTCCAAAAACTTGCAGATTTGGGGATTAGGTAAATTGGTATTGGACACTCTAAATTGTGTGTTGAGAGTGAATGGTTGTTTGTCTCTTTGTCACTCTGTGATGGACTGGCGACCTGTCCAGGATGTACCCCACCTTTTGCCCTATGTCAGCTGGGATTGGCACCAGCACCCGAATACTCGAATGAATTGGTACAACATTATAAATGTGGGTTTATAGTCTTACAGTTCCAAATGTCAACATAATCTGCCACTATAACATTTTTAAGAAGTGATTTAATGGTGAGAGAATCTGCCTCACTCAAAACCAGAGTGCTAATTATGTAGACTTAGAAAAAAGAAACCCAAAACATGCAGACACGGATTCTTGCTGTAAATATTATACAATTATTTTATGTAATGAGACAGAGTCAATATGAGCAATTTTCCTGATTAAAGAAAGATGAGGTCATGTAGTGAGTTGTGCATTCATGTGTGCACATGTGTGATATTTCTGCATGGCAGACCATTTCAGTCACACACAGTAACTGGGAATGAAATGATTTTGCTGTTTATTATTATTATTATTATTTCTTAATTATATGTCTATTATGTCTTCCTTGTTTCAGCTCATGTGCGCTTTTCCTGTGATCTCTGTTAAAAGTCAAGTCTCTGCTTTGTTTACTCGAGGAGCTCGGGACAAGATCATGAAGGCTGGAG
This sequence comes from Solea solea, assembly GCF_958295425.1. Classification (NCBI taxonomy): domain Eukaryota; kingdom Metazoa; phylum Chordata; class Actinopteri; order Pleuronectiformes; family Soleidae; genus Solea; species Solea solea. The sequence continues at coordinate 8,475,688 of NC_081142.1, read as the reverse complement.
GATTAGAAAAATGACTGCCTGCCTGTTGATTCTTTAGTTTCATTTTCATTTTTTTAGCAATTTATATATTGTACAGCCTCCGTTATGTTTGTGCATAATTATTTTATTTTGTAAAGAAAAAACAAACAAAGAATTAAAATGAACATTGGTGAAATATAGACATTGGTTTGTGTGTGACTGAATTTTGGACCTGTTCGGGTGTCGTTTTCATGTTTCAAAGTGGAAATTGTGGAATGTTACTTTCCCTCATATGCCTTGCAACAAACTAAACACACCGTTTATTTTAAAGGTTTAACAAGTCTGAAATGTCTGCTGGCTGTGAGTGGTTCAAGGACGTCCACTATAGCTGGGATGATCAGGCCTCTTGTACTGGAACCTCCTGTGCAGGACCAATCCGCTTCCAGGATCCACCTAGACTCACACACACACACACACACGTCATTCAATCAAACATGCACACCTGCAACTCATCTCACACTCACACACACACACAACACAAGGAAAACACATTCACGTAACAGTCATGGTAAAATCTCAGGACAACAAATAGCTTCAAGCTAATGGGAAGCACGAGGCACTGCTGAATCAAACTATTCAAGAATGCATAGCAGCAACCTCTAGTGGAGACACAGCGATACTGCACATACACCCACACCCACACCCAAACTAACACATGCAGTAGGAAAACTGTTCCACACACACACACACACCAGTTATGCATCTACACGCCTCTTCTAGTAACACAGGTGTTACTAATAACAGTAATTAGTGTTCCACTCAGGGGTCGTGCTATTGTAAAAGTAGGTCAAACTAAATATGTGATACTGAAACTTGTTGAAGCTGTTAAGTTGTTCTTGAAAATTTTATTTTGAAACTGCATACATGTTTTTTCCTGTCTTTTAATAAATATGTTACTTGTTTTAATGATTTGATGTTTTGCTCTTACCAGTTCTTATTGTGCTCACTTTGAGGTCATTTGCGATGTAAAGTTTCCTTATGGACAAAATGTATTATTATTATTTGCCAAAATACAGTGAGTGGATGTATGGCCACTATAGCTTTGCTGAAACAACAAATCTAATGGTCCCTTGTACACTTTTGCACAGTAACCCACATTCTGTGTTGTTTACAACCACAAGATCTGCAACACAATTCAGTGTTTCTGTCGATGTTCATCCTGTAAACGTAAGCCAGGTGATTCTGTCCATGGAGTGTAATTCTGCTAGAAACTATTAGAGGCTTTTAAGTCATCGTGTAATCACTGCTGCTGCATTTGGTGTAAAGCTGTCTTGATATGAATTTGTATCGAAAGAATGATGATTGATGAAATTTGCATACTGTAGATATGCTACAAGGGAAGCATGTCATACATGTCTGCAGATGGTTTACAAGTCTGTACTAGTTTAGTAAGTTTTTAAATTGGACGGCGTTTTCCCTTTTGAAATAATAACCCAACAGCAGTAGCAGTGGTGGTGCACATGTATATATCAGAGTCTGTATGCACCACAGTTTGTTTTGTTTTATTCTCCTTTAGCTGAGATGACGAGCAGGAACCAGATAACAGATCCTCTATTTATTTATTTTTGCTTAAATTTGGACAAAAGCACACATTCAAAAGGATTTCTTGTTTTCCAACCTCAGTGTCCAACCGAAAACTCTGTTGTTTTTTATTACATATGTGAAATGAAAGAATGAGGACAGTGTGTGGAGAGTGGAAGAGCAGGAAAAGCCTTCATGTGACGCAAGTGTAACTGCCGCTCTATCTCATCACGCCTCCTGCTCTCCAGGCCCGAGTTGCCCTGTCTGATTAGGAGCTGAGCTGCGGCCGCGAGAGAATAAATGTAGAGCAGCCACATATGATGCAACTCTTCAATAATGTTCATGTTTTCACGATGCTGCAGTCACAAGACAGACACTTTTGCTCCTTTTAATAATCATAATTCATATTTTAGACAACTCTAAATGAAGACAGGCAGTGAGGACATGATAGGATAGCATCTGTATTTAGACAAATGTTGGAACTTTTATTGTCACAATCTGCTTATGAAAACATAAAATGTCATGATTGGTGACAGTGGCTTTGACATGTTGCTGCCTGTCGTTATCTAATTATTGCTGGTGTCAAGTCTCATTCAGGTGAAGGAAAACCAGAAAATGTTGATTACATGGCATTGTCTGATACAAACTGTTGCCTTAATCTGATTAAAATCAGAATATTTCTGTCCTTTAGTCCATTCATTCATAAACCACAGTCCATCCTCTTGTATGTGAGTATATGTGCTCACCAGAAGGGGGCAGAGAAAAGTCAGCTTTGAATACTTCCCTGACACTGAAGCCTCCATGCAGGTTCTTCCTTTTGTCACTGATGTTGCAGCTACATCGCAGCATGTGTGAAGTTATTTTATTTCAAAGCACTTAGACACATACGCAAAGTTATTTATGGGTCGTATATTCCATTTCTCCTGAATGTCACACACTCAAACCTCTAACTCACACCCCTGTGACACATCTGCTCTGTCACACAACTGCTCCACAGATGTACACATGTTCTTTAAATGTGCGGCGTAGATGTTCCTATTGTGTAGAGTTTTACTCTTGTTTTTACGTCTTTATTCTACATTTTTATTGTTTCTTTTTTTCCACTCTCTCTTATACAGTAATTGCTTTTTGTGAGTCAATTTAAATGTTTGCTTTAGAAAATCATTGTTATCACTTTCTTTTTCAAGCTTTTAAGCTTCCGAGCTTGTGTAATAGAGCCATCTAATCACATTTAAGTTTGAATGTCTGCGAGACAGCAGCTATAATATATAATATAATAATATAATAATATAATAATAAGGGTTGTTTTTCAGTCAATAATTATGAGGGGGGTGCCCTGTTTTTCACCTCTGGAAATATGTGTGTTGATAACTAACTTCCTGATTAAAAATGCAGATGACCTCACACACAGAGAGAGAAAAGGTGTGGTGACAGTCACTTGTTTGTTCCTTTCCTCTTTTTGTTGCTTCCTCCTACAGATTCCCTTTTTTTTTTGACCTGACAGTGAAGTTAACGCCTGATTTACTGCTCACTAGCGCCCCCTCTCGGTCTGACCTGTCATGGCGTCTGCATTTTTTTTGATGACAACAGACAGGAAAAGTTGGTTTGCGAGGCTGGGAAGAGAAAAATCCAGCTCACCGCGGAGACAGAGCTTGACTCTCCTCTGCTCTTGGTTCTCCCTCTCGTGCGTATACGGTTTATTATCTGGCTCAGGTCAGAGAGTCACAGAGGAGCCAGGGGAGGAAGTTGGAAGGAGGGACCAGTGAGTGCAGCAGCAGTGGTGGCGTGGTCGTGCGTGCAGCAGCAGCAGCAGCAGGGACAGGATCCGAGGGCAGATTCGCGAAACCGGAGAATCTCTTCACTTCTGGCTTTTTTGCGCTCAAAGCTGCAGTTATGCGCGCAAAGGGACGCAAGACACCAGTGGTGCTGCGTAAACCAGCTCAGGCGTGACTTCTTCTCTTTTATTTTTGTGTTCCCCCCCCCACTGCCTGCTTTTGGAAAACAAATTGGACAAGTATGCTGTCAGCACAGGTAGTCAAGAGAATCCCGGAAGAAGACGCTGTGCAGGTTCCCAGGTTCTTTGCATAGCCTTCGCGTCTGTGCCAGAGCCGCCGAGCGTCCATGGACTTTCTTTGTTCAAAAAGTCGCTGTTCTTCTTGATTTGAACGCACATTTAAACGGAGAGAAGATGAAGGACCCGAGGAAGAAGACGCTGTACGTGGTGATAGACGTGCTCTGCGTTTTAGTTGGTGAGTAATGGCCACTAATGACAGCACAGTGTGTCAGCAGTGTCGGTCTTTTATCAAGGAATTGCACTTAAACTGTTGTCAGCAACAACTTCCTGCTGTTTCAACCACGAGCTCATGTGTTGGGATATTTAACGTCATGTCATGAAATTACAAATTCATCTCGTAATCAGACCTGAACATTAGTTTATGTGCAGATGACACGAGGGCATTTTCCTAATAGCGCCAAATTAATAAACTATATGATCTCGTGAATATCCAGTATCGGCACAATCAATAATAGACAACATTGTTAATATGTGAACATAAGTGAGTTGTGTAGCTCACCAACACACAGTCCTAGTGATTTATTTAGAAATGCTACAAGGTGGAGCTTTGCATCTGCAATGACCTAGTGATTTATACTGATTAGGGCTGCTATTAGTGGATTATTTAAATAGGAATATTCATTAATTACAGACTATTTTGATAATCGATTAAATGGTTTTCAATAACTAAAACAAGTTTTCAGCTTCTTAAATGTGAATATTTTCCTGTTTCTTTGCTCTGTTTGACAGCAAAATGGTTCAAACTGAACATTTTTTTGGTTTGTGGACATCATTTGGAGGTTTGGTGAAAACCCATCCAAGTCTTTTCACATTTTCTGACATTTTATGGAGCCGACGATAATCGACAGACTAATCGAGTATGAAAATAATCATTAGTTGCAGCTCTAATAATGATAATAATTATGTATACTTTCTTTTGTGTGTAATGTAGTTTATGGTAATGTTTTTGTGCTGTTGGAAATGTGTTTTTGTAACATCACAAAGTCCATTTTCTCTGTATCCATAAGCTTACATCGTCCATATTTGTGCACATTTTCCTAAAAGCTCAGGATCCAAACCAAATGAAGGTAGAATTTATGCTGACAATGTTCAAAACTTGTTATATTAACACTACTATATCATTGGGAATTGCAGGTATTTTTGGTCCCACTGATCACTTTCTGATTGATCCGTGCCTAACGTGTAGTCAGACTTCCACACTCTGTCTTTAAAACGGGTCTGCCGCTGTTAAAGTCACAGTCTGTCACCCTTGCGTGTTGTTTATGCTCAAGTGTGACTCAAACATGCACCGTGGAGAAACACAACAGCAAATATTACTCGCATTCTCCTCACGGGCTCGCTGCACGCTTCAGCCCACTCGCCACAAACTTTTGCAGGACTTTACAGAGCCTCAGGAAACTGAATGTTTGTTTATGGTAATTCGATATGCATGTGTGAGCTTTGCTTATTTCTCATTTTTTGTCTGCCAGGACTGTACTGCACAGACTTCATTTCCACACACACACGTATATATATATATAGGTATTATTTTGTTATAACTTCAGCAAGAAATCATTTTCTTATTATGACTTTAGATCTTAATTATTGTGTTAGTTGTGTGCGCTCCTTCTGAGCAATGAAAGATTAATGAGAAGCTACAAAATGAATCATATCGGTGATGTGTGTGTTGTGATAATAGTCAGCGTTAGCTCTCCCTTTGTCTTTGTGTTTTTAATCTGTGAGGAATTCATATGGAGGATCACTGTGTGAAGAAAATGGTCATAAATCATTCCACCAATCGATATTTTATTGGACAATAAAAGATGAGGATTTTGCGCGTTTATTGTCAGACCATATTTTAACAAACACATATTTGAATCCATTAAGTAAAAGGACTTTTAGGCTGTTTTATTGGAAAATAATAAAGCTGGTATCAGATGCAGCCTGGTGGTGTGTGTGATTGTGTGGAATGTATTGTATTAATTCCACAAGCCCACTGACAGACGTGTGTATTGCATAATGGTGCGGTGTCTAGCAGCAGGATCATCCCTTGTTGTGTCTGTGTTGGTGTCGGAGGGGGAGGACGCTGGAGAAAAGGATGTCGGCTCCTACATGTGCAGATTTGCTCTGCGGTGCAGTTTTCAGAGGTTTTCACTGGAGCTCAGGGGTGGTGTGTGTTTTTTTTGTTATTTTTTCCACCGACTGTGGGAAGATCTACAGACTGCTGCAGTTGATAAGCCTCGCCATTTTGCTGTCACAAGCCTGGGATTAGTGTCTGGGTAGCATGGGTTTTGGTGGGGTCAGGTCTGGATGACTGCATCCCACCCCTTAGCCTCTCCCCTCCCATTTGCCACCCAGGTCTCCCACCCAAATAATCATCAAGTCAACCCCAAGCTTATGTGAGGTTGTCCCAGCCATGTTACAACAACATGGCAGAGCTTGTAATTATGCTGACCATTTACCTAGATGGAAACTGGGTTTTTTGACTTGTGTTTTGTCTGCTTACGTATCTCAATTATAACAAAAGTTTTTTTTTTTTTGCTAGGATTAAATGCACGGTATGTTTATCACTATTATTTATCGCCATAGGGAATTCCCTTCTCTGCATTTAACCCAATCTTCTAGTGGGCAGCCACTGAGCAGTGCCCACCCGGGGAGCAATGGGGTTTGGGCACCTTGCTCAGGGGCACCCCAGCCCTTTTTTGACCTGGTGGGGACTCGAATCGGGCAACCCTCTGGTTACAAGCCAAGTCCATTAGTGACAAATACTCACATTAAAATGGAATGGAACGTCATTACAAGGTGTTCAGAATCAAAGTGTCCATCACCTTGAATAGAAGTTTGTACTTTTATTCACTGGTTTAAAGTTTATTGGGAATGTTTTGGCTAATGTCAGTACACCACCAGGGATGGGACGATGACACCTTTTTGTGTCCGACACCGACATCACAAATTAGTCTGATACAGTCATTTAAGACCATTTATGAACGATGAAGCTGTTACATTTGTCATTTCAAACACATACTGTGTAGCAAATATATGTATAATAAAACAAACAGCCCAAGCATGACTCAGCTAAAATGCTTGTGTTTTTTTTTTTTACATTCTGTGCATGGTGAAGCATGCGATATAGATGATTTTTGAATATCGGACAACGTACGTAAGTTGTTTTTAGATATTTCAGTGCAGACGTGTTACATATTACAACTTTAACTTGATCTGCTACCGTCTGCTTTGCTGCTCATCCACTGGAGCCATGTTTTTATTTTCTTAAGCTTGCTATTCATGCCACTTTTGCACCCCACACCTTCACCATCCCTATCAACCATGTTTCATTGACACGGTTTTTGTCACTGACTCAGACCTGACAAAGCTGTCGTGTCAAGTGAATGTACGACAGTCACTAAACCAGCAGCAACCGATGCAAAATGGCTGCCCGGCTCCATGAATTGCTTTTCTGATTCTTTTGATTCATTAGATTTTTAAAGCTATTAAAGCTGGTTTATCTCCCAAAGGGGCTCATTCTAGCTGTTTGTGTTGCTCTAGATTGAGTTGTTCAGAGCCAGCTGTTGGCTGCCCTCTTTTTCTCCGTTCTTTCTTTTGTATCTCCCTCCCTCTCCCCCCCCCCTCTCCCCTCCTTCCCCTGTAAACATGCTCGCAGTACAAATAGATGGTGGGTGTTGGCTCGCGGAACAGAGGGAAAACCATGGATTAACCAGTCTCTGCTCACAGATGGTTTTCATAGGTGTGTGTGTGTGTAGAGTCATGGGCGGAGTGACGGCTCACATCTCTGCATGACTTGGCTGCTGCTGCAGGCGATAGGAATGGCACGGAGCTGTGACTTATGCGCTAGATACTCTATGTGGCGCGAGACTGAATGGCCTTGGGGCAAGGCATTGCTGCCACATCTGCTCACGCACATACTTTTGTGTCCTGTGTACATTTGTGCGCTTTGTTGTGCTGTTAAGTAGGCTACACTGACAAACCTGTTCTGTTCAGAGTCCATTATAGTTGCAATTAACACACACACACACACACACACACAATGTCTCGTAAATGCAGAGGGAGCAGTTTAAGTTCCCATCGTGTCATTTATTTGTTTAATTTCTTAGAACCTGTGTGTGTGTTTGTGTGTGTGACTGCTCAGAGTGGGTGTAATATTGATTATCTTCATAGCTCTTGTGTTTCTGAGCTGAAGTTTCTTGTTTGTCTTGCTTTTTATCAGATATTTGAAATAGCCAGTTTCCTCCTACAACTTGCGTTTCAAGAATGAGCAGAGGTGGATGAAGTACTCGCATTCTTTTACACAAGCAGAAGTACAGATGCAGTACAAATGTCAAAAAAGACCCCGGTAAGAGTAGAAGGACTGATTCAACTTATTTAGTTAAAAGAAATAAAGTACAGGCTCTGAAATGCACAAAAAATAGAATAAATAAATCTTCATTTATTCCCCTCACATGCATTACAACTAAAGCATTGAGTATGTTTTGAGAATGTAGAGTAGAGCGTACAGGTATTTGTCTTTAAATTAAGGCAGAAAAATGTTGACTTTTAAAACTTCTCCCCGTTTTTATTATTTTAAATTGACACATTTATTACCTGGTTTAATAGAACCTGCCCCCAAATAACCAGTTCTGAGTTCTTTATTGTTGTTTCCTCCCATTATTTTCATCTAGACTGTTTTTACATTCTAAGTAACACTGCGTTCTGTTTGTGTTGACCTTGCCGGATGCCGGTTAGCATTTGCCAGGGGAAACCATGCAGCAGCGTCTCCAGGGAGCTGGGCCTCTCATGTGGTTGTGTTGGGAAGACGGATTGTCTTGAGTTCTCAGACGTAGGCAGATATGTGTCTTGGTGGGAATGTTTTCTACTCGGGGAGAGCTGTGTCATGGAAACTGAAGCCCTGTGAATAAACAGACCCATCCCTCGAGTGAGATTTCAGTTTATTTGTTGTTGTTCATGTTGCCGTTATTTTAATTGGACAAGGTTTCTGCTGGTTAACTTGAGAGTCCAGGTTCCTTCCAGTCCCATTAATGATGAGAATGTTGGCCATCACCTGTTATTTTGTAAGACAGGGTCCAAAGTGAAGTGGAGCTTTAGTACAGCTAATTCATTTGACATCAACACCCTCTCATTTTCCTCCTCCTTTTGTCATTGCTCTTCACAGTCCATACCTCACGCTCAGAAATTATTAAGCAATTTAGAAGCTCTTCGAGGGTTTCTGACCAAGGTGTTGTAGCAGTCTCTTGTATCTGTCAACCGTTCGTGGGGGCTCCTCTCTCAGCTCGGGGTCCCAGGCAATTGCCCGTCTTGCCCTGTAGCAACACTCCGGACTACAGGGTTCACCAAAAATACCTTTACTGTGTGAGATGACATCTGGTAAAGGTATTTTGTGCAAAAGTAATACCCTCCAACATGTTGCGTCATTTGCAGTTAAGTTTCCGTGGAATCATATACACAGAGAGGGAAGTCCGAGGAGGAATTTTGGATTTGGAGGACTTTGTCACAACCATATTCCTGATGTGAGGGCAACAGCTAAACATAGTCACTCTTGTTTACAGTAAATACACCTCACTCTAAATGATATTCAGTTGGTTCAAAAAAGAAAAAAAAAAAACTGCATCACATTGAAAAGTACCATTCAGGAGGACTCTGTCCTGCTGCAGACCTTTTATGGTTTTAGGTTCAAACCTGTGTGGCCTTGGCCTTTGATCTCCTCCAAACCCCAGACTCTTTGATTGCCAACCTCGATTTAGCTTCCCTCCCACCATTCATCCCACCTCGCCTGCTACTCGGTCTCCTTCTGCACGGCTTGGCGCTAAACATGCGTAAATGACGGACAGAGTGAAACAGTGGGGTTGAAAAATAAAGAATGGGCCACGGCAGCAGCAGCAGCAGCAGCAGCAGGATTTGGTGTGACTGGTGGAGTTGGGCGTTCCTCTTGTGAATTAGAATTCCAGAGGCCAGCGGCGGAGCTTGTAGGCTCAGCACATACCTTCCACATTAGTCAGTCCAGCTTGGGGTGACAGTTAGAAAGGAGTGTTTAGTTGTTTTGTTACTGTAAGCCATCACTGACTGTTTGGTGAAGCACCTTTAGAGCTTTGTTGTTCTAGATTCTAATTCTTTTGATCAAATCATATTTTGAATGGTGCAAACAAGAGACAAAGGGAAGTAAAAAAAAAAGTGGAAACATTGACTGCATCTAGAATTCTGTGTTGGGTCTACAATGGGAGGCGATGATAGTTGGAGTCACAGATGAAGACTGAAGCGTGACACACTGTGGTAGTCACACAAGAACTGTTGACAGAAGGTAAAAATACACCAGAAAGAGGAAAAGAAGACGAGAGAGAAAGAAGAACCATGCTGAGTGACCCTCATGAGTAGTGTTGTGACAAATGTTCCAGCTGTGACCCTGAAGGGAAGTGTTAAAGCAGGCAGGGGCAGCTCAAGGGCATGAGACCACCGTTCTCACACAACGCTCAGGCTCAACACGCCCATGCAGACTGTGGAGGAGAATAATTGTCCGTCCATGTGGTTCTGCAGGTGCAGCAGGTTATGCCATGGTTATGAAACCAGGACGCATGTGTGAGTGAGACTGTGCTTTTAAAAATATTGGAGCAAGTCAAAGTGTCAAACTTCCTGTCGTGTAACAATGAACGGGGGACGGTTCGACGAAGATGGGAGAGAGGGAGAGAATGTGGGAAAGGGTCAAAAAAAGATCTGAGATACAAAAACGAGAGAAGACGTGAGAAGCCTCGAATCTCGGCCCCGGAGTGCGATTGTGGTCCACGTGGTCCTGCGTAATTGCACATCTGTCAGCTAAATAAAGCTGCGTTCCATTGAGGCCTCTATATTTACAACAGAAGGAGTGTGTGGGAGGACACTGCAATCAAGAGAATGACAGACGGGAAGATGGAGCTGCGAGAGAAGAATGAATGACTTTGAATAAGAACACAACGGACGACGTGAATCAGCAGCAGAGGCAGGAATAGAAAGAAGCGCAAGTCTCCTCATACAGAGACGTTTTTGTTCGTCACTCGGATTTCAATTAGTTCAAATTCTTTCCGTCATGTTCCTCTGACGGTTTTATGCTTCAGACCCTCTTTGACATTTAGCTCTGTGTTATGCTGATAACCATCTCGTGATGGGGTGACACTGTGAATGGATGCTAATTTGAGACTAGGTAAAAGGACGATGAGCTATAAACTTTTCAAAATGGAACTGAATCCTTTAAAATTAATCTGTTTATCTGAGACAGGAAAGCTCCAGCTCTGTATTCTGCTAATCCAAACAGACTCCCATTAGTGGCTCCGGCTGGAGATTTCTTGCTGCTTAATGGAGATTAGCATCCTGGTTACCTTCCAAATTGGCAGCATTTGCTGTCCCTCTATTCATAGTAGCAATTAAACAGAGAGATGGTTCCTCTGTTTCTCAAACAAGAGCCTCAAACTGTCTTTAGTGTGTTACGTTGGTGCTTTTGGATTTTCTTGACAGAAAAGTCGGCCATAGATGTCTGTGTTTAGCTGAAGTCAGAGACGCTGCCTGGTCTTTAAGTGGAAGCAGCTCTGGATCAGTGTCAGTTTGGGTTGTGGGCTTGTCTGTGTGGTGTCCCTGAGACCTGTTTTGTCTACAGTTGCTTCTATTTCTGCCTGTGAGCAGCGTGTGTATGTATGTTTGCTTTCTAAGAGAGGGGCTGGTTTGTTTCTTGCAGGTTTAACCTACAGAGACGGGATCATAACACACCTCGGCATGTACCACACTCTTTACATCATTTATTTTGAGTTCTTTTATTTAAATCCAAATTTAAAATGTATGACGAACCAGTTCAAGTAAGCTGAATTACTGCCTTATGTATGAATACAGAAATGAAAGATTCATACCTTCTTTTACAAGCCGGGGGGGATTTATAAGGCCAGACGCCCTTACCTCACTTAGTCCACGAACTGTGTGGGAAACTGTTAAAATCCCTATTTGGCTGTAAGGCTTTAGTTGGCACAGATTACATATGAAAATCTTCATCATATGGCTACAAGGATGAATGTCTATGCTATTTGAGAGTATAATGTTGATGCAAAAAGCCATTAACCATTCGTGAGGATGTAAAGTGGAAGGAGTTATAGTTCACCACACTCTGGCACTTCTCTTTGAAGTTTTCACCCTTTTTTTTTCTGCCACTTCACTGTGATTAATGGCCCTGCTCTGGCAAGTGTTAAAGGCTTCATAAAACAGTTTTGAAGTTACAATGCCCTGTGACTCTAATATAGAAATGATTATATCCTTCTGCTGATTTAAAGTAACATTTACCATGCTGTAATAGATAAACATTCCCTTTAGACTTTGTATTAGACCAACCTTTGAAACCGCCCTTTAGATACAACTTTTCACTCCTTGGTGTTTTCAGTCATACACTAATGATTTTCTTGTTCTCCTGATTTTCTAAAACAAATTACTTGTTATTGGTCTGATACCGGCCAAAACTTCTGGTTCAAATTGCCGGTGTTCTCTAAGTGTCAAATGTCTAAGTTGTTTAAAACAGTTAAAATAGCCATTTTGTTATTAGAAGACATTCAAGGTTGTGATATTGGTGCTAAAGTGGACACAAAAAGTGCAAAAATCACCTTTCGATTAATTATATGTGTGCACTTTTTTGTCATTGGTTTGACTATACTTAAAAATTACGCATTACAGCTTTAAGGTCCTTGCTGGACAAGCTGGAGCACCCAGTCAAACTGAACAAAGAGCCGTGTTCCCACCGAATGGAACCGTCTGGTTTGGTACGGTACGTATTTTATAAAATAGCCGTCACCAACCCTTACAGTTTCGGTTCCCTTGCCTTGGGCCACGGGGAGTAAAATGGTACGCAAAGGTCATGGTGGAGTTAGACCAACTTGACTTCTTATTGAGACAAACGGCCACAAAGCTGCTGGACGTCCTCCATGGTTGCCTTGCTTTGGCGCATTCAATGTCGTCACACTGTTACAACATCAAGCTACGTATTGTATTGACACGGGCACAGCCCACACCCCACCTACCAAGTAAAGGTACTGTGTTCTCAGTCGGAATGCAAGCCTGACCCAGGGCTTTAGCTTTCTAAACCATACCGTACTGTACTTTACCAAACCAAACCGCTTCTGTGATGGAAACATTGCACGTGTGACTATGAGCACGATGGAGGAACTTGGACAGTCATCACTGTATGGCTGAGTGGCCAGACCGTTAACTGAGAAGACATTAATTGCATCATATTTTTGCGAGTTGAGTTTTTGTATTTATAAAAACTGCCTTGTGGTCTGTATATGGCCTAAGTGCCAGAGATTATAATAGCATATTTTTTTTATTTATATATATATATATATATATATATATATATATATATACAGTATATATATATATATATATATACAGTATATATATATATATATATATATACAGTATATATATACAGTATATATATATATACAGTGTATATATATATATATATATATATATATATATATATAGAGTGTATATATATATATATAGAGAGAGAGATATAGATATCTATATATCTATATGTGTATGTATATACTGTGTATATATATATATATATATATACACATGTATGTGTGTGTGTGTGTGTAAAAGAATACTTTGGGTGCTCAAATAATAATAAAAATATTTTAAATACAATATGTGTGAGTATCCAATCCACATTAAAAACATATTTTTAATGTTGTGCTTAACACAAACATTACATATAGCAAAAAAAAGAACATAATAGAAAAGATGTCATTGGCTGAGGCAATGTGTCAAATGGAAAAAGATTTCATGTCACAATGTCTCCTTCAGCTGCAGAGTCTAGAAACCTTAAAATAATATTTTGATCACGGTGGCTGTTGAAAAACAGCTGATTAATTATATTTTCATGGACCTCGTTTTCTTTTTTTTACTTTGTTAAACCAAACGTTTGGCGACTACATCAAAACCTCAACATATTTGTCACAATATTAAGTCCTGAAATGAAACTCGAACCTGCTTCATCGCGTTTGATGCGAGTCCAACCATTTGTCAGCAAATGGGAGAAGGAAAAGGTCAAATTGGCCGCAGCAGTTTCTCTACACATACGCTCGGTTCTTGACAGCTGGACTCAGGATGCAGGATACAGGTGCAGACTTTTGCCTCCCAAAAGCCACATCAGTAAATCCACGGTTGTTCCCCTTTGGTGCCTGAGACAGGATGTCTGTTAAGAGAGCTTCTATTGTGCTGTGGTTTTTACAAACAGGATTTTGGTGGTGCTGAGAGGAAAATATGTGGAATTAGACTTTATACCCCAAGTTCAGCATGTTCCAGTGGGTACACGGTGGAAAACTGCCATGAAGGGTGTCGTCCAGGTGCTGTTGTAATTTGTTCCAAACGGCAGCAAAGGGCAGCAATTCAAATAGAAAGTCAAGTGATCGCAAACCCTTATCTTCCTTTTCCGGGCCATTCTGTAATAGTTTTGTAACGGATGAGTGTGAGTAACATTTTTGCAGAGTCTGAGCATAGTTTGAATTTCACTCATAGTCTCCAGTCTGCACCTGATAAGACACAAGACTAAATCATCTATGCTCTATTATAACACTGTATGCAAAGGGCTCCCACTTTTTAAAGATGACAAACCATCACAACTCAAATAATGCTATAAATCATGACAAGAGCAAATTTATGCATAACATCTTTCTCTCTATTTTCACTGCCATTTGTTTTATTTAACACAAGCCAACAGTAGGTGGTGCTATGACAACATATACTTTTACAAACAAATGGGGAAAGGGAAAAACACGCACATGTAAATAAAACAAAATAACCTTAAAAAAAATTCTGTCTAAAACTCTCTCCAACCCTTTTTCGTCTGAGAGCTACTTTGACAAAATGAAAATGGCCGAGAGCTACTTGAGTTTTTATTCTTTTATTTATTCTCACAGCTTATATCAACCCAAACAAACTGAACGAGTCTGTTTTGCCTGTTCACGACACACATTAGTAAACGTAACATAAACAGTATTTAATTCACCTCCGTGTGCACTTTGTATTTCTGTATGCATTTCTTTCTAGTGTATCTCACATACTATTAAATTTAACTATTAATGCTGTCAAAGCAAAACGTTGTATTTGATAGGATAGAAATGTAAGCAGGCTTATGTTCAATTATTGAAACCTTTTGGCCAGCTACTTGGAAAGGGACTGGGACCGACTGGTAGCCCCCCGGTCTAAAAACAGGCACATTCTTTTTTTGACATTCAGCACTTTTGCTCAAAGCCAAACCAATCTACAAATGTATTATTAGCCCTTAAAATTTCCTTTAAAAAAAAAACTTACTGATTTGTTCCTAGTGGCAGAAAATGTCCATTAGGAACTCTTAAGGGTTAAAGGGACACAAAACAAAACCACAAACAGGCCCTGACCCGGTCTTTAGGAAGGACTGGTCTAAAGAACATGGATCAAGAGCATTTCGGTTGTGTCCTTTTCTGCATTTAACAGTGGAAAGAAAGATTATAGTGGTAGGCCTCAATCATCTGTGTGTTTTGCACACAAAGTAAAATAAACAATCTGTGCCCTCTCCCACTCCTTGTAAAAGCCAGTTGCACTTGTGCAGATTGCTGTTGCCCGGTAGTAAAAAAGAGAGGAAACCACTTGCATACAAGCAGATGATCTTTGTGTTTTCATTATAATGAAACCTTTAAAAAAAAAAAAAAAACAATAAAGGCTTCTGGAGTTTGGTGTGTTCAGTAATCACTCTCCACTGCCTCAATGGCCCAAAATTGTGCCTCAAGACCCCTCATATCGAGACCAACACGCCCTTAGTGCGTTCAGATGGTTACAAGTACGTTTGCTATTTAAGCAACATGTGCCGTTAGTGGGGGGAAAAAAAGTGCTCTAGTCATGTAGCGCCTAATAATAGAAAAAACCTTTTGTATTTGAATAAATCAGTATCTCAATGTGGTTTTCCCCTGTTTGAGTAGTCTAAACCCGGCTCCTCCAAGGTCGAGTAACCATGTGAGATGGTGTGTTTATCATATAGAAGCCCATTGTTTATTCTCCTCTCCACACAAAGCTTCTGTTCTGCAGCTGCTCATTGTCGCCGAGCCAACGCGACTCTGCGTCAGTGACAAACGCGTGTGCACTTGGCTCGTCACAAAACAACGTCTGTTCTCGTCCCATGTGTAATTACACCGGCCGAGTCAGACAGGAGAGCGACTCAGACGCTGCATCGTCTTGTGAAGGTGGAATAGCTGTTTACTGTAAATATGTCGGTCAGTGGTTTATTATGAACACGTCGGGGAGCCTATATTCTTCTCCTCAGAAGGGAAGAAAGTCCTGTTTAGTCTCACACACTAATACACTCACAGTTTATAGCATTAATGTGTCACACAGCTCCCACCACAACCTTTCAACAACCTTCAGTGCTCTTTAATAAACACTGTAGGGGTTTGTCTCCATTCATACATGTACAGTAGGCTGTGCAGTTTTTATACTCCCTTTATACAGAATGTTCACCTCAGCTGAATCCTGATCCATTGTCCAGTTGTATATTTTCCTTCTGTCTCAGGTCTTCAGTATGTGCACTCTTGGTCTGTCATCAGTCAGTCTTGCTGGAAGTCCTCCTGGAATTCTGTCGGCTGCAGACATTTTTTTAGAAGAATGGGAGGGGTGCGCTTCTCATTTACACAGACATTTAATACTTGGAGGGTGCTGTGCTTTTCCACTGCTGTTTTTCTTGCATTTAGTATTCGGCTCTATGGCATTTCCATAGTGGTCCCAGGACTGTCTGCCTGCTATAGCGGTGGAGGACGTCAAGGTGGATATTGCATTCCTGACTCGGGCTGCAACTCATTATCATTTTCATCAGTTCCTCTATTACTTGTCTGTTTTGGCTATAGTATCAGATATATAATTAAACCAAACATCCATGACAAAGATTTTGTGCCACACAATGAAGAGTAAATAGTGATATGTGGGCTAATGGAGAACAGCTACTAAAGCCGATATTTGAGAAGCTGAATCTAGTCAAATATTTTCCATTTTCACTTGACTGTTTTTCAGTTATCAAATCTATTCTTGTCCCTCCAAAGAACTGGATAAGACCAGAAATGTTTCATCAACTAATAAAACAGTTTTTTCTGTATTTAAGTTGTTTTTGGGGGCTTTTTTTTGCCTTTTAATGTATATGACAGTGAAGCAGCTGAAGTTTATTCAGTGATTCCGGGTTAGGGTTAGGGTTCCCTCTAAGGGGCCATAGAGGGACTCCTTATTTAGAAATCAAGATTTTCCAAATTTGGATGATTGATTTGACAATCAACAAGACATTGTGAAACTTTTCCTTTGGCGTTTAATGTAAAAATCGAGACGAGATACTCACTCAACAAGAATATAAACTCACTGGCCACATTAATAGGTACACCTGTTCAACTGCTTAACTGGTTAACCACATGGCAGCAACTCGATGCATTTAAGCATGTAGACATGGTCAGGTGACCTGCAGGCTGAGCATCAGAATGAGGTGAGAAGGACATTTAAATGACCTTGAATGTGCCGTGGTTCGGTGCGAGTTCTTCAGAAATTGCTGATTTTTGGGGAGTTTAACAAAACCATCTCTAGGGCTTACAAAGAATGATTTGAAAATGCCTTGTTGATGGCAGAGGTCAGAGGAGAATGGCCCGACTGATTCAAAATGATAGAAAGCAACAGTATCTCAAATTACCGCTTGTCACTGGAGCTGCAACTAACGATTATTTTCATAATTGATTAATCTGTCGATTATTTTCATAATTGATTAATCTGTCGATTATTTTCATAATTGATTAATCTGTCGATTATTTTCATAATCGATTAATCGCTTGGTCCATAAAATATCAGAAAACAAATGTTGATCGGTGTTCGTCAAACCGGGAAATGATGATTTTCTCAAATGTCTTGTTTTTTCCACAAACCAAAATGATTCACTTTTAATGATTTCTTTGTTATCCAGAGCAAAGAAATGAAGAAAATACTCACAATCAGAATCAGAAATCTTGTTTTAATCATGAAAAAAACTTCAAACCGATTAATCGATTATCAAAACAGTTGTCGATTGATTTAGTTATCGATTATTAATCAATTAAACGATTAATCGTTTCAGCTCTACTTGTCACAACCAACGCATGCAGAGGACCACATCTTTACACACAACACTAGATGCACTACAACAACTGGTAGATCACATTGCATGCTAGTGGCCATTAAGTGTAATTGGCAGGTTAACCGGTAATTGCAGCCTTAATCTGGATAACTGAACAATCAGATAATAATTATGGTGTCTATGTAGTCTATGATGTTGTTGGAGTCACGTCTGCCTGTCTTTCTCCTTCTTACTGTAGCTTATGAAACCCTCCTATCATGGCCTTGAAGAGAGGTTATTGTGTATGCCAGTGAAAATAAAGTATCATAGGTTCAGTTACATTATTGTCTCGTCCTAGGTTTTAGCAAACGTGTTCAGTTCTCCTGGAAACTTTTTTTTGTTGTTGTTGCAGACTTGATTAGCCGTGCTTGGAAGAGTGTTTGGTTTCAGTCAGAGCTTTTAAATAACATGTCATTTTGTAATGAAGCTGAATATCTGAACCCATGGGTGTTTTTCTGGGATGGATAGTTGTGAAGTTCTCAAGGACGTCATTTGTGTTCTCTTGTAGCCGTGACCAGGCTATATTTGGTCCTGTTTCTGCACTCAGCCACATCACTCAGTCTGAGTTGTGTGTGTGTTGTGTCTGCATTAATTTAGTGGAATGTGTGATTTTTGAAAAAGCAAAAAAAGAAGAAGACATATGCCCCAACGCTTATGTACATAAAAACTTTTTTCCACTGTTTATTTTTGTAATCCCTTGCTGTGCATTTCAACCCTCGCATTCAGCTGCCGTTTTATTGTGTATGTGTGTTTTTGTGGGTTGTTTCATCATTGTGATTTTAGACCTTGAGGTCCAGAGGGGGAGAGAAAACACTTTAGCGATCCTTTATCCTTGGAGAAACATTGTTGCTTCCTAACATAAGAAATTATGTCACGTTTAAGAACCTGTAGAAAAATGGACAAATGTGTTTTCCCAAGCATTTTTCTGTAATTATTAAAAGTAATTAATTTGCATCGACATATGTTTTGGTCTTCGATTCCTATTATGGTGTTGTATTATATTTTTAGTTTATCATTTTTTTGTATTTTAGTGCTAGTTTTACTGTTTCAGCCATATTTTATTAACAGTAATTGTATTCAGGTTATCCGTGAATTGAATTTATGAGATATTATAAGCTATACGTTTTAATGTGGACTCAGCCATGAGAGCAGCCATGGAGCCAGAAGAGGACATGTATCACTTGAACACACGTCACATTGTTAGAGAAAAATGAATATTCATTTTATCTTTCTGTGTTGTTTTCGTTCCAGCGGCGCTGCCCTTCATCATCTTGACCATTGTGTTCAAGCCGTACCAAAGAGGGGTTTACTGTGACGATGAAAGCATCAGGTACCCCTTAAAACCAGACACCATCACCCATTACATGCTGGCAGCCGTCACCATCTCCTGCACTGTCGTCATTGTAAGTTCTCCCCAGAACGTCAATCTCCCCTCTTCTTCTTCTTCTTTTCCCCTTTTATCTCACTTACTCTCACTGGACATGACATGATTGTACTCATCTAAAAAGCATCTTGTTCTTTTTTTCCCTTTCATTTATAAATGGTCTTTAGGCTTAAGTAAGTTCTAACAATGTCACAAACTGTTCTCCTCCTCCTCATCAGATCTCCTCTGGAGAGGCGTACCTGGTGTACAGCAAGAGGATCCACTCTAATTCAGACTTTAACCAGTATGTAGCCGCACTCTACAAAGTAGTGGGCACCTTCTTGTTTGGTGCGTCTGTCAGCCAGTCACTGACCGACCTCGCCAAGTTCACTATCGGCCGTCCAAGACCCAACTTCATGGCTGTATGTGCCCCCAAAGTCTGCACAGGATATATGCACGTAATCAACTGCACCGGCAGACTACAGGACGTCACAGAGTCCAGGTAGGAGAGGTGGAAAAGTGTGTTCTAGAGTTATTACATAACTAACACACACCAGAGGACAAAGGAATTCAATTCACATCAGCCACGTTTTACACGACAGTGATACAAAGGAAATACCACAAGATAAAATAGATTTCAGTCACATTTCGTCTTTGTCTTTTCCAGATTGTCCTTCTACTCCGGTCACTCCTCTTTTGGGATGTACTGTATGCTTTTCCTCGCAGTAAGTACATCACACACATGCCTCAACTCAAATGTCAATAAGCATCTCCATGTACAGTAAATATGGAAATGAAAATCACCATGCAAATAAATATCTTGGCATGAATCGGCCATAAATGTCTCCTCACTGGCTGCATGAATAGTTGATGAAAAGGCCCGTGGAGCCAGTTTGAAGCATGTGTGACACAAATGGGGACAGAAATGATCCGGAGACATGCAAAGCATGTGCTGTGTTCTCTCTTCCAGGTCGGCCGATCCAATTTGTTACTCTTGGTCTCGTTTGTCTTTCATAAAAGTTCGGCAGGTTTTCGAGAGGCCAAGTAAAGCAACGTTGAACAGTTCGTAGAATACTAGATTTCAAAGATCTCCAGCTCTTCTGCCAGGCAAATGCGACGAGCTGCTGCTGAAAACATGTTGTGTGTGAGACTGTTGTGTAATTCTAAATTCTGCATCTTTAACAGTCACCTAGCAGAAGCCTGTGTTGTTGCCAGGGCCATCATTTGTTGGCATCTGTTGCTTTCCACTAAAGAAAAGGGAGTTCAGTCTATAGTGGACATATTAGAGTCAAACTCACCACTTAAAAAGAAGGCTACTGTTTCTGCAATAGAGATACATTCTTATTCTTAAAGTTATTTCATTTTTTTTTATGTAAACAAATAACGAACATTTGTCAACATCCATTCTAAGTTTAAGAAAAAACTCTTCCGCCCTCTGCTCTCCCTCCTCTCTGTTCCATCCTCCAGCTCTACGTGCAGGCGAGACTGGTGGCTAAGTGGGCCAGACTTCTCCGGCCCACCATCCAGTTCTTCCTGGTAGCCTTTGCGTTGTATGTGGGTTACACCCGAGTCTCTGATTACAAGCACCACTGGAGCGACGTTCTGGTGGGTCTGCTGCAGGGAGCGCTCGTTGCTGTACTCAACGTGAGTATCCAAGACAACTTCATTCAAGGGAAACCCTGGTGGAATTTAAGAATTTCTTTATGCTTCCACCCTTAAGACTGTGTATAGCAAAATCTTTTTATTTCATTCAAAAATGACAGCATTACATGCTCAAACAAAGAACTTTTTAGAAATTGTCAGCTTTCTGTGAAGCTTTGGCAGCCATTAAACCTGTTGACATCTTAACTCTGAGTCTGTGGTTTGAGGCATTAAGGGAGAGCAAACATGGGTGGGATCACAAGAATGACATTTAGTGGCAAATCCTACTGTCAGCGATACTAGCTTCAAAGCTGAGTAGCTGCTGATGAATCTACATTTCAGCTTTACTTCATTCCCACAGTAACAGTCGGAGGGATTGAAGTCTGACAACCGAGTGTGACTTGATACAAACCCACACACTTACACTGGCAGGTTCTCAGGCAATAAGTCCACTCTCTCCATAACATCCAGCTGGATTTCTTTATTGTTTGGCCACATGGTTGTTTTGATAGACCCACTGTCATCACCACCCTGTGGAAATTCTGGTTACGTTGAGTGTGGGTTTATGCATGTGTGCAACTCGGTGTATGATTAATTGGGAGGTAGACCCGCGCCCTTGGCCTTCACATTGCTGTGTGCAATAAGAGACCCTCCTGGGCTTAGTGTTTTATGGCCTACAGGGGATGTGCCCGCTCTCTGTGTGTTCTCCTCTCCAGTGTGCATGTGTGTGTAAGTGTTAGCCCGTCGCTTAGCAGCTGTGTACAGAGCCGTCCAGACGTATGTAATCACAGTTTCCAGACTTGTCCTGTATCCTTCACATGCTTAACACTTCAATTTAAAAAAAAAAAAAAAAAAACAACTTACCTCCTCTCCTCTCCTCTCCTCTCCTCTCCTCTCCTCTCCTCTCCTCTCCTCTCCTCTCCTCTCCTCTCCTCTCCTCTCCTGTGCAGGTGCGCTTTGTGTCCGACTTCTTTAAAAAGCGTCCTCCACGTTGCACCAGGGCAGAGCCAGTGGATAGTGAGGAGCCGGAGAGGAAACCCAGCCTGCAGATGACAGACTCCGAGCACACCAACCATTACAACTATCACCACAATCCCGGCCCTGTGTGATCGGCGGCTGACGCTGGGGGAGAAAGTTCTGCGGCCTGCAGACCCCAAACCTGCGTGACGGGATCCACCTCAGAGGCCTCAGCCTTTATCGTGCATGTGCACTTTGACAGTAAAGAGAAGAGTCGGAGTCACCTGCAGTCCTGACGCTGTAGGCTCGATGTAATATAGAAAGTTATATGGCTGAAATGTTCAATTTTGGCTGCATGAGTTCCAGTCTGAGTGTGAGAGTGAATGGTTGTTTGTCTCTACATGTGTCCCTGTGATGGACTGGTGACCCGTCCAGGGTGTGACCCCCCCCGCGACCTTGTGTGGAGGATAAAGTGGTAGAAGATGAGTGAGTGAATGAGTCCCAGTCTGCAACCAGTCCTTTGCATCTCTGTCTGCATCTGGTCTGTAGCGTGCAGCCTTTAAGCCCCCAGCGCTCCCCCTTTTTTTATGTGTCAACCACTCACAACCCACCTGCTCCCCCAACCACTGGACTGACTGAGGGGGCCAGGTCCTGGACCCCCCCTCTTAAAAAGACACCATGTTGACCTCCTCTTCTCCTGTAAGAGAGAACGGAGCACGTTGTTTGTACGACATCGTTATCGATGTTAAAGTGTATTTGCTTAAATCTGCATTGAGGGAAAATCTGCAAAACTACAGCAACAAAGCTATGGTATACTTTTAGCCTGTTAAGTGCAGGGAAAACACAGGCCTGCTAATTACTGCTCTTCCAACGAATGTAAGTCTGATATTCTCTCCTCGCCACCAAGTTTCACCCAATTAAACAGACACATTTTAAAATGAAACTGTTTCCATCATGGTACAGTTCGGTTTGGTACAGGTCGGGTCAGGCTTGTGTTTCGACGGTGCGACGACATCGAATGCGACACAGCAGCTGACAACAATGGAGGACATCCAGCAGCTTTATTTTTTTTTTTTTCTAACTCTGTGACCAACACGTCAAACTTTGTAAGAGAACACACTGCAGACGGTTTCTCCTGTCGCCCAATCAGCTGGTCTTCTGTACCATTATTCTCTGGTACCCCAAGGGACGGGTGCCAAAAAAATGGAACCATTGGGGCCAGTTATTTTAGTACTAATGGAAATGCAAGAAAATATGTACTATACTGTACCAAACCGAATCGTTCCACGCGTTTGGATTTTGGTAGTGCCTTAAAAAGCAGTATATATATATATATATATATATGTTATATGTACACACATATATATGTGTCTATATGTATATATATATATATATACATATGTGTATATGTTTATACATATATATAGTATTTATATATGTATATATCTACATTAATATCGACTGTATTGCTGGAGCTTCATCATTTTTTTAATGTTTTTAATTTCCGTATGTCTAGAAGTAAATGGATTTAATTTTAGAGCACCTTAACCTTGGTTACACACCAGGAAAACTGACAAAAGCAAATCTGCATGTTGTTGACAAAGGTTCACAGTGGACAAGCTCACAGAATGAAAACGCCAGACCCAGGACATTCACAGTGACAGTAGCTGAAAGAACGTGACAAGCTTATGCTGCAGAGAAATCTTTGATTTGACACCGAAGCGTCTGGATATGTAGCGCGACAGACGATAAGATGTTTTGAAGTGATTATGCACGCGTGATGTTGTCAAGTGATTCATTGTTGAGTCTGATTCACTAGTACCACTCTAAGCAGATTTGTTTTATCCTTGTTAGGACACATAAGTCTTTCACCGTTCAGATTCACCATCATCAGTAGTCACGCTTTTCTAAAATGTATAAAGTTTAATGTCAATTTTGGGTTTTATGATTCCTTCATATTTCCCTTGTGTGTAATGGACTGCAGAGGTAGAAATCATTGATGCGGATGATTTGAGTACTGGTGAACTGCATGCATCAAACCACTACGATATTGCCAATCATAATAGCGTTTTAACAAATTTGCCTGTTATTGTTCCCTCTGTCTGATTGTGTTTTTTTATAACTTCTCCGTAGAAAAACAGTGATTGAAGGAGGATGAGACAACCATTTTGAAAATGGGGTTTTAATTTATTTTAAATGCATAGACTTTCTTTCTTCTTTTTTTTATTATTATTAAACTTAATAAGGTTGGAATTGCCAGCGCTGTTAAGGTTATTGTGCAATCACCCCTGCTTGCCACTATGAGCCACAAATACTACTAATTCTACGAGACTATCATGCTCTGTGAAGGATGTACATATGCTTGTGTGTGTGTGTGTGTGTTTGGTACCTTTTTAATTCACCTGTACAGTGAGCTTGTGGCCTGTGCCTTCACAGACTGGTCCCCAGTGGGGTTACCACACAAAAGGATCCAATTCCACGTCTAAACATAAGCCAGATGCCTTTGCATGGCCTTTAAAGGGATGTTGTAATGATAATTGGTTACATATCCAACTGCGCTTTTTTTGAAGCTGCAACACGGCTCCATTCCCACTTCAAAGAATGTCCGACGCTCCCTTTTTTCCTTCCTGTGTTGATAGATGGGGTTAGATTGTGAATGAGTCCTTGTACAGCATGCAGTGTTCTGAAGAGACGGATTGATGCAGGGCAGAGACGTGACGATGGAGGGAGTCTCACCTGATAGTCATTGTGAGGCCCTAAAGGTGAGCTCGGTTCTGGGAAAAGGCAGGGTACTTGAGGCTTTGGGGTGTGGGGTATCCCATGGTAAACCTTGGTCTCTGGCTGCATTCACACATTTGAAGCAGATTTTAAAGAAGAAAACATCTGGAAGTGGTTGAGGTGAAGTGCTGTGCAGGCTCCCTCCCATGCCCCCTTCATCTAAATCATCTGTGCATTACTGCAGCCAGACTAATAACCAAAATGAGGAGGAAGTAGGAATGTCACAGCATTTTTATTACCCCTTTAGTTCTTGCAGAAACCCAGGTTCTCAGCTGGTAATGTGGCTCCATGTGTTTTTTTTATGTTTTACCTGATTAGTGCTTCAGAATGGGCACTGGTCGGCCAATTGTTTTTTTGTTTTTTTTTCAAATTTCAGCTTGTTGGCGATGCCGTGTTTGCTTTTGTGTATAGATTATATCTATCATCTTTACATCAGAGAATTTTAAATAAAGATATAATCCACAACCAGATTAATCATTTTGATTTAATGTATTATTTTTTTTCCCCCTCTCATCTCCTGTGTTATCTTATTTATCTGATTATATATATTTCCCATGATAAAATATGGCTTTAAAAAATGAATATGCCCCTTTTTAAAAAAGGAAATCCTTCCCTTCATGGCTTGATTTCATTTGAACTAGCGGAGGCGTCTGCTGTGCTGTCATGGATGGATCGGCAGGGGTTAATCGGGGCTCCCATGCTGCCTCAGTGCACTCAGGCTGGAGAATGGAGCACGCCACAAAAATAAACACATATATTTATAACAAAATAAACACTGGGCGCATGGGGACATCTGTGGGTGTTTCGTTGGCAGTCGCATTGAAAACCACTGTCGTCCCACATTTAAAACGATCGCACTCGCTCACGTTGTCAAAGTTGTGCAGATAATGTGGGGTTTTTTTTTGTGATGAACGTTCATTAGTATAACCATTTTATTTACATAATTACTCATTAAGCTTCTCAGTCAGAGTGATTTACAATACATGAGTTAGTGGCTATTTCCTTTTCCCCAGAGGTGCATTAAACACCCTCACTGAATATATTACTGTATTATATAATAATGTCGTCTCCATAGTAACCAGGGCGTCACTGAGTTACTATGACGTCACTTAAACAACATGTCTGCCTGTGGTTGTAAACAGTAACAAGTTATCCATCGAAAAGGCACATGAGGTCTACTCTACCTGACTCTGGACACCATCAGTATGTTGAAAATCAAGACACAACTTTGGAATAAATAACTGGAAAATTGTCAACACAAACACAGCAAATTGATTATTCCTTAGAAACCGGCACAAACCCCCAAACGGTCCCGTCCACAGGGATGGGATTCTGTAAATGACCGGCAGCCTGGTGAGAAGTGGCTCTCGAGATAAGTGGTTTTGGGAAAACCTCAGCACAGGAAGCAGTAAAGTATGACAGAAAAGACATGGCTGCTCGCCAGTGTTTTGCTGTTGCGGTACAGAGGATGACGCTGGATGTTATATACTCGGCTCACTTTGGCCAGCGTCCCTGTGGGCGACGGCCGTATAGTTTTAAGATGGAATTTCACAACCAGAAACAGAAACAAAGCATAAATATGGGATGGAGTTGCTTCTGTGGATCTTATTTGCATTGGCACAGATGTTGCCAGATGTCTCTTTTTGTTTTTCCAATGTGTAGGAGAGATAAGACTGAAGTTGGACTTCAACTTGTGTTCAATTTAAGTTGTTTGTGGTCTTCGTTCAGTTGGAGCGGTTTACGTCCCCATTTTCAGCTCTTGGAGAACCTGCCTCTGAGAAAGTCACTTATACTGTAGTGCTCCCCGGTCACAAACCCACTGTGACCAACACAGAGAGGTCAGTGCTGCTGCACAGGAAACCACTGACCCTTCTGAGCATCACTTGGACATCCAGTGCAGCCTTTGGTTAAGCACAGGGCCAGGAGAATGTAAGTCTAATCCCAGAGTTGGTGACCTTTACTTGAGAAGCTGTGTTTCCATGTGACAGAGAGGGATGGATTTGTGAAGATTCAACTCAGATGGGCCAAGTTTTAGGAGCAGATTTCCGACAACATAAACATAAATAACAGTAAAAGTCACCCAGTGTGTTTGTGTGTGTACGTGTTTAAGAACAGTTAGAGAATTAAAAGTGCGCTCCACCGTTGAGTCAGAGGTGTTACATGAACTAACTTCTCTTACTTTCTCATGTTACAGGCCAGCGGAGACATTTTTAGCTTGGCACTGTATTCTAGCAATTAAAATGCCTCCAGAAATGTGCAGCTCGTGTGTTGTTTTTCTCCTCCTGTTACAGACAACAGTGCTCCACAGCCAAAAGGATTGTTTCTGCCAAAACAACACATTAATTAACCCACTCTCTCTTCCACACGTACTCACACACACTCGCACAACAACCCCGTGCTATTAATGCAGCTTCATCAGCCAATGTCACGGCCTTGTGTCATTTGAATAATCGTTTGAAACCCACAAACCCTGAATCCAAGAAACGGTCCACCCTGACCTTTATGTGCTGAGGGAATACATTTATGACAGAGTTTCATCGTTTCTGCTGTAGTTACTGGTGAGGTTCAAAGTGTTAATCGCACAGGCTGCATATCAATAAGGCAGCTACTATTGATTAACCGCAGGATAGTAAATGGGCTGTATTTATATAGCGTTTTTCTTCTCTTGATGACCACACACATTCACTCACACATGTGCTTTTTTCACACTGTACAGTACACACTACGGCACTTTAGCATGTCACTCACTGGAGCTGGGGGTCAAACCCATGGCCTTACTTTACACTGATTCTCCACTGGACGTGTGGATGTAGTTCTTGCTAGTGCAAGTCTAGTTTCTTATATCCACATGGTTGGTGTAGTGGTTCGCAACCTGATCAGAATAAGGGCCCTTCTGCATGGAGTTTGCATGTTCTCTCCGTGTGTGTGTGTTTTCTCCGGGTTCTCTGGTTTCCTCCCACAGTCCAAAAACATGCAATACGGGGATGAGGTCAATCGAGCACTCTAAATTGACCGTAGATGTGATTGTGAGGGTGGATGGTTGTTTGTCTCTGTGTCCCTGGTCCAGGGTGTACCCCCCGTGTAGTAGCCGCCACCGTTGCCTTGCAGCTAAAAGACCCAGGTTCGTGACCTGGTCCAAACGAGGGCCTTTCTACATGGAGTTTGCATGTTTCTCCAGTTTCCTCCCACAGTCCAAAAACATGCAGGGTTTAATTGGACACTCTAAACCGACCGTAAGTGTGAATGTGAGAGTGAATGGCTGTTCGTCTCTGTGTGTTGACCCTGCGATGGACTGGCAACCTCTCCAGCGTCCAGCGTCTGGGACTGGCTCCCGTGTCCCTGCGACATCATGTGAGCATTCAATCCTCATGTGAAGGATGAACGTTCACATTCACCAGCTCTCTCGTCTACAGCTCTGTCTCGATTCCGCGGCTTCCCGTCACGAGTCTCTTGGCCTTTGCATATTGTGTTGGACTGTGGCTCTGCTCTCAGCGCCCAGCTGTCAGGGCCGTGTGGATAATGGCACATTTCTTTTGCACAGCCTTGGGAGCAAGGCAAACAGAAAGAGAAAAAGAGCTGAAGCAGGTTATCTGGCAGCTAGCCATCCTCACCACTACCACCAGAGACCCTGAAGAGGGATTTATACATTTATATATTGACACACACACACACACACACACACACTTTTCTTCCCCCTGGCATGTCATTCGCCCTTCTGCTCAGCAAGCCATGCAAACTTTATAGATTTATGGTCGAGGGGAAAACGTGTCCTGCTGTGGAATAGTAGTGACATAGAGAAGTAAACAGACTTTAGCTACATTGCTGTAGGGTGTGCGTGTGTGTGTGTGTGTGTGTGTGAGAGTGTGAAGGGCCTCTGTTGTGAAATGGCCCGTGCTCCTGCTTCAGGCTAGAATGATGTCACACCAAAGGGAACAGCAATGTGTAGTCAAAGCCATGTGGATGAATTCTGGCTTTATTAATAATGCGTAAGAATGGGGAAAGTTGGAAAGTTGCTTCTGCAGGTGAGGTAGAGACAGAAGTCAGAGACACAACAATTGTATCACGTTACACGTTTAGACAGTTCTGATTCGGTGATGACATGTTTGCAGAACTGCAATGTCATTTAAACAAGCAATGTAGCATTACATGCACGTAGACATGGTCAAGACGACCTGATGAAGTTCCCACTTCCACGCAAAAAAAGTGGCCTTGACTATGGTCGCTGCCATATTCAAACTACTCAGATTTATTTTCAGGCACAGCCGTCTCCAGGGTTTACAGAGAAAATATCTGCGAAAGAGAAAATACCCAGCGATGTTCTCTGGATGAAAATGCCTTCAGAGGAAAACGGCCAAGTTCATTCAAAATGATAGAAAAGCAATCGTAACTCAAATAACCACGATGGACCTTGAAGCAGATGTGCTACAACAGCAGGAGACCACACACTGGGTGCCACTCCTGCCACTTAATAAGGTGTCATGGGCGCCTAACATGGACTCTTTGTGCAGAGACCACCCGTCTCATCAGACAGGAACGGGAAAGTTACAGCTTTGAACCCAAACACACTTTTAATAATGCTGTTATGTTTGTGTTTCCAGGTTAACCCTTAGAACACAGAGCATTTTGTTTTCCCATTACTGTGTACTCTATCTGTACTATACTAGAGGCTATAAGAATATGTGTGTAATATAAAGTGTCTTATATCCTTTTTTTTCAATCTGATGAAATGATGAGTGATTTTCATTTTCACTTGGATTGAATATGTTTGATTTAGCTCAGTGTCACACACACAAAAACAGCTGTCAAACAGTTTTCAAAGATTGAAATTGAAAGAAAATATTAATTTGGACAATGTAAACTTGAAGGAAATGTATTATAACGGTGTGTAAAAATTTTATTTCCAGACGTATTTTTATATCAAGGCATGCCGTTCTGCAAAAGTCTCTCAAAAATCAGTGTTTGCATGCCACTGAGAAAAATAGATAATAGATAAATAAATATATAGGTAAAGGGGCAACTAAGGGTAAACCCTTAGTGCTCATGAGGCACAGATCTGTGCCACAGGTGCATCCTTCAGGCTTTAAAAATGCAGGGTTATTCCGTCTTCTTCTGTGTTGTTGAGTCAAAGTTATGATTCCTTTTATATCACATTTGTAGTCGTGATAAAAAGTAACACGAATGGAATAGAACTTTATTTATGTATTATAATTGTGCAGAAGTGAAAGAATAGACAACTTATTCCTCAGGTGTGTTGTTGGAAATTAAGGACATTTTTTCATCCGATTGCCTATAGGTTGTGCTGAAAAGAAGGATATAACTCTAACATAGTAATGGATAAAAGCAGCCGGAATGCTCTGTGTTCTAAGGGTTAAGATTGCAGAAAGCTGTGTGTTGTCTTACATAGGGGTCTTTGCTTAGCATAACGTGTGTGTGTATTGAACCTATCAGCAGTGTAATGATGGAAATCCACAAATACCAGCATATTCTGTTAAATGACACTTTAACTACATTCTTGTGGAACCCAAACTTAACATTTTAATTAGTCACTAAATCAGCTGTACAGTCCCGCACCCTGAGCATGGCACCGGGGAGGTGCACGTCCTTAACACTGCCGTTTACATTATTGCTCCAAATGTGGTCTTGTAGTAACATAGATTTCTGTTGACAATACAGCCCGAGCGCTGCGGGAAACTGCTCTAGGCCACTATATTTTGTTTCTACTATATACACCAGTTGGATTCTCTTCAACAATACTATACCTATTATTACATGGATGCCAAACGTACAATCAGGACTCAGTTTACAACAATTTGACACCAGATATCTCTTTTCAATCATTTGTTTCTGTCTTCAAATAATAATTTACCTTCAATCTTATTCACAATTGAGGTAAGATATATTTTTAAGTGTAGCTGTTGCCAATGAAGCTGCAGCAGAGGGAGAGAGAGTGAGAGAAGGCCCTCAAGGGGAAGTGGGAGGCCTGGGTCTGCTCAACAGCCAGCTGGCCTCCTCTGGAAAATACAAGATGCCTTCCCGTGCCAGAATGTGCAGAGCGAGAGGCGGTAGCGAATGAAAGAAGGGAAAATGTTAGTGTGGATGCGTGCCGGCCAAGAAAGAGAAGGAGAACGTGGTTCATAATCTCAAAATTCAACAATCTCCTAAAGATGGATGTGTTGGCAAGAGAGAGAGCTGGAGGGAAAATGCAAGACCAAGAAATTGCATTTGCCTTAAACTTAACATGGTAAATAATTTAGTATATATATGATTGATTTTATTGTAATGATAAATAATGTAGGAATAATGGGATTTTGCAGGTGGACATTATGGTGTCAGAAGGAACTCAATTATTCTTGATTACTTTTTTTTTGCAGTTCTTTAACAGTCCTTAACATAATAGGCTTTCAAGTTTCTCTATTACAGTTTCTAAAAATGTTTTAATACAAAACCCTATAAAATGACATGATTATTTCCATATCATATAGGCCCAGCTTATTCAAATGGTGGCCCGTGGGCCACATGCGGCCCATAGCCAACGTCATAGTGGTCCAGCCTGTGGTTCACACTTTGTCCCTCAAAGATTCCTACATACATTCCTACTGTAGTCTGACAGGCTTGATAGCATTGATAGTTTTCTGTTAAAGGCACTGTTAGTTGTTTGTGGGTCTTATATAACATGTGTTTACCTTATTTCAAAGAGAAACAAATGCTAATATTGTGCACCGCTTTGATTTCATGCAACCGAGATGACAAGCACATTTATTTTTACTTTAAGGTGTGCGGACAGGTATGACCAAAATAGTTGTATTGCAAGTTCTTTTATTATGTTTTTAATGCACTTTTTGACGTACTTTCTAAATGTGTCCTCACCTGCTGCTTACTGGCTGCAGGAAATGTCTGGCCCAGCTAAATTTCTTGGTTTGAAAATGTGACCCAACTAAGTTTGTCATCGAATAGTAGGAGTACATTTTTCAGCGAGAACTGATTTGATAGTTTGAAGATAAGTTTTTTGTTGAAAATAACTTGTTTTGACACCATTTCATGTGGTTATCCATTTACAGCCATAGCCATGATAAATATAGATATAGTGAATGTATTGTGACATTAACAAAGGCCATACATAACCTAACGTTTTAACAAGTTTCTCTAGAAAATACAGTTTATTCCTGGTTTCACTTTAATGACTTTAAATTTCAAAAGTCACCGCAGGTTTACTGGGATGTGTTTTCTACTGTTAGCATGAATATGTGATGTTAAAATCAGTATTATATTATATTTGTAATATTAACATTCACGGCAAGGAGTGCAGTGTCTGCTGCCTAATGATTTGTTATTATTTAATGTTTATAGTGAGGCATGAGAATTTAAATGCAAATTAAATACTTTATAATCAAATAAAAAAACAAAAACATTTTAACAATCTCACTCAAAGTAAATAAGGTAATCAAGCAAGTGCTTAAGGGCCTATAATTTCCATCATGAGTTGACCAACCTGAATGAATAGGGTGATTTGAATTTTGTTTATGAATTGATTAACTATATAAGTAACTCTTATGTGGGTGAAGTGAAGGTGCAGCTTTACAGCAGCGACACCATGTGGTAGAAGTGTATTATTGCAGTCTGTTGCTATGGTAACTACATCAATTCAGCATCTCTATCAGCTAAACAAAGTGGGTTTTTTTTAAATGTAAATACTTATTCTTGTCACTTCTCTTTCCCCCCAAAATATATATGTCTTTTCTTGATTTACATTTTCAATTACTGTTTTTTGAAGGTCACACATTCACCTCCAGTCAACGTCTGTAATCGATCACCTGTATTGACCTTAACTGAATCCGGTGTTTGAATGACAACAAACAACAAAATACATACATACCTACGCACATCTTTATTGTATCCTGTTCACTGGGTTGGATGTGGCAGCAGTACTGCAGTTGGACAGCAGGTGGAACTACAATGCAGGGTTCCAGCTCTGTGCCTGTAAGTGGACTGATACACTTGTTCTCTCTCATGAGACTTTGGATGATGGGAGTTTGTCCTTGAGGCAGGTATCACTTGATTGCACCATGTCATGTGAAGTTTACTTTCCAGCAACAACGGAGTAATTACATTATTATTATTTTAGCTTAGGGCTTTTTAATAATTTGTACTTGTGCTACGCATTCTTTTTAAAATAAAGGTCAATAATCCTAGTGATTTGTCTGGGGGGGTTTTAAAACTCACATATTATGCATACTCTGTAATACACGCCATGTTTAATGATGCATTTTTGCTCAACTTCTACAAACATGCAAAACATATTTTCACTCCCTAGCCTATCACATCCCTTGTTCTCCTTTCTACTGTAATTAAAATACATGTACATGCTGCCCTCCCCGTTTAAAAGGCTTAAACGTACTCATTAACACCTCACTTGTGCTCCAGCGGCCTGCCGGCACTCATGTGAAGGAGAAATACTGTGGCAATGACTGCACACTTTTTTGCAAGAGTGCATCACTCTGCTGTGTGAGATGGGTGACGGCACATGCAAAGTGCTGTCAGTAGCATTTGCAAGTCAATACTCGGATTTAACCGCTTCACTCTCCACTCGGCGTGGATCGACAGCCGGAATTCAAAATCACCTCCTGAAAAGAAACTCTTTAGTCACTCGGCCCTTTAAAAAAGAAAAAAAAAAGTTTAACCTTGTTCAGGAATTCTCTTGACTTATTTTTTTTATTTATTGATTGGTTTCCACATAAGAAGATGATGTGTGGAAAAAATTCTGACTGTCAAAAAAAAAAGAGTCTGCTTGCTTCATCATCACCTCAGTGATTATTTAGTACCGTTGTGGATCCCATGACCATATTGTGCAACCTAGATAGTCATAAGGAGATCTTATTCCTCTTCACTGTGCAGGGATACAAATCGCCCCATTGTTCTGTGTTATCAGGAAGAAAATTCCACAGACAAAGAGGTGAACATTCCCTTTTCCTTGGGTTACAGCGTGCTGTGATGAAAACAATGTCCTTTCTCCTGAAAAGAAAGAGCTATTTAGCAAATATCATAGCAGTGGGTAATTAACTGTGTTGATGTCTTCAGTCTTGTGCTATGTGGTCCAAAGGCTGGAAGAGTTTTTTGGGTTTTTTTTTAGTGGAGGAAACAATGTTACACCATGGCACTGGCATTCTCGAGTTTCCAGATACACATGCCTGTGAGCGTAAATGTGTCAGCGTCTGTTTTATGTGCATACGTGTGCATATGTGTGTCACAGAGAGTATTTATTTGTATCCGCCTGCAAGGAGGCGAGGAGGTGTTGGTGTGTGTGTGTGTGTGTGAGTGTGTGCGTGTGTGCATGTGCAACACTCCTACATGTGTGCATGTGAGCATAGCTGCTGCTGCTGATGTGGGTCATTACTCCTTCTTTCCCCAGGGGCCATGCAGCAGGAGAGGACAGAAGGGGAGGGGATGGAGGGATGGATGGAGGGTTGGGGGCGGGCAGGGAGGTGGGGGAGTGAGGGATAGAGGGAGGGGTTGATTTTGTGTGTGTGTGTGTGTGTGTGTGTGTGTGTGTGCGTGTGTTGAGGGGTGGTGTCCCAGAGGAGTGGAGACCAATAAATCACGGTGCTGTCTCTGTGCTGACACCCAGCTTGTCTGATGAGGGGACAGAGAGGGTGGGGGCAAAGTGGGCCAATGCTTGGGGGATGGAGGAGGCTTTGGGGTCTGGAGTGGGAGGGGGTGGGGGGGCGAGGGGGCCTTGTCTTCATGTCACTCAAGCCCACGCTGGGCAGGAGCCAGACTCAATGCTATCTGAAAGCCATGGGGAGAGGCTGTTGGGGCCGGGGAGGGTGGGGACACCGCAAAAACCAAAGGATTACTACCCCAACCAAAGTATCTTCCTCCACTGTCATCTTTTCTTCCCATGGGATGTAGTTTTTCTGTAGAGGGCTCAATCTGCTGTTCAGCTGAGTTAAGTTGAATAAAATGAAAATCCACTCTTTCAACACTCGGTGGTTAAAGATGAAACATTAATGGTTTTTAAAATGATATGCTTTAAATGTAAAAAAAAAAAGTTGGAATGAACTATTGTGCATGACAGGGAATAAAAGAGAAAATGCCAAACGTGGTGTGAAATAAATGCATAGTCACAGCATTTAAAGGGATAGTTCTGGTATTGGTGAACCCAAAAAGGCTCACCAAAACAATTTGCACCTGCTTAAGTCTACGACATCTCCAGAATGTCTGACACTTTTCTCACTGGTCGACAACCTTTCATAGCTGGAAACTGAAGTTTGTAAAAGTACGCATGCCTAAGTCCATAGGGAAAATCAACGATTTTACATCACGACACACATGAATAATTAATGCACTGCTGCCTCTATCAGCAGGTTCAAATGTGTTAACTTTTGGCTTTGGTGTTTGAAATCCTTTGTTTCCGATTTACCTAAGTGACACAAAGTTATCAAATGAAGCAGCAGTAAAGCAGCAGCTCCTGGGTTCACTTAAACTAAAAATGCTGATTCTGTCTTTGGACTTTGGTGTGGGAGAGTGAGTGGTTTACAAACGTGCTTTTCCAGCTGGAAAAGGCTATCTAATGGCAGCATTAGGTGACAAACATTAATATATATCATAGGAGCAAGCAGGCGTTGATATTACTTGGTGAGCCGTCTGCCATGCTTGTTTTTGATGAGTGAATGCCTGTCAGTCCTTTGCATCTTCTGGGCACGACATACAGTATGTGCATAGTACATGCAGCTGTATGTATGAAGCCGTGTGACTGTGAATCAGTGTCTTATAGAGAGAGTAGATATTTGTCCTTGACCATACAACAGCGATGGGCAAAGAAACACTTCAGCTCTTCAGTTTGTTTTATACTGTATGTAAATGGACTTTACGATGGAGCTTTTGAATGGGCTTTAAGTTTCCCACAGGTGCCTGGAACTATGGGGGAGAATGCATCAGACAGGTGAAGCTTATTGATCCAAGCAAAAACACTGTAATAACTGCTCTGCCTTCCAGTAAACAAAAGACAAAGTGTAAGTAGTGTTGGCTTATTGTCTCGACAGGATGTCTCTCCAGCAGACCTGGTCCAGTGTTATTGGGGCATCATTTGTTATTGGGGTATCACACACAGTTTGACACCGATATTGCTGCTGGGAACCACAAAGGAATGACATAGTCTCTGAAGTTGCATGGTAGGTAAACTTGTTTTCATTACTTTGTTAAACACCCCCTCCCTCCTGCTCTGTGATAATTTGCCCACTCTATGTACAGTGCTGCTTTCCACTGCTGCTCTCTTTCTTTCCTTTTTCTTTGCCTGAAGTTGCGATGAGCGAGTGATGCGGCTGCTCCCTCGGGCGCTTTCCACTGCTATGTGTTTTCAGAAAAGTGCATGGAGAGCATGTGTTTACTTTCACTCGGCATATATTTGAGTTTGACGGAATTATTTATTCAAAACGTCACACGGACAAGCTCAGACCATAAGCGTTATGAGCATTGTGTCCTCTGCCGCTGTGGGCTGTGGGGCCACTTTGATGTTCTGTTGCTCTGAGCCACGGTTGAGGAGAGACGGGCTCGATGGGCCTGGTGTATTTAATCACTGGAGCTCGGCCAATACACACACACACACACTCACACACACACAGACACACACCTAGTTTACTCCTTCATCTGACCTGCCAATAGCAATAATATGTGTCCTTCACTTATCATTTTCTATCATCTATATTATTATGCCTCCCCCCAGTATACACAACACAGACTCATACATCCTGTGCAACCCCCTGCCTCCTATCCCAGCCCAGTAATAACCCCTAAAACACACACACACACACACACACACACACACACACGCCATCATGAAACATCTCCCCATGCAGCAGCAGACTGCAAAGCACTGCATTTCTCATGACTTTTTTTTTTCTAATAAATGTGATCCCAGAATCTAAGAGTGAGAAAGAGGGAGAGGGAGAGAGAGAGAGAGAGAGAGAGAGAGGGAGGCCAGTGCTGTGCATTAAAATTCATGGGGAGAAAATGGCAATAAAATTTTTCTTTCTCTTTCTCTCTCTTTTTCCCCCTCCTTTCCTTGCCACTCTCCCTGCATGCTTCCCTTACCCTCCTCTCCTTTTTCATTCCCCCGCTTGTCTGCTCAACACACACACACATAAACGAGCCATGCACGCACACGCACGCACACGCACACACAAGCTTCTTTTTTTTTCATCACCCGTGTGCACTCTCCCTCTCTTTCAATCTCTAACCCTCCTACTGGCTCCTCTTTCTAAGCATCCCCCCTGCTGTCCTTCATCCTTTATTCTCTTCCTCCTCCCACCATCCCTCTCCCTCCCTCCCCCCCTTTGCTTTTCCCCTCTCTCTCTCTCTCTCTCTCACACACACACACACATCTATATTTTCCAACTCCACCTCTGGCAGGTTGTGATTTCCACTGTCAGAAATTGCTTTTTCAATATCTCTCTCTCTAATTATGAGCCCTGCTAAAGGGGCTGTGCCTCGAGAATACCAATTTTTTTCCACTATTCCTCGCTGCCTCTCCACAATAAGTTTCCTGTCCCGGGTTAACAGCTAATGCACACATTCCTCGTGAAAGCCTTGCACGTGTGGGAACATCATCGGTGTTGTTTTGGTTCATGGTCTCAGTGGTGTTTGCTCTTTTGGTCAGTTCACTGTGGCCATGGCACATTTTTGGAT
This sequence comes from Solea solea, assembly GCF_958295425.1. Lineage (NCBI taxonomy): Eukaryota > Metazoa > Chordata > Actinopteri > Pleuronectiformes > Soleidae > Solea > Solea solea. The sequence continues at coordinate 8,438,500 of NC_081142.1, read as the reverse complement.
AGAGTGGAACCGAAAAAATGGGGGTGATGATGGTGAAATTAGAGCAACATGTGTTCGTCTCCACGAGGACAAGGACGAAATGGGGCAAATGTGAGAATTCTGAACACATGCTGACGATTTGTGGGGAGAAAAGGGAAAACCACTGAATCTTGATACCACCACCACACACCCTTCCTCAATCACTCCCTAAATGCCAGGAAAGGGTTAACCCTCACTGAGCTGCACTAGCCTGCCTTTGATTGACGTGCAGAGTATTGAGCTACCTTCACCCTCCAATCAGCAGCCGGTCAGCATGGCCCACGTGGGCATCCTCCACGCTCATTGGCTCATTTTACCAGTGTTTATTGTGCACAAGCCGAGCCCCACGTGGAGATTTTATTCCATCACTGAACAATTCCTGAGAACCTCGTTTTTTTTATATATATATCTACATAATCTTGAGATTATTCTCTTACACTTAAAAACCGTCAAATAATAATAATAAATAAATCTTAATTATGTGATATATATCATATATTTCAGCACAGTTACGTGATAAATTATATTTATCACACAACAAATGACACGAGGCTGTTCGAAGAACAACCCTGTGTGATTGCACGACAATTATTATTGTCATCATTATTATTATTTAAATGAACAGTTCGGCACCAGACCGGGTTTGTGATTAAAAATATGTTTTTCCCTCTGCGTGTGTGTGTGTGTGTGTGTGGGTCGGAGGGTGGGGGTGGGCAGTAAACCGTGTCTTTAGGTCTCCCCCCACTCCTTTTAAAGAAAGCTACTCATATGTTATGTCCCATTGAGGATCAGAGAGAGAAGGGGGAGAGGGAGAAGGAGAAGAAGTGAGGCACTGGGAGTGTTGTGTGAAAAAGAGTGCAGGCCAACGGGGGAAACAAAAGAGGCTGCGGCTGCATTGACTGAGCTGGTGGTGTGGTCGTCTTCCGAAGCCACAAGGAAAACCACATTAACCCTCCTCCTACTCCTTCGCCCGTCAGAGAGGGAAACCGACTGCGACATTGTGATAGCTGGGAGTGCGAAGTTGAAGTCTCGCAAGAGAGAGAGGGAGAGAGAGGGAGAGAGAGAGAGAAGGAAAGAGAGGGAGCGCTCCCCTGTGCCGGGTGTTCCTCCTCTCCGCGTCCTCACTAAGCGTCGAGTGCGCTGCGGTGTGGGACTGGAGATATAACCCCAGAACAAAGGAGTCTTGAAGCGAGGAATGAGCGAGCCGAGACTAGCCTTGCCAGTGCTGTTGAAACCAGGCCAAATGCCTCTCTGAGACCAACAATAGCACCTCGGCTGCTCGCAATTCCTCACGAAGCTTTCCGCCTCAAACGGGGGAGAAAGAAGACGAAGAGAAATAGGAGAGAGCTTACACGGAGACGCACAAGTCGGCGGCGACTATGTTTCCTCAAAACCGACCATCGGTAAGTAGGCTACATTGTAACAGGGCACTCGCGTCTCATTGTGTTATTGTCTCCAAACCTTTAAACTCACTAAAGGGGATGCTATGTAGTCTCTGCGCCTCAATGAGAAAGTGCGAGTTTGTCTTTAGCTTTGTAGAAAATGTGTTTCCGGAGGATTCATGTGTGGAAATCATGATAGAACCGTCATATCTTATTAGTCTTCTCATTCACGCTCGGTTGTAATCGTTGACTCAACAAGGTCACACACAATCAGTCTTTTTATTGAGGCAGAGCGCTAAACTTTGCTGAGTGTCTTTGTGTGTGTGTGTGTGTGTGTGTGTGAGACTCTCATGTCCTTGGTGGCCACCATCACCACCAATGGGCTACAAACATGGAGCCCCCTTTCCACGTCCATTCTGTTGAGAATGAGTTGACCCAGATGATGATAATGTGTGTGTGTGTGTGTGTGTGTGTGTGGGTCCCTTCCTCATGGGCTGCTGTGAGGAGGGGAAGTGAGTCAGCTTGCCTTGTTGACACCATCACTCAATGGTCTGCCCTTCTCAAGTGCCACTCGTTGGTTTCACAAAAAAAGAGGAAAAAAATCTGCTTCTGCTTCTTTTATTTGTTTCTGCTGTATCACACAAAAGTGTGTCATGCTCTGATTACACAGACTGGAAAAAACACACCAAAATCTGGACCTAACTATATATTTTCTTTTGCAAAATGCCCAGTAATGAGTTTGTAAAAATGAAAAGCCAAGTTGTTTTGCTCTGTATTATATTGAGGTAGATTTCTGTGAGGTTAGGACCAAATTCCACACTGCGTGGCTTTAATTTGTTTAAGCTGCGTTGGGTGGAGAGCTTTTGAGCAGACAGAAATACATAAACACTGGTCCTACAGCTGTGACGAGTATCAATTAAGACCTGCTCATTTGCTTAACCCTCTTCTACATGCCTCAGTCATGCCACCCTGAACCCTGCCCCCCTACTGTGTTTTCATATTCATTTCCCATGCATTAAAAAGCAGATTGCACACCCTGTGAAGCATGAATGGGTGTGTATGTGTGTGTGTGTAGTCCACATAAATTAATTCCTCTCACAAATCCATTCAGCTCCAAATGGTGATGTTTTTTTAAAATGTCAAGCGCTTGTTTTTGCGTGATGCTTCGCCTCCACTACCACCACACAATGTAACTTCTCTTCTGACCGTTACGACCTTTGGGTGACAAAGGGATCTTGTGAGTCCTCTTTGGCCAAATATACAGCACATGCACAAACATCACACACACTAGCAGCAGCAGCAGCAGCTGTGTATGGAGTATAACTGACTGCAGGAAGGCAGGGCAGGAGGCAGAGCGTGGGTCTGTGGTTTGCACTGTAAACCCAATCCCTCTCATCCAGCCTCTCCTCACTGTGTTCCTGTGAGAGCTCCAAACCACATCTTAATGTATGGGCAGGCATCCCAGGGTGAGAGGAGCAGACTGCGGCGGGTCTGGGTGGAATGTTTAGGCCCGCAGCTCTGTTTCTTTTCAAGCCCGCGCACATCTCAGCAGTACCACGTGAGGCACCCCTTTCGAAAGTACCCAGTGATCAGTAGCTGTTGTTTGCACCTCAGAGTAAAGAGCCACTCAACATGGCAAACTGTTTAATCTATGAAGCTCTACGCTGGCAGTAACCTGTCATCACTGGACACTGGTGTGTTGTGACACATCAATGACATTTAAAAATGGCCCACATATTTCAACATATCGAGTCATCTTCTATCAGAGGATGCATTATCATTCGTGTTGCGGTCGCACTCTTGCTACATTCAAATGTATTTACAGGTTACGAACAGGAGACATTGTTGATTCCTCATGTTAAACAGGAAAGTTGTAATCACCTTTTTCAAATATTTCTGTACTTGAAATTATCTTTTGTATCGAGTCTTTCTCTGGTCACACTTTTTGTGCGTCTACCCCTGACTAAATCCCATAAGCCGAACTGCTTCGTGTCAGAGCCCAAAAACCGGAATTAGGGCACAGGTATAATGGTGCTAGAAAACGGCATTAAAAAGTTTCCGGAAAATGCTTGAGGTCCTTGTATGTGCCCAGATCAATGTCAACCCATTTGAACTGCTTGAAATGACACAAAGGTTAGGACGTACATTACTGACAGTTGGATATACCTCACAAGTGCGTGTAAAGTGTCCCACTTTCCATGTCAGCCCTGGTCTGTTGAAGATGATTGAAACATAATTAATTGCTCATAGAAACCTCTCGGTCATAATAAGAAATAGGTAATCATATTTCCAAAAGCCCTCAACCAACCATTTTCATCTCGACAAAGCTCTTGATTGAGGGAGGGATTTTTTTTAAGTGGACATTATATTAGGGCTGATCAGTTTGGCCAGTCTGTTCAGACACTCTGGGGAAAATTATGGATACAACACCCTCATCAATGTAGTGCTACGATGCAGGCTTTGGTCAGAGAAAGAACCCCTCTTCGAGACCATATACTTGTGGATGAATCCAACTCCTATAGTATAGTATAGTAATAGTCAGTGTACAGGGTGAAGTGGAATTAGTCCGGTCTCATCTCCTAGCACTGTGAATGGGTTATTTTGTATCTACCACCAAGAACAGTTTGCACTCTGGTTGACTTAAATTTATGATTAAAATGTGTTAAATTTATATTAAACCAGTTAAATATGTCATACCAGAAATGGGCTTCAACAGGGAAGTTCTATGTTGTAACACTGAACAGATGTAACATTATTACATTTTAGTTAAAAGCTGTCGGAGCCCTTCTCTTGTTGTCTGCGACATTGTGAATTGTTCCGATTATCTCAAGTTTGACTAAATTTTTTTTGTTGATAACTGATAGTTTGTTTTTGTGGTTTTTGCCCAGTGTTCATTTGTGTTTCAATAACAGTGGTCAGGTGGGTTTGAAACACTTTCTGCAGTTTGCTATATTATCTAACTAAACACAAATTTGACTTAGCAGACTGTTGTAAATGTTGATTCTGTTGTCAAAAGTACGTTCTGGTTCTACTTGGCTTAAACTAACGAGTTAACCGTAAGCTCACACAGGCAGTGGAATACTTAAAACATCCTGTTTGGATGGGTTCACCTTGCTTTTCTTTCCCCCAGTATAATTGGAATTTTTAATATTAAAATAGTTTGTGTCAGACCCAACTTGAATGGCTTTAGAGTGTTGTCCAGTTGTCCTTTGTCAACACTTTTAAGTTCCATGAACTGGATAACAGAGGGTATCTTCAGATAATTTAATGAAATCATTCCAAATCCTGCATTAATCCCACACTAAATGAAACAGTTTTATCTCATGTATGTAGTTATTTATGCTGCCACAGTGCATGTTTTTACCCTTCTGTTCAAGTACGAGCAGTACTTGGTGTTCTTGCATCATAGCAAGTAGATCTGCTGTCACCATAGCAATGCCAGAACAATAGCCGTAAACCTTGAGTAAACACTAGGGATGCTCGATATTGGACATCTGATATGCCGATATGTTGCGAGTGCTTGGGCGGATAAATTATATCAAAATATATATATGTTTTCCCCTGCACCCACTTCAGGGTTACAATTAACATAATATTTAGCTAAATCTTATTATTTATTATAGCTTATTATTGTGCAAACTAAATAAAGATAAAAAGGTAGCAGCTCATTCAGCCTACGGTCTTTGTCATCAGTCACATCACATTTACCAATATCTGATCATGCATTTTAAAGCCAATATCGACAGACGCTGATCACATGCCTATAATATCGTGCATTCCAAGTAAACACTTATACGTATACTGGACATATTATGCGCTGCAAAGTATTGAAAAAAAAAAACAGTTTTGGTCTTTCGTCTTACACCGTTTTGGAAATGATCCTTTCTTTGGGTGACGATGTGTAACATAATAAACTCTGGAAGAGTAACGTATTTAATCAGAACTTAAATGTTTATTATAATATATAGTTTATTGTAATTGCTTGCATCTTTATGAAGTTGGAGGACATGTGAGACAAGGGCAGCTAAGAGACACGTTGTCTTGTATTGACTGAGATGGGCCCTTCTCTTTATCCTTAAAGCTAGCATAAAGCAAGCTTCCACTCCCTGAATCCTAGCATGCTTCTAGCTCTTTATCACCACTGTATTGCACTGGGGGAGAGTGTCTATCGATCAGAGGCTTGCCTGCTATGCTTCTGGAGGGAGGGAGCGAGAGAGCGAGTGTTAGGGAGGGGAAAATGAAGGAAAAGAGGCTGACGGGATTTCAGGTTTACACAAGCTGTTGTGAAAGGTGCGTCTCAGTGGAAGGAACAAATGAGCTGAGGGGGTTACCTAATAAAAGAAGGCACCTCCAGCAATTAAGCCAGCTGACAGGCAAACTGTGGCGCCTCGCTAATGTGGGCTGACAGCAGGGAAATTTGAATAACGGGGCATGCGGGAGGAAGGGAAAAGGAATGAGGAGATGGGGGTGGTGGTGCTAATGATGAAACAGGTGCATGGCAGCCCCTCCTAAGTGCAGAAATCACTGAGAGATTATGAGCATGTTTCTTTAGCATGGAGCCAAACAGGCAGCTAATTTAAAGGGGGGGGGGGGTTCTCCACTAACGATGCAAAATGGCTTAATGTTGACAATATGGTTGAATGATTCAATATAAGCCCTAAGTTAAAATTCAATGTAATGACTTTTTAAAAAACAAAAAAAACAACTCTTTGAAGATTGTGTATCACTGTTTCATGGCCTGCCTCTGCATGTGCATCCTGCATGTGCTGGATGCACAATGATACACACAATCAGACATTTTACTGTGTTGGAACTACTGTCATGTGTCCTTGGTGGTATTCAAATGAAAGGGCAAGAGAGAGCGCGTGGTGGGTGTTTACGCTGATGATTGACTCAGTGGGTAAGCAGTGTAATTAGTGGCCTGACTAATGGGCTAAGCTACAGTGTATGAAGGAGGCAGCGGCGTCTTCATAGCTGAAGTAGACTGAGAGATCGAGCTCGGATGAAACGAAAAGAAAAATCTCCGAATTTGACAGGATATTTTTAGCCACAGCAGTGGCATGGCTCTAAGTATGACAATGAATGTGGATCTGCTGACATTGGTCCAGACTGAAATATCTCTGCAATTTCCAGGAGGATTTAGATATGTTTGTTTAGATATATTTTTTTTAAACTAGTGATTCCCACAACATTTCATATATAGACATTTATGCACTCAGTCCAACTGAACCTGTTTTAAATCATTTTTATCGAGCGCCAACACAAGGCCTACATTTTTAGTATCTTGACCCAATATGTTAACATTGTCATTAGAGCTGCAAGTAACAATTATTTTTTATAATTGATTAATCTGTCGATAATTTTCTCAATTAATTTGGTCCATAAAATGTTAAAATGTTGATCACTGTCTGGAAATGATGAGGTTCTCAAATGTCTTTTGTCTACAAACCAAAATGATTCACTTTTAATGATTTCTTTGTCATATGGAGCAAAGAAACAAAGAAAATATTCACATTTAAGAAGCTGAAACAATCAAAAATCCTGTTTTAATCATGAAAGACCCTTCAGTCCGATTAATCAATTATCTAAATAGTTAATTTAGATAACTATTTAGTAATCAATTAATAATCAAAACATTAATCAATTACTTGTTTCAGCTCTAGTTCTCATGTTTCATGGTGTAAACTTCTTTTAGGGGAAAAGGTTAATGTGAATTTGTGCCTATTCTCTGCGACATTTGGTGGAGTTCACATGTGGGTCCTAAACCAATCCATACCATGTTGAGGCGTAACATAAAGTTCACCTTACGTTCTAGTCATGTTATGATGGAAACTGCACAGATACTGTTACACTTAATAATCTCTGTGTCGCACAACCACATCATAACAGCGATGGCCCCATTTCAGTTCCATTAGCAAACGTTGTATCACTTTGGGTCAGTGTGGGTAACAGTGATTGAGACCCACATTGCGGGTTCCTGTCATTACTGACGTAGGAGCAGTCGAGTGTGAATACAATAAACTGCACATGTGCTACATATGCTTGTAAATAATTATGTGAGTGGCGTTGTGCACACATTCCCTTGGTGTTTCCTAGTGGGCATGTGTAAGTGTGTAGTCTCATTTAGTGTGTGTGTGTGTGTGCTCATGCGTTTATATATATATATTTTTTTAAGGTTGTGGGGGTGGATGTAATGCAAATTACAAATTACGAAATTATGTCATTCAGGGAATGTTGCATGGCTCCTTCACAATAGAATTTGTGCAGCTTTATTGTTCTTTTTGGATACACTTTTTTTAATGTATATACAGTGTCTGTATGCAGACCATGTATAACCTGGGAGCTGTTACATTGCATAGCAGCAGCTGGGATTAGTGTGCAGTTGTTTCTCCACTGTTGGCACTTTTAAAGCAGCAATATTGGATTGTTTCCTCTATCCTGTCTCACGGAAGGGATGTGGGATTTGATTTAAATAATTTCTGTCCCATAGATGACTTATTTTCACTCTTGCACTCATCCCATCATCATCAGGTCCTCGTTTAATCATTGCAATTGGCTTTTGCCTTCCTGGGCTTGGAGAGAGATTAGTGTGAACGTGTGTCTGTGTAGATCTGATGCAACAGGGTCATACGTGGGGTTTTCAGTGCCGAGTGTGTGTGAAATTGTTAGACGTCACTCGTGTTGGCCTTCAGCTTTCTCATCTGGCTTTATGGAACAGAGCAGAATCGCCATGGTGTTGGTAAAAACACGGCACGGCTGCTTATTGCCTGTAAACACCTCCCTGCTGATTTATGTAAACAGTTGAGCAATTGGATGATCTCTAATCATATCAGGGAAAAGCTTTCCTTCCTCTTCCCGACCTGCTTTCATGCATTCCTTACTTAATATTACAGCATCTGTCTCTTCTGTTGTGCGAGCCACGGAGGATCTGTATTTGTGTAATGGTGATTTTCAGTCTATGTAAGCTTTTTTCAAGGACAAACGGCACCTATCTTGTTGGCTTTCAAGAGGGAGAAAATAACTGACTATGGGATTATCAGGCTTGGCTTTCCAGCTTACACTCATTCCCATTGGTCACCAGGTTGGCTCAATGACCTGACCTCTTACTTAAATGCCTGCTGAATTATATTTGCCTGATCAGGAGTGGGAGCCACAAGGTGGAGCAGTAGCTAGCATTGTTGCATCACAGCATGTTAAGATCCTGCTTCGACCAGCAGCCTTTCAGTGTGGGTTGTCTCTAGTGACTCTGGCTTCCTCCCACAGTCCAAAATCATGCATATTAGGTAAATTGACTGTAGGTGTGAGAGTGAATGGTTGCTTATGTGTACGTTTTGGCCCTGTGATGGACTGGCGACATGAATGAATGAATGAATGAATGAATGAATGAATGATAAGGATGAGGTGGAACAGGCTCAGGCCTCTGGACACAACGTCCCGAGAGTTAAGAATGACGACCAGCTGCATCATTGCCTCAGACTGGCAAGTGTCGGGGAAAGAAAACGCAAGATCTATTCTGCAGTGGTGTGTTTGGTATATCTTAATTGGTCATGACACAGTCTCTCGCTCCAGATTTATTTGTGTCTAAGTGTCCAAATAAAATAAGGGTTACTGTATATGGAGGAAGGTTCTTTTGAGACGTCTTATTGTTAGTCGCTAGCTTTGCTTGGCATTTTCATGTGTGGCCTCCTTTTTCCGATTTGCTGGAGAAACTATTTTCATCAATCTCTCACCGATGGACGGTTCAACATGCTGAATCAGCTGTTGAGCAGTAGACGGGGCCCCTTTTCCTCCCCGATAAAGCCCAAAGGTGCTGCACACTGTCCCTACGGAGGCTATGAATGGTCATCAACTGCCCTATGACTGACCGCCAGGGCCGCGTAGTAGTGCTTGATAATGGATGCAAGGAATGAAAGAGAGGTTGAATGCTGGGGTAAGATACCAGAATCTTTTCTTTGTTTCAAGGCAGCGTCTGTCAAATGAGTTCAGTCTAGACCGGTGTGTAAAGTTCTGAGTGGCTGAAACGGTAGAGAAAGTGGTCACTTTTTGCCACCCAAAAGATTTCCTTTCCTTTTTCATCTGAAAATCTCAAAAATTGTCCAGCTTACTCTAACGTCATCCATTTCTATGGAAGGCTCTGCCCCTGTCTGTCACCTGTCCTTTGGCAACATGGCTATGTGAAAATAGAAAATTGCATAAAAATATATAAAAAAAGAAATGGGAGGGAAAAGGGTGATTAAAAATGAGATAGAAAAAAAAATAGTCCTCCCTTTCTCTCGCCTTCCATCTTCCTGTAAAATGGCCTTGGTGTTCTTTTTTCCCCCTGTGAAGAGTAATTGCTGCGTGTGTGTGTGTGTGTGTGTGTGTGCCTTTGTGTAAAAGAGGAGGGGAGAGGGTGTGTGTGTGTGTGTGTGTGTGTGTGTGTGTGTGTTTTTTTAATAATGGGTTTTTTGTGAGAGAACAGTGTGTGTGTATGTGTGAGCAACACTCACAAAATGTGCTTGTGTATTTTTTTGAGGGTAAGTGTGGGTAATGGGTATGTGCATGCAAAGGAGAGTGTGTGTGTGTGTGTGTGTGAGGCTGTCTGTGCTCTAGGAGGGGGATCTGGCCGACAGATTGAGAGCAGCTTGTTAGAAAGAGGAACAATGAGGCCACAGCCCCCTCTCCTATCATCTTTTTTGTTTCCTTTCCTTTCTGTAGGCCTTATCCACACGGAAACAGAACTTTCCACGCACACATCTTCTTCTTTTTCATTTTTTAAATTTTTTCCGTAACCATGGCATTGTTTCAGGAAATGACTTCATCCACAAACACCCCCACCCCCCCAAAAAAATTACTCAAAATGCTGTACGTGATGCTGTAAACCTGCCCCAGAAATAGACACGGAGGCGTAAATCTTTATCCGAGTAAGTATACATTACAATGTATACAGATACAGAGATGGAATGAACCAAGCCAGGGGGACTAAGGAAGGAAATAAATTTATCATAAAACAAATAGACCCAAACACAAGAAGAGGAAGATGACGAAGATGGTTATAGCGAATAAAAGCGCACGAGGGAGGAAGGACCATGACATAATTGTTTTCCCAAAGTAGCATATTGGTTGTTGGTTTTCCAGGAATAGCGCTCCCAAAACACCAGTTCCTTGTGGATAAAAAGACGAAACAATAAAAACTCAAGCGGATTCTCCTGAACTCATTATCTTGTGTATGGCCCCAAAGACTCCTTTCCGTTTCCATGTTCCCTTTCTCTCTTTTCTTTTAGTTCTATTCCTTTGTAAAACACCCTGTAATCCTCCCTTTCTTTTCTGTACATTTCTGACTGTCTCATTTCCTCGCCTCACTCATCTTGTTCTGCCATTTAAATATCCATCCATCCATCTGATCTCCTCTGCCTGGCTCTCTTCCCACTCCTTTCCTCAATATTTGCTGTCTTCTTTTCTAATAAAGTTTCACCTGCTGAAAGGCCCTGCTCACTGTCTTGGTCTCATTCTTATATTATTCCTCTGCCTACATGTGGACATACCCCCTTCCCAAGGTATACAGTAGAAGGACCATATGTACTGGCACAGTCTGTTCTTTTATGCACACTCATGCCTTGATGCCAGGCTGTGATTAAGCTGTTAATTAAACATCATTACTAAATAATCATTATTAAAACACTGTCTCTAAGCTTGTAGTGAGCAGTTGCAGTGAGGTTTCCATGGAGCGGGACGTTTTGTCTTGACCAACGTGCGATCAAACATTTTACATGAAAGTGTTAATGATGTGTTGGTGTCGCCATAATGATATTGCACACAAAATAATATGAATTGCATCATTGATTTACTCCATTCAAACAGAAAGACTACATCAGACGGAAGTATTTTACTGTTTGGCATCAAAACTCAAGACCACCCCCAAAAAGCAAAACTATTGAATCAATGACTAATAAACGAATAAACTAACACAGCCACGTTGAAACTAGGCCGTACCATTCTGCAAGAGTAATTGTGGTGTATTACTGTCACTCATCCTCTCTGTCGTACCTGACCATTGTCAAGCCCGTGAACTGGCTCTCCCAGACCCAGTCGGCTTCTCCTCTCTTATTTTGACAGAGAGCCAAACAGACAGACAGACGGCCCCCACCACCCGCCTATTCCAGCTCTCAGCCCCCTTTTGTCTGCCTGTCCTACAGCATTACCCCTGTGGTTGTAGTATCCTAATTGCTCTGGATCCTGCTGAGGAAGGTGACTAAGCGCAGGGGTTGGCAGGGGTCTTCAGCCATGATGGGTCCCCCTTTTTTCCCAATTTTTTCCCTCCCACTGCTCTGTTTCTTTTTATTTCTTTCAGCTACTCAGACTTGCAATAAAACACTGCTCATTTGGCTAAGAAGCTCTTGTAACCCCCTCCCTATATCTACGTTGGGGAGCCATTCACGTCTCCCTCTGCCAGCAACGACAATGTCTCCAATAGACGGCTCCTCACAATAGTTTCATGTGCGCAAGCTTGTTCAAATATGACGGACAGGTGGATACTTGGCTCCCAAGTTTGAGGAAAATGCTTGAGGAGAGCTTTTCATTTAACAGGTTAAATTTGTGTGGCCACACAGAAAATCACAACACAATCACAGCTTTTGTGGTTGATGTTTTGTTGTTGGTCGATGTTCTATACCAATTAAACAAAAAATAAAGTCATTTGTATCCTATCCAAAGCAGTTTACAGTTTAAAAAAATAATATTGAACAGAAACTTAACTTTTAAAAAAAATGACCTCCCAAATCAAATTGATGTGTTATTGATTTTGGCAATTATCCAAAAAGTAGGGATATGTTTTTGTAGTCGCATGCCTAATCTTGCTATCTGTTCTATTGACAGGCACCTTTGCAGCCACCACCTGGGTCCTCTGCATCAGTGGTGGCAGCTGCAGCGGCGGCAGCAGCAGCAGCATCGGGGACGCCCCAATCCCTGAAATTAACCTACCCAGAAACTTTGGATCGCATTAAGGAGGAGTTTCAGTTCCTCCAGACCCAGTACCACAGGTGAGTGTGCGGTGAGCCTTTATTGCTGTAGTCCTGCTACTGCTATATCTGTACTACTACGTTTTTATTTGTGTTTTTAAACTAGAGCAATCGGTGTCTTGAACAAGCAATTGCCCATTGAAGCACTCCGAGCATGTGCATGTAAACATAAAGCAGATTTTCTCCTGCACTTTTAAAAAACAAAACAAAAAATAAACAACTAATGGGGAACAAATATTTGTGAAAAGTGGCTGCAGGGATTTGTTTTAGTCAATGTTGTGAAACATGAAAGTAAGTGTTGACATTTAAATTTGTTCACCATAGTTGACTGATGAGAAACAATCAGGAAGATACATGCACCATCTGTACTAAAGGTCTATGGTTTGGTCTCTCAGACCGTACTGTATCGAATTGAACCATTCCACTTGTTGGAAACACAGCTTTAGAGGATTCTCCACAAAGTTACAGACATGTATATTTATATGTGCTGTATGTGACCACTGCAGGGTGTTGCCTAATTAATTTATATTCCAATGTGGCAAAAGCTGACCTTTTTTTTTTTCTTCACTCGTCCTCCCTTGCTCACCTGTCAAACACGTGTGCAAACACACACACACACACACACACACACGCACACACACACACACACACACACACACACACACACACACACAGACTAATGATGAGCTCTGTGATGTTTTGAATAACATTTTTTGCAACAATTTCTCTGGACCACGATAGGCGTGTATATTTACGTGCTGTTTTATCCCCACAGGAAATATTAATACTTTATAATGGAGGCTGCTCTTTTTACATGGCTTTATGGTGTGCTTGATGTGCAGGAATGTGCTCAGAATGTCTTTGAATGTGGGATTTGGGCTGCCTGCGCAGTCCCAGTTTTCGTTTTCTCTTCTTTCTTTCCCTCTGTCTCTCTGCTCCCTTGGCACACCTTCACAGGGTACCCACCCCCTCACGCTTCTCTCTTTCAGCTTTGATTCAGCTGGCCAAACTCTCCCCTCCTTCCATTCTGTCCCACTTTAAACGTCTTATGTATTTCTAGTTATTTTTCTCTACAGGTTTGTTAAAAATTCCATTGAGCCACAGGTTGATGTTGCAATAATTTGGTTACATTTATATCATGTTTTGGCCACTGATTATCCACATCTTCATCGTGTCAAAAATATTATTGATGTTAATCATGTCCCCTGGTGTGATGATTATTGTCCATTCTTACCACATGAATCAGAGCAGGTCCCACACATACACACAGAATGATACTGACATTCTCATCTGGATGTAATTTGGATTTTGCCCCACGGTGGATCAAAGTAAAAAAAAAGTGCTCAGCAAATAGCACTGCAACCCAAGTTTCTAAAATGTTTGCAGTGCCCATGTGAACCAAACTCCTCTTCAGCAGCACCTAGGCAAATGAAGCTATTCATAAACATAAGTCATCCGTGGATCTGCAGGTTGAGACTGGGTGACTGGGCTCCTCTGGCAGCTGCTCAACGGTACACCTCGAATTACACAACACCTGGAGCGTCCCTCTCTTGCCAACCATTGGTACTAAGACCTAGGGAGCAGGATAAACAATAAATTTAAGATGAGATTAAGAACATGATTTGGAGCAAGAGCAAGCGCTTGTGATTCCACCTTGCAGCTTCGATACTGCATTGTTCTGTTTAAGCAGAAGCTCGTGTCAGGTTTCCATGCGAGATTGTCTCAGCTGCCTGCGGGCTTTTCCAGCAGTCCGCGGACTGGTTTGAACACAAAAACTCTGCAGATTAAAACACCACTGAAAATTAACACTGAAACCATAACAATAGCAGACATCATTGGAACAGATTCGGGTTATCAGATTCCTCAAATCTCCTGAATGTATGGTTAACCTGGTAGATGAGTCCCTGAAAATTTGTCTCACTCATGGATGAAATGACAGTTTTGACGCCTTATCCACACAGAACCAAAATGTTCCCTTTTACGGTGCATTTCTATTTCATTCTTAAAAAGTTTTCCATCAGAGACGGAATGAACCAAGCCAGGGGGACTAAGGAAAGAAGTTAAAAGTTAACTTAAAAGTGAATATACCAAATAAACTCCTAACACAAGAGACAGACGATGCAAGAAAGAGGTGCGGCTGTGACATTATTGTTTTCCCAAAGTTGCGTATTGGTTGTATACACAAAAACGTTTTTTTTTCACCCTGGGACTGGTTTTCCAAAAATAGCTTTTTAGGGCTTCCAGAACACCAGTTCCTTGTGGATAAGAAACTGATGTGATACAAAATGTTTGCAGATTCTCCTAAACTCATTCTCGTATGTACGGGTCCTAAGAGGCAACAATCATCTGCCACAGAATGTTGCACGCCCATGCATGAAATACATAATGATATTGAAATTTAGGTTTTACAGTGGCCCAGCGAAGAAAACGGGTACATTATTAGCCAGACACCGTTAGAGTAAGCTGTAGCGTACTCTGGCTGTCACGCTGGTGGTTGTAGCCTTTATTGATGGTTACTGCAAAAGCATTTCTTGCACCGATGCAATTAATGCATCAGTTCCATGAAGGTGATAATATTTATTAGAGTTTGATGTACTATTCTTGAGTTGTGATACTTTGTTGCTGACGTGCAATTCTACTGTCTTTTCCACCTTACTGTATATACTGAGCACGTATGTTGCAGTATTGGACAGTTCTGATTAATGTAATCCCCAGTCCTTGTGTGCTGATGTCCTTTTTTAAATGTAGTTCAAATTGTTGCAGTGATGTAAAACCACATCAGTGCAATTGAAATTGCTGTGTGTGTGTGTATTATATTGATTTATTTTTTCATTAATTCACTGAGCATTAACTGAAGTTTTCTCCCGTTTCTGTATCTTGCAGTCACCATTGAGCCCGGTCATGAAGTCGTGTATGTCAGTCTGCCTTAGTTGTAACATACTGTACGCTCCGTTCTACTCACAAAACAACCTTTTATGTAGTAAAAAAAAAGTCTTTCACATTGCAATAAGCACAATAAAAGTACTGCGCTCGTTTTCATAGGGGTGTCCATTTCAGAAGCTGTTAAATGTTTGCTCGACAATGTTTTGCTTAAAAGTCCTTTTGGCAGAAGTTTCCGAAAGGACCCGAAAGTATTTAGTCCAACAGCGGACGTGTCAGCCCAGAGATTCACGTCTGATTGCAGGCTACAAGTAACGGGACCCTTTCAGCACATTATTCTTCTAACTGCAGGGGGGAAAAAAATCACTACCTCAACTTCCCAGCATCTAGGTAACCAACCTCTGGGGAGTTACCTTAACACACCCGATCCCATTCTTAATACACGCCCAATCTGGTGCATATGCTTAACACACATTTGCACACGTACTACACAAATAGATGTCTAGAAATAGCAGGGCTTAATTGTGTATTTTGGCTGCCGAGAAGCTGGCTGGATTCTGATAGATGTTGGATTAGATGGCAGAAAAGAGACGGAGGGAAGGGATTAGTGCTGATGAGCTGCGACTGTGTGTGTGGGCGTGAAGATGGATGGGTGGGTGGCAGGGTGTGTTGCTAAATGTGTGTGCCACTTGTTTGGTTTGCTCCTGTGTGTGTGTGTGGATGGGGGGGGGGCGGTGGCATTGAAGGGATGAGAAAGATTACTGAGCTAAAGATAGAGAAGGGTAAATTAATTAAAGGGTCATTGGGGGGTCAGTGGCGCTGGATTTGTGTGTTTGGTGCGTGCATGTGTTTAAGTGCGTTAACACTCTAAACAGGTTGTAATCAGCAGACAGAGGAGAGACGAGAGGAGAGGAGCTGCTGACACAGAGCACTCTCAGAGTTCCTGTAATTTTCTTTCTTCACACACTCAGGTTTGTGTAGTTATTCCTCTTAGGACACTGCATTGACTTCCACTCATTTGGACAGCCTAAACAAAGCATTATCCCCTACCTTAAATATAACCAGTTACCTAAACAATGTTCTGCCACAGTAGGGTCCTAAAGAGGTAACAGAACTACACACACATTCAGTATAGACATGCGTTTGCTTCTTAGTTATACAGGAACCATAACAGCACATGACTAACCTTTACCAAACCATAACACATCCAGTCTTTTGCCCTATTTGGAAAAGTCAGAGTGTTTTTGTGTGCAGATATTCTTCTGCCATGCCATGTCGTGTCGAGTCCCTTCACTCATTTTTACCCAAAATTCAGGACATTTACATAGAAAATTTTTACTAAATCAATGGCTGTTGCATGTGTACATAAAACTGGATCCAAAGTGGACTAGGTGCTATGTGTGTGATCCACAGTTCCCACCCGAGGGCTTTGACATACAATAATAGGAGCCGAGACACAGAAGAAGAAAACTTAATATTTTAATATTTTGAAATTAATTGATGGTAGAAAAAAATGCAATGACGGCTAAAGCTGCGATGTAGTAAGTCAACTGGAAAAAGATATAATACTAACAAGCAGAAAAGGGGCATATCCCCACAAAGCCCAGTGGAATCAGACACACTTTATTCACTTAATTGATTCCCCACTAGTGTTTGTATACTGGGACAGTTGACCAGTTAATTAGTCTTAACTGTGCATGGAAACAACAAAGGACTCACACTCACACACACACACACGTACTCCAGCCTTCTTTAATAAGAAGACCGTCGCCGAATTGCACACAAGTGTCGCAGGAAGTTGCCTCTCTGTTCTCTTCACACGGTTTTATCACCAATAATGTTTACTTGCCCTGAGATGTTTGGTTAGACAAGTTGCTTATTTAACTAAACCCTTTAATGTCAACAAGGAACACTGAATTTCTAATGGAGACTTCAGTTTGTAAAAAAACAAGTCCGTCCAGACGCCTCTTGGTCAAAGAAGTTTGTGGAGCAATGAGTGACTGTGCATACACCCACATGCACCGTGTGTCCACAGATATAATTAAATAAATTGTCATAATTAGATAATGGTCATGAATCCTTGTGTAACTGCCAGTCTGTCGCTCCCTAAATGCTGAAATTATATTTGCTTTAGGGAGGGCAGTTGTTTAGTCATGGGGATATGTGTTTTATTTGTGGGTTGGTTAATTGACACAAGAACTCCTCCCTTATGTTTTCTGTGTTTGTGTACGTCACACATTTATGCGAGGGCAACACAATGGCTGAGATATAGATGGGATACGGCGAGCCTGCCATTGTGCGACAAGATCCCAGCTTTGTTTTATGCATATGTGCGTGTGTGTAGCTGTGTTTACTCTCACTCACGCCCTTGAGAGACGATGAAAGATTACACCCGGAATTTGGGTTGGTCCCGTGTAATCTGAGGGGTGTGTGTGTGTGTACTGGACAATCTGAGGGGGGTGTGTGTGTGTGTGTACTGGACAATCTGAGGGGGGTGTGTGTGTGTGTGTGTGTGTGTACTGGACAATCTGAGGGGTTTAAAGTGGAGCAGAGGGGGGGACGTTGATCAATAGCGAGTAATGAGATGCAAAGTGAACAGTGGCATTCCTGGAGCCTGGGAGCTGACACTGTAAATGTACAACACAGGTGTGCTGACGAGGTGAAACAAGCCCAGAAACAGTCTATTGACTATTGTGATTTGGAGGGCTTGTAGGATGTGTACAAAATGTATTTACATGTTTAGCTGAAATGACCAGTTATTTAACTTAATGTTAATGTTTAATCCATCCATGAATGAATGAATGAATGAATGAATGAATGTAAAAAAAAGCCAGATATGCAGCAGTTCCAGTACAAATATGTATCTACGTGTGTATATATGTGTGTGTATGTGTATATATATATATATATATATATATGTATATGTATATATGTGTGTGTAGATAGACCTATAGAATTTAACCTTACAAACATTAGCTTTAGATTCTTTTACAGCCAAAATGATGATATTATATAAGTAAGTTGATTATAATGCTTTGATACCCGGTGCTACACACACAGTTGTATCTGTGTAGAAAGAGCATGTTTGTTTTTTTCCAATTCATTTACTTTTATTATTTAACCAATAAAACCAAATGTATGATCTTGTCATGTCATAAAACCTTTTTGGCAAAACCAGTCTTCCCTCACCTCACATCTTCAAATCTTTTTCTTTGTTGTGTGATTGTTTTAGTTTGGCTGCATACACAACTGGCTTATGGAAGGAGATAAACTTCTCTTTTATACGTCTTTAAATAGATTTTTAGGCCATTTGCTTGTCACTTGCCCAATACTTAAAAAAACAAAAAAACAAACTGTAATTCAATTGTATACTTGGCAGAGCAATTATGAAGCTGATGAAACTGAATTTCATCTTCAAATAAAATAGAAACCCCTGACATTGTTTTTTTCTTTTTTTATCAGCTGGCACCAACCTGTTCACGTTTTTACTGTCCCTCTGCTCACACCAAAACCTTTCTTCTAAGAAATCATTTTCTTAAATTGTATCTTTTGTTAAAACAATACAAACAATTCTCAAACAACCCAAAGCAATAGGCAAGTGATTTACAGAAAAGCGAGGTGGAAAACATGGCTTTGTTGTTTAAGTAAAAATAATCAATGAGGTAATAGTGGTAGAAAAACAAACAGTGCAAAAGAAGACATTTTTATAATACCCAGAAGCCTGTTTCTAACATGGAGTCTAGAACAGCAGCAAGCACTTTTCTACAAAGTGCAGGGGTCTTAATTAGATGCTTTGCTGTCTGTAAGCTCTTGTTTGTGTGTCTGAGACTGTGTTTATTTAGCAGGTTTGTGTGGATGTACTGCATGTGAGTGTTTTGTGTGCATCAGCGTAGATTGTATAGTGAATGAATGTTAATTTATTGCACAATTTTTTTTACATCTATCTAAATGCTTCCTAGTTTCCGTGTGTGTGTGTGTGTGTGTGTGTGTGTGTGTGTGTGTGTGTGTGTGTGTGTGTGTGTGTGTGTGTGTGTGTGTGTGTGTGTGTGTGTGTGTGTGTGTGTGTGTGTGTGTGTGTGTGTGTGTGTGTGTGTGTGTGTGTGTGTGTGTGTGTGTGTGTGTGTGTGTGTTCACTACCATTGCAGCACTGACAGAGCTGTCGAAAAGCTGGCAGGCTGCTGATTTGTAGCGCATTCAGCTGATCATCTTATCTCCTGTCACCGCCAGTGAGAGATTGGAGGATCCGAGCCCACCGAGTTGTGCACATGCACACGCACATTCACACACTCACACTCACACAGAGTTCAATCCCCTTTTTCATGCTGTGTTATTATTTCTCCCTCACTCGCTCTCTCAAGCTTGTTTTCTCTGCGTCTTTCTCTCCGTTCTCCAAACCTTCTCTCCTTCCCTCTCTCTCTTAACAAATGGTGCTGAGCCAAGGACTAATTATTACAGGCAATCATTTCAACATGAAATGAAATGCTACACTTCAAATAGTATTTTCTTTCTTTCGTCACGTGGAGACCTGTTAACATAATGCATCACCTAGCTGTAACCACAGCAATCACTACTGAATGCCTAAACCTAACCCTAACTTTGACCCATCATCAAAACCCTACAACACGCAAGAATTATATACACACTGTCATGCTCAGATACTGTACTTCCTCCCTTGAGCTCCATATTGTATGGAATGGTTATTGCTTTCTAAGTGTGACCTTGGGGTCTTTCCTGCAATTTCTGGAGTGCTCAAAACAGACTGATTTTTAGAGGCACAGAAGCACTTCTTTTTTGGCTCCAACTGCTGCTTTTCTCCCCCCCCCCCTGCTCTGAATGTTAATTTTCAAGCCCCTTAAACAACAGAGGTCGTCACAACTGCTGTGAGTTATCTGAAAGTGACCAGCTTGTATAAGAAAGCAAATATTCATTAACCACAAACATTCACACGAATCAGCTGGAATAATTAGTCCGTACATTGATTGTAACAGTGGAATGAATCAACATTGGGCCATTACAGTGTGGAAATGCATAACATTCTGTGGATTCTCTGAACAGTATGGGGGAAAATCTTCAGATTTTTCTGACAGATATTGATTTGATTTTCAATATCATTTTTAAAGACAAGCTTCAGTTCAATATTGCTGTGTTACTTTTGTACCTTTGATGTATGCAATTTGTGTTTCAAATTGTGATCTGAAAATTATTAATAGTGTAGTCCTATTCTCTGGCTGATTTAGATATGAGAGAAAAAAAAGCATCTGTTACTAATAATGAATTATAATTATTGTTAAAAAGGATTCATTTGGGACACTGGATAACTCCATTGGTAGAGCTAGAGCTTCACAGGCTAAGGCCCTTTGCTGCGACCTGGGTTTCATTCCACACGATGCTGTCTTATCTAATAAAAGTGATATGCCCCAAAAATATCATTAGAAAAAGGATTCATTGATGAATCAAGACTCCTGGGCCTTTTAATGAGTCTGTAGACTTACAGACAGGAAGACTGGAAACAAAGTTGAGACAGAGAGAGCCGAGTGATCCAAAGCTCACTTGGATTAGCACAAGTGGAAATGTTATCATTAGGAAAAAGAAATGAAGTCTGTGTTAGTATTGTGGTGGTGGCATCAAACAAAGTAAAGATTGGCTGCTGTTTACTGTAAACATGATCCATTTTAAGAACATTGTTTACTCTTGGGCCTGTGACGGCACAGTTCTCTGGAGAAGAGATGGAAACATGAACAGTGCTTGGTATAAATGTTACTGTACTGTAATTCTATACAGGGTTTGGAAATGTATCAGTATTATTTAAAAACTGGTCCGCTCATTCCAGACTTAAATAAATCGATGAAGTTGTGATCTCAGCAACTCTTTCATTTGCCCGTTTCTCCAAACTTATCCCAAGTTTATATCCTTATACACACACACACACACACACATACACAGTTACATTAGTTCTCAGCCCAGCTGTGAGTGACTTCTGCTGAGAGGCAATTCTACTGTAATAAAATCTATAGGGTGGGGGGTGGCGGTGTTTAATCCTCATTCCCTCTCTCCATCACCACCATCTACCTCTCCCACTCTCCGTCCAGCTTCTCCCCCTCTCCTCCCTCGTCCCTCTTCCTCTCAACTGGCTGGCGATGATAAATGAGTCAATTATGTGTGTGTGTGCACGCAGCGCTGGAGAAGGGGAGCGAATGGGAACGTTATTACCTGTTGCGGCTAGGGGTAATGTTGCAGTATTAATCATATTGTAATTTTCCTCCGCCAAACGACTCGCACAGCACCACCACCCCCCCACCCCCCCACTCCACTCTTCATCCACCTCCAGTGCAATGTCCCATCATACTACACCGCACCACATCCCCCTCTATCAATCTCTCTGCCTCCCGCAAACAAGTCGACGTAAACTGCCATGGGCCCAAAATATCTTTCCTCTCTGGGGCGGGGTCAAGGAGTTGGGGAAGCTGAGCGTGTGTGCACCTCTGCGTGTCTGTACTGTGAGAGAAAGTGGGGATGGGGTTAGTAAGGTGGAGAAAGAGTTGCAGAGGTAACGAGGGTGGTGTTTTGCATGTTTGACCTGGGCACATTTAGGCGTGTGTGTATGTGTGTGGGTATATGTGTTAATTGGAAAATTTTGCCATTGGCGTTATCCAGTTTTAGAAAACACAAGAGACTGCTTTTGGAGGGAGGAGAGACGAGCAGACGCCGGGGAGGGACAGAAATATAGTACACGTGGGAGTAGGGCTGGAGTAAAATGATAGATTTCAATACGATCTTCTTTTCTCTTATGAAATCCTTATATCGATCTCTAAATATATGGCATTCATCGCTTTACCGTGTAGTGGTGTAGAACCAGAAATACCTCAACACACAACTTTTCAGATGCTTTGGTGTCATGATTTAGTTTGTTTGTGTCCTCCATTGTTGCTTTCAAACAACACAACCCCACTGTTGTCTTCTTCTGATGAGCAAAGAGGGCATGGACGCAGGCACACGTCCATGCTGTCACAGAACCCTCTGCTGGACACTTGTTAATTACTTAAAAGTGTCTGGTGGCGATTGTAGAATGGATTTTTTGAACTTGAATAGGTTCTATAACTATAACTGCTAATATTTTTAATGATGCACCAGATTAGAATTTCAGGATATAGGCAGCACTACCCTATGTGGAAGAGGTGGTTGAATGCCATCACCTCAGGTGTGTGTGTGTGTGTGTGTGTGTGTGTGTGTGTGTGTGTGTGTGTGTGTGTGTGTGTGTGTGTGTGTGTGTGTGTGTGTGTGTGTGTGTGTGTGTGTGTGTGTGTGTGTGTGTGTGTGTGTGTGTGTGTGTGTGTGTGTGTGTGTGTGTGTGTGTGTGTGTGTGTGTGTGTGTGTGTGTGTGTGTGTGTGTGTGTGTACTTTTTTTATTATGACCCTTTCTGGCATAAACTTGTTGACTATGTTCGGATTAGGAATTAGCTGGTTAAGGTTAAGCTAAGGGATAATGCTTTGTTAAGGTTGTCCAAATTAATCGAAGTCATTGCAGTGTCCTACGATGAATAGCTGCTTAAACCTGTGTGTGTGTGCTTGAAGAAGCCTTAACACCAGGCCTCACTGTAGCTGTGATCGCCATGTCTTGCTCACAGACCCTGTCCAGACCTGTTTTTAATATCTGCCTGCGCTGATCGGACCACAGGTGGCCAGGTCTTAGTACAGGTGTGAACGCACCAAAGACATACATTTGATTTCCTGTCCCTCAGACCAGATTCAGAGAAGTCTGAGACGCACGTGACCTCGTTACTTAAGCAGCATAAGCCGGACAAAATGTGTCCTGGGCCACATGAGCTGTGTAATGTCCTCTGACCCACTATGGTTTCATAATATTTGACTCTTCTCAGTGTTTTCCATACATTGATTTATTTGTGGCCACCGCCACAATATTAAAACTGACTGCCACATATTGATCCCCCTCCTCCCCCCCACACTATTTCAAATGAGTAAAATCTTATTTGGTATAGCTGCACACAGCACATTGATCTTCTCTGCTTGCTTCTGGTGCAAGAAACAAAGCAGATTTATTACTTGTATTCAGACAGAATCCCCAAATTTGGCCCACTTGAAACAGAAACTTCAATGGAACTTTGCAAAGTGTGCTCTGGAAGGAGAAAAGAACAGACGCACAGAAATAAAGACAGATATACTGGCCTTTAATTGGGGAAGGAGCAAAATGAGACGGAGTGGAGAGCACGTGGATAGATTGGAAATTGTCCAGAGCAAGCGAGAGACACCTTGGATGTGCCTGCCTGCACTTTTGGCTGGATTTCAGGCTCCAAGCGTGACTTTGTCTATTTCTGCTCTGGTCTGAGGTGATAATGGGCTGTCAGCACCCCAGTCACCCAGCTGCCTCCTCCCTGCTGAGTGCTAGAGCAGGAGAGAGAAGGAGGAGGGGGTGAGAGTGTTGAGGAGACGGTCATTTGTTGATATTTTACTAATTGTGTATTTTTATGTGGAATATGATACAAACAATAACTTACCCGTTTTGTTTTCTGCTACTTTTCTATTGCAGTTTGAAAATGGAGTGTGAGAAACTGGCTACAGAGAAGACGGAGATTCAGAGACACTATGTTATGGTGAGACACACACACACACACACACACACACAGAGGCCGCCTTTCCTTACATACACTTGCACCAATTGCAGTGCCAAGCTCGCTGAATCCCTTTCATCTGCTAACAGCTGCCAAACAACACCCACCAAAAACCACACACAAGACCACACACGCACACACACACACACACACACATGCATATTATAAGACTGTGGAATAAACAGCACTTATATGGGTGTGCAGTCTTGTACTTGTGTACTTGTGTTTGAAAGTGTTTCTTTTTTGTCTGCGATACTTTATGTACTCCTGGGCCATCTGTTCAAGGCTGTGCATGGAACCTCACTCTATCTGGTGCCAACTCAAATGTGTTTGGAAAAACCGACTATCAGCCTTTTGATTGCTGACGTCCAACATCTGGTTGTTTGATGACATTTAGATGAGCTGATTAAATGAAAATCATCATGACATTAATTGGTTGTCATAGTTGTTATCCGTCGCAGCCCACTTTGGATGGGGTTGTTTCTCCGCCTCATCAGTGGATTTTCACTCATCCTCTTCCACGTTGCCGTGTTTGTATGATCACATGATGACCCTTCCTCTGATGCTGCTGCTCGATTGCGGCTTTTTCCTTAGGTGTGATGCTTCCGTATGACAGTGCTGAGGGAACATGTGACCATGTTAAAATCCCAGAACGCTTTGGACTCTAAAACAAAATGTGGCTCACACACATTCTCCTCTCAATCAATAGCTCAGAAACAATGTGTTTCTGTGATCACTTCTCTGTAGTCACGGGCAGGAATGTTTCAGAAGATGCATTGACCGGCAAATCATTTTTTCAGGGTTTCAACAGCCAACGCTCTGTCTTTCTTTGTTTGTAAGTGT